>NW_024358278.1:342878-1572137 GCF_014805655.1 Passer montanus
GGCGCTGGTGGCGGCGCGGCGCGGCGGGCACATCACCTTCCACGGGCCCGGGCAGCTGCTGGCCTTCCCGGTGCTCGACCTGCGCCGCCGCCGCCTCCCGCTCCGCGCCTACGTGGCCGGGCTGGAGGCGCTGGTGCTGCGGCTGTGCCGCCGCCTGGGGCTGCGCTCGGCCCGCGCCCTGCCGCCGCCCTGCACCGGCGTGTGGATGGGCGACAGCAAGCTCTGTGCCATCGGTGAGCGGGGACGGCCCCGCTGGCAGCCGGGGTGCCGAACGGAGCGGGCAGGGAGAGCTCAGAGCCCCTGCAGGGGCTCCCGGGGAGATGGAGAGGGGCTGGGGACAAGGGATGGAGGGACAGGACACAGGGAATGGCTCCCACTGCCAGAGGGCAGCGATGGATGGGATGTTAATTGTTCCCTGTGAGGGTGGGCAGGCCCTGGCACAGGGTGCCCAGAGCAGCTGTGGCTGCCCCTGGATCCCTGGCAGTGTCCCAGGCCAGGTTGGACAATGGGGTTTGGAGCAGCCTGGGATACGGTGGGAGGTGTCCCTGCCCATGGAACACCTCCCTGCCCATGGAACACCTCCCAGCCCAACCCATCCTGCCATTCCCTGGGCACAGGGGCAGAGCCCTGCGGGAAGCTGGAGCTGTAGGCACCGAGCAGGGTGGGCGCCGGGGAGTGTGTAGGAGTGGGATTGGCCTCCTGAGGAGGGGGCAGCACAATTTGGAGAACGTGCAGCCCACCCGGCCCGCAGCACTTGGCATCCCTTGCTCCCAGGTCTGCCAGCCTGCAGCCCAGTCCCCAGCCTTGCCCTCTTCCCTTGCATCCCTCCACATCCTGTGCCCCTTCCTGGGGCCCTGCAGCTCTCCCCATGCCTGATCCCATTGGAAACTCCAGGGTGGGAGGTGTTTGGGGCTGCAGGGCTGGGCTGGAGGGTCTGGACATGCTGCACCCCATCTGCCCCAGCTTTGTCTGTGTGTTTCCCCTGGCAGCAAGGAGCACAGCGTGCCGGGGGGAGGATGCTGATACCGGTCTGGGCAGTGTGCTCTGTCCCAGCAGGGCAGGGGTGATGCTGCTGATGGGTGGCTGCTCTCTCCCCGCAGGCGTGCACTGCGGGAACCACATCACGTCGCACGGGCTGGCGCTGAACTGCTGCACCGACCTCTCGTGGTTCGAGCACATCGTCCCCTGCGGGCTGGAGGGCAAGGGCGTCACCTCGCTCAGCCGCGAGCTGGGCCACCACGTCGCCGTCAGCCACGTCCTCGAGCCCTTCCTCGACTCCTTCCAGGAGGTCTTTGAGTGCACTTTGGTCTCCTCGGAGGAGCCCGGGGATTAGGATTGCTGTGCTGCCCTGGCCGGGTGCTTTGGTGCCAGGGCAGCCCTGGGGTCTCTCTTGTGAGACCAGTTCTCGTGCCTTTGCCTGTGGACTGTGAGTGGACCGTGGCACAGGGATTCAGGCTGCTGCTTCACCATCCAAACCTGCCCTGGGGCTGTTCTCTCCAGCCCTGTGAGCCTCCATCCCTCAGCTGAGGCCTCCCTGGGTACCACTGACCATCCAAACCTGCACTGGTGGTGCTCTGTCCTGCCCTGTGAGCCTCCATCCCTCAGCTGAGGCCTCCCTGGGTACCATGTCCCCACGTCATTTGCTGGGGAAGTACCCAAACAGGTGCTTTTGTGGGGTTTTTTCTGCTTTTGGCCCCACAAAAATTAAAGATTTGTGTGAATGCTCATGAATTCACATGAGCTCACGTGGGTCACCCTTCCCTTGCTGAAAGAGGCAGATTTTATGTATAAAGAGCGTTGCTGGGAACTTCGGCTGCCGATCCCTTTCTCATTTATTTACCCCAAGGCTTTATCAAGGACAGCCTTTTTCTCACCCCGGGCCCAGGGAAGTTCTCACGTGGCAGATCCTGGCGCCAGGGAGGGAGGAAGGTGGCTGAAGGCGCTGCTGGAAAGGCCACTGGGGCACTGTGGAAAAGGGGAGGGAGGAGGGAAAAGGCTCGCAGGGAGAGAAGCCACGGCTGCCGTGGATCCTGTGGGACTGCACGAGATTCCAGACCTGCTGCCACGGGGTCTGCCCTGCTGGAATGGCTGTCCCAGCACCCTGAGCTGAGCTCGTGGATGGGTTTGTTCTGGGCTCAGAAGCCAGCCTGAGGTTAAAGTGCCCACACCTCGCTCAGAGCAGGACCTGTCCCCCACCCCGAGCCCCTCGCTGCTGGGCTGTGCCGTCTCCTGCCCCACGACTGTGGGGTGTCCGTGCCCAGCTCGGCAGCTCCCTGCGAGCCCCGCGGGTTCCCAGTGGGTTCCCAGAGGGGGAATGGGGCAGGCTGAGCTCCGGGCGGGACGTGCCCGGGCAGGCTCGGTGCCGTGTCAGGCTCGGGGACAGCCGTGCCGGACGAGGAGGGGCAGGAAAGCGTGGCCGGGGAAGGCGGGGGGAGCCGGCGCTGGCACAGCGGGGCCGGGCCGGCGGCGGTGGCCGCGCAGGTGGCTCTGCCCGGGAAGGGGAGGAGGCTGGCGGCGCTCCCAGCCCGCCGCATCCCTCCCCGGGCAGCGATGCTCAGTCCCGGCTCAGCCCGGCGGCGGCGCGGAGGGCACCCGAGGTGAGTGCGAGCCCCGCTCCCCTCCCTGCCCTCGCAGCCCCCAGCGCGGGTGCCCCCAGGCCGTGCCCCGTCTGTGGGTGCCCTCCTGGGACAGACACGGATCTTGCCCCAAACTTTCCCTAATTCGGCCGGCAAGGCAGCCAGATCCGACCTCATCCCCGCGGGCTCGTGGCTGCTCAGCCCCTTCCTCCTCCTCCTCCTCCTCCTCGTGCTCGCGGCAGGGGTCTGTCCTGGAGGTGCTCCCCGAGTTTGGGGTGGCCCCTTTGGGATCAGCTGCCTTGCGAGGGCAGGGCTGTGGGTGCAGCAGGCGAGGGGTGCTGGGGACAGGCTGGGGACAGGCTGGATCCCTGGGGGACAGCAGCAGGCAGGGACTGGTGTGTCCCAAAGCATGGCACACGTGGGGGCTGTGTGCCATGTCCCTTCCTGCCCGGGCCCCAGCACGCTGTGGGGGTGCACAGGGGAGCCCGGGGGGCTGCCAGAAGGGCACCACGCCAAAGGAGGGATGGCAGGTCACAGCGGGTCTGCCACCCACAGGGGAGGGAGATCCCCAGGGAGCTTTAGGGCAGCAACCCCTCAAAATGGGTTCATAGAGACCTGTGGGGGGCTGTGCCAGCTCTGCACCCTGCAGGAATGTGCCCACCATCCCCAGACATCCCTGGGGAAAGCAGAGCTTTGTGTCCTCTGTGGAAGGACTGAAATTCAGGGAGATGCTGCTGGGAATGCAAAGGGCCTGGCCACCCCGCCCTGTGGCAGAGGAGCAGTCTGGGGCCGTGCTGGGCCCCGGGAGCAGTTTCACCATGGGGGCACCCCTCTGAGAGAGCCTGTCCCCCCGCAGCCCGCGGAGGACATGGACGGCACCAACCGCACGGAGCCGTGGCAGCGCGGCCTGCAGGCGCTGCTGGGCGCCCTGAACCAGACCCTGCACGGCGCCGTGCCCTGCCCGGGCCAGGCCCGGGCCAGCCCGGCCAGGGCGGCCGCGCGCGGGGAGCACGCCAACGCCAACGCCTACATGTACATCCTGTTCGTCATGACGCTCTTCGCCGCCACCGTGGGCAGCCTCATCCTGGGCTACACCCGCTCCCGCAAGGTGGACAAGCGCAGCGACCCCTACCACGTCTACATCAAGAACAGGGTCTCCATGATCTGAGATGGCCCACGCCTCGTCCCCAGAGCCACTGGAGCCCCTGCCACGTCTGCATCAAGAACAGGGTCTCCATGATCTGAGATGGCCCGCGCCTCGTCCCCTGCAACCCCTGCCACGTCTGCATCAAGAACAGGGTCTCCATGATCTGAGATGGCCCACGCCTCGTCCCCAGAGCCACTGGAGCCCCTGCCACGTCTGCATCAAGAACAGGGTCTCCATGATCTGACTGGCCTGCTCCTTGTCCCCAGAGCCACCGGGCTCAGGGCCACTGCGCTGGGCACATCCCGCTCGCTGGGAACCCCCAAAATCTGCTGAGAACCCCTAGAGCTTCTGGGACTCCACAGAGTTGCTGGAACCCCAGAGCTGCTGGGACCCCCCAAAGCTGTTGAAAGCCCCCCAAAGCTGCTGGAACTCCCCTAAAGCTGCTGGGGACCCTGTAGAGCTGCTGGGAGCCCTCCAAGGCTGCTGGGAGCCCCCCAAAGCTGCTGAGAACCCCCAGAGCTGCTGGAACGCCTCTCCATGGAGCAGCTCAGTCCAGGCTGAGCAGTGCCAGGATGTCCAGGCTGGCAGGAGCTGGAGGAATGTGAGCTGCACGCTGGTGCTGGTCCTGCAGACCCACCTGGGCTCCACCTGGGCTGGCAGGGCAGCTCCTTTCCCACCGTGGCCTGCGGGGCTGGCAGGAGCCTTCAAGGAGAATATTTCCCCATTTCCCTGCTCAGATCAGCCCTCCCTGGGCTGCCAGCAGCTGTGGCCATGCTTAGGGGGGTTTTGGGTGCTGGGACGCTGTGATGTTTGAGCTGGGCTGGGCCCTGCTGCTCTGGCAGGGAATTAAAGGAGGTGCTGGGCTCCGGGGCTCTCGTGTTTGCTTCTCCTCCGAGCGGAGCCTGGGGCGATCCCTGGGGCACGGCTCTGCCAGAGCCAGGGGATGGAGCGGGATGGGACAAACCCCCGGGATAGTACCAACCCCCGGGATGGGAGAAATCCCTGGGATGGGACAATCCCCCGGGATGGGACAAAACCCTGGGATGGGACAAACCCCGGGATGGGACAAACCCCCGGGATGGGACAAAACCCTGGGATGGGACAAAACCCTGGGATGGAGCTGGGCTCCGGGGCTCTCGTGTTTGCTTCTCCTCCGAGCGGAGCCTGGGATGGAGTGGGATGGGACAATCCCCCGAGACGGGACAAACCCCCGGGATGGAGTGGGATGGGACACATCCCTGGGATGGGACAGACCTTCCGGACAGAGTGAGATAGGACAATCCCCCGGGATGGGACAAAACCCTGGGATGGAGAGGGATGGGACAAATGCCCAGGATGGGACAGATCCCCTGGATGGAGCGAGCATTCCCAGATGGATGCTCTATGTCTCTGTCCCTCTGTGTCTCTGTCCCTCAGTCCCTCTGTCTCTCTGTCCCTCAGTCCCTCTGTCCATCTGTCCCTCTGTCCCTCTGTCCCTCTGTCTCTCTGTCCCTCTGTCTCTCTGTCCCTCTGTCTCTCTGTCCCTCTGCCCATCTGTCTCTCTGTCCCTCTGTCTCTCTGTCCCTCTGTCCCTCTGTCTCTCTGTCCCTCAGTCCCTCTGTCCCTCTGTCTCTCTGTCTCTCTGTCTCTCTGTCTCTCTGTCCCTTTGCCCCTCAGTCCCTCTGTCTCTCTCTCTGTCTCTCTGTCCCTGTGTCCCTCAGTCCCTGTGTCCCTCTGTCCCCGCTGTGCGGGCAGCCCTCCCGGAGCCGTGGGCACGCTGCGGGCCTGGCCGGACCCTGTGGCTCCAGGCATCTCCCAAGGCCTCTCCAGGCTCCGGATGGCGATGCCGGGCTCTTTCCTGCTTCCTTCCTGCTGTCAGCTGCAGCTTTGGCCTTTTGTCCCGCCGGTCCCAAATGCGTTTTCCACGGGGCGAGGGTGCAGCGGAGGACGGGAAGGGGATCCACTGGGTCCTGCCGGGCTCCCTGGCTTTGGCTCGCTGGGAAGCTGGCTTGGAGTGGGGTGGCCGGTGTCCAGGAGAGCAAATGTCCCTGTCCTTGGAAACAGGCGGTGGGGCAGCGCCGTGTCGCTGTCCCAACCTGCTCTAATGGCATAATGAAGGCCTTTAATTGCAGCTAGATTAGCTGGCCCGCGGGGCCCTTCCGCCTGCATTCCAAGGCCAAGATCCGTTGCAATCCCGAGCCCAAGCAGTGACGCCAAGCCCTAATCCAGGGAATAATAGTGGCTGTGAGCGTGTTTGGGGCAGGGCAGCGACCCGGTCCTGGTGTGCCTGCCCTCGGCCTGGGCACAAATCCCGGGGCAGGGGCAGTGGGAAGCCCATTCCGGCTGATCCCAGGGGATTCCTGAGCCAGGCAGGGCTCGCTGGTGTCCTCGGGCACCTGGCTCCCGAGGCTTCGCTCTGTTTGTGCGGCACCTGCAGCGCTGGGAAAGGAAAACAAACCTTCAACAGCAAATAAACCAGGGAGTGGGGCCAGGAGGGACAGGGACACTGTGCTGATCCTTTTCCTCCGCCTGGCCGGGGTTTGTCCTCCTCCACGCCTGCCCTTCCAGCGGGATGAGCTGTGGAGCAGCCAGGGCCAGGATGTGGGAGCATGGGATGGAATGGGGGCCGGGTGGTGAGCCTGCTACCCCAAAATCCCCCCAGCGAGGTGGAATTCTTGCTTTTCCCACTTCTGGGGGAGAGGGTTGCATCTGGTGACTCCGGAATCTCCTCTGATGCTGTGACCCCAGGCGGAAAACCCTGTGGAAGGATAGCATGCCATAAAAATATAAAAATTTGGGGGGAAAAAAAATGCTGCTCATCCCTGATCAGGAAGATTGTGAGGGTGAAAATCCCTCCTGCAAGACCCAGCTGCTGCAGTTGCTGTGATCCATTGGCAGCTCCACTGTCCATCCAGCGGAGAAAAAATTCGGCAAATTCGGACCAGGGCAGGGCAGGGGGACGCCCCGGGAGCCCCAGCCTGGCGGGGCCGGCCGGGTGCCACCAGGCTGGGTGACAAGAGGCCAGTGCCACCTTGTGGCAGCTGCCCCAGGGTCCCTGTCCCACGCCCGGCTGCAGCCTGGCTGCTGTCCCTGGGATGCACGGGCTGGGGCAGCCTGACCAGCGTCCCCGGCAGCAAAGCGGGCTGCTCCAGGGGCTGGGAAACAGGGATGGGCCAGGGAAGGATGGATTGGGTTCGCCTCAGGAGCCGGGGGAGGACTTGCAGCTCTGCAGTGCTCACGCCAGGGCTCAGAGATGCTCCCTGGCAGGCGATGGGCAATGGGCTCAGCCCCAGGAGCAGAGCCCCCCTGGCAGAGCTGTGGCTGCAGCAAGGAGAGGCTCCCAGCGCGCTGGGATGCAGGAATGTGCCCTCTGTTGACCGAGTGACAAAACTACCCTTTGTCCCCTCAGAAAGGAAAGAAGCCCAGAAGTTTCTCTCCTCGATTAGGTGAAAAGCCACCCCATAGGACCTGGGGGACTTCCCCTCAAACTTAAGGACAGCCAATCGGACAGGAGCCAAAAGTCCCGCCTGGGCAATTAACTAGAGAAAGGAGTGAACACAGAAACTAATCACTTTTGTAAAGTGTTTTACCAGAAGCAAAACCCTTTTGCACCTGACTCGGTATTTTCTGTTTGTTATTTTGCCTTTTATTAAACCTTTTTGTTGCCAACACTGCAGCAGACGCCATCCTGCTGATTTTGATGCCTCCAAAAGTAACTAAACTATCTTTAGTGTATTGAAGACCTCCAAAAGCTTATAAGACCTAAGTAAAAAAACCTGATATAACACTGGGAGTGTGCCTGTCTTGGCTGAACCCCTACATCCAGCCGAGCAGATTGTGGCTGGCTGCACGTGGGGTTTGACCAGTGCAGCTGGGAACAAACACCAGGCTCCTGGGAGGCAGATTTATTGCAGGCTTCTTGTGTTGGCACACGGCAGGGCATCACGGGCGAGGGGGAGTCTGGAAGAAGATATGGAAGCGTGTGGGAAGCCGGGGCTGACCTTGGCTTGGCTGGGTTCTCGGGGAATCACAGGAGCCTGCTCTGGTGCTGGGTGTTCCGATAGGGAGGCACGAGGTGGAATGACAGCAGCTCAGCCAGCCCTGGGTCCTGCAGCCTGGGAAGGTGGCACCTGGGGAGCCAGGACATCCCTCTGGGCGCCCTGGGTGGCTCAAAGCCCTGGCAGGGGCTTGGAGACCCTGGTGTGCAGACAAAGACCCCCGTGGCTTTGAGTTCGACCCACGGAGCAAACTGCCAACTTTATATGAAGAATTACAAGGCACAAAAGTTTAAGCAGCATAACAGCAGTTGTCACAGGGTGAAAGGTGGAATTTTGAGGAATTTTACTATGGGGGTCTAGGGGGCAAGATGGAGGGATCTGGGCATTGTCCTGTCCTTCTCCCTTCTTCTTCCTAGCCTCCATCTTCTGGGTGATGGTGGCACCTTGGGATTGGGTTCAGGACAAGCCTGCCTCAAACCGACAGAGAACGGATTTGGATGAGGGGTTAGGAGGGATTCTGTGCCCAGAGAGGCTGCCCCATCCCTGGCAGTGCCCACGGCCAGGCTGGATGGGGCTGGCAGCAGCCTGGGCTGGTGGCAGGCTGGGGCTGGGACTAGAATGGGTCTGGTCCTGATGTGCCCCTGGGTTTGGCCTGCCAGGCTGAGAGCAGGGCTTTTCCAGTGGGAAAAGGGCTTTTCCTGGCTGCAGGACCATGCCTGAAGAGTGCCACAGCCCCGTGGGCTGCTCCACTGCCGTTGGAGCTGCGTGCACTCCCGCTGAGCCCTGCCACGCTCCCTGGCAGCTCCCAGCACACGAGCTGGAGGCTGCCAGCAGCCTGGCAGCCCTTCTCCTGGCAGCCTGGCAGCCTGGCTCCCATCCCTTCTCCTGGCAGCCTGGCTGCTCCCTGGGCATTCAGCACCTCGGGGAAAGCACGGAGCCCTTGGGTTTCACTTCCCTGGAGCAAGGCAATCGGCTTGAAACATTCTCCTGGAGGCTGATAAACCCTCAGATATGCTGGGCTTAGCTGCCATCTCCCACCAGGGAGGCCAACACAGTGAATCCCCACCAGTGGATCTTTTCCCATCACCTTTTCCCATGGTTGCCCCGCTCTGGAGCTGCTCAGAGCATCTGCCAGGGGCTGCCTTGGAGATAGAAATCCAAAGCCTTCTCACACTTGGGAAGTGATCATCACATCACAAACAGCTCCTTGCTACGATTTTGAAAAAAGAAAACAAACAAAAACAAAAAAACAAACCCAAACAAATAAAAAACCCCCAACAAACAAACAAACAAAAACACCAAACCAAAAAAAGAAAAACCACCAAAAAAAACCAAACCACCAACCCTCCAAAAAAGAAAAAAAAACCCCAAACAAAACAAAAAACCCCCCCCAAAACACAAAACCAGAAGTTGACAGCGGAACGAGTGGAAGTGGTTCCTTTGTGGACCATCCAAAGGTTTATCTCCCCAGCCCAGCCAGAGCTCTGCACCAGAGGATTTGTTTGTGTGTGAGCCAATGGATCACTCTCTGATGGATCGTTTCCCTCCCTGCGCGCACTTTTCAACACCTTGCTGTCCTCTTGGGTGCCCCAAACACCTCCTGGGAAGCAGTGCCACTTCCCAGAGCCTCCCACCTTCCCAGAGCCTGCAGAGCTGCCCCAGCCCTGGGGACACAGCACAGGAGGGACATGGAGCTGCTGCAGGGCTGCAGCCAGGCTGGCAGAGGAGAAGGCTCCAGGGAGAGCTCAGAGCCCTTCCAGGACCCAAAGGGGCTCCAGGAGAGCTGGAGAGGGACTGGGGACAAGGCATGGAGGGACAGAACACAGGGAATGGACTCAGACTGACAGAGCAGGTTTAGATTTGGTATTGGGAAGGGATTTCTGCCTGTAAGGGTGGGCAGGGCTGGCACAGGGTGCCCAGAGCAGCTGTGGCTGCCCCTGGATCCTGGCAGTGCCCAAGGCCAGGCTGGACACTGGGGCTGGACCACCTGGGACAGTGGGAGGTGTCCCTGCCGTGGCAGGGCATGACAATGAAATAAGCTTTAAGGTTTTTTTCAACCAAAACCACCCGTGATTCCACGATTCCATCCCTCTGCAGTGCCTGCTGTCTCTATGGCAACCTCTGCGAGGACATGCTGCGGGGTGGGGATGCTCAGGAGGATGAGGATGCTCAGTGGGATGAGGATGCCCAGCAGGATTGGGATGCTCAGTGGGATGAGGATGCCCAGCAGGATGTTGTCACTCCGAGCCTGCTGCTCAGGGCCAGGCAGTCCAATCCGAGCTGCTGCAGCCGAGGAGGGCTGTGATTCCCCCGCTCATGGCTTTGGAATTCCCGTCTGCAAACGCTTCCAGGCAAGCGGCTCGCCCCCAGGGCAGCGCCCTGTCCGCTGCCCTCTGGAGGGGGCACAGGACGCTGTGGGCAGCCCGAGGGGCGCTGCCGGGTTCCGGGCAGGGCTGCAGCCCTCCCTGGGAGCGGGCAGTGCCGGCGGCTGGGAGCAGGGGACATTTTCGGGACATTTTCGGGACATTGTTTTGGCGTGGCGGCGGAGGCGGGACGCGAACCCGCGGCCCCCGCGCCCCGTGCGGCTCCCTGAGGCCGCCGGGAGTTGTAGTTCCCGCGCCCTGCGCCCTGCGCCGCCCGCCGCGGCGCGGGGACTGCATTTCCCGTGGTGCCGCGCGGCGGGGGCGGTCGCTCCCCGTTAATCGCCGCTGGCAGCGCCGGGCGCGGATCGAGCCCGGCCCCGCCGAGCCCCGGCCGCCCCTCGGCCTCCCCCGGGCGCGGCCGAGTGAAGGAGCGGCGCCTTCTCCGTCCTCATCCTCCTCTTCCTCCCGCCCGCCACCATGGGCGACGGCGGCGCCGGCGGGGACGTGAACTCCAACGTGCTGGTGTCCCGCAGCACCGGGGACGCGCAGCTGGACAAGGCGGTGTGGCAGTGGCTCAGCTGGGACAAGGTGGGCGAGCGGCGGAGCGGCCCCGCTGGTCCGGGGCTGCCCCGGCTCCGGAACGGGCACCGGGGGCGGGGAGGGGCTGTCCCGGTGCTCACCCGGGCAGGGATAGGGATAGGGATAGGGATAGGGATAGGGATAGGGATAGGGATAGGGATGGATGGATGGATGGTGTCCTGGCACCTGGAGCACTGCCCAGCACTCACCCGGGCGTGGATGGATGGTGCTCACCTGGGCAGGGATGGCGATGGATGGATGGAGCCATCCCAGTCCTCACCTGGGCATGGATGGATGGATGGATGGATGGATGGAGCCATCCCGGTGCTCACCTGGGGATGGATGGATGGATGGATGGATGGATGGATGGATGGATGGATGGATGGATGGATGGGAGCCCTCCCGGCCCCTGGAGCTCCCCCTCGGGCTGGGGCTGGCTCAGCCCCTCGTTAAATGGTTTAAATGCAGCAGGAGTGTGTTTTCCCGAGCTGCCCGATTTAATCCCTCCCCAGGAAAGGCACAGCCAGGTTCCGGCATTCCCCTTTTCCTGCAGCCCCGAGGCGGTGTCAGGAGCGTTGCAGGCTGGGTTAGTTCGCATTAAACCACCCAAGCCCACGGTAACAGTGTGGTACTGGGGGGTGTTTTGCCTGTCCTGTCGTTTAAAGGGTTACTTTGGGTTTTTTGAGGTTTTTTTTGCGGCTGCTTTCTCCACCCATCGTGGCCTGTGCTTTAAAAAACACCTTGGCCATGGGGGAGGGCAAGCTAGCAGAGGGGGTTTGGGCTGCTTTTCCTTCATTTCTTCTGTTTCTCCCTCCTGAACCTCCTTTGCCTTTATTTTTACCACCACGACAGCCGGTGTGCTGGTTCTGCTTCCTCCTCAGCTCCTCCTGCCGGGATCCAAGCGGGAGAGCCCCTGATGGAGCTCCCTCCTGCCTGGGAATGTGTCTTCTCCCAGCTCTGCAGCAATCCCGGTGCCATCTGCACCTCCTGCACCCCTGGGGCTGCTGCCCTGGAAATGCCTGGGCAGGGAAGGAGGGCAGGGAGGAAATGGCATTCCTGATAACACGTTTGATAACCCGGGTAGAGCCCCGCTCCATAGTTTATTTTAATAACCTCTTGTTAGTGTGGTGGAAGGCTTCTGTTGTTTTTAACAGCTTGTTTTGCCTTCCCTAAAAATGTGTGGAGTCAGGGCTTCCACTGGGAGGGAAACGTGCAGGTTAAGGCTGTTTTCCTGGGAAGGAAACCTTTGCTGCCTGCCAGGCTTGCCCCCTTCCCAGCCCAGCCTCCAGAGCTGCAGGGGTTTTTGGTGCCTCTGATAAAGGAAAAATCTATGCACTCCCTTCCCGGCTGTGGGAGGCTGCTGTCCTCCCGCTTAATTGGGAGCTGCTGGCTGTAATTAATGACCAGAGGGGTGCTCTGTGTGCTCTGAGGTTTGGGTGCTGGGGCTCAGCAGGCAGAGCTCTTGAGCAGCGCTCCCTGGGGAAGCACGTCACCAACTGCTCGTTTTTATCCCTTCAGTTCAATTCCCTTCCACCCTCTCCCTGACTCTCGTCACCCAGGGGCTGCTGGAGCAGGTCCCCCTCACACATCCTCCCTTGGTGTCACTGTCTCAGCTGCACCGAGGAGGGTTCCTCCTTGCTGGTACACTGGTTTTGGTCTTCTTCCAGCTTCTGTGGCTTTTGAGATGCTTTCCAAGAGGAAATGGACCTGGTGGTTTGAGACCAGTGACTTGCTCCAGCCATTTGCCTTGCAATGTTTTTGCTTATTAAGACTTTTAAGTGGATTTTTAAGATTAACATCAGGAAAAGTAAGGCCTCAGAAAAAATAATTGATGCTCAAACCAGCCTGAGGCTTTCCCCCTTCCTTCAGCTGCACATGCACAGAGTGTGCAAAACAAACAAAAAATTGCTGCGAGTAGTAAATTATTTTGACAGGGTATTAGCTCTGAAACCTAACTCTGGTGGTAAGTACAGGCGATTAACATGATTGGGTGTGAAAGAGCCATAAGAAATACCCAGTTAATGCCCCTGTCTTTCCTTCTCCACTTGTTCCAAACCTTGAACCCTGATGAGCACAAAAAGCGTGATTCTGCCTCGGCAGGTGACTGTGCAGTGCAAGTTTGGCAGAGAAGATATATTTTTTTCTTTTTCCTCATAATACTTCAGACCTTTCAGGAATGTGTTGCAGAGTCTCCTGCAGGCTGTGACCCCAGAGCCCCGATTCTGGCAGTGACTTCTTAGAAATAGTTGTTTAATGTATATATAATGTGATAATTTCAGAGGGAGAATAATTTCAGCACTTTTTTCCTGGTGTTTATGTGATCACAGAGGAGCGTCCAGTCTGTCACCCACGCAGCAGCCTGTCTGTCTGTGTCCTCAGTGCTGTATTTCCCTTTTTTTGTGACCAGGAGTGGGAATCTCTGCAGGGAGGGCTCTGCCAAGCCCTGATCCATGGGGGTCCTGGGGACAGGATCCTGTCCTGGGGACAGCTCCTTGAGGGCATGGCCTGGGCTCTGCTCCTTCTCCCTTCCCCTGTGTCCATGGCTGGGAAATCGGGGATGCCACCGCAGATTCCATCTGGGAATTGCAGCCCTGGGAGCTGGGGAGGGCACGGGGACAGCCCCGGGCTCCTGGGGCAGCCGCAGGGGCGAGGAGCAGGGATTCCCTGTGGCAAGGGCAGCTCACCCTGCCAGACAGCGGGCACAGCCCTGCCCTGGGTGTGCCCGGGCAGCAGCAGCCTCTCCCAGGGCCGCTGTCCCCTTATCTGCCACCTCCTGCTGCCGCTGGACACCCGGAGCCCCTTCCAGGGGGAGCTGCTGCCTCCTGATTGTGGCCCTGCCCTGGCCCCTGTAGGCTGGGCTGGACACCTGCAGCTGTGTGCTCCACAGGGAGGTGTCACTCCATAGATTGGGCTGCTATAATTTATTTATTCTATGTACATTTGTACTGGGTCGGTATCGTGTAGTTATACACATGTATATTGGGTTGGTATCGTGTGGTTATCTTATACACATTTATATTGGGTTGGCATAATTTACTTATATATAAATTTATATTAGGTCAGTGTCATTTAATTATTAGGTACACATTTATATTGGGTCAGTATCATTTAGTTATTCTATATAATAATATTGTATATGATATGTATTATATCGTATTTCATTTAGTTATATATAATATTCAGTTACTATATATACATTTATATTGGGTCAATATAATTTATTTACTATAGACGAATTTATATTGGGTCAGTATCATTTATTGGATACACATTTGTATTAGGTCAGTATCATTTAGTTATTAGATACACATTTGCATTGGGTTGGTATCTTTTAATTGTTAGATACACATTTATATTGGGTCGGTATCATTTAGTTATTATCTACACGTTTATACTGGGTTGGTATAATTTATTTATTAGATACACATCTATATTGGGTAGCCTAGATTTATTGTGTACATATATATGTCTGTTAGGGAGGTGCCATGTATTTATTTACACGTGTATCATGAAGCTGAAGTATTCCTAGTGTTTGAGGAGGGTGATCAAATAAACTGATGCCAGGAGTTCTCTCAGAAATTTTGGTGCTGATGGTGTGGTTTTTGAAGTGTGGGTTTGGTCTAAAATCTCTAAGGAACTTTTCTTTTTTTGCCCCCGGGAAGAGGAGCCATCACAGAAGCCCCCCTGAGCCCTTCAGCTGTGTGAGCCGATTTCACAGCTGCCAAGCAAACCAGCAGAGCCCCTGTTTGGGGATTTTGGGGTTTGCAGTGGGGTTAAGTGCCAGCAGAGCTGTGGAATTCCCAGGCCAGGGGGCAGGTGGTGCTCAGGGCCAGGCTGGGTGTTGCAAGAGCTCAGCTGGGACATAGGGTGTGACACTCCAGCCTGGGGGAAAAGGGCAGCTGGAAGGAGTAAAGGTGTGCCAGGCTGGGATAAAGGAACTGGGAAGGAGTAAAGGTGTGCCAGGCTGGGATAAAGGAACTGGGAAGGAGTAAAGGTGTGCCAGGCTGGGATAAAGGAACTGGGAAGGAGTAAAGGTGTGCCAGGCTGGGATAAAGGAACTGGGAAGGAGTAAAGGTGTGCCAGGCTGGGATTTTTATTCCCTAGGAAATTAGTGAAGTAGCTTCAGTCACAAGTGCTTGTTAATCTATTTTTAAAAGAAATGTCTGTGCTGTTGCTGGAGCGTTGCCTCAGTTTTGCAAAGCTCCATAAACCATGGAATGTGTCATTTCTGTTTTTGCAGGGGAGCAGTGCAGTGTGCCCTAAAAAGCTGTAGAGGATGCTGTGTAATTTAATAACTGCATTTTGAAGCCAAGCCATGCACTGGCCTAGTGTGAAATGAGGTTTTCAATGCTCCTGCCTTACTCTTTTCACATCAGTCATTTGTTTTCTGGTTGGCTGCCTGTGAACAGCTGAAAGAGAGACTTTCACTTTTGCAGTTTCATATCTATTGTGCCCCATTGTTGTGGTTTCTTTTAGGCCTGTGTTTAGCTGTGTAGTGAGCAATGCCTTTGCTTGCCAGGCCAGCCAGGAGCCTGGACAATAATGGCTTGCCTTTTATTCTAGAGCACACAGATGTAAAAATAAGAAATAAATAGTTATTTGAAATTCCCATGTCTAGTGTTCAGCTGTCAAGCTGCAGGAATAATTTCAGATTTTTCAATGCATTTTATGGATTATTTTTCCTCCCAGTGAGTGTGCACAGCTCATGTCCTTGTGCTTTCCCCAGCACTTTGCCACCCCCCTGCCTGTCTGGAGAGTGTTCCCAGTGCTGCTGGAGCTGCCTGACCCCTGCTTTAAATGTCAGGGGAGCTTCACCCCTGCCCTGCAGATGCCATCTGCCTTTCCTGACCTTTCCTTGTGACCCTGCAGTGCTCAGGAGGAGCCCTTGTGCCCCAGAGCAGTTCTGCCCCTCTGCAGTCTGCTCTCCCAGCTGTGAGCTCGCCCTGTCTGTGCCGTGTGTGGATCTGGGAAGTGCCCTGCCCAGCTGGCTGCCAGCAGGCAGGCTGAGCTGCGTGGTGGCCAGATGAGTTCAGTGGGGGCTGGACAGCTGAGGAGCCAGCAGCAGAGGTGTGCAGGGCTGTGGGTTTGGGGGAGCAGTGTGGGTGGGAGCCCAGCCTGCTGCACAGCATCCTGCCCACCCTGGGGGCTTCGGAGCCTGCTCCAGGGCAGGGTGTCCCTGCCCCTGGAATGGGCTGGTCTGCAAGGTCCCTTCCAGCCCAAACCATCCTGGGATTCCCATGGTTTCTCTGTGCCTGTTTCCTGTGGGTGGGGAGGAAGGAAGTGCTGTTTTGAGGTTTGGATTTCTGTCTGTCCTCTGGGGGCGAAGATCGGGAATGGAATTGTGCTCTCTGCCTTGGGAAAACCTGTTCCAAACTCCCTGCTCCTCACACCGAGGGGCTGGGAGATGTCCTGCTGACCAGACAGTCACATCAGTGGCAGCAAGAGCTCTTGAATCCTTTGTTAATATTGATAACATGGGAATAATGTGAGAAGTGAGTACAGTGGAGGCTGATGCACACACATTTTATAGGGTAAGAGGGATTTGCCCTAGGAATTGCCTAGAACTGCCCAGCATGCACAGTTGAGCTGCTGGTCGCCAGCGCTGACGGGAGCCCCTGGTGTTTCTGCAGAACCAGAAGACGAAGGAGCAGATCGAGAGCCTGCTGCAGGACGGGAAGCACGGCGAGCTGCGCCAGCGCCTGTGCTGCCGGCTCAGCTTCGGCACGGCCGGGCTGCGCTCGGCCATGGGAGCAGGCTTCTGCTACATCAACGACCTCACCGTCATCCAGTCCACCCAGGTGAGGAGCTGGGCACCCTCGGGGCAGCCCCTGCCCCGCTGGGGTCAGCTGGGAGCCCCGGGCTGGGAGGCAGCAGCCGGGGGCAAGCACAGAGGGCTCAGTGCTCAGAGCGGATGGGGTGGTGTGGAGAGCTTGGGCTGGGCTGGGATTTGGCCAGTGGTCAGTCTGCTGCCCAGCCCTGGAGCTGGGGCTCTTACCAGCTGCCCTAAGAACTTGTACTTGGAGTATAATGTATAAATACTTGTAGAGTTTCAAAAACAAAGCAGCAAAAATAACCCAAACGAAAGAAGCAAAGCCCCAACTCAACAAACCTTTTCTTTTCAGCACAAGTTGTGGGCATATATGGATTGAGTAATGTATGTTTATGTAATTTACATAAACAGTTTATTTGTGCCCATCTCTAGCCTTGACTGGTTGAAAATAGAATGGCCTGGTATATTTGGAAGACTTGTGCTTGGGAAACCAATAAAATGTTTGTTATGACAAGACTACTGAATTTTACCTATCTTGACAGATACACTCCATTTCTATAAAAAGTATGATCAAAGGTGTTTTATGACAAGGTTTAGCAGGGCCTGGTTAAACCTGTCATTTAGTGCTGTGCACCTAAACTTTCCAGCTGGTTTCTCTTTGCTGATGCTGTAACCTCCCTCAGGACACGTGACTGAAATAATGCCTTCTGCTGGCCTAGCGTGGAGGGAAGTGCTTAAAACTTGGAACAGCTGGGGCTCCCAAAGCTGTTTGACATTCTGTTGTCTGAGCTGTACGACTGGAGCCCACGCTCTCGTGGAGAGGCCAAATTCCAGTGCTGTTTATGGAGGCTTTGTGGTGAAATGTTGGTTTCAAACCCAGCCTCTCTCTGGCAGTTTTACTCTGCAATGTTTCCTTGGCTCTAACAAAAATGTGGCTCTAACAAAAATGCAGGCTGGGCACATCCTGGTGTGGTGCTTCCTTCCCTTGTGCCCTCCTGCTCCAGGTGTGCCAGCCTGCCCTGCCACAAAGGCTGCAGTGGCACCAGCAGGTCCAGCTGGACTCTGGATGCAGGGAGCAGATGGATAAAAGGGGTTTAAAATCAGTGTTCTGCTGGGATGGCTGAAAGCAGCCGAGCTGCTCTGGAAAGCCCCGTGTCCCTGGCAGCAGAGGAGGCTTTTGGGCTGATTTCCCTGCTGAGGGGTTTGGGGTGCTGGCTGCTGCCTGCTCCCTTTGTGCTCAGCCACGCTCCTGGCACAGAGGGAGAGCTTCCCTTTGCTGGGCAGGGAACGTGCTGGCAGGCTGAGTTTCATGGGCATTGCTGGTTTTTGGGAGTTCCAGCAGGGCTGTGTGCCTCTGCTCACTGCTATTTTTAGTTGTTTATTGGAGTTGTGTCAGGCTGGGGAGCAGCCTCTGGGCAGTGCATTGGAACTTTCTGCTGCAGTTTACTGCAGAAACTGCTGCGGGTTCCAGCTGTGTTTGGGCTCTTTCAAGGCTGAGGGCAGGAGCAGTCCTGGTGTGAGCATGGGCAGCCCTGGCTCGGGGTTTGCCCTTGCCTGGGACAGGAATAATTGGCCACTCGAATAGCAGACTGGGGTGTAATGAATTTAACTTCCTGCAGTTAAAATAAGCTGTAGTGGAGTTGCACATGTGTTCTCTGTTCTTCATTCGAGCTGAGGTTTTTTTGTTTTCATTTGATCTTCACTTGATTTGATTATATTATATTATTATGCAAAGTCAGGCCCAGGAAGGTACAGAATATTCAGCAGCTGCTGAAAATGGCAGGTCCATAAACTCCATGTAAAGCCCTGATTCCCTGGCTTTTGTCCTGCCTTGATGTCCAGGTGCTTTTATTAGTGGGAAAGGAAGCTGTCACTGATCTCCACAGTGACAAAACCAGCCAGCTTTGCATCAAGGAGGTTCCTGCTGCTTAAAAAGCAAAGCTAAAAGATGAAAAATGTAAATGCTGGGCTTTTTAAAGCTGTTCCTACCTCTCTGGATTCATCAACCAAAAATCTTTGTCTTTTCCTTGATGCCATTGCCGTTCCCTCACTTCTCTTTTGAACTTGAGCATTGGGGACTGGGCATGCTGTAGATGTGGACTCCTTCTCTTCCATGGATTTTGCATCAGGAAATCACCTGAACCACGCAGTGAGAGAGGCAATTGTGATACTTCAGTCACCTGAGGAGAGTTTTGGCTCAGATCTGAGTGCTGACACCTGCTAATGAGCCATTAATTATCACCACGAGATGCACTTGTGCCTCCTTTAGAAGTGGTGGAAGTTTAACGGCAGAAGTAATTAGGGACACTATCAAAACCTGAGTCTTGTTAAGGGGAAATAGAAATTCTTTAAACTGAGAAACTTTTCCAAGAGAGGAGTTAACCCCAGAGGTGCTGGAATTCCTGACTGCCCTTGGGCACCTGGGAGAAGATTGGTGTGAGCTCAGGCAGAGGGTTTGGGCAGCAGAGGCCCTGCATTCACTTCCTCACTGGCATTTATTGATTTACTTTTATTTCCTGCAGCTTTCATAACCGTGTTTGGATAGCAGGCAGGTCCCAAAGGACTGAGTTAACTTCAGCTGTGGAGTCTGTGGCTGAGCTGATTTTGAGCAAACTGCTCCAAAGCAGAAAGGGAAGACGTTGCTGTTTCCTTCACACAGAATCTTAGCCCAAATAAGGGGTCTGCTGTAAGAAATGTGCTGTTCATGTCTTTAGATGTTGTTCAAGTCAACTTGAAGAGTTTTCCCCAATGCTCTCTCCTCTCCTTGCAGCTGTGAGTGGAAGTTCAGGGTGAACACTTTGAGTGTTTTGGGTTCAGTGTGCAGGTGATCACAGCCTCCAGACCTGCCACTGTCCACAGAGTTCTATTTATTTTAAAAGTAAATATATCCCTCTCTATGTAAACCTGATCATGCTTTGGAGCTCATCCTTGCAGTGCCTTTCCCAGCCTTGACAATCTGGGATTCTGAAGGACCACAGCGTTTTAAGAGAATGGACCTTGGCTGAATTCCAGGGCGGGAGGCAGGCTGGCTTTCAGAAACCCAGATAAAAACATTCTGAAGGATTGCACCAAGTACTGGCTGGGGGAAAAATCTGTTTAACTCTGGTAGAGAACACCCCACTCCCATCAAGGGGCAGCTTGTGCCTCTGACAGAGGCAGCATTTGTGGGATCAGCGTGGTGCCTCTGCAGGTCATGGTGCTCTGGGAACTTCCACTGGCAACAGATGAGTTTTTCTCAATTTGGTCTTGAGAAGATTTGAATAAATGGAACACAGTATGGATTGAAAATGAGGGTTTGTTTCTTGAGGGCTTGTTGTTGTCCTACTCACTTTTATTTCCCACAACAGTTTCTCTGGTTACTTGCTTTCTTTCAGTGACCACTGGGGGAAAACCACTGCTGCTCTTGTGGCTATTGTTACTGATGTGTGTGAGCTGTATTTTGCCTACTGACATTATCCATCCTTTGTGTGTGCTGCACTCCAGCTAATTCTCCTTTTCTCCTTTTTTTTTTATTTTGTTTTCTCCAGGGGATCTACAAGTACCTGGAGAGGAACTTTTCAGACTTTAAGCAGAGAGGCTTTGTTGTTGGATATGACACACGAGGTCAGGTCACCAGCAACTGCAGCAGTAAGAAGTATGAGTATTGATTACATCTGCAAGACTAGAAATGAAATTGTGGCTGTAAATGCTTTCTGTCCTGTCAGCACTTGCTCTTTTTCTTTGGGATGAGCTGGGCACACTTTCCTCTCCCTTAGTCCACTGGAACAGTAATGAGGAGAGGCTGGGACTAAATCCTTTGTTTGCCAGCCCAGGAGTGCAAGGCTGCTTGCAAGATTAAATGCACAAGAACATTAGTGTGCCTGGAGACAAATTTGAACATGAAGGTGAATTCAGAGTATGAACATCCAGCTGGAAACACTGAATATTAATGCACTTTTTACCCTGTCGTGCTCTGGTATTTCACACCTGGTTTAAGCTTGCTTGGGGAAGGGCAATTCCACCTGCAGCCTGCTGTGCTTTCAGTTTGAGGGGATTTTACCTTAAAATGTGGGCTTCCAGCAATGGCAAACTGCTCTTTGCAAGGAGAGGAGAGGAAACTGCTTCCTAATTTCTCTAAGGACTCTTAATCCCTTGCCACTGGGGAGAAAAACCCACGTGGGTAATGGCATGCTGTGCAAAAAAAGCCAACCCAGTAGCTAATCAGTGTTTTGGTGTGGGGGAGTTAATTATTGCAGTTATTGTTGTAACTAACAGTTCTTTTTCCTTTTAAATTCAGTGGTATTTAATGATTCAGGGATGAAGAAGTCCCTGGTGCCATAGAGAATGCAGTGAGTCTGTCCTCTCCCCTGGGATGTGTGTGGCCCATTTTCCCCAGACTGTGGGTTAGCACAGTCTGAAAGTGGGGAGGTGCAAGGGTGATGTTCCTTTTCAGCCCCCCAGAGCCTGGGGCTCAGCCTGGATGGCCACACAGGTGTTTCACTCGTCCACGCAGCCCCTCAGTTCCTCACTGCATGTTTCTCCTGCCCCTGGGATCCTGCAGAGCTGAAATGCAGCTGAACTGCCCCAAAAGAGTGCTTTCCAGTGTGGGCAGCAGGGCCTGGGGGATGGCAGGTCACCCAGCTGTGTCCTGTCACTGGGCTGGTGTGAGCCAAGCAGAATTTCAGCAGCTTCAGCTCCGAGCTGAGCTCTCAGACCCTGCCAGGTGGTTTCAGGTGATTTTGGTAGGTGCTGAGGGAAATTCTGGGGCAGTGAGACATTGCTGGTGATGGGGAGAAGGAAGTCAGTACCAATGTCTGTCTGTGGGAGCAAGGTGAGCTTACACTGTTTCTTATCTCCTCTGTTTTGCCTCTGAGATTCCCTGTATCTCCTGAGCTGTGCAGAAGGAGTTTGGTATCAGTTACCTGGAAGAGAGTGAGCTTCCCTGGTGCTTGAAAGGGCAAATTTACAATAAAGTGAGATTTAGAACTATGGGCACTGTTCCTAAACATTCTGGAATGAGGGGTGCTGCTTTGCAGGAATGTTTTTAGGAGTAGCTCTGCTTCCTGGGCATGGTGTGAGCTGCTGGGCAGGGCTGGCACACGAGCTCTGTGTGGGACACCCAATCCTTTCCCAAGCCTGCTCTTGCACACATCTGGTGCCTCTGGCTCTCTGGGAAGCTGGTTCTGTCCTTGAGCAGAGGATGGGTGTTCTGTGTCTGTGTGTGGGATATCTGCTTTGTTTAAGTGAGGGGTGCAGTGCTTCGCACTGCCCAGGCTGCAGCTGAAAGTGCTGCCTCAGATCCTGCAGCCTGAGAGCTCTGACCCTGACTGTGTAATCTCTAGGATACCACTCCAAGCATGAGCCAAAAAGCAGTGGAGTGCCCTAAGAAACAAGTGCCTGGAGGTGGCAGGCATTCCATCTGGCTGTTGGGCTGCCCTGGGGAGCTGGGCTGACTGAATATTTTCTTTTTCCTGTTGGTAGGCTTGCAAAGCTCACTGCAGCAGTCCTGCTGGCAAAAGATGTGCTTGTGTACCTCTTCTCCACCTATGTCCCTACTCCCTTTGTGGTGAGTCACCTTCTTGTCCTGCTGTTGCACCACACAGTTACAGGAGTATTTGAATTTACTGAAGAGAGCTAGCAGTTCTCTTAAATTCTGTTATTTAACAGGAAAATAGAGGCTGCTTGGTACACTGGGCTCCTCAAGGAGGCTGTAACAAGGGTGCCACCAAATTCCTCAGTGCCTCTGCTTTTAATACCTCAAAAGCAGGCTCTTCTGGTCACAGCAGCTTTTCCTTGCATGGCTTTAGATCCTTGCTTATGTTCCATGAGCTCTTCCAGCGTGCCGTGTGTTCTGTGGCTCTGGGTTTGAGGGGAGGACTGGAATGCCTGCAGAAACCTGGGGTTTGTGTTCCAGCGAGCCTTTGTGTGAATGCCCTTGTTCTGTTTCCAAGGGCTCCTGTAATCTGTGTGCAGGCTGTCAGCTGGCCAGTTACGGGTTGCATTTTTGAATGACAATGTTTTTATGGAGCGGAGTTAGAGCCAGCCTGCTGCTGGCTGCAGGGTGCTCACGTGTGGGGTTGGCAGAGGGGCTGGGGGCACCCCGGGGTGCTGTGGCAGGGTGTCAGGCTGAGCTCTGTCTCTGTTCTTGCAGCCCTACGCCGTGCAGCAGCTCGGGGCCGTGGCCGGGGTGATGATCACGGCCTCCCACAACCGCAAGGAGGACAACGGCTACAAGGTGAGCCTGGACCCTCCAGGGACACCTGCCCCAGCCCAGGCTGCCCCGAGCCCCGTCCAGCCTGGCTCTGCAGCCCTCTGGGGTGGGGCAGCCTGTGCCAGGGCTCCCCTTTTTGTGTGTGTCCATGAGGAGGGTGAGCTATGTGAAATAATTCATCCTTCTGCAGCCTGGCACACTCGTCTGTGATAAGGGCATATCAGTTTGTGTGTCCTGAGCATGGATCTGCACTGACATTCCATAGAGTCTAATCAGCAGATGAAGAAGTACACCAGCAATCTGAGTGTTCACTTCTGAGGCTTAAAACTCACTTTAAAACTTGGCCAGAGCTGAGGTGAATTCACGCACACAGAAGGGGACTGTGCTGAGGATGGGGATGGTTGAGGAGTGGATTAATAAAACACAGTAGCATTGGTTTTTTGCCCTGGTTTTCTGGGCACTGGAGGTGGAGGGGGGGGTGGCTTCACTTGGGAAGCCTGGGACAATAAAAGCATCCACAATAGCAAGTGCAGTGTTTTAACTGAGCATTGCCTTCCTCAGCTCTATAAGAAGCTGAACTAAACTCTCAACTTTAGCTGAACATTCTAGAAGCCCTGTGGCAGGTCAGTGAGTGATGGTGATGTGAGGGAAGGCAGAGAGAGCTCTTGGGGGTGATTGAACTGCTCCTGCCTTCCCTGGAACAAGTCAGAGGTTCTTCACCAGCCTTTTTTTCTGCTGAGCTGGAGCAATGAGCAAGAAAAGAAACCACATGAATTTCCCAGGTGCTTCATTTGTCAAGAAGCAATTTTAAGTTTGTGTCTTCTGATAGAAACATATCAGAAGTTTACAAATATATCATCAGTTTACAAAAGTGAAGAGCAGTTTCCTTCTGCCAGGGCCCTGGTGTGTTTCCTGGTTTATTTTTGTGAGGACCCTGGTGTGTTTCCTGGTTTACTTTTGCCAGGGCCCTGGTGTGTTTCCTAGTCTTTCCCAAGAGCCGTGTTTCACCTTTCACAATTTCCCATGTGGATTTCAGCAGCTCCTGAAGGCTTTGGGCAGAGTTACCAAGGCCAGAGGTGAGAAAGCAGAGGCAGAGGATCTGAGCAGAGTCTGCACTGTGAGCTCAGCCTGCTGCTGGCAGCAGAGTGTGGGAAAACTGGCCTCTAAACCTTAAACAAAGGCTTTATTATGGCTGAGGTTGGATATGGAGTTTCCACTCTAGAGGGTGTTTCCAGCTGACAGATTAGCTGTGGAAAAACAAGGACCTTGGCACACTGCTTATCTGCTTTGCTCTGGGCTCCAAAGCAGGCTGTGTTCCTTTTTCCAGAGCAATGCCAGCCTTGGGGAAGGTGATGCTTTCCCACTGTTGCAGTTTGCACTGCACTCCCAGATACAAGTGCCTGCTTTTGGTTTCTCACATGCTGATAACTCAGCTGTGATAGTTCAACACCAGCTTTGGGAAAAGAGGCTGTGCTAGCTCCATTTATCAGTTGTGAGCTCAGAGGTTCCTGCTGGCTGACTCCAAATGTCTTGAGAATCAAGCCAGTCAGGTGCTGGCTTCTCTGTGTGGCTTAGGCACAAGGTGGGTGGAATCCTTTAGCTAAAAGAGTTTGTCAGGTTGATCATCTTCATAAATAAACTGTGTCTTGGTTTCCTTCATCTTACCCCAGGTTTATTGGGAAAATGGAGCACAGATCACCTCTCCTCACGATAAGGAAATCATAAAATGTATAGAAGAGTGTGTTGAGCCATGGAATGGCTCTTGGAATGAAAATCTGGTGGACACCAGTCCCCTCCGACAGGATCCCCTGAAGAAAATTTGTGACAGCTACATGGAGGACCTGACCAAGATCTGCTATCATAGGTATTGTGTAAAGCAAAAGGTACCTGAGTTATGTTTTTGAGTGAGCTGTGGGTTGCATGTGGCAAAAACTGACTACAGACAGACTTCCCTGTGTTCCCTGAGGTGTCATTAAATTCAAATTGTCACCGTCCTTAGGGTTAAACCATTTAGTTGAGAATAAAGCAGCTGCCTTTGGGAATTAAGCTGCTGTGAAACATCCCGGTGGAAACCATTTAATGCAAGTGAATATGCTCTGAGAGTTCTGAATGAAATGCAGAAATTCAGAGTAAAAGCGAGGTGCACATGCATAAAGTAGATTCAGCCTAAAGGTTAGGTGGGGCAGAGGATGAGAATGAAAGAAGGATGGCATGGAGCAGAGCTGGAATAACATTTTAAGGTGGTGGAAGAGCTTGAGTTTGATGTAGAAACCAACAGTTTATTCTTGGGAGACTTTGATCTGTTTCAGAGGAAGGTAAATACTTCATTTTCCAGGAGAAGCAGCTTTAACCCAGCGATTTCTAGTGCAAAATAAGCACTTTTATTGAATCCTTTGAAATTAATGCAGGGATCAGCAGAACAGTACACAGAGGAGTTGCAGTTTACTTTGCTTTCCGTCATGAAAGTGGTCTGGTTGGAGACTGAGGTGGTGCTGAAGCTGTGTTTCCTCCCCAGGGAGCTGAACGTGCAGAGCAGTTTGAAGTTTGTGCACACCTCTTTCCACGGCGTTGGCCACGACTACGTGCAGCTGGCTTTCAAAGCCTTTGGCTTCCAGCCCCCCATCCCCGTTCCAGAGCAGAAGGATCCAGACCCTGACTTCTCCACTGTCAAGTGCCCCAATCCTGAAGAAGGAGAATCTGTGCTGGTATCTTGGTTTCTAATTCATCTGATTTCCGTGGGGAAAAACAAACTGAGGGAGAGAAGAGGGAGAACCTGCTTTGAGCTCTGTTGGCACAGTGGGAAGCCCATGGGGGGTTTTCTTTCTCTGGGTGTTAGGTGTAAGTAGGAAGGCTGTGGGTTCGTTTCCTCTTACGCTTTGGTGTTTTTGCCTCCTCCTCTCCCACCAGGAGCTGTCACTGAGGCTTGCAGAGAAAGAAGGTGCCAGAGTGGTGGTGGCCACTGATCCAGATGCAGATCGGCTGGCAGTGGCAGAACAGCAGGAAAGGTGAGTGGTGGGACCCTTTCTTGTGTCCTCCTGCAGAAAGGGTGCTGAGAGTCACAGCATGTCCCCAAAGGCTTGCCAGGCACAGGCCTTCAATACACTCTTCTCCTTAGGTAGATGGATGTTTTTCCTTCTAGTTTTATCCTTTGGTACTGCTCCAAATGCATTTTAAATCAATTCACCCAGCAGAGAGTAGATTAAATACTTACTGGTGTAATAGTAAATGGCCAAAGAAAGCTCTGCTGAAAACTGAGTGGTTACTGAAGACAGCAAAATCATTTTGTCTGCTATGTTCTCACTTATGTCAGGCAAACCTTCCTTGGTGGTTGTCATGGGCTTTTTCGGAGGAGTCGGGTTTTTTGTTTGTCTTGTTATTTTTAATTTTAATCCTTTATTTTCCCCTGCTTGTTCATATTGAAATGAAGTTATTTTTCTCCCACTGACAGGCCCCAGTTCTGATGGTTGTGTAAGTAAAAACTGGGCAGGCCCTGCCTGACTGCAGTGTTCAGGTTGCCTAGACTGCTCTGTGTGGATCAATTCTAGACTGCCCTCCTGCTGCCATCCAAGCTGTGCCAGAGAGACCCTGGGGGTGCCTGTGGGCTCTGGGCTTGTACATCCCGAGGTGTGATAGGTGTGGAGTCTGTCAGTAGGGTGGCTTTGCCTAGAGCAGCTTCTCAGTGCTGTGCCCACATCCCGCGTTCAGTGACGGCGGAATTCCTCTCGGTGACTGCAGAATTCCTCTCCCCTGCCCTGGCCTTGCCTCTCGGGGTGCACAGTTCCTGCAGAGCCCCTCACCTTGCCCCTCTCCCCGCAGTGGCTGCTGGAAGGTGTTCACGGGCAATGAGCTGGCAGCCCTGTTTGGCTGGTGGATGTTTTCCTGCTGGAAGGAGAGCCGCTCCCAGGGTGCTGACGTGGGCAATGTTTACATGCTGGCAACCACGGTCTCCTCCAAGATCTTGAGGGCAATTGCACTTAAAGAGGGATTTCACTTTGAGGTGAGTGTGGGTTGTGGTGCTGTCTCCATCTGAGCCCTGCTGGTGACCCCACGGGGTGAAAAGTGGGCAGGGGACTTCCAGGCTCCTGGCTGGGAGTTCCGAGGGATTCCAGCTTGCAGAGAATGTTCTTTCACCACACAAGCCTGATTTCAGTCTCCTCAGAGTTCTGGGACTGGCAGATCAGCTGGGCAAAGCTCAGTCACAGGGACACAAATGAACACCTGAATTGCAGATAACCACAGCCAAGGTATTCCTGCTATCTGAAACCCTTCTGTGTGGGAGAAGGGGATTTGTGCAGCCTGCCCTGCTCACTGAGTGTTGGTGGGTTTTTAGGGAGCACTTGGAGGTTTCACAATTGCCCTCCATGTGCCTGTGCCAGTGGGTTTTGAATTGGGGTTTACTTCAGGCAGAGGAGCTCCTGTGTTCAGGTCTTTAATATGCAGCTTTGGTAAGAACTTGCTCAAAAAGAAACTGGGGATGCCCCCCCCCCCAGACTGACAGCTTAATTCCTGCACCCAAATTAAATCTGATTTCTGTTGGATGTTAGCCAGAGGAGAGGTGAGTGCCTGAAATCGTAGCACAAACATACAAAGGGCCAGGCCTCATTTATACGTGTCTTAATTAAATCCATGTGCAATAGGAATAAATATTTTCCCAAAAAATGAGGAATTTAAAATTGAAAGGAACTGTGAAAACTATTTTGAGTGACTGGCCAGATAAGCTTAATCAGAGTCAGCATCAGTTCCGTGTAGTGGATTTGGTTCTCTCTCCAAGTACTGTTTTTGTTTTGGTTTTTTTTAATTGAAAAAGCACATACTTGAGTGCAAAAAAAGAGAAGCTAGGAATTTACACAACCTCTTGGCCTTCCCTAAAAGCTCCCCCTCCTTTTTATTTGTAACTTCCTTCTCTCCAAGAAAAGCTGTTTCTAAGCTTTGACTGCTTTTGCATGATTTATATAAAACCCCCCAGAACAGTGCTCTCCCCTCCCAGCAGCTGAAAGTGTTGCTTTTATGTTTCTGTAGCTTTTCCTCCTCAGTAACTGTGTCTCATCTGATGAGCAGCACAGACGATCTGATGTGATGTGAGCACCACAGCCCCTGACACACTTTTTCCTTGGCCTGGTACTCGTGTCCTAGTTGAGTATCCACTAGGAAAATCCTTTCCAGTGGCTCTTTGCCTTGGACTCCTCATAAAACTGAAGATATGACTTGTCTGATGCTTCTTTAGTGTCCCTATTCTGCTTGTCAATTAATTAGATTTAAATTTAAGGAAATAATTTTTAAAAACTCAGGAAAACATGCTTTAGAGTTTTGACTCTGCAGCAGTCTTTCCCATTGACCCTAAAATTCAAAATACATTGTTATAATTTTTCTTTGGTTGGTGTTTTGGGTTGTTTTTTTTTCTTTTAATCTGAAGTGAAGGGAACAGTGGCTATACTTTGAATTGAAACTAAATTCAAAATAAGTACTTTAAGCACTCATTTTTTTCCCCCTTTTTTAGGAAACACTCCCTGGTTTTAAATGGATTGGAAGCAGAGTAAAAAATCTCCTAGACAACGGAAAAGAAGTTCTCTTTGCATTTGAGGAGTCCATTGGTATGAGTGCTGGTATCCCTTTAAGCTGTTGAGAGCTGAGGGGGGAATGTGACTAGGAGGGACTGTGAAATGAAACACACAGAACAAGTACTTAATTTTTATCCTAGTTAATAGCATGGATATTTTGCTCTCATCAAACTGACTTGCCAACTCCCACAATAAATGGTATCTGGCTTGCTGATTCTGGTGTTTGCTTATCTTTGCAGCCCTATAACCCCAAGTTCATTAGAGTTCTGCTGCACATGCAGCAATAAAGCAGCCTCCAGGTACTGGCCAATTTTCCTTTCCAGGATCAAAGGTTAGAGCTTCGTCAGGGAAATCAGTGTGATAATCTGTCAGGTTTTTTTTCCACCATCCCTTTTTTCTTCCTAGGCTTCATGTGTGGCACATCAGTGCTGGATAAGGATGGAGTGAGTGCAGCTGTGGTCATTGCAGAAATGGCAACTTTCCTGCAGGCCCAGGGCCTGACCCTGGCACAGAAACTCATTGACATTTATGAAATGTAAGTGGTGGTTTTCGTTAGAATGTTCTACTCTGCTGTTTTAGAGCTGGGAATCATCTGAGGAATGTTTATTTAAATATTTGTTTGTGTCCCTCAGATGCGTTCTCATGGTGGGTTTTTTGATGTAGGATGGATTAGAGCCCATCACAGCAGGTATCACCAGGGGCTCCAGGAGGGCTGGAGAGGGATTTGGGACAGGACACAGGGAATGGCTTCCCCCTGCCAGAAGGGGTGTGTAACAGCAGGAAGGAATGGCTAGGGTTGCAATCCCAGCAGTAAAACAAGGGTGGTTTTGGTCAGAATTAAGCCCTGTACTGAGATCTTCTGGGTACCAAATGAGCCAAAACCCTCTGAATCTTACAATGACAACATCAATCTGCCTGCAGGTACGGGTATCACATATCCAAGACTTCCTACTTCCTGTGCTATGACCCTGCCACTATCAAAAGGATATTTGAGAGGCTGCGGAACTTCGAGGGCCCCCAGTCGTACCCCAAGTGCTGCGGGGCCTACAACATCCTGCACGTCAGGGACATCACCACGGGCTACGACAGCAGCCAGCTGAGCCTGAAGTCGGTGAGTTTGAGTGTCTGAGCAGAGCAGGAGGGCTGCAGAAACCAAAGAGGCAGGTGGGGAACGTGGTGGTTACTGTGACACGCTGACCGCTGCTCCCTCGCTGAGCCCGGTGCTGCTGCAGCTCCTGAGCTCCCAGCTGCAGCTCCCGTGGCTGTGAGGGGCTGCTGCTGTTTTGCAGGTGCTGCCGGTGAGCAAGAGCAGCCAGATGATCACGTTCACCTTCCAGAACGGCTGCGTGGCCACGCTGCGCACGAGCGGCACCGAGCCCAAGATCAAGTACTACGCCGAGATGTGCGCGCTGCCCGGGCACAGGTCAGTGCCCACGGCCCTGCTGCTGCCCCGCAGCACTCCCGGGGGCTCTGGGCCTCTGCTGCAGCAGCCTTCCCTGACAAACCCAGCTAAACAGCGCTCAGGTGACAGAATCACAGAGTGGTTTAGGCCAGGAGAGCTCTGTGAGAGCAGCGCCCCGCCTGTGACCAGCCCTCACCTTGCCAGCGGGACAGAGTGTCACATCCAGGCTGTCCCCTCCCTCCTGAGGCTGTGCTGCTGCTGCTGAGCGTGTCTGCAGCCGGGTGGGCTCCCACTGCCTTCGGGAATCTGCTGTTGTCCCAAGCTGAGGGAGAAGAACCAGATGTCATTCACCTGGGCTGAGCCACTTTAAAAGTGGAGGGGAAATCCAGGGTGTGCTGGCACCACAGAAACCTCTTCATGATTATGGAATCATGGAATGGTTCGTGTTGGAAGGCACCTTAAAGACCATCTTGTTTCTCCCCTCTGCCGTGGGCAGGAACACCTTCCACCATCCCAGCTTGCTCCAGCCTGGCCTTGGACACTCCCAGGGGTGGGGCTGCTCTGGGCAACCTGATTATAGCAGTATTAATTGACGTTAATTTAATTACAGGAGAAAAAGGCCGCTAGAGGGCTCTGGGCACCATCTTTTGAAGTCCCTTCCAGCCCAAGGCATTCTGTGATTCCATGATAATCCTGCTGAAAGGGAGCTTGTTACAGCAGGAGTCCCTGCACCTGGAGGGGTGGGAAGCACAGCAGAGCAAGTCCATCCCCATCGGGTCCTGCTGGTTATTTATTTGTGTTCGGGCGTTTCCCAGACCTCTGACCTGGGCCTGCTCTTTCCTGCAGTGACAGAAGCGTGCTGGAAGAGGAGCTGCAGAAGCTGATCGAGGCTCTGATTGGGAATTTCCTGGAGCCTGCCAAGAACGGGCTGACCTGGCGCTCCGCGTAGGGCCCGGCTGGAGGAGGCACGGCGTGGAACCAAGGACCCAGGAGCAGAACCAGTCTCATCTGTGTGTGTGTGTGTTTGAAACAGCTGCATTCTTGTTCTGTACAGAAGAAGCTTTCTTTTGTCAGGCTTTTCACCAAATTGGGATAAGGAGAGGAGGTCAGAGGAAAGGGTAGGATTTATTGTTGCAGTTTTCAGTCCTTTTGACCAAAAGTTTAATTAACCCATACCAATGCAAATGAACTGCCAGAGTACCTTTGAGGCAGCTGAGCTTAGCTGCTACATCTTGTCTTAAACTCAGTTCAGGTACCTAAAACACCTCCTTTTTTGTGTGTGAAAGGTTTTAAAGTTTTAAAGGAGTGCTCACTCCAAACTGACAACAAAGGCTGCTTCTTCCCTGCAGCTCTGAGACCTTCCATACAGGTCTGCACTTCCCAAAGCATCAGAGCCGAGCTCAGCATTTCTTGTGTAGGCAAATGGTTGACATTTTCCAGCTGCTTAATAGTTCTTCTGTTGGTAAAGGTGTTCTTGGGCATTGTAGCTTTCCTCTGTATGTCTTAAAATAATTGGCAGTGAAACAATAGTGGCAACAGCTGCAGCTTGGGCTTGGAATTGCCTGGTGCCTTTCCAAGGCTTCCAAAGCAGCAGGAACTTGGTCATTCCTTGGTAAATTGCCGCTTCGGACTGCCACAGGCTCTGTAGCTACTTTTTGTTCCACATCTCTTAAGGGTCTTAAGCTTCCTTGCTTTTCTGTATTCATTACTTGATTTAAATGCTAGTCAGTGACTTTCTGGTTTATGCTGGCCTGTATTTATATTGTCTGTGTATAAAAAAAAGCCAACAAAACAAATCAAGAAAGAAAGTGAAGATGAGACTGACACAGTTACTAAATTGTGATTGCTTCAATTTTTTTTGTCATGTCCTGTCAGGTAATTTGTTAGAATAGCACTTTGAAAATACTATTATTCTTTAAGGGTAAGTCTTTAACAGCTTCTCTCATTTGTTTTTCTCCCTTTGCTCAAGTAACAAGTGGGACTTGTAATCACATTTTCCAAAAAAGCCACCCAAACCAATCCTCAAGTCCTCCTTGTGGTTATTATGTTGGATTTTGGGTAATAAAGGCCCTGTTTTGGCACAGGGGAGCTGGTTCTGGAGGCTCCCTGCTGTCACTGGCAGCAAGTAAAGAGAAGCAGCAGCAGTTCACTGCTGGGTTTTGTCTGTGTAGAGATGATGGGAGAAGAGCCTAAGGTGCCCTGGAGTTCAAGCTGTTGTTCTGCCACTATTGTTGCCTCTCCAAATTCATCCTCCTCTGATGGTGCCCTCGCAGCTGGATGCCACAGGATGGCCCAGGGTGGGTTTGTGTGTGTTGCCTCTCCATGGCTTCAGAGAGCCCTGAGGTTTGGGGGTTTCCTGCTGCCAGCAGCTTTGCACTATGTCCATGGAGAAGTATTTCAGTGTCTATGAATGTACATGTGCTAGAGAAGGTCTGTGTTGCACAAGTTCTGACCTGTCACTGCTATTTATTTATTTTCTTATTTTAAGAGAAAGTATCTCCAAATTGTTCTGCCAGTGAGTGAAATGTATCTCATGCCAAGAGCTTGGGTTGTTTGTACCTTGATTGTACATTTGACTGACATGGTGGGGAAAAGAGGCAAACCCAGATACACTCAGAGGATGCTTTTGTTGTTGTCCATGCTGGGTAGGGCTGGGAAGGCATTTCTGACTGCTGCTTTGCCTTCAGCCCTCCAAGAAAGGGTGCAGATCTGCATCCCCACTGCACTGAACTGGAAGGAGCTCCTGCCATTCCTTCCATTGGCAGCAGAGTAAACCCTGAGGCGTTGAGGGTTTTGTTCTCCAGGCAGTGAAGAGAACAAGTGACTTGGGACATAATTCTGAAGAAACACTGTAAAAAGCATTGTGTGTGTGTGGTGAGCCCAGCTGTGTGTTATTGTAGCAGTCACGTCTTGTGAGTGATGGCTGTGCTCCTACAAAGAGCAGGAATCTGCAGCTTCCCAGAGATCTGCTTTGTGTCAGTAGGCAAGTGCTAGAAACTGAGAATGTTTTCAAATAAGCGTTGTTAGAAGCTGGTAACTGTTCATAGTCTATCCTTAATTAAAGAAGGAAACCCAGCTGTGGGGTGTTCTGTGTCTGGGATTTTCCCCATGGACAGGTCTGGCAGGGAGCTGTAGCTGTAGTGATGCTTTTGGGAGGACAGCAGCAGGCACAACGTGTTGAATGTACTTTCAGGGTATAATAACTATTTGCTGTTTTGAAACTGCTGCTACTGTTGTTTTCCTACTGTATTGGAACTGTTTGATATATTTATACTGTTCCATTTGTGGAACTCCTTTATCTCCTCCCTCTGATCTTGCATCCCTTACTTCTGTTACTGTGAAGGACTGGAATTCTCGTTTCCTTGCCCTGTAACTTTGTAATGCATCGTGGTCGAGTTCACTTGGCTTGTGCACAGCCTTCCTTGAGTAGTCAGCTGTTCTTTCCCACTTCTCAGATAAGAACAAAGGCTTTTCTGACCCGAGCAGAGAGCAGGTTATGGATCAAAGGACGCTGTGGATGTTGTTTCCGAGGTGCTTCCAGGTAAAACACGCCTTGTCAAAGTGGCTGAAGCTGTGGTCATACAGCCAGTGTGGTGAGTGTTTGGTGCAATCCAGAGGGCTGGGGTTGGTCCCCTGGCTGTGACAGCTTTAATCTCTGGTGAAGCTGTGTCTGTGGGCCTGGGGCAGGAGCTTTCTGACTCTGGAGTGGCTCAGATAGCACTTTGTGTGCCCTGAGCTCACTTTGTGTGCCCTGGGCTCACTTTGTGAGCTGACTCCAGGCTCTGGTGGCCGGGTGCCTGCATGCCCACATCCCTGTGTGGCTCAGCAGCACTTTGTGTGCCCTCCCTGCCAGGCTCCTGAGGGTTATTGGGGGTTCCAGCTCCCCTGTCCTTGCAGAAGTGTTTGTGTGACACCGGTGGAAGCCAACAGAGGAGCCACGGGGTCTGTCACTTGGGATGTGTGTGCTGCCTCAAGAAGCACCTGGATGGTCTCTAATTTTAAAACTGATACTGTTATCACTTTGGTTTGTCTTCCCTCCCCCTTTTTGTCCTCTCCCCAACTAAGAGGGGGCTCCTTGCATGGTGACACATGGTGGTTACAGTCCAGCTTGATTCCCTCTGCTCAAGAATGGCTTTGTACAGGTGACTGAAGTATCTCAAGCTGCATCATTCCCCTTGCCTGGAATCTTGGGGGGTTCTGGATCTGTACTCCTGTTTGCCTGATGTCTGTTCTGTAAAACTAGGGTGTATTACAAATACAGAGTGAGAATTTGCACTTTTCTGAAGACTTTCTGTGTACTGCTATGTGGATTTAGCTGAATGAAGTGTTATAAGTAATAAAATATTCCCTTTGTGGTCTCAGTCCAGGTTTCTTTGTCTTCTTTAGACAAACACCTCTGCTTGTGGGATATCCATGTGCCACTTGGGTGAGGCCTGGGAACAAGAGACTGTTCAGAGCCTCCTCCTTTTGCTGGCACGGAGATCTCCCTGATGCTGGAGGGTGTCCCTGGGGCTGTGGGGACCTGAGTGTCCCCTCAGTGATGGCTGCAGCTTCATCACGGGGGATCCTGTGTACCTGCTGTTGTTTTATCTTCCAAGGCTGCTATCCCTGAGCCCCTCTCCTCCCAGCTCAGTGTGGGGGACAGCCAAGGGCTGGGCAGGACCCCTGGCAGTTCAGGGTTGGGGTGCACAGCAGAAGGGAGAGGGGGAGCCCAGGACTGGCACCTGCTGTCCTTGTCCCTGCTGAACACAGACATTTCTTCCAGGACAGCACTGCTGGGCTGGTCCAGCCTCCTCGGGCTCGTGGGAGCAGAGCATCTCTGGGGGCTCCAGGGTCCCTGTGTGGCTGGCAGAGCACCAGGACCTGGGGACATCCAGCAGGGAGCAGCCAGGGTCGCTGGAAGCTGATGAGCAGTGCTTGGCCTGGCATTCAGGTCTTGTCAATTTAAATGTTAATTCAGTAACTGAATTAATCACCGAGGGGCCGAGCCCAGCCCGTGTGGGCTGTTCCTGGGCTGGGCTCCCTGGAGCCTGTCCCTCCTGGATTTGCCCTGCTCAGATGCTCCTTGCTGGGGGAGGGATGGCGGGGACCCATCCTGCCCAAGCAGAGCAGCTCTCCTGAGGCTGGGCAGCCTGGACAATTAGGAGTGATGAGGATCATCTAAAAATAGGGATTTGTAAATGTCAGGCTGGCGAGTGGCTGGGCACGTGCTGGGAGGACGGAGCAGCTCCCTGGGCTGCTGTGCCCCAGTGTCCTTAGGCAGGACAGGAGCTGCTCTGCTCTGCCCTGGGGTGATCCTGGCTCCCTGGGAGCTCCCCAAACCCCAGAACTGGCTGGTGTGGATCAGCCAGCACCAGAGGCATTTTCTGGCTGTTGTATCCTGACAGGAGCTGCAGAGGATCCCAGCTCTGCCCCGGGTGGGGACACCAGGCCCTCAGCACAGGTTATTTTCCACTGGCTTTTGATGGGAACAAACGTCAGTGAAGGCCTGAGGCCCCATGGATGATCCCAGCCCCAGGATCTGGGTGCTGCGCTGCCAAAACCACCTCAGAGATGTTCAGTCCCCCTCTCTGTGCAATGATGGGAGCCTGCTGGCACAGGGACACCAGCAGATGTTATCCCCTCCATCTCCGCCACCCCTGCCAGCTTCTCCCTCATCCCCAGAATCCCACCTGTCCCCAGCGTGCCAAAAACTTGCTTAAAACAGCTGGGAACAGAGGTTTATGTGGAAAAATAATCCAGATTGGGGCAGATTAATGGAAACACATCCTTCCCCATCTGCCAGGGCACTGCTGTGCCAGCTCCCTGAGGGGCTGCCCAGAGCCAGGCTTGGGGAAAACACACAGGGACTCCAACCTGCCCAAGCTGAGTGTCCCCAGCCCCTGTCCCTCAGGAGGAGTCCCTGATCCCTGCTGGTGTCACCTCCAGCCCCTCCTTGCTGCTGGGGACAGATCTGTGCTCAGCAAGGAATGCCCATCTTCCAGAAACATCCCGACCTGGCTAATTAGAAACATCCCTAGCTAAACAGGAGAAATCCTTACTGACAATCCCCCTTTCTTTGGCAGGGCACAGGAGCCACCCCTCCACCAGAGGAAGGACAAACAGAGCACTGTCCTGGGTGTGGTGGTCCCGAGCCACCAGCGTTTCAAGTGAACCCTGCTGAGGACTGAAATCCATTTCTGTGGGGTTTTTCCCCTGTGCAAACCCTTCCCTGCTCTCAGGAACTCCACCCTGCTTGCTTTGTGCCTCATTTCCACCAAGGTATGAGGGTGGCATCCTTGTCTTGCTTTTCCTAACGGAATCAATGAAAAGCAGAGGGTATTTTTCCTGCCTCCGAAGGTTTGGGTTAATTTGTGATAATGGAGCAGGGAATTTGAGAACTAAGATCCTGGTGTGTAGGCTGTGAGGGGTGAAGTTGCTTGGGGAGAATTAATTATCATTAATTCTCTGTGTTTCTGTAAGGACGAGGCAGCTCGTGGCTGGTTTTCTTCCCTGCCCCAGTGCAGGAGCCCCACAGCCCTGTGCTCAGCGAGGACAAGGGTGATGCTCCAGCCCAGCTACTTCTCCTGGATAAATCCAGCTGCCGTCACCACGCTGGGAGTTTTGGCCTTGTCTGCACTAAAGAACCACACCTGGCCTCTTTCCTGCAGCCCTGGGCACCTTGGGCCACCAGGGGATACCCTGGTGTGGTGACAGCAGCACCTGAACACCCCAGGAGGTTCTGGGGGCAGCCAGGGCTGCCCACCCACACCCCCCTGCCCAGCCAAACCTTCCTGCCTGCCCGCTGGATCGGCCCAGGGAACACCCGAGCTTTGGAAAACAAGAAGGAAAAGCAGATCTCAAAGCCTGTGCTGGTTGCAAAGCACTTGGTGGCATTTCAGATGCAGGGCATATAAATAGACATTTTTTGGCGTTTTTCCCCCCTCTGTTTTGGTGATGAGGCACTGCAGGGGGCTCTGAGCATGCTTTGCTTGGTTCCTATCACAGATGCTGTTTCTACCCTGCATTTCCCTCGGCTCCAGCAGCTGCTGGGGTGACTTTGTGCTCAGGCAGCAGCTCCTGCCACGGGCTCGGGACACTGGGAGGGTCCACATTCCTCCATGGAAAGGGACTGCATGGCAGCTGGGGTTCTCCAAACACGGGGCTGTCTTTGAGAGCCCAAAAAGCACATTTTGAGTATCAGCTCAGTGACAATGCCTTAATCCAGGCATTGTTCCCTACTCCTGCTCCTTTGCCACGTGTGGGGTATATGCTGTACAGAATAATATTGATGCTAACAAGCCACAGGAACTGTGCTCCCACAGCTTTAGCTTTATCCACCCCCATCCTACCCCCTGCATGTTGCCTGGGGGATTTTGGCATCCCTGGAGGGGCCTCACTGCACCCAGTTTGGAGGGCCAGGATGGTCTGAACCTTTTGGTGCCAAAAGGAGATGTGTCCTCATCCCTGGGCCCCAAAAGCCACCACCTCCCTCCCTCTGGCCTCAGGAAAAGCTGGAGACACCAGCCACCCGTTCAGAGAAAGGGCTTTGGGGTCAGGGAGTGTTTGGCCACTTCTCATTTTGCTTGGGGGCGATTTCCTTCCTGTTATCTATTGCAGGAGCCTGGCGCCTGCTGCCAGACTGTTCCCTGCTCCAACATCCCCCTTTCTCCTGCTTCCTCCGGGCTTCTCCCTGCTCCAGCACCCCCGTGCTGCCCACAGAGCCCTCCAGCTCCTCCCTGCACCGTGCTCACCCGGGCCAGGGCTCCCCATCTCTGTCCCCAAGAACGGATGCTGGAGGCACAGCTGGGTGTGCTCTGCCAGATGTGCAAACCCACCCCGCTGCCCCTTCCTTCGCTCAGGGCTGCCCTGGGGTGGGAAAGGGAGGGAGGAGGTGGGGAAGTGGTGAAGGTGGAGGCAGGCTGAGACGTGTCCCCTTGTAGCTGACTGCACGGAGTGACAAGGTGGCACCGGAGCCTACAAGCTCCTACAATGGGGGAAAACCTCAGGAAAAGGTCCTCGAAATGCAACAAGTTTCACAAGGAGCTGAGCCGCGGGGATCTCAGCGTTCCCCAGGAGCCAGGACGGAGTGGGGAGCCAGCTCCCTGCTCAGCAGGACCAGCTCAGAACACCCAGGAAAATCATTGTGATTCCCAGTGCTGTATCCCCGCTCCAGCACAGCCCAGCCGCGGGCTCTGCTCCCGCTCTACTTTCCCAGCCGACCCGGCTCGATGCCGGGATTTGAAGGGCAGGAATTTCAAAGGGGAAACACGCAAAGGACCCTGCATCCCTCCCGGAGCCTCCAGGCGTGCCCGGCATGGAAACAACCGCGCTTCCCACCTGGCAGCTGAGGGCACACGCACCGGAGGAACTCGACTCCCAGAGAACTCTCCCTTCAGAGCTGCTCCCGAGCATCCCCGGGATGCTGTGCCGGCACAGCTCCAGCCTCCCGCTGCGGGGAAAGGCAAACGCAACGCCTCGGTGTCCATCGCGGAACTCGGCGTTTTCAGATGCCACGTTCCGAAAGCTGCAGATTCCCTGGGGAATCCCGCACCGCAGCCGGGGATGCTCAGCGCCCCGGCACCTCGTGGATCAGGCAGCAAACCGCCCGGGAGAGAAAAATTGCTTTAGGAAACTGTTACCTGGACAATCTTCCCGAGCCCCCGTGCTGCTGCCAGGGAAGGATCAGGACTGGCAATAACTTCGCCTCAGCCGCGGGGATATTCGGAAATCGAGTGCAAGGAGCCTTACAGAAAATAGACGATGGAGCGGGTGCAGCTTTCGATATATTTGCTCTAGGATATAGTAACAGGCACTAAAGCAAACACGGGCGGGGGGATTAGGGCGGGCGCTTCTGCTTGGCTCGTTTTAAATGACAAAGTGCCGAGACAGCCGGGTCTACGCTACACTCTAGAGTCAAAGGGCTGCCCCGCGTGCCCCGGGGAACATGCACGCAGCCGGCGGAGGCGTTTCCTACAGCCGCATCTCGCCTGGTGCCTAGAACGAGCTGGAAATGTCACTGAACAAAACCTCACGGATAAACGGGCTCGCAAAAGCACGTCGCCTCCCGGGGGGAGCAGCTGGACGTGCTCTCCTCTTTGCAGCAAAAAGGGGGAAAAAAAAAACAAACCCAAAGGAAATCAAGTTTAACTTTGCGCCTGTCCAATAGAAATCTAATAGGAAAGAGTACATGGTCAGTCAAGTGGAGGCTCCGGGAACGTCCAGGAGGGCAGTTCCAGGTACCGCCGGGCTGCGCCAAGCACACACCGGGGTGTCAGTGAGCTGCAGGGACCGGCCCGGGAGCTCCCCGGTGCTCCGGGCGCGCTCCCCGCCGGAGCACACGGCGATGGGAACGCGGCGGGCGGGAGCGGGCGCGGCCGGGGAGCCGCTCCGGAGCGCTCCCGGGAGGCTCGCCCCGCTCTGCCGCGCCCCAGGCCGGCTGCTCCTCACGGATCTGAGGCCGGGCCGGGCCGGGCGCGCGGTCAGAGGCCGGGCGTGCCGGCGCAGCGCGGCTCGGCGTCCTGCTCGTAGCGGTAGTGGTAGCCCTCCATCTGGTCGCGGCAGGCCTCGCGCAGGTTGTGCAGCCAGCGCTTGATGCCGCGGCGGTTCAGGTAGAGCACCATGAGGAAGACGACGCCGATGAGCGCCAGCACGATGCCGAAGAAGACGTAGGAGGCGGTCTCCAGCTCGCCGGGCTCGCCGCCGCCGCAGGCCAGCGCCTCGGGCCGCAGGCGGAGCAGCGCCGTGCCAGCGCAGGCTCCGCGCGTCGAGCACGCGGTTGGCGGCGGCGCGCAGCCAGGCCAGGAAGGGCCGCAGGCCGCAGTCGCAGCTCAGCGGGTTGGAGCCCAGGCTGAGGCGCAGCCCGCGCAGCTCGGGCGCGTCCAGGCTGCGCAGCTCGGCGGCCGCCAGCCGCTGCAGCGAGTTGTTGCGCAGGTCCAGCTCCTCCAGGCCGGGCGGCAGCAGCGCGGCCGGCAGCGCCCGCAGCGCGTTGCCCGCCAGCTCCAGGCGCCGCAGGCTGAGGTTGCGCAGGGCCAGGGCGAGCTGCTCCTCGAGCGGGGCCGCCAGCAGCGCCTGGTTCAGCTGCAGCGTGCGCAGCAGCGGCGCCCCGGCGAAGGCGCCGGCGGCCACCGAGAGCAGCGGGTTGTGGCTCAGGTCGAGGGTGCGCAGGGCGGGCAGGCCCTGCAGGGCCATGTCCTCGACGGTGTGGATGTTGTCGTGGCGCAGGCGGAGCAGGCGGAGGTCGCGCAGCGGGCGGGCGGCGAAGGCGGCGCGGGGCAGCACGCTCAGGTTGCTGCCGGCGATGCTGAGGTTCTGCGCGGCGGCCGGCAGCTCCCGCGGCGGCTCCCGCAGCCGCTCGTAGCGGCACTGCACCAGCTCCGGGGTGGCCACGCAGTAGCAGGCGGAGGGGCAGGCGGCGGGGGCGGCGGCGGGCGGCACGGCCAGCGGCAGCAGGGCGAGCCCCCTGCCTCGCCGCAGCCCCCCCGGGGCCGAGCTGCCTCCGGCGCCGCGCCCGCACACGGCGGCTCTGCCGGCAGCGCCCGGCGCGCCGCTGCCCAAATCGGGCCGGGGGGGGTGGAAGGGGAGGAGAGCGAGGAGGAGGAGAAGGAGGAGGAGGAAGAGAAGGGGACAGGTTGGGGCTGCCCGGCGCTGCGCGGTGGGCTGGGGAGCGCCGGAGCGGGCGGCGGCCGTCGGGGGGAGCCGAGCCGAGCCGGGCTGGGCTGAGCCGGGCTGGGCTGAGCCGGGCTCGGCACCGAGCCCCCGCCGCCGCGGGGTCCCCGGGGCTGGACGGCGCTGCCGTGCTGCCCGAGGAGGGATTAGCAGATGCCGCGGTCCCCGCCAAGCCCGCGGAGGATTTGGAGGCTGTCCCGGTCCCTTGCCAGCCAGGTGGGCGCTGGGGGCTGCTGCGGGGTGCCCCCCAGCCCTGGGGAGGGAATGGGGGCTGTCACGGGGGCTTTCCACCCCAGGGAGGATTCGGGGAATTACCTCCCACCCCTTCCATTCCAGGGAGGAGCTGGGGGGTTGTCTCAGCTCGCCTCCAGCCGCGGAGGATCTGCGGGCTGTCCCACTCCCCTTCCAGCCCCGGTCCCCATTCCCCGACCTTCCCCACAAGCCGGACACCCCGCAGCATCCCCGAGCATTACCCGGTTATCTCCCCTGCTTCCAAGCCTGCTTGGTCCCCACCGGCATCCCGGGGCTGCCCAGGGCTGGGGGCACAGGGGGATCACAAGCCCCAGGGCACGGAGGGTGGTGTTGGGGCGGGCGCGGGGTTTTTGGGTGCTGGAGCGATGCACAGCCAGGGGCTGGGAGCGCTGTGTTCACAGCCAGATGCAGCAGCAGCAGCTGGATCCCCTTCAGTGCCTAAGTACCTCCATGCACCTGAGCTGGGCTCGCATTAAATAAACCTCAGCCTGGGCACACAGAGTCCCGGAATGGTTTGGGTTGGAAGGGACCTTGAAGTGCATCCAGTGCCACCCCCTGCCATGGCAGGGACACCTTCCACTGTGCCAGGTTGCTCCAAGCCCCGTCCAGCCTGGCCGTGGGCACTGCCAGGGACGGAGGCAGCGTGGATCTTGATTTTTCTCCTCCTCCCTGTCCTTATCTCTCATCCTGACCTTTTCCCCTCTTATTTGGGTTCCTTTCCCCAGAAGCTCTCCTGAATTTTGCAGGGACCAGGTGAATTTTGGATGCTGCTGACCACCCTGTGCTGCACCCCCAGAAATTGGGCAAACTCTGTATTTAAAGTGGCAGTGTCTTAACAGTGGCCAGAGAAATCAGGGAAGCTCGTGGAAGGGTCGGGGAGAGAAGCAGACCTGGAAACGTGCCAGAGGTAACTGTGTGCCATCACATGCTGAGGTGTGGGGCAGCATCCACGGCGGGTGGGTGGGGAGAGCCAGGTGTGCAGTGGGTCGTGCTGAGCCAGCACTGCAGCACTCCCAGGTGGAGCCTCCTCTCTCCCAAAATAGCACTTTGCAGCCCATTTATCACGTTTAATTGCTATATATAAAGAGTTGATGGCAGGAGGCAGCGGGTGGGTGAGGTCAGGCCGGGTGAAGCAGGTCCTGGCGAGTCTTGCCAGCCGGGCTGTGAGGATCCCAGCACCTCTCAGTCCTTCCCCGGGCTCCTCGGACAAGGAGCTGCCACGGGAAAAGGCAGGCACCTTCCCTCCCGGTCCAAAAGCCATAAAACACGGCGGCTGAGCGACGCTGGAGGTTGTGGGAGAGCATGAGGCTCTCTGCAGCTGACCCCTTTGACTTTGAAAGGCGGATAAGCTCCCGGGTTTGGAGGGGAAGGGTGTTCCAGGGCCGTTCTGCGGCAGGGTGACTCTGGGGACGTGGGGGCTCTTGCCTGGTGGCACCACGGTGACTTCCTCGCCTGCTGCAGACACCCTGGACCTGCCCAGGGCTGGCTGGGGTGATGAAGCTGCAGCATGCAGCTCAGCAGAGCTGTGAGCCTTTGGGGAGCCAGGGCAGTGCCCGTGTGTGCAGCAATTCCCGAGGCCCCGGCACCCACCACCAGGCTGGTGTTACTCGTTCCTGGCTGTCCTGCTGGAACCTGGAGCCCCTCAGACACGCTGTGCACAGACCTTCAAACCCCTGACGGGCTTGGATCGATTTGAGAGCCTCCTGCACCATCCCCCCTGACCATAATTCTGCATTTGAGGCAGCATTGAAGACTTCCTGTGGTTAGAGGCCGGGAGATTGCGTCTGCCATTGCCGTGTCTCAGGATGAGATTAGGTCAGGCTGATGTGATTTGTTCTACAAGTCCATGCAGACCGTTACTCATTCCCTTGTTATCTTCTGGATGCTTCCAAGGAGAATTGATTGCTTGTGCCGTGTCTGGTAACCTCTGTCAGGCCACCTGCTCTGTGACATTGCTTCTCTTTCCCCCTCGCCAGTGGTGGCCAGGGTTATTTTGGGTTTTGCACCCTGGGGATGTACAAGCACAGCTCTGGTTCCTCTCCCACCGTGTCCCACGCTGGGTTTTTTGCTGCTCTTCTTTGCAGATGGCTTTTTAGTGAAGGCTGGAGCAAAAGGGCAGTGAATGCTTTGGCTGGTTCATTCTAGTGGTAGAGGGCATAATTCCTTCCCTCTTCATCCCTCTGTGTTTCCTGCTGCTGCAGACTGAGGCTGGAGGCTCTCCTCATCCTCCTCTGGGCAGAGAATGGATGGAGAGCAGCCCTGAGGAAAAGGACCTGGGGGGTGTTGGTGGGTGAAAAACTCGACAGATTTCAGCAGGGGAGGGGATTGTGTCCCTGAGCCCAGGTGAGAGCCCAGCTGCAGAGCTGCCCCAGCCCTGGGGACACAGCAGCAGCACCTGGAGCTGCTGGAGAGAGCCCAGAGGAGCTGCTCCAGGGCTGGAGCCAGGCTGGGAGAGCTGGGGGTGCTCACTGGAGAGGAGAAGGCTCCAGGGAGAGCTCAGAGCCTGAAGGGGCTCCAGGAGAGCTGGAGAGGACTGGGAATGGAGGGACAGGACAAGGGGAATGGACTCAGACTGACAGAGTAGGTTTAGATTTGGTATTAGGAAGGAATTCCTGGCTGTGAGGGTGGGCAGGCCCTGGCACAGGTGCCCAGAGCAGCTGTGGCTGCCCCTGGATCCCTGGCAGTGCCCAGGACCAGGTTGAAGAGGACTTGGAGCAGCCTGGGACAGTGGGAGGTGTCCCTGCCAATACTGCAGCACTTGAACCCAGCCATTAACCTGTGCTCAGCCAATGCTGGCAGCAGCTTCCCTTTAAAACCCACATCTGTGACACTGGAACTGCTCATTTCCCTGCAGGAGCATGCTTGGAAAAATGCTGGAAAAGAAGGAATATTTTTTTTATGTTTCTCTGTGAAGAAACATAAAAAATGTTTCCCATATATGGGCAACATAAAACTGTTGGAAATTACATTTCTTTCACTTAAAAAAAAATAAAATTCTTCCACCTGTGTTTGCGGAGGTTTGGCACTGAAGTCCTGGTTTTGCCTTGTCCCAAGTGATTTCTTTCCCTCCCTTGCTCACACCCTCTTGGGATTATAAAAGGTTTAGTAAAAATCTGCTTTTAAGGCAGGATGGGAGAGTCCCGAGGCGCAGGAAAATAATTCCCAGGTTTTGTGTCTTGCTGCAGGGATGGTGCTGGGGCTGGAGGTCGGACTGGGCCTGCCCGTTTCCCTGTGACCTGGCAGAAATTGCTTTCCCCAGCACCAGCAGATAAAAAGTGGGAAATGAAAGCCAGGCCAGGCTGGGCCAACATAACCAGATGGGGACAGCACGTCCCTGTGGGTTGTGGCTGGCCATGGTTATCCCTGCAGGAAGAGCTCATCCCTGGGATTGGCAGAGGCCCACTGCTGGCTGGGCGCTCCACGCCGCCTCCTCTTCCCTCTCCACAGCTCCCGTGTGTCCCAGCTGGCACCAGCCAGGTCCCATCTGTCACTGAGGGAACGGGGTGGCTCCTTTTGGTGGCCCGGGCACTGTCAGTGTCACTGCTCCAATGGATTCCCTGAGCTAATCCAGGGAGCCAGCTGGAACTGGACGCGGTGAGCTGCGTGGTGCGTGTGTTCAAATGGTATCAGAGCTTTTGCCTTCAAACACTGCAGACTGGTAAGGGCAGCTGCAGGTGGCCAGGGGCTGCTCCTCGTGGTCACGGGCTCTGTTCATGGTCACAGCCCTTGGAGCCGGAGCTGGCTCCTGCAGCGGTGGAGGGGGCAAGGGAAGGCAGTGAACCAGGATCCCCTGATGACCTGGAGTCACCAGGGTGGTTTTTCCACCCCAGATAAGTGGAGCCCTGCAGTGCTGGGCTGTGCTGGCTTCCCTGGGCACGAGGGAGCAATGCTTTGGGTGCCCAAAGCCAGGTTTGGCTTTGGTGTGCCCAGAGCCCAAGGGAGAAAACGCCACCCCAGCCCAGGAGGGAAACAGCAATCCCTCATGGCAAAGGGATGCAGGAGGGGAGGGATGGCCCCTCCGGAGCCTCAGGGCTGGGCAGAGCCCGAGGGCACCCTCTCCCCAGCCGCTGCAGAGCCCCGCGTGCGCTGGAAACGCTCTATAAATACATTAGCAATAAATAATGGATAACCTGGATGGGCATTAAAGTGTAAACAGGAGGTGAAGGGCTCTCTCCCATTACCGGTCCCCCGAGAGCCACGCGCATCCCTCTCTCCAAGCCCTGCTTGATGCTACTCCAACTGCAGAGCCCTTAGTCACAGCAGTGACAATATCATAGATCAGTGGCTCCAGGGTTGGCAAAAACAAACCAAAAATAGTCCGGAGGGCAGAGTCTTCCTCCCGGTGGCGTGCTGCATTTGCCTGCATCAGCGTTTTTGCCTGTGGTGCTCCTCTGCCTGCGTGGGCTGACCCTCCCAAGGAGTCACAGTCCTCTCCCTGGCACACAGCTGGGGAGTGCCCCTGATCTGGGGGTTTTATCCCCCTTGGATGCAGCTGAAGTGTTGAGCCATGCCAGCTGGATATTGTCCCCAAAAGTCACTGCCCTGTGGCTGAAGGTGGCCCCATTCCCAAACTGGTTGGATTGTTCCCATCACCATGGTGCCCATGCCTCCCCAGCCGCTGCAGAGCCCCGCGTGCGCTGGAAACGCTCTATAAATACATTAGCAATAAATAATGGATAACCTGGATGGGCATTAAAGTGTAAACAGGAGGTGAAGGGCTCTCTCCCATTACCGGTCCCCCGAGAGCCACGCGCATCCCTCTCTCCAAGCCCTGCTTGATGCTACTCCAACTGCAGAGCCCTTAGTCACAGCAGTGACAATATCATAGATCAGTGGCTCCAGGGTTGGCAAAAACAAACCAAAAATAGTCCGGAGGGCAGAGTCTTCCTCCCGGTGGCGTGCTGCATTTGCCTGCATCAGCGTTTTTGCCTGTGGTGTTCCTCTGCCTGCGTGGGCTGACCCTCCCAAGGAGTCACAGTCCTCTCCCTGGCACACAGCTGGGGAGTGCCCCTGATCTGGGGGTTTTATCCCCCTTGGATGCAGCTGAAGTGTTGAGCCATGCCAGCTGGATATTGTCCCCAAAAGTCACTGCCCTGTGGCTGAAGGTGGCCCCATTCCCAAGCTGGGGGGATTGTCCCCGTTGTCCACAGATGGTCCCAAGGGGTGGCATGGACACCACCTGATGTGCAGAGAGACAAGGGGATTAAATGGATTTATGAATGGGACATGGGGTCATCTGTCTAGGAGACTTGTGCTGGGAGTTGAAGAAGGGGTTGGTCAGAGTCAGGCAGGGTTTGCACAGCAGAGGGGTCCTGTGCTGCTTCCACAGGGTCCACACAACCCCAAATAAAAGCAAACCTTCCTGGTACCAGCCTTAGTGGTATATCCCAGGGTCCATTGTCCTCTTGGAGAGGAGAAAGGGCTTGGAAAAGCAGCTGGCTCCCAGCCCCTCTCCTCCTGCAGCCTCGCTGTGCCAGAGTGGGCATTAATTCATCGCCTGGCTGCAAGCAGCTCAGGAGCGGCTCTGCCTGGGGAGACAGGAAAGAGGTGCCCAGCTTTCCCGGGAGCCTCACACGGAGCCACGGAGCCGGGGCCTGGGAGCTGTGCCAGCCTCAGGGTCGGGCACCGGCAAATCCGGCGTGTCACGGTCTGCTTGGGCTCCTTCCTGAGCCAGGGCTGTGGCCGTGGTAGCCAGGGAGCCCCGGGCAGCCAGGCTGGGCTCAGCTGGAATGGGGTGGTGTTGGAGTGTTCCCCTTTCCAAGGGCCAGCTGACCTGGATGTGCTCCCATGGGGGTTCCTCTGGATTGTCCCCTCTCCTCTGCCCCTGTGAGACCCTGCCTGGGGTCCTGTGCATATTTCTGGTGCCCCAGCACAGGGATAAGGGCATGGAAGTGTTGGAGCAAGTCCAGAGGAGGCCAGAGTTAATCAGGGGAGTGAGGGTGGGCAGGCCCTGGCACAGGGTGCTCAGAGCAGCTGTGGCTGCCCCTGGATCCCTGGAATGTCCAAGCCCAGGCTGGACAGAGCTTGGAGCAGCCAGGGATAGAGGAAGGTGTCCCTGCCATGGCAGGGGGTGGCACTGGATGAGCTTTAAGGTCCCTTCTGACCCAAACCAGTCTGGGATTCTGTGATTTGTGTTTTGAGCTGCTGAAAGCAGAAGGAAAACATCCCCATAAAATGTCACGTGCATTGTATTTCCTGGATCTCCCCCAGCCATCTCCAACACCAGGGCCAGTCTGCAATGGCAAGAGTGTATCTGTTTAATAAGACAACCTAGGCCATGAAGATACATTCCAAAAGGATAATAAACCGATTGCTGGGGTGCAGGGAACAGGCACCTCTGTCCATCACTGATCCCCCTCTCCCACCCTCCTCCCTGAGCCCTTCAGGCCTGTTTATCTTCCTGCATTTCTTTGGAGAGCTGCTGTTTCCTGCTTTTCAGGGTGTCCAATCCACCTGCAGTGCTGAGAGGAGGCTGAGCTGGATGGCACTGGGGCCCATGGGCGAGCTGACCTTCTCCCAGAGCCCACTCGGGGCTGGGCTTTATTCCCAGGTGGTGCCTGATGCAGAGCTGCTCGAGCATCCCAAATTCTCCAGCCGAGTGGAAGCCAAGGGGGGCATGCAGTCAGAGAGCAGGCAGCTGACGGGCTGCTGAGCTCCCCCCACAGCTCCAGCATGTGCTTCCCTGGGTGTTTTTCACTGCCAGCCAGCTGGGCTCGTTACTGCACCGAGCAAATGGAAAAATATAAATTTCCCCAAGCTTGGAACTGGGGGAGGGTCACAATTACTCACACTGGAGCTGGCAATTAATAATGGAGATCTGACAGATTACACGCTCACCTGGGACAGTGCACGGCACCCGGAGAATGTTAAATTAATGCTCACAGGCACCCTGAGCTGTGAAGTCCTGGTTTTGATGCCTGATGGCAGAGCTGAACCCAGAGCTCCTCCTGTGGGCATGGTGAGGGCAGGATGGAGAACTCCTCAGGGAATTTCTGTCCTCCAGCTGCTGAAGCACTGTGATAGGACTTGGTTTTGCATTATTCAGGTGACATAAATAATCCCCTGAGTCTAGAGGGAAAAAAAAGGGCAGGCATGGCCTTGCCAAGGCTCCTTTTTGCAGAAGGTGCCTGGGGGTGACCCTCACCAGTCCCAGTCCTGCTCTGGGCAAATGGGGCCTCCTGGGGAAAAGGATAATCCAGTGTAAGACCTCTGCAAAGAGGAGCACAAGACCTGGGTGTCCCACAGTCCCCAAAACCCCTACATTATAGCTCAGCCTTTTTTCCTCATCTCCCATGGGCAACAGCCCTTCCCTGGGGTTTGGGTCTGCCCGGGGTTTGGTGGGAGGGTGTGTGTGCAGCATCCAGCAGCTCCTCTGCAGGGAACCTGGCCCCAGCAGGGAGATTTATGGTGAATTCTTCCTGAATCCCTGAGGAACTGAAAACCCCCACGCCTTGGTGACAGTTTCAGCCCATTGGGGTGTTTGAAAGTCCTGCCTGCAGAGGGGATGCTCAGGGGGAGAAGCAGAGCCCGGTGCTCAGCAGGATTATAAATAACTCGCTGTGGGGACCTTCCAGCTTCCCTGCTGTGGCACGGCTGTAAATAGTGTGCTTTGGGAAGCACCGGTGCATTAGTGAGGGCTGTAAAGCACCGGGGCTTGGCTGGGCACTGCTGGCTGAAACAGCAGCAAAAACCCAGCCAGAAAAATGCATCCCATCTTCTTTTACGAACTACAGCAATCTGCTGGCTCAAAGTGCACTTTAGGAGATTCATGAACTAAAGCCCAAAACAAGCAAAGGAGCTCCAAAGCTTCCTGAGCCTTGGGTCCTCTCCCTGTGCTGCTCCTCACGCAGAGGGGGCTTTCCTCTGCCACCCTGGGCAGGGCAGCACAGGTGGCACCTCAGCAAAACGCTGCAGCCAGAAGCCTTGCAGAAGAAAATGCAGACAAGGCAGGTGATAACATCTGGTAAATGATCCTTCTCTAATTGCTGTTTTATGGTGGCTTGATGTCTGGTGTATAAAACCCCAACAAGCTGCATCAAGGTTGCAGTGAAAGCTTCTGAGAGGCAAAGGGCTGCTCTGAGGCTGCTGCGTGGGAGGGAGAGCCCCCAGCTTCTGACTTTTCAGAGACAATTTCTGAGTCACCTTGCCGGGGATGTCCCTGCTGCTGCTGCCCTGGAGCTGAGGGAGTTGTCACCTGCACCAGGGAGGGCAGGTCCCTCTCAGCAGCCCCAGAGAGCTGGGCTTAGAACAGAGGTTTTTGTAAAAAACACTACATGGAGAAGGCTTTGGGGCTGAACAAGCCTGGTGTGCTCCTGTCCGGGGCTGTTATTAATTTCAGAGCTGCTGGAAGTGCTTGGCTCTGGTAATTCCCCATGGGACCAGCTGGCTCAGGGGCAGAGCCAGCTCCGTTGCCAGCTCCATCCTCAGCCAGAGGCTGTTGCACACAGGGAATGGCAGCAGGGAAAGCCACATCCCTGTTGGGAACACATGGCTGTCCCTGGTGTCTTGTTCTGGGCAGGGAATTGTTCAGCCTTGGGCAGCCCTGCTCCTCTCCCAGCTGCAATCACCTCTCCAGGCTGGAAGATGCTCCCTGGCACCTTCTCCTTGGGCTGCTGTAAGGGTGGGGGTGGGAAGCAGCTGTTTGTGCACGAGGCATCTGCCCGGCCCCTGCTGGCCAGAGTTGTCCCACCCCTCTGCCCTGGAGAGAAGCTTTTTCCCAGGAGCCAGGGTGTCAGGTCCTGCTCACAGCAATGATCTCTGTCCTCTCTGTTGAGGAAGCTCTCCCTCCTGTCCAGCACTGGCCCTCTCTGCAGAGCATCCCTCTCCCACCTTGCCACACTCATCGCTGTCCCCAGGGCTGGAAGGGTCACTCATCCACGAGGACCCCAGGACACGCTCCCCAGGGGCAGCCCTGCTGCGTTGTTTCCGCCTGGCACCAGTGATGGTCCAGCTGGGGTGGCTCCTGTTTACTGGTCTGAGGCCTGCAAAAGATTAGGGGAAAACAGATGGCTCCTAATTGGCAGTGCTGCTTACTTCCTGCTCTCCAGATAAACCATTAAACTGAGGCTTAAATCAAACTTCGTACAAGTTAGGAGGCTGCTTGTAATTATTTCAAAATCTAGACAGATTTAAGGGCCTGGATTAAGGCTCTGCTTACTGTAATGAATGAAAAATGCTGCTCTGTCCTGTTAGGCTGAGCAGCAAAGCGTTGAAGTGCTGGAAATGGGACCAGCAAAATCCTCAGGCTCTGATGACCAAAGTTTTGGGGCAGAGCAAGAGGTCATGGACTTTGGCCAGGCGTTTCTGTGAGAGCAGACCTGTGATGGGGCTGCTGAGAGCACACAGCTCCCTCTGGGACACAGTGACACCATCAGGAGGCTCTGGACATCCATGGGGACTCACAACGTGCTTCAGGGCTGAGCAAAGTCTTGGGATAATTTTAATTGAAGCTGAACACAGCTCAGTTAAGATAAACAAAATTTAATAAGCTGACCAGCTAAGGCTGATTAAATGGGAGCGATGCCTCTGCATCTCCCGTGAGCATCTCCCACTGGAGCAGCATGGATTGGCAGCTGCTCCAAGGATAAAAAAGCACAACCCATATGTTTGGAACACAGCAGTGTCACCTGTGATCCCTTAAAAAATTCTCCGGGAAGTGAGAAGTTTTTGTTGTCTGTCCTAATAAAACAACACACCTGCAACTCTGACCAAGAAATGTCTGGAACTTCTCTAGCTCTCCCCCCAGACACGGTGGAACTTCTCTCAAGCCCTCCTGAATAACCCACACAGGGACTGGATTCACCTCTGAGCAGGAAAAATTCTTGCTAATTACACTGTTCTTAGAGCTCCCCACAGCACAAGTGCCACACCACGTGTCCTGCCTCCTCCAAGATCTCTCCTGGGGCATGGAGAGCTGCCCAAGCATCCTTCCACGGAGCTGGGAGGGAGAGGCACCACAGTCCCTGTGCAGGAAGCTGTTACCAAGCTCTGGCACCTCTGGGGACAGCGGCTGTCCTCAGCTCTGTCACATGCTGAGGGTCTCCCTGCTGGCCCCAGCCTCGGCTGACCCACAGGTTCTGCAGTGCAGGGAAGGAGCTGGCACATTTCTGTGCCTTCCAGGGGGAGTGGTGATGCCCCACGCGTGGGCACCGAGTCCCTGATAATTTCCTAGCAACCCAGAAAAGTATTGATTGTGCCAAGCAGCACATTCATGCTTCATCTCAGAGTGAAAAATTCGGTGCTGCCATGCAGTGAGTTCAGCAAAGCATTCACAATTAATGCACAGTTCCTGGCCATGCCTTTTGGATAGGCTGCCAGGTCTGATTGATGATTGGAATTCTGCTAACTGCTTTAAGGAGCGAATTAAGGAGCAAGTTAAAATATCTGTGCTTTGGGCATGGAAAAACAGCCTCACTGAGTGAGCTGGAAGATCACATTAGTCTAGACAGGCCTTTTGGCTGCCTCTATAGGAGTTTTATCTTCATCCATCCCTGGTCAGCCCCACAGAAAAGGAACAACACCCATGGGTACGTGCAAAGGCTCAGTCCCTGCTCCCACAGGAGGATTTTTAGTGAAGGGAAAGCTGGAGGTGCACCAGACCTCACAGCAACAGCTAAATAAATCCCTTGGAAAGCAAATGGCTCAAGGGAAGAGTGCCTGTTAAATGGATCAGTAAATACCAGTGTCAATATCCATGGGAGGGTTTGTGATCCCTCCTTCCTTCTCACCCAGGAAAGGAAGGCAGGTGGAGCAGCTGCTGGGAAGGAGGAGGGATGTGTGGAGGTTTAAGGAGCAGGATTCCTTCAGGAAACACCTCTGGGAGATGAAAAGGGCTGTGTACAGAGCAGACATGCAAAAGGCAGGGCAGGGGTAGGGGTGCCTCATTCACAGCTGGGTCAGTCAGAGAGGACTCTGCCAGCCCCATCTCCTGGGACCCAGCTCTGCTTAAAAACCTCTCCCAGCTCTGCAGGAGCTGCAGTCAGTGGCTACAAGCTGAGAGAGTGGAAGCCCAGGCTGGATATTAGGAAGAAATTCTTTACTGTGAGGGTGGTGAGGTACTGGAACAGGGTGCTCAAGGGAGGATGTGGACCTGGGTAAGACCTTGCTCCAGCTGTCTGCTGGGAGGTGTCCCTGCCTCTGAGCAGCGATCAAGGGGGGAATCACCCAGCCTGTTTGTATATTCCAAAGGCTTTGCTGCTATTCCCATTCCACCTTGACAGTGGCCACGTTCAGCTGGATGGCAAATCCAAGGGGGGAAGCTGTGTAACCCCGGCTCAGTGAGGTGTCTCTGCAGGAAAGGCAGGCAGAGGTTGTCTAGGGAGCCCAGAAAATCCCGGTAGCGTTGCAAAGCATGCACAGAAAGGGCTCTGAGAGCCCACTGGAAATCAAGTGGCGTTAAGGCATGAATAAGCAACTGAGGGGGGGAAAAAGGCCTGCATATTGTTATAAAGAGGGATGGGGAGGAAGGGAGCGATTCACTGTGGGAATAAAGTGCTGCATCAGCCTGCCGGCCCCAGCAGCAGCCGGAGGGATTGATCTGTTCTTGCTGGGAAATGTGCCTCCATCCCCAGCGATGGCTCCTCAGTGCTCCCCCGGGCACAGCCCCCTCCCGGAGCTCTGGGCGTGCAGAAATGCCAGGTGCAGGGCACCTCTCTGGGCAGGAGGCAGGGAACAGCCCCCTCTGCAGAGAGGATGCTCCACACAGGGTAGGAGGTGCTGCGCTGGCCTCTCTAAAAGTGCCTGGGCTTAGGTCAGCAGAGACCCTAAAAATCATCTTGTTCCACCCCATGCCGTGGGCAGGACACCTTCCACTATCCCAGATTGCTCCAAGCCTGTGCCAGGGCTTCCCCACCCTCACAGCCAGGAATTTCATCCTAATATCCCATCCAGCCCTGCCTTCTGGCAGTGGGAGCCATTCCCTGTGTCCTGTCCCTCCAGGCCTTGTCCCCAGTCCCTCTCCAGCTCTCCTGGAGCCCCTTCAGGCCCTGCAGGGGCTCTGAGCTCTCCCTGGAGCCTTCTCCTCTCCAGGTGAGCCCCCCCAGTTCTGCCAGACACCCGAGGCAGAGATAGTGAGGGGGGAGAAGGAACAGGTAAGTGGATTGAAAGAATTTATGGCTCCTGCACAAGAATAGGTGAAAACCCCTTTGGGGTCAGGAGAGGAAATGCAGGGATGACTGCGCTTGGCTTTGCTGCTGGTGTTGTGGGAAGGTGACCCTGCTGCCAGGCACTGCAGAGTTAAACAACTTTCCTAGCTTGTGACATAGAAATATGATCTATCTGGGGGAAAGCCGTGCTTTTACAGCCTTAGCATCACAGCGTGACATTCTGGAGCTTCAGCATTCCCCTGGCAGAGCGCTGGGTAAATGCCACTGCTGGTAAAGTCTGATGACCTCTCTGGAAATTCAGGGGCAGTTGTACGGTCTTGGAGGAGGACTTTGAGAGCCTCATCCCCTGCAGCAAAAGGCCCAAATTCTGACCACCGCATACTGAACAGCAACTGTGTCCCAGGCAATATTCCAGTGCTTCCAGCTGAGTGCTACAATTCCCTCAGCACTGTGGATGTCAAACAGCAGAGCTCGGTCGTGGTCTGTTGCTGTACAGAATTTGTAGTGCACAGAGGAAGAGCTGGGGAAAAGCTTCAGCATTAAAAAAAGGGAATGAACCTGCTCAGTGTCTGGTGTGCACATGGAGAGGCACGGAGCGTGCCTCAGGTGCTGGGCAAGTTAGATTTGTTAGCAGCCATGACTTGTTAAATGAATTTCCCTGCATTATCTGTCAGGAGCTGACTGCAGCTTCGTTATCTTTGCTCATGACATAGGATCATTGCCAAGCTATTTCGTGCTCCTTGATGGCTGCAGCGCTGTCAGAGCTTTCCTTGTGGGGGATCACAGGCGTGGAGCTGCTTGCAGTGACCCCAGCTCCTCCCTGCCTCAGTGACAGTCCCACAGCAGAGAGGGGTGCTACTGTGGGCCCCAGTGAGGGGCACGGCCACTGCTTCCTTCCTGACAGATGGATTAGGGACATTGTGCAGGATGCAAAGATTTAACTACTTACTGGCAGAAAAAGTGAAAAGGAGAACAAGGAAAGGGCATCTTTGGGTTGTCTTTACACCTCCAGGAGTTTAGGCAGTAGGAATAGGAATGTTTAGGGAGGAATTCCCTCCCGTTGTCCATCCCATGGCACTGTGGCTCAGGTGTACACCCCAAAGTATCCTCCTTTCCATAGAAAAAGGCTTTTGTGGTTCAGGAGTGCCACAGCAGCCAGTCTGCCTTTCCAAAGGCTTGGAAATTCTTGCGAGCCAGTTCCTGGGTGAGTTCATCCCCAGCTTCACCATTAATTTATCACCATTTCTGCTTGGAAACCCTAATCCTGACCCTCACCCCTGACCCTCAGACAACAGCAGAGATGATGGATGTCCTTGCTGACCAGCTGTCCAGGGTTTTGGGAAGGAAAGAGCTTTGTTTGCCAGGGCAGAGTGTGTAACCCTGTGTGGGAGTATTGGAGTTCTTGTCCCCTCACTTTGGCTCCTCTGGAGTCCACAGCAACATTAATCACACCCTGACCAGCTGCTGGAGGGTTTGTTTTAAATCTCCCCAGACAGCTCTGGCTCTGCAGAGAGTTCATTAAACATGAGCACTTTCTGTCCTGAGAGAGAATTAAATGAGTTAACACATCTTAACGAGGAACTGAAGTGCTGGGGAATGGCGCTGACAGTGAGCACTGCAGGGCTGGATGCAGGATGGGGCGCAGGGGACTCTCTGGGAAGTGCCAACTTTCCTGCTGGAAAGTGTCTGGGAATGGGGATGATGTACTGTGCTCTGCCTGGAGAGCTGCACCGGGGTGGCCCTTCTGGGAGAGAAATCATGGAATCCCACACTGGTTTGGTTTGGAAGGGACCTTACAGCCTGTGCATTCCCACCCCTGCCATGGCAGGGACACCTTCCACTGTCCCAGGCTGCTCCCAGCCCCATCCAGCCTGGCCTTGGGTACTTCCAGAGATCCAGGGACAGCCACAGCTTCTCTGGGAACCTTGTGCCAGGGCCTCAGCCACCCCATAGCCTCCCTATTCCTTCGCTGTATCCCACCTAACCCTGCCCTCTGGCAGTTAAATGCCCTGGGATCTCACATCCAAAGGCAATTAGCTACACAACAGAGTGTGACAGGCACTTGGGTGCAGGAACTAAACATGTTTACTGTGTCCTGCTAATGGAAAAGGTGGGGAAGGAGGAAGGGGGGGAAAGGGAAAGATGAGGCAGGTGGCTGGAGACTGGAAATGGAAGCTGGAAAAATCAAAGGACACGCTGAGATTATGGATGGCCACAGAAAAAGAACTGTCCCCTCAAAAGGCAATTAACACTTGAGATACTTTGATGTCACTTTGCTCCTATATTTAATATAAAGTTAAAAAAGCTTAGCGTGGAAGATGCTGGGTTTTAGAAGTGCTGCTGTAGCACTGACTCCCCTGACAGTGACAGGGGAGATGGAGCTATGGCCCCAAACTGGGAGGCTGTGAGGGAATGGGACTGAGAGAGTGAAGGGGAATGGGGCTGAAGCTATGAGGGGAATGAGGCTGAGACTGTGAGGGAAAGAGGCCGAGATTGTGAGGGAATGGGGCTGAGAGTGTGAGGGAATGGGACTGAGAGAATGGGGCTGAGGGTGTGAGGAAATGGGGCTGAAGCTATGAGGGCAATGAGGCCGAGATTGTGAGGGAAAGAGGCTGAGACTGTGAGGGAATAGGGCTGAAGGCGTGAGGGGAATGTTGCTGAGGGAGTGAGGGAATGGGCCTGAGAGTGTGAAGGGGAATGGGGCTGAAGCTATGAGGGGAAGGAGGCTGAGACTGTGAGGGAAAGAGTCCAAGATTGTGAGGGAATGGGGCTGAGAGTGTGAGGGAATGGGGCTGAGGGAATGGAGCTGAGGGAATGGGACTGAGAGAGTGAAGGGGAATGGGGCTGAAGCTATGAGGGGAATGAGGCTGAGACTGTGAGGGAAAGAGTCCAAGATTGTGAGGGAATGGGGCTGAGAGTGTGAGGGGAATGGGGCTGAGAGTGAGGGAATGGGGCTGAGGGTATGGGGATGAGAGAGTGAGGGAATGGGGCTGAAGGAATGAGGGGAATGGGGCTGAAGTTATGAGGGGAATGAAGCCGAGATTGTGAGGGAATGGAGCTGAGAGTGTGAGGGAATGGGGCTGAAGGAATGGGGCTGAAGGTGTGAGAGAATGGGGCTGAAGGAAGGGGATTGAGAGTGAGGGAATGGGGCTGAAGGTGTGAGGGGAATGGGGCTGAAGGTGTGAGAAAATGGGGCTGAAGGAAGGGAATTGAGAGTGAGGGAATGGGGCTGAGAGTGTGAGGGGAATGGGGCTGAAGGAATGAGGGAATAGGGCTGAACGTATGAGGGGAATGAGGCTGAGATTATGAGGGAATGGAGCTGAAAGTGTGAGGGAATGGGGCTGAGGGAATGGGGCTGAAAGTGTGAGGGAATGGGGCTGATGGTGTCAGGAAAATAGGACTGAAGGAATGGGGCTGAGGGTGTGAGAGGAATGGGGCTGAAGCTATGAGGGAATGAGGCTGAGATTGTGAGGGAAAGAGGCCGAGATTGTGAGGGAATGGGGCTGAAGGCGTGAGGGGAATGGGGCTGAGGGAATGGGGCTGAAGGTGTGAGAGAATGGGGCTGAAGGAATGAGGGAATGGGGCTGAGGGAGTGCAACTTTTGCACCTCGGTCATACAGTCAGCCCCAAATGGTGACTCTCTGCCAGCAGCCTGACAGAGAGAGTTGATTAATTTGCTTTCCATGTTGTAAAATAGCCCCTTGAAGTTAAAATCCCCATCCAGGGATGGTTTTCCCCAAATTCCCCTTCCTCTTGGTGGCATCCAGGGAATTAAGCTCCGGGTTTGGGTGTGATCAGTCCTTCCCTCTGCTTTGCAGAACAGCACAGTCGTGTGAAAGAGATGTTACTCTTGGTTTAGTAGAAAAGTGGCATTGAAAAAAATAACAGCAATTAAAAGAAGCCTTAGAATGGCAATTTCTTATTTTTTCTGATGTCTCTACATCCGGCGCTGATGAATATTCACATTTCCCTTGGTAAAAAGGAAAGAACTGTAAGGGGAAGTGGATCTGCTTTGAGGTGGAGTACAGATCTCAATAAATTCTAATCAGCTGCTCAGGAATGGACACAGGGGAGTGGGAATTGGTAGATAAAGCCTCAGCTGTTAAAAGAAACACCAAGCAACTCCTCCTGGCTGGATAAATCAGGCAGCCCTCTACATACACATGTAACCAAGGAAGGTGAATTCACGAGGACTGGAGTTGTACTCTCATGTCAGATTAAATTTGGATTTATGGCCTGGAAGATTACATTGATATGTACTGTGGTGGAAAAGGCTTGGTCTCATTTAGAGCCCCATTTCCTCCCTGCTAGCTAGGCACTTGGTCAAGAAAATAAAAAAGGAAAGAGGCTGCTGGGACAGAAATTCTCATTTTCATTCAGGCCAGCCCAAATAATAAATCCGCAACCAATTAAACCTCCCACTCATCCCCGCTCCACAAACCACAGCCTCCTGGAAAGCTCGTGGCCCCAGCTGAGATGAAGCTCCTCCATTCCTCTCGCTGCACAGGTGAAGCTGTTGCTCCTAAGGGAGACATTTTCCTGAGTTTTGGTGATTTTATCCCGGGCATTTAGCTGTTCCAATTGTACCACCTCTTTGTATCTAGCCCGTGTCTGCTCTGGTTTGCCTTTACAAGGCTGCCAGCAGGCACTTGGGATTATTCACACATATTTGCTTGCAAGCATCGATTAGTTTGATCACCCTTGCAATCATTACCCTTGCAAAGACCAGAAGCTTTTAGCCTGCTTTGTTTGGTTTTTAAATGTCAGAAACGGTGGAGTTTGCAAACAGAGGGGGAAAGAGTGATAGAAATGACCCATTCTGATGTTAGAGCAGGAACTAGAAGTAAATTTAGAGACTTGCAGGTTCAGAGGAAGGGTTGTGGGTGAGAGAAGGACAAGAAAGAGGAGAAATGGGGGTAACATCTCACACAGACATGGAGAAACTTTCCTGCAACACAGAGCTGTGTCTGCCAGTAAATCCCCCGGCGCTTCAGGGAGGATCTTCATGTTCCTTGCCCTTAATGAGGGATTTTCCTGTTAACAAGTCCTCAACAAGTTTGCACCCAGGGGACAGCAGTGCTCTGCCCCTGGGCAGTGGCAAAGTGCCAAAAAGCATCAGAAGGGCTCCAAAATCACCGAGGGACTGGGCTGAAACCTCCGTGCCAGATGGGACTGTGGCTCCAAGGTCAGGGGGAGGAATTCATGGCACCCCAAAAGTCACCAGACCCGGGCTTGTTTCCACAGGCAGGACCCAAAGGATTGGATCTGGCCCTCAGAAAATTGAAATTAAGCTTGCTCATTTTTCGGAAAGCTTTTCTCTCCCGATCTTTAATCAAATGTTTCTTCAGCTTTTTATATAGTTCCTATCAAAAAGCCCATCTGCGAACAAAATTTCCCTCATTTCCAGCTTAATATTTTTTTCTGCGAGCGGCAAAATGTTCTTGTCTGAAAAATGTTTAATAAATTTCCCTCTGTCTCTTGCTTTTATTAGCTGTGCTTTCCTATTCCTGACGATGCTCTCTGCCATTCCCATGTTCCAGAGCCCACTGAATTATTCAACCCATTTATTTCTGACTTTGGGTATTGTTCTGATCTGCCAGCGTGTGCCAGTCAGATGGGGATGGGGAAGTTTTCTTCCTCCAGGGGGGAATCAAAACCCTACAGTCAGAGAAATCTTATCCTGCACTTGAGGACTTGCCTGGCATGGGATACTTTTGGGAACAGGAGGCTTTTAGTGGCCTTCTGTGTGGGAAAAAGCTCCTCCAGCACATCTTTTCCAGCCCTGGGGCCAGCAGCAGAAGGAGGTGAAGCTGCTGGAGCAACCTGGAATAGTGGAAGGTGTCCCTGCCCATGGCAGGGGGTGGGAATGAAATGAGCTTTGAGGACTTTTTCAACCAAAACCCTTCTGTGATACCACAAACTCTGCCTTGAGCTGTGGAGAAGTCCATCCTGGCTCAGTTCTGCATAAACACGACGTTGTACCTGCTCCAAAAGTGCTCCAGACTGTTTGTCATCCAAGCACTGGGCTGGGAAGTGTGGGGGTGTTGCCTGGGAAGGGAGAGCTGCCCACATGCAGGAAAATTGTATTTTCACACGCTGCCTTTCTGACATTGATTTGCCAGAAAAGAAATATTCCTCCAGGCATGAAACAAATTGGTCCTATTTCTGTCCCCCACCACCCTTAAAGCTGCCTAAAGGCTATGCTTTATTGGAGAAAAGGGCTGTATTATTTTGGAAGGCAGGCCTTTGGGGAGCAGATCATTATCAGAATTTAAGAGCTGGATAGAGGCTTAGCCATTGCTAGAAGACTGGTGTTAAATGGGATCCTGTTTACTGATATTTGTACTTTCCACTTGCTGGAAAAATAAAACAAGAAAAAAAGGAGAAAAGACCTTGATTTCACCAAGGATATCAGGACAAAATAGGAAGCCATCAACAGGATTTTTAGCTCGTGTTCCTTTGGTTACCCAGCCTTTCCCTGAGCCCACGTTACTGCCAAAGTACCATGAACTGTTCCTCCGTGGGTTAGGCCCCTTTATTATCTATCCCTGCTCTCCATTCCATGGAAAGCCAGGCTCACCTTGGCCTGGAAAGTGGCAGGCATGGATGAATTTCTGGGCAACACCCTTGGAGTTTTCTCCCTATTTTTTCCTCATTTTTCTGCAGGCACCTCAGTGCAGCCACAGCCTTGTCCTGTCCTCACTCCTCTCCTGGGTCTGGAGCTGTGATCCCTCATGAAATCCCAAAGGCAGCTGGATTCCCAGGCTGTGTGACCCACCACCAATGACCAAAACTGCCTCCTGGGTGCTTCTCCACCCACCTGGGACCTCCCTGACCTCCCAGATTGTCCCTGCAGCATTTACACAGGACAGGGTCGGGTCCCCTGGGCTGCTCCTCAGCACTGACACAGCAGAAATAACCAGAGACCAGCTGGACACCTGTGCTCCAGCTCCTGCCAGGGCTGCAAAACCCAGTGCACTCATTAGGGATTCAGGCAGGTTATTTCTGAACCTGAGCAGCTCCTTGTGTTTGTGTGATGCAGCATTTGAGATAATAAATCCTCCGGGAGCAGGGCTGTGCTGCAGAATGCACCAGTGAGTGCCCAGGCTGGGGCTGGAACAGCAGAGCTGGAATTATCTGGGTTTTTCCTGTTATTTGCAGAATTCAGCCTCATGTTACCCTGGATGAGAGAGAAGCTCTTGCAGTCATAATTAAATGTCACATACATTTAACAGAGTGTAAGTCTCTATTCCAAACTCCCTCTTCCATCTGGCTCCAGCACAGCTGAGATCAGGCTCTTCACAGCCTGGAAATGATATTAGGGCAGTTTGTGTTTATCACAGCCATGACTGATGCCTGCAGTCAGCTCGTGATATAATGAAGGGATTTCAGGCAGCACAATGGGGGTGTATATTTAGAAGATGAAATAGGGCCTTGTGAGCCATTAAGTTCCATAACATTACCACTGTGGAGTGTAAATAAGAAGTGGAACATAAGGGTGGCTGAGTCACCGTGGCGGGGAGTTGTTCTCCACCCCAAAAAACCCCTGTCCCCTCCTGAGAGAGGAGAGCTGGGGTTGGATGACACTGAACTGTGACCCCTCTCAGACCAGTGCCTCGGATCCTGCAAGCTCCCAGACAGCTGGAGTGAGGGGCTCTTACATTTCATGGAATCACAGAGTCACAGAATCCAGGATGGGACAGGCTGGAAGGAATCACAGTGGTCACTGGTGCCACCTCCCTGCTCCAGCAGGGCCATCCCAGAGCACAGGAACCTGTCCTGAGGGGTCTGGGATATCCCCAGGGAAGGAGATCCACACCTCTCTGGGCTCTGCTCAGGGCTGGCACTGCCCAGGGCAGCAGTTCTGCCTCCTGTGCGGGTGGAAATTCCTGGGCTCAGGCCCTGCCCGTGGCTCTGGGGCCATGGCTGGGCCTGGGGCAGAGCCTGGGCCTGCCCTGAGCCTGCACACAGGGACAGACACAGGGACAGCCAGGGACACACAGGGACAGGCAGGGAGAGGCAGGGCTGGTTCCCCTCTCACTGGGGCTTCTCTCCAGGCTGAGCAGCCCCAGCTCCCTCAGCCCTTCCTGGGAATGAGGATGCTCCAGGCCCTTGCTGAGCTCCAGGAGCTCCTCTCCCTGCTGTGCTGAGGATCCAGAGCTGAGCACAGCATCCCTGCTCAAAACGAGTGAGCTCAGGTGTGCAGTTCAGTTCAGCAGGGGCTGGCTCCTGACAGAAATCACTGGGCTGTTGCCCACGGGGAGTGACAGAGCTCAGCCATCACAAAGATTTCCGCTGTCTCCCTCCCCACATGCCAGCCTGAGTCTTCATCTCAGCTGTGATTCCCCTCTTGGGCTGACAGCAGCTCTCACCATCTGGAGAGAGGTGTGCTTCTCCTGGGCTGAGCCTTCCAGGTGGAGCTGCCGGAGGAGGAAACGTCACACACCGGGAAGGGTCAGGTGCCTGTTCTTCCACAGGCTGCTCTGGGATGCCTGTAAATAAACACCGTGCTCCAAAGTGACCTGAGAGCCAAGGGATGCTAAATATTGGGATCCACCCGGGCTGGGGGATGAGCAGATTGAGAGCAGCCCTGCCAAGAAGGATTTGGGGGTGTTGGTGGGTGAGGGACTGGACATGCCCTGTGCCCTGGGCTGATCCCACAGCCTGGACAGCAGGAATGGGGGATTCTGCCTGAGCCCAGGTGAGAGCCCAGCTGCAGAGCTGCCCCAGCCCTGGGGACACAGCAGCAGCACCTGGAGCTGCTGGAGAGAGCCCAGAGGAGCTGCTCCAGGGCTGGAGCCAGGCTGGGAGAGCTGGGGGTGCTCACTGGAGAGGAGAAGGCTCCAGGGAGAGCTCAGAGCCCTTGCAGGGCCTGAAGGGGCTCCAGGAGAGCTGGAGAGGGACTGGGAATGGAGGGACAGGACACAGGGAATGGTTTGGACATCAGAGCTCATTCCACATGTGATGTTGATGTGGAATGGGCTGTGGGCTCACTCAACAAGTGGCATTTCACAGATATGTTTAATTTTGAAAACTCAGTGAAAAATCCCCAGAGCAAAATGTTCTTGTAAAGTTGAAATGGAGCACGTTCATTTCCCCTTTTGGGACTTCTGCTTGGAGTTTTAATTTAAGCATGTGATAATAGCTTAAAAAGTCCCAAAGCAGACCAGCCCTCTTTAAATCACAACCAGAACAAGATTATTTGGCTTCTGGACAGATTTTTTGGTGATTATTTTGAAATAGGAATTCAAAGAAGTTTTTGTCCTCATCTGGGGTTGGGTGACCCAAGGGATGGAGAGAATGGAGTGATTTTCCAGCATCAGCCATGATTTCTGTGGAGTGGATTGCTGCTTGATTCACTGCAGATGAGTGAAATATCAGCAAAATAGCTGTGTCCTTCTGCCCTTATTAAAGGCATCCAACAAGCAACCAGCATTGCCGAACTACTTTGTCAGGGAGAAGAAAGCCTCCTAGGGCAGGAATATTGACGGGGTTTGTAAACTCTGTCCTGACCTTTCTCCTTCACACAAACTTGGGGGCTGAGTCAGGACAATAAATCTGCTGCATCTCATTCAGGAAAGGAAATGATTACTCATCTCTCCATGATGAAAGGGACTTCATCCCGAAGCTGGCTTGTTGGTGATTTGCAGCCCTGCCATGGAAGGGGAAGGGATTTATGCAGCAGTAACACGGGGATGCCCCTGTGCCAGGTCTGCAGAAAGGCATCCAGAGGCCTCTGCTTTATTGCTGCCCATGGAGGGGAGAGACAGAAGCAGGAAAAAAGATCCAGGCTAAGATCTGGAAATCAGAGATGGGCTGTGGGTGAAGCACGGAAAGTGGAGAGCAAGGAAAAGAGGGATTTTGCATCAATCCAGAATAAGCAAGCATATAAGCAGAGAAAGGGAAGAGAAGCAGGATCTCCATGGAGATTACCAGGGCAGGTTAATTGAATAAAACATTTTCTCACTGTGTACAAAGGTTCCTCCCAGGACCATTGGAAGCAGCAGAAAATGGAAGATGTGCTCCATCAGCCTGCAGAGCTGGGGCTGGGCATGAGGGCTCTTCCAAGGTGCTCTTTCCTGGAGCAGGCAGGCTCTTCCTGGAGCTCTTTCCAGAGACAGAAGTGGGGTTAATGTTCTCCTGGACAGCAAGAACCAAAAGCTTATTTATGATGGACAGCAGCTTAGTGGAGCCATGTCTGAACAGCCCTATAAAGAGCAGAAGTGGTTTGAAAGCCCTGAATGGAAGCCAGTCAGGTTTTTGTACATTTTTTAAAGCCTCATCAGGCTCTAAGTGGAGTTTGGCTTTGGTGCATGGCAGATGGCTCAGGAGATGTTTCTCTGCTCTATACATAGTAATTTTTGACCTAAATCTACTTTTGCCTCTTCTAGAGAAAGCACATGTATTTTGGCTGGTGTGGGAGATTTCCAGAGCAATTCCAGGACGGGTTTTCTGAGGAAGGAGTGGGGAAAGCCCACTGCCATGCCCTGGCAGGACAGTGACCCATCCCAGAGACCATGCCAGGTGCTCTGCAGTCAGTAGAACCAAGAGCTCTCCCTGTCTTGAGGACACAAGTGCAGCTGGGCCAAATGCACTGCACTACTGGAAACTCTTTCTGCACCACCCCAAAGTTTTGGGAGCCATTCCTGGGGTGCAGCTGCAGGCCTTGGGAACAACATGGGCTTGGAGTGTAGCTCACCAGAAAGGGAATCACTGAATGGTTTGGGGTAGAAGGGACCTTAAAGCCATCCAGTGCCACCCCTGCCAAGGGCAGGGACACCTCCACTATCCCAGGGTGCTCCAAGTGTCCAGCCTGGCCTGGAGCAATTCCTGAAGGGAAGCTGCTTTGCCCCAGTGTGTCCCGGTGTTGGTGACAGGGGTGTCACGATGGGAGAGCGCTTTTTGCTTTTTCTCTGGCCACAGAGGAGCTGGGAACAGACAAAGTGTCTGCTGAAAACCAGGCTGTGTAAGGAGAGGGTGAATCTTCAGTGCAGCTGTGTCCGGGATGAGCCATCCCAGGATCCCAGCAGGACCTCAAGCCTATTAAAGTGTAATGCCTCTGGCCTGCCAGCCCTGCCCTGGTACCTCCAGGGCTGGCTGCTCATGCACAGGAGCCTCAGAGGCGGCACAGGATGAGAGGCACAGAGGCTGCAGGTTTATTTGACCCCAGAGCCCAGAGCAGGAGGGGTTTTAGGGTCACCTGCAGTGCTGGGCCAGCCCCACCCCGCTCCGTGCTGTCCCTCCGCAGGTTTCAGCGCAGCTTTTCCCGGGGCTTAGGGAAGGCAGAGGAGCTGGAGCCGCCAGGGATGCTGTAACACAGGAATCCTTTCAACGTGCTAATGCGGCTGCATTAGCGCTAATGGGCACCGCCACCAGCGGGCTCCCGGGAGGATGCCGAGCGCTGAATTCCACTAATGCTTCCTTAATCCAGCCAGTCTTTAAAAGAGTAATGAAAAGAGCTGCTGTTTACAAATAACCAGGGCAGAGCAGGGGATGGCAGCCGTCTCTTGCTCTGTGCCCAGGGAGAGAGCAGCCCCGGGCTGCGGGCTCTGCCTTGCATCCTGGTACCAAATCCCACCCTCGGAACCAGGAATCGCGAGTGTGTCCTGTTAAATAACCAGGTTGCCTGAGCTTGGTCTGATGCACCGAAACAACATTTGCAAAGTGCAAATCCCGCTGCCGGTTACGTAACTGAATTATCCTTCCATATGCCAGACAGCAATTCTACAGTTAATTGATTTTAATCTAATCATTTGTAGCCAGTCACCAGTTTTAATCAAGCCTGCCCACCCCCAGCCCGTCGCTTTGCATGAGCCATCTTCCCAGCAATTACTGGTTTTAATTATATGAAAGTCTGGTTATGTTGCATTAATTCTTGTCACATTACCATTTCCACATCCAGCGTCCAGCCACCTCGGCATGGTGATCCATGGCAGCAAACAGGAGCAGCCTCGCTCCAGCTCCCTTGGATTTGGAATGCTCATCAGCAAGGCTCAGAGGAGCCAAACGCAGGGTTTGCCCCTCTGCCTCCTCTGCTCTCCAGAGCCTGGCTCCTGGGCACCTGCTCCTGGCCTGGGGGCAGCAGAGCTGTCCCTGCTGCCATGGGGCATCCCTTTCCTGCCCCACCACTGCCCCCAGCACTCAGTGAGGCTGAGATGGGGACACCTGGGCTGGAGGGACGAGCCAGGGAGGGTTTTGCCTTGGGAACACCCTGCTACAGGCTGGCTGTTTGTCTGGGTGAGTGCCCCAGCCAGGGGGTCTGCCTTGTTCCCACTTCAACGCATAAAAATGGAGGATTACTTCATGGCTAGTTGGAAAGAACAGGAAGCCCTGCTATTCACCCCAGAAAGTGAATATTTCCTTTTCCTAGAGTGTCTCTGTAGGAACCCACATGCTGCAGCCTGCCTGGGGCTGGTGTGGGGGAATGGAGGTGCCAGGGAATCCCATGGGGCTGTCCCAGCATCATTCCTGCTGCCCTCCTGCTGGTGCTGAGGATGTGGGGGTCTGGAAGGGCCCTGGCTGTGGGGCTGGAGGTTTCTGTCCTGTCCTGTCTCTCAGGACACACCCTGAGCCCAAGGAGGGACAGAAACCCCCCCACCCCAAGGAGGCCGGAGAAAGGAGCCACAATCACCCCAGAGGAGATGTCACACGTAAATAATGGATGGAAGAACGTAAATAATAATAATAATAATAGCAGAACGGGCTAACGAGGCTTTGATGCACAACTGAAAAAGCAAACAGGAAAAGTCTCCTCCTGGCTCTGGGTCCACTCTGTGTTTAATCCTCCCTTTCCCCTCTCAGGCCAGTTTTATGTGGATGTGAATTATTGGGCCCAGCCAAACTTTCCCGGCATTCCCGCTAGCCACGGCCTCTGCTGCTGAGGAGTTGTGGCAGCACTGGCAGGGCCCCGGCAGGAAGGCTCTTGTGGGGCTTTCTGTGTGTGCACAACCCAGCTGAAGTGATCCCTGTGGTAACTGGAAGGATATGGGGATATTGCCACCTTTGTGCTGGGAATTGTGCGGATGATGATCCAATCTAGCACCTCTCCACGTGACAGGAGCATTTTTTTACACATCTATTATGCTGTAGATAAACACTGCGTTAATTATTCATTTACAATCTCTAAGGTTGTCTCTCGCAGGGAGAAATGGGGAGTCCTGAGCTGGGTGTTGACACTGGAGGAGGAATCTGAGCCACGGAAGAGCTGGGGCATGTGGAGAAGCATTCCCCCCTTCCAGAGGGAGCTGTCCCCACATCCCAAGGGGAGCGGATGCCAAACCCAGGATGGTTCTGAGGGCCCGGAGAGGCTGAGAGTGACTCGGGCAGGGACAGAGTGGGCAGGGCTGGGTGGACAGCAGAGGGCTCTCGAGCCCTCGGCAAGAGCAGGACCCGCCGGGGGATGCTCGGAGCCCGGCCCCAGGAATTAAACATCCTTTGGACACAAAGGGGGCGAGAAAGAGAAAAAGAAAGTTGAAAAGTAGAAAGGGCAAAATAAGAGAAAAAGGAAAGACAAATGGAAAAGAAAAGGATAAAGAAAGAGAATAAAAAGAAAAGGATAAAGAAAAAGGAAAAGGAAGGAAGAAAGAAAAAAATATGAAGAAAAAGAAAAGTATAAAGAAAAAAAGGAAAAATAGAAATAGGACAAAATATTTGAAAAATTAAAAAATAATAGAAATAGAAATAGAAATAATAGAAATAGAAATAGAAATAGAAATAGAAATAGAAATAGAAATAGAAATAGAAATAATAGAAATAGAAATGGAAATTAAAAGTTCTGTTTTCCCACGCAGAGAATGTGTCTGCAGGGAGCAGTGCTGTGGTGATGCAGAGCTGGGTCCTTCCCTTCCCACCCCAGGGATTTGTCATCAGTCTGCCTTTGGCTCCAGTCTGAGCAGGGGAAGGAGAAAACCCCCTCCCTCGGACGGCTGGGGAAGAACCTGGAAGGTTATTTCGGAATTTCCAGTGGGAGTTGGAGGAGGATGCCAGACTGGGCCCTTCATCCTTCCCATATTCCCCACTGCCAGTCAGGGGGCGTGTGCCTTCCCTAGTGCAGGACAATGCCCCGAAGGAGCAGCGCTGTGTCTCCTGTGCAGGGACTGGAGGGATCACTGTCCTGGGAGCTGCATTTCCTCGGGGTCGCCCCCTTCCCAGGGATCCTCACCCTGCCCAGGTCCCACCTCCCAGTCCCTCCTTTGGGTCCTGTCTCCGGACTGAGCACAAGGAGCCCTCTGCATTGCTGGAATGGCAGCGGCTCTTTAGGAACCCCAGAACTGGGAAGCCAGGTGGGAATTAGAACTTTCCTGTGCAGGCTTTGCCCAGTGCAGTGCCCAGGAAATCCTCTCTGGTCCTTCAACCCGGGGCACGGGCAGCACCGTGACCTCCGTGCACATCCCAGACTCTGAATAAAGCTGTTCCTGTGGTGGGAGCAGGTGGGCTCAGGTCCCCTGCACATCCCAGACCCTGAATAAAGCTATTTATAATAAAGCTGTTTTATAATAAAGCTGTTGATTTATAATAAAGCTGTGATGGGATCAGGCAGGTTCAGGCTCCTGCCCTGGCCAGGGTTATCTCGGCCTTTGCAAAGTCGGGAAGGAAATTGCCAATAAGACCTGGCACCCTGGGATCCGTTGTGGATATTCCCTTCCTCATTTATGTGTAAATAAGGCCTTTTCTCTCTGACACCGGGGGCTGCAAGCGGCTGTGGGCACAGAGCTCATCCTGCACCAGCCCCGGAGAACAAAGAGCTAATCCCGGGTGACCTGACATCATCCCCGGCACGGAGAGCAAGGTGCTGAGCCGGGCTGCGCTGAGCACACCTATTAAATGTGCCCTCTGTGCCATGAATTATGTATCTCCGCATTTCCATTTCCCCACTGCCGCTGTTTGATGGAATTCTCCTCGGCTGATAAGGATTAAGCCACCTTTTCCAAAGCACAGCACTGTGTTTCATCTGCCGGGGATGAGGATGCTTTTCCTTCTCCGAGGTGCAGCACAGTCCCTTGGGGAGGGAATGCAGGAGGCCAGGGCTGGGCTGGGCAAGGCTTGGCAGAGGTCAGGGGGTCATTTTGTACAAAGTGAGGGCGGGCTGAGGGCTGGCACACCTCGCCCTGCCAGCTCCTCCTCTGAACAGCAGCACCATGGAGAATCCAGCCCCCCACCCGGCAGATGCTCCAGGAGCAGAGGGGATTCCCCAGGGCGTGGGGAGGGAAGAGATTTGCTCAGATACCACAACCCCGTCTCTGTCTTCATCCTTCCTCTTGTCTTTTCCCAGGGGAGAACAGGCATCCCCACAGACCCATGGCCAAGCGTGCCCCCAGAGCAGCAGAGACACAGCCCCGGCTGCAGCAGCTCGGGGGTTAAGGAGCTGGGATGTCACACAGCCCCTTGCAAGTGTTGGTCAAACACAAACAGCAGAGCTGCTGCTGCCCTCGCTGACAGGAGCAGGGAGGTTTGTCCTGGCCAAACACTGTGGGGACACAGGGGAGGGCTGTGTGTGTCTGCCCTGGGCACGTTTCTTAGGGATGTGCTGTCCAAAAACGGGCTCAAGGACAGCACAGCTCTGTCTCACCAGTTCCCCCTGGATGCTCAGATCCCGCCAGGACAGGAGTGTTTCCATAGCAGGTCCTGCTGCCCAGAGAGCTCTCCACACAGAGGAAGGAGAAATGTGGCTCAGGGGTGGGAAACACCAGCAAAAGAAGGCACTTTTTGTAGAAAATGGTGCTCCTTTGTGAAATCAGGAGATCGGGAGGGGTCTTGGGAGCCAAGTGTTACAGGCTGTGGTGTTAGGATGCAAGTGCACGTCCCGTGTGGGGTGGAGGTGCCCTGCATCCCAGAGCAGCACACACTGGCAGGGCTGGCTGCACACCCACCCCTGCAAGGCCTCATGCAGACTCCTCCTCCACGCTGGCAGCTTCCATCCCCAAAGCTGTGAGCAGGTTCTACTTTGGATTTTTCCACAATGTTCAATCTGGAGTAAAGGAAAAAGGCACCAGCTGCTGTGAGGCTCTTACAGTGTAGAGAAACCGAGGGAAAGAGAGGAGAAAAACCAGCTAGATGAGATCTCCTGGGGCTTGACCTCACAGGCCCAGGAGGTGAGGCCACATCTCCTGCCTCCTGACTCCCCTCAGAGCAGCTGTTCCCAATGGGCAGACAGCACAGGCCCATAAATCTGGAGCTGGGAATCTCTGGGAACGGCTGCCTGGAGCCATGTCCACACCACAGCACCTCTGCAGGATGGATAGTTGTTCCTTCCTTGCCTCCCTCGGGCTGAGGTGCTGCGTTTATCCCCTGCCAGGACCCCCTCCCGCTGGCCCAGGCCTGTCCTGCTCTGTGTCAGACTGTCCCTGATGTCACTCCTGGAAAAGCACAAGGCAAACAGGAGCACAGCCTGGCCAGGCTGACAGGGAGGCAATATTTGCTCTGCTGTTTATTTCCCGAGGCCAGGGAAGATGGATGGCAGGGCAGGCGTGCTGTGCTGCCGACGTGCCACCCTTGCCTTGCCAAGCCCCTCTCTTTGCTCCGTGTGGGGGTGAGGACAGGGTGGTTACAGCAGAGCCCTCCCGGCCCTGACCCCACCTCTGCTGACCCAGAGAACATCTGAGGCTGTCAGACCCCCTCAGGGTTATTTTCCTGCTGAATATCGGGATGCTGAGGCTGGATTTCTCTTAGCCAGGATGCTTTTATTTCACTGGACTTGGTGCCCTGACAGTGAGCTGCAGAAAGCGAGGAGCAAGCAGAGCCAAGCACAAGAGGTGCTCCTCAACATCCTTGGCTTTCTGCTTAAATATTGCAGGCAAAGTCCTTGCACCGTGTTCAGAAGTAACAAAAACCCCCAAAGCTCTGCCCCAGCCCTCTCCAGTGTGCTGTAAGTGGTTTTCTGGCTGTTCTTGGCCTTGCATCCTTGCTCACACCTCCTCAGCCTCTGTGGATGCCTTCACTTTCCACAAACCCCTGTCCTTGACCTCTCCATGAAGTTTTCTCTTGGCTGCTGCCATCTGAGGACATTTTCCCCCTGTGATAACATCCACATGGACACTTTCCTCCTCCCACAGAGGGCACACAGCTAGGGATGGCAGTGGGAATCTCACAGGGACACGTGGAGACACTGGCAGGTTTGCACAACCACGTGTGATTTCTTAGTCGTGAAAGAGCCTGCTGCTCTCCCCCAAAGTACAGGAAATTCTCCTTAATGAGCCCTCTAGAAAGGTGTGGGTTGGAGGGTAAAGCCCATCCAGTGCCACCCCTGCCATGGACAGGGACACCTTCCACTGTCCCAGGCTGCTCCAAGCCACAGCCAGCCTGCCCTGGAACACTGCCAGGGATCCAGGGGCAGCCACACTTTCTCTGGGAAACATTCTGTGGGAATGCTCGTGTCTGCTGGTGTCCCCAGAGGGCCCAGCCTGTCCTGGAACACTGCCAGGGATCCAGGGGCAGCCACACTTTCTCTGGGAAACGTTCTGTGGGAATGCTCATGTCTGGTGGTGTCCCCAGAGGGCCCATCCCCATGGGACAGCAGCACGAATCTGCTCCCTTGGTCTCTGCTTCCTTTCCCCAGCAGCTTTCAGCAGATCAGAGAAGTCAGATGCTGTCAGCACCTGCAGCTCTTCTCTTCTGGAAGCAGTGCAGAAGCACGTTGGTGACTTTGAGAGTGCTAAAGAAAAAGGGAACAAGCAGCTAATGAATCTTCCTCTCAGCAGTGTCCATTCCAGTGTCCTGACCCCTCTCCTGACCCTGCAGAGAGGGGTGACACCCACTCATTGCTCAGCCCTGCTTTGAGCTCCCTCCTCTCTTTCTGGGGGAGGAAGAGGTGGGTGTGCCTTGGAGAAGGGGAATCACTGCACGGATGGGTTATGGAAGGGGAAATCTGGTCAGGCATCCAGTCGGAGTGGTGTTAGAGCTGCTGCCCCCAAAAGATCTCTGTGCTCCCTCAGCCTGGCAGGTCTGGGTGACTTATGGGCCCAGAGAGCCCATATCCACATCTGCACCCTCTGGGATCGTGCCCTTCCTTCTCTTCTCTCACTGCTCAGCTTCTGCTCTGCAGGCAGCCCTGGCTGCCCCATCCAGCACCCAGGCCTGACCTTCCCTTTCCTTTGCACTTCCCAGGAGTGCAGCTCGGCCCTGGCAGGGATCTGCCTTCTATTAATTACCTCAGTGCCTGATGGCTGTCAGCATCCCGAAGGGATTCGGGAACAGCACCGAGAATGATGAAGGGCTGGGAGGCAGTGATTTATTGGTGGAAGATTAAAGGAGTTAAATATGAAAAGCTCAAGTGAATGATGGCAAAGGAGAATCTGAAGCCTGTGCAGAGTGGTTTGAAGGGTATAAACACCCAAAAAGAAGTGGTGCCATTGCTGAGATGGGGAATTTCAGCAAAAGCCCTCGGGAAAGCTCAGGGCAAGCAAAGGGAATTGCCCTTTGCCAGCCTGAAGTTATCAGGGTCTACACTTCCAAATTCACCCCTCTAATCTAAATGCAGTGAAGGATTTTTGGCTGTAATCAAGCAGAGACATTATCAGAAGAGCAGACACTCAGTTCTTCCTTCCTTTTCCCCCAGTGCCCTGAGTTCCTCTGTGCTGAGCACCGTGGCACCCCCTGAGCCCCAGGGACCCCTGAGGAGCTCCAAGACCTGTCCTGGTGCCAGCACAGATGGCAAATGCCAGGCAGAGGCACAGAGAGCAAAGCCTGTTTTCCTCTGGAGCACTCTGCTGCTGTCAGGAACTCCAATTTGTTTGTGCTGGCCAGGTGCTGCCTCTGCAGAGTTATCCAGGCTGCAAAAACCTCTCCCTGGGAGGGTGCTGAGGGTGACGTGGGTTTCTTGGGGTGCTGGAGAGCAAAGCCTGCTTTCCTCTGGAGCACTCTGCTGCTGTCAGGAACTCCAATTTGTTTGTGCTGGCCAGGTGCTGCCTCTGCAGAGTTATCCAGGCTGGAAAAACCCCTCCCAGTGAGGGTGCTGAGGGTGACATGGGTTTCCCGGGGTGCTGGTGCTGCCCGTGGATCCCCGGCTGTGCCCAAGGCCAGGCTGGACTCTGGGGCTTGGAGCAGCCATGGAACACTCAATTAAAACCCTGCTAATGACATTCCCAGTGTCCCTGGGTGTGGCTGAGGGGCACTGCCAGCTCCTCCAGGGGCTGTGCAATTAAGCATCCTGCTCGTCTCCCTCACTGCTGCATGGAGCTGAGACAATTACCCCAAACTTCTGAAAGGTTAAAGAAAAAAGTCAAAGTTTTTCTGGGTTTTAGTATTATTGTTTTTTCCTTCAAAATGTTTGTGCCTTTTAAAGCAATGCTAATGATACATTTTTTTTAATGGACAGTATTTTATCAATACAGACAGCGGGGACTGGGATGCCAATTAAAGCCAGGGAAAGAACTACAGCTGTAGCAGAACACCTGTTTTTTTTCCCCAAAAAATTATGACATCAACTTAATTGCAACTTTCCAATCCATTTTCCCCCCAATTAATCCAAAGTGCTCTATTCTTAGGAGGATTTTGGAGCTGTGATAAAGCAAGTCAATAACCTGCTTTCTGACCCTCTGCTAAACTGCTAATGACTTTTTTTTGTTTTTATCTCCATTTTAATGGACGATGGGCACAGCCAGAAGCTGGTTAGGGAATTTCCCTGGTTCTGCCCTGGTTCCTGCCCCACGCCAGGGCCCCTCAGGCTCCTGGAGCAGGAGTGAGGTCCTGTCCCACACCATGCTGCTGTCTGTGCCATTCCCTGGATTCCCTCGTGGAAATCCCTCCTCCAGGGAGCATTTCTGTTGTTTGCAGCTTCCAGCTTTGGTTCTGGCCCAAAGTGCCCCGAGAGGGGTCCCTGGGGCAGCAGGAGGGACACGGGGAGGTCTCAGGGCTGGAATTCCTTCGGGATATCTGAGTGCTCACACACCTCCCAGGAGTGCCGCCTGCAATTAGCCATGCTGCTTAATTGGGGGCTCTCCTCAGCCTGTGCCAGCCAGTCCTCTCCAAACAACCATGGAATGTTCTGGCCCTGCACAGGACCCCCCAACAGTCCCAGCCTGGGCCGGGGAGCGCTGTCCAAAGGCTTTGTGAGCTCCTGAACTCCAGCTCAAGGAGCATTTGAGATCCCTGCCCCTCAGGAATTCTCTGTCCTCACTGGAAGCACGGGGAGCAGCTCAGCAGCCTCTTAACCTTTGCTGCCATAATCTCCACGGCAGGGCTGCCTCCATCTCTCACGCTTTCCAGCTGTTCCAGCTCCTGGATCATTCCCATAACTCTTCCCCGCAGCCTGTCCCATTTATCTCCCTGCTCTTTCGGAGCCTGGGCGAGCAGCAGATCCATCAGTGCAGAATGACTTTCCAAGGAGTGCAGCTCCAGCTGACGGAGCCTCCCTGCTCCCAGGCAGCTTTTTCCCCTCAGCTCCCCCCGAGGTGTGGGCGTGCAGCTCCTGGCTGGGGGTCTGGGGGAGCAGAGCAGCCAAGAGCAAGGCTGGGCAGCACCAGGGAGCTCCGTGTCTGGGCTCTGCACTGCACCCTCAAACCAGAGCAGCCTGGCTCTGAAGGACGTGGAGGCTTCAGCTGGGTCCGAGCCAGGAATTCCTCCAGGAATCCCCCAAAGCAGAGAGTGGCCTGGAGTGGGGGCTTCAGCTGGGTCCGAGCCAGGAATTCCAGCCCCAAAGCAGAGAGTGGCCCGGGGGAAATGGGGTGTGGGAGCCTGGGACACGGATCATGGGAATAGCACACCAATGCCAGGGCTTTTCCAGAACTCCTTCGGCTGTGGGTACCAGGGGACTCGTGCTGGCTTTTCCCATGGGATGCCATTTGTCCACAGTCCAGCTGCTTCATCCCACAGATGTGAGGGCCTGGGGAGCCGTCCTGGAGCTCTCCCTGCTCAGCAGTGGGATCTCCTGTGGGGCAGGCACATCTCCCAGGGCCTGAGATTCCTCACCCAGGACTAAGAGATCCTTCCTTGCCTGGGGGAGAGAGAGACCCTCTATGCCCAACAGATCCTTGCAGAGACTCTGAATTAGCACTAGTTAATCCCCACAGTTAATTAATTTAGGCAGAAATCCCTGTCCAAGTCAGAGACCAAGACTGGAGCTGGCCCCAGCTCAGCTCCATCAGGATTTCAGGCAGTGAGGGGCTCCACTCAGCAGGGGTGGGGGGAGGTCTTCCTTACCCTTCTGTGCCTTCAGCCTCTGTGCAAATCCCTCTAAACCAATCCCACCTTGATTTCCCTCTGTGTGTCCCCGCTGTGGGCAGTGGCAGTGACCCCTGCCACTGAGCTTTGTTCAGCTGCGTTTTTCTAGGTTTATATTTAACCCACTTTTGCCAGTGCCTTTGATGGGGATCCTTGAGGGCTCCTGAGCTGCTCGTTCACAGCAGAGCATCCCAAAAAGGGTCAGTGCCATGAGACCCCTCCTGCTGATGGTGACAGAGCCCTGCCTCTCCCTGTCCCCACGCAGCCCCGGGCTGTGTGCTGGGAGCTGGAGCCATCCCAGCCTGGCTGTCCTTGCTGTAATTCCAGGCCATGCCTTGTGCTGCCGTGCCTGGGAGCTCCGTGCTCCCCCTTGGCAATGACCTTTTGCATAATTGAACACTGCCATTGTCTCCTCTCGAATTGCTTCCCAGTAGCTCCCTTGTTCCTGTTGCTCTCACTGCTGTCACCTGAGCTGCCTCTGGGCTGTCCTTGGGGCCAGATGCTGAAACTGGAGCCAGCAGTGCAGCCCGGGCTGTAAGGGGAGAAGTGCCACTGTTCTGTCCCCTCCTCTGGGTGCCAGCCCTGCAGAGATCACCCAGAGGTCTGGGGAGGGCAAACAGAGCCGGGTGGATGGCACGGGGAGGGACAGCTGCTGCACTGCAGGAATCCTGGAGCCACCATAGCTCTGGGACCTGGGAAAGCCCAGGGCAGGGACACCTTCCCCTGGATCACGCTGTCCAGCCTCTCCTTGGATGTTTCCAGGGATCCAGGGGCAGCCACCACCTCTCTGGGCACCCTGTGCCTCCCCATCCTCATACCTGGTCTGAATCATCCCTCAGTGAGTTTAAAGCCTTCCCCCCTTGCCCTCTCACTACAGGACACACCAAAGTGTCTGTGCCCATGCTTCTTAAGCCCCTTGAGGTGTGGAAAGGCCAGGAGGAGGCTGCTTCTGGGCACTGCGCTCTTTCCCAGAAGGATCACAGACCAGTGGTCTGCAAACCCAGCCCTGAAACTCCCGGGGACACTGCTGTCACAGGAGGGGAGGCTGAGGACCTGTGACAGGAGGAACAAAATGAAGATGCTCTCCAGCCTTCCAGAGGTGGGATGCACCATTTGTCTGTGCCAGAAGCCCTCACATTTGTCAAAGCCTAAAGAGAGACAGACACAAGTGATGCGGGGAAAAATCCATCAGTGGGAAGCAATTGGGAGCTGTAGGAAGGAAGCAGCTCAGTTTGACTCTCTGTTCACAAAGGAAATCACTAGAAATCACCAAACCCCAGGGTTTGTTTTTTTTTGGTGATGATTCTCTAAATTAACAAGTTTGGAAATTTCATGAGCCTGTGCTGCAGATTGTTGGGGAACTGTTTTTCATTAAAACCACATCATGCATTTGAATATTTTTTAAAGGGACGAAAAAAAGTCTGTTTACCCCAAATTTTACACTCTTCGTGCTCAAGGCAAAGATTTCATAGGGTCAGATTTCCTCCCATCTGAAGATTTTGCAGTGCACTGAGAGTACACAGAAAGCCCCTGCATCAGTCAGTGCAAGGCAGCCTGCCAGGGGGCTCCTGAAGGTTTTGGCTGCAGCTGGAACTGTTTGTGCATTTATTTGTGGAAATCCCCAGTGTCAGATCTGGCCTGCACAGCGTGGCCCAGGGCCCAGGCACCAGGATTTCTCCTTCTCCTCTCTTTCCCCTAACCCACAGCACAGATATTATTTTCATTCAGAGCAGACCTGCTCAGAGCTGGCTGGAGCCAGGACAGCAATGGAAGAGGGAGGAAATTGAGTATTTTATTCCTGCAGTGTCACCAAACCTCCAGCTTCCACCTGGGGGCAATGAGGTCGGTGCTGACGAGTTCATACAAAGACAAAAAAGTCATCTGGGTTGGAAAAGAACCTGTACAGGATGGAGGATTTACCTGAGCCAGGCTCACCCTTGCAGCCTTTAAGCATCCATTCCTATCCACACCCATCCAAGCAGGACAGAGGCAGGCTGCTGCTCTGTGCAATTCCTTTGGAAATGAGGAAAATGATGGACCAGAGGAAGGGAAAGGCTGAGAAGAGTGCACATATCCTGGGCTGGCTGTGCTCTTCCTGAAGCTGGACCCTCTCTGCTTTGCCCACCTGGGCTGGCAGAAAGCCTCACAGGAAGGAGTAACACCTCAGGACAGAATTTCCCCTCCAAAAAGGGAATCTTTCCCCATTCCTCTTGTCCTTTCCTCTGTGCTGGTTGTCTCCCTGCGATCAATATTTTGGATTTCCCCCGAGCCACTTGCAGAGGTCAGGAACATCCCTGGAGGACAGGCTGGGCCAGGAGAGCCCCCCGTGCCCTGAGAGGCACAGGGATGTCTCCCTGACCTTGGAGGAGCTGCAGAGGCAGGAGCCACACCTGGCACTCTCAGGGTGAGCTCCTGGCTTTTTGGGGCTTTTTGGACCTCCACCGAAGTTCTAATGGAAGGTTTTCCTATTTCCCTGGGCTTATTTCAACAACAACAAAAAAAGCAATTTCCCAGCGGTTTTACTTCTTTACTTCTTTTTGATATGCTGCCTTTATCTTTGGGGCTTTGTGGTGCTAAATAGCTGCTGCATTTCACACCAGGAGAGCACAAATCCCTGTATTTCTGCCCCAAAAGGGCAGAAATAAACATGGATGTAGTCACAAGTGAAACCACTCGTTCTATTTTTGTCTCCCTTATCTCTGGTACTCCAACAAGATTTCTCCTGAGCCTTTCTTCTCCTTGATCTCGCGTTTTTCTGTTCCCATCATCTTCTTATCCTCTTTTCTTCCTACCCTGGGTTTCTGGAGTCTCTGCCTTTTATGCACAAAGCCGGCAGCTCTCTTTAATCAAACACAGCAATTAAGAAACTCTCAATTACAAGTGTCACCCGTGTCATGATTTATTCCTGGCTCGGGGACTTTGAGTTCACTTATTTTTACTGTGTCTGGAGGAGTCTGAGGGAACCAAGTGCAGGGAACTGGATGGCAGAGAGCAGCTGCCCCAGGAGCAGCAGCCCCAAATCCTTTCTGAGATGTTTCTGTGTGACTGGGAAGGAGCTCATTCCCAGGGGAGCCAGCATCTAATTTCTTAATTTTTAATTTTTTTTTAAATTTTTCCCCCTCAGAAAGCAGGAATCCTACACCTTGCTTCTTCCCTTTGTGGAAGAGAAGCGTGGAAGTGGAATCATTATTTATTAATCTCAGAATTAAACCCCCAGAGCTCTCTCTGCACTGCACCACGGCAGCCAGAGGAATGTGAGGGCACCGAGGCCACTTGCTGAGGGCTGTGTGACAAAGCCCCCAGGAGCCTGGCTGAAGAGCAGGGAGGAGGCACAGTCACAAAGTCCTTCTCAAGCTCATCCAGCAGCTTTCCCAAAGCTGGCGTGGTCCTGGTGAGCAGGAGCTGGGCTCTGGAGAGGAGGAAGGGTGTCTGTGCCCCCTGAGCTGCTCGGTGACACTGGTGCTATTTCCCACCCTCCCCTGATGTGCCTGGCATCCCCTCGAAGGCTCCCATTTCTCCTTGGCTTGGCTGATACCCTGCAGAGGCTGAGTGGTGCTCCCCCATCCGTCCTGGCTGTGACAGCCACCAGGACAGCGCTCCTCGCTGTCCCCACCACCTCTGCTGGACGGGCTGGGATCAGCAGCACAGCCAGAGCTCCAAGGGCATCCTCTGTTCCCACAGCATCCTCTGCAACGGCTCCCCTGGGGAATGAGCAATGCAGGAAACGTTGCAGCTGGGACTTCAGGGATCGACATTTCAGCTGTTAACCACAGCCTTTTTTTTTCTGCCCAGTTTCCTGGAAACTGGAAAGCTGTGACTTCCTTTGGGCTTGCCTGTCACACCAGCAGGGCCCAGAGAAAGCCTTGTGTGCCTGAGCATCCTCAGGCCAGGTGAGATCAGCCCTGGGAGAGCTGGAGGTGTCACCTCCCTCCTCTGGGGCTGAAACTCACGGACCTGTCCTGTCCCGGGGCTGTGGGGGCTGTATCCAAAGCTTTGTGAGTGCAGCTGGGACACGTTCAGTGCCCAGTGTGTGATTAGGTCATGGCACTGGGACAAACAGGACATGGGGAGGGTGGAAAGGGAAGCCTTTTCTGACAGCAGGTGTGAGAGCAAGAACAATTCAATGGCAAGTTTTCCCAGGGAAAGTTATTTTTTCCGAGTTTGCTCAGAAAGTTGCACCAGTGTGCACAGCTTGGAGCCACCTCGGCTTCTGGTCTCTTCAGCAAATGCCATTCTCACTGGAAAAGTGAGGGGAGAGGGATTAGAATCCTCTATCAGCTCTGTGTGAAAGCACTTCTGTCCTTCAGCACCTGGAAGCAGCAGATGAGGCGGGGGAGCAGCACCAGCTCTCATCACTCTGCAGGATAAAGGATGCTCTTCCCTGGCCACAGCCACTTCAGAACCCTCAGCACCAGCTCCTGCAGCTCCACTGCAAGCCCATTAAGCCCCAAAGATGAATTCCATATTTCAGGAGTAATCATTACTCAACCTGTCTCTAAGCTCAGCAGATAAATCCTGATTTACTCTGCTCTGTTTGCTTGGACCTTCGAGAGGGCACAGCTGGAGGAGATGCACTTGGCAATAAGCAGGGAAACTCACTCAATTCAGCAACATGGGGAGATAATTTTATGTCTCCAAGTGCAAGGGGCTGTATCTTCCCCTCACAGGACAGGCAGAGAATTGTGGAGAATGCCAATTTAATTTAAAGGGACAATATGAGCCCAAAACCCTTCTGCTCCATTAGGAGCTGCTGCCCCATCCCCTTTCTCACAGGGCAAGCTTTGCACCCCAGCCCTCCTTCCCCTGCACTGCTGTTTTGCTCTGGTAAATCCCAGTATTATCCATTTCACATAATTTCTCCAACCTGCTCTGAAGGATTTGGATTCCAGTCCGAAGCACTCACGACCGTAAGCAGAAATTTTATTAGCTCCTGCTTCTCTCATCGTCCAAGTAATTAATTAAATATTGATTAGTCCTAGAGACAGGACAGACCCTGGTGAGATTCTTGTAGATAAATCCTTTTGGGCAGGCAGCAAACTACCTGCATCTCCTGGAGCTGAAGCTTTCCAATTAAGCCTGTTTTTCCTTCTCTTTTTCTCCTCTGTATAATTCCATCTGTCTGATAATTGGTTTATGGGAACAAGGTGGGAGAGGGTCAAAATCCTTCCTCCAGTCAGGAAGGAAGCTTCCCCAGGTGGGACAGGTGCCTGCCTGAAGGAGAAGTGAAACGTTTGCTGTCTTTGTGTGACAATCCATGACAGCCTCATCCCAGTGGCTGCACGTGGATGAGTCACCTCTTCAGCATCTTTCCAGGGATCAGCGCTGGGCTGGGTCTGGATCTGCCTGATTGCCCTCTTTTCCCCTTCTGAGATCCCTGGAAACCTCCAGTTTCTGGGAATTGTGGTTTTAATTGGTAGCATTTCAGTGATTCCTTGGCTCGTCTTTTCAGTGCTCCTCTGGGAACTTCCCAGGTTTTCCTGAATTCAGTGTAACATGTACAGGTTGTTTGCCTTCCTCTTCCCCAGCCTGGGGGCTGCATTCCACCCACAGCTCTGCCTCAGTCCCAGCCACAGCAATTCTTTGTCTTGTGGCTGCAAACCGTGTCTCCTCAGCCAGCATTTCCTGGGGGCAGATTTCAGGTTGCCAGAGGCAGCTCCAGTGAGTTTGAAGAGAAACGTCCAGTGGGTTTGGATTCTTGTTTTGCTGGCCCCCTGCAAACAGCCACTGAATCCACCTGGGACCGTCCCTCTCCCTTGGAAAACCAGCAGCAAAGCAGGAGAAACCCTCTGGGTCTGGCTGCAGCAGCGGCCAGGAGCACTCCAGGGGGAGATCTGGCTGAGCTGGACACACCGAGGGTGATTTAAAGCTTCAGCTTTGCTCTTTTTCCAGAGGAACGGGAGTTGTGCTCGGCTCTAAAGCAGCTCTTGGCTCTGTAAGTGCTTTGGGTCCTTCCCTCCAGCTCTAATTCCTTCTCTCGACCCTGTGCAATTCTCACCAGCCCTAAAGGCACCGTTCTGCCTCCAGGTCTGTGACCCTGGTACCACAAAGTGCTGCATGAAAACATCCAGTGCTGCAGTTCCAGGAAGTCCACGGAGCTCTGGCCCGGCTGCATGAGCTCCTGGTAACCCCCCAATGCAGTTCCTGGCTGGTGCCCAAGCTGTACCTTCAGAGCTCTGTGAATTCTGCTTCAGGCTGTCTGCAGGGGAGATCTCCTCTGGGGAGAACCTGGCAAACGGCGCAGGGTGGATTTTGCTGCTGCTGCCCCTTCCTTTGCTCCCGTTCTGTGCAGCCCTCCTACCTGCCTGCCCCTTGCTCTGCATCAAACACTGCTCCTGCTGCTCCCTCGCTGCTGCCAGCCCTTTCATATTCCCTGGGCTTCGTGGGAGCAGCCTTTCCAAAGTGCCTCTCTTTCATCCTCCCCGGCAAGCCAGTCCCTTTCAACGTGTTCTTAAAGAGCACAGGGGAGGGGATGGGGAAATGGGGGTTTATTTCTCTCTTTAGAAACTCCAGCCCAAATGGATGGAAATTACCAGAGCAAAAGCAGGGTAACAAGCCTAGAGCTAAGACAGCTTGCAGGTGCCTTGGGTGTTTATCCACAGGGATCTCTCCTCTGCTGGAGGGGTAACAGGGGAAGGAGGAATTTGGGCTGTGCCGGCCCGTGCACTGCCTGAGCCAGGCCTTTCTGTGGTGTGGTGGGAGCTTTCCCATGGAGAATGAAGGTGCAGCCCCGAGCCCAGCATGAGAAGGGGCTGGCAGTGAGCTGGCTAGGCCACCCTGCAGGCCCCTTGTGCATCCAGCAGGATCCCAGCCAGGCAGCACAGGGATGTGCAGCCTGCCTGCCGCCTGCAGCAGCACCACAGGCAGTTAAACTCCCTGCTCCTTTCGGGAAAGGGTTTAGTTATCCCCTTTCCCCCTCCTTGCTGTAAATGGAATCACTGCTTTCAGTGGCTTGAGGGGCTCTCAGATGGGCTGCACAGCCCTGAGGGGCTCCAGTGGGATAGGGGAGAGAACCATGGAATGGTTTGGGTTGGAAAGGCCTTAAAGCTCATCCCATTCCAGCCCCTGCCATGGGCAAGGACATCTCCCACTACCCCAGGTTGCTCCAAGTCCTGTCCAGCCTGGGCTTGCACATTTCCACGGGCAAAGAATGGAATCCGTGTCAGATTCCTGGCAAAGCACACTGCAGCTCCCACTTCCCACATCACTGGAGCAAATTGTGCAAATTGTGCTGCTGTTTGTTTGTTGTGGTGTGGAAAGTACCTTGGAGTACTTGGGATTCAGCTGAGCACAGCAGGACAGCGCCTGGGAGCCAAGGCTTGTGCTCAGCCAGGAAAGAACCTTCTTCTCCGAGGATGCCACAGATTCCTGGGCTGCCAGAGGCTGGAACCACCCATCTCCTCCCCGCTCCTGCCCAAAGAACCTCATCCCATCCCTCTCCCGCTGCTTGAGCAACAGATGCTGCCTGGCAGGGCTTTGGGAAAGAGGACAGAGCAAAACTCTCCCAGTTTTGGCTTTCTAAAGGTTGTGGTCAGCAAATGCTACTTGTACTTCCCTGGATGGCTGAATCTACACCCCTGCAACATCCACACACTCCTCTGCATTCCAGAACCTTCTCTGAAGCCAGACATGACTTCTTGATACCCTGAGCAGGGCTGTGAACTCTCAGCTCAGTGAACACAAGGCACTGCACAAAAATAGGAAAAAAACCCCAACCCAAACCCCTAAAAAATTCCAATCCTGGTAGCTGGGTCCCTCAGAATGGCTGGGCAAACAGTTTGGGGAAATTGCTAAATTCAGTCACTTCACCACAGGCCTGCTCCCCTCACTTCTCTGCACACCCAGCCCTTCCCAGAGGATATCTGCCAGGGTGGGAGGAGGGAATGAATTTTCCCCTCTGTATTTCTTTTCTGCATATTTGAACTTACAAGTTTTGTTTTCTCTACTAAATTCCATCCTGCAGCCAAAAATGACAAAGTTACCCAGTGGCTGTGGCTGGGTAACACAGTTCACTGCTGGGTGGGAAGGACCCCAGGATGGGAACAATGTGGGAAATAGAGGCAGCTGAACCAAAATAGCGCCAGGCTGGACTTCCACCCCATAATTACAGACAGAACCCCCTTCAGGGAGCCCAGGGCTGCCTGGTGCTGGCCTCAGATGGTTTAGCCACAAGCTCTACCCAGTCTGGAGAGGGCTCCAACCTTGTCCTCTGATCCTGCAAGCCTGGGAAAAGTTCTGTCCTTCCTGAACTGCAAAACCAGGAATGCACCTGAACTCCCACGTGCTTCAAGCACTGACCATCAGAAAATAAGTGCTGATAACACAGGAAATAAAAATTATAAACATCAGTCACAGAGATCTGCGGGTTCAGTACAAAACCATTTCTTAAAAATGATTTATTTAAAAAAAAACACTCCACAAAACCCTTCAGATTTATGGCTACTGCTCAGTGCTGGCATCACCGAGACGGTCAGCAGGAAAAACTGCTTTGCAGGACACAAACCCAGGAGGCTGCAGAGTCCATGGGTTAAAGAGTGAGGACTAATCCGTGTGAAGGGACAAGCTGCACCCCTGAGGAGGAGGACAATGTGTGGATGGATCCATGCAGTGCAGGAAGAGTCCATCCCAGCCGGGAGAGCAGGAAGCAGCTCTGGGTCCATCACTCCAAGCATCCACCCTGCCCAGCTCGGCTGTGGGCTGATTCACGTCACATTTCGCTGTCACACTTTGGATTCCGGGCTCTTTGTGGACTTTCCTGCCAGTTTCTCCTTCTCTGGCTCAGCCTTTGTCTCCTCTGCCTGGCTGGCTTCCCTCTCCTGCTTCCTGAGGATCAGATACACGGCCCCGAAGCACAGGAAGGCGCCCACCTCGAAGAAGAACTGCAGCCCCAGGTACCTGTGGGGCACACACAGCGTGTCAGGGCAGCAGGGATGCTCCTGAGAGCTCCAAGCAGCACCCCTGGGACTCCGGGGAGGCTGTTCCAGGCACGGCCGCTGTCCCAGCAGGGAGCTGCCCTGGAGTGACCCTCCGTGGCCCCCAGGCTGTGTGGCCCAGCGGCAGGGAGCGTCCCTGGGCGTTCCCAGTGCTTGGCACAGGGGTTTATCCCGGTGTCCCCGAGCCCGCTGTCCGTCCCTACCTGTGCCTGAAGAGGGTATTGTCGTAGTATCTGCAGGCTGCCCATCGCTCACACCTCCTCTCCCACAGCACGCAGCTGGTGTCGATGGCGCTGCCGTACAGCACCGGGCCCGGCATCCACGCTGCAACAGCCACAGCGTCACCGGCCCGCCCTGCCCTCAGACACCCCGAAACCACGGACCCGGGGCACAGCCACCCCAAAACCACAGACCCTGCCCTCAGACACCCCGAAACCATGGACCCGGGGCACAGACACCCCGAAACCACGGACCCTGCCCTCAGACACCCCGAAACCACGGACCCTGCCCTCAGACACCCCGAAACCACGGACTCAGGGCACAGCCACCCCAGAAACACAGACCCGAGGCCCACAGCCCGTAAGCCACAGCCTCAGAGCCCACAGACATCCCAGAAACAGGTACCAGGGCCTGAGCCCGAAAACCTCAGCCTCAGGGCCCACAGCCACCCCGAAAACAGGCCCCAGGGGCTACAGCCAAGCTGAAAACAAGACTCGGGCCCACAGCCACCTTGGAAACAGGCCTCAGGCCCACAGCCACCCTGAAAACACGGACCTGGGACACAACCACCCCAAAAATAGGCCTCAGGCCCACAGCCACCCTGCAAAGAGGCCTCAGGGGCCACAGCCAGCCCAAAAACAAAACCTAGGGGCCACAGCCTGAACCATGGCCCTGGGGGCCACAACCACTCCAAAAACATGGCCCTGGGGGCCACAGCCACCCTGAAACCATGGCCTCAGGAACCTGGGATGGAGCCCTTGGAGCTGCCTTGTTTCATCCCCCCCTCCATGTGCCCTCAGACCCTGCAGGGCAGCATCTCTCCCTGCCCTGGGAAAGCCCTCTCCAAGAGCTGCCATCATTTTCCAGAAGGGTATTTTCACACATTTCAATTTACCTAAAACTCTCAGCAGCATGAACTGTATGCCAACAGCAAATGATTTGTCTTCAGGCTGGATGCTCCTGAAAAACAAAAAGGAACAAAATGCCCTCTGGCAATCCCTTCAGGATGGATGCTTCCCTCCCTGGCACAGCACCTCACCCACACACTCATCCTTCAATCCAGCCTCCAAGGATCCCAGCGAGTTCCCATTCACATCACCAAAGCTGATGAGGGCATTCATTAGGGCTGAACATTGCCCGTGGCCTTTTCTTGGCCTGAAAATCCTGCCAGGCCCAGGAAAGAGCTTGAAAGTATCATTTATGGACTAAGACAGAGATTCCCTCATGGCTTTCCCCTCTGCCTCAGCTTCACCCATCCTGGGGACCAGCCCCACCAGCCTGGGCTGCCATCTCGGCTGGCTCCATCCTGCTGCCACCTGCAATCTAGGGCTGGTTTAACCTCCAGGCAGGGCTGGTTTAGCCCCCATCCAGGGCTGGTTTAACCCCTCTCCAAGGCTGGTTTAACCCCCAGTCCCGCAGCTGGAGAAATCCTTCCCCCTGCCCCAGAGATCCCCTCTGAAGCCCTCTGTGGCTGCCCAGGACGGTGCCCCAGGCGTGCCCACCTCAGGATGAGCATGAAGGACGGCGTGTGGGAGGTGCTGGCCAGGATGCCTGCCAGGCAGGAGAGCACCACGAAGGGCACGAAGAGGTGGGAGCAGCCGGTGCCGCAGGTGCCCGGCCGGGCGGCGCCCGCCGCTCCCGGCGCCTCGACGCAGCTGCAGCCCGTGTAGTTCTGCAAAGAGGAGACCACATCCACAGGCTGCTCACGGGCCCAGGGATGGGCAGATGGAAGGGAACGCTGCCAGCTGCCGGAGCGAAGGAGAGGAGGTAGGATTTGTCTGGGAATAATTAGTGGGAATTAGCACTCAGTGCTTTGGGGAGAGCTCAGAGCCATGGCCAGGGCTCCAGCAGAGCTGGAGAGGGATTGGGATGAGGGAAGGACTTCCACTGCCAGAGGGCATGGATGGATGGGATATTGGGGGGGAATTCCTGGCTGTGAGGGTGACTGTGCCACCTGTGCCAGGTGCTGTCCTGCTGCGAGCCTCTGCATCCTAGGCAGAGCTGCAGCCACAGCTCAGGGAGTGTTAAATCAAACATGTAAAACCTCACCTTTGAGAGAGGCTCATAAATATCTAGCACAGCCTTATAGCAAAGGAAAGATGCCTTGGGGTGATGGATGAGGAATTTCTCCACTTCTCTATTTTTTAGTCACAATTCTCTCTTTTTTTTTTCTGTTTTGAACAAGAAAGCTCTGGGTTGTTCTTTTGTTTTAAAGAGACCTTTAAATAAAATGAGTATGATCTTTTGGTTGTTGGGGGTGGTAGTTTGCAGAAGAGCGATGCCAGAGGCAGGGGCAGCTCAGGGTCTCCCAAAACCTGGTTCCTACATCCACGCTTACACGGTGCCCTCTGGAAGGGCTGCAGCAAAGCTGGGCACAAAACTGCAGGGTTTTCTGCAGGCTGGGAGGGTTCCTGGAAACCCTGGGACAGGGAAGGCAGGAGGCAATCAGTGCCACAGGTCCCTGTACTGCTGAAAATAGTAAGAAAAGTGTAGAATTTCCAAGAAAGCGAGGGCTGGGAGAGAGAGGCATGGCTGAGGAGGGGAAAAAGCAGTTGGAAAGGATCTGCTGTCCAAAAGGCAGGCGTGGGGGTGCAGGAAAGCACATTCGGGACTGAGCTCTGGCAGAAAGCACAACTGTTATCAAAACAAAGCGCTGCTAATTAACAACACGCTGCTGCAGACTGCCCAGGCTGCTCCCCGCTGCCATCACATCCTGTGCCCAGAGTGCAGGAAAGGCACTCACCCTACACGGGCTGCTAGGGCCCCGCAGGTCGGGGGTGAGTTCACAGGTCGGGTTCCCTGTCACACAGACACTCGGGGCGGCCCAGAGGCCAGCAGGGCCGGCTGTGACTCACCAGGACGGAGCTGTCGGGGCGCAGGGCCACGCTGCTGCAGCCAGCAGAGCAGGGGGACGTGTACTCCACGCCGTCGGAGCCGCAGACGGGGTTGAAGCCGCCCTCAGGGCAGCGGCACCACGCACTGCACGCCATGGCGTGGTGGCCAGAGCCAGAGCTGTGACCAGGAAAGGGTTAATGCAGCTTCACCCACGGGCATCTCACAGGGAAAACCGACTGTGTGCGTGCTGGGAGCAGCAAAACCCACTGATTGCACAAGGAGCCCTTCCCCATGGGAATCCCAGCATCACCCCGACCTTTGCTCTGCCTGGCAAAGCACCCAACCAAACTGGGCACCAGGGCCACCCACTGCTTCCACCATCACCCCAACCTTTGCTCTGCCTGGCAAAGCACCCAACCAAACTGGGCACCAGGGCCACCCACTGCTTCCACCATCACCCCAACCTTTGCTCTGCCTGGCAAAGCACCCAACCAAACTGGGCACCAGGGCCACCCACTGCCCTCATTCTTGGTCCCAAACCTGTCCTTTGGGGTTCTTACAACACCACGCTGTGGGAGGGAGGGAGGCTCCCCCTGAGGGCCTGGGCCACAGGACACTGAACAGGGAATTCAGAGACCTGGATCCAGCCTCGAGGGCACACGAGGAGCTCCTGCCCACATTTGGATGGTGTGATCCCAGGGCTGGCCTCTGTCTGAATTAATCATCCATCACGCTTTCCAAGATTAAAAGTTGTGCTGTTTGTGCCAAAAGTGTGTTTACTTTGGGTTCCCCGCTTGCTCCTCAGTAGGAAATGTCACTGGTGGAACCCTTACAACCCTTCTCCTAAAAAATCTCGTGTAAAAAGGTTTTAAGCCATAGGAGATAAAGCTGAAATGACTCCACCATGTGTGGGATAAGTCACGAAGGTGAGCTGTACATTTTCTGCCCTAAACCTGAGGTCACAGCAGACTCAGATTTTCTTAGTTTACCTCTACTAGCTGCTCCTCCTGAGGGAATAAACCCATTTCTGGGGATTTGCTTGGCTCCCACCCCCAGGAATGTGCCGGTGGCTGGGGTGTGCCCACCCTGGATGCCCCCGTGCCCAGCCCAGGAGCTGAGGTACCTGTCCCAGTGGGTGACACCCGCCACCTTCTGCGTGGGGCAGCCCAGGAAGAGCAGGGGAAAGGCGGTGAGCAGGCAGAGCAGCATGCCCAGCACACACAGGGCACTGCACTGCCTCAGGGACATCTGGAACCGCTTCAGGATGGCACCGCCCACCACGATCCCGACCATGGCCCCGGGGATGTTCACAGCACCTGGAAAGGCAGGCATGCAAGCAGGGAACCTTCAGCATCACCCAGTTCCACCCCCTTCCACCATCCCAGGCTGCTCCAAGCCATCCAACCTGTTCTTGGATACTCCCAGGGATCCAGCTTCTCTGGGCACCCTGTGCCACGGCCTCCCCACTGTCCCAGGGAACAATTCCCTCCTAACACCCAATCGAAAGCTGTACCCCTCTGTCCTATCACTGCACCTTGTTTTCCATCTCTGCTCTGTGCCAGGCCCTCCTCACGGCAAAGGCCCAGAGGATTTGCTGTTGGGTTGCTATTTTTCAGCACAGGCAGTACCAAGGTTTTTGCAGGGACTGGTGGAATATTGCTAGGAAAACTGCTTTTCAAAAGGATCCCACAGCAAACTGGCTGCCTTATGGATCCATGGGTGGAAGCTGTCAGGAGCAGTGGAAATCTGTGCCTCACCCAGCAAAATGTGATTTTTTTAGTGTTGACAGGAAGAACAGCAAGTCACCCTGGGAGGATGTTTAATTTCTGTGCAGAGCAGGAAGGAAAACTGCTTTTCAAAAGGATCCCACAGCAAACTGGCTGCCTTATGGATCCATGGGTGGAAGCTGTCAGGAGCAGTGGAAATCTGTGCCTCACCCAGCAAAATGTGATTTTTTAGTGTTGACAAGAAGAACACCAAGTCAGCCTGGGAGGATGTTTAATTTCTGTGCCCATTTCTGTGGTCACCCTTGTGAAACCCCATTTACATAAATCCCCATTTACATAAATCCCCATTTACATAGAACCCCCCATTTTTTGGGGGGAGCCCAAAGTTCAGCTAGAGATATGCAAACTGTTTAATTCAGCTAAGAATCCATGGGGAGGTTGCTTTCAGCCCCTCAATGCCCACGCAAGGAAGGAATTTCCAGCTACAGAAAGCTTTTTGATCTGGAAGAAAAAGGCCAAGCGAGACTGAGTGGTGAGAACAAAGGCCAGATAAATTCATCCACGGAACACGGTGCTGACTGGAATGCAGAGGGTAAATCAAGGCTGGGAGCAGCTGAGCTGGGCACCTCGGGCCAGGACAGCACTGCTTCAGCATTTAACCTTCCTGCTGCATTCAGCCCTGGCTCTGCCAGTCTGCTCTGCTCACTTTGCTCTGATTTATCTGTCTCAGACCCCAGAGGCCTCTTTCCCTGAGGTGCTGTTTGCTCAAAAATGTGCTTTAAACACTTCTGTGGCAGGATCTCTGAACTCTCTGAGAGGGAGGCTTTACTCTGGAGGAACTCTTCCTGATTTCTAGATGGTTTTTTAAAGAATCAAAAGCTCAGCACCACTTACCAATGATCATGTTGGCCAGGGAGGCTGTGAGGGAGAACTGCCTCTCCAGGAACTTGCCCATGAAGGTTGCTAATCCAGCAACCATGGCAGAGATGTTGACCTGAGCCAGCACCACCAGCAGGTACACGGGGTGCCGCAGGTTCCTCAGCAGCACCACGGGGAAACCTGAAAGGACAAGGGGCACCTGTTGCACAGGGAGCAGGGATACAGCAAAACATTGATCAGGGAACCACTGAAGAGTTTGGGTTGGAAAGGACTCATCTCGTTCCACCCCCTTCCTTGCAGCTTTCTGGCAGAGCTGCTGCTAAAACAAATACAAAAGTAGATGGGAAGTCATTAAAAGTTAATTTATTTGTTTGCCGCGGTTGCAGTTTCAGTGTCCTTTTTGCTTCAATGAAATAATGAAACAGTGAAAAATGCATTTTTTGATTACAAGCAAGGAACACTCCAGCAAACTGCCCGAGGGCTGAACCCTTGAGCAGGAGAGGTCTGCAGCCTGCTCAGCACAGGCAGCCCCTGCTTCCAGGGGCTCAGGGTGCCCCACGCTGCCAGCTGGGAGCTGCCCTGTCCCTCCTGGAGCAACGTCCCCTTCCTGCACATCCCAAAGCCACTTTCTGCTCCCCCACCGCCTTCCCCTGCTCGGGCTGGCACGCAAAGGGCAGCTTCCAAACAAACTGCTGATGAGTCTCCCAGACGAGGGCTTGGGCAGCCAATATGCTGGAGCAGAGATAAGGAATTAACAGCGAGGATTAATGCAGAGGACTGCCATAATTAATGGTGTTCATTTTTAGCAGCTGACAAACAAGTGGGGCAATCTTTCTATCTGCTCCAGCGCAACGGCGCCGGGGAGATCTCCCTGGGGCTTGTCTGGGAGCTGGCCCCAGATGGGGATGGATTTTGGCTGTCCTGAATCTTCTGTGAAGAGCAAAAGGACCCTCTGGGGGTGCAGTGGGGTCACCCATGTCCAAAGGTGAAACTCCCCATCATGGCAGCATCGCCCTTGCAGCTCTGCCCTCAGGTCAGGCAAGCAGCCAAAAATCGTAGGGAGCTGCAAAAGCAGATCCTTAGAGGGGTCCAGGCACAGAAAGCATGGCCAGGGACCCTGCAATACTGACCCTCTGGAGGCTGGCAGCAGCACAGAGGGAAGGAGCTGCATTTCACCACTGTGAACCCACGGGGGGAGATGGCTTTGCTCCTAAGTACCACTAAAGTACTGATTTTTGAAGAGTATTCCTGGAATTTCTCAGCCATGTTGCAGATAGGAAACCTCAGCTTGCTGGCTGAAAAATCTCCTGAGAGCCAATCCAGCCTCTTGTGGGGATCTTCCACCAAAAGTCCTTTTCCCTGGAAGTCTCCGGTCTTTCCAATCAAACCACACACCTCAGGTTGGAGGTGAAAAGCTGAGCAGGTCCCCACTTCATGGTGGGAGCAGCAAGATTTCCATCCTCTGCAATCCCTAATTGGATCCTCCTTGCAGCTCCAGAGAAGCAGCTGGGCAGACAGGAAAAGCAAGTGGAAACTTTAAAATAGTAAACAGAAAATATCCTTGAAACTGTCTTTAGGGACCATAAGAGAAACAAACGAGTCACGAGTGCAGCGTTCCAATTGCTTTGAAGATCACCTTTAATGGGCTAATTCCCAGTGTGTGCAGCAGAATCTCCACATCCTCCCAGGTGTTTTCAACAGAAGCCTGGAAATTAGCAATGGAAATGACTTCAGGCAAGCTAAATCCTACTTTTCCATTACTGCAGGAAGACCCGATGCCTGCAGCAGGAGGAGTTTGGGAGGAATTTGGGAGTGTGAGGAGCAGGGTGCAAGCTGGTGTCACGCAGAGTGTCAGAGCCAAGAGCAGTGCCCAGCTCTGAGTGCAGACAGAGAGCCAGCTCCATGCTGGGCTGAGTGACCTCAGTGCTGGAGTGTCCCCAGAGCCTGGCCTGGCCCTTGCCCTGTGCACAGCCCATCCCGGTGCTGCTGCTGGGCTGGAAAAGCCCTCCCTGCCCAGACAGAGCCTGCCCCTCACACCCAGGGAGGCTCAGGGGGCTCCCAGGAGCACCTCGTGGGATGGACGGGCTCCAAGCTGCCCTTGCTCTGCTTGCAGCACACAGCAGAAATTGCCACTAGAGTGATTTTGCTCTCTGGGTATCCCCAAAGCAACAGAACACACAGAAAAAGCCTTTCCTTCTCCACGGTCATGGTTTGGGTTGGGAGGGACCTTACAGCCCACCCAGTGCCACGGCAGGGACACCTTCCACTGCCCCAGGGTGCTCCCAGCCCCGTCCAGCCTGGCCTGGGGCACTGCCAGGGAGATTCAGGCTGGAGAATCTCATCTCCAAATGGTGCTTTCATAAATTATCATGTAGAAAATAACAGTGAAAAGAGAAACAGAGAGAGGAAACAAAACCAGCAGGAGAGTGGTGAAATGGGAAGGAAATTCTCTTTCCAGTGACTTGCAGATGAGCCAGCCCTGAAGTCCTTGGTCTTCACCCAAATTGCCCCAGGTAACCATCACACACTACCTGCCACCCCGTTCCTGGCTCTAAAAAGAGTTTTGTATTAGAGATCCTGGTGATTTCAGCAAGACTGCTCTCCTGACATGAACCAGACACTTCATTTATTCCAGAACTGGGCTTTGGGGGATAAATTCTGAGAAATAATGGATTTATTAGCACAGCCCTGACGCAGCAGCACTGACTCCAGCCCCGAAGCAGAGCAGCAGCTGGAGCAGAGTAAGACATTTCCTGCTCTGAGCAGGGAGCTCATTTTGATTCGTGTTTCGGAGGCACGGAGCAGAGTGCTGGTGTGAAAATCCCATCTGAGCACCATCAATCTGCTCCCACGCAGCGCTCCCATCACACAGGTTTCTAAATGACAGTGCCACAAGGTCAGGGGGGGAAGAAACCCCCGGCTGCTCCTCTAATTGAGCATTAGGCTGACGAGCAAACGCTGCCACCAGCGGGAGAAAAGCCTGCCCACGCCTGCCTGGCTGAGCCTGCTCTGCACTGACCTTCAGAACACGGAGAATTTGCAATAAATTAACGGGATAATATGTGGGAAATATGGAGGAAGCTTCCACGGAGTGACTTCAGAGGGCTACTTTTCTTAAGTAGTTGCCAAAGTGCAGAGTATTTAAAAAAACCCAAACATCCCAGCCATTAGCAGATTCCTCCACAGACTGAAGCCCAGCTGATCCCCTTCAGCATGAAGAGTCCACTCATTTCCAAACAATTTAATGGCACTGGATTCTGATCTCCTCTGGGTTTTAACTGCCCAGACCCTGGCCCCAGGCAGTGCTGGCTGTTCTCAGTGGGACAGGAGGTCAGCCTGCCTTGGACAGCGTCTCCAGCCTTGCAGGAGGGAGTCCGAGGAGGTTTCTTGGGGATGAGAAGTTGCCTGTGCTGCTGTGATTCCTGATTCCATGGCCTGAGGACTGAGCAAGAGCAGCGCCCAAACCCCTGTGACCAAAGGGGTCTGTCCCTTCCCACGGCTCTGCTCCAGCCCCACAGCTAGCAGCCCTCCCTCCTGCCTGGATTTGGGCTCTGGTGAGATTTGGGCCTCTGATTCCTACTGCCCACATGAGCCATGAATCACAGAGTCACAGAAGGATTTGGGTTGGACGGAGCCTTAAAGCCCATCCCATTCCACCCCCTGCCATGGGCAGGGACACCTTCCACTGTGCCAGGTTGCTCCAAGCCCCGTCCAGCCTGGCCTTGGGCACTGCCAGGGAAGGAATGTGACACTTAGGGTCACCAAGGCCAGGTGCTTTGGTTGGCAGGAGGTGCAGTGTGGGCAGGGTGAAGCACATCTGCTGGGAGCAGAGAGCTTAAACCCAACACTGAGCCTAAGGTGCATCTCAAGGGCTGACCCAGGAGCTGGGTGAGCACAGGGGGGACATCCCTGTTCCCTGGCAGCACTGCAGCCCTGGCATGGCCCAGCCTGGCTGTGTGTGTGTGCCAGCAGGGAGCTGCTGTCTGTGTCAGAGTGTTGGCACACTTACGTTTGATGAACTCCACCAGGGAGAGGCTCTCCGTGTGCTGGGACCTCGGCCTGAGCTGGCTCAGCATGTTCTCCCTCTTCTTGCTGCCTCTGTCCTTCCCTCTGACCACCTGGGGACACAGCAGAGGCTGTCACTGCACACGTCATGCCACAGCCTCCCCTGCCCTGGCCTCTTCTCTCCCAAGCCCTGACACGGAGCAGCCCAGGATGGCCATCCCTGTCTGTGTCCTGCTGTGCTCCCTGCCCACACCACTGCCTTTCCAGCACCCAGGCATATTCCCCAGCTGCAGAGGAGCTCCCGCACCTCTCCTGGCAGTGGTGGAGCACACTCCATCCACACCAAGCTGTGCCAGGCACTGCACACCATGTGCTCAGCTCACACAGCCTCAGGAGGGGCCAACCCTGCAGGGAAAGGAGGTGCCAAGCTCAGGAGGTGCCAACCTTTGCTGGATACCCTCAGGGGGATGCTGTCCTGCCCCAGAGCTTGTTTAGCCCTGTGTGTGGGCACAGGCACCCCAGGAGGGACACACCTGCATCTCCACCAGCACAGCTCTGGATGGAGGGTGAGCAGGTCCCCGTGTCTCTGTGCTCCCTCACAAGCTGCTGGGCAGCACAGAGGCAGCAATTGAAAGAGGGAAATGTATTGAAAGAGGGTCTGGGATGGGGACAAAATGTTGTCACCTCCTAAGGCAAGAGGCTAAGGACCCCAGGGCAGTGTGGGGTCCCCAGTCCTGGAGGACTCAGAGAGGGAAGGTCCATGGCAGCCCCACTTGGGGTGTCCAGCACCCCAGAAAGCCAAAGGAGCATTCTGGGATGTGATCTCCATCCCCTGCAGGATCTGCAGGCTTCCAGGGGAGCCACAGGAGCGGGGGCACTGGCTGGAGGGGTGTGCTGTGCCTGTGGAGGGGCAGGCAGGGCCCAGGGCAGTGTGGTTTTCAGGGGAAGCCACAGCTGAGTGTTCACAGCTCTGCCGCCCCATCAGCTCAGCAGCCCTGACCTGAGCTGGACAAATGAGTTCATTCAGCAGCAATTAGAGACCTGTAATGGACAGGAGGAAACGGGCAGCTCTTGGGCTGAAATCACCTCCTCTGCTCCGAAATGAGAGTGCTCATTAAACAGCAGAGAGGTCACAGTGTCTGTGCTGCGGGTGCCACGTGCCCTTTTTAAGGGCAAAAGCAAAGAAACTCCTTTCCTGTTTTGAACTGCTGGAGCTCAGGCTTTCATACATTTTTCAAATGCAAAGATAAAACTCCTTTCACTTTTCAATTGCATTACAGGGCTCTTCTCTGCTCTGAAACTGCAGCATTTTCCAAAAATACATTCAAGCTGCTCCTGCCTGTGGCTTTCTCAGCTTCCAGCTGTTTGTACTTCTGAGAGTCAACAGCCTGCACGTCCAGACAAAACCCCAGCTCCCCCCAGCTCCCCCAGTCTGGGATGTCCCTGTGTGTGACCCTTGCACGGCATGTTTCCGTGGCTCAGCTGCGTGCACATGGAGCAAAGCCCCCACAGAGGGGGAGAGCTCCTCTCCCTGTGCCGCCTCGGCCCTGGCATGGTGTCTTGCTGTCTGAAAGGATCAGGAAACACATTCCTGTGGGCTGAAGGAAAGCAGGAGCAGAAGGGAAAGCAGGAATCCTGTCTGCTTGCTGTGGATGATGCTGGAAAGGTGCTGGAATGGTGCTGGCTGCACCATCAGAGATGCCCAAGCCCTGAGGAGGATGCTGTGCCTCTGCCACGGGGGATTTTGGCATTGTCACAGCAGAAATTTGTCAAGCTGGAGCTGGAAGGTGCAGTAACACGAGCTGGCTGCTCAGCCCTGCCCCAGCATCATGCCAAGGAGAAACAAACTCAGCTTGCAAAATGCCCCCACACTTGGATTTTCTGGGATGAATCCTTAAAGGACTCAGCTCCTTGGTGCCACTCATTGCATCTCATGTTCTTGCAATCAGATTTATCTGCATTTTTATCTGCCCCTGGATCCCTGCAGTGTCCAGGCTGGGCACTGGGGCTCGGAGCACCCTGGGACAGTGGGAGGTGTCCCTGCCATGGCAGGGGTGGCTTTAGGGTCCCTGCAACCCAACCCATGCCCTGATTCCATGACTCCACTGGCATCACTCCCACCCTCGGGGGGCTGGAGGCGGCAGACAGGTTTTTGGGGAAGGAGAATGAAGCTCCCACACACTCTGGATCAGGAAGAGCATCCCAAGCTGACCTTGGCCTGGGGAAATCCCCCATCTCCCTGCACAGACATGAATAAATCTGGGCATGGATGAGCAGGGCTCTGCAGGAAAGGAAAACGAAAGCAGCTTTCCCTGGCAGCTCCTGCTCTCCCCACCTGCTCCTGCACCTGTGAGAAGGGCAGCCAGAGGTGCCAGCAGGCTGGCTTGATCCAAATACACCCCTGGAAACAGGGATAAATGACCTGCTCTGTGACAGAGAGGTTTTCTTTGTTTATTTTGAGGTTTCTGCAGAGTTCCCCTCTGGCTGTGAACAGAACCTGGCACTCCCAGCTCACTGAAAAGTAAGGTCAGAGAAGTTATTTTCATACTAGACAAACAAAGTGTAAAGCCTCATGGCTTGGGAAAGAATTATTTTCCTTTTGACAAGGTCAGGCTCCCTACAAACACTTCATTATGCCTCCTCCAGCAGGTGTGGGTCCCTCCAGGGACCCTATTTCCAGGAGTGCTAAAATAACCAGCTGAGGGGCACCTTGCTCCCACCAAAAGGGAGGATTATTTTTAGCTGCTGTTTGTGCCTGCCTTTAAAGCTCCCTGGGGAAAATCCAGCTGTAGAGAGCAGGATTCCTGTGTCCTGCCACTTGGACCTCTTTGTTCCTCAGACCGTGCCCTGTGCTCCTGGGCTGCCTTTGGTGGTGCTTTTGGAGCTTTAATGAGGCACCCAGAGCATCACAGTGCCTTGTTCCAGAGAAGGACCCCCATTCCCAGCACTAATGGGGGCCCTGGGACAGCTGGACAGGAGGGACAGGACAAGGGGCAATGACTTTAAGAGGAAGGATATTGGGATTTTGGGAAGGAATTGTTCTCTGTGAGGGTGCAGAGGCGCTGGCACAGGGTGCCCAGAGCAGCTGTGGCTCTCCCTGGATCCTGGAAGTGTCTGCTTTTGTCTCTGAGAGCAGCTTTGCCCCCTACAGTCCCTTTTTGTGTCACCCTCAGGGCTGCAGGACAAACAGAGCCTGTGTGCTAGGAATATTGGAATATTGTGACAACACTGCTGCCTGCCTTGGGATACAGCAACACCAAGCAGATGGCAAACATGAGCTAAACTATGGCCACACAGCAACTGGAGAGGGCTGGAAGATCCAGGACACAACTCCAAGGAATGGTTTGGGCCCGTGGAGGCAGGATTAAACTGGAATTACTGGGGTAAAAAGCTGTTCTTGACTGAAAACAGTTTTTCCTGTATAAAGCCTCATCCTCTCATCTCCTTCCTGATTTCATGACAACCTCATGGCTTTGCCATGATCAGCCTTCAACAGGATTATTCAGGATACTTTGGTGCTAGAAACCTACTGGCAAGCAGCAAAGCAGAGAAATAAAAATGTTCTGGGGTTGGAGCAACTAATTTACGAGAACAAGATCAAAAGAGCAGCCCCACACTATCATTAATGTTAACACGAGCATTCCAGGAACTTCAAAGAAAGAATTCATCAAAAAAGGTGAAGCTGCAGCGTGGCTGTGGAATAAAAAATGTAGCTGTGTCTTGGCTGATGGGAGGAGGCAGATCAGCCCCCAAAGGCACAGAGGGCTCAGTGATACCCAGGGCTTGCTGCAGGGTACAGGCGTGGCTGGCCCTGGTGCTTCCCATTCTGCAAGGAGGGTAGAATCTGGCTATTTACTGTATTTTCCTATTATTACTATTTTTAACTGTCAGCAGATTCCAAGAGATTTCTGGGGGAGATGCAAAAAAGGGGAGAAATCCAAGAATTCAAGAAATTCACATGCTGCAGAAGGACACGTGGGTGCTCAGCCATGTGGAAGTGTATCCTGCAGATCCCGGCCAGCAGAGCAGGGTGAAATCTTCCTGCTCTTTTTAAAATCAATAGCCTGTTCCCCCTTAAACCCTTCCAAACTGCTCTGAGTGCAGCACTTGCCAGAAAGTGCAGCTGTTTTAGCTGGAAGTGCATTATCTTCTCTCAAGAGGCGTTTATGAAATTAATATTCCCATCAGCCCTAATGAAGAACTTTTCCCTAAGATGAGCCTAGAGCCTGCTAGCACAGACCCTCCCTAAGGCTTCAGAGCAGCCCAGGCTGCAGGAGGAGCAATCAGGAATGCTGCATTTGGGGTCACCCCCGTCCTGCCATGCACAGAGCACCCCATCACCTCACAGCTCACATCAGCCAGCAGTAAATCACTGCATCCCCTAGCTGAACTGGCAAAACAGGATGGGGAATCCCCAGCCTCCACCGATTCCTGTGGAAATTCAGGCAGTGTCAGAAGAAATGAAGGATTGCTCTGCACGGGTGCACAGACTTGTTCAGACACGGAGGTTTTGATCCTGCCTTGAGATACAGCACACATGGAGGGCAGCACGGCCAAGACACCGAGAGCGGCACAGCTTCACCTCCTGAGCGTGTCCCAGCAGCTCCAGCGACACCCCAGCCTCAGAAACATCTCCTCTGCCAGCACAGCTCGTTCTGCTGCGCCGCTCCCGAGGCGCTGGCACTGCCCAGACACTCCCTGCCCTGCTCCCCAGCTCGGCTGGAGAAGAGCTGGCCTCGCCTGCCAGGAGCCCACTGGTGGAATTTCGACTCCACCTCCAAAGTTCAGGCTTGCTCCCAGACAAAAGCTGCCAGCACAGCCAGAGCTGGCTGCCCTCTGCCTCCCCTGGCAAACCTCTCACAAGCATGAGAACCTGGGAGTGCATCCTCCCCTCCCCACGGAACAGAACTGGCTCTGGTTCCCGTGGCATTTCGGCCCCGCTGAGGGGTGTGTGTGTGTGTGCAGAACCTCTCCTACCTCTTTTGGCATTTCCCGTGGGAAGAAGAAGTACGGCAGGGCACACAGGGCCACCAGGCTGGCGGCCACCAGGAAGCCGAGCCACCAGGCCCCGACCCAGCGCGGGTCCTTGTTGGTGAGCTGCACCTCAGCTGCAACACGAGAGGAGAGGGCATCAGGGCAGTGCTGGGACAGGGCAGGCACCCCCGTGCACCAGGCATCAATCACCCCGAGCTGGTGGCTCCCAGCCCAGGGAACATCAGCGCTGGGGCCTGAGCAGCGTTTGCCCCCATCATCCCACCACTAAATCACATTTCATGGTCTCTTCCCCATTTCACTGCTGTCCCCAGGGTGTCCAAAGAGCCCTGTGGATGGAGACAGCTGGCACAGGGATGTGCTGGATGCCCAGTGGAGAAGCCCCCGAGGCTGGGAGCTCTCCTGCCCCAGCAGCTCTGCCAGGACACGCGGCCTCACCTGAGCTGACTTTGTCGATGTCCACGTAGAACCTCAGCATGGCAGAGCCCAGCATGAAGGCCACCCCCGGCCCAACCACCGTCAGGGAGAACAGGATTCCTGTGGGGATGAGAGCAGCGAGGGCTCAGCCTGGGAAGGGACCACGGGGACAGGGGGCCTCAGGTGGGACCAGGCTCTGCTGCACCTGCCCATTTCCCCGGCAGCTTTCCTATTTCCCTTGCTCTCCATATTCCTTTCCCACACGGAATTCCCTTTGGGATGGCTCAGACCTTTCCTGACACTTGTCTTCAGCCTCCTAGAAGGACTGCAGTACTCCCAGGAACAAGAGGTGCCCCTTGGCATCAGTAATGCAGGGAACACCATGTTTTACAAGGTGAAGGAGATAAAGGTTATCAGTGAACTCTTCTCTGTGAATTACTGATAGAAGAAATCCACACATGTAAGATTCAACTGCTACCTTACAAGTGAGAGGTTTGGATCATCTACCAGAGCAAAATTTGATGCTGTGCTTCCTTTTTTCAGCAGTAATGGTCTTGATCTAGCTTTGCTGCTCCATTCATTTCAAGGCTGTCACAGGTGACAGCTGGGAAAGGACTGGAAGGAGTGCAAGGACCACCTTGTCCATCCCACCACCTGGACAACCTTGTGGGCCTGTGTCCACGCTGTTTTCCAGCACCCCCTCTGCTGAAGGGTACCCTCCCATCTCCCTGGTGACTGAAACTGCTTTCTTTGGTTTGTTTGGCTTTGCTGACAGCTAAACAGAGTCCCCACAGCTGCCACTGGTAAACACAGAGATCAGACTAGTCCCCTAGCCCTTCCTGAAGCCTCTTTGGAGGAGGACACGGTAACTAACTCCAGTTTTTGTCACTCTCGGGCCAAAACCTCAGCTTCTGCCCCAGGTAGTGTCTCCCAGCTCTCCTGCTGCCTGCCCACGCCCGAAGCAGATAAAACTCTTTCTGCAGAATCCTTGCTGGCCGTGGGCAGAGCAGAAGGGCTGTCATTAATGCAATTAGCCCACTCTGGCCTTGCTGCCAGCTCCAGCCTGGCTTCTCCCCTGCCCAGGACCAGCCTCACCCAGGTAGAGGGGGGAGTTCCTCTCGCTGGCGAAGTCGTCGATGTAGGAGATGCCGAAGGGCTGGATGGGCACGCCGCCGATGCCCAGCAGGGCCTGGGCCACGAACATCACCAGGAGAACCTCGTGGTTCTCCCTGGAGGCGTGGGGGGTGCAGCTGGCATCGCTCAGGTTGGCCCAGGCTCCCGGTGCCCCGGGCTGGCACAGGTCCGTGGTGTTGCTGGAGGTGCCTAAGGTGACAAGGGGACAGGTCTGAGGGGCTCGGTCTGCAGAAAGAACTTCTTTCTTCAGGCCCTGCAAGGGGCTCTGAGCTCTCCCTGGAGTCTTCTCCTCTCCAGGAGAACACCCCCAGCTCTGGATTTGCTCCAGCAGCTCCATGTCCTTATCTTATCCTCAGATGGCAGGTGAAAGAAAACACAAAGAAGGTGCAAAGATCACTGCACTGGTGTTCACAGAGACGGGGTCATGAGCCTGGAAAGCCTTCAAGGCTTTTCCTCCACCAGAGAAGTGGAGCCCAGGTCACTCCCAGGACCTCTGACAGAGCAGCCCAATACAGGTAACTGAGCAAACCTGCAGATTTTGTGAGCAGTTACCCAGGAAATGAGAGCTCATTTTCCTCAGAAAAGCTGTCTGAGTGAAAGGGCTGATTCTAGCACCCTCATCTTCCTTAGAACCCCAGGCAAGGCTGCCCTCCCTCTGGTGAGCCAAACAAAAGCTGTTCAGTGGAGACTTCTAGAAGGTTTGCTGGAGCTTCATGGCAGGAATTGGGAAGGTAGCAAGTAGCTTGTTTTCTCCTTTCTTTCCTTTCACATCCCTTCATTTTCCTTTGGGGACAAGATCCCAAACCCCCCTGTCCTGTTCCCTACATGAGTGATTTAGACCTGCATGTATCTCAAGGGAGGGTGATACTCTGGTGGGGTCTAAAACCTCAGACAGCCCAGCTAGACCAGGGAAGGCAGGTGGGGTTGGATGTGCAGCTAACAAGGGGAATCAGAGGCACAGCCTGTATTCTGATTGTTTTCCTGTCCTTTCCCATGGTTCCATGGTTCCCACATCCCCCCGGCTCTGCTTTCCACCAGTAGCTGTTGCCTCTCAGGGCTGAGATGATTTCATTCTCAGAAAAATAAAATTTCTCGAGGAGAAGCCAACAGCTTGCAGCTCCCAGTGCCTGGAGGGAAGGCCATTTCACAACAGCTTCCCACTGCCAGGGGGCAGGGAGAGGTGGGATATTGGGGAGGAATTGTGGAATTGTTCCCTGTGAGAGCGGCTGCCTAGGGAAGCCGTGGCTGCTCCTGGATCCCTGGCAGTGTCCAAGGCCACCCTGGGATGGTGGAAGGTGTCCCTGCCCATGGCAGGGGTGGAGCGAGATGATCTTTAAGGTCCTTTTCCAACCCGAACCATCCTGCCATTGTGTAATTTGCTCCCTGCGTCCCCCAGGGCCCAGGGCAGGTTTGTGGGGCACTCACTGGCCACGGAGCGGTCGTACTCGTAGGGCCCCGTGAGGAAGTGGGGCAGGGCCATCAGGAAGCCCGCCAGGGACACCAGCAGGGCCCCGCAGCCGATGAGGCGCGGCCGGTGCACGCGGCTGCCCAGGTAGCTGACAAAGACGATCAGCAGCGTGTTCCCAACCTGCAGGGACAGACAGCAGCGTGTCCCGAGGGCCGGGCAGCACGGGACAGCGACAGGCACAGGGACAGGCACGGGGCTGGGGGGCTGCTCACCTCGTTGAAGGAGGCCAGCAGCCCCGAGGTCTGGCTGGAGAGGCCGTAGCGTCTCTCGATGGTGGAGATGGAGCTCTTCAGGTAGCCAGAGACCAGGAGCTGGGAGAGCTGCAGCAGCCCGTGGCAGAACACAAAGAACTGCCAACAAAGAAACGGAGCCCCCAGAAGGGTCAGTGAGAGCTGCAGGGGCACCCAGAGCTGCAGGGGCACCCAGAGCTGCAGCACAACAAACTGCATCCCCCTCAGAAAGACACCATTATCCAACTTAAACCTCTGACCACAAGCCTTGGAAATATCACCCCTGCTCCGCCACCAGTGAAATCTTCTGAGATTAGGTCAGAACCATGAAACTGGCCTCTGCCAAGAGTCACAGCAGGGTCAGTGTCCGCGAGGAGGCTGTAATTTCTTCAGCTGAGAAGTGGCTTTGGACAAACACATGCCTTGAGTTGGGATGACCCCTGTTTGTGTTGGCCCTGTCCCTCGGATGCAGCAGCAGAAGGAGGTTGCACAACGCTCCTGTTCCCATTCAGCCAGAGGCAGGCAGCCATCCTCAGTGCTGGGAGCTCTTCTGGGACAGGAGTGAGCCCTTCCAAACACACCAACAAACAACTCCTCTGGAGAAAGCCAGCAGGTCAGGGAGAAGAATTCAGGCTGCTTTCCTTTCCTTCTCACAAAGCACACATCTCCTTTGGAAAATGTGATGGTTCTCCTCCAATTCCAGAAGGAAACCTTGTCAAAAGTCCACCATCTCCCAGAAAATAATCTGCTCTCATCTCAATCCTCCCTCCTCCATCTGAGCCACCTCCCTCCTGCTGCCTTGTGGCTCTCCCAGGCACCCCTCCAGCCCTCAAAGAACTCAAATAACCAGCCCAAACAGTCACACACCCTCAGGACACAGCCCACCCATCTCCCTGTGGGACAGGCTGGATGCCCTGGCTCCCTCCAGAGCTGCTGCCCTCAGCCTGGGCTGGTGCCAAACCTCAGGGCGCTGCTCCTGCTCCGTGTGTTTGGAAGCAGCTCCCACCACGGAGAAACTGCTGAGCCTGGCCTGGATTTCTGCTACATCTCGTTCTGGTCCAAGCCTCAAGTGAGGTCACTGCCAAAGTGGCCTGCTCTGTCAGCCAAGGCAACATCCCCAGCACAGAAAGGGGGAAGGTCAAACCCCTGGGTCCCTGGGAACTGCAGGGCTGGGCTGAGGTCACCACCTCCCGAAGGACGGGCTGGAGTGATGCACACCAGGACAGCAGCCAGGACCTTCCCCCTGTCACCACTGACGGTGCAACGTGTCTGGACTGGGAAAATGTCACCCAGCCAGGGGAAAGCGTCCCCAGAGTCAGCTTTGCTAAAACTCCTACATTCCTCCAAGTCACTGGCTGTGGCCAGGCTCTGCTTCCTGAACACATCACTTCAGAGGGAAAGGCTGAAACCAGATCTGTTTATTCCAGCATCCACAGCACACAGCCCCCTGAGTATCCAAATCCTGGAACTCCAGGGGTTTAGAGCAGCTCAGCAGCTGCCCAGCACCGCCTCACATGCTCTGCAGCTCAAAATGCATTGGGAATCTGGTATTTTAGGAGACACGGACCTGCAGTGGCTTGGGCAAGGACCCCAGTCCTGCCTCCAGGGGCTCTTTGCTCTCAGACATCAATTTTTTTGTCAGGAAAAGAAAGAGCAGGCTTTTCCTGGCCTTTGGCTCTGCTGGCCTGGTGGGACTGATGTGCTGCCCCAGCAGATGACCTGGACTGGCAGCCACCAGGCTTTTCCCAAGACCTTTTCCCTGGCAGCAGGACGGACCACGGACACCAGGAGCAGCCCCGGGGCTGGGCTGTGCTTGCAAAGCCTTTCCCTCTAGACCCACGGAATTAAACAACTCAGAGAGCCCAAACACTGGCGAGGCACTGCTGCTCCCACCCCACGTGTGCAAGGGAACAGAGAAACACCCTCCATCCCAGGCAGCCAGTAAATCACAGCCCTGGGAGTGAAACAGCAGTCATTCCTCTCCTGGTGGTCTGGAAAAAGCCCTTTTCCAAGGGCTGCCTGCGTTTGCAGTGTGGATGGGGCAGCTTGGCAGCAAAGTGTCCCATGAGGGCTCCCTGCGCAGCTGACACGTCCCCAGCACGCTCCCTCCACGTGGCTGGGGGTTCTGGGGCTATTTTCAGAGAGGCTTTTGTGCCTCAGCACGTGACAGAGGCACACTGGGCTGTGCTCGCGGCAAAGGGCTCTGGGAGGAAACAGCTGGAACCAGTTTGGCTGGGCCTGGAGCTGGGAGGGGGCTTAGAGCCCACCCAGTGCCACCCCTGCCATGGCAGGGACACCTCCCGCTGTCCCAGGTGGCTGCAAGTGCCATCCAGCCTGGCCTGGGCACCGCCAGGGATCCACAGCTTCCCTGGACACCCTGAGCCAGGGCCTCCCCACCCTTCCAGGGAACAATTCCTTCCCATCTAAATCACAGTGCTCCTTGAAGCCAAACAGGGCAGTTCTTAGTTATGTCCCTCAGCTGCATTTTGACATGCGGTCCGTGGTTTTTGTGACACGCTCTCTGGAGATATAAATACCCATAAAAACTGCAGTGCTGTGATTTTTGGTCCTTCAGCCACTTCAAACACATCCAACCACATTGTGCAATGGTTCTGTGTCCCTGCAAGAGCCATTCAAACCCCGGGCTGGAAGTTTTGTTTTCTGAGGAAGTCATTTAGAAACCGGACAGGGTGGCCTAACTTCTTGAAAAAAAAAACCCAAGAGATAAGGGGAAAACATCCTGTGCTGAGGATAACTGTGTTCTTGGTGACAAGAGCTTCCTCCAACCCCTCCTTGGCAGCGGTTGCAACAAGAGGGTCTTTAAGGTCCCCCCCAACCCAAACCAGTCTGGGATTTTAGGATCTACCTTCAGAGATACAGCAAAATACAGCTTGATTCTGCTCACAGGCTGAGCTGGCTTTGCCCCTCAATGGTTTATTCTTTGAATCCCTTTAAAATATCTCAAGTTAAAATCAGCAGGATCATATTTCTAGAGATAACCTTGCTGGGGAGAAAAGAAGAAACAAAGCCCACCAGATAAAAACCAGCTGAATGAGGATTGGGGTGAAAGAGGATTGGGGAAGAGCCTCAGGCCATGGCTGTCTCTGTGGTAGCTCTGCTAGCCTCTGCCTCAATGACTCACTTTCCTCCTGCCACACTGAGAAGGGTGATTAAATGAACCAGCATTTGTAGAAAAACCCTCAAAACCCCAAACCCTGCCCGCAAAAGGGACAGGGAGATCTTGAGCCTTTAAGAGCGACTGTCATCTTGTGCTCTCTGGCCTGGTGAGGTTCTCTAATGAGCCAGGTAATTGGCTTCCAGCTACCCTGAATGTAGTAATGCCCTGGTGTTGGGGCTGCCACTACTGATAACAAGGAATTGTGGAGCCAGAAGGGAACGAAGCAGATGTTGCAAGACACAGGGAACCATTCCAGGTGCAGCCTGTGGTTCTGCAGAGCTCCTCAAACCCTCACCTGCTGGGCCTCGGCTTGCACCGAACCCAGGAGGACCCCAGACTTGGAAGAAAGGCTTCACACTGACAAAGCCAGGGCTAGATGGGCTCTTGGGAAGGAATTCTTCCCTGGCACAGGTGCCCAGAGCAGCTGTGGCAGCCCCTGGATCCCTGGCAGTGCCCCAGGCCAGGCTGGACAGGGCTTGGAGCAGCCTGGGATGGTGGAATTGTCCCTGCCATGGCTGGGGTGACACTGGGTGGGCTTTAAGGTCCCTCCAAGCCATCCCATCCTGTGGTTCTCGGGAGGAGCTGGGAGTTCAACCTGCACTGAAACATCGCTGCTCCTGGATTTGGAACGGACACAACTCCACACCAAAGGCACCTGTGCCATGGGAAACGCAGGGAGCATTTCCCAAACACACCCGGTGCCCACAAATCCTGCCGGTGCCTTCTGCAGGAAGCTGAGCTGCTGTTCCCAGGCCAGGGGTGCTGCAGAGAGCAGGGGTGTTTACCTTGACGCTGAGAAAGGGGCTCCTGCAGAGCGCGCTCCGGGCCGCGTCCCGCTGGCTGCTCCTCGTCATCCCGTCAGCCTGCCAGAGATAAATCACTCAGCACAATGCCCATGGGCCCCATTCCCCTGCCCAGCAGGCTCTGCAAACACCCCCACAGCGGGCACACGGTCTCCCAAGCAATCACTAATTGTTCCTGGCTTTCCTTCGCTCGGAGCTCTTTCATTCTGCAGAGCAGAATTAAACAAAGCAGCGCGCAAAACATTAAACCCCAGCAGCCTGGGAGGTGAAACTGCTCAGCAGAGCCGAGGACAAGATTGTGCAACCTTTCATGGGTCGGTGTGACGCCCTTCTCCACGGCCTGGGTGATGGGGCACCCTCAGCCGGCTGGCACAGCTGGTGGCTGTGCTGCCATCCAGAGGCGCCGCAGCTGCCAGGAGAAATGGGAGCCCCAGGGTGGCAGTGAGCCGCAGAAATGGGCTCCGAGAGGGATCCGCGGGCTGCAGAACCCCTGACGTTCAAGGGGATGCCAAGTGCTGGCCCTGCCCTGCCCTGCCTCCCTCCGCAGGGATCAGTCCAGGCTCGGGGCCGGCAGCTCCTGCCTGCACACGGGGGCTCAGCCAGCCCTTCCCACCTGGATTAAAGCCCTGCTTCCCTGTGCACCCCACTGTCACCCGCGGCGTTTCTGCATCCCCCTGCAGAGCCCTCCACCCTCGCTCTCGGACCAGCCACCACCTAAAGCGGCCATGCAGAGGAATTCCAGCCGCTGGGAAGCCCAGCCCTGCCTGCCCGCGATCTCCTTCCCTCCGCTCCTCCCCGGGGAGCGCGGTGTCTTTGTGGGGTTTCAGCAGCCAGGCTTCCTGCTCAGGAAGCTGCATTGTTCCGAGGCACGTTAGAGCCATTAGGCTTTAACTTGTTGTTCAGCACATTCTAATAGATGTTTTCATCTCCGCAGCAAATGGGGTGAAAGGCTTCCCATTATTACCGCGTGTAATTCTATTTCCCCCATGATGAGAAGCAAAGGAGCGAGGACCCGCAGCCTCAAACAAATTAACAAATGCAGGGGCTGGTGCAACTTCTAGCAGGAGGGGTTTGCCTTCACCGTGGTGTTCATAAACCCCGAGAGGTGAATTCCAGAGGGGACCTGCACGAGTTCGAGCGCCACAGCAGCCTCTGCAACAAGCAATTGCTGCCCTCCGCCCATTCCGAGAGATATTGCTGTAACAAATCCAGGGTGGGATCGATACAGCGGATTTGATCGCAAATGGAAGCAGGCAGGAAAAGCTCCCCGGCCCCTGGAGGGTTCAGCAGGGCTGGGGCAGGGGCACCTGCCTGGCTCCAGCCCCGGTGAATTATTGACAGCCCTGGCCTTGCTGCTGCAGCCCCTCGATGCTCAGGGGGGAAAAGGGTGGAACACCAAAGGCAGGAAACCCAAAGGAGCCTGGATTGCCAGGGATGGGAGCGCTCTGGGGCTGGAAGCAGGCTCCATGTCCTGGTTACCGTGCTAAGGACTTTGTCCCTCATTAGACCTGCAAACCACAAACCCAGTGGTGTGCAGCAGCAGCCTGTCATCCTTTCCACGCTCTCCTTTAAACGTGTGCAGGAGGGAGGGCAGCTGGGGGTCAGCAGAGTTCTCAAACACCGCAGGGTTTGGCAGCAGATCAAAGTGAGGATAAACCCCTGCCCTCAGAGCCCGCCCATCTCACCCAGCTCTCCCTTAGGAACGAAACTAAACAGAAAAGTACTTTGCTCCAGCAGAGAGGACATCAAATAAACTGATTAGAAAAAAAAAAGGATGGATGGATGGATGGATGGATGGATGGATGGATGGATGGTCATTCAGAGTGTTGCAGATCCATCAGCTGCTGTTGTTCCTTCAGCTACAGGTGCAGGATTTGTCCTCAAAGCCCAGTTTTCTCCCCACTTCTGTCCTGGGTCACTGCAGCCCTCAGAAAGGCCAGGCATGGCACTCCCCGGCTGCAGCAGGCACGGGCAGCTGAGCTCAGTCTCACACCAAGTGATGCCACTGAAATTCTGCCAGGAATCCCAGCCTCACCCGCCTGGCACCTCCTCCCTGCTCCCAGGGGACTGTGACTGCAGGGAGCTGCAGGCTGGGGATAACCCCCATCTGGGCAGAGAATTCCTTGGGCTGGGAGGGACCTTAAAACCCACCCAGTGCCACCCCTGCCATGGCAGGGACACCTTCCACTGTCCCAGGCTGCTCCAGCCCCATCCAGCCTGGCCTTGGGATTTTCCAGGGATCCAGGGGCAGCCACAGGAAGGAATTCCTTCCCCAGATCCCACGTAACCCTGCCCTCTGGCAGTGGGAAGCCTTTCCCCTGTCACTGCCTGTATCTGTGACAATCTCCCAAACCATTTGCAGCACGGATTAAGATGCTCCACTTGTCCCCAGGCTGCCTCTCCTTTGACACCAGGGCAGCAGAAATGCCCCAAACCCCGTCTGGGAGCTGCACCACGGTGCTGGCTGTGCCAACAGGGTCTGGGCTGGGTGCTCAGCACTCTGTCCCATTCCCGAGGCTGTTTCTCCACCCAAAGCCTTCATCACCAGCTGCTCCCCTCGGCTGAGCAGGGAGAGGCACACGCTGGGCTCAGCAGAGCGTGAGTAAATAACAGCCAATGTAACACAGCAAATTAAACCCCAGCAGGGGAGCGAAATGCCAGCAAATATTCTGGAATCTGTCTTCCTTCTGCTGAATAATTTTGCCTCCCTGTCAGCAAGGCTGGAAGGGTGTCAGGGTGTGTATTTATGAGCGTGCCTGGGGTAAAGGGGAAGCTGGCCCGGAAAATGTGGGTGCAAAGATGCTTTATAACAGAACAGAAGGGAAAGGCAGTGGATACACAGCATGGAAAAAGACAGGGAATGAAAAGGGAGGCAGAGATGTGCCCGAGAGCTGTTTCTGTCTTGCACCATGTGGCAAAAAGAAAGTGAAAATTAGATGGGCCCAGCTCAGTGACTCTGTGCAATGAGAAATGGGCCACAGATGACAGAAATCTTACAAGAAGTTAGAATAGGAAAACATTACTGGAGGTTAAAAATGAGAGGAAAAGGAAAACTGGTGTTGAAATGCATGACCTGCAAGCACAGGCAATGAGGGAGAGGCTCCAGCCCCGCCCTGGTACCCCTCTGCTTTGGGAGTGATGAAACCCTGCTCCCAGGTGTGAGCTGAGATCTCCCAGAGCTCCCTGCCTCTCCCTGCCAGGGCTGGAGCCCTTCCTGGAGGATCCTCACCTGCTCCAGCACTGCAGGATGTGGGGAAGGAGCTGGAGCTCACCTGGCAGCACCAAACCAGAGATGGGGACTCTTGTGTCACTGCCTGTCATCCATCCATCCCACCTGGGGTGACTTTTCCTCCCAGGGGAAGCGCCCTGGAGCAGCTGTGGCTCTCGGAGGGGAGGGAGGGGACCCCAGAGCCTCTGGCTCAGGGAGATGGCTCTGGAGTTACATAAGCAGCCAGGCTGGAATTGCATCATTCCATGAATCACTCGCTTGGCTTTGATTCCAAAGGCTGCCCAGGGCTGTGGAGCTGTCAGGGTCTGCAGCCCCCCAAGACCCCCTCCTCACCCTCTGCCCCTGCTGCTTTCCAGGCTCTCGTGGGATTCCTCTCTCCATCAGGAATCTGCTTTTCCACAGGCTGCAGGCAGCGCTTGGCTCTGTGGACAAACACCTGCCAAGAGAAGCCTGAAGGGAAGTGATCCCAAACCACAGCTTCCCCCATTTGGGGTTCATACACCATAAATACCTTCCTGATGTTTTTTCCCCTCTGTACTTCACTGCTGCTTGGACAGGAGTGAAAACTGAGAAAAACACAGATTTTTTGCTGAGTTCCCCTGAAAGCTGTGAGACTTTGCAGTGCGAGGAGCAGCTGGAGGAAACGGGCAGAGCCAGAGTGGCTCCAGGGACACAGACACCTCTGGTGAGAAAAATGAACTTTTTGAAGGGGAAGCTGTTGCAAAACAAGGAGCAAGAGCCTCTGCAGTGGCCCCGTGCCTCAAATGCACATCCTGAGTGGAAACCCCAGCAGCTCCCTGGAGCCGAGACCTCCTGGAGCAAACCAGAGCCTGTTTGCTATTTATTATCTGTAATTTCTGACAAAAAAAAGTCCCAAAAAAGCCCAGATCCTCCATCTGCACTCATGGTCTGCCCAGGACCACAGACCTGCTCCTCACGCTGAGTATTCCATGAGGAGCAGCTGCACCCCAATCCTGAACATTTCTTTCCAAGGGACATTCCAGGGTAGCTCTTTACCCCCTCCACACTAACCCAGGGATTACCAACCAGAGCATCCCCAAATTTTGGAGCTGGCCAGTAAAACCTGCTTCACCAGGAGCTGGGAATGATGCTGGCCACCTGCAAGCAACAGGGATGGATGGCTGGATGGATGGATGGATGGATGGATGGATGGATGGATGGATGGATGGATGAACAGGAGCAGGGAAATGCTGCTGCCAGGAAAGGGAACTGAGTAGAGTTTAGGAGAAGTGTGAAAATTCCTTAGCCAGCAAGAGAGGAGCTGGCTGTGAACAGCAGAGGAAACACTGTGGGTGGGACAGACCTGGTGACATTTCTGGGTGCTGGACAAGGAGAAAGTGCTGGAGTGAAGCCCCAGCCCGGAGCAGCTGGTGGGGCTGGAGCTGGCACAGGAAAAGGAGGAAACGCTGCTATTTTGGGCAAGAGGGAACTACTCCAGGTCCTTCTTCCATTATTTAACACTGGTGGACTGCACTGCCATCTGTACACTTGGAAGGACAGAGAGTCCAGTGGAAATGGAATTATCTTCTGGAGTGCCCAGCCCTGCAGCTGGAGGCACAGCTGGCCCAGCGAGCTGCCTGGCAGCAACAAGCCCTTTCCTGCATCCCTGGGCGTGATCTTGTCCTGGGGTTTCTCCAGCCACGCGCTCACTCCCAGCTTTCCCTGGATGGCGCCTCAGAGCCTTGTGGTGTTCCAATCATGTCCCAAGCCAGGAATTCCCCTCAGCGCCCGCTCTGCCTCCCACGCTGCCTCCGCTTCCTTGGAAAATCACCTTTCCAAAGGCTGGGGTGCCAATGGCAGGTGCTGAGGGGGGAGTGAAGCCCCCAGGCCATCCCCCAAAGCCACACTCAGCCACACCATGACCCAAGACAGTCAATATTTCATCTGTCCCCAGCCAGGGCACACGTGGCAGGTGCAGGGCAGAGCATGGCAGAGCAGCACCCCCAGGGAAGCACTGGGAGCAGACTGGGAGCCAGGAGCCATGGAGGAACCGGGGCTGGGATCTAGCTGGGACCACACCAAGGTCCCCAGAGAGCCCCGGGCTGCTGCAGCGAAGGAGGAGGCCAAACAGCCCTGCAGGGCTCGGGGCTTTGGGGAGGCATTGCAGAGCCTGGAAACGCCACCTGTGCCCAGCAGGATGGCTGGGAAACACTGGGAAACTGGGAAAGCAGCAGGGGACTCGAGGAGGAAGGAGAGTGTGTTGTAAAACAAGCACACAATAACAACAAGCAGGGGGCTGGCAGGCAAAGGGCTCTCACGGCCACCTTGGGGCCAGGGGCTCCTCAGGAGCCCCTCAGGAGGAGCTTTCCGAGGGAATTGGCCAAAGCAGGGAGGAGCTCTGGATGTGTCTGTGCTTCCAAGGTGGGGGGAGAACCTTGCTCAGGCTGCACAGCTCAACAATCACAAGAGGCTTTGGGTTGCAGGGAGGTTAAAGCCCACCCAGTGCCACCCCCTGCCATGGCAGGGACACCTCCCACTGTCCCAGGCTGCTCCAAGCCCCAGTGTCCAGCCTGGCCTGGGGCACTGCCAGAGGTCCAGGGGCAGCCAGCGTTTTTTGGGACATGCAGTGCCATTCCCTGCTGACACAGGGGTATCCTTGCCCTTGGGTGCCCATCTCCAGAGGTGGAATCAGAGCAGCAGGCCCCTCAGGAGGGGACACGTGCCCAGCCCAGCCCTGCAGACCAGTCCCCTTGTCCCCATGCCCAGCAGGGACACCCCAGCTGCCACCTGACAGAGGCAGCAGGTGTGGCCAACCCCACCCTGAACCTAAAATCCGTGCTCCGGGGAGGACAGGCTGTTCCCACGGCTGGCTCCCTGGGGATGTACCCACCCCAAAGGCTTGACGGGACACAGCAGCTCCCTGCTTGCAGGAGCCAGCAGCAACCCAGCAGAAACCCGGCAGCTTGCTGCTCCCAGAGCCCTGGAGCCAAGGAAAAGCCAGGCAGGAGCAGCTCAGCACTGACCCCAGAGCCTTGCATGGCTCTGGGGCTGCAGGATCAGTTCTCCTCCCTGCTGGAGAGCTCTGGCTCGGCCAGGCTCCCTGTGGCAGGTCAGACCCACCAACATCTGGGCTGCAAAGAGCCATTGCCCTCACAGGAGAAGTGAAACCATGGGACAAACCCGCCGGGGCAGCACTGGGAAAATGGGAAAACTCCCTGCAGCAGGAGAAATAAGCGGGGCTGCCTCAGTGGGGATAAAAAAGACGCTCAGATAATGAAGCACAAGCAGAGAGGGAGCGACAGGGCACACGTGCAGAGGCTGGCACGGAGCAGGCTGGTGACACTCCTCGCTTTGTGCCAGCTGCGCCCAGCAGGAGCCTTGCAGAAAGTCCACGGCGGGCAGAGCCCTCCCGGCAGCGGAGCCATCCTGGCTGCCCTACTCACCGCTCGTCCCGGGGCTCTCCCGGAGCTCACCCCGCTGCCGGCAGCCGGACCGTCCCTCTGCCAGCCCAGCCGGGGCCATTCGCTCCTTTTCCTGCCGCCGGAGGTGGGGAAGGCTGCCTGGAGGGTGGGGCTTCGCCTGCACTTTTAAAAGCCGGAGCGCACTCAACTTTGGCAATCGCTTTCAATAGCGTTTCTTTTATTTCTGTGTTTTCTTTTTCCCGAAGCTGCAATCCCAGAACCACAGAGCTGTGCGGTTTGCTTTGGCAGCTGCTCACCCAGTCCCAGTCCAAACTGGGCTTGGCTTTCCCTCCATCCCCGGCTCCAGTCCCCTCTCCCCTCCCTGCAAGGGTCCCGTTCCTCCAGGGCAGTTTCCTTGCGTTCATTTTCTTGTTCAGTTTGCCTCATCTGCAGGGTTTTTCTCCCTGTACATTTTGAAGACGTGGTGTAATCCTGGGATTTGGGAAAGGGAAACTTTGTTTATCTAACCCTGGACTATTTATTTTCAAGGTCTCTCCAGCAGTCTCTTGCTCAGACCACTGAGGCTTTTCCAGACTGGAACTGGAGAAGTTAACAAACAGGCAGGCCCATCCATTCCTGCCCTCTGGATAGCCATTCCCTGTGTCCTGTCCCTCCATGCCTTGTCCACAGTCCCTCTCCAGCTCTCCTGGAGCTGCTCCTCTCCAGGTGAGCACCCCAGCTCTGCCAGCAGACAGGTGCACAAACACAGGCGAGCTTTGCCAGGGCAAATTCTCACTTGGATTTCACAGATCTGCAGCTTGGAGAGCAGGAGAGCTGCAGAGTCCTGTCCCGGGGGATGTAAGGATGGAGGGAGAGTTCCCTGATCTCCTTCCATCCCAGAAGCCACAGGAAGCTCCAGGCTATCCCAGCTCCGAATGGGATATTTCCCCTCTCAGGGTGGTGGTGGGGCAGAGAAAGGCACAGACCTTCCCCTCCTGCATTTCTTGGGCTCTGAGGGTGGGACAGCCCACAGGACACGCTGGGCAGAGGGATTTGGTGTTTCCCAAGGGAGCATCATCCGCTTCCTGTGCACCGGCTCATTACAGAGTAATTAAACAACCCCTTTATTAGCGCTGGCAGCAGAGGGATGTTTGTCTGGGCAGGAGACAGCCACACCAGCGTGTCCCAGAGCACTCTGCACCCGAGTGACCCCGAGCCGTGCTGCCCTGCAGAGGGAGGGAACCTCATCAGCTGCACCGCCTCTGCAGGGCTGCAGGAGGGCATTATTAGATGGAAACAGATATTATTAATATTTCACAGCTGCACAGCTCCTTCCTGGGCACAGAGCATCCCCCAGGACGCCCGGAACGGGAGGATTGGGGGCTGGGAGGGGCAGTGGCCCAGGGGAAGAGGAGAGTGTGCAGCTGCGGGGCAGCGTGAGGCAGACACCCCAAAGAGCCCCGACACGCCCGGAGAGCGGCAGGGACAGGGGGATAGCCGGGAAGGGAGAGGCAGGGATCTCCCGCTGCGACATTCCATGGAAGAAGAGCACCATCTAATGACTCCTCCTCAGCTCTCGTCCCGAGCTGCTCCCGCTGCTGCTCCATCCAGGCGGTGCCCGGAGCCCCTCGTCCCGCTGCTCTGCGTCCCAGCTCCGGGACATCCCCGCGGGATGCTCCCCAGGGATGCTCATCCAGGCTGGCCAGGGCTTGGAGCCTCCTGGGACAGTGGAAGTGTCCCTGCCCGTGGCAGGGAGGCGGAGCTGTCAAACCCCCGAGCCCAGGGCGCTGGGAGCAGGGCAGCGCTTCTCCCGGTGCCTCTGGAGCGTGTCCTGCCTGCTGCTGCCGCTCTCTGGCCAAGACATTCCCGCTGCTCCTTCATCTTTCAGGACATGTGGGGCCTCCAGATGTTGGGATGTGCAGCCCCCGAGTGCCTCCCAAAAGGGCAATTCCGATTAGAAGCAAGCAGGTGCTGGGTCGGGTGAGGGGGCTGAGTGCTCCGGAGGTTGTGTAGGGAGGAGTGTTCCTTGGAACGCTCGGGAGCAGTTCACAGGAAATGATAGCAGCGCTTAGTGGTGCAAAGAGGTTGCCAAACCTCACATCTGAGATGAGAGATGTGCACAGATAAAGAAATCCAGGCTTCCAGCCTGGAAAATCAGGGATCCCACAACTGCCCAGGTTCTGCTGCTTGTTCCAACTCTCTCTTGGCCCAAGGCTTCAGCTGGGATTGGAAAGGAGCAGCTCAGTGTCCTGAGTGGGAAATGGGAGCTGTGGCCACTTGTGGGGCTGGGGCTGATCCTCTTCTGCCTGTGGGGCTGGAAAAACCAGCCGGGTTAGGGCTGGGATTTCACATCTGGGCTCTGCTGATCCTCACAGCGTGCCAGCCGAAAGCTGGGATGCAAACGTTTGGGATTGTGCAGAAATTGTTTGCAGAGCTGGGATTTAAATTGGGGGGCTGGTGGTAATCAGCTGCCTTGCCTCCATGAATTTTGGGGCTGCCTTCTGAATCCCTGCTTGGATCCTGCCTTTTAATGTCTGTATTTGTAATACCTGCAGAGGACAACAGGAAAGGGTCATCTGCTTTTGGGCATTTCAGTCAGAACCAAAGCGAATAATTTGTCCTCTCTGTTAATGAAAAATCCCAAATCACCACCAAAGGAAATAAGACCAGGATGTGTCAGATTCTGGGAAACGGGAATTGGGAAATCACAGGATTTCCACAGCAAGAAGAGACTTTTGCATTATTTTCTTAACAGAAAAAAAAAAAAAAAAGGAAAAAAGGAAAATATTTGTGTTTTTTAAAATGACGATTTAATTTTTTAATGCACAAGTGGCTGCCCCATTGCTGGGGGTGTTCCAGGCCGGGCTGGAGCAGCCTGGCCCGGGGGAAGGTGTCCCTGCCCGTCCCTTTCCAGCTCGGAACCGCAGATGGCAGCACGAGCTTGGAATTGCTGCCTGGCTGCTCCTGCGGGAGAGCAACGCCGTCCAAACGTCTTCCTTAAAAACCCCCGAGAAACCGAGCCGGAAAGCAATTTAAACTATTTGTACACAAATGGGGCAAAACAGACGGGCAAATGCCGCGTCCTGCATTTGGATGCCTAAAGGCGTTTAAACACTTTCTAATATTTAATGTGCTGTTAGTTCAAGGAGCTTCTATTGCTTATATCTAAAGGAGGAGAGGTTTTAAAATTCTGAAGAAAAGGTTTGCTATTACCCCTTTTACACAGCATCACTTCCAGCTCTGAGCTGGTGCCATGAAACTGCCTACAAAGAGTTAGTGGAGATAAAATAGTAAAAAATATAAATATAAATATAAATATAAATATAAATATAAATATAAATATAAATATAAATATAAATATAAATTAATATAGATAATACAATTATTATAGCATGGATGTTGAATTGTCGCATTATTTTGCTGAGAAGCTGCAGTGGGATCTGTCGCACTAACACTGTGCCAGATTAACTGAGTGTATTTAAAGAAGAATTAAGAAGTTCCAAGCTCATTTTTATCTGCTACATGGATTAAATACTTGTCAAATCAGCGACACACAGGTGCTGGCAGGAACTTACCCTTTATCTGTCACTCATCAGTTTAAAAACCCCCAAACTTGTTAGTTCACATCCATGTGGCAATTTTCCCCCGTAATGTTACAGAAAATGCAGTTATCTTTTTACAAAACTCTTCAAATACCCTCAGCAATAAAAGTGCTTTAAGGGTTATTAATTTGATTGAAAAATTACAAGCTAGACTGGAAAGCAGCTTTTTGTTGGAACAATATGTGGGAAAGTCTTTGTTCCTGAGGTATTAAAATGCAAATGTTAAAAGCAAGAGGGTACTGGTGTCATAAAAAGAAAATCATTATCTCAAAGGTGATTATTGCTTTACAGTTCTGAGAAATTTCCAAGTACTTCACAGGCTTTTTCTTAGTAATGGAAAATGACCTGTATGTGATTCCAATCACAAAAACAGCTTTGAAAAATCCTTTATTTAAGCCTTCAAAAAATTATTTCTGCCTCATCCTAAAACCAAACAGTTCTGCCTCAACCCGGGGAGTGCATTTTACACCAGGCTGTAAAAGTGTGAGGATACAGCCTGAAACCTGGTGGGAACAAGGCTGCAGCCCATTCCTCCTGCTTTTCTCCTGCTCTGAGGATCAGCTTTGTGATCCCAGAAATGCTCTTTGCCCGTGGATTTCCCTGTGGAGCTCTTCATGGGGACAATAAACCAGGGCAGGGGGGAAGGCTCAGTGCTGCCGCCGCTGGGAATTCCCAAACTCCCAGGTGTTTGTCCCTGGAGTGCCCCAGGAAGGGCTGGACGTGGCACTCAGTGCTCCGGGCTGGGCCAAGGTGGGCATGGGGCACAGCTGGGGCTCAGGGGTCTTTTCCAGCCTCAGGGATTCGGGGATTCCAGGACTCCATTCCCATTCCTAGGGTTTTGCTCGCAGGGTCACAAATTTGGGTGTCTGTCCATCAAAACCCTGCTGTGCCAGGGACCAGGGCATCGGTGGCACTTTGGGTTTGTCCTCCCAGGGAGCTGCAATTTGAGATATTTGGGTGTTGCAGCTTCCAGGGAAAACACCTTGGGGAGAAATGTGATCTCCTGGAGCTGAATTGTGATTCACAGCCACCTTCTGCAGGTGGCCCTGGTGGAAGATGGAGATCCTGTCTAAGATCCTGCCCCAAAAAAACAACTCTTGGGTTCTGTTCTCACATCAGAAACCAACGTGCAGCAGGACTGTGTAGTAGGATTCAGGACTCTCTTGTTCACTAGAACATAATTTATGGTATATATATATATATATATTTTTTTTTTTTATATTATATATATATGTGTGTGTGTGTGTGTCTGTGTGTATGAGAAACATGTTGTGCAAGACTCAAGAGAGGTCTTGCCCCTTTTGCTGATATCCTGCTTCTGGTTTTCATCCCTTAAAAAATTACTTTGTGCTATTCATACAATATGAAAAACATGGAGAAGTGGTGTAACATTGGTCATTACTCCCCAGGGTTTTTAAAATTACTTCACACAGGTTTTAAATCATTCCAGGTTTCAGGGATGTTTCTTAAAAGTTTCCTAATCTTCCTCAAGGGAGGGAGGAAGATCTCATCTTAATCCTTGTGTTCTGTGAGTAACATTTGTGTTGCAAAGGCACTGCACAAAAATCAGGGTGTCAGAAGGCACACTGGAAACATTCTTTTTATTCACTGAGCAGTTTTTTCCTGTGTTTATTTGCTGGTCTGTATAGCAAATGTCTTTTTCCTTCTGACCTTTCCCTGCTCCTCCAAATAAACCCCCAGATGACTTTTGCTGCTCTGTCCAGCTGTATGTGCTCTGTAAGGAAACAATCCAGATTAAGGAAAGTTTAATTCTGGCTCACTGGCAGCAAACTAAATTGAACAGTTGAACACAGTTCAAAACTCCTGCCGAACTTTGGGAAATTATTTTTCCATAGACTTTGCCGCTTTTTAAGTAATTTGAATAATTCAGGAACAGATAAACCAGGATAACCAGCAGTGACAATGAGGTAAATAAAATGTTTCCAGGACTACCATGGAAAGTGGAGGGAGTTTGAAATGAATTGGAATGTTTTAAGAGAAACACACCCGGGACTCTGATGGATTTTAACTCTTTGCTGAAGAGTTGTTCTCTGCCAGAGGATATTTATGGGCTTTCCTTTCTCTCCCCAGACCTCTGCCCAGGTCTGGAATGCCTCTGGGGGCAGGAGAAGGCAAAGGGGAGCTCCAGCTGTGTGCCAGAGGCAGCTCAGGGCCTCTAATCTCCCAGTCTGTACACACAAGATTAAAGATCCGCAGAGAGTTTTGATTAAGAACGCAAAGTTAAGAGATTAAATACCAGGAAGCCAAATTAAAGAGCTTTAAGTCAATCTCTGAACTCATCAAAGTTCCAAATTTCTAAGCTGACATTACAACACAGGATTAGTGCAAAGCTTCCCTACCCTGATTTGATGTCCTTCCCTCAACAATGTGATTTATCCCCTGCTGCAGCTCTGTGCTTCCATAAACCCAGCTATTGTCTTGTCTGCAGAGCTCATCCCACCTGGATCCCCAGGGACTTTCCTGGGATTCCAGCCCTGCCCCAGATGGTTTGGTGAGCCTCCTTTGTGCTGCCCTGCTCAGTGCACTGTCACCAAGTGTGTCAGACCCTAGAAAATGCTTCTGGGCACCCACATCATGGGCTAAAGGAATAAACACAGCCCAAGGAATAAACACATCCAAAAAAATAAATACAACCCCCTTCCTTCTCATGTCTGGCCTGACTGATCCCAAAGACCTGGGAAAAAGGGAGACACCGGAGTGGGATGAGGCCACTGTGGTTATTCACCTCCAGGTACCTGAAAATGAGCCCTGAAAGTCCAGAATTGGTGTTCACACCTCTCTGGAGCCAGTTCTATCCAGGGTTCTGTGCAGGGATCTGCTGAAGCAAAGAGCTGCTCTGAAAACACATCCTGCAAGCTGCCACAGTTGTTATTTAAAGCTCCTGCTGTAATGCATAAAAGTAAATGTTCCCCTGCTTTTCAGGATAATAAATCCTGTCCTTCCCATTTTTTATGTATGGAATTGGCATGTCTCAGCTACATTAAGATTGTGCTTTCCAGGGCTTTTTCCACAAAAGATAACTTAATAACATTGCTAAATGCTGAGCTAATTAAAGCTTTCACTTGAAGTTACTCTCCCTTGTAAGACACTGTGCCAAGTGAGCCATTTCCAAATTTGCATCTCAAGCCTTAGAACTTTTTGTAAGAGTTGAGCACACAATTCCAAGCTTTTTGAACCAGCTTTTAAACTTTCCCAGATCCCTGTGCAGAATGTCTTATCCAGAACATCAAATTTGTATGTTAAATTATGGGGAGTTTTTTTAAAGGGAAATTGAAACTTTTGTTCTTTATTGAATTTTATTATCCTCCTTTACCAGTGCAGTTACTATTAGTGGTTATTTAGTGTAGTAATTGTTAATAGTTATTTAGTGTGGTCATTATTAATGGTTACTTAGTGTAGTTATTACCAGTGTATTTTCACTCTTAAAAGCCATATTAGAGTGAAGCTTCCCATGCTCTGGAATTACTGGAATGGTTGCCCAGCAGCTCCAGCCCTGAGCTGGCTCTCCCCAGTGCAGCAGGCCCTCAGTCCCATGAATCCTTTCCCAAACCCACCCCATATCTGCATTCTGAACAGATTCCACCACGCTGCTCCTGCTCTCTACTTTGTTGTTACAGTCCTTTAAGTGCCAGAGACCAAAAAATAGCAGCATCAATTCAAAGTCCTGCTTATTGAATATTGCTCCTTTCTGGGCAAACTGGGGACCAGATTCACTTGCAGGAGCAAAGCTTAAAGAATATTTTATTTTTTGTAAGAAAAAGAAAAATAGGCTGATTTCCCAGAGAAGCTTTGGCTGCCTCTGGATCCCTGGCAGTGACCAAGGCCAGGGTGGGCTGGGAGCAGCCTGGGACAGTGGGAGGTGTCCCTGCCATGGCAGGGGTGGCACTGGGTGATCCCTTCCAGGATCCCTTCCAAGCCAAACCATTCCATGATCATCTGATGATGATAAATTCATTTTATCCACTGTTAAAACTACAGGTACAGCAACTCTGTGTGGTGCCACCAGCAAAAGGGGCCTGATCCAGCAATGCCCCTGTGCCCAACCCTGCCCAGTGCTTTGGTGCCTGGAGCATTAAATGCAGAGGTTGTGCTTCTGAGCCACTGGTTGCATTTGTGGCTGCATTAGAAGGCTGCTCATGTTTCCCCAGTTAAACTAAATTACTATTATTTCCTTTCCCGCTCCCTCCCCCATCCAACTGTTGTTGTTTAATTAAGGGTAGCGTGCTGCTCCTCAGTGGGTGTTTGTTTATGGCCTGATAAATGTCAGGAATATGCTCTGGTGGGAAGTCTTTTAGCTGGGAATACTCAGGTCCTTTTAACCACTACTGCATCTGTGAAAAAGAAAGATTCTTTTAAAATCTCCTTTTCTGATGACTTTAAAATATTTTCATTATTAATTTAGAGAGAATGTGCAGTTCAAATTGTGCTTTGTACAATAGCCTTCTTGCTTTTTTTTTTTTTTAATCCTTGTTTGTTTGTTATGGTTACTTGCTGGCAATCTGCATGTTTTGAACCTGGAGAGGGAAACTGCACTTGTGATTTACAACAGTAGAGAATCTGTACAAGCTATTGTGCTGTGGGCACATTTATTTTTATTGGTTGTGAAGAGCACCTTTTTCAAAGCCAGCTGAAGCAGCAGCCTCTCTTTTCGGCTTGTAACCCCCAAAGTTTGGCCTGCAGCAGTTTAAGGACCGTGAAGCTGGGATGTGCTTTGCAATCAAAATTAAATCTGAAATTACTAATTTGGACAGCAGAGACAGTTGTGTGCATACGTTGCAGACTGAGGGTAATTTGTCTCCTCTGTTCCCAGGGGCTGCCCTTAGTTTATGGGATTAGATTTCTGACCAAGACCCTATTTCTTCCCTTCATCTGCTATTGACCTGAGCAACAGCAACAAAAAATAGTTACAAGTTCTTTATCACCTCAATATCCTAAGAAAAACCCTTACAGGGATATCTACATCTCTGTTTTTGTGTGGGGGAACCCAGGGACCTCTCAGGACTCCTTCCAGTTCAATTTTCTGGCTTCCCTGTGTAGGACATTGGAATATGTCTAGAAAGAGCAGAAGAGGTCCTGTATGTGTATGTGTGTATATATAGATATATAAAATTATTGTGCTATTTCCAATAGCACTAGAAGGTCAGATTTGAAGGGGAAATCCCCTTTACAACCCTTAACTCCCAAGGTGCAGTTGGATTTCTTAAACAAACACAGAAGTGCAGCCATTTATTAAAGCAAGCCCCAACACTGCCTGAGTTGAATAAACATTGATCATCTATTAATATTAAGACGGGTATGTCTTGCTGCTGCTTTGGCTCTGGATCAGCATCATCATTTATTAACATTTTGAAATAGCTCTGCAGAATGGATGATGCTCAAACTTGTGCCTGAAAAATCTCTCCACAGAGAACTTGGGAGGTGAGGAAAGCAGAAAAAATCAGCCAAAGTGGATGCAGGAAGTTCAGCCCCTCATTTTACCCACTTTCTATGCATTTTGCATAAATCAAAGGCCACGTTTCAAGTCTGTGTTAGATCATCAAATAGCTCTTTTCAAAATGTCAGCAATTCACTGCCCAAATAGCCTGCCAAATAATATTTAATCAATTGCAAATGGGATGCAGATTCTCCTGGAAACTTCGGGGAATAGTTCACCTCAGCTAAATGCAGGTAGCACTTTAGGTCACTTCCTGCACTTGCCTTGGCTGAATTAGGCTGGACAAAACTCTGATTGGAATTATTGCAGAAATGTGCAGAGATAAAGCTGAAGGCCAAATGATAATTAATGCAGCCCTCCTGTTGAATGCCTCTTCCTTAGCACTGGGTCTCATTAAAATCAATAGAAGGAGCACAGAACAAAAGGCCGTGTATTTACTGAGTTTAGCCTGTAGATAATGAAGTGGCAAATAGGTCATGCTGCCTGGGAATTTATTTAAAGCAATTTTATTTTGATAATGCCAGCTGTCACCAAGTGCTGCTGGCAGGGATGGTCTCCCAGTTAATTTTTCTTCCTACCTGAGCAAGCCTTGACCCTTGAAATACCAGCTCTGGGTGCACAGAGCAGCCCTGGGCAGGGGCCTGCAGGTGTGGGCACTCTGCACGGTAAGAGCAGAAACTGGAAAAGGGAATTTAGCCATCCACAGATGAGCAAATTTGCTGTCTTTAATTCTACAGTCAGATTAACTTTATACTTTGCTTTATACCACTGGGCCTGCTGAAAGGGTTGCATTGCATCTCCTGAGCTCCAGGTGTGCAGTGGAATGAGGAGATAACTTTGGGGTCTGGAGGAGAGCAAAGATCCCCCTGCAGGGCTCAGTCTCTGCCTGGGATGGCGTTTCTGTCTGGAGAAAGGGAGGTGATAATTTGGGAAAAGTGGGGACAGTGACAGCACGCTGGAAAAGATTTCCTTGAGCCTCAGAGCATCCCCTAGGGATGCTCAGAGTGATTTAATCAGCAGGGAAAGATTATTTAATCAATCATGAACCCGGGGCTGAATTTTTTAAAGAGAAGTAATTTTCTGCTCATTCTGGAAGGGAAGCAGGAAACAAGTGTGTCTGACAGAAAGCTGTGCTGGCTGTGGTGACATCCGTGACAAGAGGAGCCTGTGCCAAACAGGTCCTTGTGCTCCCGAAGCAGCAGAGCCCTGAACTCTGCTGCTGTTGCAGAGGGGCAGGCTCAGGGCTGTGTGCGGTGCCTGTGGGAGGTGAGGGGCAGCCCAGCCCCTCGGGTGCGGGATCCCGGGCGGGGTTTGCGGGATGCAGCTGCGGGGCCATCCCTGTGCCCCGAGCAGAGCCGGCTGTGCCTCGGAGCAGGGCGTTCATCTCCGGGCAATCCCTGCTCACAGCAGAACGCTGGATTAGCAGTGAGGAGCCCTTGTGATTAGAGAGATTAACTGCTGAACACATCACTCCTTCGGGGGCCAAGCCTCCCTTCTCATTTGGAGCTGGTAGCCCATTAAAAATGACTGCTCTGGCAATTAGGAACCCGCTGACCTGCACAGGGGCTTGTGCTTTAGGAGAACCTCGGTGGCAGTATTTCTGCCTGTTTGCTTGTTGGGCAGCCCGCATTCCTTCCTCTGGCATTTAAGGTGTTGCCTTCTCAGAAGATGCTGCTTTTATTGGAAGGAGAAAGACCAGGCAGCTCCGTGCCCCGGACACTTCCAGGGATTCTGTGCCAGAGCGTCCCCACCCCCACAGGGAGGAATTCCTTCCCACTATCCCATCCATCCCTGCCCTCTGGCAGTGGGAAGTTCATTCCCCCTTGTCGTACCATCCCAAAGAGGACTTTGGCTTTCCTAATCTCTAACCGGGCTTCCCTGCTGCCATGTAAGGAAAAAGGCAGGGAAATGGGACTTGTTGGGATACAGGGAGAAGGTCACTGTAGTCAGGGAAAAGAAAAGTTTCACTCCCAGATTCTTGGAAAAAAGAACCCTGTCAGTTGTTTATTTATTTATTTAGAAAGCACATACAGCGATGCACGGGGAGGGGACAGAGATGCAGATCAGGTGAGCAGAGAAATCCAGCCCAGAGGAAGAGCCAGACATCTCCCAGAGGATCGGTAGTACATCAGTCTAGGCGAGCATTTCAGCTGCTGTACCTCTAGATTAAAAAAAGAAACCACAGGGAGCCTCTGAGGAGAGGGAGTTTGCGTCCCCACGGGCGGGCTGGCTCTGTCCTGCTGCCCTGCCCGCTCACGCCATGGTCTCCTTCCTCAGCGTGCGCCGCTGCTGGCAGGTCAGGATGCTCGGGAAGGACGATTTCCCCTTCGTCCTCGACCTCTTCTTCAGCTTCTTCTGGTGCTTGAGGGAAATTCCCAGCTCCTCCATGATGGCGTTGAAAGACAGACACTGTGGGGAGAGGGGATGGCATTAAACGCTTCCCACAGGAGAGCCCGGCCGAAGCTCAGCTTCAGGTGAGGGCAAAGCTCAGCCAGGACCCTCACAGAGCCCTCAGGTGAGGGCAGAGCTCAGCCCAGGCCCTCATGGAGCCCTCAGGCGAGGGCAAACCTCGGCCAGGGCCCTCACAGAGCCCTCAGGTGAGGGCAGAGCTCAGTGTGAGCCCTCACGGAGCCCTCAGGTGAGGGCAAAGCTCAGCCAGGACCCTCACAGAGCCCTCAGGTGAGGGCAGAGCTCAGTGTGAGCCCTCACAGAGCCCTCGGGCCTCACGGAGCCCTCAGGTGAGGGCAAACCTCGGCCAGGGCCCTCACGGAGGCCTCAGGTGAGGGCAGAGCTCAGCCCGGGCCCTCACGGAGCCCTCAGGTGAGGGCAGAGCTCAGTGTGAGCCCTCACGGAGCCCTCAGGTGAGGGCAGAGCTCAGTCCAAGCCCTCACGGAGCCCTCAGGTGAGGGCAGAGCTCAGTGTGAGCCCTCACAGAGTCCTCAGGTGAGGGCAGAGCTCAGCCCGGGCCCTCACGGAGCCCTCGGTAGAGCTCAGCCTCAGAAGATCCAGCTGGAACAACTCCCTGGACACAACAGGTGACTGCACACTGCAGGTTTTTTTTCCCTAACTCATCTTCCACTGACTTTCGTTTAACTTTGGCTCAACTAAACATGTTTATGAGTGTTTCTGAAATTCCCCACAGGCGCCTCCGCCATGTTTTGGTGGCCTCGCGTCACAAAACTTACCCTTTCTCAGTTGTCCCTGACCTTACAAAAATAACAGATCTCATTTTAAACACCATGTACTTTAGTCACAAAAGAACCATGAGCATGCTGGAGGAAACAAAGAGTTTTTTTAAGATTTCTTTGTGGTTTAGTTATTTTTTCCTCATGAAATGAACGGACGTTTCTCAAATATAGCGCAGGCCTCAATCTTCTTCTTTTCTTTGGAAGGAATCTTTTCAAATATTGTGTGGAGAAGAAAGGAGATAATTACCACAAGAATAATGGAGATGAATGGCTTGGAAAGAAAGAAGGGATCTTCGTTCTTCCCACCATCACAACAGACATTTGGGGTAAGTGGAAACATATTTTAAAATCCACAGCTGGAATAATTACGTATAACACAAAGAAACACAAGTAGCCTTTAAGTGGAAGTATCTGGCTTTGCAAAAAAAAAAAAAAAATCCCACAACAATTGTTCTGTGCAAATATACATGAATAGATTATTTATATATAAAATCAAGTGATGGCAGCAGGGGGAAACAAAGCTTTAAGCTCCTTCCCTTCCCCAAGCTGAATAAAGTGAGTGACTGGTTCTGCAGCGAGCTCCTGTGCTCAGTGTGAATTTTGGGTCCTGTGGTCAGGGCTGCACACAGCTGAGATCCCAGACCGTGCCGGATTCATACCCCAACATTCTCCTTCTCTGAGGTGCTTAGTTTTTGTTCACCTACCATTTCGAGGTCAATTAAACTCCTGGTAATTGGTGCCGCTGCCCAGAGTCAGTGGGCGCAGCCAGGGCAGCGCATGCTGTCCTTTCCAATGGCAGCCGTGGTGGGCAGGCCCCTGCTGCTGCAATTGTCATTTTAATGGCCTCCCTTTGCTGAGGTAAGGCAGGCATCCCGGCGCTCCTTCCCCCTGCAGCAGCAGGAGGAGCAGGCATCCTCTCGACCCTTTTTGTATGCTCCAAGCTTTTCTGAGGAGCAGCACCGCTCATCCCCGAACTAATGAACCCAAAGGCTCTGGGTGGATTACTGCTCTCTGTGGTCTCAGCTTTGACTGAGTTTTTAAAATCTGGATTACAAAGTGAATCCAGAACTCCGCGGTAATTAAGGTGCTATTAACCCTCTGTAGGACTGATCAGTCTTGCTTTTGTTTTCCTTCCCTGTGTTTCTCACTAGCCTCCTCGTGTGTTGTGTTTAATCCCAGCCATTACTCTCCGCAGAGTGCAGACAGGGATGATTTCTGCAGGTGAAGGAGTGCATTTTACTGCCTTGTTAATAGGCTGGTGCTTTAATTTTCCAACGGGATTCCCATTACTCAGACTGTGCAATAACCACAATGCCTTTCACATTCATCTGCACAAAACACCCCCATGAAGTTCATTTTGCATCTGCAGACACATACACAGAACATATTGCTGGGAGGTTTTTAATATCTGATCTGTGGAGTGCCCAATGGCTCCACCTCCAACTGCTTTGAATTTTAAAACAATTATTATCAGGAAGACTCCAGGTTATTCTTGGGAAAAGCAGTGCAGAGCAAGCACAGAATGGTGTGGGGGGTTTATAGGAAAGCCATGGACGAGGAACACTCCCCAAGCCCAGGTCCTCTGAGCAGCACCTGCAAAGCAGCCTTCAAAAAGGGGATGTTGACATTGAAATTCGATTAAAAAGGGGAAGGTACTGTTCTTTTGCCTCATATTCAGGTGGCCAGACTGAAAGGGTTGCTTTAAAACCCCCTTTTTTTCCCCAGTCCACTGCTGAGGTCTGCCCAGAACAAGAGCAGAGTGGGCACAGATCAATCCCTTTTACATCTTCATGATGAATTTAACATTTTGCTTTCAGCCAGCTTAACTTTCTCATTCTGGCAGTGTCAGAATGCTGCTGGCCATGGCATGTAAAATGAGATGTCATCCTTTAAAAACAGACTAGGTTCTGCTCTCTGTGTGATGTGGGACTCTTTCTCTGTGCCCTTTGGTCATTTCAGCAGCTGCTGAAGCTTAGCAATGCAGCTCCCAAATCCTTCCTTACACTCCCATGCAGAGGTCTGTGCTAAGCTTTAGGAGAATTACAGACTCAGAATTAAAATAAACGAACAAACAAATAAATAACATAAAATAAAGTAGAAACAATGAAAAAAAAAGAGTTGTAGTCGGGATTTACCAATCTGTTGCTTCTGCTGCTGGGCTACCACTGAAGACAAGGTATTTTATTAATACCTTGCAAAACCAACCAAATAAAAATAAATAAGCCACCCAAAAGCTAGTGTATTGTGAGAACTGTGAAAATCAAAGGATGTGGGGCAGATTTCATTCTGGAAGAGCTCCTGAGCAGCTCAGGGACAGAGGAGGAAGTGCAGAAGTCAGGATTTTTCTGCTGCACCCATAGGTGGGACACTGACCTGTGCCTTGTGCTGAAAGAAAATGGATTCAATTTTGCACAGAAGGAAAAATATCCAGGATAGTTTCTTTTAGTGAGCAAACTGCTGCTGGAGCACATTGAGTATTCTGTCACACAGATGGCATGAGGAGAGGCATATTCTGATGGCAGGAGGAGATCCCCAAATTAACTCCTTTAACCTGCCAGAGTCTATTGAGCTAGTGACTGTCAAAACAGTGTGACACTAACCCAGGGATTAATTTAACTCTTCCCCACTTACAGAAACTGTTCCTTTGTGCTCTGTTCACAAGAAAAATCAGAAAAGCTGCTTGCTGCTCTCCCACATCACCTGAGCACCAGTGATGGTTTTTGATAACTGTTTTTGTAACTAGGGATGAGGCTCTGTCAGGGATAGCAGGAGCTGCTTTGGTGTCCCCCAGGGGAATTGCTGCCAGCCTGTGGGACAGCTAAACCCAGGGAACGATGCTGTCACTGCCACTGCCAGCTGGGACAATGTTTACCCAGCAAGTGACAGAAACGCTCTGCATCCGGCACTAATCTAAGGAACAATTACAAAACCGGTCCAAGCTGCAGCCCAGAGGATTTCTTGCGTGGAGCAGTGATGGAGATAAACACATTAGGCATCTTCCTTCTCCTCTGAGAGTTGAGAGGAGCTGAATTTAATTAGTTTTAAGTCTCTTCTACTGGGAAGCTGCAAATAAAAAGTGTTTTCTTAAATCAGGTATTCAGAGGACCTAATTCAGGTCTTTGCTGGAGAGAAGGAGCATTTTGTGGAGAGCCAAAGCTTTCCAGGCCCCATTCAAACAAGTTAAGAGACCATTCTGAGCAAGACAATTCCTTGCAGCATCTGGAGTGCAGCAGGAATTCCCGCCCCGGGATGGCAGGGGAGAGCTGGAGCAGCCGAGCTGCGAGCAGCACAGCTTTGTCACAAAGCACTCCAGCCTGCTGCCAGCAGCATCAGCCCTGGGGCGGATGAGAGCAGATCAGGGGGCACTGCTTCCTCTGCCTGTCCTCAGGAGCCAGGAACACAGACACCATCCAAGGGGGAGCGCGTTGGGTGTGAAGGAATCCCCTCCAGCGAGGCTCCTGACTGCTCTAGGGGGCAGAAGTGGCCCCAGGAAAACAGAGCAGTAACTCGTCTGATGAGCAGGAGCTCCGCTGGGCAGGAACACATAAAATAGGGCTGAGGGGAGGGACATGAGCTGGTGACACTGATGGAAATCTGGGACACAGTGGAATACAGGTAGGAAGGTTTGGGAACACTGGGGTTTGCCACAGTTCATGGCATCCCTCGAGCTGGCATTTCTGTGCACTTCGTGCATCTCAAATTGTTGACATATGTTTCTTGGTGGCAAACCCACATCCAGTCCATTGTCCCCTGCCCTGTCAGTCCCCGACTGGCTGAGGGCTGGAGGAAATCCAAGTGTTGTCCTCCCAGGGTGCAAAACACATCCAGTGCCAGCCTCCCACACAAAACATGCCACCAGGGTGCAATATGCAAAGCAATGCCAGGGCTTTGCTGTCTGGGATAAACTGCTGCCCGACTTTCCCACAGAGGAGTTTCTCTGTTACAAATGAACCTCACGAATTGCTCAACAAGACAATGGACTTGCTCTATTAATGGTCTGCGTGGGCGTTGCCTGAGGGTGCTCCTGTTGAACATGTCCTTAATGGTTACACGGCATAAAATTTAACTGATGGGTCTGATTTTGTGCTATGATAGTTACTTGCAGGCTTTGAGTAATGCATTTTAAATGGAGGAATTAAAATTCATTAAATGTTGACACAGGGAATAGGAGATGCCAGCTCACCATCCCTGGCAGCTTGTGACAGGGGTTCAGGAAGGTAATGGAGCCCTGCAGGGTGTTTGGGAGGTTCCCGAATTCAGAGCTGCCGGCCCACTTGCAGCAGAGACCAAGCTGCATGTTCCTCCCTGCTTTCACTGTTCAGCTCGGGTTGGGGAGGAGATGAAAAGGAGGGAAATCATTTTTCTTACCTGAAGCAGGTGAATTACCCCGGGAAATGACAGGGTGACAATTGCACCTGAGAGGCTGTGATAATTCTGAAAGGCTAGCACGCTCTGCTGAGCTCCCTGCTGGGGGTGTACTGATTTCCTGTGACACGCACTGAATCTGCCCGGGTTTAGGGCTTTGGCGATTCACTCTAGATCAGCTCACCCCCGCATTAACCCTTGGCAGGGCTGAGCCCCGCCTGGGCGCGATGCTCTCCCGGACACACCTTGCTCCTCTCCTGACTACACCGTGTGGATCGAGGGCTGCGCTCGGATCCCTCGCTCCTCCCGGATTAACTTGCCACAGTCTAACTCCGTGGATAAGGTGGTGCCAGAGGTGGAGTTGGACGGGTGGGGTTGCTTACACTGCAGTCCGTAAAAGAAACAAAAGGCCTTGCATGCAAAAGAAGAGAAATGGAGAAAGTAAATAAACGAACGAAGCAAAACTGAAAACAAGCATGAGAATGATTCAAAAGCCATTTAAATAAAAAGAGACTCAACTTATGGCAACAGAAAAGTCACGGATTGTATTCAACAATGCTTTGGATTAGCTTAGTGATAACACACCCTGCACAGCGTTTCCCATCTAAGCCGCTTATCTCACCAGGGAAAAGAGAAAACAATCCCAGAGAAACCAGACAGAAACACTGGAATCGCTGGTATTGTGCTCTGGTGAAATTGCTTCTGGAAAAGAGGCAGGATGTGCCACATTAACTCACTTGGTGATTCTAATTATTAGGCAACACCGTGCTGAGCAGCAGCAGTGCAGGTGCAGAAATGGGGTTGTGCACACGTGAGTGCAACCCCGAATTCTGTTATTCACCCCACTTATTGCTCAGTAAATTAAACCCCTGGCCTAAAGCTAAGACTAAAGCCAAGCAGACTAAAGTCTGCTTTAGTCCTGGCTTCAGGGAGGCATTGCCTTGCACAGACTCCTGCAAAGTTTCCAGGATATTCTGCACCATGTTAGCACTTAAACTAGACATTTTAATTATACTAAATATTGTAATTAGCTGCAACTGTTCTCCAAAACGTATTTGAATAAACGATCTCCCGAGACAGGAACAAAACAAAGATACCAATACATTTTTTATGCACTTTGTGCTAAAACGGGCTAAAGTACTAACTAGAAAGCTGCAATATGTGCAAATACATTAATCCTTTATCTCTGCCTTATCCCAAACTAGGCACCCTTTGACTGGCATATCCTGGGGTTGCTCCCTGAGCTGCATCTGTCTTTGCAGACAGTGACACAGCTTTGGATGCAAACTGCACCTCCCAGATCGAGTTCAAAATGTTCCTTTGTCCTCCCACTCGTCCCTGCTGCCCTCGGGGAGGGTCTTTGCCTCAACAGCCACTGCTGGCATTTATGTCACCACACTTCTAGGATAACACTTTGGATGGAGAGGGGAAATCCCTCATGGAAAAGCTCCTTTCCCACCTCAAAGTGCAAAGAGAACGTAACCCGCTTCGAGGTGGGAGCCTCATGTCTGGGAGCCTGGAGTGAGGAAATGGGAACCTTTGGGGGCTCAGGGTCAGGCCCTGGTCCTGCAGGGTAAGGTCCCCTTGTCCCTCGGGAAAGCCCTGCTGGAGAGAGGAGCCAAACAGGGCCACAGAGGGCCCAGGACAGAGCCAGGACAAGCTGCCCCGGGGCAGGAGGGGCTGGCTGACAGCTTAGAACTCTCCACGTTCCTGCTCAGCCCTGCCTCTTCCACAGGGCCGGTGGCTCTCTAAAGGGGTGTTTACACTCGGTTTTAAGGATGATCCCTACTCACAAAATGCTCTAACGCTCAGGGTGTGATTTACACACGGCATTTCCTTTGTTCTGCTCTGCCCTTTTAAATTGCTCATTACACTTCAGCGGAGCCATTACCAGTACTTCTTTGGCTCCACGATCTTACTTTACAGTGGCATCCATCACCTCTCAGCAGATCTCCCTGCTTTGAAGTGCATCCTTCAGCACTTGTAAACCCCTGGCTCTGAAAAAAGATGCTTTCTCGAGCAAGAGGAAAATGACTCTGGGGATTTGGATGTGCTTTCCCGTGTTACTCAAGTGGCTTGTGATAATGCCGTATAAAAAACCCAACAGCCCAGTTGTGCTTTATTCCTTTCCAGTGTAATTTATGCTGGAAGTCCTGAAGTTCAAGCAGAAACTGTTTGAGAAATTAATTGCCCTTGTTCTGCACTGCCCTGCTAAGCAGCACTAATTGGGCCGTGGGCGAGGCACCTCCCTGTCGTTATTGATAAATTATTTGTCACTAGAGCCAGGGCTGCCCGGTGAGAGCTCAGAAATGTGCACTCCATGGCGGAGGGGTGTGCTGCAGAGCCCGGCGGCGCCCGGGGCTCAGCCCGGCAGGGGCAGGGCGCGTCCCTCACCTGCTCGATGTCGCTGTTCTTGCGCGACTTGTAGATGAACTCGCCGATGGCCACGAACACGGAGAGCACCAGCCCCGCCGCCAGCACGATGAAGATGCCGCCGATGTTCTCCACGCCCAGGGCGCTGGCTTCCTTGCTGTCCTCCTCGGGGCAGCCGTTGCCTCGCCACCACTTCTCCTTCATCATGTGCAGCTTGCCCTCCTCCTGCAGCTGCAGGATGGCGATGGTGATCTTGTCCCTGTACGGGGACCCTGCAGGGGGACAGCGAGGCCTGGCAGTGCTGCAGGGAGCAGTGCCACCATCTGAGGCAGAAGCCTGCCTTGTCACAGGGGGGATTATTCCAGCTGGAAAGGCTGGAGGTGGGAAGGGGAGTCTCTGTTGGTGTCTGCCCTGGGGACTGGCAAGCAGAAGGCTCCCCTGCTGCAGTTATTTGAGAATTCATGATAATTGCAGGGTCTCCCAGTGAGGTTTATTTAAGCCTTGGCAGTGGGTTTCTTGTGAAGGCATTCCTCCACATCATATTTGAATATTGCTGTGAGCACTCGTTGAGAATTTCCGCTTTGCATCCCTTCTATTGACTTCAGCATCTGTTGGTTTTCCCTGCTGCCTGTAAATGAGGGCTGCCTCAGAGGAGCCCACAGTCACTCAGACACATTCTCTTCTCATTTACACCCACAGCTCCACCTCAGCTACCTACAGCTTGTAAGAGCACCGTGTGGACAAGTCCTTTATATTGTGATTTGCAACAATAGTGGCCCTGCCAGCTGAAAATAGCAACAATTTCATGCTTTTGGTTTGCAGGCCACCATTTGCTAAATGAGGTGTGTGCAGGCTCTGCAGCTTTATGGGCCTGGCAGTGTCTGGCGAGGAGAGGGGTCACACTGGGTGGCTCATTGTGCTTAGATTTGCTCTCACACACTGCCTAGCCTCTCCATCTTCCAAAATCCTGCAGCCTGTGCTTGTGAGAGAGACTTTGTGGGACCAGGATTTTGTGATGGCAAGGATGGGGGGTGATTCTGGTGCAAGAATGGTTCTGTGATTCTGTGAGATGCTGTTTGGCTCCAAAGGCACATGTGTGCTCCTAAATCCTGCCATGCTGGACTCCCTACAGCTGGAAACATTAGGGGTCTGGGCTGAAATGTAGAGCTGAAAGCCCTGCAGCTATTTCTTTCCCCTCCTTTAGCAGCACATTAATAAGACATGGAAGGACAAGACACTGGGGAATGGCTTCCCACTGCCAGAGGGCAGGTTTAGGTGGGATATTGGAAAGAAGTTTTTCACTGTGAGGGTGGTGAGGCCCTGGCACAGGGTGCCCAGAGCAGCTGTGGCTCTCCCTGGATCCCTGGCAGTGTCCAAAGCCAGGCTGGATGGGGTTTGGAGCCACCTGAGCTATGGGAAGGAGTTCCTGCCCATGGCAGGGCTGGGCTTCAATCCAGTCCCTCCCAGTCCAGGCCCTTCTGTGAGTCTCAGATTTTCTTCAACTGTTATTTCACCAAAGTCTCATTTTGCTGCACATTAAAAGTGTTGCAAACTGAACTCCATCAAGGCAAACCAAGCTTTAAGGCAGAATGTGTGCCAGAACTGCAAGGATCACGTGGCACTTCAGAAAAATCTCACTGAGACACTGCTTCTCAGTCCTTATGCACCGAAATAGCCTTGGGAATTCGGCCTCACAGCTTCAGATTTGTTCCTTATTTTGCTGTGCAGGACATTGTTAAGACACTTGTCCCGTGGATCCACGTCCCCCTTGCTGCTCCTCATTTCCTGCACCCCCAGCCCCGTCTGAGGAGAACAGTGTGAGGAACATTGCAGCTCCTCATTGGTTGTGCCACCACTCAGCTGCTGCTGGGAGAGCACTGCCAGCACTGGGCCATGCTGTGACCACAGCTGCCAGGAGACATGTGTCAGACTGTCCCAGATCCATCTGGGCAGCCAGAGAGCAGCACTGCTGGAGGCAGCCAGCTCTGAGAGCAAAACGTGCCTGCTGTAAGAATGCATGATTTGTGTGCTGGCTGTTAAAGACCCAAAAATAACAGCACAGAAAACAGGCCAGAAACACCTCCAAAAACTGGCTTTGCACTGAGGAGTGAATGATTACCCCTGAAAACAGCAGTGCCTCACAGAACAGAGAGCAGAATTGTTTGTGCCTTGTCCCCTGCAATGTGTAAGGCTGCAGGACTCATCCATTTCCCCTGTCTGGAAGGACACAGCTGAGAGGTAAAGTGGAGCAGCCAGAGTCACAGCACAGAATTTGTGGGGCTGTTCATTCTTTCCTGTGGTGTTTATGTTGCCATCAGGATTATCGTAATTCATCTGGAGGGTAACAGGCACCTCCAGATTTCTGCACTGGCTTTTAGAGTTTGTCAAGAGTGCCTGGAGAGCTGCACCGGTGGTGGTTTATTGGTGAGCTCTACCACCACCCACAAATCCATCTCCACACCTCTTTAAATATTCAGCACATTACTTATGGCCTCTGAGCTATAAACAAACCTCTTAGGCCAAGAAATACATTTATCTACTGTCTTAGCAGTCTCCCCAGGAACTGGGAAGAGCTTTAGAGTTAGAATTACCTGCATCAGCCTGCCACTGATCCTAGGGTTAAACCTGCCCTGACACATCACAGAATCCCAGAATCACTGCGGGTGGAAAAGAGCTGAGAGCAGAGTCCAGCCGGTGCCCAGTGCCCACCTTGTCCCCAGCCCGGGGCACTGAGTGCCACACCCAGGCCTTTCTGACACCTCCAGGGATGGGCACTCCAAACCTCCCTGGGCAGCCCCTGCCAAGGCCTGCCCACCCTTTCCATGGAGAAATTCCTCCTGTTGCCTACAACTGCTGTATTTTACTTGCAGAAGGTGTTCTGATAAAATAATACTATTCCTGGATTCAAGAATTCTCCTCCCTGTTTCTTTGGGAGCCATAAGGTTCTGTCCAGCTCCCTCACTGGAAATTCTGGAGTCATGGGCCCTGTGGTTTTAGATTCCCCTGCAGGCCAGTTAAGCATTGCTGAAGATCTGGTGTTAAGGGTCACAGACAACCCTTTTAATTTTTTTTTTTCCATACAGCCTATGCAGTCATTACTCTTAAATGCTCTGAGAGAAAAAACAGAGCCTTGGGGGTCCCTCTGAATAATGACAGGTTTATCTTGTTTATGAAATCAGTTGTTTATGAGATGCTTAATGATGCTGGATTATTCCACAGTGCTTGGGGATATCTATTCCCCTGAATTTTGCAGGTTTTTCTTAACAAAAAAATAGAGGTGCACTTCTCATACAAGAAACATCTTATAAATATATTTCACAGCTGCATTTCCAATGGCTGCACTGTCTCTGAGGGTTGCCATCTGTTCCAATTATTCCTTCATTGTTCTTGGTTTAAAGTGTGGCAGTTTTATAACCGCAAGGAAACTCTTGCCATGAGTTTGTCATTCTTGGGGATTTTAGCTTTTGTATCACTTTTCTCAGGGTGCCAAGGCTGTTCTCACACAGCCAGTGGAAAAATATACTTGGGATGTCATGTCTGTGACAATCTGTCTGCGGGGCTCAGCACCACAAAGAGTGACAGCTCCAAGTGCAGAGGTGTTTCTCCCTTATTTGTATCTGCTCTGTCAAGCAGTGGATGAACCAAGCCCCAGCTGGACAGGCTGGAGCACCCTGGGATAGTGGGAGATGTCCCTGCCATGGCAGGGGTGGCACTGGATGGGCTTTGAGATTCCTTCCAAGCCAAACCCTTCCGTGGCTCCCAAATTCTATGAACACAGGACAAAACCTGGCTCCCCAGCGCCAATTGTGCACAAGTGCACAGCACAAAAATATGGCACAATTTTTAATGCTCTACAATTAAAGATCTTAGAAAGGGTACTGGACATGCTAGAAAAGGTCTGCCAGAGAGTTCACAGAAATGGAGAGTCTTAAAGCTCTGCATTAAAGGGGATGAATTTCCGATTTATTTCATGGCATCAGAGCAACACTGAAGAACAGTGAGGACCAGCTGCAAGGTTCTGCATCAGGGAGATGCAGGGTTTGAGTAAGCAGTTTTCTTTGGGGCACATACAGAATCCCAGAATGGTTTGGGTGGGAAGGGACATTAAAGCCCTTCCTGCCAGCTGGGCAGGGACATCTTCCACTGTCCCAGGTTGCTCCAAGCCCCATTCAACCTGGCCTTGGACACTGCCAGGGACGGGGCAGACACAGATAATCCCTCCCAGGGAGGGATTCCTTCCCCGTATCCCATCTAGCTGTGGTTTTGTCAGTGTGAATCCATTCTCCCTTGCCCTGTTTCTGAGGTGCCAGGAGTGAATGGTTTGCCTCAGGGGACAGTGCTGTGCTCCGCAGCCTCTTACCAATGGGGGTGCCCACGCCGTAGCCCTTGGAGTCGATGAGCCCCCCGATCTGGGTGAGGTTGCAGTTCCTCTGGGTGACGTACTCGATGCTGGTGGACTCCATGAGCAGGGCGTAGTCGGTGGTGAGCACGCGCTGGATGCCCTCGTCGTTGTTCTTCACCAGCGCCGTCTGCTGCCTGCTGCTCATGAACGCCCACATCTTCTCGTACGTCGAGATTTTGGATTTCTGCCGGGGGAAGAGCAGGCACAGGGTCACTCCAGCACCCAAACTGCCCTTGCCACATGTTCCTCAGCCTCGCCAGCCTCAGTCTGGAGTGACAGGAAACTGGTGGCAGGGTTTCCTTCCAGCAGCACTCCCCTCTTACGGGGGAGGAATCTCCCGTTGTTTCCCACTTTCTTTGCAGTGCCAGGAATGTAATTACTGGCCTGGCTGTGAAGTGCTCTGGAGTTCTCTGGGCCCTTGCTGCTCCATGGATTGCAGCATGCAGGCAGCTGACCCAGTGCAGCTGGGCACTGCTGCCCTGGGACACTGCTGTCCCGGTACACTCCACTCCCACCTGTCAGGGCACTGCTCCCACTGCTCCAAGAGCCTGGTGATGAACAAAGCATCCCTCTGCCCCTGTCAGTTCATGTCACTCGCCTGAAGTCACATGCTTTAGGGATAAACTTTGAGAAACAGACCAAACCAACTCCTGCTTCGTGCTTCCCTTTGCAATCAGACTTGAGGACGTGATCCTTTTGCCACAGGGGTTAAGGGCAGTGTCTCCTCAGCCCCTCAAGCCCTGTCTTTGGTTTACAGCCATCTCAGCTGATTCCAGGCTCAGTTTTAAACACCAGCTTCAGAGGGATTCCTGTGAGAAGTTGATTTTCTGGTTCTTTGGGCTTTAAATGTTAATATGCCTTATCTATAAATTCAGTACCTGTGAATGTCACCTGCATTCCACCTCAGTTTGGTGAGCCACAGGATACCACTAAACTCTGAAGGTGGTTAAGTGGCTTTCCACAAGTAGTTACCATTTTTATAGCTCAGCTGGGAATATTTTTGAAATTGATGCTCTGTTTATGCACTAGACTGAGTCTGACAGTGAATTTAGTAGAAGAATGTATTCTTTATTCAGAAGAGTTTGTAAGAAAGATCTTGGCTTCTCAACTTGCCAGCTCCCATTTTTTTCCCTCAGGATGGATCTTGTGCCAAATTTTGGGTCTTGAATTTTCATTAATTTCAGTGGAAACACATCTGCACTTTAGAAGGCAGGAGCTGGCACAAGCTGCAACACAGGACTAAGATCTGTTATGATGGAGGGGCAAGAAAGCAGTGGAAGATTTATGGACAGGCTGGAAACAGAACAGGACAGCAGTCTGGAGAAATAAATGTGTGTCACTGCTTGTGGATGGGAAACATCTTGCCTTCAGCTGGACTTCTCCCAGATTTGGCCATTCCCACAGATGGGCAATGCTGCCTGGGGTGCTGCTGGCTTGCCCTCCTACAAGGTTTCACTGTCCTGAGCTGCCTAGGCCCTGGTTTTGGGGTATTTTCATCTGCTCTGGCCAGATCTGGCATCTCTACACAGGGAAAAGGCCAATTCTGAGGTTCCTTTCAAGGTCAGAACTCCATTTCCCCCCACCAATAATTCCAATTGCTTTTGTTTTCATTCCCCCCACTGTCTGGCTAAAAGTCACTGCAGAAAAGTGACTTCCTTGAAAAATATTTCATCTTCAGAATAATTTCTTTTCTGGGAAAACTGTAGCAGCAGGGACACTGGTGCTAGGCATTCCAAAGCAGTGGGCAATCACAGCTGTTAGCATGGGCCTGATAGACACCACTAACTACCAGTGATGTCAGCTTGGAGAAATGCAAATGGAGCTTTGGAAAAGCAGTGGGAGTACCTTGCTTTTCTAATATGCTTCCTGACCTCCATCCCATCCAGCAGTTACACTGTGTAATCTCATCTCCAGGGGCTTCCTGCTGCTGCTTTGAGCACAAAGTCCTAAGTCAAAACTCTTCAGAGTCTGCTTGGTGTTTTCCTTTGCCTGATGTCTCCAGAAACCATTTTTTCCATGTGTGTCCCACACAGTCCTGGGAACCAGGGGGATCTGGGCTGTGTCCCTCGTGTCCTGCATGTCACTCCCTTGTTCCTGTTCCCTCCACAGCCAGCAATGACCAGCACGTCGTGCTTCGCTTTGAAAAATGTGGGTCTGAAAACAATCTGTTCCCCTGGGCATTCCTGGGCCTGAGTACTATTTGATGTGACAAATCCCATCTTGCAGCAGAGAAAGCACTCGAGGCAATGGCCCTTCCCAGGGCACCCAGGGAAACGCTCCTCAGGGTGTTTTTGCTGCTGCCGCAGCGATCCCTCCTTTCCCTCTCCCTGTCCCCAGCACTTCAGCACTCCCGGGACTGGACAGCTCCCCGGAAAGCGGCACAGCTGGAATGTCGCGGCAGAGGCGCTGGAACTGTGCTGTACCCTGGGAGGAGAGCGGAGTGGAGTAACTGCTGCCTGAATTCCCTGCTGCTGCCCGAATTCCCTCCCGCTGCCTTCTCCCAGCTCCCAGGCCCTTCCCTGGGCTGTGCGTGCTCGTTTGGCTCAAGGAGCTAACAAATACAGCATTTCACAGGCTGAGGAAGGCAGAGTCAGAGCCTTCCTCTGCAGACTGAAGTAGCTGGTTTTGTACAGAGAGCTACTCCAGGATTTTTTATTTCAAGTTTTGGACGGGACAAAGAACTCCTAATCTTGTGAGGATCTGGACATGCTTCCATAATTTAAAAAAACCCCACAGTATTTACAAGTGTGATACACTGCATTTTTCATGCATTTTCACTGAGTCACCATCCCTCTGCCAGGGAATCCATCCCCAGTTTCTGTACTGTCCTTCCCCTGTGCACATGCATTTCAGGCACAAGTAAGCTAGCACATGTAGTGCATAAATATTTAACCATCTTGACTGGAGGTTTTCTTTTAGAAGCTCACATGCTTTTTAGCCTACATGTTTCTGCCTGCAGGATTAATGGTGCAAAAAGAAATCAGTGTAAAACTAAAAACAGCTCTGGGAAATTTGTTCTGAGCTTCTCATGTAGAGCTCCAGGACCTATTTCCTCTAAAAATGCAGGGATGCAACAGGATTTGAAGTTTTGTCTTTGAAGCTGAATTTGACTTCAGAATATCAATGGCAGTGAGCTTCTTTGGGCATGAAAGAGCCAGAGGAGAATCCAGAGCTTGCCTCACTGGAATATCTCCAGGAGGGTTTCCATCTCAGTGGAAATGTCAGCTCATCATTTCAGGAGCTCACTATAGCAAAATGCTGTAGTTGGTGTTTTTCTTTCAGCAAGGAAACATCTCTGTTCAGCCACAGGAGAGCCTTGACAGGGGCAGTTCATCCTCGGCAGCACCAGCAGGGACAGACTACACAGAATCCCAGAATCCCAGAATCCCGGGATGGTTGGGGTTGCAAGAGCCCTCTGGAGGTCACCCAGCCCAACCCCCTGCCAAGGCGGGGTCACCTGGAGCAGGTGGCACAGGAATTGTGGATTTTTGCCTTTTTGGGATGTCCCCAGAGAGGGCGAGATCTCTTGTCACAGATGTTGTTCTGCCCCACTGCTCCCCCCAGAGCCTCCTCCCCTCCCGAGGCCCTGTGTGTGTGACTCCATGAATGCCATCCTCAGATGCCACAGGGAAAAGCCTGATCCGGGCTCACCCCGAGCCTGACTGCCCTGCTCACCCTGCTGAGGGAGCTGCTACGGAATTCTGACTGTCACAGGATTTCTGTGCACGTATCCTGTATTTATAGCTTGTTGGCTTTTACACTGACATTTTATGAAATTATCCATTTTGTATGTAATTAATACTAATCATTAAGAAAAAGGAAAAAGACATAATTATCACAGTTGTCTACCAAACAGTTAGCTGCAGAAAACTCTTCACTTGCAGATGTGTTCAAGTGTGTGTGTGTGGCCCCTGTGTGGATAGTCTGGTAATATGACCATGGAGCATTAAAAAAAGGGACAAACAAACTTGCATTTTCCTGTGGAATTACCATGGTGCAAATGTGGCTTTCAGAAGGGGAAGCAGACTGTTCCAGCTGCTTTTTAGTGAAGTGGTTTGGAGGAAATAGCATCCCAGCTGAAGAAGAATATCCCCATGTCCTTGTCCTGGCTCCCATCAGAGGCAGATGGGTTTACCCCTCACTGCACTTCACTGCCAGGCTGCTTTTCCACATGTCCTGGGGGAAACCTGCTGGCTTTTACATTCCTGGTGCTGAAGGGCTCACTAGGCTGGGGTACCTGGTGCATATACCTTCTCTTCCAGTCCCTCAGGATGCTGTGGCTGTGGGTGGATTATGTATTCCCTCCGATCGCTCGGGATGCTGTGGCTCCGGCTGTGGGTACCTGGTGTATTTGTCTTCTCTAATCCCTGGGGCTGCTGCGGCCCTGGTTTTGTGTGAACGGTGCATTTCCCTAGCCCTGCGATCCCTGGGGCTGCTGTGGCCCTGGTTTTGGGTGAACGGTGCATTTCCCTAGCCCTGCGATCCCTGGGGATGCTGCGGCTCCGCCTCCCGGCCCCGCCGGAGCGGCTCCGGCCCCGCGGCTGCCCGGGGCTGCCTTACCTTGAAGAAGGTCATGGTGGATCCGTCCCTGACAGCCCCGTACTCTATCTTGGTTTGCTTGGCCAGGTCATCTGCCGAGTCAATGGGATGCATTTCCCTAGCCCTGCGATCCCTGGGGCTGCTGCGGCCCTGGTTTTGTGTGAACGGTGCATTTCCCTAGCCCTGCGATCCCTGGGGCTGCTGTGGCCCTGGTTTTGGGTGAACGGTGCATTTCCCTAGCCCTGCGATCCCTGGGGATGCTGCGGCTCCGCCTCCCGGCCCCGCCGGAGAGGCTCCGGCCCCGCGGCTGCCCGGGGCTGCCTTACCTTGAAGAAGGTCATGGTGGATCCGTCCCTGACAGCCCCGTACTCTATCTTGGTTTGCTTGGCCAGGTCATCTGCCGAGTCAATGGGAGATTCCATCCTCTCCACGGTCAGGAAGGCAGCCAGGTTGGCAGTATAGGATGAGATTATGATTAAGGTGAAAAACCACCATATTCCTCCAACTATTCTGGTGGAAAGAGCTTTGGGCATCAGCTCTGATCCTGTTACAACACCATCAGAACAATCATATTAAAATGAGGCTTTCCTGATACCACAGCCTGGTTTTAGGCACAGAATGCTTTTATGAGCTGTAGCGTGATAAAATGATTTCAACAATAATCTCACAGATGCACAGCTGACATTTATAATGGTAACACACTGGGAAGGGGATGTGTGCCATGATACATGACAAATGGAATTATCCTTGGGTCTAAGCCCCTTACCTCTCTGAGCTAACCAGCCTTGTGATATTAATCTTGTACATCCCCAGCAAGCTACTCTGGTATTTCTGTCTGCTTCTGGAGTCCCTTTTGCCCGTACACTGCAATCAATTTTGTAACCAGAGCTCTTTAGCAAAAGCTTTTCTGCTCTCAGCTGCCTGACAGAAATACCTCACAGGAGGAGCCTGCCCCCTGCATCCTACTGACACATCTCAGCACCAACAGGGAGATCAGGGCAGCTCCAGCCACCTCCACTGCACCTCAGCTCAGCCCCCACAAAACCTCTCACTAGCAACTTGTGCTTCCCATTTGAAAACCAGAGAGTCCATGGACACATCCCTTGGATCCTCAGGGCGATGCAAAGTCTGGACAGTGTATTTAACACTCATTATTCTGAGCAGCTTTGAGCAGCTCTCTGCCATTGCCATAAATCCCCACAGAGCAGCACATGTTACCTGCACTGCAATGGTTTGCAGGCAGCTCAGATAACCCTATTTCAGCCACAGAGATACTCGTGTTTCCAAGCATTCTGAGGCAAATTTTCTGCTCTTTTACTGGGGGGCCATTCCCACTGAATTCTGTTCATAATGTGGGATTTGAGGATCTGGTTCAGCAAAGCTCTTTGGTAGCCGCCTGAGTAATTTTTTGCATCATTATTTTGCTGATGAGGGATGGACATAAGAAAATACTTAAGAGCCTGTGAACAGAGTGCTCAGGGCTAAAGCTTTTGATTTGACAAACGTTTTTCTATTACTGGAAAAACATGTTGACATATGATGTCTCCTCAGCCATTCAGCGAGTTGTGCAAGAAATTTCAACATTGCAGAGAACATTTTCAGACTTTGCAAAAACTCTGAATGTGACTTTTGGGGCAGAGACCGAAAGGGTAAAACCTTCCCCACCAACCAGCAAACAGATTGGAGCTGTATTTGTAAACACAGAGCTGTGTCTCTTAAAGGTCAGAGCTAAGCTTAGCCCAAGGGTTGGAGTGTGTTGACAGAACTGCCAAACAGCGAGAGCAGGCTGAAGGCAAAAACTCTCACTTGAAATTTTCCAGGCCAAATGGAGTTGTTTCCAGAGCTGTAGCTCTGCCTGGGTTTGTGTTTAGGCTTCTGCTGTACTTTCTTGCTTTCCTGATTAGATTTTATTTTCAATACAATGAAATATTTCCTTGTTGCCCTCTATTTCTAAGCTGGGGTTGAACAGCAAAAGCTGTGCTCATGCAGGTCATCCTGAAGGGATTCTTGCTTTTAAACTCAGGCAGCCATACAAACAGAATTCCTGCACTTGGCCCCTGATGCTGTGCCACACACATGGAATGTACCAGCACTGCTCAGGAGAGGATGGAAAATCCCTGTGTGCTGCACTTGTGGGGTGAGAAGCCAAACCTCCTGTGATTTCCTGCAACAAAACATGGTTTGTGGGAAAGAACACGCTCAGTTCCCACTGGTAATCCTGCTCTGAGTGACTGCTGTGGTGAGGTGAGAGCAAACCCTGCTCCTGGCTGAGCTGAGTGGGGCAGCTTCTCCTTTTCCCCATGGTTATTCCAGTGTTCACCTTTCCAAGTGCCTCGGTTCCAGCAAAAAAGCACTGGTTTTTTATGGAATAATAGAGTGGCCTGGGTTGGAAGGGACCTTGAGGATCACCCAGTGCCACCCCTGCCATGGTAGGGACACCTTCCATTGTCCCAGGCTGTCCCAAGTCCTGTCCAGCCTGGCCTTGGGCACTGCCAGGGATCCAGGGGCAGCCACAGCTGCTCTGGGCACCCTGTGCCAGGGCCTCACCCCCCTCACAGGGAAAAATTCTTTCCTAATACCAAATCAAACCTGCTCTGTCAGTCTGAGTCCATTCCCCTTGTCCTGTCCCTCCATGCCTTGTCCCCAGTCCCTCTCCAGCTCTCCTGGAGCCCCTTCAGGCTCTGAGCTCTCCCTGGAGCCTTCTCCTCTCCAGTGAGCACCCCCAGCTCTCCCAGCCTGGCTCCAGCCCTGGAGCAGCTCCATGGATTCCTCTGGGCTCTCTCCAGCAGCTCCAGGTGCTGCTGCTGTGTCCCCAGGGCTGGGGCAGCTCTGCAGCTGGGCTCTCACCTGGGCTCAGGCAGAATCCCCCCTTCCTGCCGCCCAGGCTGTGGGATCAGCCTGGATCTGCTCCATCCCCACCCCGCTCCACCTGGGCACTCTCTGCTCCTGCCTGCCCCTTTCCTGGCTGAGCTGAGCTCTGAGGGACAGCTCTCCTTTCTGACAGTGACAGCTCCCTGGATGGATTGGATGAAATGTGCCCTGTTTGGATGCTTTCGGAGGATGCAAACACATCTGAGACTTCCAGGGAAAAACAGGGGAAGCAGCATCTAAATCAAAATGTTGCCAGCAAGACTCGGGGGCAGAGACAATACTTGCTGAAGTCTCTCTAGTGCCTTTTTATGGCAGACATGACAGCCAATCCTGATCCAGACTTTGCTCACGCTCTGTAGAAAAGAGAAAGTCTGATCATCACATTTTAAAATTTAATCACAAGTGGCTTCCAGTCAAGCATAACGAGCAGCTGCTGCCAAGGAGGAGGAGTGCAACGCTAGACCCAGACTTCCACCACCGCTCCCATCATGTCCAAACTCTTCACGTGACCATGAGGCACAGACAATCACACCACAAGTTTGCACATGGAAACATTTGTGTTGCCTTACAAATGTTTTCTTTTGCCTTTCTTTCTTTTTCTCTCTTTCTTTTGTTTTGTTTTGAATCTCCTTAAAAGACAAGCAGAGTCTGGTTGGGGCTGACTGTCATGTACCCAAGGTAGTGGTAACGAGCAGACACTGCATCCCACAGTTTGCTGTGGATGATGGTAAACTCCAAAAAAGGCAGGACAGGAAACACAAAATCCTGGGGCACTTCCACACACAGGGCAACCACAGGTAGATACACACACCTGCCTGATACTGTAAAACCTCAGCCTGTGTTTTACTGACAAATTGGAAGGAAAACAAAACAAAAAACCTCCAAAACAAAGCAGAAATGCTCTTCTTTCATCCAACCTCCTTCAAAGCAACTTCTGTTGGGAAGCTCTGTATCCTCTCAGTACAATAATGCACCACTAAAAGCAAGTGCATCTTAGGTCAATACAAACTTTATTCTCTACCACATCTAGGAAAAAATCCTCTTTATTTTTAAATTTTATTAACTCATGTCTGTTAAAGAGGAAAGAATAAACTGTACCTGTATGAATGCAGAGATGGTTTTACATTCCTCACTTAAATGTTTAGGAATTTAATACAAAAGTACTGCTGGGCTTTGCCTTTTTGGTTGTTGTGGGGTGGGGTCTTTTTTGTTCAGCTTTGATTCAACTTGAAATGTTTGTCAGAAAACAATTTCTCTCTTTTCAGTGTCCCCTGGTTTTGGTGAAAAGTGATTTAATTGGAAACCTTGGAACATAAATGCCATAAACAAATGTGTTTAGTACATAGATCTATTTGACTTCCCACGTGGAGTAAGCATCACTGCCCCTCCTTGGCATCTGAATAAAATGTCATCTGTTTCCAAAATCATCAATAACAGGGGCTCATGACTGGGTTAAGTTAAGGCTTCTAGGGTTGGATGCATTTACAGAAGGATGGGACTCATACCTGCAGAAAAGCCATAGAAAACCAGGGTTTGGTGTTGGTTTTAAACAACATGTTTGACAAGTGCCTACCAACTCAACAGCCCTTTTGGAGAAAGAGCATCTTTCCTTGTTTGGCAGCTGGAACAGCTCTTCTAGGGCAGCTAAGGCTGTTTGTGTTGGGATGGAGCCCAACATTTTTCTGTTGTCAAACCTCTAATACCGATCAACTCAACTTCAGCACGAGGCACTTCATATCCCTCTTGCAATCGAATTCCATTTCAGCTGCAGAACTCCCTCCCGTGTGGCCCTGCGTGCTCCCCTTTCTCTCAGGTGCTCGCCCTCCTTCCTCCTGGCCTGGGCTGCACAGCTCCCCAGTGGCACTTGGCCTCCCTCCCCTGGGCTACTCTGCGTGTGTGAGATCAGGTTTTACAGTACATGCTGCATTTACAGAGGGTGGAGTTTACCAGCACAGAAGCCCTTGAGCAGACTGTGGGACGTGTGCGAGAACGAAGTGTAACCGGTGTACCTTGCTGCATGAGAGCTCCAACTCCAAACCAGAAACTATTTAGTAAAGTAAAATTGTTTTCCACCACATCTGAGTCTGGGTTGCACGGGTGGGGGTTATACCACTCGTATGGTGTAAACCTGTGGCAGTCAACAGAAACAGTCTGTAAACATCGAGCAGAGGACACACAGCAAACCTGCTGAGCAGCGCGCCCGGCACGGCACCACGCAGGGAACGGGCACGGGAGAGCCTGGCACAAGGGCTGACCCGTGCCAAAGGAGAACTTGGCATGAAGGGTGTCCCAGGACATTGGCACCGACGCGTGCCAAAGGAGAACTCGGCATGAAGGGTGTTCCCAGACATCAGCACTGACCCGTGCCAAAGGAGAGCTTGGCATGAAGGGTGTCCCCAGACATTGGCACTGACTCGTGCCAAAGGAGAGCTTGGCATGAAGGGTGTCCCCAGACATTGGCACTGACTCGTGCCAAAGGAGAGCTTGGCATGAAGGGTGTCCCCAGACATCAGCACTGACCCGTGCCAAAGGAGAGCCTGGCATGAAGGGTGTCCCCAGACATCAGCACTGACCCGTGTCAGCCATGCATCAGCTGTGGAGCGATGGGTGGCACGCTGCTGGGCCTGGCACGGGGCTGCTGCTGCTCTCCTCCTCCTGCCACAGCCCCACGGCTGCCTGCCCCACGCACAGGGCACGGCTGGGAGCCACGGGGCTGCTCCTGGGGTGCACTTTGGGAATAAGGAAGGAGCAGCAGCCCTGTCAGGGCGGCACCACTCACTGTCAGTGCGTGCTGGACGTGCCCTCCCTGCAGCAGGAGCTGCCCAGCATTCCCAGAATCACGGGGTGCTCTGAGCTGGCAGGGACCCTTCAGGACCATGGAGTCCCCCTCTGGAGCAGGTGCCCATGCAGGACCAGCCCCACAGGCTGGTATTCAGAGCACCCTGCTCTCCCCAGCTTTGGGAGGCAGCTCCCCAAGCCTCAGGACACGGGATGGGCACTGCGGGGAGGGAGCTGCACAAGGATCCCTGGAAGAGCTCTGGGCTAAGCTCACACCCAGCAGGAGCACCCAAGGACTGCTCCTGCCCAGGGTGCCCCCTCGGGCTCCCCAGTGCCACGTGGCTTCCCATGGAACAGGTGGATGCAGCTTTAATTGACAACCTCACCCAACACATTCTAATTACTGTTGCAACAATATAATTAAGCATTGAATTTATGCACGGTTGAGAGCGGAGTGCCTTGCTTGGCTGAAGTAATGAAGTCTGGTAATAATGAACCCGTTAATTGGGAGAGGATGTAGCTTAGGATGCCACCAGCTGCACAATACCCAGAACAAGAGTATAAAAAATCATGACAAAAGACAAAGTTTTCAGGTTCAAGTTACAACAGTTCTGCATGCACCCATCAAAAGAAAAGCAATTCCCAAGTTAGATGTTTCAGATTTCTGCTGTAATAATGGAAGCAGGTGTTGGGGAGTGACCAGACTCAGTGCATGCACGCAGAGGGAAACACATCCTTCACAAGAGACTCCCAGCTAGGACCAGTAGGTTTCCAACAGGTTTCTAGGAGTGAAGAGTTCCCCCCACAGTGTTCACACAGGGCAGGAAGAAGAATAAATCCCTCTGCCTGACCTGCCTGGGAAGCCCAAGGCTGGAATTTTGCAGGGTTTCAGAAAACCACCACATTCAGTGAGTTGGAAAAATGTCTCCATCACATACAGAGCAAAAGAGCCATGAATTTCTGGCAGCAAAGCCTTGTCTTCCAGACTGGGAAGGTTTTTCTAGCCCTGGTACATAATTTAATGTGTTAGTAGGTGTACATCTCTTTTACACCTCAAATCAAAAGCTGATTTTCTTCTTGTGTTTCTATTGCTGCGCTGAGCTCTGGTTTACAGTTCAGCAGAATTCACTGCTCAACCTTCTGCTTTCCTGGCCCTTTCCCCCATGGTTTTCTCCCTCTTCAGCAGCAGCTGTGCTGAGGTTTCTGATAAAGGTGGCATGCTCAAGGTCACCCAAGCACCTTTTTCCACAGGGTCTGTGTGACATTATTGACTCAGCTACTTGGCTCTACCTCCACTGATGTAACAGCACAGCTGAGATGGCATTAGCAGAAAGGGAAATTTTGGCAGAAAGCACCTTGTTCATCCACTGGCAGTGCACTTGGAACAGAGCTTTGCCAGTCTGCAACCCTTCACAGCAATAAAAACTTCAGTGTTTGAGTTTAAAAATTAATGTAACAATGACAGGGCTATGTAAGGCTCAGAGACAAATGAGAAATTATTCAGCTGCTGAAAAGTTGAAAGAAATGACAGGAGGATTATACCAGTCTGTGCAAATTATTCCCAAGTATTTGTTTTCCAGGAACTGCTGTCAAAATGTGGGTAGCCATGTAATTTACTGTGACAGTGCTAAGAAGTGGATGGTTTCTGGGGTTACTAAAAGCAACCACTATTTGCTGAAACACTTTGCAAATCTTACAGAAATCTTGGTGTATTTGGAGACATGGACAGGTCTCAATGTGGGTTTCAAGAGCAACTTAGCTTAAAATGTATAAATTTAAATTAACATGAGCACAATTTCATTTCTTCAGTCCATGCAGCTGAATCTAACTAGGCACTGCTTTCAGGCATCAGCTCAAAGAAAGCATTTGTGTGCCCTTCCACTGTTCTGAGGTGGAGAGGGCTGGGGCGTGCTTTCAGTCTTGGCACACAAGTGCAGAAAAGTCAATGTGCCAGAGAGGAGCAGATTTCAGATTAGTCATGACTGAGATCATGGGTTGTGTACAGTGGAGTTATTATTTATGGGGCAGTGAGGCACTGCAGGAGCCTGTGGGAAGTGGTGAGTAACTGCACACAGCCCCACAGCTGCTGGGGAGGGATAAACTCCTCCCTCACCTCAGGGCACCCCTGGGAGGGTAACCCATGACCTCTCCTCCTCTAAACCATTTCAGGAGGAGGAGACCTCTGAGGCTGGACCTCCAGCAAAACTAGGTTCAGCTTTTGGGTCTTTCACCTGTGAACTGTGTGCACCGTGAGGAGAAAAGGGAAATGCCTACATGCAAGTAACAAACTGCTTTTCAGCACATGTCAGCTGGGGCGGTGCCTCCTGATGCATCCCATATTTCACTTGGAACAGCCCTTAAAGAGAGCAAAACCTCAGTGCAATACAGAAAAGCAGTGTTGATGAGAAAATACTTGCAGAAAGGTTTTAGGACTGGATAAGCCCCTTAGCATGGTACTCCAGAGCCCATCCCACACCTGTGAGGGGAGAGGCTGTGGGTGCATCCAAAACTCTGTGCTGGCCTTACCTGGCAATGACAAAGAGGACACAGCTGACTCCAAGGCAGGCCAGGAGAACATACATCCAAATATCTGGAGAGAGAGGGTTTAAAAAGGAGAAAACGCCGGGGTTGGTCCCATTGGGCTTCCGGTACAAGATGCTGATTCCCAGTGTCATGAAGGGCTTGGAGAAATCAATCACTTTCTCTCTGACATAGGTAATGGTGAGAGGAGCAACAGCCAGGTCAGCTTTCTGCAAACACAAAAGGGAAAGCACTCATCTCCTTCATGTTCACCAAACCCACTGCAATTCCCTCCATTTCTTTCCTGAGTATTAAAAAATAAACCAATTTTGGCTCAAATTGAACAAAATTTAGCATTTCTAAGATATTTTGAGGGGGATGTGACATTCCATTTCCTCTTTTTACAAGTCAGGGGGGACATCTGGGACATGGCCACTGATGGATATTTCCTCCCAACACCTGCAAACTGCTCATTCAGACATTCCTACTCTGAGGGGTGGCAAAACAGACACAGCAGTGGCCCTAAGAGGTGAAAACCACAGCCAAGATTTCAGATATAAAATACCCCAGGCGAAAGGAGAACAGAGACAGAAGAAGGGTTCAGTCTTACATGATCTATGAGCTCCTTGACCATCCCATTCCACTCTCCCTTGTCATTCTGGGCTCCGTATTTGCCGTCAGAAACGAGTTTGACCTCATAGATGAAGCCTAAAATGTTTGACAGCTCCTTTAGCAGGTCCAGGCAGTACCCCTCGAACCTGTCATTGCCATACAGGGGCTTGTCAGACTTCTTGTACATCACGTAGGGATCTTCCTGCAGGAAAACACAGCGGACAGGCAGTGAGAGATGTGAGCCTGGCTCGGATTACATCACTTTCTCTACATGATGCTAATATTTTCCAAAGGGATTGCAAGTACATGGGAACCAGCAATTTACTGTGTGCATTAAAAGCTCTTCTAGGTGTGTTAACAAACTCACTGAATGCATTAGTGAGAAGCATAAGGGCCCTAATTTTCAGTGGAATGGACCATTTGTGGCTCCCAGGAGCTTTAATTCCAGTTGTGCCCAGCAGCTCCAAACTCGGACCCGGGGTCTGGATCCCACATTGTCCCACCCCAAGGGACGGGAAGGGATACTGAAGGACAGAGGATCCTAAATAACATAAAAAACCCATAAGAGCAAGCTAACCTTTTATATTCTGTGAAAAATAAGTCTTTACTGAGAAAAATCTTCAAATGGAGTGAAGGAAGAATGGAGAACAGCAAAGGCAGATTGCAAAGTATGTTTTTGCTTTCCCTTTTACAGGATTTTGGATAGAAGAAGATCTGGGCAAGTAGTTTCATGTGGCAATAGACACGTAGTGTAGGAGCCTTTGAGCTCCCTCCCTCCTCCTGAGGAACCAGGCAGAGCAGTTGAAACAAAAGTGACATTACTGGGTGTGTAGAGAGCACAAGGCAGAGCAGCTCCCGAATACCCAGTTAAACCTTTTCCATTCCTCGCAGTAAGCACAATGAAAGCACAATCTGTCTGTCTGCTGTTTAGCACTTCCCTTCAGCCCTCCTTGTCTCATTTCCAGTAAAACTGAGGATGTATGAGCAGTGACTGCAAAGCTGAGCATTTGTGTGTGTCCCTTCTTCTGGGAGGAAAAGTGCGCAGGGCTCGTCTGAAATGCTGGAGAAGGGGAAACAATTTTGGAGGCAGAGGTTGTGGGAGTCTTCCAGTGGCAGTGTGGTGTTTTGGAGTCAATCTCACGTGTGTGTGTGGATGCTGAGCCTTACCAGAATGGTGGTGACGATGAGCGTGCGGTTGGCCAAGGAGTCCGTGATGTTGGTGGACCGGTCCTTGTTGCTGTCCGTCATGTTAAGGCCACTGTAGGAGTTCCAGACCCCAATCTGCACAGAGGAGAGTGGGTGAGAGGCTGCCCTAATCCCTAACCCCCAGAGCACGGGCTCAGGGGTCACTCAGGAAGGGACTGAGTGCTGGAGGAGGGCAGCAGCTCAGAGAAACAGCAGCACCGTGGGCTGATTCAGAAACCCCAGGCAATGACTGCAAAATGCACAAGTGCAAACCCTGGAGCACTGAGAGTATGAGGCTTGGCAGTGCACTGCTGGGGTGGCCAGCTGGCTAATGGAGTGGAACATGCTGGCTTTGTTCCCTGCTAAAATAAAAAAGTAAAATGTCTATTTTTATGGGGTTTTTAAAAAAAATTTGTCAGTGGTGGAGCTGAGACATGTGGCAAGACCTGTCTCTTCTGATAGAACAGGTTAAAAACCTGAATGGCTACATTGGAACTGGCTGATGGATGCACCGGCCTTTCGCTTGCCCTGTGCCTTCAGCAGGTTTAGCAAAGATTATTCTGTCATTCCTGGACTCCTGGATGTGCCAGAGCTATCAAGGTGGTACATTTCACACCCCGAGCAGTATTTGCTCAGCAAACATCAGTGGCCAAAGGCAAATTCCTTTCCAGCCCTGGACACAGTGAAAACTTCCAGTATTTACTGTGCAATCCAAAGCCTCCAGGGAAGATATTTGTCATTTCAGTGGATTTGGATTTATGCTGTGGGGGCAGAAATTATAACCATGTTATTTCTCCACATCAATATTTACCCAACTTAAATGCAGGCTGGAAGCATCTCCAGCATTTTTGCCTTTGGATTTTCATGCCCAGCCTGGCTGAGGGCTGATGTGAGGAGCTCCAGGGGAGGAGCTGCCTCAGGCAGTTTGATTTATGCTGGCCTTTGTGGAGAGCACAACCATTTCAAGCAAACTCAGGGTTTGTGTTCCCAGGTGCCACTGCTTTTGCCCCTCACAAACTATTTTTTCCATATTCTTAATGGGGACAACCATGCCATTAAAAAAAAAAGTTTATGCCAAGCATTTGTCAGTCATTCCCTTTGTTTCCAAAACTAGATCAGGATTGGGAAGCTGATCTGGAAAGTGCACAGATTTACAAAGGAGATAAAATGCTGGCTATTACGGCAGCCTGAGCCAGGAATACAGTAAACATCCAGCGTCCCTGGATTTGCACCAGGGTGTGTGAGCCCTTCTGCTCACTGTTACTGACTTGCAATGTGTTTGTTGGCTGGCAGCAGGGAAAGAGGAGGACAGCCATGAGACCCAGGAGCAGCACAGCCACCGAGCACACAGAACACACCAGGAGAGCACTGCACGTCTGGGCAAAGGGACAGCACCGCAGGACAGCCCTGCTGGAGGGGCCCGAGGGAGGAGGAAGGATCAGACCGAGGTAGGACACCACTGGGGGAGTTCAAGGGATGTTTTGCAGTTTAGTGACAAGTGTGAGAGGTGCCATGTGCCCTCCCCAGCGAGCCCCTGCTCTGAACCAACTGTGATTTGGTTTAAATCAGCTCAGCAGAACACGAGATGCCTGCAGTCCAAGGGGAGATTGCTTCTGCCTGTCAGGGGATGATCTACTCCCCAGGAAGGGGGGGAGAGGGCCTTGGTGCCTCAGCCTGGAGATTAAACTGGGTTATTAAGGATGCATGTGCTCCATGAGAACACAGGAGGGGTTGTGGAGGGTGTTTTACACTGGTCTATTCTCACAAAAACAGCACAAACCCAAAACCATTCTACACTGTGCAAGAGGGAGGGGTGTGGAGTAATGAGATCTGTGTGCACCATGGGCAAAATACAATTCTAAGCACTATAAAAAGTTTCTGTCTCATGACTGCAGAACACTTCAGACTTAGTTTTTATCTTCTCCTCATAGAACAGCAGCCAGGGGTTGTAAGTCCTGTGGGAAGCAGTGCGTGGAGCTGGTCTCCAAATCCCACTTTTGTGTTTTAAGCACCTTATGTTCAAAGAGGGATGAGATTCCTGGGGTAATTTACATCTTTTATAAACAAGCTTAGTCCCAATTTCCATATGTTAGTGAATGACAGCACCCACTTAATCATCTCTATTATTTTCTGTAAGGAGCTAATAACACACTCATCCAAATTTTGAGGCAATAATGCTCAAACGCTGCCAGCACTGAGAGGTTTGTGTGGGGAAAAACACCCCCAACCCTGCACATTAAACCAGACTTTGAGCTGATGCCAATACACATCCAAAATGGTGTCATTTTACCCTGTACATTTTAGGTGAATCAGGAAGGATGGCACGGGAGAAAAGGACTGGTTTTGCTGCAGCAGGGGCCTTTACTCAAAGATGGGAAAAGTACAGCTCCAAGAAGTAAAATAATTATTAAACCCCCCTGATTTTGGTGAAACAGATGAATCCTGCCAAGATCTTTTTAGTCTTTGCAATTACAATGTCTCAAGTGGAGAAAAACTTATCCTACCAGGAAAATTCCTGCTTTCAGAGAGACTGTTGTCTCTAAACTGCAATAGGAGAGTCACCATTAAAACCCAAAGGCTGAGTGTGAAGACACAGCCCAGAGGGTTTTGGCATCACCTGTCTGTGTACAAACCTTCTTCCACACTTTATACAAATGATTAGAACCCTCGCCAGCAGCCTTGGTACAGGGAAAATAAACAGAGTGCTTCATTAAAAATGAAAAGAGAAGCTGTCTGGAGAGCTGTGTGGGAGCAATTACAGTTAAATTCTCCATTAACCCATCAGCAATTACCACCCAGAGCTGAGCCAGCACGCAGAGCAAGGGCCAGCAGCCCCGGGAGCTGCTGCCACCTGTGCTGGGGTTTGGGACACCGCAGCTGCCACCCCCAGGGCAGCCCACATCGGGCTGAGGGCTGACAAAAGGGAAGGAGAACAAATCCAGCCTCAGGAACCTGGACAATTCTCAGCAGCTCCACTTTGTGGAGGTTATTACTCAAATGCCTTCTTTCCTCTCTCCCTCATGTCACATTTATCTGTGCACTGCTATATGAATTGATCTATCTCTAGATATGAATTTACCATCCACAGTAGCAGTGGCAAGAATTGAAAACGAGGTGCACTTAAGATGACTCTTTCCATTAGATAAGTATTGCCTGCCCCACATTCCTCTCCCATACCTCGAAATGCACTGCACAATAAAAACCCAATCTTAGCAGCTCTGCTTTAACTCTGACTCAAATCAATTGAGAATAGCGGGGTTTTTTTACCCCACTCACAGGAGATTCAAGCTGAGGAACCATGCCCTTGCCAGATTAACCCCTGGCTGTGTTTTTTACCAAAGACCTGCCTACCTTTTCCGTGCCTTCCTCCTTGAGGCTGATGATGTCCAGGTCAAAGTCCTTCCTGAGCCCGTCGGTTTTGTTGAAGGTGATGCGCCCGGTCAGGCCCTCCCACCGTGCCTGGGGACACAAACACACCCTGCCTGTGGCACCCAGCAGCAGCCCCTCTGAACCCACAGCAAGAGCTGTTACTGATAATTGTCATTTAAATACACCACAGCGTCGAATCGCTTCCAAATCTGGGGGCTTTGAAGCATATGTGGCTTTGCTACTCTGACAAAACCCCTTTCTTTTGTTGTTTAGTTTCTTTCTGATACGTTTCGCATTTTGCAACCAAGCACAAGTCTGTGACAGTTTACACAGATTGATTTACATATGTCTGGTACTAATAAAAAAATGTAGACTGACCAAAGAGAAAGGGAGAATTGCACGTGCCCAAAGCCAGGGCAGTTGTGCACTGCACAAGAATTCACTACAGTTTCAGTCTCCTGTACCTTGTGAGCCTCCCACCCAGCCTGCTTGCCTTGAAATGAGATCTCCCTCCCTCCCCATTTTGTCCCCAGAGCCGGTGCTTATCCATAAAACAAAGTGATGTGTTTAAAAGTGCAGACAATCTTGATAATCTATTTTTGGGAGGCCCCCCATTAGATTAAATTTGTCAGAGATACGAGGAGAGCTGACGATAAATGATGGCATTGTTCCTTCGTGTGTGTCAGCCATATAATTTTAAATTACAAGCTTCTCCATCACACATCGTTCCTTGCCTCATTTAATTTATTGGAGACAGAGGACAGAAGTAAAGCTGCATTAAAAACCACACTTACAGACTGGTGTCCCCCCTCCCTGTTTAATCTGAATTCCAGCCCTGGATCTGCAGGGTTTAATCTCGGATGCTGGGGAGTTCTCACCACATGTCTCAGACAGATCTGGTGCATTTGGAATTTGTGGGAACAGCAAGACTTTGATACACACTTAAGTAACATAAGAATGGAAAAGCATTAGTGCAACAAATTTGCTGTGAGATTTTCCATCTTAGTGACTTGGGAGTACACACAAGTCTCTGCTGTAAACAGTGAACACTTGCAGGGTTATTCATTAATTGTATAATCAAGATAGCATATGGATGAATATGGACACATATGGATGAATTTCAATCTCTAACATCCCCTTTTCCAGCCTGTGTTTTTACTCCTCTGATGTGCCCCCATCTCTTTTTCATAAAGCTGGAACATTTTATAAAATCTGCTCTTTAGAGATCAGTTTCTCGGGAGTTTCAGGGAGTGTTTCTCAGAAAGGTTAAATGCTGATGGGATTTTTAAATCCTAATGGTGAGGAACACGCTTCAGATACCATCTAAATTCTGAATTTAATTTCTGAATTTTATTTTATTGCTTCTAAACCAAAACAGAGAAAGCATCATATGCAGAGTTCTTGCTAATTAACAAGCTGTAATGAAGCAGAACTTCCTTCCTTCCTCCAGAAAAGCCAGGAGCTGCATCTGTGTGTATTACAGGGATGGGATTTCATGCTTTCGCACAGGATTTATAGCAAGTTTTATGTTTCTGGTGACACATTGAGTGTTACAGGACATAATAAAAGCTGAATTGGAGCCTGATCAGGTAATTGATCAAAGAGCATCACTGTGAGCAGCTGCTCAGACCCTTTCTTACTAAGTCTTGAGAAGGGAGTGGGCAGAACAGGTCACAGACACAACTTCAGCCACCTTCAGAGGCTGGCAGCACTGCTACGGCCAAAATACACAAAGCAACCTAGTGAGAGCTGTGGAAGTGCCTGCTTTCACTGTGGAATTCCCTGCTTTCACTGCTGGAAAAGATGAGGGTTGTGGGGAAAGCACAGGCTGCACTCTGGGGTTAAATACTCCAATTACAACCCCTATCAATAGATTGATGAGAAACTGCAGCAACAGGAGAACAGAGCTGACTCAGCCTCCAAGGTCAAACGCTCCAGAGGGGTTTTATCCATTCCCAGCCATCACAGGGTCTGTATCAATTCCCACGTCACCATCTTGGATCAATGCAGCAGCCTCCATTCCAGCCAGAGCCAATCAACAGTTCAATCCCAGGATCAATCAGTTCAGCTGCTTCCAGACTTATCAGAGACTCCTGGAATATCCTGAGGGGGAAGGGACCCCCAGGGATCACCCAGCCTGGCCCTGCACAGACACCAAACAATCCCACCCTGTGCATCCCCGGGAGCAGTGTCCAAACTGACTTGAGAAATCCCCCAAACAGACCAGATTCAATTATTTATTTTGTAGAACAGAACTGCATTTTTATTCTTTCTCTTTTTCCCTTCTCTTGCTGTTTAAGTGTAACTTGAAAATTTGGAGACTTTTCCCTAAAGGCAAGCAATCTGGGTTTTTCCCTGGCTTTAATGGGAGTTTGGTCAGAAATCACTCAGTGGACTGTTCCTTGTGGAGGAGTACACTCAGAAGCTGGAGTGAAGTCTAGTTGGAGAGAAGAATATTTTCCTTCCTGCTCTGTTTTGTCCTGAGGTTATTTTGACCCATTTTATATACATTTAATTCTTGGGGTTCTAATCTGTTTATTTATTATCAGAAGTTCCTAGGCAAAATGAACATCAGTTATTGATTTAATGTACATTCCTAATTAACCACAGGGGTGAAGGAACCAATATTCCCAAATTTCTGATGAGGGCTTTGATGGTACCTGACACTTGAATGAAAAATTCAAAAACCTAGGAGCACCTAAACTTGCAATGTTCAGAATACCTCAGGTCTCTCTTATGTAACAAAACTCCCCAAGGCCATAAATAACAATACCACTACAATAATGAATAATTAATAAATAATAACCAAAATGCTACTGACCAAGACCAGTTTAATTTTCCTTTGGTTTTCTTTCCTTTGGGAAGCCCCTGCTTTATTGGAATTGCAGAGAGAGCTGCCAGATTGAAGTGACAGTGATATTGCTTCTCCTTGGGGTGGAAATCGTGTGTGATGAGCCACACATCAACTTGTCAGCTCTCACAATTAATCCTCTTATTACCAGAGATCCCCCAGGATTATGGAATTCAGTGAGTTAGGGTATGACTTGGCCATTATCCTGCTCCAAATCTGGCATAACTGATGGAATAAAGAGAATTTGAGCACTCACCAGCACAGGGCTTTATCTGTGGAGATAAACTGAGAATTATGATGCTCCACAGCCTCTTCACTTGGAAGAGGTCCAGGAAAAGCCCTGGCCTTTCCCTGAGCAGCACTGGAATGGAAATGCAGTGAGAGGCAGAAAGGTTCATTTTCCACGGCTGGAGGGGTAGGATTATATTGGACTGTGAACATGGAAAATTGTGCATTGTGTTTGAGTAAGCCTGGATATATTAAATATGTCCTGGAAAAATGTTCTGTGTAGCAAATATCAAAACATCCTCCATATATTCAGATAAAGTCAATTTGTAATGGTTCTTGCTTGGTTTTTATAAACATATCTACTGCCCAGGAAACATTTAATGAGCTGAAAACAGAATGGAAGAAAATATATGTAATCTTTTTGTCAAACAGCTTGTTTTGATTTTGGATATCACAGTGCCAGTACCCTGGCAGATAATTTTTTATCAATTTTCATCAATTCAATATGTATTTATTCCCAGCATGCAATCCTGCAATTACGTTGCAATCTGGGCATAGATAATTCCATAAATAAGTGTTTTTCCACTTGAAATTTGATTTCAGAGTAAGAATGCCTATTGACATTGCCCTCAGCCTCATTGTCTTCTCGGGAAGCTGAGCTTTATTTCCTAATAAAGCACCATGGGATGCAGGTCAGGCAGTTGTTTTGTTTGCTCTCCTAATTAAGAGTTTTCAGGTCAAAGTAACAGCCAGTAATAGGCTCATAGCAGAAATGCACTTCATGGACGAGAAGTAAAGTTTATGAAAAGTGAAACAAAGAGAAAAGCTTGTTTTAGTGGGAGTGAATCAAGTGTTACTATTAAATTATCTGGTGAGGGAAGCCCTACCAAAGTAAACAGCTGCTTCAGTTTGATGTAACTGAATACTGCAGCACCAGAGCCCAGAGAAGAAATCCAGCCAGCACCCCCAGACCCTGCCACTGGCTCAGTGCTAAAATGCAATGAAAAAGATGCAGCAGAAGAGAGTTTATTTCATGGTTTGGAGCAAAACGTTGTCATCTTTCCCCAGTCACTGCACAAAGATGTCAGTGCTGCCCCACAGAGAGCAGGGGAGACTGCCTGGCTCTTCTGGCATCAGGCTCTTGTACTGCTGTCTCCTTCTTATGTGTTCCACTCTGCAGGGTTAGAGTCCCCGGAAAACACTGACATGCTGGCTCTGGGAGTGATCAAAGACCATTAAACAACAGAAATGTTCTGTTCTCTTACAAGATTCGTTGTGCTCCCGCGTTTGGAGCTGCTGCCAGTCAGAATCACAACAAACTGATGGATACCTCTGCAGATGGATTGCTTTCCCTTCTGTCATAATTTAAATTTCTACTTTTACTGTAAGGAGAAACCTCCAGTCCCTTCTCCTTCCAGTACTGAATGCAGATGGATGGCTCTCCCTCCTGGTCACAGTGCTTGGCATGGATCTCCTCAGGAACACAGCAGCAACTGAAATCTCTTCAGATCTCTTTCAGTCTCTGAGATCTTTCTCTGTGATTCTGCTTGAGAGCATTTAACAGTCACTCAGGATCCAGTCTGCATCTCTATCCCTCTCTCTACAGTTGTTCTTTTAATTGTGGCTGGATTTGAACAAGGAGAGCTCACACTGGTTTTGGTGATAATTGAAAAACAATCATAATCTGGGGCCTTATGCTTTAGAGGGGACATGAGCAGAACTGGATCATTCGGTTATAAACATATTTCAGGTTTACTCCCATTTTTCCTTCAGAAATGGTGGGATCATCCTTTCTGTCCCTGCTCCCCCTCTGCAGACAGACAACAACCTCCTTTTCCCTGTGAGCAGGGGTAAGGGGCACTCCCTGCAAATGCCTCCAGAAGGGCTCGAGATTAGAACATCCTTCAGCTGTGAATGGCACCGGGTCACTGAGAGACACAGCTTCTGACAAGGACTTACTTCTCATTAAAAACTCCTTAATGGGCTGTTGCAGAGCCCTGGTCTCAGACATTTCATAGCGCTGGCCCACAAAGCAAATGAGGTGACCTCAGTTCTTTTCACCACCAAAATAAATGCAAAAAGTCACCAGGGAGCCATTGAAGCACTTGTTAACTCCAGCATCTGCAGGAATCACTGCAGGCAAATTCTTTGTCTGAAACTGGTTTATTTAGACTGGAGTACCGAATATTTGTCTTTAGATCAGTCTGTAAAATGCCTTCACAGAATGTCAGTACCACATCAAAAACCAGGACAATTAAATCCTACCCATGTGGGCCCCAGCTATCGCCCTGCCTCCTTGACTTTGTTTTCTCCACACCTATTCACTGATTCCTAATTATAAAGTCCCTCTGTCCCTGTTGAACAAGGCAGACCCTAACATCATCTGGGGTCCAAGTGTATTTGCTATTTGTTTCCAACTCATGATTTAGGCTTTACAGAAAATGCAGTATGGTCTTATTAAACCTTATCCTCCGCTTTTAACAATCACCTTTTTTTGGCTACATCAGCCACAGGCAGACAAGACTCTCGGAGTATTTAAACCAGTGTTTCACTGACCATGAGAGACTCTGTTTGCAAGGCCATCAGTAATTAGCCCCCATATCTCACGCCATGCAAGAGAAGCTGCTTGTCCATGATAAATGAGAGCTGTGTCACTGTTCAGGCTTTGAACTGATCTGCTGGGGTACATCTGCTACTCTTGGGCAAAGTATTCTGCTTTAGGCTTCAGGAGCCCTTAGTTTTATACTCAGCATCCCCCAAAAATAAGGAGGGCATCACTGCAGGGGCATGCACTGATACAAAGTCTTTTGTTAACTTTCAATTTCATTATAATTACTCTTCAAACGCAGGGATTGAGGTGGGCAAAAGGTAAAACATAAGTGGGACGCTCTACCTAAATTCCAATTTTCATTTCCATGCTTCCCTAAAGGAAAGGCTTCCATTTGAAAATCAAAATAAAACTGTGACTTTTGAAACAGGGAAGGCATTTCAACTAAAATGTGTTCTTTTAGGACATCTCTGCATCAAGATCAGTCATGGGTTCTTGTAAGATAGAGCATTGCTTCAGGAAGCAATTTCCTTCTTTAGAAACAGTGGCCACAATGTTTTCTAGATATTGATCCCTGATCAAACAATCTGCAAAACAACTGGAATTACACAGCGAAGGGTCTTACAGGGAAGGGAAGGGAAGTTCCGGGAAGGAAGGAAGGAAGGAAGGAAGGAAGGAAGGAAGGAAGGAAGGAAGGAAGGAAGGAAGGAGGGGTTCTGCACTTGCCTCTTTGATGAGGTTCATGAACCTGGGCCCGAAGCGCCAGGGCTTGTGGCGGTGGCACTGCAGGGAGCTCACGGTCATCTGGGCCGCTCGCTGGGAGGCCACGGCCACCATGTACACGGCGTCGTACATCAGCGCTGCTTCCGTCTGCACAGACACAGCCCCAGTTACTGCCCATTGCTCTGCACAAACTCAGCCCTCGGTTACTGCCTGCCCCCGCCGCTGCCAGCCCTGCTCAGGGCTCCTCGCAGGGAAAAACCTCTCCTGGTCTCGCCTTGGAGCCCTGAGGAGCAGCCAAATCCAGCTCTTCATTTCAGCACTGGGAGGGAAACTACGCTGGGTAGCTACAGAGACAGGGAGGTCAGGGGTCCCAGGCAGGCTGGAGAGGGGTTCTATGAAGTCCCAGGTGTATGAGCAACTCTTCTCATGGCACTTGTGGGATTGCTTCCTTCCCAACAGGACAGGCTGGCTCTGCTTTGCAGGGAAGCCAGTCCCACTGATCACCTGGAACACATCCCACTGCCCAGGTCTCTGCTGCCTCCAAGGGTCCACTGCCCTCCAGGATCCTGGCTTTTGGCACAAATGTGTGCAATGGTGTCCTAGAGAGAGGGGAAATGTCCTTTGGAGGTGTGCTTTGGGGGGATTAACTTGGATTCACACATCTAACTTCCCACTACAGCCCTTGAATCCTTGAATATTACCCCATATATTCAGATACCAAAATTACTGGGTGCACTTTGTGCATCTTGTTTCTTTTGAGAATGGGTTTGTGGGTTTAAAGACATGGCCTCAAAGTGATATCACACTCTCTGTCCCACTTTGTCACCTCAGAAAAGTCTCACCCTCACCTGCAGTGGGTTTCAGTGCTCTCACAGTGAGGGGGGAATGGCTGTGTCTCCCTTAATGAAGCTGCACAAATTACCTTCCAGGTAAACCTAATGAATAATTAAGCCAGGGCCTGAAGGAGAAAAGGCAGCAATTCTGCAGATGAGAAAATTGAGTCCTTTATAGGAACTACAGAGCTGATCAGTTTTCTGTTTCTTTTCCATGCAATTCCTCTGGGAAATTAATTCATTTGATTCTTTGTCTGTGCCATTTACTTGAGTAAGTAACAACAGCATCAGTGTTACCAGTATTGGAGGGTTTTGCTCAAGTGTAGCTGAATTTAAGGACTAATCTTAAGATAGCGCAGAGGAGGGATTGGTCTTGATGTGCTTGTCAGAATCTGCCCAAAATAATGTTCCACAATGGGAGCAAATTGTGAGATCAGAAAACATTGTGAGTGATGAGTCAAGCAGGAGGAGACAATACCAGCTGTTCTCACTGTGAATATCTCACAGCAGACATTGCTCCAAGCACTCTCAGGGCATCAAGGGCTGACCCCAAATCCCTCAAAACCGATGGAAATATTCCCATCAGTGTCAGCAGACCTCAGTTTTTACATGGGCTGGGCGCTCAGGGTTGGATTTTACTGGCTCTGCCTGTGTCCCAGGCCCTGGGAGGAGATACTTGGTGAGAAAGCCCCTCTGTCCTTGCTCTGCTCTGTCTGACAGTGCTGATGCTTTGCCCTGACCACACAGTGTCTGCAGCACTGCTCTGCCCCGTCCTTGTGCCACTTGTCACTGTCCCTCCTTGGTGTGGCAGCGGGGAGCTTTGCCACCTCCCTTGGCTTGTCACTTCTTCCCTCACTGTGGCTCTGTTTAGGGCTGTAGGGTGCAACAGATCACCTCATTTTCCAAAGCCAAGCACCTCACCCTGACTTCTGTACTTTTATGTCAGGAGAAAGAGACTCAGAGTTAGTCCTGGAACTTGTTTTTCTCATTTTTGTGTGCTGCTTAAGCCACTGCAAAGAAAGCCAGAGATCTCATTAGACCAGCTGTGCCTCTGGGTGCAGTTTGGGCATCCAGCAGGACGTGAACTCAGAACTGTCTTGCTTGTGCCCTGCTGACTTCCCACAAGCTGCTTTCAGGGCAAACAGCAGAGCAGGAACCAGAAGGGATAAATCCTGAGTTAATAACAGGATGTACAGTCCTGATCTCCGTGCACTCTGCCGCCTGTCACAGCCTTATTGTCAAATGAAATGCAGCAGTGGTGCAGCCCTCCATCAAACTGGGCAATAATGGATCCTGCTGGGAATACTGAAATGGTCCCAGCAAGGAGGGAGAGACAAGGACACAGAGATTATGAAAATGGAAAGGAGAGCACAAGAGTCAGGGACAGCAGGGAGAGCAGATGAGTGGTGAAAACTTTGCTTTTCCCAGTGTTGTATCCGGGCATTTCTGTGTGGATTCCCATCAGGAATTCCCAGGGACAGCTTTCTCCCTGCTTTGGGTATGAGTGAGCACGGTGACACTGCCCAAAGCAGCACCAGTGTGTGCAATGCCAGGGACAGCACACTAAATGCATTTCTCCTCAGGATGTTAAGACATTTCCAAATTTTCCCTGCAATCATCTGCAATAAAGTCTATTTCTTATTGCTTCGAGCTCCACTCAGTCCATGAGATACATTATCTCATACTGCAACCCTTCACCCTGCCAAACTGAATGGAGTCATGTTGTCTCTGTAATTGTTCCTATTCTTTCCTTTCCTCTTTGGGGGAGTGCTGGGAGGAATCCTGATTCCCTGGCTTAATGATACCTCTCATCTATCTTTAAATTATGTCTCAAAAGCCACAGCTTCTGTAGAGATGGAAATGAAGAGAAAGGGCACTTCACCCATTTAAAAATGCTACTCCCTTCCCACACATGTGGGATCTGTCCCTGCAGGCTACAAATCCTGCACCTGCTTGGGAAGTCCCATTTTCTGCTGCATTTCCCGCTGCACAGTGCAGAAAGTGACGGGAGAAGCAGGGCAGCATTTCAGTTTTCAGCAGCAGTGAGATGAACGATGGCACCGTGCTGGGGCATTGTCCCTGTGCCACCCCTGGCAGCGTGGCTGCTCACTTAGTGCCACCACGCCACCCCTGCCAGCGTGGCAGCTCCCTCGCTGTCCCTGTGCCCCTGGCAGCTCCCTCGCTGTCCCTGTGTCCCCTGGCAGCTCCCTCGCTGTCCCTGTGCCCCCTGCCAGCGTGGCAGCTCCCTCGCTGTCCCTGTGCCCCCTGGCAGTGTCTGTCTGTCCCTGTGCCCCCCGCAGCTCACTCACGGTCATGGTGCCGTCGCGGAGCCCCGAGTCGGGCTTGGGCGGCGCCTGCAGCCGCTCCATGGACCACTTGTCCACCACGGCCGACACGTGCGGGTTCTCGACGTTGAGCAGCCGAAAGCCCGTCATGTTCACCCCGCTGTACCTGTAGGGCTCCAGGTCCAGTGCAAACAGGTCCTGGAGCACCAGCAGAACACAAACAAAACTGTTTCTAAAGGAAGTTTTGGGGCTTTTCCCCCTGTGCCCACCCTGGCTCCCGTTGGAAACCTGACTGAGCCAAAGCTGTGCATGGGTGACATACCACACAGCTGCTTTTGGGAATGAAAAGATCAATTCCCCACAGCAGAACTGCTTTGCAAGCAACCTGCACAATTGAATTTATAGCAGTGCTGCAGCTCTGACAGGCCGACATGAGGAATTGGCTGGCCAGTGTCAAGCTTCTTTCTGAGCTGAGAGGAGGAAAATTCCGAGAGACGAGGCGTGCCCTGTGCTTTGGCTGCTTAGGAATCCCAATTTCCCACCGTGCCTCCCCAGGCACCTCTGCCAGGCTGTGGCATGGCTATGTCAGTGCACGCAGGCTCCACGTGCTCCAGAGCCTGGCATTTACAGGGCAGCTGGGGTGACTGAACCATGTGGGACCCTCCCGAGCTGTGTTTGTGCCATCAAAGAAAACTTTGGTTATAAAATTTCCTGAGTGGTTTTGTGGTTTTATAAGTAAATGAAACAATTAAACAGTGAAGAACCAGCAGTGCCCACAGTGCAAAGACTTCATCCTTTATTTTGTTTCACTCTGGTCCATCTGTACTAATGGTTTCTCGTTAATCAGCATACTGCAATTAATTTTCACTGCATTAAAGTGTTAGCCAGCCCCAGAAATGGGGCCAAACAGCTTTCTTAAGAAAAGGTGGGTCCTGATATTCCTAAGGAGCGTTAGCACCCATTCTCCAGGGATTGTCTTGACTAAAGGCAACAAAGATCTCCTAGAAAAAGGGGGAAATTTAGCTGTCTTTTCTGAAACAGGAAATTCCCCCCCAGATGTTTACAGTGTTCCTTACCAGTGTTGTAAAAAAGTAGTGGTAGTATTCTGTCATCATTCCCATGGAGAGAATCTGTGAAAGAGATAGAAAGGTGAAGGTACTTTACTCTGAAAGCTCCCAGTGTGTTGCAGTGCCTGTGAAAAGCAAGGGTTAAACACACCACAGGTCATGAGAGCTTGATGGCAATAAACCCCACGTTTTTCTTTAGGAGCCAAAAATATCCTGTTGTATTTAAATGATGTCTGTATCACCTCTGCTCAGGAAAGAGATTAAAGATTGCGAAACTTCCAAGACAAGAAAAATTACTAGGCATAACGAGATGCTGATTTTAAAAATCCTTTAGTCTGCAGTCTGAGGGTGCTGAAAAGGAATTTATTAGCAGACAACACAGTTGGTAGAGAGAAGTGCTTAGGGGCAGGTTTTTGCATTCTGCTGCCAGAAGAGAACGGGACACTGCTGAGGGCTCAGGAGTAAAGGAGGAAAACAGAAAGAAGGAAGTTTCTCTAAGTTCCACTGGGGAATGTGGGTCAGCAGGAGGGTGCCAAAACAGCTGGGATGGAAGAAACTTTGGAAGAAACAGCCTCCCTGCAGCCTTCCTCCACTTGTCCCCACGCCCCCGTGATCTTGCCAGACAGAATTCTTTCCTCTCTGGGATCTTCTGAGGAAGAGGAGGAATTATAAACTGGGAAAGTGCTGAGGAATTCATTGCCACAACAGCAACACAGACCAGGGTTAACTCCTGCTCAGTCCTGATCACAGCACTGTAAGGATCTGGTTTTAATACCCTTTTAGGACAGTTTTGGAGTGCCTGAATAGATGTTTGAAAGGCAGGGGAAATAGAGGGATTTGGCTGGCCAAAATTCCCTTTGCTGGCAGAAGCTGCTGAACATCCATTGAGGGATTGTCTATGTCGATTCCTCACCTTAAAAAAAAAAAAAAAAAAAAAAAAAAAAAAGAAAAAGAAAGGGAGAAAGAAAGCCCTGAACTTTCTGAGCTGCAGCAGATAATAAAAGCAGCTCAGTGTTAATCGCAAACAACTGATCCATTTCCAGCCACTAAAAATCAAGCCAGAAGGCAACTATTTCATTGAAATGCTCCACTGGATTTACACATCAAAATTGCCTTTTTTATTTCTGATTTTATTAATCCTCTTCTATTCTGTTTCTTGGAGCTCTTTTATTACCTGTAGAATAAGCTGGAGGCTGCTGCTCCTGCCCTGTTTATGCACAGATAACAATACAGGGCTGCACCCAGGGGAACTTTTGTGTGCTGTGTTTCCCAGCTGACCTGGCTGGACTCAGTCCCCCTCCCTGGAGCCACTGGATTCCTGTGGCTTTGTGAAGGAGGTGCCAAATTTATGGGATTTTTATGATGCAGATCTCCTCTGAGCTGGAACTGCACTGAAAGAGCCCAGTGGGAAGTCATTGCAGAAGTCACGCTACAGGTTTGTTCTTTAAAGCAAAACCACCCCAAAATAAGGCAGAAAAAATGCCCAAACAAACAAGCAAAGCCTCCAAACCCCAAGACAAACAGAAACAAAGCCCATGATGAGAACAGCCTCAACTGGTTGTGCTCCCCTCTCTCAGTCATTGAGGATGAGAATTAGCTAAAAGCTATTTAGCACTTTGACATGCCTGTGACATGTGCAGTAGATACCAAATAGGGGCTTTTTATTTGAGATCAAACAGAATTTGCAATAATAATTTATGTTTAAGGGCAATATGGCTGCTAAGCAAAATCCACACCAAAGGATGATTTAATGCTCTGATGCAGATAAACAGGAGGTGGAATCAAGGCAAAGCAAAAGGAAGAGGGATGCTGAGAGTCGTGCTGGACATCCCAAAGCACCAATAACTCCCGAGCCTTCATTCCCTGGATGCTCCTGCCAGTGTAAATAGGAATTTCCAGGGCTCTTCTGCTGAGTGTTAGCAGCACAGCAGACACAGGAAAGCAGCTCCCAGCAGCTCCCAGGAGCAGGACAGTAAGAGTAAGGATGGATTTCAGGCTGGGACACCCCTGAAGCACCTGGCAAAGCTTCCCACAGAGCAGGTGACCTGAAAGAGAGAAGCAGCCCAGGAGAGAGAGGGGAAGGCAACATCTCTGTCTGTGTGCCTGCCCACATGAAACTGGATGAGGTTTCATTGCACATTGCTATTTAAATAACTTTGCATGTAATTATGCAAATAATTATGCACCTGATACAAATGTCCTATTTAAATAATAATAGCTTTTACTTACAGTGGAACTCAGATGAATGTAAACTAGGAAAATCAGCCTCCGATATTCTCCTTGTACATCTCCTGCCCAGCCTTCCCTGTATAACACTTGTTCTTCAGCCAAACAGATATGGTTGGACAATGGGAGATAAAGACACTTCCATCCCTAAATATCCATTCCAGATCAGGAGCCTGGGCCTGGTCCTTTGCAGCTGTGCCCTTTCAGCTGAGGGTCATGAACCATGAAGTGAATCCAAGAAAGTATCAGTGGTTAAATTATATATGGCGAGCTGACAGACACTGGATAAAAATACTCTCTTATGTCTGAAAATCTCTTTTGGGTGCCCTGCTCTTGGCTTGAATCACATCCCAGCTCTAACTTGCATTTGTTCTTCTTGTAAAAACCTCCCTGCCTCATTTAGATCCATTGTCAGTCTGCCTTCGAGGCGGGCTGGAACTGGAATGATGAGCAAGTGCATTAATGGGAACTGCACCAAATCCTGTGCTTGCTTTCACTCTGCATTTCCCTCACTTGAGCAGTTCTTTAATTTCATGACCATTAAACGCATTTCATTTTCCAATTAATTACCCCTCTGTTTTCTAAGGCCAGTCCATCCCTGCTTCTCACCCACAGAGGGGCACTCGGGGGATGTGCCACTGGTGTTTCTCCCATGGAAGTGGGAACACAGCTAATCCTGCCTTTTCTTAGCAGGGAGTGGGCTCCAGCCTACCTGCCAGGTTCCTGGAAGGAGCACAGTCAGGAGCTGAGCTTTTCTATTCTCACATCTATTACTGTACCAGGAATGCACTCCACGGTGACACCTGGTTTTTCTGCCTTCTGGAGGAACTGAATTAATGATTCTTTTGGTTGTCTGTCACATCATCTTTACAGGATGCTCTGTGAGAGCCTTAAACCTGATTAAATATACAGTACACTTCCTCAAATGTCTTTTGGGGGTGTGAAGAAAGGAGTAGGTAATTTAAGGTTAGCAGGGATGTACTTTCTGGGAGGTGAGTTTGCCTAGCAGTAAAATCTGTGTTCAGATTACTGTTCCTGGAGTGTTAGCACAAAGTGAGGGTTAAGCACAACAACTCGACCTCTTCAGCCGAGCTCCTCACACAAAAGGCAATATCAGACTGAATAATGTGCAGGATAAATTGCAGGCTTTGTGCATAAAACGGATTGCAATTTGCAAGAGCCACACTTAATTTATTCGGGGAGTGCTTGTCTAATGCAGACACAGCACTGACCCTCTGTCCACCAAATATTCCAGGTAAATGCCATAAGCAGCAAAGGAGGCCAGGGCTGGGCAGGGGCTGAGGGAATCCAGGCTCCCTGAGCGTGTCACAGAGAAGGGGAACAGTTTGTTCAGCTGAGTGCAGGCTCTGTATTTGGGTTGAATCAGGTTATTGATTCACCTGTTCTTGTTGTGCACACAACAAGCGTGGCTTGATGGGTTTTAGTGGAAGGCATAAATAAGCAGAAATTAGAGAAGAAATCTGTCTTTTGTGGTGTTTTGTAAAGCAGAGACTGGAGGAGGCAAGAAGAGGTCCCTGGTGCACACTGCCAGCACAGCTCCAGCAGAGTTCTGGGCTGATCCTTCTGCTCCCAGAGGAGCTTTTGGGCACCTTCCTCCCTGGGAAACAGGCAGTGTCCCCTCCCCGCTCCACGGGCTACTAAACACCTACTGCATTACCTAAATGCAGTGAACAGACAAGAGGGAGCTGCTTTGGGGACAGCTTTAGGTGACCCTGAGTCCTGCTCCTGTTAGAAATCTTATATAATTTAACAACACCACCTGTTTTTCCTGTGACGGCTACTGGGTTGTTTGCAAAGTCAAAAATATTCTCTACTGACATCACAGAGTTTCCTTGAAATGATTTCTCCAGGATTTGATACCTTGCTTCCATCCAGGGTACAATGACAGAGGGGTTTGTGAGTGCAGGGATGGGGAGATGAACAGGTTCCTATAACCTGCAATCACAGGAGTCCCACAGGAATTCAGAGCCCTCCACAGCTCCACATTTCACTGCTGCCTCTGGCAGGGAGGAACTCAGCCCCTGAGTTATTGCTGCCAGCACCTACCCTCAGCCACAGAACTAGCTCACAGAAAAGCCATTTCCCCTTTCTTTCTAGCCTATATTTATGTTGTTCCCTCTCCCACAGCGCTGACCCACAGGTGTACCTCTCTCAATTTTCTTGTTTTCTCCCACCCTGTCATTCCCCCTCCTTCCCCCAGTTCTTCAGGCACTGGAGAGCATTATCTGTATCTGCAGCCTGTCACTTGTCTGGCTGATCCATAACCCACACAAACTTTTCTGCTGCCTTGCCCTGCTTTAGTGCATCTTTCAGCACTCCCTCCTCTTCTTTTGACACCCAGGTTTTGCTTTTTGGGTTTTTTTCCATACTCAGCTTGGCATATTGAAAGCTTTGTGCCTCCTGCAGGGTGCCAGACATCTGCACCTTCATCGTGCTGGTCCTTCAAAATCTGTGTTGTCAACTCTTCCCCCACAAATCTCCTTTTGGAGCAGCCAAAAGTGGGGATGCTTTTGGGCAGCCCTGCAGGGAGCAGCGTAGGGGGACAGCCCACTCCCCCTGCCCAAAGAGTGCTGCTACAGTGCCCTCCCCACCCCTGTACCCCAAATCATTCACCCTGAGGGAATCCTAACATTTACTGCAGGACAGCGTTCCTGGGAGCAGGAAATCTCACCCCACAGGCTCACAGGAATTGTGTGCTGCAGCTGATCTGGGATTCTGCAAGCCCCAAGCTCCTCCAGCCTGGAGAGGAACATTCCAGGCTCCCCACACGAATGCAGAAACTTGCCTTACCAGCTTGGGCACAAAAAGCTGCCCTGCAGCACTTCAGTATTTCAGTAAAACATTCTGGGATGGGAACAGAAAGGGACCTTTATGGGCATTTAGTCAGTGGAAGCTCTCTGGTGCTCTTCTGGGATCAGGGTATCCCATCAGATTGCCTGGCAGGAGAAATAACAACTCCTCCCTCATCCCTAGGGGTGCAGCATGGAGGGAACTGTCCTCAAAATGTACGGAGATGTTTCCTGCAGGTCAACAAACTGTGCTTTAGACTTTGATTGTCGAGGAATATACTGCAAGTGGCACCAGTAAATTGTCATTCCCACCTCTCCCTGTGTGCCCCTGGGAATGTCCCAGCCCATTAATGTCAGGCTGTGTTTGTTCTTGCCTGCTGTGGCTGCCCAAATCTCACACTCAGGCTGGGCCAGCCCACGCACAACAACCTCTCCATCGGTTTAAAGGATGATTTTTCTTCTGATTCTGCCTCTGTTTTTGATGGGAAAGAAATAAAACCTGTTGATTAAACCAGGACAAGCTGAAACACAGGGAGTGATGTCCCTAGCCAGGCAGGACCTGGCATGTCAGAAGGAAAAGCCTGTTTGCTGCTGTGCATACACGTGGGGCTGTCCGGGGGTGTCAGTGCAGCCCTGGGCTGCTGCACCTTTTGTTGTGACTTCTGTCCCTGCATCCACAAGCCCCTGGGCCAGGCTGGGGAGTGCCTTTGGATTTGGTGGATGTGGGATCAGAGAGGCTGGCAGATTTTGGGGAGCAAGGCTCTCGTGGTGCTCTGCCTCCTCATCTCCGGTACCTGCTTGAGGATTTCTGCCGCCGTCTCGTGCGAGCAGTCGAATATCACATAGAACTCCTTGCCCTTCTTCATTTCCTTCAGCAGAGGCCTGGCATCCTTGTTCCCAGAGGGCAGCTGGCGGATTTTGATTTTGATGTTGTACCTGGAAGGGGCTTTGATGAGCTCCTGCAGGCGAATGAGACCTGAGAAATGACAGGCAATGACACAATCACCATCCTGTGCCACGAGGATTTGTTGTCAGCTACACAGGGTCTCTCACACTCCACACTCCCTAAGGATGATTGCCAGTTCCATATTTGCCAGCTTCCTAGCTAATATTATTAAAGCTTTTCATTCCCATGTTTATACTTGGCTTCTAAATATTTTGGAAGGTGTTTTTAACTGGTTGACTACAGGATATGTTTGCATTGATGTAATACAATATTAACATACTGTAGTATGTTTAAATTGGGACATGAAAAACAAATAAGGCTTCTTCCTGTGCAGCTCATTGTTATTCCAATACCAAACAGCAAGAAGATAAAATTGAGGAAACCTCCTCCTAACTTTCCTGCCTGGTGTCACTCAGCAGCTGTGAGTTCTTGCAGAATCTTTTGGGATGCAGCTCCACATCCTCAGACACGGGTGATTTCTCAGGCTCGGTGTTCAGCTGGCACAGCTTTACACGCCTCAGCTGAAGTCAGTGGAGCTCAGCCAGAGCCTTGTCCAAGTGTTTAAACACACTGCAGTTCCACTGGCTAATTCAGCACTCCTGTGTAATTTGCACTGCCTCCAAAACCGAGGGAAGGTAGTTAAGAGCTCTTTGAGGTGTGTGATTACAGCCTCGCATTATCCACGAATGCAATTCACCCACAAAAAATTCCCAATCTCCTGCTGAGGGGAAGTAAAAGGCGGCCTTAAAAATATGCATAGAGAGAGAGAGAACACAGGCAAGGAGCACTTCTTGAACAAAAATCAAACAAATTATTAAAATGAAGGAGCTCCAGCCTCTCCTGCAGGGAGTGGGGATAATATTTGTGTGGGTGTGAGTGCCCCTGCTTGAGTGGCACATCTAAGGCAAGACAAAGCTCCCTGTGCCTCTGAAAGCTGCTGGCTTTCACTCAAGTGCTGGCATCGTGCTTGGGGAAAAGCTGCTCTCCCTCCACCTACAGCGCCAGGCCTGCTCTCGCTGGTTTTCTAGTACCAACAATCAATAGAGAAAATGAAACATGACGAGCATTCAGCTGGAAATGCTGCAGGCACCGGGAGCTGGGCCTGGCCAGGAGCCAGCTGAGGAGCAGGAACCCACAGGAGCTGATTCTGATGGGAATGGGCTCCCTGCACTCACTGACTAAGGGGTTGGGGTCACCTGGCTGGGGAGGTGCAGCCCAGGGGTACCCAAGGCTCACCCCTGGCTGCAATGCCTGGGATGGCAGCTCCGGGAGGAGGAGTCTGGGAAGCCTTCATCTCATCCTCACCTCTCACTGAAAACTGGTGTTTGTCTTCCCAGCAACCAAAAGTACTTGAGTGCAAGTGTGGTGAAAAGCAAAAAAATGAAAGGATTTGCTGACCCACTTCCCTCTCCTTTTCAGGGGAAGAAATTACTGTGTGCCTTAAAATATCTCCTTTGGTCCCATCAGACTGGGACCTTGCACTTCCCAACGCTTCCTGCTGCCACATGGAGCGAGATGGAGTCCAGGTGTGGTGTCCTGGAGAAGCCAAAGCAGCAGTGCAAAGAACTGCAGCTTTTTTTCTGGAGGACATGGCAAAAGCCTGACCCCTGAGCCCATCCAGTGCCACCCCCTGCCCTGCAGGGACACCTCCCGTGAGATCAGGGTGCTCTGAACCCTGTCCAACCTGGACAAGGTGTTTTATTTCTTGTGGTGTTTGCCCTTGTAATGTGGCAAACATTAGGGATGAGAAATAAAAGGGCTTGAGTTAACTGGCGTCACTCTAACCCCAAGTCCAAGGACTATTTATACTGATCAAAGTTGACATGTTTACTTTCCTGACTCTGAGTTAATAAGATGATTGATGATTAATTTACTTCGTAAATATCTCTGCAAATGAAATCTCTTTAATATCGGGCATTTTTTGTAGCTGAGCAGGTACACAGCACTTGGTGTTCTGGAATGCCAATTTGGTTATGGGGTGGGCTGCAAAAGATCTCTCCTTGTTTCTATTCTGTCTAGAAGGTTTGTTTAGGAGCTAATGGAGAATGTTCAGTAGGGGCCACAGACAGGATGAGGGGTCTGGAGCATCTCTCTAGTGAGGCTGAGAGGGGATCCATCAATCCATACAAATATCCCATCAATCCATACAAATATCCCATCAATGCACACACAATGCACACAAATGCCCCATCAATCCATAAAAATATCCCATCAATGCACACAAATACCCCATCAATCCATAAAAATATCCCATCAATGCACACAAATATCCCATCAATCCACACAAGTAACCCCAGGGGCTGTCACAGGATGGTGCCACACTCTGCTCAGTGGTGCCAGTGCCAGGATGAGCAGCAGTGGCCATGAACTGAAACACAACGAGTTCCACCTCAACCTGAGGAAGAACTTCTGTCCATGGAGGGGGCAGAGCCCTGGAACAGCTGCCCAGGGAGGGCCTGGAGTCTTCACCTCTGGGACATCCCAAAAATCCCAAATTCCTGTGTCACCTGCTCCGGGTGACCCTGTCTTGGCAGAGAGTTGGACTGGGTGATCTCCAGCTTTTGGGATTCTGGGATCAGTCTGAATCTGTGTTATGGGTTCCACAACCAGGAAGCACAATGGGCCCAAATTCCTGTGTCACCTGCTCTGGGTGACCCTGCCTTGGCAGGGAGTTGGACTAGGTGATCTCCAGATTTTGGGATTCTGGGATCAGTCTGAAGCTGTGTTATGGGTTCCACAATGAGGAAGCACAATGGGACTGACTATTCAAACCCCAGGGGCTCCTTCCCATGGTCTGAAGTGAGCAGCTTTCCAAAAGCCACGGCAGCAGCAGGACAGGGTTCTCCCCTGTGCCCCAGGAAGGCTGCTGAGGGCAGGGCAGAGTGAGCTGCCCCAGCTGTGGCAGGAGCAGCCCGCAGGCAGCAGCACTCACCCGTGCTGTCCTCGTACACCACGGTGATGATTTTCCAGTTGTAGTAGAGCACGAGGTCCAGCACGGCGCGGCTGATGGCGGCGTAGTCGGGGTACAGGTTGATGTAGAAGGCGTCCCTGTTGTCCACGCTGGGGTGCTTCCAGCGGGTCTGGATGTGCGGCACCTCCAGGGCGTTGCAGATGGACTGCACGGCGCTGACCGACGAGCTGTGCGCCGGCCCGAAGAGCGCTGCCACGCCCAGCGCCAGCTGGTCACACGCTGGGCACGGACACACAGGGACTCAGAGGGAGCAGCAGGGGCCTGGGGGTGCTCACTGGGAGCTGCTATCCCCCATCCAGCCCCAGCACTTCAAATGAGAGCAGGGCACTGCGTTCCTCCCAGACCCACCCAGAGATGGGCCAGGGGTTCCTGAGGTGTTCACGGTGGGTTTAGAGGGTAAAGGGAGAAGCTGAGGGAGCTGGGAAGGGGCTCAGCTGGAGAAAAGGAGGCTCAGGTGGGACCCTGTGCCTCTGCACAACTCCTGACAGGAGGGGATAGCCGGGGGGGTCGGGCTGTGCTCCAGGGAACAGGGACAGGAGGAGAGGGAATGGCCTCAGGCTGGGCAAAAGGAGGTTTGGATTGCATGGCACAGGAATTTCCCCATGGGAGAGGTTGTTAAACAGTGGCAGGGGCTTTCCAGGGAGATTTGGAGTGCCCATGCTTGGAGGTGTCACCATCCCTGGAGGTGGCACTCAGTGCTCTGGGCTGGGACAAGGTGGGGATAGGGCACAGCTGGGGCTCCATGGGCTGGGAGGGCTTTCCCAGCCTCAGTGACCCTGGTTTGGTTGTGGCTCTGAAAATGGCTTTACTGATCAGCCCTTGCCTTTGCTTGCTGCAAATAAACCCTTCTCTGCTCGTTGCCTGGCAGATGACACGGATTCCTGAGCTGCCTTTCTCAGAATGGCTTCATCCCAGAGGATCCAGGGGCTCTCTGGCTGCCACAGGAATGCCTCAGCAATGAAGTTCCAGGGCAGAGCAGCAGGTAATACAGCCCTGGAGGCACAGCAGGCTCTCCAGGGATCCCTCTGGCACTGGCACCTTTCTGCCCATGTGAGCTGCCCTCATTCCAGGCAGCAAAGGGCACCACGATTCACTGCCCTCCATAATCTGTGTTTACAGAGCAGGCAGGACTGCCCAAAGCCCCAGGTAACAGCACAGGGAAATAAAGAACCACACACTGACATTTTATACCCCTCCAAACCAGCCAAATACATCAACAAAGCTTTCCTTCTCCTGTGCCCATATCTCAGCCTCAAGAGCCCTGCCTGGAGCTGTCTCTGCATTTTTCTTTCTCTCCCATGTCTTTGCAGGCTGACAGACAGGAGATGAAGTAATATTTGGTTATTTCTGTCCACTGGTAAAATTTACTGCCAATGTTTTTAACACGGCTCTGACTGAGACAAAGCCCTGCACTGAGCTGCAGGCTGCTCTCCTTGTGAGGGTGGGAAGTTTAGAAATTGCTCTGATTGAGGGAAATATTACATACACCAACTTCCACAATCAGCTGAGATTCTTTAAATTCGAATTTAGCTCTCCGACTGTAATAGTATATGACAGAAAATCAATTCTTTTCTGTTTCCATTCTACAAATGAGTGTTTCACAGACAGCATGAAGTGCACAGGCTTTCCAGGTTTAATTCAGAAGCCTTTCTAAAGCATCACAGGTTTGATGTGCAAATCCCAGAAATAACTTCAATAATTCATGATGACAAGAAATTACTGCTGTCTGTGTGAGTTTCTTGCACGTGCATTAGCAACTTCCTACATGTTAAATGGAGGAGGCACTTTCACAACAGTCACAGGAGAGATTCTCACTCTACAGGGAATCTGAAATACTGTATCAACCTGGATTACACGGAATATAAATCCCCCACGCTTGAGATTCTACAGCATAGAGTTCTAGCATGTACCTGATAATTGAAAAAGAATGCAAAAAATGCCATTTAAAGCTCTTTTTAAAAGTTCTTTGAAATCATTCTCCTTTTCTCTACTCTCACTAAGTAACTGAAGTGGCACAAGGAAAATTTGGTAGTGCAGATATTTGAAAGTTGACAGCTCACCAGCCTGGTTTCTGAAGAGAGGCATTTTTATTTTCCAGCAAATCCAGTTCCAGGAACTGGGCTGCTCTTTACAACATTTTATCAAACTTTGAGCTTGCTTCCTAGAGGCCAAGGAACACGTGGAGCTAAAGGAAAGCTGTGACTTATTACCCCTCTCTGTTTTGGCCTGCAAGTCAATTGGATGGGAGTAAATTGGGCCATAGTTTTCCTTCTCAGGAAAATAAAAAAAACAGAAGAGGCAAAAAAAAAATAAATCCACACTTGACTACTCCAATTCGTACAGTTGTTTATAACAGAGAAACTTATTTGTCTCCAGGGCACTGTGCATTAGTATTTCAGGGCAGGAGGGCTACTGGCTTCTGGTCTTTAAAAGGCAGCAGAAATAATTTACCAATAATGGGTATCTGTGCTAATTATGGGTTGTGCCATCCCACTGTGCTTCCTGTGAGTCTGTGATCATTTTTCTGCAGAATTCCAGGTGGCAAATCTATGTTTTGGAAAGAAAAATGGCTTGGACTTGCCACCTGCCATCTGGGGCTCTTAGCATGCAGACAGGACGTAGGGGTTTATTCAGAAAGCACATGACAGGTCCAAGCCCAGCTTGGTTCTTAGTTCAAGCACCTCTGAAAGATTAATTTTATGGTACACATGATACAAGCAGAGCAGAAAAGGAGATCAGGCTGGGGAAAGGTATAAAGTACAAACCAGGGATGTAACTGACACAGTAATTGAGATATTTACCTCTCCTTGAGGCTTCAAAACTATCGAAAAGGTTAATTCTCTGGATGTCATAGGTTAATGTGGTATTAGGCATCAGTGTTCTGTTCCTGTTGATGTTGGTGACAGCAAACTTGAACGCCAATTCTTCAATATTAACAGGTTCATTTTCCACAGTTTCAAATATCCCTCCTGTGGGAACAGAGATAAATGGCAAGGATTATTCACCTCGTAATTGCCACACAGAAAGAGGGAAAAATAAATTATGAGTCATAATTTCTGAGTGTTCATCTAGGAAAACCTGATGGCTGCTCAAAGCACTACAGCAAGAGCAGGGTTAGTTTTTATCTGCCATGCCACTGGGGTTAACTCAGAATAATCACTGTTGCTCCACAAACATCTGGGGAAGATGACGTGTGTTTATTGTCCAGCCTTTTCAGAGGAACATGCTGAATGCTTGCGGAAACTTCTGTGCAGCTCCTTTCTAGTGAAAGGAGGGATGGGCATGGGCCTTGTTCTCCCTGCTGCAGTGTAATCTGCGTTTGGAGATGGAACTTGGACATGTGGATGTTTGCTGGGGTGTTTCTGCACACCCTGGCAGACCAAGATCCACTGAGGACACTGAGAGCAAATGGGCTGAGAGTGCCCCCCGAGCTCTGTGCTCCCCCTGGTTCCTCCTAAGCCCCAGGCAGCCCTGTTGGTCATTGCTGTTTGCTCAGGGACTGGGGAATATTTTTGCTTTTTCCAAGGAAGAGGAGCTGAACCTGTGGACACCAGCAAGCTTTCCGAAAGAGGACTGTAAATAACCCAAATTTAGGAAGTGTAATGCTCCTCCCTGGAATGTGTCCTGGGATGGGGAAGGTGTCTCAAGGCCACAGCCTGTCCCAGTAGACTGGGATGGTCACTCCCTCCAGCCTCTAGAGACCTTATTATGCCAGCAGCACATTCCCACTGTCCAGGGGCAGTGGGATTTGGGGAATGCACTGCACACACAGCTGCTTCTAAAAAATAGCTCCTCTAAACAGCAATCTCCAGCTTCACTGCTTGATTTTGCAAGTATAATTTACTCATTTAGTGCAAGTCACTAGAGAATACTTTGGATTTCTCACTTATACATTTGCCCATGTTAAACTTGAGGCCCTTCTCTCTGTATTTTCTGGCCATCTGAATGCACTCAGCTCATGAGCTGCAGCCTCCTGCAGTTTTGATGTCACCCCTGTAGGAACAGTGCAGTCATTAGCTGACCATCACAAATGGGAGCATGCTGGAATCAAAACCTGGTTTGAATTTTAATCCAGCAATGAAGACCCTGGAGGCTACCAACCCCACTCTGGTAATGTTATCCCTGGAATAAACAGCATTGTTTTATCTCCTGAACCCACACAGAGCAATGCCGGGACATGGCTTAAACAATCTGCCAACTTCAGCAATTTTCTTGTACTCTCCATGGATTTCTCATGTGCATTGTGCAGGTATCAGAACCTTAAAGACTTCTTCCCTCTTCCTCAGAAAACATCCAAGTGATTACAAAAGAGTGTGATACACAAAAACAGCCATAAAAACAGCCCAAGTGCAGGATTTGGAACCAAACCATCAAGTGGAATGCTAAAAGTCAGCAGGATTTTCCAGAGCTGCAAACTCCAGATCACCTGAAGGGAAAAAAAAATCTAAAGCCTGTCCTTTCAGATCCAGACCTGTAATTCTTCATCCCAACCACCATCCCAGCAAGTTTAGTGGTTAAACTCAATTTTCTTTCCCTCATTTCACCCAAGGAAGACAATTCTTTTCAGTCAGCTGCAATGCCAGCCTGGGCTTGGGCCAGAAAGGTTCTACTGCTGAGTTTTCCTGGAATCCCTGCTGGAAGCAGCAGAGCATTGCTCCATCACAGAGGATGGATGTCATGGGACAGCCTGAGATAACCTGGAAATAAGGGTGTCCACAATCCCTCCCCACTTCCAATAGGATGGGTATTTTGCCATTTGATCTGGGCAAAAATCCCCTCCACCTCAGAAATTATTACTGTGCATTCCATCACTTTCTGCCTTTTTTTTTTTTTAATTAATTAATTAAAACTACTTCATCCAACCACCCTTGAGGCAACCTTCATACCTGGATGTACACAAGCACTTCGTCATTCTAGGGCCAGAACCATTTCCATCCCTCTAATCAACTGCCTATTAAATGAAGATTAATGTGAATTAATGATGTATAACCAGGAACTGTTTATACTTCATTAGCAGAATTCCACAGGATTTTTACTTTTGGAGAGGAGTGCAAGCTCAGTGGGCAGCAGGAGGGCAGGGAGGGAAAGAGGGGAAGTTTTGTGTGGATGTGTTTTCTGAGCAAACAAACCAAAACTCTGCACACATTTCCAGGTTCCTTTGGCACACAAGAACAAAGCAGGACAGCACTCTCAGGATTACAGGCTTTATTTGCTGGTGAGATACCCTGGAGAAAACATGGAATCATGGAATGGTTTGGGTTGGAGGGGGCCTAAAGCTCATCCAGTCCCACACCCAGGCACGGACAGAGCCCAGGAGGGAGGTTATGGAGGCAGTAATTCCTCACTGAGGAACTGAGCTGACTGAGCTGGGGGATGCTGCATTGAAAAGGCTTGGGCTGCACCTATTTGAGCTTGATTCTTCTGTTCAGGCCCATTCAGCTGCTAAAAAAGGACTTGAATTACTGGATAAATCTGCATCACAAACAAGCTGTGCTGTAGCATTTTCATCCATACATCCCTAATGAAATCCAGCAATTCCATAAATAGTCTCTTCTCCTTCTTCTGCTGATGACTGACAGCCAAGCTCAGAATTTATTGTAAGGTCCAGGTTAAAAGAAAAATAGCAGAGTAAGTGACAAGTTTGATGAAGAACCGGTTTGTCAGATGATTCATTTGAATAAAGTAATTACTGTACAACATTTAAAAAACAAATTAACCACAGCATTATACAAGGGAAGGAAGGAAGGAAGAAGAAATCGATGTTAACTCAACATAAATGATGTTCCAGGAATGAAGCTGTTATTGCTGAGTCTGAAAACAAGCACTGGCTTTCATGTTGGGCTGCTTATAGCACTTAGGTGGGAAAAATTGCAAATTTTGGAGTCCTCCCTTCCAGCTCCCTCCTCCCTCAGTCAGAGAGTGAATCCCGCACAGCAAATCAAAGGCTGATGGGTCCTGCTCAGTGGCAGACCTGACTTTCACTTACAGCACATCATTTGTAACATGATTTCTTCAAGGATGAAGGAAAACCCCCAGTATCTGCCCCTCCTTGGGGCTTAGCAGTGGAAGGTAAGAGGGAATGACAGGCTGGGTCCAGCTGCTCTGCCCAAAGGGGCTGAGCCACGTGAGGCAGTGACAGCATCAGCTCCATTCACTCTGAGCACACAAATCCCCATGGCAAGGGAAATGTCACAGCGACACAGCACACTTCAGCAGGCACACCTGGAAAACCCCTCCAGCTCTCCCAGGCAAGCAAATATTTCCATTTCAAGGAGTTATCAGGGACCGAGGGAGTTTCAGCAAAGGTCAGGGCAGAATTACAGTTTGTGACTCTTTCTGGCTGAGGATGAGCCCCTGTTTGTGCATGGTTGGTGCCCATGTTTCCTGTCCTGGCTCAGAGCAGGAATTTTCCCGGGCTGAGTGTCAGCTGGGGAGCTGCTGGGACACGGCTGACACATGGAAGCAGCCACGTGGAAGCACAGGCCCTGCTGGATGCTGCTCCCTCCCGAGCTGGGAGCCACCCACAGCTCCCCGAGGCAGCCCAGTGCCAGCACTGGCAGGTGCTTTGCCAGCAGGGCTTCCACAAACACCTGGACATCCATTTCCTGCAGGGATTCTGCTGCGAGCAGCCTCCCCTCCTTCCACAGGGAACCCCAGGAGGGGCACGAGAACTCATTAAAACCCACCTGGAGCCACTGAAGGGAAAGGAGAGCTGAAATCCTAATGGCTGTGAGCTCTGTGCTGCTGCTGTCCCCAGAGAGAAGCTGCTGCTGGTGCCAGGTTAATGTGGAGGATTCAAGAAGCCAAGAGAAAACAAGATTTGCCCTCGGGCTCTGACGGGGATATGGATTCCAGAGGAGTCTGGATCACAGGCACTCAGTGGGGCTGGGGCAGATGGAAGGCTCAAAAAGGAGCAGGGCACAGCAAAGCAGTGCTGAGGAAGATGTTTTTCTCCAGACAATTTCCTCTGACAGAGCTCCACTTGCACTGCAGCACCTGCTACTGGGACCCCCCTCCAAGTGTATTTTCCCATCCTTATCTGTTAGCAAAGGACAGAATCTCCTGTGCCATGTGGTGTCCAGCTGGGAGGCAGCACCTGTGCACTCACCACACTCATCTCCCCAGAAAATAACCAAAGAAGTGATTGCTCGCAGTTTAGCAGCATCTTCCTCTGCAAAGTCACCTCTCTGATGGTGTAAGGTCATCCAGAAATTGGCTGTTACCTCTGATTGAGACAGCACCCATGAGCTACTCTGCTGTGTGGGTGTGCACCAGAAGTTCCTCAGGAAGAATGGTGAACAGCCCCAGCCCTGTAACAAGCAGTATTGCAGTTTGCACTTGCACATCCTGCAGCCTGCAGAGGTTCTCCTGGAGCTGGAGCACAGGGGCTGTTTGGCTGGCAGAGCCCACCCTGAGCCCATCACATTTGGGCACTGGCTGAGCCTGCAGCAGCCCTCGGAGCAGCAGCCATTACCATCCTCATTTTACCCACACTGGAGCTGAGAGCCATGCTCCCACCACCACTCCCTGCCCAATCTGTTCCAAAGCTGCTTTGGAAGCCTTCCATGCATTGTGCTCTGTTCCAGCCCATTCCCACCCTCTCTGAGGCCCTGGCCCTGCCTTGGCATCCCTGATCCCTGCATTCCCCAGGCTGCCTCCTGGCCAGCCCCCAGCTGCCCTCCTGTGCTCCACCTGCCACATGGCACTGCCACTGCCCTGCCCCTGCCAGCTCCCTGGAACCCATCACCCATCTGGGGCTCCTGCTTTCAGGGTGCACTCAGACAGAACCTTCCTGCACCTTCCCATCGTTTCCAGCCATCAGAATCCCCAAGGAAAGGTGGTGAGCACAGAAAGGCAAAAACCCAACTCTGGAACCCCCCTGGATTTTGGCATCCCTTACCCCAAATAAGTCCCTGCCCCTGTAGATGGTAAGCTTCTCGAGAGTGTAAGGAAATCTGCAGACAAACAGAGGAATTTTTAAATGTAATAAATGCAGGGCTGGCTCTGGGGTTGGGGGAAGGTTTAATTCTCCTTTCTGTGGGGAGCTGAAACCTGGGACAGGCTCAGCCCTGAACCCTGCCCAGGGGAGGGGATGAGCCCCAAGTGTCAAACTCAGCAAAGGGGATTTTTAAAAGACAACTAGGCTTGTTTATAGCAAGGTCACTGCCCATTTGTCACATTTGGAATCTCCTCTGTTCCAAACTGCCTATCCAAAACCCAGCTCCGTGCTCTGGTGTGGTTTTATTCCAGCTGCTGTTGTGAAGGGTTTGCCCCCATCTGTAACAAGGCTGCTCAAATTTTGCTTAATTTTTTTGCTGAACTCTCAGAGGGACTCAGCCTTTCTGCCCCTCTCATGCAGTGTGGTGCTGAATGACCAGTGATGAAACTGCTACAAATGCCAATTTGGGTTAAAAAAAGTGGTAAAGTATTTCTCCACCCAAAATATCCCCCGTGAGAGCCAGGGCAGGTTTTTATAATTATGTGCACTCCAGAAAGGTGCATTCAGGCCTGCTTTGATCCTTTGGAAAGCAGGGGGATAAAAATACACGTGTGTATGTATATATAGAAAAAGTTTGGCTTATTAAGATACAAGGATCTGCCTTTTCCAATGGGAATTATTTCACTTCAGCTTGCAAGTGGAGATAGTTCCCAAAGGCACACTTGGCATGATTCATGTTACAGAATTTCTAAGTAATGAACTTTCTCCTTTTTACTAACAGCAAAAGGATCTGGTTGACCTGATTTAGGTGTCTCTTGCAACACCAGGCAGGAACTAAAGCATGATTTTCGAGGTGCAAGCTCTCGATTTGATAGGGAGTTTTAAAACTGTTGCTTTTCTCCTTTACATTTTACATTTCCCTCTGCCTGCACTATGCCACAGGTTGTGGGCTGTTCCAAACGTTTCTCCCCATTCCAGAAGGGTTTGATCAAATTCCCTCGTGGCTGAGCATTCCTCCCACCAGCTGTAACAGCTTAAATAGTCTCTCTGGAGAAGAAACGTATTTTCTCCTGCCTTTGTACTTTATCCTGCTTCACAGATCTGCTTTTCCTGAGTGTCTGAGTGAGAGGATTTCCCTCTGAGACACCCAGACATCCTGGCACATTCACTGCTGACCATGTGCAGGACCACAGGGTGCTGCTGGCAATGGAGGGGCAACAGGAAAGCAGAGAGCAAGGAACAATCACAGGAGAAATTTAAAAAAAAAATAAGGCTTATATTGCAGAATAACGGAAGGGGAAAAGATTTGACAGAAATAAAAAGCAGATAAGGAGAGTGGAAAGCAAGCTGGTGGGATGAAGACAAAGATTGATGGCATTTCTGGAATTTTTGTTACTGCTTTTATCTGAGTCCATCTCAAAGGTATTCAATAGCTTACAAATATAGTGAGATGTTTTTGGCAGATACAAAGCAATTGTGCCTTACACTTGAGGAAACCCCAAACCAAAAGGAAGCCATAGAGACCCCTAAAACAACAGCAAGGAAAACTGAATTCAGAGGGGGTTCTGCCACTGCTTTGGCACAGACACCTGGTTATATCAGGAGGATATCTGCACAAAAAGTGCTTCACTCTGTCCTGTGCAGCCCCACAGAGCAGTTGGGAGCTTGCATTTGCAATGGAGCTGCTTCAGGAAGAGCCATTTTTCTCCAGCTGCTAGCCAGGAATAGAAAGGCATTTCAAAATCCAAGACAATGCTTTGAAATGAGCGCTATTTAGCAAACAGCATTTTTGTGCACAAATGTCAGGGTTATATCTTTAAAAATGACACAGTCCGTCTTTTCCTGAGTGCCCATTAAGCACTATTATCTCTAAGATGCTTACCAACAGTAAGGTCTTTATTAAAGCTGAAGAAATCCGAGTTTATCCTGGAAAAGCATGGATAAATCAGATCACAGACTGTCCCAAAGTACATCCCTTCCAGAGAGGAGGTGCTGGAGGGAGGTGAAAGTTGGCAGGGGGGACATTTTAAACCCTAACTTTGGCTGCTGTGTTTCTGAATTCCAGCTGCTCCAGCTGCCCTGAAGGCAGAGCTGCCTGTCCAGCCAGGAATGGGGGATGCCTGGGAGCCCCAGGGCTGCAGCAGATCCCCCATTTGGACACTGCTGGGCACACTCTGCACTTTGAACCATGCAAAAACCGTGTCCTGATCAGAGCTCAAACATAAAGGATCCAAAGGACAGCAGCTCCTGCTGGCACACCCTCTGCACGAGGCCATGGGGAATTCTGGCTCTGCCTTCCATCCCAAATGCAGCAATTGCTGATGGCAGATTTCTCTGAGGCTGGAGTGGCCCCTCTCACTCTGGAGAAAAGGCTTAAAATCATTCAGCTAAGCTGGAGAGGACTTTGCCTGTGATTGCCCCATCCTTCCTTCTCCCCAGATCGTGCCAGGCTTGGCATTAAAAAAGGATAAACCTGAAGTTTAAAAATAATAAAAACTGCAAAGAGACATAAGTGATTTGATTGGTTTTCATGATAAGAAAGAAATGCCCCCTTTAGCTTTCCTTGGCATGGAGGAAGGACATAAACCCGAATGTTACCAGGTTTCCCACTGGATCCATGGCTTTGCTTCTCCTGAAGCTCCAGCACACATTTGGTGTTTGCAGGACATGAGGAAATGTGCAGGTTTTGCTCAGGATTTTCTTTAAACCTTACAGCAGCATATTTTCCCCGTGCTGCTGCATCATTATTCTGCCTCCCCTTAAGTGCCATTAATGCAGTTTCATCCTTAATTCCTCAGGTATCAGGAAGGAACACAGAGAAAATGGGCTGCCATTCTCCATTATTTACCTTGCAGCCTCAGCAGCAGCTGTCTCAAAGAAAACCAAGGTACATTTCCAGTCCTGGGGAGTGTAATGTCTGAGCAGCTCATGTGAGATGATGCTCTTAAGGGTGGGGGTGCAGATTTCCCAACAGATCCACTCTCATGAGCAATGTTTAATCAGCACCTGTGCTCTGAGCTGCCACTTTTCCTCATCATAATGATGGCTGGCTCTTGAACAGACACTCACTGGAGGTGCCTGCTGTTCAAAGCTTCCTTGGTAATTATCAATCTGGAACATTTCTATTCCTCCATCTTCTGAGGGCCATTTGAGTCTGAAGAATGCCTTATTCAATGTCTACATTTGCAAATATTAAAGCACCGAGTGTAAACAAAACACTGCTGCACCTGATGACAACTGTACATCAAGTGCTCAATTATACCACTCCAGGAGAAATACGGAATGGGAACCCAAACAACTCCTGGAACACTTCTCCTTGTAATGCTTCCCTCAAAAGAGAACTCAGAATGTCCTTCTCCACAAATCACACTCAGATTGAGACATTCCACTGCAGCAGCTTCACTGGGAACAGCTTTATCAGGAATTATTGGCACTGATTAGAGATGGGAGTTACAGTTATTGTGTTTATTATATTAAAGTTCTTCTTAGTTGTAATTATTACACTTATGGATAGGGAAGTTAGATATGTGCTGGAAAAAATGGCAGGAAGATCCAGGGTAATTTTACCCAGGGGTTAAAACTGTGTTTAAAAATTGATTAAAAAATTAAAGAAAGAGAAATACAATTATCTGAAGAACTGATACAATATCTCCAGGCCCCACAAGGTGAATATCTGAGTTACTAAATTGTTACTCATATTTTTAAAACATGAAAGTTTATGCTACTGGACATAAATATTGAAGGGGTTTATTTAAGCCTCATAACTTCATTGTAAGAAATAAATTTCCATCAAAAGTCCATAAAATACCCTTGCCATGAAGAGGAAAATCTAATTAGCACAGTATGCAAAGATGGCTTCAACTCAATTAAATATTTCCATAACTGATGAAACAAATGATGGCCCATAAGGGGCATCATTTCAATGTGTTACCACCAATCTCCCGATTGAACAACTCACATTTCAAAACAAAATTAAAAATGCAGCTGCTATTTTTCCTTGCTCAGTTTTCCTCGGAGCGTGTCAGATTTCCCACCCAGGGTGTTCCATGAACACGTTTGAACAGGTTCAAACAGGTTTTTTGGCAGAACTGTCTGGGCTCCCTTTTGGGGTAAGGGCACGAGTTGAGCTGCTTGTTAATGCTGGGGGATCACTGGAGATCCTGTGCTGCTCCTGCCTGAAACGTTCTGAAATGCCAGAGCAGCAGTGAGTGCAGCCAGGGAGCTCAGACAAGGGGGATGCTGCAGTGGGGCAGGGAGCTGCTGCCAAAGAGCTGTGTGTCACAGCATGACGTGACAATGCCAGCCTGGCTCCCACCCTGTTTTCTGAGACACAGAACACTGAAAAATGGCCCAATTACCCAGTGCAATGCATCCCCCACGTCAGTGGATGCTGTGTGCACGGCTCTTCTGGTGATTCTGGCTCACTAGGTGACATATGTCTAACGATTCAGATTGGCTGCTGTGGAGAGGGATTTCATTTAAGGCACTTATGGCATTGGGCTCAAATTATTTCCAAGAGTTGATTGAGGCTTATGTTTTACCCTGCAGCTTGTGCTCAGCTGAGGATCATCCGCTGCCTGCATTCCATTTGTGTCCTGCAGGATCTCAGCTGTGGGCTGCTGCCACACTTTGTGTCTCTGTACAATTGTTCAGCCACTCCCCAGAGCAAGCAGAACCTGCTGTGGGATCAGGTGCCACAACAGACCCACCCCATCCTGGTATTTGATTTTTATTTATTTTTAATTGTAATGTCTGCAGTTTTCAAAGCCACCTTGGCAACAGGTTTTGGATATCTGTTCCCGTGAGAATTAGGAAGAACTGGCCATCCACCCTTTAAGAAGCTTCTCCATTCCTATCTCTCAGTGCTCATCAAGAGCTGCTGATTGAAGGAACCTGCGGGTTCAGAAGTGTCCCCATGGAATTTGGTGGCAGCCTGAGCTCAGTGTGGGCTGCAGCTGCCAGGGCCCTTCCCTGGGATGTCACATCCCATGGCAAACCCCAGCCCAGGTCCCTGGCCTTTGGAGTGCCCAGCACCGCCTGCTCTGGCAGGAATGCTGGTGAGATCAGGGAGAGCTGGGGAACAGATCCGGGTCAGTAACAGAATGAACGTGTCATTTCCCCTTGGAAAAGGCTCAGGGACACTGGAGCAGAGCTGATTCCAGTACCAGAAGATCCCAGGGCTGGAAAAGCCCTCCAGGATCACCCAGTGCCAGCTGTGCCACATCCCCACCCTGTCCCCAGCCCAGAGCACAGAGTGCCACCTCCAGCCCTTCCTTGGACCCTCCAGGGATGGGCACTCCAAACCTACTCAGAACCCTTTTTCTTACAAACCCAGCCCCTGCAGAGGAGATCTGCACTCCTTCCTAGCCTGGGAACATTCTGGAAATGCTGCTTTTCCTGAGGGGAATGGAGCCAGCTTGAGCTCTGTGCAGCATGGAAAACCTCTTGCTCAGTGAAACCTGTACAGAAAACCACCTGGGATTTCAGGGAGCATTAAATAGAAATCAGCTAAATGTGTTTGAGAGGAGAACAAACACTAAGCTTCTTTAAATAAAAGAGTTAGAACATGGAAGTGTGAAATGTCACACTTTTCTGCGTGTGGATATCGTGTAAAGCTTCATCCTGATTCCTCTTTGCTCCTAGATAATTATTACATCTTCCCTGCACAAAATATGGAGTATTTCCTGAGAGGAATCATTGCTTTCATATCCACTGCAGCAAATGAAATCTTTGAAATACTAAACTGTTTCAGAAAAGGGAAATGAGGGCACCCTTTAACTCCCAGATGGCTCCAGGCTGGGTGGGAGCACTGATCTGCTGGAGGGGAGGAAGGCTCTGCAGAGGGGTAGGTGGGATATCAGGGAAATTCCTTCCCCAAAAGAGTGAGCAGAGCTAGACCAAAGGTTTGAATTGTAGAAAAGGCAGTAAAAGTACATTATTAGGCATTTAGAACTCATTTTTGTTCAATCAAGCTGCAGCAGGGAGCCGAGTTATCTTATTAATATAAGAAATTGCTGCTGGTCCTTAACACATTTCAATCAATGTGCGAGAACTGGCAAGAAATGAAGAGCAGGAGAAAATTAAAAAGATCACCCAGAAGTTTCTGACAGACAAACTCCTGTTGCCTCAGTCCACTGTTTGTTTTTGCAGGTTTTTCTGGTGAGCTCCTGGGATCTTTTCAAAGGGGTGGAAATCTTTAAAATCTCCTTATGTGGACATGGGGCATTTTTTACACCAAGGTGTAAAAATGAATTTCACGCTGTTTCTGCCCTGGAAGGAATCTTGCCACATGCCTTACCTAAATCCAGATGAACTTGGGAAATAGTGACATGAACTTTACCCAGCCTGCCCCATGACATTCATCAAATGAAACATTAAAAATCAGGAGGGTTGTACAATAGCAATGCAAACTTAAAGTAATTAATTTTCTCCCTCTTTTTTTTTTTTTTCTCTGCTGAAAATAGAGAAATGTGAGAATCATCTGAAAACCATGGAATTTGCAGAAGTGAAAATAAAGTGTTTTCCACATTTCAAGCCTTTGGAAGATTGCTGATGTAGCTTTCCAGCAAGGAGGAAATGGAGACACCAAAGGTTTGTCCTTTTATTTAAAACACAGCATGGCCTGGGCTGGCTTTGAAGTTCTAGCAGTGAGACTGATTTTTCCTTAGCACACAAAATTATATTGTGGCATTAGGATAAAAAAAAAGCAAAGCTCAGCTAGAACCTGCATGGCTCCATCCAGAGTGCCAAACACATTTTTGGTGTTTTCTCTGTTGTTTTTAGGGAGCATTTTCTGCTGGCTTTCTTAACAACTCTTGGACATCACTGATTTAATAAAATCATCTTGTGTTCTGAAACATTTGGGTAATGAAGTGAGTGATGGAGCTGTCAGCTCTCTGCTGCTCAGCTGACCAGCTGTCACACCAAGGACTCTTTGGCAACTGGGAGATGTTGGGTTTGATGTTTAATTCCCTTATTCCATCAAAAGACTTCATTTGAAAAGACTCTTTGAATCATGCATGTGCTGGAGATGTTCCTTGTATCTAAATCATCTGCGAGCAGCAAGGGGGTTTTAAAGATTAAATCACTTAGAGATTTATTCTTTTTTAAAGAAATGAAGTTTTCCTTTGTGTGGGGACTTCTGTTATGGAAGTGCTTCCTCTGCATTATTCAGAGTTGGTGGTGATTAATCACAAATTTCCTCAGCCAGCACAGTGCACCTTGTGCAGGACCTGCCTCGTGCTGCAGGGGCTGGCCCATACTGACCAATGCCCACATGCCTAGAGGAAATGCCTTGGATTTTAGGATTCTGTACAGCTTGCAACCTACCAAACCCATCTGCAATCAATTATTCTAGGTGTTAAGGCCCCACTTTTCAGGATTAGCCTCTGTGCCACCAAATAATTACAGGAACAATTCAAAGCAGACAGGGGCAAGGGCAGTTTCTGGCAGTAGATCTCTGCCTACCTGATTATCCCACAAAAGATGGTTCTGTGCTATAGAATGTTCCCAGAGTAATCTGTCTCTGGCAAATTGCTCCCATAAAATCAGAGCCTGACTTGAAGTCCTCTCAAAAAAACCCCACCCCCCAAAAAATTAAAACAGTAATTATACAATTACTCTATATCTATTTTTGCAACACAGCTCTAAAAATCTTAAAAATCTTTCTTTAAATATGTGCTTTATTGTTATAATAATTTCCCTGGAGTCTGCTGCACTGGCAAACTTATGGTGCATTACCTAAAAACATCACTGTGGTGCCTTTGGCACATATAAAAAAGACAGATCTTCCTTAATGTTGTTCTAAAAACTATTTCCATGTTCCAGCATTTGGATTTATGAAGCATGGGCTATATGTATTATAAAATTTTATTTTAAAGTAGTAGACTTACAAAAAGCAAACAGGGCCCCCATCAAGTAAAAAATAAAAGAAGCACAATAACAAAAATAAAAGGTATTATGTTAAAGGAGGCAAAGCATCAGGGGTTTTATAAAACTTAATTTCCACTCTTCTCCATAGGCTCGAGAGTGCTTACATGTAAATATTGTGAGTAATTCAGATCCACACCCCAGTGTGACAGAGGTTTTACTGCACCCCAGCCCAGCAGTGCTGTTCAATATGCAAAGGAGGCAGGGGATGCTGAAATGGGCTTTTCCCCTCCATGAAGCCACAATGCAGCTGAGAAATCTTGTCAAGGCTGTTAACTCTCCTGGAGAAGAATAAAAGCTGGGTTTTACAAATGCAAATGATGCCATCCTTACTCACTCAGGTGGGTAAACTGCAGCCAGTGAGCACTGAGGTAGCAGGGGGATGCTGCCTAATAAACCCTGAGGAGCTGAGACACTCCCTACCCTGAGTGCTGCAGATCCCACTCGGGTGTAGAAAAGCTCCTCTGAGCAAAATCTCTTTGTATTTTCTGACAGATCCCTCTTCTGACCCCCTCATAACACCCAGGGCCCAGCTTCCTGGACTAATCCACTCAGAGAAACAAGATTTTTGTCTGCTGCTGAGCTTTCTGAGGCTTGCCCCTCTCTTTGCTCTTTTACTGGGTGCCTTTTTATTTTCCCAGAGATGGCGGTAGCTGCAGGGAAATGTCATGTGAGCACCACAGAACTGGGGAACATATTGCAATAGATGTATCCACAAATTTTCAAAATGGCACACACCATAAACTTGCCATGGATTTCCCAGGAAAAGCTACCACAGGGCAGGATTTGGTGGATGGATTCAAACTGTGATCTCCACTAAAATATTTGGAGTGGGACTGTTCATATTTTTCACCATATCCTCCATTTGGTACTACTGGAGAATGCCAGACAGGAGAAACTTCAATCAATAGAAAATGTGTTTAAAATGTAGGAATTCCAGCCAAAATTGAGAGGGAATGAATGTTTTATTCAAAGTATATACATTTAAAAAAAAAATCAGTTCATTTTTGCAAATATGCTAAAGCTGCCACAGAACCCTTGCCTGATCTAGACACGGGGGAAGTGCAGCAAGAAAACTGGGAATATTAAATAGCAACATTTTCGTCACAAAAATTGAAGGGTTTGTAAAATTCATTCAAGTCCTAGCCATAGTGCAGATGGTGTTGGAGAATTACAGTGAATTTGGGTAATAATGCTTTGCATCAATGTCCAAATGCACAATCAAACTGAGAGAGGGTAAGTTCAGATTGGGTATTAGGGAAAAATGCTTTACTGAGGGCAGTGACACACAAAGGTTGGAATTAATGTGCTCCATCTTCCTGTCCCGGGCAGTGCTTGGATCAAAGCACAGATTCCAGCTTACCCTTGGAAGGAAGATTCCTCATGGCTCTGGGGTCATGTCGCATGCCAAAGTGCCAGAAAGGAGCAGGATGGGGCAGCCACGTGCTCACAGGAATTTGGGCTGCCCCAGGCCCCTCTGCCCTGCCCTGAACACCCCCAGGACTGGGGAAGCTGAACTCGGCGTCCTCTCAGACCTCTGCTCTGGCCTTCCTTCCCCCCATCCCTCCTTTCAGTCTCTAACATAAGAACTGAATCTGTGGTGTTTTGTTTCCTTTCCCTTGGTGCCCTCGTTCCTTTCTGCCACTGCCTTGGTCCCTGTTCCCAAAAAAGCCATTTGGTTTCCTTCTGTGCCCCAGTTTGTTTCTCATCCCTACTTTTATCCACTCGTCACTTCTGGTCTTTTACCCTGTGCCAATATTTAGTTTCCTTGCCAATATTTTCCTTCCTAAATCACTTTATTCCCTTTCCAGTGCATCCCAATCAACATTACTTTGAATCTCACATTTTTTCTTTATTCTTGCATGAAATTGAGGCTCCTTTCCTAAAAAGCCCCAAAGTGGTAACAATTTGCACAGTTTTCCTCTCAAGCCTTATTCAGCTGTTCTGTTCCTCGCCTTGGTTTTTAGCTCACATCATCCTTCTGTTATCCTCTCTTCCCTCTCACTTTTCATTTCACTTTCACCTCCTCCCCTTCAGTTTTCCCCTTAAGTTTCCATTACTCAGCCACACAGCTTTTCTTGCATTTCCCAGCTTCATCTCTGCAGCAGCCCCACGTCTCTCCCCCTCCTTTTCCATAAAGATCCAAGAGTTTGTTCCTTCTCCTGGCACAGGTTTTGCCAAGGATAGAGGGATACTCACCCCTGCATCCCAGAGCAGTGAATTCCTAAGGCTGGGTAATGGAACAGAGATAAGAGCCCTAATTTTCTATTATTCTCAAAATCAACTGCAGATAGAGATTCCGGCCCAAAAAGAGATGGTAACTTTTGGGGAGAGTAAAAGCAGTCTGTGACAATCAAGTCTGGAACCAGGAATTAAATGAGCTGTCAGGTTCCAGACTCACTGGCTTCTAACTTAGCCACAACTCAGTCAGTGTCAACATAACTCCCCTGCTTAAGAAGTTATTGAAATCTTAATAAAACCAAGGAGACGCTGTGACAAAAGCACATTAAGATGGCATAAAGGTTGTGCCTACATCTCGTTAATTTAAAGCAAGATAAGCCTTAACCAGAATGACTTAACTGAGTATTTCCAAATATGAACATTCCTAGATTTGCCTGGAATGCATTTTCAGTTCTGGGTAGAGCAGTCTCAGCTGCCTGGTGCCAGTGGGGTCTGAGCCCTGTCCTCACAGGAGATTTTGCCCTGAGCACCTGGCAAGGGCAGCTCCCCCAGCCCCACAGCCAGGGGTCATGGCCCTGCAGTCAGCCCCTGGCCAGATTATTTCCCCAGGATTTTCCCAGAGCCTTTCTGAACCCGTGGAAGGCTGTGAGCTTCCTCAGTGCCCTGCTGGCCTGCAGGCTGTGTGAGGAGCCCTTTACATCTCCCCTGCTGCCAGTCTGGGCTCTGGGCAGCTGCCCTGTGCTCAGCAAGGCCAGGAAAGCTCATTCTGGGCTCACCCTCTCCCCTGGCCCGTGGTGATTTCCCAGCCCTGTCTTTACTGCTCTGCACACCTTCCTGTCGTGCTTCCAGCTGTCCTCACAGAACCTCCCTCACTCCTGAAAACCAGTGCTGTCCCAGATAATGTGTGCACACACTCTGGGACCAAGTGACCTGGGCAAACTCAGCTCCTTGCACAGCTCCAGCATCCCTCCCTGGCTGTGATCTGCCTTTTAAATCTGCTCTCTAGGCTCTGTTGAGCTCCAGGCTCATAAATGCTCAGCTGAACCTGAGCTCAGTGTGGCAAACACAGAATACAAACAAACCAAACCAAACCCCAGCAGCAACAGACTCTCAAACTCCCACTGTTACAGCTCTTATATACCCATATGTATATAAAAATCTGTGTTTGGGGGTTACTCGAACCTATTTTCCTTCAGTGAACACTCTGGCAGCTATCAGAATTAGAAGGAACAGTCTCAGTAAATTGCTTGTGCAGTTATCAAATGTCTCTGGGTTCATTTCAGCATTTAATCACCCTCAGAGCCTGGGTTTGCCTCATATGTTTGGGCATCCTTTAATCAAGGAGGAATTAACTGCCAAATCCTGCTGGGGTTTTTTTCTTTGGGTCATTAGTTGGTTTGCTTTTGGTTTTTTTTGGTGTTTTTTTTTTTTGGTTTTTTAAGGATATTCATTTCATGTACCAAAATGAGGAATTATAGGGGTTTGGGGTTTTTTTTTTCCTCTTTTTCCTTTCTTTTTCATGAAGCTGCCCATAATCCTTCACCCTAAGCAAAAGGGAATTCTCATTTGGACTGGATAAAGATCTCTGCCCTCCTCCCCACACCCCCACACCTCCTGCCTTCCCACCTTCTGTGCCGGTTCCCCAGAACTGCCCCCAAAGGACATTTTTATCTCCTTCCCCCCCTCCACAGCCCCTCCTTAGAGAGATGAGGGCTCTGCTGTGGCTCTGGGGCCCAGGAGCACACAGGGGAGCTGCAGGGTTTTGGGGACAGGCTGGCAGTGCTTCCCTCTGGACTCATCCTGTGCTCTGGGTCTCCACACAGGGCACCTGAAACTGCAGCTGCTCCTTCGGGCTCAGCTCCCTCTGGAAATGCTTTCCCAGGAATCTCAGGGCACCACCTGGCCAGGATCCTGCAGCAGCCAGCTCTGGGAGCACCAGGAAGGTCCCTCTTGTCCCAGGCACTGGTAAGCAGCTCCAGCAGGAACAGCCACAGCATTTATTCCCTGGCCAGAGAAACCCTGTCCCTGCTGGGTGAGGATGTGCAAATCAGCCACCACAATGGCTGCTCCCCTCCAACTGCCAGCCTGGCTTTTCCCCCTGCAGCAATTATTGTGTCCCAAAAGGGACCCTGTGCCTCCCTACAGGCTGCTCCCCCCCAGCCTCACCCAGACTCTGAGCTGCAGGAGTTCTGAGCATCCCAGAGCTGCTGAGCTCCTGTGCCTGGTGCTGGAGGCACAAACCCATCCTGAGCAAAGGCAGGCAAAACCTGGGGCTGGAAAACCCACCCCTGGTTCTTTTCTGTGGGACAGAAGAAATCCCCATGAACAGCATCCTGTAAACTCCACCACTTACCTGTAAAATCCACCATAAGCAGAACCAAACGAGCCCTGCTTGAGAGGCAGCCCTACCCCAGCTCCCTGCAGGAGCTCCCTGCTCATGGCACAGCGGGTGCTGTCCCCAAAACCTTCCTTGCCTGCCTCCAGGGTGACCATTCCCAGCCACCTGTGGGACAGGGATGCTCCAGGGGGAAGTGTTCCCAGGAACAAGTGTAGGCACAGTCCTACCCCCATTAATTCTGCTGAGACCTCGCTCATCCATCTCTGGGATGCTGCAGGTGCATTCATTAACAGCAGAGCCCCTGGTCACATGTTGGGATCCTCTCTGACACATTAAGCCATTTTTAATTTGCTCCCATCATCCCCAGCCTCTCCAGTAGACACTGGATAACTCTGGGGTCCTAAATAAGCCACAGTGACTCGGGGAGAAAGCAAGTGAGTTATTAATCTTATGCAAATGCCTGCTTAATTTTCAGGATCCTGGCACCATTGTAAGTGCTGAAAGTCATGGACTATAAAGAGAAAAGGTAATTTCCTGTTTGTTTAATTGATCTTCTGTAGCTTCTCTCCTGGCTGGCAAAGCCAGGTAATGGAATTTGCAATGTAAAGTCATTATTAGAAGTGCCAGTATGACATTTGATTAATCCAGGCTATTTAGGCTTAATAATACACACTTGACTTATGTTCTGGAAGCAAAATTGCCTGCTACTTCCCCTCCTGCTTTTTAAATATATTTATAAATATCCTTAGTGTGATGATATATGAGCCCATTCCCTCAGGCATCATTATTAGCAGTGATACCTCCTCCAACGTGTGCTCCATCAGCAAGAGGATGTTTGCACTCAGATTTGCACCCACTTTTGGTCCAAGGGTTCCTTTAGGGGACCTAAAGGTGCCTTCCTCAGTTCCCTCCAGGTCAGCTCTGCCCCCTCCTGAGTGGCAGATCCCCAGGGAAAATCCAGGCAGGAGCTGACACTGCTCTGCCTCAACTCTGTGCTCTTTAGGGGACCTAAAGGTGCCTTCCTCAGTTCCCTGAGTGGCAGATCCCCAGGGAAAAGCCAGGCAGGAGCTGGCACTGCTCTGCCTCAACTCTGTGCCGTGCCAGGGCCTGGATCCAGCAGCAAGAACAGCCCAGTGAGTGTCCAGGGCACAGAGAGGCCCTTTGTCACCTCCCCTCCCGAGTGTCACACCCACAGCCAGGGCAGCTCCTGGCTCCCAGAGCTTTTGTCTCCAGCCACATCCCCGGCCATTCCTATGACGTCCAGCATCTCTTATGGACCCCCAGCCCACTGCTAAACATTCTGCACATCATTCCTGGCATTGCTTCAAGCAGCAATGGACCGAGACAATTTCCCTCACAAAGTGCTCTGGAGTGAAAACAACATTTTCCAGGTAAGGTGCAAGCACTGCAAGAGATGACAAGGGCTGTGGAAGATCCTGGTTACTTCATGGAGGTATTTTTTGCAATTGTGCTACAGAAATTTTTCTGTTTCAGGTTTAACTTCATTTCACAATAATTACTCTAACTTCTACTTCCATTTCAGTAATATTTACTGCAATCATATCCATTTAATTTGATCATTTATGTTCCACTGCTGTGGCCAAAACAGCAGTGCACTGCTTTGTGTTACCATTGGTTACACCTTACTAAACCAAAGAAAAACAATTATTGTAAACACTCCTGAACTGGTGCACATTGCCCTGCAAAGTGTGAGGAAAATGCTTTTAAATTGAATTATTTTCAGGGGGAAAAAAATTCCCTTTGTTTTGTTTGTAGTTGCTCTGTGCTTCACAGCCCAGCTATGGTCTGTTGAGCCAGAATTGTAAGGGATAAGGAATATTAGTGAAAAACCAGTCAGTGTTATTCCACAGCAGGCTTCAAAATGAGATTATTTCTGTGATTGTACTTAAATGCTTCTCAGTGTATGTCTTCCTGAGGGGAGACCACAAGAGAGCTGGAGAGGGACTGGAGGCAAAGCATGGAGGGACAGGACCCAGGGAATGGCTCCCACTGCCAGAGGGCAGGGATGGATGGGATATTGGGAATGAGGAATTGCTCCCTGTGGGTGGGCAGGCCCTGGCACAGGGTGCCCAGAGCAGTGGGGCTGCCCCTGGATCCCTGGCAGTGCCCAAGGCCAGGCTGGACAGGGCTTGGAGCAGCCTGGGACAGTGGGAGGTGTCCCTGCCATGGCAGGGGTGGCACTGGGTGGGCTTTATGTCCTTTCCAACCCAAACCATTCCAGGATTTTTTCCAAGGTTAGGGCTGCCTGCAGAGAACACCCAAGCAGAACAAGCACAGGCAGGGCAGATGTGAAAGCACACATTTCAAACAAACAAATAAACAAACAAACAAACACCACCTGGCCTGCAGCCAGTGTTCTGAAGCTCTTTTTGCTGGAAGCCTGGATCTGCCTGAGGCCAGAAGTGAGTTTACCTTTCACCAGGAGGTGCACAGGAACAGGTGCAGGATGCTGTGGGGTGGGATGGGGCTGCCAGCACCACTGGCTCTTCCCAAATCTCCTTTCTCCATGAATCCATCCCCTCCTGACAAGCTTGGCTTTGCTCTGCACCTCTCACACAGTGCAGCTCCAGTTGGGCTCCATGCAGTCAGAGCCAGATGGGGACAGGGCAGGGAGCAGCCTGACTTCCCTTGGAGTGCCACTGTGCTTCCACAGCTGCTTCCAAAACAGAATGTTCCCTTTGGAACAAAGTGCAGCCTCTAGAGAAAGTGGCAAAGTTGCAGCAGACTGGTGTTTGTGTGGAAATTTACTGTCTGATTGGATTGGGTTCCCACGAGCGAGGAAAATGAACTCTGTGGGTGCTCCATCCCCTGGAAAGTGTAACCTCCTGCTGGGAGCTCCCCAGGAGCTCGGCACACAGTCCCCATCACCGGCACATCCCGAAAAGGTGAGCAGAGACAGCTGCCAAGGTGCCCAGGAGGAGGGAAAATCCATCTTTGGGGCAGGGGATGGCCAGAAAGGCTCGATCAGAGAGCAAAACAAAGCCTGCAAGAGCAGTGATTCTCCTTCTAATCCCAGTTTTGTGGTGTGGAGGGTGTGGTACAAAGGGAGGGAAAGGACACAGCCAGCACAGGAGATGTGGCTGTCAATGAATAATCCAAAGGCACTTCTGGAGCAGCCTCCCATCCCAGCGGGCTCAGATTAAAAACTGAGTTCTCAGGAACCGGAGCAGAGCAGAAGCAGGAGCAGGAGCAGGAAAAGGAGCAGGAACAGGAGCAGGAACAGGAACAAGAGCAGGGGCAGAAGAAGGAACAGGAGCAGGAGCAGGAGCAGGAGCAGGAGCAGGAGCAGGAGCAGGAGCAGGAGCAGGAGCAGGAGCAGGAGCAGGAGCAGGAGCAGGAGCAGGAGCAGGAGCAGGAGCAGGAGCAGGAGCAGGAGCAGGAGCAGGAGCAGGAGCAGGAGCAGGAGCAGGAGCAGGAGCACTCAGCACTCCCAGCACTGCTGGGGAAGGGGAGCTGAGTTCCTGCAGGCTCATCCCTCAGCAGGAAGGACAGGCAATGATTTCCAGGCGCTTGCCTCCCTTTGGTGGCTGTTTAAATCCTGTTTGTGCTGCTGTGGGGGTATTTTATTACCCAGAGGATAGGTGTGTTTGACAAGCCCTAAGTGTGAAATATCTGCTGGCAGGCCCGTTTGGAGGCAGGGCTCTGCTCAGATGCCTCTGCTGTCTCTGTGCAGAATCTTCTGCTTTCTCCTTTGTTTATCACTGTGATCTCCTGTCCTGTCTGATGCATTCCCTGGCCTGTAAATGCAACTTTCATTCTGCACTTAACGGCGCTGAGCAGTTCAATAAATTGCCTTCCAGTCACGCTGCATTCTCTCCCTGCAGTGCCTCCTGTTTGCACACAGAAATAGTTATTACTCATTCTGGCTGGCACTGAGAACCCACAGAAGGTGAACCTCCACCTGCCTCAGACCTGCCTCGCTTTGTGAGCTGCACAAACACACCAGAATAAAGCAATTTGCTTTTCCTGCACCCTAAATTCTGCATTACAAAGCAGTGTGCTTACAGCATTCTATTAAATTAATCTTACCAGCTTAATAGTGACTGTTAGAGAAATGGTGTGCTCAATCTTTGAACACATTTTGGTTCTCTAAAATGGATCTTGGCTCCCCTGTGCTCCATTGCTCCAATGGAAATTGGTATGTTCAACTTTTTAAAGATTTTTCTTCAGGTGTTTAATCTTATCCTAATAAAGTAAATATTGGTTAATCGAAGCTTAAGCTAGCAAAAAGATTAGAGACATTTAATTAGTCAAAATTATAGCTCATACTGTTATACAGTAAATTAGATTAGACAGGCTTTACACTTCAAAAACACATTAATGACTGCATGCATTTTCTTAATATTAAAATCTTTAATCTTAGATCCCTGAAGATACTAATAAGCCTCTAACCCATCACCGACTTTAACATCATTATTTAAAATCAGCTTTAAGTTACAGGAAGTAATTATGCACCAGAAAGAGGCAAAATTCTTGACCAGAAAGAGGCAAGCTCGTTCGGAGTGTGAGATTTAACTGAACCTGCTGTGTTGATACTGCAAATATGGGATGGCAGGGAGCAGCTGGCTGGAATTTAGGGAGAGATGTCTCTCTCGTGTGCCTCCTTGCACAGGCACACATCCACCCTTTGAGGAACAAATGTCTCCTGTCAGGAGATCTTTGCCCTCCAGGATCACCGAGTGCAATCGGTGCCCCATCCCCACCTTGTGCCAACCCAGAGCACTGAGTGCCACATCAGGCTTTCCTGGGCACCTCCAGGGATGGGCACTCCAAACCTCCCTGCGAGCTCCTGCCAGGGCCTGAGCACCCTTTCCATGAGGAAATCCTTGCTGATGCCCAAGCTGAGCCTCCCCTGGCCCAGCTGGAGGCTGTGTCCTTGTCCTCTCATGGTTTCCTCTCCCAGGATGTCCCTAGAGGGGACTGCAGGGACAGCATCAGTGGCGTGTTCTGGCTCCCAGGAGCCCACGGGCACAGATTTCTATTGTATTTTTTATATTTAATAGATTGTTACACCTATTGTGTGCAGCACATGTGCATATCTCCAGAAGGCAATTTGGACAGAGGAGCAGAAACCCTGGGATGTTCGACTGGGGTCAGGAGCCTCTGGTTCACGGGTTCAATTCCAGCCCACACTAAAAGCCAGACAGCAAAACCCTCTGTCCCAAAGTCTGATCTCATCTAGAGGTTCAATTTGTACTTTTTTCCCTAGTGGCTCCCCAAAGGAACCTTATCTTTCACCTGAGTCCATTTTGTGCCACTCCCATCACGGGTTCAATTCCAGCCCACACTAAAAGCCAGACAGCAAAACCCTCTGTCCCAAAGTCTGATCTCATCTAGAGGTTCAATTTGTACTTTTTTCCCTAGTGGCTCCCCAAAGGAACCTCATCTTTTGCTGAATCCATTTTGTGCCGCTCCCACGTCCCTGCCACTGCCCACGCTGCCCAGGGGGACTGGGGAGCAGGGGGTGGCACTGGGAGAACTCAGCAGGGCTGGGCACACTCTGTGCTCGAGGAATGGGGGAAAGAAGAGGAAAAATCTCTTCCTCTAAAGGAAAAGTGAAAGCATGAGAGGATTGGAAGAACAAAACAAAGACGTTCATGTTCCAGCCCTGCTGATTTGGACACTTCCATCCCGCACGTAAATCAGAATTTCTTCTGTCAATGGAAGTCACAAAGGACAGCAATAAGTACTGGGAACTGACAGTGTTCCTACTTAGAAACTTTTTCCTCTTTCAGGGACATTTTCTTAATTATCCTAATTTGTCAAATGTATCTTCAGTTTTACAAGAAGTTTCCTTCTCTGCATTTGTTAAAAGAAAGATAATTGCATCTGGAAAGCAGCAAAATGAAAAGAACCTTAATTATGCATTATAATAACAAATGTGTTCTAGTTCAGGTGAGCCAGACCAATTATATGTGATTAGTGAATGGAAACAATTGATGTTTTTGCATTTTCATTTGGGTCTGCTGACCTTTCCTAGTGAATGAGCTACAATCTGTCTTCCCTTGGTGCTCAACACAGAACAAATATTTTAATTTATAGAGCCATTTGGAGAAATTATTGCAGTCCGATCAGAGACAAGTTTTACTGAACTTGATCTGTACTCCATTCTCACAGAGGAGAAAAATGATTCTTTGCTGGTCTTTTTTTGAAAGGACACACAAGGAGGTGAGGCTTTGGATTTCCTCTGGTAGTGTTGACATAGTGGAAGAAAAAGTAATTAAAACTCTTATTAAAAATTAAGCTGCCTTTAATATATCCTTCATTTTCCTCTGTGACATTTGATTTTTGGTGTTTACTTTTGCTTAGCACTTCTGAGTCTCTTAATCAGGTGCTTGAACCACTTGGGACACTTCAAAATGCCTTCTTTAATAGAGACACAGAAAAGATGCCACGCAAATGTAAATCACCAGCAGCTCCAGTAACTCCTTATTTTACCAACCCCCAGCTTAGGGAGAAGTGCTGCTAAGAAAATCAGTTCAAATGGGCTGTAAAAACAGATCAAAGCCTTGCAATTACTGTGTCCCACTTACTTCAGCTGATATTTTCCTTCTGAGTATTTTGTCCCCCCTCAGAAGTTCAGCCAGCACAGCTGGGTCCTGCTCAGCAGCAGGATGTTCTGCAATTAATGCAATATTGCATGAGTCCATCCCTCCCGGACCGTGCCTTTGGAGAAACCTTTGCAGATTCCCCCAGTCCCAGAGAGGCTGGATGGGGGAATGCACCTGGATGCACCTGGAAGGCAGCAGGGCTGCCCAGAGGGAGCTGAGGCAGAACCTGGCTGCTTACAGCAATGATGAGGGACAGGAGAGAACCCCCCCGAGCCTCAGAATGCACAGAGAGCTTGGGACAGGAACAGGCTGCTTTGTTCTGGGCACATCTGACACAGGACTGGGGGCACAGGAAGTCATGGCTTCACCACACCTTCCTTGTGAATCTGTTTCCATCACCAGAGTTAACAGCACTTTCACCCTTAATGAAATTAGCTGCAGTAATCTTCAGGAAGAACAGAAGCCTGTGGCAGGGTACCTGATGGCTCAGACTTGGAGAAAGGATGTGCATGGAGGCAGAGCAGAAGTGCTACACTAAAATTCCATGTGGCAGGGATGGTGCACTAAAAGCCTGACCATTTTTTCCATTATTATCAGCTGATCAAAGACCCACCCATCCACAGTGTTCTGTGACACCAGACAAGCTGGAAGAGGAGGGGATGAATGGAAGAAAGAACCTGTAGATTTTCCTGGCCTTTTTCTCTTACAGTCCTCAAGGATGTGCGCACAGAAAAGCAGCTTTTCATTCCAGTGGAATAACACTAAGCATTACCTTCCCAATTGCAACTGATAAAGTTATTTCCCCCATAATCAGTGAGCATTTCCTCCTGTGCAATTGGGGAGATAATGATTAGTATTTCCGTGCTGGGAACTTGGGGACTGAACACAGATTAGAGGCTAGCTGTCCCCATGCATGTTCTGCAATCACTGGTGCTAGAATTAATCAAAGCTAAATTGTCTTCCCAATTCTGCAGCACAGAGTGAGGATTCCTGTTAGCTCTGCACACGGGCAAGCACAGAGGGATCCAGGGAGGACAGGGAGCATATGGCAGATGAATAGGAAGGGAAGTGGGTTTGCATAAGTTATGCTTTTGGACATCAGCAGGAATTTTTTCACAGAAAGGCATCTTAAACCTCACCTGGTTCCTTTTGGAAGACAGCTACAGGAAATGGATACTCCCACCTTTACCTAGGAATTTCTTCAAGCAGTTCTCACCTATCCATGCAAATTTACCTGCAGGGGTGGAAGGCAGGTGGTGCACCAGCACCACAGGGGCTGAGGTGGAGACTCCAATCCTCTCCCCAGCAGGAAAGATTTAAGGCTTTGAGGGAATCCATCCTCAAACTGCTCAGCTGACAGCTCCTGCTCACACAAACCCCCCATCCAGGAGGGTTCCTGCCCAGAACTGGATCCCAGGTGGGGAATGTCCCTGGCAGAGATGGGGCTGCACCCACACCTGTGAGAACCAGAGCAGTCCAGCCCTGGAGCCTCTCCCTGCTGCTCCTGCTGCTCCTTCCACAGCCCCAGGTGAGAGGAGCTCTCCTCAGGTGGGAAGCAGACACCAGTGCACATTTCTCACCCTGCCTTCAGCCACCCACCGGTGTAAATGGAAACGAAGCACAGCCACCCCAGCTGCAGCGGCTGGAGCTGTGGAGCTCCCCTGAACTGCACAGTGAAAAACACTCACTGCACGTGGCCAGCAGCAGCAGTTCAGTGCCAAATTATCCCACCTGATACATGGTACTAGAAGTTAGCTATTACCTACCTGTGCCCCAGCAGTGATGGTTTATTCATTTGGAAATGCATTTCTTACCAGACAGAGGAGCAGTGCTTTTCCCTGAGCCCGGCCTGCACAAACCCCACAGTTTATTCTTTCCAAAGGCCTGTGCTGAATATCCCTTTATAATCTGCTTAAGATTTATCACCTGGGCAGTGTAAGTCTTGTCTGCTTGTGAAGAGAAAACTAAAAATCAGATGAGGAATAGTGCAGCAAAAGTTTAGTGTGTGTTAGTGTTTCACTCGTAAATTGAGATATTTTTCTGTTTTACTCTCTCAGCTATTTCAGTCTCTGCTGTGCTGCAGTCTGACATGGTGGATAATTCATCAGCCTGTATGTCTTTTATTATTATTACCATTACAAAAAAATCTTGAGTTTAGGAGAAACAAAACAATAATTTTGCAATAATGTCACAACACGCTGGGTAAGAACATAATAAACCTTGTTATTATGGTGCTGGAATAGCAAGGAATCACTGAGCACTGTACACAAGAGCGTTCATCCAGAATGCTTAAAACCACCCCACAGATAAAATGAAGTTTCAGACTCAAAGAGACTCACAAAGAGCACTCAGCTGCATCTTTTGGGCCAAAACCTGCATCTGCTCCCGTGGCAGCTCTGGGGCCAGACATTGTGCCAACACACACTGACCGTGGGAGATCATGGAGTCCTGGAAGGTTTTGGGTGGAAGGGACCTTAAAGCCCATCCCATCCACCCCTCCCTCTGTCAGATTGAAGCCGTTCCCTTTGTCCTGTCCCTCCAGGTCCTTGTAAATATTCTCTCTCCCTCCTTCTTGTGGATCCCTGCTGAGGGGTAAACGGGCAGAGCCCCACGAGCTGTCAGTGCAGGGGTTGATGTAACTGTGACTAATTTTGTGACATAAACATGCTCAGGTGACAGAACTCCATCCCCTGGGTCACAGCCCCTGCACGTCCCTGCTGTGGCACCCCTGGGATTCCAGGAGATCAGGGAGCCAGCTCTGGCAGCTGGGGGCTGAAAGGGCACTCAGGAGTTTAGGGGAAGTTTTTGGACATGACTTTAGGAAGCATTTTTTTACCAAGAAGGTGCTTAAACCGTGGCACATGTTTCCTGGAGAGGTGGTCAGTGCCCAAGCCTGGGACTACTGTGCCAAAGGCACTTGGATCTTGGCTGGAGGTGGTTTTGAGCTAGAGCAGAAACTCTCCACCAGAGCAGCTTTTGAGGCTCAGGGTTCCCAGAATCAGCCCAGAACTCTGCTGTCCTTCCTCTGCACTCCAGCAGTGCCCGTGGGTGGCACTTCCCTCCAAGTGCTGAGCCTGCCACCCAAGCAGAGCCACAAGGAGCTGATGCAGAGGAATTTCTGGATCTCCAGGGCCTCTCCAGCACGGGAAGCTGTCAGGAAGCTGTGCAGAGCTGCCAGGCTGAGTTAGCAGTGACACTTCCCTCCCACACCCTCAGAGCTCTCCCTGCACGCTCTGGACAGATTCAGCCAGGCTGGGCACCTTGGCACAGGGAGGGGTAGAACGTGAACAAGGGCACATCTGGGATAACCTCAACAGTGACTGCCCCTCGAGCTTCTAATGGGGTGTGAAATGCCATCAGAAAGCTTCCTGCTTTTATCAAATACTCCCTATTTCAGCAGTAATTCAGATATTGGCACCGGCGCCTGATGCGAACTGTCTGCGTGCATATGGTCTGGCAGGAGTGGGAAAACATGGGGAATTCTGAATACACTGCCTTCCAGGGCAATGTTTGCTGAATGCACTGCCTTCCAGGGCAGTTCTCTGAATACGCTGCCTTCCAGACCACGTTTCCTGGCAGCCCTGCCACACACCCAGAAGCAGCAGGCTGAGGCCATCTCCCCACAGGGAACCATCTCATCCCTGCAGGAAAAAAATCAGCACAGGAATGCTGAGTGCCAGCAGTGCCATCGTGTGCCTCCAGCACAGGGCACTGCTCTTCACCACACAACAGGCTCTGGAAGAGGATCTGCCCATTTCCTCGGCCTCGGAGTGCTCACCTCCCAGCCCATCTTCACACTCCAGAGAGGATCCAAAACATATCAGGCACTGGCACAGGCACCTGAATGAAGTATTAAGCCAGGATTAACAATCAATTTACTTCTATCCATACACACAAAAGTGGACAAGCTGGATAGAAAAACACAAAGGTTAAGAGGAAATTCCTGCTCCAATGGGAAGAAGCAGCCTCTGTATTAGATTATCAATCCATCATTACTTAAGGATATCATTAATTATCTCAGCTGGACTCTTGCCTTTACCTCTCCTATTTATTCCAAGATTGTGAGGAGAAAACAAGTGATTCTGGACACAGGATTTCTATTCTGTGTCTGTTCTGTCTGCAGGGACTTTGATGGGCAGCAGGAAGGGATTACCAGTGTCTATCCCTCGGAGAACCACCCAAGGAAACACAGTGCTGATCCCACAGAAAGAGTTTGGATCCGAACCCAAATCCCTCTGAAGTCTGCCACACTAAGTCACACAACAAAAATCACATTCAGCTTTAAATGTTCAAAAACTATAGTGGAGTTCTGAGGTCTAAAGATTTTTGTGGCTTTTTGGCTCAGCCTGTAAGTCCCAGGAAATGTTTCATCATTTCATGGTTTGCATCTACCCAAAACTCCCCAAGCATTCCCTGAGTCCTGATTTTTACATTTCAATTCCATTCAGGTTGGAAGTGGCACAGGATTAGCTCATCTCATCAGGAACATCAGTTCAGCAGAGTTCACAAATAATTACATTTTAATGAATTCTAGTCATTTGCAAACTGATTTTTATTTTGTGCTTTTATTAAGTAGGATGCACAATCATAGATTTATCAGCACAGAGAAATTCCTTATCTTGCCACAAGAGCAAATAATCAATTTTTTGGGATTAAAGTTTTATTTTTTGGGAGTCATAAGAGATTTTGGGTAGGGGCATATCTCGTACTTTTCAACTTCCCAGTTTTACAGTAAACACAAGATGAGAAAAAATACACCACAATGAGATGTCTGTGATAAGAACATCAGGAGGAGATTGAATTTGTGGCTCATCCATTCCTTTCATGTTTCTCAGAAAGAGAAATAAAATCAGCTCAGAAGAACATGGGAGAAATATAACCTTTGGATAGCTGTTTTCATTTTCCTCCAAAGATTTAGGGAGGGGGTTCCCTGGGATTTTATTTTTCTGCTGTAAACCCCACTAAACCAGCTCAGAATGGCCAAGTGGCAGCAGGACTGGGAGAGGCAGAAATATTCTCCTATTTCTCACATGAAAGGAGAGCAGAATTCACAGCCTGCAGTTTGGACATGCAGTTAAGGTCTTTAAATCCTCAGTCTGATAAAGCCACATGGCACACAGGGCATTGCCTTAGGGACAAATATCTCCTTGGCTTCCTAAACTGGGCACCAAAGCTGGTGCCCAAAGTCTCTCCTGTGGAGGCTCCAGCTCCCCAAGGCAGGAATCATGGCAAAATGCTCCAGGACAACCTGCACCATGTAAAAGGGAGGCTGGAGAAGTGAGTGGCACCTACCAAGGGATCACATCTGCAGGTCTGCCTTGCAGGTCCAGCTGGTCAGAACTGTTCTGTGGCAGATTTTCCAATGAGATGCAGCACCATCCTCAATTCCCAGCCTGGCTCTGGGTGATCACAGAATCACAGAATATTCTGAGCTGGAAGGGCCCCACAAGGATCATCCATCAACCCCTGGCCCTGCACAGCAATCCCACCCTGGGCATCCCTGAGAGCACAACTTGAACATATATTTGTGTTGTCCACACAAATTTTCCCTGAAATAATGATGTTACATCTCTGGGAGGAAAACAAAGAGATGTTTCTTGTGTCTTCAGGTACATTAGCACACTGATTTTCACGTCTTTGCAAGCATGCACAGCAGTACTGAAGAAAAGCCTGATTTCTCAGAGGGGATCTTTCCCATGTTAGATATTCATCTATATAATTATTTTCTGGATTCAGGTTTCCTTCCCAGCTGTTCACCAGCTCCAAACTGATGACTACCAAAAGAAAGGTATTTCCTACTCAAAGAAGTTTTCTGCTCACAATAGGAAATCTCCTTGGAGAAATGCTTTGAGAGGAGCACGAGCCTGGAGAGCCTTGTCTTTGTGCCCCAGCTCTGTTCCTCTCTGTGGGGCCACTGGGACAGAGGACAGCTGGATCTGGCTCTGCAGGGTGGCCAGGCAGGGCAGGGCAAGGCAGGAGGCCTCTCTGGCAGGGAAAGGGATTCTGTGATCCCAAGCACTCAGTGCAGTGCCCAGGACTTGGTTCGGTGGCACCTGGGAGGCAGCGAGCTGGGCAGGGAGGAGTGGATGTGCTCCAGGGGTTAGACAGGAGCAGGTGAAATCCATCACAACCAGGAAAACAATCCCATGCCTCCAACAGCAAAATGAGCCAGTGTAGTGCCAGTGCCATGATGGGCAAGGGGGGGGAAACAAAACCAGGAAGGGGAAAACACAGAAGGGAATTTGGGAAGAGGTTATTAATTCCTGCTCTAAGCAGCACATCATCTAATTCTTGCACAAAGGACAGTGCTACAGAGGTCAGGGAGCACTGTCTGAAAGGCAAGTGAGTGCAATGAAATGACACTAAAAGGCTTCTGACTATCCCAAATGGAAATTAATTCCTTAAAATAGATGGCCCCTTTGGAAAGAGCTGGACACACATCACAGGATATGTCAATGATGCCATTACCCTGTGCCTGCTTGAGAAAGCTGCCAGCTTTACAAGAACCTGTGCCTGAGGAAAGGGAAACACCAGGAAGATGTGGCCAAAGTTATTCTGTGTTTCTCCAAGACAAAGTCCAGGCTGTGCCCAATGCCCATCTTGTCCCCAGAGCACTGAGTGCCACCTCCAGGAATTCCTTGGACACCTCCAGGGATGGGCACTCCAAACCTCCCTGGGCAGTTCAGTGGAATTTTTCCACGAAAAAATTATTCCTCAAAATTATTACAATTGAAGTGATTCCACCTGATGGATGACTCCATTGCTTTTCTTAAACAGCACTTCCAAGGGACTCCCTCTTCCCACCTCTCCAAGGAGTGGCAGAGGAACCCCAGGAGCAGCCAGGATATCTGAGGGCACGCATTTATCTCTTCCAATTGTGAACAGCTCAGCAAACCCACCACGTGAGCAGGCTGCCCCTCCTCTGGCACTCAGCACCCCCAAAAAGAGAAGCAAAACCATTCTAGTGCCAGAGGCTGCCTTTTCTTCCCCCTGCTGAGTCCCCCTGGGGTTTGCTTGGAGAGAAGTGCCCAATTTGCTGCATATGTGAAAAGAAGCTGCATTCCTTCCGAAAAAGCCACTGTGTGCATCCACAAGGCAACAAGGAGAACTAAATAATCACAGGAAAGAGCAAACAACTTAATTTTTGCTTGAGCACCACAGTTGCTTACAAATATCTGGACCAGAACCAACGCACAAAATGCAATTTGAGGCAATTTTTCAGCATTCAAGCTATTAAGTGAAATCCATACTTACAACAAAAACCTCTTCAGATAATTAGGTTTTATTTGCCACTTAAAGTAACTCTCAGCCTGGACAGGTACTGCTGGCACTGTTCATATTTCTTAGGAGAGCAGCAGAAAAAATCACTACAATTCCACACGGACAACCTGCAGTTACCAGTTTTCCACCTGGGCTGCACACCATTGATCTTGACAAAAGAGTCCTGTCAAAGCGGCTTGTTTTTTCCCCCACAAACTTCCTCTGTGGTCAGTTTGTCTCCTGAGGCTGATCCAGCCTCGAGGAAATGCCTCATCCGATCAAAGTTATCCCCATCAGATCAAACAGCAATTTATTCTTTAATTTTCTTTGACTAAGGAATTAGAAAATAGGAGGCACTGAGTTAAATGAAAAACAAACCATCAAATTCATGATTTATTCACGCATGAATCAAACATAACAAACTCTGCTTTTAGCAGATGAACACCCCCACAGCAGAATACACTTATTTATAAAAAAGAAATGCTTCAATGTGAGGACAGCAGCCTTATGTTCATCTCTAAGCACACACACACAAGAAGGAACAACCCAGGAGGGAGAACTGTAACCACACTCAGGCTGGAGGCAGCTGGGAGAATCCCAGGTTGGTGATGGATATTGAGGGGTGCCATTTTCAGCAAAAGCACCGTGTCCCACTGTTCTCCTAATCCTGGCACAAATCTGTGCCTCCTGAAGGGACTTGTCAAAAACAGAGAGCTGAAAGTGGGACATGGGCAGAGTTTGGGTTGGGATTCCCTCCCTCCTCACTCCAGTGGGCAGGGACTGTCCCCAAGTGACCTGCCACACTCTGCTCCCTGCTCCACAGTCACTTATTTTGGAAAAACGATTAAAGTTTAAATTTAAAAAGTGACATTTCAGTGCTAAAAACTACATCAGGCCAGGCAGTGCTGAGCCACATAGTGCAGGGTCCAGGAGAAGGATGGATATTCTCTAGAGGCTCACTAAGTATTTCATGTGCCTGTTTGGGTTTTTATTAGTTTATTTTATTTTTTCCTCTCTATGTAGACAGGCTTAGCGGGGGATAATGTGTTTGCACATTGCAAAAGCACTCGTGGTGAGCTTCTGTCTGAAGCTTTTCATCTCAGAGTTTCCCCACGACGCTCTCCTTTGTACAACAAACAGCTCCAGCACATTTCCCAAACCTGAGTGACTGACACCTCAAAAGGACCCACAAAACAGAGTAAAAACAAAGCTTTGGGAGAAAAAAAAATTTAAAAAAAGAAATAAGCCAAAAAGGGCTTTATAGCTCATAGGACTGAGATATATAAATAGGGGTTTAATCTTCTAGGCATGAGTAAAACTTCCATTTTATCAGCTTCTGTGTGGCTGAACCCCAGGGAGCAGCAAAAGCTTCCCAGGACAGCTTCCAAGGGAAAAACCACCCCAGCATTCCCACTGCACTGGATTTTCCACAGGAGAAAGCTCCCAGCTCCTTTCTGAGCTTATTTTAGGAAATCTATAAAGCCAAGGAGAACAAAGTGTCCAAAGCAGCATCTTACATTGTGACAGGGGGAAAAATAAAAGGGCAAAGGAGGATTTTTTTAGAATGCCCTGAACCTGAAGAGCTCTGGAAAGCCCCAGGGGCCAGGGGCATGAACGAAGGCAAAAAGCCTGGTTTGTGTTCTCCTTTCTCCAAGTGCTCCCTGCAGGAACAGCCCGCAGGAGAAATTGTTGGGAAGCTCAAAAATCCACCCTGCAGCTGTAGTGGGGCTAACCCCCAAACAGGGCACGAGAAAACTCCTAAATTTAACCTAAAAAAGGAAAGCTGGATTGGGTGTGGAACCTGCTCCCTGGGTCACTGTCCTTGAGCCTCTCAACCAAGGCAGGGAGAGGAAAATGAACATACACAGCGTGACTCCTGTCTCTTGGAGCCCTCCTGTACCTCCTAGGCAGGACAGAAATGTCTCAGAAATCAGAACGAGCTGCTGGACAAATGAAGGCAGCGAAGGGTTATTTCTGTGCCCAGAAAAGGGTTATTTCTGTGTCCAGTAAAGGGTTATTTCTGTGTCCAATAAAGAGTTATTTCTGTGTCCAGTAAAGGGTTATTGCTATTTCCAGTACAGGCTAATTCCTGTTTCCAGTGGGTAGAAATGAAGCAACTCCCCAGGGTTTCCTCTGGCACGGGTCAAGGCCACCAGTGGCACAAGCATCTCCATTTCTGTTGATCTGCAATCTTTACACCATTAAGGGACAGAAACTTGAAGCTGCTGGATTTCGGTGCAGTCTGGAATTGCATTTCCCATTTGCTCCTTTGAGGAGCGTGTGCCTGGCCAGCACCTTGCTCAGCAGGCATCCTGTTAGGGCTTGTCAGCACAGATATTAAGCATCTTTATCAGCATCCCAAGAGGGGGAACGAAGGCAGGGCTGGAGAGGAGCCAGGGCAGAGCTCCCTGTGCACAGCACGGCAGCCTGGGCTGCTCTGCAGTGATTTACTGACACCTCCTCTGGGCTCAGCTCCGCGTGCTCATCCAAGCAAGTGCATCCTTACAGCCCTCTGGGGACTGCACAGGGAAATCTGCAATATTTCCTACTTCTCAGAGGGCAGAAACAGCAGCTTTCTCAGGGAAGGGAAAGGCAAGGGAAATAAAGGTGATTTTAGCACACGTGGTTAGTGGCAGGCTGAGCAGTGCTGGGTTAGGGGATGAACCTGACTCTTTCAGAGGCCTTTTCCAAACTGAATAATTCTGGGATTCCTTGGCACACAGCAGTGAGTGTCCCCATGTTTGTGTATTCCTCGGGGAATCTGCTCCTTGCTGTGCCATCCCCCTGCCCTGGGGAAAAAGGAACCCCCATCACTCATTCCCTGATTCACCATTCCAGCTCTCTTGTCAGGAAAGAAAGGAGCATTGCCCCTCAGTGGGGCTGTAAAATGCAGTTTTAAATACTGAATCCTTTGGGAATAGGTACATAATCAACTGCCATGATCTCAGGAATCCTTCCATGTAAATTCCTCCTGCTGTTATCCCTCTTCCCCATAAAATCTCACAACAACAAATCCAAGAATTGCTTCCTGATGTGTCCTTCAGGATTTAAAGAAGTGTTCTTTTTTATGTAAAAAATGGATTCTCAGCAGCTCTGCAGTTGCCAGAATTCCTGCATGGGAATTAAAAGCAATAGGATTGATAAATATTAATATATCTGGGTAGGACTGGACAACCACAAAGTCCTTGTGACTTTTTAATGTAGGTGCATAAATACCTACTACAGCATTATCTGGGGACAAACACAGAGAGCCAGAGTCCAACTTTTCTTTCTCACAAAGTGACCAAACCCCTTCAGAACAGGAAAATGGAGGGAGCTCCAGAAAGCAGAATGCTGAATGAAAGGCAGGGGGGTGTTTTCAAGGGAAGCCTTGCCTGGCAGGTGGGACAGCCCACCTGGAGAAGAGGGAACTGTGAGTGGGCTGCAAACCCTGGTGGTGTCCCTGATGTCCTGATTTGCACATGGAAAATGAGCACTTTCTTTGCCTTGGTGGGTGACCTTGAAGTGCTGTGTCCAAAAATCTACAAAGCCAAGGAGAGACTTCACCTCAGCAGGGTGCTCAGGAAAAGGGGATTTTTTGGGAGATCAGGAGATGCTGCTCCTCTCAGGGCATCCTTTTCTGGCAAAGGGAGGAGAGAGAGCACAACCAAAAGCACAGATGCACACCCCAAGCTGTGAAATTCCTGCTGCTGTTGTTTAACCTTGGAATCTTCCTTCAGGACCAAAAAAACTCCCATTAGGATGACTCCAGAAGGAAAAACAACCTCCCTCTGTTCTCTTAGCTGGTTCTTCCCTTCCCTCTCAGCAGAGAAGCAACTTGTTTAACCACAACCAAAATTGGGGCTGGAGTTAATACTGAGGGGAACGGAGGCTCCCAGACTTTGGGGATGGAACAGCCAACAGATGGAACAGAGCAGGGAAAATGGGATGCAGCTACAGAAAATAGCAAGAGGGATACAGGCAGAAGATTATCCTCTCCAGTTGATCCTTTTCATTTGTGTGGATACAGGCAGATGCTCGAAGAAATGGGAAAGCACTGCATTTGAAAGGGATAAAAGGAAATGCAGTTTGATACAAGGGATAATTAACTCGGGGAACTGTGGCTGCAAGGTGATCCTGAGAGCTGAGGGTTGGGGGATTCAGCACAAGAGCAGACTGGGGAGGGTGAGAACAGCTCCCATTACATCAGACAAGATTAAATGCAGCATTCATGCTCGTTGGTAATGGGCGAAACACCAGAGGCTGAGGAGCTGGGAATGAGCTTTCTTGAGGGATATCTTTCCATAATACTCCATTACAGGGTTTCTAATTTCATCTTTTCAAACCTCTGCCACTGAACACTGTTTGACATTGAAAACTGAGATGAAAAAGCTCCAGAGGATGCTCATATTGTAATTCCTCTGATTTATGTAACCATTTCTGGGAAGTGCCTATTCTCTGAAAACAAACTGCCTGAGCGTGGAGGTAGAACTGCATTCCAGTATTTACCTGGGTAAAATGAACCTTCTGTTTCTGAGCCAGCAGTGAATCTGATCTGTGCCTGGGGCCCACTTGCAGCCCCTTGGCCAGGTGTGTGACCTCAGTGTCCCCCAAAGGCCTCCTAAGAGGAGGAGCCCCAGTTAAACCCCTGTTCATTCACCCTGACACACTGCAAAGCACCTCTGGCCCCCAGGAAGGTGGGACACCTCTCAATAACTGCCCAAACCACCTTTGATGGAGCATTTGGAGCATCCAGTGCCATCCTGCTCCCAGGTTTGTGCTCAGAGGGCAGGAGTTTCTGGCCGGGCTGTGCCTGGCACTCGCACCATGTGCTGGATAAACATTTGTGGCTGGGCAGAAATAACCCAGCAGATTCCAGCTCGGAGGGGAAGCCCATTTGCTGTGATTTATCCACTTGCTGCAGAGGATAAACACTGATGCCATCGTGATTGCCCCTTGTAAAGATGCTGTCATCTGCAGCAACCTGTCTGTTCCAAGTGCTGTGGCTGCTGCTGCACGGCAGTGAAGCCCTGCAAGGTGACTGCAAGTGACAGGCTGGCAGCAGCACCCAGAGCTGCCTGGGCACTGCCACTAAGTTTTTAGCACTTCCAGAGACAGGAAACTCCCTGTCCTCCTCACAGCTTGGCCATAGCCAAGAAACACTGAATGTCTTTGACTCTTAATTCAAAGGTACCCCCGAAAGGAAAATCAGAAACCCTTTATTCCCTGTGAGCTGCAAATCCATTCTGGTGCTGCCCTGGAGGTTTTCTGAGCACATCCCATGAGTCGCTGGATGTCTGAGTTCCCACTGCAGTGTTCTCCCAAGTTTGGGGCACAGCACAACGTGCCAGGATGAGAGAAGAGTGTTTGAGGATTTCCAGACAGTTCTGGCACGAAATCCCACACCCTGTAATCCCTTAAGCATGAGGCATGCTGGAAAGCACTGGAGTTTCACTAAAAACCAGGCATAAACACAGCTCTCACGTACTTAAGATTATCATCAACCTGCCAATTCCCTCTTATCTGAGACTTTCCCATTCTGTTTCCTTCTCTTTATCCCCTCTGTGTATCAAGCCAGTGCTTGAGCCCACGATGACAGCAGATCACGAGCCTGCAGTTCAGAGCTACTGCAGGGCTCCAGTCCTGAATCCCAGGAAAAGCAACACCTCCAGAAGGGCAGGGGGAAATTCTCTCTCTGATCTCGTGCTCATCATCCCCAAGAGATGAGTGCAGACTGAGCTGTGGGGAGATGCAGATCCCACTTCTGGAACAACAGCCCCAGTGCACTGTGAGCTTCCCCTGCTCCCAGATTCCCTGGACAGGTTTGCCTCTGCTGGAGAGAGAGCTGAGCTCCTGCTGGGCCAGGAGCTGCTGTCCAAGCCCTTCCCTTGCTGTGTGCCCACAGCGGGCTGCAGGGAAGGAAGGAAGGAAGGAAGGAAGGAAGGAAGGAAGGAAGGAAGGAAGGAAGGAAGGAAGGAAGGGGGTGCTGCTGTGTTTCTGCTGGCTGGATGGGAGCAGCACCACCCCTGAATGAGGATCCCCCAGATCCAACCTTCAGCAAAGCACAGACTTCATGTGCAACTGTGCTTCTGATTGCACATCTTCAGAGCCTGCAGTGTGGGTTTTGGCTATTCTAGGTGTAAGCTGCATTTTGGCTAGCTAGATGTAAGCTAATTCATGGGCAAGGTTCATCCAAATACTTCAAGTCCCTTTTTCAGACAGGTTTTCTAGGGAAAAGTATCTGTGTGCATCTAGAGATTGATTCTGGAGGGATTTTTTTTTTTAATATTCACTAGGCATGAATACAAAGGGGATTTTCTACTTTGTGCAGCTCACCACTCTGGGTCTTTTTTATTTCTCTTTGGCTCTCTCCAAGCAGGAATGTGCCAGGCTGTTGTTCTTTAGCTGAGTCCAGGCTTTGGGAATGGTGGGGGCTGTGCAGGCTGATGGATTCCCCCCCTCCAAGGCTCCCCAGTTTGGGTTCCTCCTCTCCCACTCTCACTTCTCTGAGTAGTTGTGCCAGATGATGCTTAAATATGACCCTTTTAATCAGGTTACTCAGTGTAATACGAGCAAAATGGTGATGAGATGGATGGTGGTACTGCATTCCCTATTTTTATCTCCATTGATTCTCCCGTGTCTCTCATGAATCACCCTCCTGAAGAAGTGACAGCTTTATGTCAGCCACAACAGGGCTGTAACAATATTAGCTCCAGCACCAATTCAGCATGACACCAGAATTGTGTCATGCTTGACCCTATTTGATAGATCCGTGTACAGAATCCGTGCTGAGCTGCACAGAGCAGGGCCAGACTCTTCCCCAATAACACATTTTTCCATCTAAAGGCAGGTTTGTGCTTTTACTGCTCCAGCCGTGGGATTGCATGTAAATAAAAATGTTATTTCTAGAGACTGTGGCTGCAAGACACCCCAGCTCTTCAACTGCAGCCTCTTCATCCCATCCCAGGAGGAATAACTCACACCCAACAGCAATGGCCCTGCTACAAACCAGGGAATTTGGGCCTCCTTCCCTGCCTCTGCTGCGGGGAGGGAGGCAGGCAGAGAAGGAAACCTTTGCACAAGGGGGAAACCTTGGCAAAATCAGTGTCTGGAGACAAAAGAGAAATAGGAGGAGGCCTTTTCCTGCTGATTTCCTCGAACGGAGGGAATACAGAACCTTCATTTGCAGTTTGGACGAGCTGCAGTAAATTGCCCAACTGTTCTCTTCTGCCAGAATAATGCACTTGCCAGAACCTCATCACTATAAACTGCTGCAGCTCCATTGACTCCAGCACAGGCAGAGCTGAAAGAGTCTGTGGGTCATTTGTTCTTTCTTTTTTTTTTTTTCCTGAGAAAAAGTGTTCTGCCACTTAAAACAAAGGGCAGGGAGCCAGAAGAGATGATTTTTGTACCAAATTTTCTCACAGATTTTCTGCAAGAACTCACAGAGAAGAGCAAGGGCTTGGATTTGAAAGAAGTTTTGCAGTTAAATGTATTAAATTCAAAGCTCCTGTCACTGAAATCTCCTGGAGAAGCTGGATGTGAATTCATTGGGCTCTGCCTGTGGCCAAGGAGGTTTCTAACAAGGTGACTCCCATGGGACAAGGACCAAGTTTTGACTCTTTGAAAGCCTGTGCCCCCTTTCTTCAGCCCTGCCAACAGTAGAAAATGATTTTAACTGTGAGGCATGAGCCTGTCAGCACCACTTTCCTTAGCAGGAATCGAGCCTCCTTCCAAGAACTGCCATAAAATACACTCTTGGTGTTGCAAACAGATGAGTGCAGACATAAAAGCCTGGATTTTTAGCATTAATTAAAGCTCCCCAGCAAAGTTTGCTCTGCATCTCCTTAACTACCTTATTTAAATTCTTTAAACCCTCCAGTTCTCACTGTGCAGATGCTCTGGTACCACAGAGCAGCTCAGCCCCAGCTAAAAGCTTCACACTCTTCCTAATAGGACTTGCTAAGAGTCATCAATTCCAATAAACATGTCAGGAAAATAACAGAGGGGAGGGGTGATGACTCCCAAGTGCTCTCAGTGCCTCTCCTCACCAGGACACAAGGACAAAGGATGGAAAAGCTGGGTCAGGGCTGAGACAGGGAGGTGCTTCAGCAGCCATGGGCCCTGGAAGGACACACGGAGGTCATCCCAAAGCCTTGTGTCCAGCTGAACAATCCCAGCTCTCCCAGCAGGGCTCATCCTCCAGCTCCTCCAGCAGCTCCAGCTCCTGCCTGTGCTGTGCCCAGGCTGGGCAGCTCTGCAGGGGGGTCTGGGCTGGGTGGCAGAAGTGGCCCTGGGGAGCCCTTCCCATCCTGCCCTCCAGCCTGGCACGTGCCCACCTCAGGAGCTGTGCTGCCATTTCCAGCCAGCAGCATTCCCTGCACCCATGGGACACCATTCCTAGGAGGAAACTGCACTCAATCCAGCTCCAAAAGAGGCAACAAAACTGTTTTCCACGCTGGATCCCGTGGTGCTGTGTGTTTTTAAAGGAGGCCCCCACTCAGCTCTGTGCCAGGGGCTGCTGCGGGGCACAGAACCAGCCACGGCAGGCTGGGCTCTCCCACCATGCAGAGCCCAGAGGAGGGGCTGCAGGCAGGAAAGCAGCCTGCCTGGGAGTGTTTCACACTGGGTTGTTCAATCCCCCTGCCCCCAGGACGGCGGTGGCTGGAGGGGAAGGGCTGCACACGGCAGAGGATGCATGGCCCCAGCTCCTCTTCCTCACGGCAGCTGGCACGCCTGCATGGCAGCAGCAGGATGGCAGCTCCCCAGAGCCCCTGCAGCCCAGGGCACAGCCCACCCTCGGCCCATCTGCAGATGCCTTCAGTGCCAGCACATGGCTCAGCCCCGGCCGTGTCCCCAGGGAGCAATGGGAGAGGGAAGGGCTTGGGCAGCAGAGCGACAGCCAGCCACGCTGGGGCACTCACTGCAGAGAGAAAAACCTCCATTCTTCACAAAACACTGCTCAGAAATTGAACCTTCGCGCAGCTCAATGGAGCAGCCTCATCATTTACAGCAGCAGATAAAGCTGCGAGATGTAATGTGAAATATCTGAAGCAGTTCTCCCCCTGATTTAAAATGCACCTTGGGCAGCAGAGCCTGAACTCCCCTCGGCGTGTGTTTCTGGCAGATAAGTAAACAATTTGGGACTTTCTGAGATAGTCACAGCCAGGGAAGCAGGAGCTCACAGCAGACTGCAGCTGCAGTGCCCCACTGATAAGGTTTTGGGGTGGTTTGGCACAGCTGAAAGGAAGTGGCGCCGGAAGAACAAAAAGCTGTTTGTGTACAAGTTGTTGGATCAGAGATAGCAAGAAGAAAGACATCATTTTTACAGGAGAGCTCTGAGAGTGGCCTGGGTGGCAGGGGTGAGGCTCAGGCACAGAGCTGTCACAGGGCAGCTGAGCAGCCCCACAGGACAGGGGGACACAGGGGACAGGCTGGGAAGCTCAGAGGACATTTCTGCTGTGTTTCACACAGGGACAGGGAGCTGAACTCAAACCTTTCCTATAAACATCCAAGATTTAAAAGTGCAAGCCCGGAGGATGGGAAACACCACACTAACATTGACTGAGCAACTCCAAATCCCACTTTTCTCACCCAACTCCACAAGCTTCTGCCCTCTTTACTGCGGCGTTTCACTGTGGCATTTTGCATGTAATATTTGTAAGTACAGGCAGATAAATTTGGGCTTTAGCACCCTGTTAGGGCGTTTTGCTGGGAATCACAGCACATGCTGAGCTGCAAGGGCTCCATGGGATACCCAGTCCAGCTCTGGCCTGCACTGGTCACCCCAGGAGCCCCACCCTGTGCCTGGCTGTCCAAGCCCTCCTTGCTCTCAGACAGGCTTGGGGCTGTTTGGCACAAGCCCAGTTTATCACACAACATGTGTTTGAACAATTCTGAGTGAAAACAGCCCAGCAGTGACTCCACGTCCTCCTTGTGCCCTGTACCAGCTATTTACTCATTCCTCTCCCATTCACACAGGCTATCAAGGATCATCTCTTTGATTTTTTAAGTCTGTTCCTATGCGCTTTCTGAATTCTAAGATGAATAAAAACAGGCAAAGGCAAACCAAAACAAAAATATTTCGGTCAGAAATTGTAATTTAGCCTCCAAATTGCGGGAAGGAATTCTGAGGTGGCTTCCTCATGGTTTGCTAACAGTTCTTGCTGGTTTATTGCTCCCTTATTTTCTGTGCCCAGCTGAGCTGTGATCCATATGGGGCTGCTGAAGTTATTCCCGGTGCATTTCAAGGGCTCAGCCCCAATGTGGCAGTGACTGCCGGTGCCTGGAAAAGTGTAGTACAGCTCCACACCTGACCTAACTCTCAAGCAGCCTCCCGTGTGACAGTGGCACGATCAAAGGCAGTTTTACATGTGTCAGCCTGTTGCTGCAGCAACCTGGCTGCTCTGACTGCTGATAGGCACAGCTCTGCCTGATCCGGGCTCAGATGGCTCAGATTAATCCCCTGGGACTGTGCCAGGGAAATCATTTGCAGCTCCTCGAGAATGAAGTGACTGTTCCGGGGAAACTACTCCCGAAATTCCTCCGGCTCCCCCTCCCTCATCCATAACCTTTGTGGGAATGGCTGGGCTGGCACAGAGCCCCAGGACGGTCAGGAGAAACCTCTCTGAGCCACAGCAAGGAGCTACATCGTGGATTTGGCTTTTATTGGATTTTTTCCTGAGCACAGAAAAGGGTATTTTTGGGCGAGCAGGAGCTGCGGTTTTGGGGGTTGTTTTCCCTCTGGGTGTTTACACATCTCTGTATCCAATTTCCAGCTCTCCAGATCTTTCTTGGGGCTGGGAGGGAGGCAGTGAAAGCCAAGGCCTGTGAGCACTGAGCCGAGCCTTCCCCAAAGCCAGGGCTCACCCCAGCCAGCCTGGCTGGAGGATGGCGTGAGGATACGTGTAGCTTTGATGGAGACCTCAGGATCTGCAGGCACATCCCTCAGGATCTGCAGGCACACCCCTCAGGATCTGCAGGCGCACCCCTCAGGAGCTGCAGGCACACCCCTCAGGATCTGCAGGCGCACCCCTCAGGAGCTGCAGGCACACCCCTCAGGATCTGCAGGCGCACCCCTCAGGAGCTGCAGGCACACCCCTCAGGATCTGCAGGCGCACCCCTCAGGAGCTGCAGGCACACCCCTCAGGATCTGCAGGCGCACCCCTCAGGAGCTGCAGGCACACCCCTCAGGATCTGCAGGCGCACCCCTCAGGAGCTGCAGGCACACCCCTCAGGATCTGCAGGCGCACCCCTCAGGAGCTGCAGGCACACCCCTCAGGATCTGCAGGCGCACCCCTCAGGAGCTGCAGGCACACCCCTCAGGATCTGCAGGCGCACCCCTCAGGAGCTGCAGGCACACCCCTCAGGATCTGCAGGCGCACCCCTCAGGAGCTGCAGGCACACCCCTCAGGATCTGCAGGCGCACCCCTCAGGAGCTGCAGGCACACCCCTCAGGATCTGCAGGCGCACCCCTCAGGAGCTGCAGGCACACCCCTCAGGATCTGCAGGCGCACCCCTCAGGAGCTGCAGGCACACCCCTCAGGATCTGCAGGCGCACCCCTCAGGAGCTGCAGGCACACCCCTCAGGATCTGCAGGCGCACCCCTCAGGAGCTGCAGGCACACCCCTCAGGATCTGCAGGCGCACCCCTCAGGAGCTGCAGGCACACCCCTCAGGATCTGCAGGCGCACCCCTCAGGAGCTGCAGGCACACCCCTCAGGATCTGCAGGCGCACCCCTCAGGAGCTGCAGGCACACCCCTCAGGATCTGCAGGCGCACCCCTCAGGAGCTGCAGGCACACCCCTCAGGATCTGCAGGCACATCCCACATCCCTGTGGATGCTCCAAAAGCCCCTGCTGGGAGCAGAAGAGGCAAAGCCTGTGCTGGAACAGACAGGGTGCAAGAGAACAAGTCAGGGCAGTTCCGTGTTTGCCACTGAGCAACAGACCAGGAAAACCCTTCACTGCCTTCCCAAAGTGCACAATACCCTTCTGGAAAGGCCTTGAAAGCCAAAATGCTGCTGCTGCGTCCAAAATACCTGTAATTACAGAGGGCCTGCATGCCATAGTGCAGAAATCTGTGGGAGTGCCAACATGGGGGGAAAAAATTGCATTGTAAGACCCCAAAAGCACCAATTTCCATGAATTTGCCTTCTAATTATGCCATCCAAGAGTTTAAGGTGTAGAAGTTTTTCTTCTCAGTACTGGCTTGCCGAATCACACTGAACCTGACTTTTCTAATCCAGAACACCCTGGCAGGACTCTGCTCTTTACCTTTCCCGTGGTATCTTCAAATGCTTCTCCTTCTTTTCTTATGGCTGCCTGATGCTGCCCTTGTAAAACAGATTTTTCCCCCCAAACTCTTTGATGGAGAGCGCCCAGGGATGTCTGTGCCTGCTTGTTCTGCCCTGAACAGGTGGAACTGAGCAGCCTGAGCTCTGCTGCTCCACTGAGAGCCAGAGCAGAGCCCAGAGCTGTGCTGAGCCTCCAGCTGGGACACACTGGGACACACTGGGACACACTGGGACACACTGGCATGGCCCTGGCCCTGTGTGGGGAGTGTGCTCTCCCAAGCTCTGCATTTCAGGAGGTGCCTCTGCACTCTGACTGTCACTGCCACCCACCAGGGCCTCCCTGCAGGGTGGGAGGGGGCTGCTCCCGAGCCCCAGCCAGAACCAGGGTGCTGCAAACAGAATCTGCCTTGAAACTGGCCAAGTTTGGGCGTGCAGGGCCGGGGGCAGGATGTGGGAACAATGTCAGCGCTAAAAGAATTTATAACTCTCCTCTATTAAACTTGTGCAGTCTGAAAGCTCAAAGGAAGAACAAAACCCAGCAACAACCCAACCAAAAGGTGTGATTGCAAAAAGCCTGATGGACCAAGAAAAGAAGCTCAAAACTGAGCCTTTGACACCAGTTCTGCCTCTCTGGCCATATAATCCATTCCTATTTCCCACTGTTTGTGCCACCCTAATTTAGTGAAGCTCTAAGGAACTTTCTGCATTGTCAGAGGAATGTAAAAAGAAAGAAAAGAAGAAGTTACTTTAATAGCCCTATCAGATACCGGCTCCTGTAGCTGAAGTGAAAACAATGCCAGTGTGGAATAATGAAGCTGTTTTGATTTGGAATTTTTATTTTGCCCTAAGAAAGCAAATTCATCATTTGAGAGCTCACAATTTCCTGGAAAATACCCTCTAACCTTCAGCAGGGAGAGAGAGGGAAGGGTAATAACCTCCCTCTGCAAAGCTTGCCAAGATCATAAACTCATTACTGCAACCTAAAATCTAAAGTCAACCCAAACTAGGACAGACTGGGCTTGCTGGTCACAGCCCCAAAGCTGTGCAGTAAAACTAATCAGTTCTGGGATGGGATTTGTTTCTTCTGCTGCAGTACAATCTATAGTTTAGTTGGTCAAATCAAGCCTTTCTGAGAAAAGAAGATTAGAGGCAGTTGTTTAAAGTATTGAGGGGGGAGCAGGATTTAAGCTTTATTACTGACCAGGACATACCAAACAGACTGTAATGAAAAAACAGTATTGGGATTGTACTTCAGCCCAAATGGAAAATGTTGAGAGAGGACAGGGCCATATGGAGGAGCTTAGGGCTCAGGCAAGGGGAAATGCCCTGGAAATCGGCTGCTGTGGGGAAGCCAGGGGACTTAAAACAACAATTAGCACACCTGAGCGCCTGAAAACAGCCTGTGGGCAAGAGATGAGCTCTGGGAAATGGCTTTTTATTCTGTCTGCAAGGAAGGCTCTCCTGCCCCAAACACCTGATGGCAAACTCTGGCGATTCCAGCTCCCTGGCGGAATTTGGGCGGTTCCAGCGCTGCCAGGACTCCATCCCGTGTTTAAGCTGCTCCCAGGGGTACAGAAGGGAGGCTGCAGGGTGTCCCCTTTCCCAGCCCGGTGTCGGTGAGGGGGAGTGATGAATTACCCAGCACAGGCACCAGCTCCTGTCCCACAGCCCAGAGACAGCGAGGGGAACTCGGCACGCTCACCCACGTGGGAAACGCAGCACTGCCACATTTGTATCTGACTTCATCACGTTTCCCAGGCTTCTCTCTCCCTCAGCCAGCCCAAACCCAACCTGCCTCCCTCAGTTTGCACCGTCCGGCCTCGGGACCTTTGCTTGGCTGTTCCCAGGCTCTGGGGTGGGGACAGCAGCCACTCACACCCTCAGGTTTTGTCCACACAGCCCTGGCTGGCTGCTGCAAATCACCCTGCATTACAGAATATTTGAGGACCAACTCATCTCCTCCCTGCCCAAGGAGGTGTTTGGGAGGTTCTGGCAGAGGAGGCCCAGGCTGCTGATTTTCTGCAGAGTGCAGGTCCCCCTTCACAGTTTCCCCGTCCCCATCAGCCAGGGCATCCTGGCACAGCCACTCGCTGAGGCAGCAGGAGTTCCCTTGCTGAGGGACTACAAAGCATTTTGCACCAGCATTTTTAGGGATTTTAAACTCAATTACCCATTTGGAGCCAGCCAAACATTGCCCTGCCTCCCAATTGTACGGTGCTGTCAAATCCAGTGAGGAGGGAGAGGCGTGAAAATCAAATTTTGGATGCTTTGGTAACAATCCTTTAGAAATATCTGCAGCAAAATAGTTTTCCCTAAGTGTAGAATAAGGAAACTTAGGCAAAGTGTATCACAAAAAATTGATAAACCACTGAGTACTCAGAGTCTAGTGAGCAAAATGTATTTAATGTCTCATCATCTGGTGAGAAAAATGCAGCTGCATTTCCTGTCATATCATAAAATAGAACAACTTTTAGAAATCTAGTAACAAATACTGTAAATGAACACTTTTCATGATGTTCAAATATGATAGGAGACTTTCCAAGAAGGGTTTTTGCCATTTCACACTAATGAAGCTGAGATGTGTGTTTGTACCATTCCCTTCACAAACAAAACCTCAAAAAGAGTTGTCAAAAAGCAGCAGATCTGCAGAGAAATTAATGAGGTTTCTGCCTTTATCATTCTCATGAGGGGAAAATGGCAATTCCACACAGGAAAAGAACTCACGGATTTAGCCCTTCTTGGGGAAATCCAACAGAGATTTTGAAATCTATATTAAAAATTCCAACTTATTAGAAACTGATATTTTGTGGGTTGGGTTGACTTGCATGCATTTGGTGTAAATCTGATATTTCTCACTTGGAGATGAGGGTTATGGGCTAGTCCTCTATTATGGAAAATACAATTCACTAAATTTGGGAATTTTGCTCGAGTAAGGAGTAGGTCAGTGCAAAGGATGAACCCTTATGTAAATATTCCATTTACAGAAACACACAAATTACTGAAAATCCTTCTGGCTCCTATCTCCTCACCCCAAGCAATTCCTGAAAACCTGTCTATTTGCTCATTTCCAGGAGCTGGTAATTTCAGAGATAATGCCAAGATCCATCCATTATTTTTTAATAACTCCAGTGCTTTGTTAAGACCTCGCTGTTGGTCAGTTCTAACTCAGAATGAAGCTCAGATGATGACCATCTGTACATTTTCACATGATATCACTGGATTTTACCCTTATAACCTATGCAGATTCTGTAATCTGTCCAGGAATGAGAGCTCTGCATCCAGCACCAACAAATGGATTATTCTGTTGTTGCTGAGATGTCTTTGGAAGCTGTTTCTGCACCTGAGCATCTGCTCCAGCTCATTACCATTCTTCCCTGGAGATCACTTATTTCATACAAGTGGTACAAGCAGCATAGATAAGAAGGACTTGGTGTAAAAACTGAAAATTCCTTGGAATTCAGTAAGAAATATTGGGGTCATGGACTTTAAATACACTTTTATGTAGTACAGTCTGGTGGGTAATGTGCAGATAAAGATGGTATTTCCTTGAACAGCTCCATTAGCTTGTGTGTCAAGGGAAAAGCTTCTGAACAGCAGTGGGGAAGAAATACCCAATAAGACACCAGCATTTTATTTTATTTTATTACTGAAACTTCAAACTCCATCTTATCTCCAAATCCATTACTTTTATCCTAATGAGTCAGTTCGACTCGGTCACATTGTCATCCCTCATCTTTTGTTTGGAGAGCTGGAAAAGGAGTCGTTAGTCAGTGCTGAGGAATAACTAGAATTCATATCACTCACACGTCCTTTCTCAACTAATTAAACACCAGCAAGACAATCCATCCATCCCCATTACAAGCCAGAAAAAAAAATTAATAAAAAACAAATCTGAAAGCTCGCTGACAGCGGAAAATGCAATTAAACTCTCCGTGTATGAATCCGGGCACAAACTGCTGCACTTTCTCCCCTTAATTAACTAAAACACGGGGGAAACAATCTGATGGCTTAATGGCATTTCCTTCGCTGTCAGAAACGCTTGGGGATGACTTTGTGATGTTATCACAGAGGTTTGGAGGAGTTGCTGCCGTTACTCCTCTCTGCCACCTCCGAGAGCGACAGATTCCACGGAGCAACTTTGCTGCCGTGAAGGGATGTGGAGGATTCATATTTTATAACGTCATTTCTCCACAGGCAGCACGGCACCAAGGATCCACTCAATATTTCATGCATTCCCATCCCCTGACACATCGAGTGCCCTGCACATTCCTCTGCCCGGGTGAGACTGGAAGCCCAGCACTCTGCCAGCTTTGTGCCTCGCCCAGTGCTGGTGGCAGTGCCAGGGGCAGTCAGCGCTGGGCTCCCATCCCTGCGTGCCCTGGCAGAGCCAACCTGACCCGGGAACTCAGCGGCCCTGCGGCACAGCCCTCACCCCAGGGCAGTCAGGGCAAGGCGGGCACTGCCCGGAGCCTGGCTGGGCGCACCAGAGCAGCACACAAGTTCTGCAGGGCACAGGGCGGCAGAGGGAGCGCCCCAAAGCCCCGCCCGGCTCCTGCGAGCCTGCCGGCAGCACAAAGCCGAGCTTGCGTCCTGCACACGGCCTTTAGGCTCAGCTCAAGCCCTTTAAACACCGGCACGCTGCTCCTTCCTTCAGAGCTATTCCACTCAACCAGAGGAAGTTCAGGCAGCATTTTGTGCGTTCCCAGAGCATCCCGCTGGCGCCGGCGGCTCGGCGATTCCAACACGATTTTCTTCCCCAGGTTTCACTGGGGGAAACGTCCCCGAATCCCCGCTGCGTTTTTGGGATCGCCCAGCTTTGCGTGGTGCGTGCTGCCGGCAGGGGTGAGCGGGGAGCAGCGCACTGCCCCCGGGACCCCCGGGAAAGGGGAGCGCCCCCCGAGCGGGCACAGCCGGGAGCCGAGGGCGCATCCTGGGCGGATGGGGCTGAGTGCCCGCTCAAGGCGCTGCCCAGCACTCGGAAGGGCTGCACCCTTCATTTCAGTGCTCCGACCCGCGTCCCTTGCTCTCCGGGCAGGAGGAGCCTTCCCTGGGGCGAGCGGAGCGGGGATGGGGCCCGCGGCTCAAAAGGCACCGATCGCGTCTTTGGGAATTGCGGGATGCTCTCCCCGGGGCCGCAAACAGCTTCTTTCCTTTTAATTTTTTTTTTCTTGTTTGTTTCCTTTTCCCCCCGCCTCATGTTCAGTGTCTGCCGAGCGAAAAGGGATAGACAGAAACAGCGGCGTGCCAGATTCTGCCTACATCTTTCCCACAGTCTCTCCTAACCCCGAACTCTTCCGACACTTTGTATTCACCGTCTCACTTGACTGCCACAAGAAACCCACTGTAGGAAGAGAGGCTTCCTGTGAGCCGAGCCCCGTTTCCATGGTGCGGAGTTTTCTACTTAAAAAATAAATTCCCGTTCCGCGGAGTTTTCCGCGCAGCCCCGCGGAGCTGCCCCTGCCCGGGGGTAGCGGCGTCCCACATCCCCCCAGTCCCCCTCGGGATCCACAGCCGCCGGAGCCGGGACACTCCGCACCCCTCGGCACAGGTTTTAGGGTCACCGCACCCTTCCTGCGGCGGGGACAGAGGTGCCCGCCCTGCTTGGGGGGTCCCTCGCAGCGTGCCCCGCGGAGCGCCCGGAGCCGGCACCCCGCAGGATCCCCGCGCCCGACTTCCCCGGCTCCGCTCACCGGGAGAACTTTGGGCAGCGTCCCCGAGCATCCCCGAGCGTCCCCGGCTCCGGAGCGGCGGCGGGGCCGAGCGGGAGCCGCGCGGGTCCCGCTGCCGCCCGGGCGAGCCCCCCCGCTGCCGCCGCCGCCGCGCCCCCCGCGCCCGAGGGACGGACGGACGGAGGGACGGAGGGAGGGATGGAGCGGGAGGATCCTCCCGCGGGGCGGCCCCGGGCGGGGCCAGGCGGCTCCGGGCTCCGCGCGCGCCCGGGGACACGCGCGCGCACACGCACAGGGACAAGCCCTGGAACAGGGAGCGCGCGTCGGAGTCTCCATCCTTGGGGACATCCCGAACCCTCCCGCACGCGTGCCTGTGTCACCCGCTCCAGGCGGCGGCAGGGGTGGATGCTCTCCAAGCCCAGCCATGCTGGGATTCTGCGCTTCTGGGACAGGGAGAGCGGCAGAGGTGTCGCTGTCCCTGTCCCTCCAGCCCCCGCGGGTCTCTCCCCGCAGCCCCTCCTGGGCACGGGAGAAGCTTGTCCCCCCCGTGCCCTCCAGCCCCGCAGCTCCCGGGTTTTGCCCTCCCGGTGGCTTTGGAGGGATGTCCCGTGCGGGGCAGCTCGTCACAGGGTGACACTCGCGGTGTGCGGGCTGAGGGACCAGCGGCAGGGAAGGAAGCACCTCCAGCAGCGTGCCAGGCAAGGACAGGAGATGTGTCTGTCCCCTCAGTGCCCGTCCCCAGGCGTGGCAGGAGCCTCGGGGGGATAGCAGGGCTGGGCCCGGTGTCCGCAGAGTGATGAATGCCCGAGGCCGGTTTGGAGCTCTGTCACAGGGACCAGAACATCCCCTGGCCTTGGTTTGGCCAGATCGCTTTCCCCTGGTGACTCGGAGTTCTCCAGTAAATGTTTAAATTTGGTTTTTGCGGGTTCAGTGGAACTCAGAGTGCTCCACCATATAGCGAACATATGGATCCCGAGCTGCTCTGAAAAAAGAAAACCCCCCAGAGGAGAATGACTCCCACCTAGCAACAGAACTAAAACGGCATAGCTGAGATCCAAAACCGAAATAATTTCGGTTTGTTTGCTTAGTGCTCCTCTCCAGCCTGCCTAGCTATTGTTGCAGAAACGAGCTCCTCCGAGCAGCGGCAGCACACGCCGGAGCGCGGTGGCAGGAGAAGCACGCACATGATGTCTGCCTCAGAGGCACCTGGAAAGAGCTGCCTCCTGCTTGCAGGGGCTGTGCAGGGCTCCCGGTGCTGGATTCCCGGCAGGATGGCAGCCGCAGCCGCGTTTCCCAGGCGCGCTGTGGGGTGGGAGCAGAGGTGGCGCGGTGCCCTTTAAGCCCCGCAGGTGCGGTGTAACCTGAGCTCGGACCTGCCCAGGAGCACCTGGGCTCGCTCGGAGCTCAGCATAAAGCCCAGTCCGGCCGCGGCCGCTCCCCCTTTCCTCGTGCTGGGAAGCGCTCCTGCGGCCTGGCTGGCACAACATTCCCGTCCTGCACTTTTGAGGGAGTGCCGATCCTAAAGCGGCCGGGCTGAGCCATGGCTGTGCTGAATCCCGGCCCTTGGCACCCTTCGTTCTGTCCTGGGCCACCCGGCTGTGAGCAGCAACCGCCCGCCCCTCAGGAGGTGCAGAGACATCCAAAAGTGAGTGTTGCACCGCCCCTGAGGCGGGTTTCTCTACTTGCACTTTTTTTTTGCGAGTTTTTTTATCTTGCACTGACTGTGTGTGCGCACCCTTGGCCCTGTGCCCCAGAAATCTGGGAGTTCAGTAAAGTTGTACTTCTCATTTAGCCTAAATGCTGTTAAATATTGTTCCTCTGTTAGGTTGTTGTGGTTAAGCTATAAATGCAGGTACAAGTTAAGGTAAAGTGCTGCTAAGTTTAAGTGTTGTAATGCTTTCCATCCTTGTTTGTACTCCACACACACACACACCCCTGGGTAGTTCCAATTCATCCCTGCTTTGATTGCCTGGATTTTGTTTGGTTTTGTTGTTCCTTGCTTTCCTTGTTGTGCCTTAGCTGGCCTTTGTGAGTGGAGTGAATCTTGCCAGAGACCCTGTTGTGCTTTAGTGTAGTATTAATTCTGACTTCTATCTCATACCCTGGGTTTTTTGAGCGATCTCACAGAGCCCCATTTTGCATTTCTCAGGCATGTTTTGGGGGTCAGAGCTCTATGTGCTTTAGTGTAGTATTAATTCTGACTTCTATCTCATACCCTGGGTTTTTTGAGCTATCTCAAGCACACTCATTTGGGACAGAGCCCCACTCTGCATTTCTCAGGCATGTGTTGGGGGATCAGAGCCCCATTTTACATTTCTTGCTGTATGTTTTGGGGGTCAGAGCCCCACTCTGCATTTCTCGTGGCATGTTTTTTGGGGGTCAGAGCCCCAATTTGCATTTCTCAGGCATGTTTTGGGTTCTCCAGGACAATTTCCCTTGAAATGAGCAATGTTGATTTCTTGTTTGTTTACCTGAGGGTAAACATGTAGCACGTTGATATTACCAATGTTGACAGAGTCCTTTGCACAGGGATTTGAAGTCTTTATTCTTGTTCCACAACGTGGAATTCTATTGGATGCAGTGTGTGATTGTTAGACAAATTACAGCTTATATAATATTGATAGGTTGATAGCTAAAACCTTGTTTGATACCAGGGCCTCATGACTGAATTTGGGGATGTAAAACACCTCCCTCCCACTCTGTGTCCTTCCAGAGTTCTGGTTCGAGTTTGGAAGCAGTCACAATATTAGAAAAACAAGTATATTCTAATATGTTGGGAAATGTGGAAGTTTTCGTAAAAAAACCTGGCAGTTTTCTCAATTTCATGGTCAAGTTCTGAGAAATCTTAACTGTTGCCCTCAGGACTTTAACCATGCCTTACCCAGCTTAACATACTACAGAATATTTTTATAAGTTTTTCCCCTCTCTCTTTAACTGCACCTGACCAAAACACCCCTGAGTTCCATGGAAGTGAGGAGGTAAAATTAGTTTTTAAACTCAAAAATGTTAAGCCCCAAGTACTTTTGCTGGAGCACCATAACCCATAAGAAAGCAAATAGAAATGAAAAGATCCCTGTGATCACAGCAAGTTTAAACATCACATTTTAGAAAGCTCTTTTTGGCTGAAGTGCTGTCCTTATTTCTTTGCCCAGAGCCATGAAAGCAGTTCCCTTTTCAGTAAAAATGCCAGAGAGAAGCTCAGAGCAGCCTGAGCCTTGCTGAGGTTGTTCTCCAATGAGGGATACACCAGAGACTTTTGGGAAAGAACCCCCCTGTACATACCCAGAGAGTCCTGGCACATCCTGCATCCAGGAAGGATGTTAAATTCTGGCAAATTCTGTCAAATTCTGCTTGGTCACACTCACAGGAACCTGGCAAGCTCCACAAATGGGTGGGAGCCTCCAGCCTCTGACCAAGGGCAGAGTTTCTGCTCCCTGGAGGTCTTCCCATAGGAAATAAACCCCAAACCAACAGCCTTTTAGCAGATAATGAGAGAGGGAGAAGAATCCATTTAATGTTTTTATTCCACTGCTCTGTTTTCTCTTTTCTGCCATTAGTTACTATTAATTATGAGCAAGCTGTTGGGATAAATTAAAGACTGTCCCAAATCTCTGCCAGCATCATTTCAATGTGTCCCAACACATTTTCCTCCTTCCACACTGATTTCAAAAGAGTGACTTAGATCTTAACAAGAGAGTATTTCACTTTATTAATTCTGTTCACCCTGGTCCTGGCTCTGTAGACCCTTTTCCACTCATCACAGGCGTGGGGCAGGATTTTGGAAAATGATCCATGCTTAAAAACTATTGAAAGTTTGCTCACAAGCAGGAGTGTTTCAATTTAAACATGTGGAATGTATGCTTTGATAGCCCCTATCATCATTTACATAGCACCTGGCAAAATGAAACCCACAGACAGCTGCAGTTTTTGGGTTTAAATCTCTGCATTCGAAGGATGACTCTGTGAGTGTTTTGTCTCTCCCTTGGCATTTGCATGATCTATTTTATATACCCACATACAATAAAATATGTGATAAAAACAGTGTATGGGGGTTTGAGGGTGTGTATAAACAGGTTTAGATTTATGTGTGTCAGCACACAGCTGAGAGGATGCGTAGAATATTTTAAGATCTGTGTATTGCATGTATATAAAATATCATCTGTGTGTATATTATATATAATGTGTCAGTTTACTCCTGTGAGCTGGACCCGAGGAGGAAAGGTGAGGGAAGAGGGGGAGTGGAGCTGCAGGGAGGCAGGAATGTGTCTGGGAACATCCCGTTCCTGGTCCCCACCCCTGGGCAGGGAGCCCCTGGGCTGGGGGCAGAGGCTGGCACGTGGCAGGAGGAAGGACAAGGATTTTATTCCTTGGAGAAAGAAGAGAGAGTTGGATTTGAGATCCTGTTTGTGGTGCAGCCTGAGGGGCCCCTGGGTTGCATTATTGCTCTCATGGGTCTCCAGCTGCTCTGGTGCAGCTGCAAGCCAATTCCTTGCATGTTTTGCCTTCTGCCTCTGGCACCTTTGGTGATGCTGAAGACTTTGGTATTAGCGTTGTGTTGTGAGGTGGAAAGAGTCACATTCCCTCTGCCCTCCCTTCCTGCCTGGTTTGGCTTTGGCTTGGGCTTTTCTTGTCCTGGCTAATTCACATTCTGCCCACTCTGTTGTGTTGCTGCATGAGTGCTCTCTGCAGTGAGCTGATGAGAGACCATGATTTGAGCACTGCAGGCACTTTTCTGCTGGAAACAGGACAGGACAATCCGTTTCAGCCAAACTCCCTCTTTTTCTCCCCTCTGCTGTGTCAGAAAATTCAGGCTGGCACCGTCAGTTGCTGGAATGTCCCTTTGGCAAAAGCCCTGTCGTGACAAACTCAGGTGCCTCTGGGCATCTTTTCCTCTCCAGCCTTGGCACTGAAATTCTGACCCAGGGCAGGAGGAGATTGGTCAGCTCTGAAACCATGAAGCTGTAACTGAGAAACCCAAGGGCAGCATTCCTAGATGGCCTTTTTTTTTTTTTTTTTTTCTGCAGTTCTTAAGTAGCTTGAAGTGCAAATGAAATATTCTGGTTGATGTAGGGCAGTGTCTTTGAGGAATGAATGAAATGTCCAAGCTGAGAAGTTAATCAGCACAGTTATTTTCATTGCTTTGGGTTACTTAAGTCTTCCTTCACAGCACTAATTCCTGATTCTCTCCTACTCGTGTAATTTATACAAATCTGATTTTCTCACCATGGTAAATAAATTGTTTCTCCCTCCTGGTTTTACATGTTTGACCAAGGAGGAAAGAAAAATTGAGAGGTATTGCACACCATATTGGAAAAAACCCCCGAAGCAGCAGAGAAAGCTTCATTATTTTGTGCCTGTAAGTGGATGTGCTTACAATGATTATCCACATTAACAGCATTAAACCGTGCACAGAACCCAGGGCAGGACAATTCTGAGCAGCTCTGAGTGCCTCCTGTGCCAGCCTGTGCTGCTGAGGGCACAGCTGTGCCACCCAGCCCTTGGCAGGGTCCCTGGGGCTGTGACAGTGGCAGGGGAATGTTCCATCCCCCAAACCACTGGAACTGGCTCATTTGATGTAACATTCCAGTGCTGCACGCTGCAACAACGTGAAAGCCACACATAACGATGGGAAATCAGTCACGTTCTTATCCTGAGCTGCAACCCAGTCCAGGGACCCCAAAATCCAGCCTCTGGCCCTGGAGGAGTGCCATTAAAAACAAGGAGCTGCTGTTGTCCCCTGTGGCAGGGAAGGGAATTCCCGGGGTCCTGGGCACAGCACCAAAGTTCAGCTGTGGGGCAGCCAAAAACCCAAATAAATCCATCCTCACCAGAAGCATGAGAGCTTTCCCTCTGGGCATTTGGGATTAAATTGCTGCCACTGGCCTCAAAAGATTTAATTTTTTCTTTCTCAGATTAGACATAGCATTGAGAGCAGGCAGAGGCCAAAATCCTTCACATGCTTTTCTGGTATTTTGTGCTCTGTGTGCTCACCTGGTGCTCACTGCAGTGGGTTTCAGCCTCAGTGGGGTTGGGTTTACTCTGAGCTGCTGCTCAAATTCACCCTGATGTTATTTATGGTGGCATTAGCTCCTGCACTGCGATTTTTATCAGCTTTGCTAATTCTGTGATAACCTTGCTGGGCCATCTCCACGGGGGAATATTTTAGGGAGATTCCTGATTAAAAATATTGACAAAAGGGATGAGATTGTTAAGGTATTCTGGCTAGCAGCTCCCCTTCTGAAAATCACCTGGGATTTCTTGGAGGAGAAAGCTTGGGAAGGCTGTGCCAGGATGACAGGCCACGTTCCCATGTTTGTGTTTCCACCTGGCTTGCGAAAATACTCACTTTTAATGGCCTCATTAACAAAGACTCCCACTAAATTGAGGGGTGTGGGATCCACAGTCCCAACCAAGCATCCCCTCTGGATCACAGAGGGGCTGAAGCTGGGGGACATCCCTGGGAATCCTCTGCTTCACCCAAACCAGGATGCTCAGGTCATTTCCAGTGGTTTTCAGCATCTCCCAGGACAGGGGCAGTGTTTGATCTCACTCTGCCAGGGAAAACTTCTTTTCTTACACTCACAAGTCAGATCCAGGTGAGAAGCCATCTTAAACCAGATTAAAAATGGGACAAAGGCTTGGTGCTGCAAAATCTTCTAAAAATATTAAAAATTTCCTCTGTGCAACAGCAAAATGAGGTAAAAAATATTTCCTTCCTTTATTCAGCAGCAGGAAAAGCGTGAGCTCCACAAGGGGTGACCTACATATGCTCTTGCTTGTTTGTTGAGCTCAAAACTTTTGCTCACATCCCATAAATCAGAATCACTTAGGTCTGAAAAGGCTTCTAAGATCACAGAGTCCTCTGTGAGTTTCTGAAGTGTCCACATTAATTCATGTTGAATCTCATTAATCTTGAATTGACAAAGGGGAAAAAAAAACCCATACAAAACTATGGGCAGGATTTCTATTAAAAAGCTGAAATTAGGGCTCCTCTTGTCCTTTACAGAACGAGTGCCCTATGTAAAGTCTGACTTTTAGCAACCTGTTGAGTGCAGGGGAGCACCAGGAACAGCAATTCCCAGTCCCAGATCCCTGGAAATACATAAAAAAGAAAACCAGACTGGCTGGCAAGGAATTGCATATAAAAACAAAGAGTTAACACACATAACAAAGAAATTCACTGTGTGCAATAGCGTGGCATGCACAGAATAAGGGAAAACATTTGCATTGTGTAATATTTCCTAATTTAAATAATTATGGTCAAAAAGTCTCCCAGGCAGGGTTGTGATACATGGAGCTCCTTGCAGCTTGGTGATTCTCCATCTGAAACCAAGAGAGAGAAAAATGATTGCTCAGATTCCTGCCTTTGCATATTCCTTTTCAAATCTATAATTTATGATCGTGTACCTGTGTATATTTTAGCCTTCATTTTTCAAAAAGATGTCCATAAATTAAACAGGAATTCGGCAATCACTGCAGATTTATTTTGTCACTAATGATGGTCTAGTGGAGATACAGGTAAAATTCTAAAGGCAATTTCTTAGGGCTTGAATAAATTTGCTTTTTAGCTTCCTCTTTCTGGAAAAGTTAACAAGAAGCAGCCTGGCCATTTCTGGGAGAAAAATGTCTATATTTCCCCAAGGTTATAAAACAACAATCAAATCTTACAGATATTTCTTTGAATTGTTCCTTCATGTTCCAGAGCATGAATTTTGTAGGGCTCTTTCCATCTGGCTACTCAGGGGTGTTGGAGTCTGAAATGCAGGGAATTCTCAGAACTTTGGGCCTGTGAGCCAAGAATTAAACCCAGGATTTGATCTGAGCCCTTGGAAAAGGCTCCCAGACTGAGGTGCTAGAAGCAAGAATGTGGATTTATTTATAGTTGAAAGAGACATGTTAAGCTAAGTAAAGTTTAGAGTTTTAGACTTTAAGATATAGAAAAATAAATTAGTTCCAGAGGTAAACAAGGAGTTCAGAGTGCAGCACTGTGGGTTTGTTGTTATAAAATGACTGGCTAAGAAAGCTCACACTGTGACATGGGTCTGTAAGGTGAAATATTTAAGGATTGGGTCAAAAACATAAATATCCTTGTTGGCAGTGCTTTATTAATCAATAACTCCTTAAAAGATCTTGTAACTGAGGGTCTGGTGACCTCCTGGCAGTGCCCAAGGCCAGGCTGGACAGGCTGGAGCAGCCTGGGACAGTGGGAGCTGTCCCTGCCATGGCAGGGGTGGCACTGGGTGGCTTTGAGGTCCCTCCCAGCCCAAACCATTCCATAAGCTTCAGGGAAATTTGGTGTGCAGTCTCGGGAACTATTCCTTTTCTTTTCCAGTGCAATCAGCACAGGGCTCTCGGTGTTTTCACCTGAGTAACCTGCCAGCTGTAACAATTTGTGACTTCTGCAACTGAGTCAGGCTATTTTAATCCTAAGCAATGTAAGAAAGCAAAGCTTTCTGCTGGCACAAAAACAAACCAGGTCTTGCTGGTGGCAGAAGGACTCTGGATGCTGCTGCAGCACAGAACTGTGTGTTCAGAAGAAGAAAAGGGAATTATCAACCCCCCTGGACTCTGTGGGTACAGCAGCTCTTTGCCCTTGTGTGAAATGCCTGTAGAACAGCCCCAAATGTGTCCCTTTCATCGAAAATGTCAAAGGGAGTACTTTCTTGCACAAAAGCGCTCCGCAGCCATGTGCCACAGAGGTGAGATTTAATTCCTGCTTTGTCAGCCTGGTGAAATTCCCATTGCAGGGGGCAGAGGCTCAAAATCCTCCAGCAGGGGATTTATTTTAGTGTATCGGGATGTCAGTGGCATTGCAAGATGTGAACACAATGACTAAACTTTTCCATTTGCCCCATAACCTCAGGAAAATGTGCTCTGCTATTATCCTGCACTTGCTTAATTGGAAGGCCTTGGCTGTTTGTAATGGGGTTATTTGTAACAATGAATTGTGCTCAGAGCCCTTCTGACAATGCTTCCAGAGAGCAGCTGAATCTGTGCTGAGGTTTGGTGAAATGAATAATAACCCTGAAAAATCAGAGAATTAACTAGGTTGGAAAAGACCCTTTGAGATCATCAGGTCCAGCCAGTGTTTATCTAAAGCCCCCAGTGCAGGATGTGCTGACACCTCTGACAAAAATTCAGGTGAGCTGGGGATGTCCTCAGGTCTGACTGACAGGAGCCCTCTGCAGAGAGGTACTGATGGACAGTGCCATTTTACTATTTCTATCCTTTATTATCTCTATTTTGCCTCAGCCACACTCAGAGCCCCCACCCAGAGGCACCACACAGGGAGTGGTTTTTCCAAATCCACCCTTAAAATAAACCTGAGAAACTTTTACAGGTTTTCAGGGGTAAGGTGATGAACAGGATTTCTCTGGAAAAGAAGGGTTAATTGTTAGTGGCATCACTGTTATAACTTCAACATCTTTTCTGCTAGAAAGAAATCAGACATTCTTACAATGAGAGTGTTAAATGCTGTGCTGAGAATTAAAGGGGGCAAGAGAGGTAGGAAGGGTCCTTTCATTTTATTAGGAGGATTCAAATGCACTGAGTGACTGGAACACACAAAATTCTCATTATGTGTCCTTCAGTTTTCTGCTCCTGTGAATCCTTGAACAGAACAAGCAGAAGAACCTGTGAAATACTCCATTTCTGCTGCACAGTGTTATCCTAAGGCTTTGGGGTGTTTTATTCCTTCCTGCTAGCTCCATCTGAAGAGTGTGAGGGAAGGCAAGAGCTGCTGACAGGAGGCAGGGGTGGGAGGGAGTGGTGTTACAGATGGACACCACCAGAACTCCCCTCATCCATGGCAGTCCTTGAGGCTGAGCTTGCAGCAGGCTTGCATTCATTAAAATGTGTTTTACCTTCATGTCATAATTCCTTGCTATCATTTCCGTGGTGTCTCTTTGATGTATTGAGAAGGCAGGTGGGCCCTGTGTGGTGCCAGGTTTGTGACTTTGAAATCAAGCTTGGTTTTTGTCTTTGCTGGCTTCCTGTGGGTCTGTGGCTGCTGGGATCCAGGCTGGGCATCTCTCAAGGGACAGTTCTGGGGCGTGCAGGTGGCTTCTGCTGGCCCTGGGTGATGCAAAGGAAGCAGCTATAGCCAGCACACCTGGAGGGGGTCTTAGAAAAATAGATTCCTTGGAGAGCTCCATTTTTCTTAGTTCTCTTCAGAGTTAAGCGTTTTCTAGAAAACTTAGCTGTTTTGTAGCCTAAAGGCTGCTCTCACAAACCATTTCAGGGCAAAGATAAAGCTTCCTTATCCCCCTAAAAGACTCTTCGTGCTTCAGGTTCTGTAGGGTCATTTAACCACCTTATATTCAGCTGTCTCATTTCTGGTCTTCCCTGGGCTGTGTGGTGGCAAAACTTTGCCTCCTTCTCTGTGGTTGTCTGAGATGTTTTCTTTCTCCTTCAGAGGCTAGCAGGGATGGAAGGGAAAGGAGAACAGGGTTTTTACAGAGCATGGAGCTTCCTTGGGGACACCTGATACTGCTGTAGGGAGGGCTGTGTTCCACAGGGAGCCCTGAGGGGACAGAGGAAGGGCAGAGGGTGCTGGGCACTTCTGAGAGGGCAAACAAGAAGCAAAAAACACCTTTGTGTGTGTGGGGGGGTAAATCCTGATACATAAAGAAGACCCTCTGGCCGGAATTTCGCATTATCTAAGGCTGAGTTTGTGCTTTGGAAAGGAGGAAGAGGAGCCCCCTGCTCAAGGTGGTGCTGGAGGAGCCCAGCATTCCTGGGAAGATGTGGCCAAGGCTGTCACCTGTGACCTTTTTGCTTTTTCTGCTGGGAGATGGCAGGGAAATGTCACATGTGCATGCAGAAGAATCCTGTTTGACATTTCCTTTCCATTCAGGAAGGCCATTGCTGCACAGTCCTTCCCCATGTGTCACCATGTTCTCAGTGAAGGGAACAAGATTAGAACATATTGTTGGGGGGAAAAAGAAATGAATCATTTCCCATTTGAGAAAAATGGCTTTTAAACCTTCAGCTTGCCTTCAGATGAGCTAAATACCAATAAAGGGCAGAAATCAGCTTTGTGCCTGGAGGCCCTCTCCCCTCCTCACTGGTGTGACCAGGTTTCATCTCTTTTGTCTGGGTTGCAGGCAGTGCAGCAGCTTTTAGAGTTCTGTTAATGCCAGGTTCTGGCCTATATTTTCCTTTTTCAATCATGGCTATTATTCTGGTTTGTGCAGCCCTGTGGGTGGGCCTGGCCCTTTGTGGGTGAATAAAAAACCACCTCTCCTCTGCAGAGCTCCACATTTCCGTGTGGAGCTCCCATTCTGTGTTTTCAGAGCCCTTTTATAGAACAGAGCAGAGGCCTGGACTCTCCTCCCTGCAGGGACACATTAAATGTTTCACTGATGTCCCTCCATGCCCCTGAACAGCTTCAGGAAAAAAAAAAAAAAATTAAAGCCTCGTTCAGGCTGCACTTGCAAATATTTCAGCATTGGAAGTGAGTCCTGGCACTGGTGAGGAGCAGTGGTGGCTCCATTCATCTGAGCCTTGGGATCAGCCCTGCCTCAATGAGAGGCTGCTTGGCCTCCAGGAAGGGTCTGGGAGGTGCACAAGGATCAGTGGGACAGGGCAGAGCTGAAACCTGCTCCCACCAGTAGTGGGATTACACCGAGCAGGAGTATTGCCTTGTTGTTGCACACTCCTGCAAATTAATGAATTCCTGATTGCTTCAAAGTGAGCAATTAACGGGGACTGCTGAAGTGCTGCTGGTGAAGCAGGGGCTGTGTTCTGCAGGACATTGATGCTCCAGGGGTGTTCTCACACAGTGCAGCTGGATTTACAACCCCGAGGAAAGCAGCCAGCCCTGAGGTGTGCCTGTGTGCCAGGGGCAGCAGGAATGGGGGATTCAGGTGAGAGCCCAGCTGCAGAGCTGCCCCAGCCCTGGGGACACAGCAGCAGCACCTGGAGCTGCTGGAGAGAGCCCAGAGGAGGCCCCGGAGCTGCTCCAGGGCTGGAGCCAGGCTGGGAGAGCTGGGGGTGCTCACTGGAGAGGAGAAGGCTCCAGGGAGAGCTCAGAGCCCTGGCAGGGCCTGAAGGGGCTCCAGGAGAGCTGGAGAGGGACTGGGGACAGGGCATGGAGGGACAGGGCACGGGGAATGGCTTCAAATTGACAGAATAGGTTTAGGGTTGATATTGGGAAGGAATTCCTGGCTGTGAGGGTGGGCAGGCTCTGGCACAGGGTGCCCAGAGCACCCCTGGATCCCTGGCAGTGCCCAAGGCCAGGCTGGACAGGGCTTGGAGCAGCCTGGGACAGTGGAAGGTGTCCCTGCCATGGCAGGGGGGAGCAAGAGGACCCTCGTGTCCCTCCCACCCCAAAACCTTCTGTGACCCCCCGATTCTGTGGCTGTGGTTTGGGTTCCCCATTCCTGGTGCCCCAGCACTGACACTGGGAACTGAGAATCCCAAATTCTCCAGTGGGCTCTTCGGATCCGGATGGGAAAATTGGGAGAATTCAGCTCAGGAGCTGCCAGGGCAAGGCCCCGAGTTAACAGCTTGTTATGCTTAAGGAGCAGAGAGCTCTGGGAATTATTATGGTCCATATGTTACTGAAAGGGTTTAATGTGGATTAGGGGCTTATGTAACGTGTGGGCCTAACCCACATCGGGCTTAATTTACGGTGTTTTCTCCTCATCTTTAAAAAAAACAGCTTGTTTCCTAATGATAAGCTTGAGTACTAATTTAATTTACATTTTACTGCTCCCAGGCACAATTGGAACACACTGGAGTAAACATTTAAAACCCCTTATGAAACTATTTGTTGGACTGGCCATTATTCTTTTGGCTTTTTTTTTTCTTTTTAGCCATGTTCTTGTTTTCCTCTGATGAAATAGTCTGCGTAGGTTTGATTTGGAATTATAGGATGCACAAATTAAAACAATGAGCCTGCTACAATCTGTAGTCTCCTTGGAGAAATGAAAAAAAAAACTTCAGGAAAGTTCGGCAACAACAGGAATTTTCCAAGCTCCTGGAATAAAAAAGGACCAGAACACAGCTTCAGACATAGGAAGAAAATAAAATCTAGAGCAAAAAATACTAAAACTAAATAATTAGATAGTGTAGTTAGTGGGGAAGGAGGGTTAAATTGGTGATGAATTCTAAGTTTATCACAAAAGAACTTTAAAAATCTCAGATCCTGAAGTGTGTTTTTCCTTCCTTGTGTTTCCCAACAGACACGGCCATCCCCCCAGTGCTGCATTTGGGAGGATGTGGGCTGTGTTTTTCAGAGCAGACATATGTTTGCCTGTGATGTGTCAGGGTTTTGTTGCCAGCTTGGTGTACTCTGGGGCAGTTCTAAAATGCTGAGCTGTTGTAGAAACAGTTCCAAATTAAATCAGGAACGTGCAGAGATTCAGATTCTCTGCCAGCCAGCTAAAAAACCCCAAAAAGACAAAAAGTCATCTGCCTTTTGTTATGTGGTGTTACAGTTATTGCTAATTTGAAAAGAATCTCAAATTCACCAGGCATTTCTTCCCTGCCCAGAAGCCAGGGGGATATGTGCCCAATTTCCATTTATTCAAGTGCAGAATTGGTTTTATCCTTGTTCTGACTGATTTACCCACACAGAAACTGGAGAGCTTTGGGGGTTTTCTTTGAAATTCCCGAATTCCTCCTGTCCAGGATTAATTTCTGTGTTTGCTTTAAATGTCTTCACCTACATCCCTGTCTCTTGCTCTGAGATTTTAGGGAACAGGGGTCTGCTGTGTGTGTGAATCCCTTTGGAATCACTCAGTGCCTCACCCTGCTCTCGCCGTGGTTGCAAAACTCTGGAACTTCTCATATCTCATGCTGAATACCAAGAATTCATTAATCAATTATTTCCCAAACACTGATAAAGCTCCCATTTCTGAACAGAGGTTTTTTCAATCCTTCCTGTGAATCATTCCTGCTAGGGGTGCATTTGGGGTGGTGATTTTCCCCTCTGGAAAAGCCTCTTTAAAATGTTATTCCCTGCCTGGAATATGGTGATGTCCTGAAGTGGTCTTTAGGTTACCTGCAAACATTTTACCTTTTCAGTAGCTCCTTTTAATGGCTTCTCCATCTTCTTTTTTTCTCCCCAATTGTAATTCCACTTAAGTTAAATGTTATTATCGTGGGTTTGTGTTTTGACTTCTCAGCCTCCCAAAAGGTCAGATTTGAATACTTTATGGCCTCCTTTGCTGAGAAAAAGTTCAGTGGCTGCATCTTGAAACAGGTCACATACTCTGCTTGAAACTAAATCAAGAATGGCTTTTCCTTTGTGGGTTTTGGGGCCAATTAATTGAAGAAGCAATCCTTGACAGTGTTTAAATGAATACTGTCTGCAAGAGGCCCTGTCCTGACGGGTTCTGGGTCTTTGTCAGCACAAAGCCAAGGCCAAAACTCAGCTCTGTCCCAGCCACACCAGTGCTCACAGAACATTTGTCTTTTTTTATTCAAACACTCCTTAAATCCTTGTTTTCCTCCCTGAAGCCAGGCCTGGCCTGATTGCCCCAGTTTTCTGTGATGTCCCTTGGTTCATTGTGTGGGTTTTGGGCAGCCAGCCGTGTTTCTGCTGGGAGCTGTGGCACTGAGCACACAGGCACATCCCCTCCTGCTTCCCTGTTTTCTGGCTGTGCTGCCGTGGGAACAGCCTTGCTAAGCTGGGCTTTGCTGTCACTGCTGCCTCTGTTGCAGCCCATCCTGTCCCTGGAAATTCTGCATTTTCCACCCCAGGAGGGCACAGTCCTGCAGGCAGCATGCTCCTCCACGTCCAGCCTTCCTCCCAGCCTCAGCTTTGCAATTCCCTTTCACTTTTCAATCTTAATTCCCAGCCACTGTGCTGGGATCTCCTGGGATCACAGCAGTCCCCTGTCCTTCGTGTTTTCCATGCAGGGCTGGGGTTCTGCCTGTCCACCTGGAGCTCTGGGGAGCCCCAGCCTCCTCCTGCCTCCCCAGCCCTGCGGCTGATGCCTTGTGCAGGCTGAGCTGGAGCAGAGGCTGGGCAGAGTTCCAGAATAAAGCAGGGATTGATTCCAAGGATCTCCTCCATGGATCCACCTTGGGCAGCACCAGAGCCCAGCCAGGGCTGCCCCCAGGATGAACCCAAATGGTCCCAAAATGCACGAGCGCTGCCGGGGTCTCTCCCTGGGCTCAGCTCTGCTCCATGTGCACATTGCAGTTCAGTGTCCAATCCCACTGCAGCCCCTGCAGTCCCACCCTGCTTGTTTTTCTCTCTGCAGCCCACGGGCTTTGTGCTCCTGGCCTGAGATTTGGATCATTTGTTCCCCAGCTGGAGCAGGAATTGTTTTGTCTCCCTGCTCTGTGCAGAGAGCTCAGAACTACACACCATCAGAACCATCCCCTGATATGAAGCTCAGACCCACATACTAAAGCAGCACAGAATGTGAAAAATAGAAAATCTAAACCTGAGGCATCACTGCCATTGATCCCCATCCTTGATGTCCTTCCCCAGCCTGCACTGGGCAGCCAGGGAGGGCTTTCCCCATCCCAGAGCTCACAGCCACCTCAACATTTGTGTGTCACATAATTACAGCCTTGCTATCCACCGAGGGGTGTGACAGCAGCACAGGGAAGTGCCAAACCCAGCTGGGTCAGACATCCTCCCGCTCTTGCCACTGTTCCCCTGTGCCTGCAGAGCCTTGCACAGTGCTCAGCCATCAGTGGGAATGAGCTGGGAAATCATCTTGGAATCACTGCATTAAATGCACTGAAAAAGTGAGTTTACAGCTCGATTTGGTCTTCAGGAATTGCTTAGAGAGGCAGGGAGAAGGAAATAGGTGACACCACTGTGTCACTGAGAGTGCAGGGGTCACCTGGTGCCTGGGCACCTGTGCCCCCCCTGCCAGCCTGGGAAAGCAGCAGGGACATGCTCGGGTGGAGGGAAGAGCTCCTCTGGGAGCCACTGAACAGAGCAGGACGCGTCAGCTCGGGAAAAAGGGAGCAGAGGTCCTGCCCAGCAGGGAAAAGGGAAATGACAATAATTATTGCCTACTTGCTGCTCACACAAAGCCCAGCACTGGCAGCACCTCAGCGCGAGCACGGAGCAGCACTTTGTCACCAAGCCCCCAAGTGTGGCACTCACCCACGGGCTGGGACTTACAGAGTGCAGACAGGGGCTGCAGCCCCTCTGGGACACAGGCATGGGGCTCCAGTCACAGCCTTCAGGTGAAGAAAGCCCCGAAATGCAGATTGCTGGAACCGGGAGGGATAATTGCACCTGCACCAGCCTCTCCTCCAGTGTGTCCCTCTGGTCCCAGCAGAAGGGACAGGGATCCTTTGGTCCTGCAAGGCCCTTCAGCACCACAGCTCCTTGGAACAGTGAAGGATGAGAATGAGGATCCAGCTCTCAGTGTCTCTCTGTTGCTGGCCACTTGCCCTTAGTGGCGTGGTTTTGTTCTGCCTTTGCTGCTTTGTGAACAGGACAATGAAAACACGGCTTGGAATGGGTCAGAGCTTTATGGCAAAAGCACTTTCCATCTGCAAATGAGTGTTAGCATTCTAGGTGGAAGAAGTAGCCTGTGTGCAACTATTTCCTTTGCAGGTGGCACAGCCATGGACATAATTTGACATGGTTGAACCAAATGACATAAATTATGCCATGCTTGCCATCAGCTACACATCAGGTGTGTTTGTCAGAGCTGCTGCTGAGACAGAGAGGAACAGGGTGAGTTCTACCTGCTTCTAACCATAAATAGCACAAAAGGCACGAGAGGAGACATTAAAACCCTGCACAGCATTTTGTTTGCAATAACTGTCTTCCTGAAGTGGTTCAGCATTGACCTGAAACCGAGTCTCACATCCCCAGGATCAATTTCTTGTCGCATCCCTGCAGCAACAGACATGTTTATATTGTACGTGCAGATGTGGAGGGGACTGGAATCAAACACGAGCCAGGGGCCCTTCGTGCCATCCCCTCAGCAGTGCTGGGGCCGTGCTTTACAAAGGGAAAAGGAACAAGCAGGATCCACCCCGAGGAAACACTCCAGTGAGGCGGCTCTGGAATGAAGGCTGGCTTTGCAGCCCCCTCTGGGCACCTGCGAGGACATGGAGATGTGAACGTGATGCTTCTGAAAAGGGGAAGCTATCAAAGATTTGTTTTGCTCTTCTCTGCACTCACATTCTTTGGGAAGGCACAGCTGTACCCGAGCTGGCAAGAGCTGTACCTTCCCTTGGAATTCAGCACAGCTGGCACTCCAGCTTTTCATTTGCCATGCTATCCAAAGTGCCTCAGAACACACGTGAGGGAGTTGATGCAGCTCACAAACCCTTCCCCAGTGCAGGGGCTGAGGTGCCAAAGGAGCCTCCTCTGCTCCTGCAGTCAGTCTGGGCAGGGAAACACTTCCAGCCACCTGGGACAGGAGAAGGGCTTGCTTGGGATCCCAGTGCTGCTCTCCTGCTCCAGGAGCAAGCTGGGCTTCAACATGTGGCTGGGTGTTTGCTGAGTGGGGCTCAAAGCACCAAAGGAAGGGATAGTTTCCTTCTCCAGCTCCCTTTTACAAATAATTCCCTCTGCTGTTCCAGGGAGGTGCTGCTGTGAGGAGCTCTGCTTGCCTGTGTCAGGGAGCGTTCCCAGCACAAAAGCCAAAGTGAGGAGCATGTTAAACGCTGCTTCACAGGAAATAATTATTCCAATGCATTGTCTGAGTGCTCCTTTAAAAGGTGCAGTTAATAAAAATGCATTGACTCGACTCTTCTCATGCACAGTGCCCAGTTCCTCAAGCTTAGCAGGCAGCAAAGCCTTGCTATGAAAGAGATTTCTACTTCCTAATTAGTAACCTGGTCATTTCTACCAGGTACAGCTCTTTGTTTGTAATTAGTGAAGCAAATGATGCTAATACTTGTGCTGAACAACCCCTTTTCCCCACACTGTAACTTTTGCCAGAAAAAACTGTGATTTTTTTTTTTTTTTTAGTCCTTACCTAAACAGTCTCAGGATGGGGTTTAGTCACTTTTATAGTGGAGGCTGTGGGAAAATGTGCATTCAGTGCTTGGAAATAAAGCAGCTCCCAGAGAGCAGGGCTGTGGGAGCAGAGAGGGACACTCTGCAGCCTGAGACAGAAATCATGGCTGGGTTCACTGCAGGCTGAGACAGAAATCATGTCTGGATCCTGTTTTAGGCTGGATTCCCTGCAGCCTGAGACAGAAATCATGTCTGGATCCTGTTTTAGGCTGGATTCACTGCAGCCTGAGACAGAAATCATGGCTGGTCCTGTTTTAGGCTGGATTCCCTGCAGCCTGAGACAGAAATCAAGCCTGGATCCCATTTTAGGCCGGGTTTGGAAGGTGTTTCCCTGTGGAGCACACTGCAGGGTGCCTCTGTCTCCCAGCCTGTGCAGGGCCTGTGGTGGATGAAGCTGGGGCTCCTCATCCTCAGCCCCTGCAGGTGGATCCACAGGTGCAGGCAGCTTTATTTGGGCTTTGAGGAGCAGCCTCGGGGCCTGCCTCGGGAGCTGCTCTGTAGTGGCTTTGATGTGACAAATGCAGGCCTGCAGGTGCTGAGACAGGGATGAGAGGGAGCAGGAACCCTGATCAGTGCTCAGGGTGATGGATTGGCTCAGGATCAGGCTCCAGCCCTGGCCCTGAGCAGCAGGAGCAGCTCGGGAGCCTCCTGTTCCACGGGACAGGGTGCTGCAGCTCCAGGGATGGATGGCACCTCTGGCCACCCCGGGGAAGGGCTGTGTCCCTCCCTCTGGCTCCCAGGGCAGGCTGGCCGTGCCCATTCCTCTGGGCATGGCACCACAAGGCCTGCTCCGAGCAGCCCAGGCACTCCCTGTCAGACATGGATGTGCCTTCATCTGCGTTATCCTGAATTTATGGCGCTAAGGGATGTGCAGGACTCGTTACCTGGATAAATGCTGAAGGTGTCAAAATAATGTATTTCATTTGTAAGAGTTCAGAATGAGAAAAAGCTGATTTACAGGCAGACAGTGCTCTGGTCTCTTTCCAATATTTTTGCACATAAATACAAAGGTCGACAAATGGAGCTTGTTTTTCCATGGAGACTACAGCAGCTCTTGATTTAGTAAACCACAAAAGTCAATGTATTAAAGCAAATAATTTCTTAATTCATTGTAGCATTTTAATGACTCAGTGTTTATTTTGATTTAAAACTGTTTTTTTAAACTGCCTCAGTTCCTTTCTACCCTGGTAGAATAGATAATTCTCTCTGGCATGAAGCAGGCTCTGCTACATAGTGTAAAAAGATCTCTATAACCTTAAGACAGTGCAGAAGATTCATTGTGCCCAGTAGTAAGATTCAAGTGTCTCGTGGAAGGTCTCAATGATCCCTGGCAGGAGCTGCCTGACCCAGGAAGGTCCCATTCCTTTTGGACAGACCTCAACATCATTTAGGGGCTCAAAGTTCTTTTCCAAGCATTGTTTATCCTGAGGAAGCACCAATCAAACAAACTCCCCTAGATTTTTCCATCATTCTTATTTAGGTAAAGCAAGAAAATCTGTGATTTCTGGGGGGGCTTTTTTGGGTTTAGAGCCTTTGTTTCAGTCTCTAAATTTGGGCTCACAGTCTCTGCTTCAGTTTTGTGTTTCCAGTCTCCTGACTGTTGGTGGCTTTCAGTGGTGAAATAATCCACAGAATCAGCTAGAGGTTTGGAGGTTCCATGCTCCAGAATATCTGAAAAGCCAGGGAAAAGAGGGGAATGCACAATGTCCCTGTTTGTCCCAGGGGGTGCAATGCCCAGCAGTGCTGTTGCCAGGGGTGGGAGCAGCTGGAGTTCTGCTTTCCAGGCAGGATCAAATCATCTCCATGGGTGTTGGTGCCTTAGCTTTTACAGAGATGGGTTAGCTGAGAGGTTTTAAAAGATTTTATTCTGTTATTAGTCTCAATGAATAGTGAGACACAAGAGATGTAAAACTCACTGCTATCCTATCAGAAATCAACTTACTTTTTGGTTTCAATACTTTATAAATGTTTTTAGCCTATTAGCTTGTGCTGTTATTACTTCTATCACTAATCACCTATTAGATGGGTTAGCTGAGAGGTTTTAAAAGATTTTATTCTGTTATCAGTCTCAATGAATAGTGAGACACCAGAGATGTAAAACTCAGTGCTATCCTATCTGAAACAAATGTATTTTTTGGTTCCAATAATTTATAAATGTTTTTTAGCCTGTTACCTTATGCTGTTATTACTTCTATCACTAATCACCCATTATTTTACCCCACGTGGTCTTGCTACAATGCATCTTTCACAGTCCTAATTCTCTAAAATACCTGGTCTTTTTGTAAGGCTATATTTTGAAACTTGTTGAAAGCTGTTTCTAGCTGTGTCTCTCTAAACAATGCCATCTCTGTTCTGTGCTTTCCTCAAGCCAGCACACCTCATCTCAGGGTCTGCGTGCAGGTGTCCAGGGCTGTGTGAGCTTTGTGCCAGGTTTTGAGAGTCCTTTGCAATCCCTTTTCTCACACCTGGGGTGCAGAGGGGCTGCAGGCTCAGCCCTGGTCGTGGGGCTCCTCCTCTGGAGCACCAGCCCTGCCCTGCCAGACCCTGTGTGTGCAGCAGCTTCTCAGGCTCAGGGAGGGAATCTCAGCTCTGGGCTGGGGAGAGCACGAGCAGGGGCAGTCCTGAGCAGCTGCTGACCGGGGACACCGAGGGATGCTTCACCCCACATCCCCCCAAAGCTGTGCGCTGCTTCCCTGTGCTCAGCGTGCCCCAGGACTGGAGCCCCAGCCCTCCCTGCAGAAATCCATCCAATGCCTGGGAAATCAGGTGCCCTGCTGGGAATCCAGCTCCTGCCATCAGGAACCATCATCCCTGGCTCCATCCTGAGCCCCGGGAATGGGCTCTTCTCACACTTGTGTCTTCGTTTCACCCGGTCTGCTTTGACTGCATCCTTGTTCTTGGGTCAAAGCTTTGTCCTAGCACGTGGAATTGTGACTATTTAATTAACAGCTGGGAAAAAAATGAGCTAATCTGGCTTAGTAGCTGATAAGGATCTCCAGTCTATTGTCAGATCCTCTTGCTTTCCTAATTCTTTTGCAATTGTGATGCATGAATACAAAAAGATATATCCTTTTTTTATTTTCCCTCAAAAACTCTGAATTAGCCTTTGTTGTTTTTTGTTGTTTTTTTTTTTAGAGATGCATTTGTGCTCTTTCTAAAATCCCTTCACTGTCATTTTGCTCTGCCCAGCATCCCTTAGCCAAACAAGGGAACAGCACCAAAAAGAAGCAAAAATCTGGACAGTGCCCCAGTTCACTTGCAGTGAGTTCAGCCTTTGACCTGCTGCAGCCAGAGGTGAAAAACATGGCAGGACATTCCTTTTTCTCTGAGCTGCCTTAGGCTGCTCACTCTTTGGCTTTGAAGGTGTGTGTGTTGCTCAGACTCCTACAGCTGGCATTTAAAACAAATGTCTTCATGACACAGCCTGCACGAGTGTCAAAATTCACAAATATTTGGGAATTCTGCAAGGCCTGTGTGCTCAGAGTTTCTTTCTTAGCCCCCTCACGTGCAGGAATTTTGGGGCTGCAGATTCTGAGAGTTTTCAGTCTAAAATTAGCAAGATTTTCCCATTAACAAGCAGGTGTTTGCTTTTCCACACAAACAAGATTGCAGAGCTGCAGCACATCTGTGCACATGTTGAGAGCAAAAGAGAGCTGATCAAGCAACAGAAAGGTTTTTATTTTCTGTACTGGGTTTATTCCTTGTGTCTCCTGGTTGTTTTCAAGGACACATCTTACACCAAAAAAAAAAAAAAATTACAATCTAAATAGATAACCAGAAAGTCGAAAATTTGTAAAATGATTAGGTGTCACTTCCAATAAGTGGGTGGCTGGGTCAGCAAATTCAGAGGCCAACGTGGGCCAAAATTGCTGCATAATCTGCATATGCATTTATATTGGTCTTTCTCCAAGCAGTGTGCTGTCACTGAGAAGAAATGTGGCCTTCCAGTGGCCAACTGCCTCCCTGGAAAAGATTATTGTCAAGTCTGAGCCTCAACATTTAGCAAAAAGGAAAAGCATGCTGTCCTTCTTTTGAAAATGGGGTCTTCAGCAAGCCTGGGTGATTTATAAGGGCTGTGTAAGTAATAAATCCCCAGATTCCAAAATGCAGCCACATCTGGAGCCAGGGCAGGGGCGGGGGAATAAGGGGAACATCTGGAAATGGCTGGACACTCACAGGAAGGGAAGGAATAACATTATAAGTGTTTAAACTCCTGAAGATAGAGTAATAACAGTCCCATTTTCAGCTCTCTGTCCTGCTCAGAGGGTGTGACATTTCCTGTGAGTTCATTAGGTGCTGTGTTTACTCCGTGTGCCACCAGCCAAGGCACGACCACCCCACAAAGCCTTGTCTTCACTGCAGGGAGGTTGTTTGAGTGCAAGGGATTGCCCTGATCACTGAAATGGTCACTGGGTTCCTTCTGAGCTGCTTTCCTTCCCCTGGGCCTCCACAGCCAGCACTGGGCTCCTCTGGCCACCTCCTGCAGCTGGGGGCAGCTCTGACCCTTCCCCTCCCGAGGAACCAGGCAGCCCAGAATCCAGGGGAGCAGGGAGGGAGGGCAGCTGCCAGCTCTGACAACTGGAGGTGGTTTTATTGGGGAGGGAATGAGAATAGGTTTTTCTGCCTTGGATTAGATGGAAGGTGCAGCACAATTAGCAAGGAAATCAAAAGATCTCCTGGAGCTGCTGGAGTCCAGTGGAGGATCTGGAGCATCTCTCAGGAGAGGCTGCAGGAGCTGGAAAGTGCAAGCACACCCTGTGTGTGTTAGTGGTCTGCACAACCCCACCCTCGTGTTGCTGAGTGCAGGCACAGCCTGGCAGAGAGATTAATGCATTTCTGACAGCCCTGTGACTCCTCAGCTGCTGTGGGGTTGAAATCTGCTCTGTCAGTGTGCCACGGGGCTGCAGCAGCTGCACAGGCAAGGGCTTCACCACTTGGGGAGGCTGAGCTCAAAATGTGAAATAATTACAACTCTTGCAGTCACACAGGCTGCATACAGCGTTCTGACAGCAGCATGATGTTCTTTTCTTGCCTGATTTGCATTCTGGAGAGCCTGGGCCATTCCTTGGGATACACAACGTGCTGTGCTGTGTGTTCCACCTCCTGCCTTGTCAGGGGTTGCTTGTTCCTCTGTGCTTCTGTGTTCAGCTCAAATCCTAAACCTGAGTGTTCCTCTGTGCCAGCCCAAATCCTAAACCTGAGTGTTCCTCTGTGCCAGCTCAAATCCTAAATCTGGGTGTCCCTTTCAGCCTTTGTGCCCAGTTCCATCCTAAATCTGGGTGTTCCTCCCAAATCCTGTCAAGCCAGGGGAGGCTGGGGATGGCAGGCAATGCTCTGGCCACGGGGGCGAGGGGACAGTCAGGAGAAGTCCCCTCTCTAGGGGTGGCACCCGGTGCAGGTTCCCAGCTGCTTCTCCCCAGCACTCAGGAGCTTGTGGGGCAGGAGCAAAGGCCAAAACCCCTCCTTGTGCCTGGCTGAGGAGTGCAAACCACTGAATTTCCCCCTGAGCCTCAGCAGGCTGGAGCAGGGCCCTCTCAGCCCCTGACACACCCCAATGTGTGTGCCATGGTTTAGTGACAGCAGCTCCTTGGCTGTTTCTCCATTCTGTGCACATTCCCTGCACAGGTTTGCAGTGGCAGTGAGCAAAACCAGCTTTTAAAAGCCAGCTTTTGGCCCCGGGTGAATGGGTGATATCTCCAGGAGGATTTCTGTGGCTGCAAGGCACAATTCAGGCACATGAGTGTAGGGCAGGGCTGCCTGTGGTTTGGGCTCAGTGCCCCTGCCCACGTTGCAGGGAGCTCTGGCAGAGCTGGGGCAGTTCTGGGAGGAAAGGAGGGGTGCACAGTCCCGGGGACGAGGGGTGCACAGTGCCAGGGCTGAGGGGTGCACAGTCCCGGGGACGAGGGGTGCTCAGTCCCGGGGACGAGGGGTGCACAGTCCTGGGGATGAGGGGTGCTCACTGCCAGGGATGAGGGGTGCACACCCCAAGGCAGTGCCCAGGGGGCAGGGAAGAGCCAGCCCTGCAGGACCCAGCTGGGAAATGCAGGATGCTCAAACCCTCTTGCCTCGAGAGAGGCAGGGAAGAGAGGGAACTCGTGCACGTTCACTTTCCCTTCAGCTGAGCATCCTGCAAACCTCCAGGGAGCAGCTGCCCCTGCACCTGGGGGCTTTTCATCCAGACCCATCTGTACCTGGGCAAAATCATTCTCCTTTGAAGCAAATAGAAATTTATGACTTTTCAGAATCACATATCACTTTGGGCTCAGCTGCTTCAGTGTCTATTAAAAGGATCTCGCAATCAGCTTTTTTCAGGGGTATAAAATCACTGCAGGGAGTGATGCCCCAGACATTCCCTTCCAATTACCCTGAACTGGAAGACTCAATTGCTCTGAGTCATTTCATTCTGCAATGACTGTTTTCATGGATGAGATTTGAATTATGCCAAAGGTTTTTAATTAAAGTCACCCTTGTCATGCAAATATTTAATTTGGATTGATGTATTTTTAGCTATAAACCACTGTCTTGGTTTTTGGAAAGGGCTCTTTAAAATTCATAAGGGTGTTTTGGTACAAGACTGTGTTGGTTGTGACATGAGGTGTCTGTCAGTCATTCCCTCCCTGCCTGGCTGCTGAGGCTGCTGAGGTGAAATTCCACCTCTGACTCTCTCAGAACAGCAGAGGTTGTTACTAGGCTTGTACTGTTTCAGCAAAACATGAATAAAAATAATATTTCATAAAGGTGGGCTTGCAAAATCTTGCGACTTCTCCTGAGCTGCAGTCACCCTCCTGCAGGAAGAGCTGAAGTGTTTTACTGAAGAATTCTGGTTTAAATAAGTGTTTTAATACAAGAACTTTCAAGAGTCTGAGTCCAAAAAGTGAGCAGAAATAGCTGCAGACATCTTTCTTTTATTTTTCTTTTTGGTTTTGGGGTTTTTTTTTTTGTATTTTCCTGGCACAGCACTGAAGTGGAGAAGCTGTGGAGTGTCTGTGCTTTGAGTTATTCTGATTACAGAAAGCAGCTGATCCAGTGTTGAGCAGGAAGCCAGATTAGGTGGCCTCTGGAGGTCTCTTCCAGCCTATGCTTGCTAAAATTCCATGATTTGAAAGTCATCTTCACAATAAATTATAAACCTGAGGGTTCCCACGTACTGAAAATCAGTATTTTTCCTTCTCTAGACCTTGAAGGAGTCTCTATTTATTGTGCTTCCACGGTTCCTGCTGCATAATCCCTGCTGCATAATTCTTTAAAAATGGTAAATGGAGCAACAAAGGCAGCAAACACCTCCGAGAGAACTTTGCTGCTTTTCTCTTCCTTGCACAGAATGCTGATGAGGGCTTTTTTGGGGAGGGGTGGGGGCTGTAAACAAAAATATTCCTGCAGCTTTTGGCTGCAAAATAGCAGAGAAAGCCAAGAAGACTCCTGAGCATGTTTCTGTTCGGTTCAAAGATTCTCTCCCCTTTTTTTTTTGCAGCCACATTTAATGTTCCCTGCCTATCTAAGGTGCATTTAGCCACGCAGCATAATCAACCATGCTTCCCAAAAATGCGTGTGGTCAGGAGAGGAGGACACACATTCCTGCAGGAACCCACACGAGGGAGGAGATGCTCCTTGCAGGCTCTGCTCCAGGGATTTTGCTTTAGCTCAGGAAATCTGCTCCTCCCTTTGCTTTGGGCCACGAGCCTGAGGTGGCTTTGCACTGCCTTTTTTTTTCAGGCACAGAGAAAGTGTTCTGAAAAAAAAAATGTTATCTCAAGGGGTGCTTCAGGAAGCAGAAAAGCTGCAACAGTGTTGGTTTTTGAAGGTCCAGCAGCAAGGCAGAGATTCCCAGGATAGAACCAGTGTCACCCTTTGGTCTAATCAAAGGTTAATTGAGTCTGAGCTGCCAGTGGGGCTGAAGGAAGCAGAGCAGGATTTGAGAGAGCAGCATCAAAAAACCCCATTTAGTGATCTGCAGCTGCTTGACAGGAGTGAGCTGAGCTCTTTCTAAAACAGGCTTCTCTTATTAATAATGCTTCTGGACTCTCTAATTACCCGCTCATTGTGTAAAAGACAAGCACTCTGAGTGCTCCGGCTAAGAACTCAGGATCTGCTGGTGGCCAGCAGTGCAATGTCACAGGAGCTGAGCCCAGCTCCGTGAGTGGCAGCTGCTGTCTCCCCCAGGCCAGCCCAGACCCCATCTGCCTCTCCAGACACAGAGCAGCAGCCTGACTCCCTTCTGTGCCTCCCACAGCATCCTCTGCTGAGGCACTCGGCTGCCGTGTTCCTCTGCTGCTCTCTGTGTTCTCCCAGACACAGGCGAGGTAAAATCACATTTATTTCAAATAAATGAGTGCTTTGCTTTGCAGCAAAAAGCAGGAGAAGCTTTTTTTCCCAGAGAAAGGCAACAGGAGCAGTTCACGTGCTCTTGTGCTGCCCTGTGCCTCTGGACAGGCAGGTGAGGGAGTCAGAAGGGGATATTGAAGGCTGGAATGGGCAGCCAGTCTCGTGGCACTGGCACCACTCCCCTCAGCACAGGCTCTGAGCACAGAGCAGTGAAATGTATTGATTTCCATATTTCCATGCCTGTTAGGGCTGCTTGCCCCAGTTCCAGTGTGTCCCTGCACTGAGGATGAACATGACCTTTTGAAAATGAGGATCAAACATTCGAATTCAGAGGCTGCAGTGTTTGCATGAAATCCACCCAGTTTCCCTCACCAGCTTTGTGGTTATTGCCCCTCCTTGGAGTCAGTAATTGCTTCTTCTACATTTCAGAGGTGCTGCACTTACAGGAGCTTTGGCACATCTGTTATCCCAGAATTCCAGCATGGTGGGGTTGGAAGGGACCTCTGGAGATCACCCAGGTCCCTGGAGCAGGTGACACAGGAATTTGGGGTTTTTGGGATGTCCCCAGAGGTGGAGACTCCAGGCCCTCCCTGGGCAGCTGTTCCAGGGTTCTACCCCCCTCACGGACAGAAGTTCTTCCTCAGGTTGAGGTGGAACTCGTTGTGTTTCAGTTCATGGCCACTGCTGCTCATCCTGGCACTGGCACCACTGAGCAGTGTGGCACCATCCTGTGACAGCCCCTGGGGTTACTTGTGTGCATTGATGGGATATTTGTATGGATTGATGAGGTATTTGTGTGGGTTGATGGGGTATTTGTGTGCATTGATGGGATATTTTTATGGATTGATGGATCCCCTCCCAGCCTCCCCTTCCCCACCCTGACCAGGCCAAGGCTTTGTGAAGCCCTCCACAACCATTTTTTTGGTGTAGGAGTTTGGATTTTCCTTTTCATGGGTCATGAGTCAGACTCACCGTGAAATGTAAATCCATCTGTGTGATTACTGGTTTCCAGTTCCCAGAGTCTTTCTCTCTTTCTGGTTTTTATCCAGTTTTAAGTGGTTTTTAGCAAATGTACTTCATCCAAATTGGGTATAAGCAGTAATTTGCCACTGCCATTCTTTACGCCTGGGGTGACAGCAGTCCCTTCCTCACTTGTGTCACTTTGCCACCCAGAACTGTTGTGATCCAGCACCTCCCACACCAGATCAGCAGGAGCCATGGAATTATTCATACATTTACCAGCCTGAGACTCTCTCTTCTCACCTTTGGGTAAGAGCTCCCTGTAGGCTAAACTGAGGGAGTTAATTTTTCACACTTTCATTCTCGCACGGACAACCCTTGATTGGTGTGATTTGCTTCTGAAGAGTGATTTAGGCTGGTGTGGTTTTTCTGGTGACAAACTGGAGCATGAACCATCAGTGCACCCAAAAAGCGATTTCTGCATGCATTCTAAACAAATATTTCCTAAATATGTTTTTGTTTTTTGTGTCTTGACACATCCAGATCAGATTTGCCAGTGGCCCTCCTTGGTTTGTCCTCTGGCAATTGGGCAAATGTAACTTGCACAATGGCCAGCCCCAGCAAAGGTGTGATGGATCATTGGCTGCAATAATTATTGATTCTTAGGGTTAGCAAACAGGGTGTCTGGCTCTGCAAGGGGGCAGAGTACAATGCAATAATAATTGTCATTACCTGTCTGTGGAAATAAAAACATCTCTGACTTTGGCAGGGCTCTGCTGTTCCACATCTCCACTGTGGTTAGGGATGCTGTCAGGCATTTTCTGAGAATCAGGCTGTGATTTTATCAGTCTTCACTTCCAAAGTTGTTTTTGCTTTTCTTCACTAGTTTTACAAATAATATGACTATGTAAATAATATTAATAATAGTAAAAGAGCTGCTCTCACTGCAGCTGCAGAGCTGCACCTCCCATCTGAGGGAACATCTTCTCCCTGCAAACAGGAAATCCGGGGGCCTGTTCAGAATGCAGCTTTCTCCACACATCCTCCAGCCAAAATGATTCTTGCTGGCTCTCCTCCCAGTGCAGAGCAGGTGCCCTTTGCCAGGGGGATTTCTGTCACCAGTGCTGCTGTGGGTCACCTGCAGAGCCCTGGGCATCCTTGGGGTGAAGTGGGCTGCATTATTCTGCTTTATTCCACACTGAGTCCTTGGCAGATTTTTGTTCCTTGGCTTGTGTTTGGGGTTTTTATTCCATGCTCAGTGTAAATGCAATGTGTCCCTCATCCAAGTTAATTATGTGCTTGGGTTAATGGCTCATTGCTCCAGGCTCTGGAGTGGGGAACGTGGCCAGTCATTGGTGCACTGACCATTTTACTGCCTGGGAGCTGAGGTCTCCATCCTAAACCTCTAAAGGGGGGCCTCCACCGGACATGTGAGACCCAGCAGAATTCTTCTGCTGTGAAACTGCCACTGAGCTCAGGAGGAGGAGGTGTTGGGCAAAGGAGGCAGCTCAGAGTGCAGGGAGTTATCCCAGTGTCAGTGTGACATCAGGGGAGTTATCCCAATATCGGTGTGACATCAGATTAATATCAGTGTGATATCAGTTATATCGGATTAATATCAGTGTGACATTATCCCAATATCAGTGTGACATCTGGGAGTTAGATTGATATCAGGGGAGCTATCCCAATATCGGTGTGACATCAGATTAATATCAGTGTGATATCAGTTATATCAGATTAATATCAGTGTGACATTATCACAATATCAGTGTGACATTATCCCAATATCAGTGTGACATCTGGGAGTTAGATTAATATCAGTGTGATATCAGGGGAGTTATCCCAATATGAGTGTGGCATCAGGGCAGTTCTGTCACATTAATATCAGTGTGGTATCAGATGAGTTATCCCAATATCAGTGTGACATCAGGGCAGTTCTGTCACATTCATCTCAGGGTGACAAAGGGCCCAGTTCCCAGCCTGGCTGCAATGGCAGCTGCTGGCTGGAGAGCAGGGAACAAGCAGCTACAACCCCTCTGTGGAATACTTCGCAAAAAACTACCTGAGAACTTGTTTTGGGATGACAAAACCTGCATGTAGCTCAGAAACCATGAAACCCCAGCGGGCTCGAGCCACAATTCTCAGAGGGAATTGAGCATTTGAAGCTGGTCTGTGGGAAACAGGCACTGCTTTTGTGGCTGGGGGACAGAAACCCTTCCATCGCTGTGATTCTCTGTAGAAGTGACTCCAGCACCTTTGAAAATTCCCATCTCTTAGAAAAACCAGGTGTCACTGACCACTGGAGGCTTTTATTCCTCTGAAGGAGAGAGGCAGTGGAAGCCTAGAGTGCAAATTTCATTATGCTGCTAATTACAAGTTCCTCTCCCGAGCTGGTTAGCAGCTATTTTGATTAGCTGATGTTCAAGACCACTTAGTGTCAAAATCCTGGCAGTTCTACCCAAATTAAATGTTTGTTTCAGGCAGCTCCTCTCCCCTCCTTAGGTAAGGCAAGCCTGGACGCATCTGTTTGTACTGGTGTCCCAAAGGCAATGTTTGTTTTCTTTGTTTGGCTGGGCAGAGGAATCGGTGCTCTCATCTTTTATTCATGCAAGTCTTTCTTGTGAATGTGGCCTCCGATGTGTACCAGAGGCAGAAATATCCCTGACAGTGATGCCTGAAAGACTCTCTGCTTGTGTTACAAACGGACACACAAATTAAATTACTGCTGTTAACGCGTGCCCACTCCATTATTGCAGCCCGGTTTGGAATGCTGCTGAAGCAATTATCCCCGTTCAGAATTGCAAATCAGGAGCTGGGTTTAATCCCGAAAGGATGACGTCTCATCCTGAACACAGGCGGTGGCACAGGTCTGGAACACACCTGGCAAATGAGTGTGGGCTTGGCAGGACCTGCCCAGTGACCCTGTCCTGCCACCCCGGCTCCAGAGGAGGCTCTGGCCAGGCTGGGCTTCCCTCTGCTCTGCCCTGGGATCCAGGGAACAGGGATGGGGTGTTCCAAACTCCCAGAGCCGGGTCTGCTCTGCCCTGGAGCTGGGAACAGGGATGGGGTGTTCCAAATCCCCAAATTCCCAGAGCCGGGTCTGCTCTGCCCTGGAGCTGGGAACAGGGATGGGGTGTTCCAAATTCCCTGAGTCTGCACTGCCCTGGAGCTGGCTGAGAACTCGAGATCCTTTACTGACAAACTGCTGTTTCACCACAAATAGGGTGCCTTTTAATGTCCACTCAGTGGGAAGGAAGGCCAGGTTTTCAGGGAAGAAGCTTAGTGCCAAGCCAGAGGTGACATCCACTCCCACTCAAGCTTGGGTAATAACCTGTGGTGGCTGAAGATTTATTTATTTCATGCCAACACCCTCATTCTTTGAGCACAGGGAACGGCTCACAGAGAAAACAGAGCTCTCTGTGCTGCAGGAACTTCTGGAGGTCACTAAGGCAAAGCTGGGTTTTATTGTCACGGTGCTGCTGACAGGGCCCTGGACACACATTTCAGCCAAACATTTTCACGGAGAATTAAACTCTGCTAGAAGCTCTGGCCGTCCTGCCACGCACAAGCACAAGGAAACAGCTGCAGCTGAGGAAATGGGACAACTCTGGAGCAGGGATGTGTTCCCAGCTCTAAAAATACAACCCTTAGCAAGCACTTAACACGGAGAATTGTCAAGTGCAGCTCTGGTTCCTCCCGAGGTTTAGCACAGGCCCTTCTGCCTTCCTAATGCTTCCCCAATATTTCACCTTTTGGTAGCAGAGCTGCTGAGTTTTCAGTTCCCGGGGGAAATTAGTTTAAAATAGGGCTCAGGCTAAGAATTTCTGTTCCCAGAGCTGGGCAGGGACTGAGGTGCACAGCCAGCAGCAGCTGCTCCTCAGGGCAGCCCCTGGCTCGGGATGGGGCATCCCATCCCAATGAGCAGCTGGGAAAATCCTGGTGACACCCCAAGGGGCCTGGAGCAAGGCCAGGGGAAATCACCCTTGCCCTGTGCAGGCAGCAGAGCCCTGCAGCTCCAGAGCAGAATGAGCCAATGTTAAAGCTCTGTTCCCTTGGCTGGACGCAGCAGTGCCAGACCAAATGACAAAAAACACCCCAAAACCCCAAATGAGCCCTGGGGGACATAAACAAAGAGATCAAGAAGTGATCAAAGGACCTCGTTGCAAACATTTGTGGGTTGTTTATGCCAGAAGTGACACACATGGCCTACAGGAATCCAGGCTCAGAAATTCCTTTAAGGAAGGGAATAAGGGTTTTTATTGCACTTATGTGCCTATATGCAAATATATATGCATATATATACATATATATATATGAATTTATTACGCCAGCTATTAGGATTTAGTTGGAAGTGTAGCTGTGTTTGATGTTCTTAAAATCCTTTGAGTCAATGGATTAAGGAAGAATCCAAACTTTTGAAGTTCTCCCTAACTTAAAACATAACTCCAGCTTTAATGATTTAATGCAAAATTCATGAAGAAGAACCTAAGGACTTTGAGATCCAGAACACATACAAAAAGTCCAAGTCAGTCATTTGGGTATAAAATAGGATTTTAAGCCAATTTGAAAAATTTCGTGGTGGTGGCAAAAAAAAATTCTACATGCTTTGGTGTCAGCGAGTTTGGTTCAGGTCCCAGACTCTGATTGCCAGCCTTCAGAACCCCCCATATTTAATTTTATTTTAATTTTTAATATATTTTAAATTTGAATTTAATTTAATTTGCCAACATTCCGGTTTCTTTAACTCAGTTTGATGTGAGACCCTCCCAAGTGAGGCACATGCAGTGTGTCCATCTCTGCAGTGCCGAATGCCCAGCTGCAGGAATTGGAGGTTCCTGAGCAGTGGGAGATTCTGGATGCTCTCCCAGTGAGCAGCTCCTGGTGAATGACATGTTCTCACTCCATGCTGGTGTTCATGCCACAAATAAATGCCTTTGTTTGTGTTTCCCTGCCCTGCTGAGTTACGATTTTTTAAGGCAACTGTGTGAAAACCAAACTCTTTTTATCCCGGAGGACAGGGTGGGATATTCAGTGTTTGCTGCCCTGGGGTGTGACATGCACTGCTCTGGGTTAAACCAGGGGACAGCAGGAGCCAGGGGCTGCAGCAGAATCTGCCCCACACGTGGCACACACAACTGAGGCCAGTGCTGAAACCCCAGCCGTGTGCAGGGGGAGAAAAACCCTGCCAAATATTAGAGAAATGCATTTGGAGGAGGGAAATAGCCCAAGGAGCAGTGTCCTGCACACATGGCTCTGGCAATACACAGCAGACAGAAGTGGGTTCAATCACTCTGCTCTCAGCAATGTGGTTTATTAATCCAGGACTGAACCTGTGGTTTCTCTTACAATAACTGCAGAATTTGAGTTACCCTGCCCCATTTCCCCCCCAAGCTAAGTGATGAAGGACAAACAAAGCTGGAAGTGTCTGTGGATGAAATTAAACTTGCTAAATTATAACTCTCCTGGTGGGCCAAACTCTTCTGCTCCTAAAATCACAACAGAGTTTATCTAGGACATAAACATGGGGAAACTATTTTTTATTTGTTTGGAATGTTTTTATTATTTGTTTTACACACAAAATTATCTACCCTTTGAATTGCCTAGAATGCAAGTGGCAAAGCAGGAGTCAAATTTAGGTCTGAAACTGTGTCCTTGCAGGGACACCTTCCACTAGCCCAGGTTGCCCCAAAGCTCATCCAGCCTGGCCTTGGACACTGCCGGAGTGGGATTCTGGGATTCTGTGACTGCTGGATCATTCTGGCTCCTACCCCACACGTTGTTCTTTTCCTTACAGAGTTCAGGATTTACCTCCCCAAATTCACCCATTTCCTGCACATTTATTCCTGGCACTGGCAGGGGACAGGGCTGCCCAGTGTCAGTGCTCCCTGCTCTAATGGAATCTGATTTTCACCTTGGCTTTCTGGAGTGAAATGGAAGCAAAACTTACACTTTTGAAGCACAGAAAGGGACCACCGTGGTGAAATTAGCATTAAAATGTTAAAGAAAAGTTCTTCTGCTCCAAGAAAACCACAAACTGCTGATTTCCATATTAATAGCATAACTTAATGCTCAGGAAGATAAAAAATGCAATCTTTGGCCAGATGCAGAGAATTAATTACAGCAGTGAAAGGATCCTATGAAAAGCACAGAGCAAGGCCTGAATGTTCTGAGAGAATGTTGTCAGTCAGGTTTGAGTGTGTGTAGGGAAAGAGAGAATTGTTTGGTTGTTGCAGGGCTTTGGAGGGACCCTGGGCAGATATTTAGGCTGGGCTGTCCCTTTGAGACAGGCTGCAGACAGAAAAGATAAGAAAGCAGACAGAAGAGATAAAATGAACACAGAGGGCCACTGGAACCACCCCCTGGGCATTTCTTTTTCTGTACTTCCTTCTCTTAGTATGGAATGTTGGTACTCATCCTGGGAGTGCCACTGTTGACACTGACTAAGATTTTCTCACAGAAGTTCTAGGAACTGCCTTTGCCACCACGTGAATTATACAGGGAAACATGGCAGCATCAAACCCCATTAAACAGATATTTCCAGCTCTCCTGTTCCACAGGGGGTCAAACCTCAGAGACAAATTAGTAACAACAGACTGCAGGGAAGGTGTTGAAAGGGAGTAAAAGAAAAGCAAACAAAAGAAAACAAAAAAGAATTACGTGAAAGAATTCCACAAAACAAAAGAATGACATCATTTTAAAAGTCCCCAAGTGTACCTTAAAGGGCGGGGTGGATTTTCTGTCACTTGTCAGGGGAGTAAATACCCAGTGAGTGATCTGTGCTTGGTTATTTCCTGCTTTGGGACAGCTCCAGGTTTAGCACTTGATCCACCAGTGACACGAGAGATTGTGAAATCTGGGAAGGGATTTTAGGGGATGGGCTGCATTGTCCATCCCCTCAGAATAACCAACCAAACATCTCCAGGGCTGCAGGGCTGTGTCCTCACAACCAACCAAACATCTCCAGGGCTGCAGGGCTCTGTCCATCCCCTCAGAAACCACCAAACATCTCCAGGGCTGCAGGGCTGTGTCCTCACAAATAACCAAACATGTCCAGGGCTGCAGGGCACTGTCCATCCCCTCAGAATAACCAACCAAACATCTCCAGGGCTGCAGGGCTCTGTCCTCACAACCAACCAAACATCTCCAGAGCTGCAGGGCTCTGTCCATCCCCTCAGAAATAACCAACCAAACATCTCCAGGGCTGCAGGGCTCTGTCCATCCCCTCAGAATAACCAAACCAAACATCTCCAGGGCTGCAGGGCTGTGTCCTCACAACCAACCAAACATGTCCAGGGCTCCTGGCAGCTGACCCTGGGTAACTCTGACTGGGGCTGACACTTCTGACCTTAAAAGATCAACTGCTGCCAGCAAGAGCCTTTCCGGGGGCTGCAGAAAGCTCTGCCCCCCGCCCTCCTGGTGAGGGTACGAGCAGAACCGGAGCATTTCTGTGCCAGCTCTGGCACCCCCGTGGCTCTGTGCCACCCCAGGGTGTGGGGGTGTTTTGGCTCCCTGTGGAATGGCACGGGCAGTGCCACGAGAAGGCAGTGGGGCACAGAGCTGTGAGCAGGCTCTGCTGGCAGCCAGTCTGTCACGGGATCCGTGTTCCTTCTGGCAGGGCAGGGTTTCCAGACCACGGGTGCAAGCAGGTTCTGGGTGTCACACAGAGCCCTGCTGGTGTGCTGAGCCCAGGGACAGCAAACCCCTGACAGGGCTGGGCAGGCAGCGCTTCATGGCCCTGCTCCACAAACTCCTTTTTCAGGATCATCACTGCACTTTCTGCTTCAAAAGACGTGCCCAGGAGCTGGGAGGTGGAGTGAAGGCTGCTGGAGACCCCGGGGCAGCCCACAGACATCTGGGAACCTGTCCTGGGAACCCTCTGCTCACCAGGAGCTCTGGAATCCCACGAGCATTTGGGCTGGGAAAGACCTCGAGGATCAGGGAGCCCAGCCTGGGACTGACGCCCCTGGGGGCTTTTGGGTGTCCCAGAGGGAGAGCAGGGCTCGGGACACCCTGGCCATGCAGGAGGCACTCAGCTGCCAGCGCCCTTGGCCTCCACTGGTGGGGTTTGTGCTGGATGTGCCAGTGTGGGAGGCAGCGCTTGCCGGGCTCTGAAGGTGATTTCCTCCCCCAGGAAGAAAAAAATGTTTCCCATTTGGAAATTTGGAAGCTCCAGATGCAGGAGCATGGCCCTGCCAGGGCCTGGAGCTGGTGGCTCATCACCTCTGGCAATCAGGGAGCACCTCAGGGCAGCTGGGAGCATCAGGCAGTGGGGAACAGAGTTCAAGCAGTCACTGTGCCTGCTCCAGGGAATGGGTGAGTTCTCTGCTTTTGGAGTCTTTTTGGCACAAAGGTGTTGGATTTGTCACTTAAATTGCTGCGAGCTCTTCATTGTTTGCTGTTGTTGGAATGAATTAAAGGAAAGGGGGCGCTGAAGGGAGCTGTGTGATGTGGTCATCGATACACAGATTGTGTTTGGTTAAAATTGCACCTCAGGGAACTCCCCTCAGCAGCAGCATTTGTTCTGGGGGGGCAGGGAGGTGCTCTGGCCAGACCCTGCTGGGGCTCGCTGCCTACAACAGGAAAGTAAAAGTTTACAGCAAAGTTTACTTTTCCACAATGGCTCAGAATTTCCCACTGCTCAGGTGGTGACACGTTGGAGTGAGGAGCCTTTTTGGAGTGACAGGCACAGGATGAGATAAAAGAATAAAAAGCCTAATGGTAAAATTAGCTCCCTCTTTCATTTTTAAAGGGCTGGGAGTGGAGGGCTGAGATCTCAGGTAACCATTTGTGCTCTGCTTTTGCTCTGCTGCAGACAGCTGAGGTCAATCTCCCATTTTCCCTTTCCCCCTGAACAGTTTTTAAGATGAGACAATTGGTTGTGTTTGGTGTCACTGAGGACACAGTGGCTTCAGCCCCCTCTGATCCCTGGACTGGAATAAACTCTGTGGCTGTACATGGCTTGTACAGCCTCCTGTCACAGCCCTTCCCCAGCCACTTCTGGCTAAAAACCAGAGCATTTTTGCTTTTGAATACGTTTTGTTTGTCCTCACTGACAGCTGGAACATTTTCTGCAAGTGGCAGCCCAATACAGGCAGCACTGACAGAAATCTCCAGCTGAAAATGCCCTCCCTTCCCTTCCAGTACATTCCTCGTTTTCTCTTGCTCTTGCTTCTAGAAGTAGTCAGAAAATGTCAAGTTAGTCTTAGTCAGACTCTGAGATTGGAATTTATTTGTCTCAGAGCCTGTCTGAGTCCTCTCTCTGCTATAATGAAGTGTTTTGCTAAGCCATTGTTTTTACCATAAATATATTCCCTTGGCTGCATCTTTGTGGTGGATTATTTGCTCCAGAATCTCTCCTTTTCATCTCAGAGATGAATATACATTTCGGGACCAGGTTTTGAAATACCAGTTTGCTTCAGGAAACTTCTTATGAGCGAGTCTGGGAAGCCAGCACTAAATCACTTTTGTATATTTTATTTCCCAAGGAATCAGACCCACTTTGTTTATTATCTAGCAAAACCCCAAGCAGAATGTAAAAACCCAGACTGAATGAGAAAGGAGCATTACAAAAATACCGAAGCTGCCTTTCCCTGGCAGTGGGGAAATACATTGCTTCACTTTAATGTGAAAAAGAAATGACACAACGGTAAAGAAATGAAAGCAAAGGGTCTGGGAGGAAAGCTGATGTCTTCACAAACAGCTGTGGAGCTTTCGAATGGCTCTGGGTGTCTCTGTGACTGGGGCAGAGCCCAGGCACTCTGGGGTCTGCACAAGGCTGAGGCTCTGAACTTTGGGGTGAAATAACAGCTTCAGGGGAGTGTGGCACCTGGCTCAGGGAGGTTCGGGAGTTTGGGAGGAGAGGAGGCTGCAGCTGAGAGAGGGAGGGAGAGAGAGAGAGAAAAATGGGAGAGAGAGAGAAAAAGAGAGAATGAAATGGGAGAGAGGAAAAAAACAGGAGAGAAAGAGAAAAAAATGGGAGAGAAGGAGGGAGACAGAAAAAGAGAGGGAAAAAAATGAGGGAAGGAGGGAGAGAAAGAGGGGAAAAAGCAGGGGAGACAGGGAGAGAAAGAGAAAAACCCAGGAGAGGGAGAGAAGAAGGGAGAGAGAGTGGGGGAGGGAGAGAAAGAGAGAAAAAAACAGGAGAGGGAGAGAGAGGGAGAGAAAGAGAGACAGAAAAAGAGAATAAAATGGGAGAGGGAGAGAAAGTGTGGAAAAGAGAAAAAAAATGGGAGGGGGAGAGGGAGGTAGGGAAGTAAAATGGGAGAGAGAGGAAAAAATGGGGAGAGGGACTGAGAAGGAGAGAAAAAACTGGGAGAGGGAGAGAGAGAAAGAGGGAAAGAAAAGAAACCGGGAGAGAAAGAGAGGGAGAGAATGAGGGAAAAAACCAGGAGAGAGAGAGAAAGGGAGGAAGGAAAAACCCCGAGAGAGGGAGGGAGAGAGAGGGAGGGAGAGAGAGAAAGAGGGAAAGAGAAAAAAACGGAAGAGAGAATGAGAGAAAAAACAAAGAGAGAGAGAAAGGGAGGAAGGAAAAACCCCGTGGGCATGTTCCCCAGGGCTTCTCCCTTTCCTGGAACACAGTTGCAAGGCTGTCTCCTTTCTGGGCACAAACCCATGGCATCTCCTGCCAGGTGGGGCTCGTCCGGGATCCTCGCACCATCCAGCTCCTGGCACGTGGCCAGAGGTGCCAGCCCAGTTTGGTGCCCCAGTTTGGGTGCCCAGCTCCCTTGGGTGCTGGTTGGCACCTGGAGGGTCATGGGGCACCCGAGACTGCCAGGACACAGGAGAGGGGACATGGGGGAGTCCACGTGGATGTCCAGAGCAGGCACTGAGGGAGAGTCAGGAAGGGTTTGGCAAATCTCACCCATGAGTGCAGCTGTGGGCAGTAAAACATGGCAGGGTGCATGGCAGCAGAGTCAGAATCAGGGGCTTGACTTAGGGATGGTGATCCCAAAATACCCCTGAAGGGTCCTTTGGGAAAATGTTGGGGTGGTTTGCACGTTGTCCAGGAGGAGACATTGCACATTCTCCAGGAGGAGACATTGCATTTCTCCCAGGTGAGGATGGATGCCCAGAGGGGACAGTAAGAGGGGCCAGGAAAGGCTCTTGGCAATGCACACCCAGAGGGGGCAAAGGTGTTGGTTTGGGAAAGACTGGTGGGTCCCAAAATACCCCTGAAGGGGCCTTTGGGAAAATGTTGGGGTGGTTTGCACATTGTCCAGGAGGAGACATTGCACTTCTCCCAGGTGAGTATGGACACCCAGAGGGGACAGTAAGAGGGGCCAGGAAAGGGTCTTGGCAATGCACACCCAGAGGGGGCAATATGGTGTTGGTTTGGGAAAGACTGGTGGAAGGGAAATGTGGAGAAATGTGATTTAGGGAAATGGAAGTGGGAGGCTGTGTGATCAGGAGGCTGTGGTGTCCCTGTGAGGCACAGGACAGGCTGTGGTGTGCAGTGTGAAGCACAGGGACCACCTTTGGTGTACCCTGTAAGAGATAATGTGTCACTCCCACGTGCAGTGCGAGCAGGGGCTGGAGAGGTGGCTGAGCCTGCCAGGAATTGGTTAGAAAGGGATCTCAGAGAGGTGTGAAAGAAGGGATGAGGAAAAGGTACAGGCAAGGATAATGGCACAGTTTTTACAGCCCCCAGTGGGGAAAAGCACAGCGAGCCTCAGGACAATATGGAAGGGGGCAGCCACCAGGACAGTGACTGGGAAGGAGTCAGTGTGCCTTTTGTAAAAAGAACATTAGAAATGGATTGTTCATGGTGTCAGATCTGCTGTTGTACCCGGGCTCACCACGCTGGAGCCCTTGCTGCACCAAGAAGTGTTTCCTGGTAGGCACAGGAACTTCTCTGTCTGATTTGGATTTTATGCCAAAGGGGGAACAATTATTCAGATGATTTTTGGTGAGTGGGGAAGATGAGCAGGTGCATTTGGTTCCAGCACTCTTGGTGAATGTGTGAGTGGATGGGAATGAGCACTGTGTGTGTTACATCCACAGCTGCCTCTGCCCATTCCCTTCAAACACATTGTACAGCATTGGCAGAGGCCAGGCAGAATGAGACATGAGCAGTCTTGTGTTCACTGAGTTGTTTTACGCTTTTTCTCTGTGGAACAATATTCATCACTTTCGGGGTTTTTTAACCCAGTTTAAGACTCTGTACTGGCTGTGTGCAGCAAAACTGAAGGGCTTGCTCAGATCCTGCTGCTGAGGAGCCAACTCCTCAGGAAGAAGATGAGTTGAGGGAGCAGGCAGGGAGGGGAGCTGTGGGAGAGCCTGCCTGGCACCCCTGCCCTGCCAGCCTGGATCTGATGGGCTGCTCCTCCCCAGGAGTGAGGGTGCAGGACCCCAGGGGCTGCTTGAGGTCACAGGGGTTTCTTGAGGTCATTTGGGGTTTCTTGAGGTCGTTGCAGTGCCTGGGTGGGGTTATGTCTTAGGTGAGAATAAGAAATGAAACTGAAAGCATGAATGCTGTCCCCATCTCCATCAGCTGTTAGAACAGTGTTCTTTCTCTCTTCCATGACTCATCTCCAAGAAGTCTCTCCAAGGGATACTTCTGTGCAGGGGGCCCCAAAATCTCCCTGGATGACTCCCTAGTGACATCATCCCATTGTGAGATGCTCCGCCCAGGGGGAGGAGCCCAGCAGTCCCAGCTGCATATAAGCTGGGGCTTGGAGCACCAGGAGCACTTTGCCTGCTGAGTTCCCAGAGGAGAAGAGGTCCAGAATCAGCAGGGGAGCTCCAGAGGAAGAGCAGGCCCTTGTGCAGGATCCGTGCTCCGACAGAACCCGGCCATCCCTCCCAGAGAGCCGCAGCCACCATCTGATCACACCTCCGGGGTGCCAGGTTGTATTCTGACCCTGTCAGTTTAAGCTGGTGTTTTCTGCCTTTGTTTCATTCTCCTGTTAAATTGTAGCTCTGACTTGGGGTCTCCTCCTGGTTTGCTTTCAGACTGGTACATGTTTTGACACCCTGCATGGAGCCAGTCCTGAGAGAAGTCAGAATGACAATTTTGTGTTGCAGAAACCTCCTGCTCACTGTGATGCTCTCCATGCTTCTGTGGGTCTCATGCCTTGCTCTCTGTCTTTTCCCACACATGGGGAACCACCTGTCTGCTGCAATGCTCCTCTTGAGTTCAGGGAATGGTATGAAAATTGCTTTGTTGGCTTTTTGTGTCTATTGCATGATAACCTCTGAGGAAGTGAGCCTAACTTGGAATACAAGTTCACTTTCCTTTTCTTTTCCTAATCTGGGCTGCTCCATCTGCATCCTCCTCAACAATCTCACCCAGCCCCAGGGGGAAAGAGCAGAGAGTGGTTTCTCCCCGACTTTCAGACCTGACAATGCAGTTTTTGAAAATCTCGAGTTCCCTCTGGGTGTCAAAGACGGCATAATCATCTTGTTAGTTCTGCTTTGTCTTCTCTCTGCAGCCTGCACCCTTTGCACCCTCTGCACCCTCTGCACCATGCTCAGAGACAGAGAAGTGCTCCGGGTGGTGCAGCGGGGTCTGGAGGACGAGGAAGAGGAGGAGGGAAGGACAGAGCCAGTGAGCACCACGACTGCACGGCCTGGCATGGAGAGAAGAGGAACCCAAAACACAGCAACGAGCACCACGACTGCACGGCCTGGCATGGAGAGAAGAGGAACCCAAAACACAGCAACGAGCACCACGACTGCACGGCCTGGCATGGAGAGAAGAGGAACCCAAAACACAGCAACGAGCACCACGACTGCACGGCCTGGCATGGAGAGAAGAGGAACCCACAGCACAGCAGCAGACATCACATCTACACAGCCTGGCACACTGGGAAAAGAAACCAGAAGCAAAGCAACGAGCACCACGACTGCACAGCCTGGCACAGGGAGAAAAGAAACCAGAAGCAAAGCAACGAGCACCACGACTGCACAGCCTGGCATGGAGAGAAGAGGAGCCAAAAGGGCAGTCAGTGCTTCCACACAGACCGCCACCAAGCCAGGGCAGCCCAAGCCAGCAGCAGCTGCCCCCGTTCAGAAGAAGAAATCCAAGAGCAGACCCATCCAAAGTGTGGCTGATGAGGAGGTGGCGGGACCCTCACACCGAGGAGAGCCAGCACCAGTGGTCATCACTGTCACTGTGGCCCTGGGTGGGCTGCCAGCTGTGGTCAGTGCCCAGGGGACCAGGAGAGCCCAGGGAACTGTCAGCCTCTGGCAGTGACTGCTGGTGAGTGTGAGGGGTGGGTGCTTTGTAAAGTAGGGACAGAGATGGACGCCCTTGTAAGGTATGGAGAGGGATGGACACCTTTGTAAAGATCTCCAGGTGCACCAGGGGAAAGGGAGCACAAGGAGATAATTTTTCCCTGAGAGCCCCAAGGATGTACAGTGCACATTGCAGATGTGGATGAGATTTGCACGCCTTGGACCAGAGAGATCCTCCCGTGACCTGGAGATGTGCCGTGGAGGGAAGGAGAGGACAAGGTGGGAGCCCTGGTCAGCAAGCTGGGAACTTACAAGGACTCTGTCACTGCCCTGTTGTGCACCATGTCTCATCCATGGAAACAAAGCTGGCTGCGAGCATCTGGAGCTTGGGAGAGAACCTGAGAAAGGAGCTTCAGGAAGGGACTTCCCACACTCACCAGAACCAGCCAGTCTCTGCATGAGGAGCAGATGCCCCCCAGCCAGGCAGAGAGGATACACTCCACCAGGTAACCTCTGCTTTTTCTTTCAGGAGCACGGGATGGAAAAGCCCCCTCCTCCTTAGCAGCCTGGGTGCCTGAACTTTGAAGAGGAATTTCAGCAGAGCTCATCTCGAGTCAGCAGTGCTCTGGCCTCCCGTGGACAGACCTCTGGACCCTACAGGAATGGGAACATCACTGGTTCTCCTTGCTCTCAGGAACACATTCACAGGGGACACCAGCGTGTGCCTGACCAGGATTAGAGGGGCCCTGTCTCCAGGCAGGTGGAGGAAAAGGAGAACTGGATCTGCTGGACTGTGTGGATGCCATGGCCTGTCTGCCCCACAAAGGTACAGCTTTGGTGGGCTCTGGCACTCAGGGCAGCCTGGTGCCACCAAGGCATGTGGGAGTGGAACCCATTTGTGTTTCTGGGGTGGCAGGAGGGTCCCACAGCTGGCGTGCATTTGTCTGGGAACGAGGGGCACAAACACCCCACGGTGGCTGGCCCTGAGGCCCTGCACCCTCAGCAGGCCCATCCCAGAAATGGGGATCCCAGAGACCCAAAAGGACCTCGCTGGCCTTTGGGATTGCTGCTGCAGAGACAGAAACCTCAACACCCTGCCGGGCCTTGAGATGAGCCCCTGCTACTGTGGGACTGCTGAGAGGTGGAGAACAGGAGCCAACGAGCACAGCAACACTGCGCCATCAACAGATCTTCGTCTTCATCATCTTCATCGTCGTCATCATCGTCTTCATCATCGTCATCATCATCGTCTTCATCATCTTCATCATCGTCTTCATTATCTTCATCATCATCTTCATCATCTTCATCATCGTCTTCATCGTCATCATCATCTTCATCATCATCTTCATCATCTTCATCATCTTCATCATCACATAAATCTGCTGCAGAGCATCTCAACAAAGGCAAGTGCCTTTTCCCCCCTTAGTTAAAACAAAATAAAACCCTGAACAAGGCACTTGAGGTCAAGTTGAGTTATTCCAGGTCATAGGGGTCGTTTGAGGTCACAATCGGGGTTACTCCAGGTCACAGGGGTCGTTTGAGGTCACAGTTGGGGTTACTCCAGGTCGTAGGGGTCATTTCAGGTCACAGAGGTTACTTGAGGTCGTTTGAAAATTTTTTTGTTTCCCCAGAGGTTACTTTAGGTCATTTCAGACCCTGCTCGGGGTCATTTGAGGTCACAATCGGGGTTACTCCAGGTCGTAGGGGTCATTTCAGGTCACAGGGGTTACTTGAGGTCATATCAAAATTTTTTGGTTTCTCCAGGGGTTACTTTAGGTCATTTCAGACCCTGCTCGGGGTCATTTGAGGTCACAATCGGGGTTACTCCAGGTCATAGGGGTCGTTTGAGGTCACAATTGAGGTTACTCCAGGTCGTAGGGGTCGTTTGAGGTCACGATCGAGGTTACTCCAGGTCGTAGGGGTCATTTCAGGTCACAGGGGTTACTTGAGGTCGTTTGAGAATTTTTTGGTTTCTCCAGGGGTTACTTTAGGTCATTTCAGACCCTGCTCGGGGTCATTTGAGGTCACAGTCGGGGTTACTCCAGGTCATAGGGGTCGTTTGAGGTCACGATCGAGGTTATTCCAGGTCGTAGGGGTTACTTTAGGTCACAGGGGTTACTTGAGGTCATTTGAGTATTTTGACATTTATTCTCTAATTTAGTTTATTCCCTTGTCCATCTGTCCCTGAGTTGGTTTGGGATTCCTCGGCAGGCAGCTCAGTGCACAGAGACTCTGCCTGTGGTGTGCAGAACAGCCAGCAGGACAGCAGGACACAGCCCGGACAGCAGGACAGCAGTGGCCATGCCACGCTGGGCTCAGGGGCTCCAGAGCCCGCGGGGTTGGGATTTCCCAGCTGGGATGAAGGATGAGGGCTGCACCCTCCCGGGGCCTCAGCCAGGGGAGAGGAGGAGCCGGGAATTCGGGACGAAAGGAGGCGGCGCCCTCCCAAACCGAGAGAGAGAGAGGGAAAACCCCGCGGGCCGTGCCCGGGGGCACTCTGCCTTTATTCAAACAAAGCCGCAGCACTCCCTGTCCGAACCCAGGACGTTCCTCTCCCTGCCCTGCAGGACTCGACAACTCCTCTGTCTCCCGTTAAAATAAATAAATTTGTAAAAAAAAACACTCTGGTGTTTGTGGGGTTTTCTGACAAGTCCATACATTTATTTCAAACACACAGCTAGACACGTTTGTTTCCAAAGTCACTTTGTCCTGCAATCACCAAAGCATACAAGGACACCAGGACATCACAGCAGAGATTTGCCCATGGTATTTAATCAGTTATCTCCCAGCAGTGCAGGGAGGCTGAAGGCTCTGCAGCACCTGTGAGCACAGAGCACAGGGCAGCTTCCCCCTGCAGGAGAGCAGAGCTGCAGCCCACAGGAACCTGCACGAGGCTTCAGCCAGCACGCACACGGTGACAGCCCCGGGGCAGGCCCTTCCCTGGCAGGGAAAAGCGCAGGGATTATTCCCAGCCTGCTTCCCTCCCGGGGCACACAGGGCTCCTTCCCTCCCAAAAAGCCTCTGCTCTTGTTCCTGGCGTCCTGGAAGGGCCCGTCAGCATCCAGATGAGCTGCAGGAGCCCCCCTGGGCACTCAGGGTCCCTGGACACGGGCTTGGGCTGGATGAAACCCAGCAGGAGCCAGAGATGTTCCAGAGAAGGTGCAGCCCTGGGCACGGGGTGTGGCCCAGCCCCTCCACCAGCCAAACTTCTCCTGTTGCCCTCAGGAAACTCATCCACAGCAGCAGGGCAGCTGCAAAGTCCAGCTGCAGGGTTTTGCTGAAGTCTTACAGCTTCTTTTTCCTGCTCCCAGACTCTGAGCAGTTCCGAGTCAGCTCAGAGCATCTGAACAGGGCAGAGGAAAAACTGTGTCCCTCAGCAGGCACACATGCACCCAGTGAGTGCCAAATCCCTTCATGCCTGCAGACATAAAACATCCACTCATGCTCCAAGGGGGCTTTTCCCCACCAGAATCCACAGTGTGGGAATTCCAGCTCTGCCCAAACTCTGAAATGTTAGTGCCACCCTCTCAGACGTATTCCCGTGAGCCCGAAATGCTCCAGCACGTGCCCAGGAAGTGCCAGGTGTGCCACTCAGCCCAGCCTGGCTCTGCCCTCGGGATCAGGGCTGGCTCCAAGCCCACACACGAGCATGGGGCTGTCTGAGCTCAGGGACTCTGTCTGATCTCCTCTTTGGATCAGCTGGAAAAAGAGAGAAATGGGGAAATATTTAGTCATCAGGTGCTAATGAGAGACATGAAAAGCTCAGGTTTGCTTTGAAATCGATGTCAAATGCTCAAATAAAACAGTTCTATCTTTCTGCTCTTTGAAAATAAAGTTACCAGTGCAGATGGCACGCCCAGTTCCAGTTTGATTCCTAGATGAGCCCACTGATAGTGGAAGTACACAGGATCCTCTAATTAATGTTATAGAAAACTGCACTTAATTACTTCTTAAGCACATTACATCTGCATAAAGTTGCATTACACTGAATACATCATCATTTAAATCCATTACCTACACATAAATATGTATCAGATTTGCATTGCAAATGTCTTCATCCTCTGCTTTGTTAATCACAAATGTCATGTCTAAATTACTCCAAAATGTGCAGTTCTGGCTTACTCACCAAACAGTTCCATATTAAACAAAATATGCGTTATAAGAAAAAAATCGCAATTAAATAGGAGGTGGAGTTCCTCAGGGTGCTGGAAATTATTACCAAAGTCACCAGAACGACTCCACTGAAATCAGCTGTCAGTGACAGCTGCCGTGACAGACTTCATAAGACAACAGAAAAAAAATATGGTTTAGTGCTAGAAAAACCTATTTACGAGTGCTTTCTTCAATCTCCATCTAGAATTAATAAGCGCTGATTTGACTGCTCCAGTGATGAGCCGGAGACATCAAACCAGTTTTGTGGGGCCTGGAAAATTCCCCCTGCAAGATCTGAGCTGGTTGCCTTCCATGCAAATGCTCCTGAGTTAATCCATGCCATGAATTTCTGTGGAGCACGGTGCTGCCTCACCCAGGTTCCTCTGAAGCCCAGTTAATAAAAGGCTTCTTTAATTAAATGCAGCTTTCCATGTTCTCTTTCAAATGGAGCAGTCAAATGAACACACAGAGACACTGCTCTGCTCAGCCCAAACAGCCACTGCAGGCACAGGCACAGCACAGGGCCAGCCTGATCCCTGTGTGTGAAATTGTCCCTTAAGTGCTGCCATCCCTCACTGCTGGGAAAAGAACCAGGAAAACCCCGCTGGGCTGGGCTTCCTTGGGCACTTACCACTGACATGGAGTCTCCGAGGCTTTCAGCTGGGAGTACTGAAATTCCAAACCATGCAAATGCTGTAGGATCCTGCAGGACGGACAGACAGGATCAGGCTGCATTCCCAAGGCAGCCTGGCAAGCTCGGAGCAGCAGGAGCAATGTCAGGGCTTGGCTTTTGGGCGTGCTGGGAGCCGTGGGAGCAGCTCTGTGCTCCGAGGGGCAGGTGGGACTGCCTGTGCCTTCCCTGGTGATTGCACTGGTAATTCCCTGGTGATTGCACTTTGCACGGGCACAGGGCTTCCTGAGCACAGGCTGTGCCAGGCTCTGCCAAGGAGGAGGTGCTGCCTACAGAGCAGCAGGGGTGCTGAGCAGCAGGGAAACCAACACCGGGAAATGGCTAAAAATCTGTTCTGTGAGCCACGTTCCATGCCCTGCAGAGGAGATGAGGAGGATACAGCAGCTCCACAAGCACCAGAAATCCATGGACAGTCCCAGAGGCCTCTGCTGGGGCAGCACAAACATCTCTGTGCCAGGAGTGGAAGCTGGAGGCTTCTCCGTTCACTGAGCCCTGCTGCCAGCTCCAGGCTTCTCCCGGGGCACTCCTTAGGGACAATCCACTCCTGAGGGACATGCCCTGCTCCCTCTGCCCCTCAGGCAGGGCACTGGGCACTGCACAGCAGCTCCTTCCCCCAGCCCAGCACGGGCTGCTCATCTCCCCCGAGAGCCTGCTGACCGCTGCTGTCCTACGCCGTTCCTCATTCCCAAAGAAATGCAGGCTGTGCTCTAACCAGGCACCTGTGTGAGAACAGGTCCTGCCAGGCACCAGAGACAGAGATCCGAGTCACCAGCAAACAGCAAAGCAACAAAATTGCTCCTCCTGGAGGTAAATTAGGAAGTCAATCAGCACACGTCAAGTCGGAAGATCACAGCATGGCCCTGGATCCATGGCAGTGTCCAAAGCCAGGCTGGATGGGGCTTGGAGCTCCCTGGGCTGGTGGAAGGTGTCCCTGGTGTGGCAGGGGCTGGAATGGGATGATCCTCGGGGTCCTGTGCAGCCCAGAGCTCTCGGTGGCCGGGCCAGCGGCTACACGTAGGCATGGACGCCCAGGGCCGGCGCTCCCAGCCGCGCTGCCCGGGCCAGCCGGGGGTGGCCATGCCCGGCAGCCTGGCACCAGCAGTGGCAGTACATGGCTCCCGCGGCCAGCAGCAGGGCACTGCTGGCCCAGCCCACGTAGAGGGCAGCGCCCAGCTCGCGCTTCAGCGGCGCGGGCACCGCGGGGTCGTAGAAGTCGCGGATGACGCTGCCCCCGGTCCAGGACACCGGCAGCAGCACCAGCGTGCCCGTCAGCAGGAAGGCCGCCCCGGCCGCCAGGATGAAGGGGCTGAGGGCCCGGGGCCCCTGCTTGGCCCGCTGGCTGTACTTGACCCCCGCGATGGCCAGCAGGAAGGCCAGCACGGCCAGCGCCGCCGCCAGGCACATGAGGGCCCGCAAGGCCTCCAGCGGCGGCGGCAGCGCCAGCACCGAGTCGTAGAACTTGCACTGCAGCCTGAGGCCCAGCTGGCTGATGCAGTCCATCCACAGCCCCTCCCAGATGGTCTCGAACACCACGATGTTGCCCTCCACGTAGGCAGACACCCTCCACTGGGGCATGGCGGTGGCCGCCAGCGTGCCCACCATGCCCACACCACCCAAGATGAGCCCGGCGATCTGCAGCACGCAGCAAGCCATGCTGCCCCACAGCTGCTGCCCCAAAAAGTCACCTACATGGACTGCCCAAGCCACCTGCTCACACGAGCCATGCACTGCAGGACACGAACACCTTCTCCAGCGGTTTCCCGGCGCAGCAGTTCGGGTTCCTGGGGAGAGGCCGGAGCTCCAACCGGTGGAAATCCATTCCTGGCTGCTCCGAGGCCCGGCTATTTATTTGCTCTGAAATCCCCTTGGCTGCAGCCCGTCAAGCCCGGCAGGTTTGCAGCCAATGGCAGCCTGCAGAGGTGGGGCAGGGCTGACTCCACTGCTCCTCGCAGGGCGGCTGAAGTGCTGCTATAATTAAGCAAGTGGCAGGGATTCAATTAAAGGTGCCTAATTGCAGGGCTGACAATTTCTTAACTGCAAGATTGCAACTCTGTTGAAATCCAGTACAGAAGGCCTGAACTTCCACCTGCAGAAATATCGTTTAAAATGGGTCATTACAGTTGTTCTTACAACAAAAGCTAAACTTGAGGCTTGAGTGGGGCTCATTTCCTGAGTGCTGCAGCCCTGGGAAGACAGCTGATTGTTATTTTCCTTTAGACCAAGCCAACAGGTACTTGGTGTAGCCCTTTAATGTAGATTTCTCGTTTTGATCAGACACAAAAGCCTAATCATGATGTTAGACAGGTACAGGAAAGTCAAGTATTCCAGCCAACATCAAAGCTTCGCTCTCCCAGCTCCAAAATTCACCAGGGCAACCAAGCAAAGAAGTGGCTGAGCCTCACGGCTGCTGCTTTTGCATCCAGGAGCAAAGGCACAGGTAGGGGATAGTCCTCATGGGAACCAGAAGGAAAATGCTGTCACTTTGTGCCACACCAGTGGTCCCAGGGGACACTGGGGGTGTCTGGTGTGCAAGGCACAGATCCAGAGTCCCTCCCACAGAGCTGCAGCCCAGAGCCCTGCAAGCCTGGGCAAACAGCCCTTGCTGTGCCTGGGGCAGCCCAGGAAATGCTGCTGAACCCACTTTGGCTGCTCTCTGCTCCTGCCTGACACAAGGCTGGACAATGACAGCTCACAGCTGCTGGGGAAGTTGATGTGCTGCTGCTTTCTCCAGCTCTTTGAACCTCTTAGAAAACATAAGGTAAAAAATTGGCCCACCAAAGACAATAAAGAGCCCTAGAAGTGCTGTGGAAGAAAGACAAATCCTGGGTTTTTTGCCGGTGTGTTTGGCAATATCAGGCATTGTCTGTGATGGTATTAATTTAATTACAACTCTAGGTGCCTACACAACATCATCAAAGCCAAAGCTAAAGCCATGAAAAGGAAACTGTCCACCCAAACCACCCACAGCCCGGTTACTTCTTGGAAGGAAGGAAGTGCCAGATAATGCAAATTATTCATTATAATGTTACATTTCCGTGTGGAAAATGCTCCCAAGGGATGTGGGCAATTCAGCTTCGAGTCTACAACCAGGAATCTGGTGAGAATAAAAAGTCCTGAGCTGAGGTGTGAAACACAGAGAGAAATCCACCACCAGGTTTGTACTTACAGGGAGAGGAGCTTCACATCACTCTGGCACAGGCAGAAGAGAAGGAGCCTGTGATGCAGGAATCTGAGGCACTTTGCTCCCTGCCACAAAGAAGGAGATGAAATCAGAAATCAGAGGTGGGTCTGAGGGAAGCTCCCTTCCCTGGCAGGACACTGCTCCCTTACAGGAACATTCCTTATTTTAACTCCAGAACCAGAAATCAATTTATGATGGAAGATCTCTCTTAAACCCAGCATTTAAATGTCATTTTTTTAAACAGGAAAACCCTTTGTGCAACGTTTTCAGGCAGGCAGCTCCTGAAGGTGAGCACAGACCATGCCTAACGCCCTGCATCCATTCTCCTGGCTGCTTTATCCATCAGGGTGCTGGAAATAATCCTGCCTTGGATGCTCTGGGAGGGGCAGCAGCTGAGGCCATGCAGAAAATCACCAGGGCAAGGCTGCAGAGAGGATGAAAACTCTGAGAGAAATAGGATTAAAACGCAGCAATACGCCCAGGGAGTGCCCCATGGCTGGGTGGGGTTCCTTTCAGCAGGAATTAGAGCCTTTGGAGGGTGAGACCCATCAGCAGGAGAGGGGGACACCCAGGGGACACTGCTGTGGGTCCAGGGGACACTGCTGTGGGTCCAGGGAACACCCAGGGGACACTGCTGCAGGATGGTTCCTTCTGTTGGAACCCGAGGGGAAGGAGGCAGCAGAGGGAAAGCTCCAAATGGAATCTAAAGGCAAATTTCAGGAGCTGAAAAGGGCTTTAAAGCTTTCCAAATGTACAGGAGACAGGCTGGGATAAAACCTCAAAGCACTGTGAGTGCCTGGGACCTGGTAAAGCTCCTGGCCCTCCCCCAAATGCCAGCGAGGCCCTGCCTTTGCTCACCTGAGGAAAAGCCATTTTTTGCAGGTGAATCCTGTGTGGGGCAGCCTGGAGGGGCTCCCACAGCCCTGTGCCCCCCGAGAACTGCAGCTCTCACAAGGAGAAGGAGGAATGTCTAATAACTATTTATCCCAGAGATGTGCTGGGGGTTTGGGGGCTGGAAGTGAGGGAAGGGGAAGGAAAGAAGATGGAAAACAGCCTGCTGAGTGCAGCCTGACTTAAAACCAAGGGTTTTTTCCTCAGGAAAGCTGGTGCTGTTGTGTTGGAGAGGAGCAGGGCTCACACTGCAGGCAGAGGATTGAAGGATCATGAGGATGAGAGGAGCTGCATCTCTGCACAAGGCCATTGCAGTGAGGGGAGAGAGCCTGCAGCAGCCAGGGAGAGCAGCTCCTCTGCTCCTGGTCATGTTATTCTTCATTAATTACACTGGACACCTGAGGGATGCACACGTGGATGAGGCTTAACAATTGCCCAGGAAGTAAATGGGAAGCAAATTAAAATTCAGCATGGATGCAGCAAAAAATAAGCTCAGGTTTTGTTTGGTGTCAAAAGCTGATAAAATCTGCTCCATTTGGACCTTATTAAAGTGGGAAGGAACAGAGACGTGGAGGGCTGGCAGGGAGGAACAGGGATGAAAAGTGAGGCAGAACCCACAAACAACAAAAGGCAGTACTGGGGGAGAACTGTCACGTTCCTATTGCCAGACACTGATTTCTGCTGCTCTTGGAGGCAGGGATTTCCCTGGGGATCACCCTCCTCCCCTCAGGGATCCAACAGCAAAGGAGGAAGGGCAGCAAGGAAATCCCCTTTAGACCCCCCCCTTTGGGGTGTGCAGGGAATCCCACCCGCCCTGGGAAGGGCTCTCCTGGCTCTGGGAACCATTTACCTGGGCTGGGACCACCTGGGGGAGCGTGCTCCGAGTGCTCTGCAGTGGGGAGGCTCCCCTGGGATGCTCTGGGCAGCTTTCCCTTGGAATTCTCTGTGCAGCTTCCCTTGGAATTCTCTGGGCAGCTTCCCTGGAATTCTCTGTGTGGGTTTGGGGCAGCAAGCCTGAAAAGGGAGAGGAGAAGCAGCCAAAAACAAGCTGAGGGATAAATGAGCTTGGGGCTGAATGTAAGGAGGGTGACAGGGAGGGAAGGACTGCAGGGAAAGGGAAGGACCCGGGCAGGGGAGGCTCCACAAGCCAGGGGTGACCAGGGAAGGTTTCTGGGAAGGGAACCAGGGAGCAGCCTCAGCTGATTGAGCTCCAGCTTGCTGGAACCCTTCCCAATGGGGTGGACTTCTCAGGGCACTGCAGGACAGCCAGCTCGGGAGGTTTTGTGGCAGGAGCAGCCCTCAGGAACAGTTGTGGTGTATTTACCCACCCATGATGGGGATGTTCCAGAGCTCCAGAATGGAACTGGGACTTTTGGAAGGTTTGGGAGCTTCACCCACCCGAGCCAAAGCAGCATCCCTCTCCTCTGGCCTGCAGGGTCCCCAGGTCACCTGGAAGGGCTCCACTTCCACGGGGTGCCCAGAGTGCAGGGCAGAGCCCCTTGGATCAGCCCTGGAAGCCACACTGCTCACTCCCCACATCATTCCTCTTGTCCCTAAGCAGGAAAAAAGGGTTTGACATCACAAACTTCCAATGAAACACTTAAAAGAGCCAGTCAAGCTCCAGAACAGGAGTGCTGTGCTCCATCAGACACCACAAATTGGATTATGCTCCCAGCTCAGTCAGAGGCAAAATCCCATTGATTTCTGCGGGGCTGGAGTTGCACTTTATTAATTGGCTGCAAAGTTCTATTAAAATATTGCTGCTATTGATTGGTTTGGGTCATTCATTAAATCAATTTGTCTGCAATTACTCATTTTTTACTAAGCTTTGTTTTTTTTACATCATTGCTTATCATGGCCACACGATCTTAATGGGAATAATATAATTTAGCCTGCTTTAATGGGAAATGTGAGCAAATAATATAATTCAGCCTGTTTTAATGGGAACTGTGGGCAAATACTGTGGTTGCTGATATTCCTTATGCCTATAAACTGTGCTGGTGTGAATGAGCCTCAGCAAAAACCTTGGCCTGATTGTACAGAAGATCCCTGTATTAAAAAACAAACAAACAAACAAAAAAGTGAAAATAATAATAAATAAAATTTATATATACACCACAAGAGTCCTGTGGCAAGCAAGCAGTGTTTGTGGTGTGTGCAATGCTGGAAAAGAAATGCTGTAAGGCACAAGTGAGCTGCCTCTGGAAAAAGGTTGTGAATGAGTTTGACCTAAATGGGCTACAAAGGAAATATTAACTTTCCCTGAAAGGAGGGTAATTAGGGTGTACATAGAGAGCTGTGTTTATTCTCTGAAATAAGGGATATTTTTTCATGTGTTTCAGCTTACCTTCCTCTGCTGGATAAACTCTCCAGGCAACCCTCCATTAAGCCTACAGTAAATCAATCCCTCAGTGAATGCTTTTCTTTTAAACCATTATTATCTTGTCTTTATTCACTGTTATCCCTTCTTTCCCAGGCAGAAAAAAAAACCCCTCAGCTGCTTAACTCAGCTCTTCACTGCAACAGGCCAGAATTTCGTACCATGGTGTAATCCCAGGCCTTTTATTAGTGTTTGGCACACAAAATGCAGCCCAAAGCAAGAGCAGAGCCTCACCATCCAAAAGCTGTTCCAAAGGACTACCAAAATAACCCAAAGTGCTGCCAAAATAACACAAAACATTACCAAAATAACCCAAACTACTATCAAAATAACCCAAAGTGCTACCAAAATAATCAAAGTTACTATCAAAATAATCAAAACATTACCAAAATAACCCAGAGTACTACCAGAATTACCAGTTACTCTCAACCCAATTTATTACCAAAATAACCAAAGTTACTATCAGAATAAACAAAGGCACTATCAAAATAAGCCAAATAACCCAGGGTATTATCAAAATATTCCAAGTTGTTATCAAAGTAACCCAAGTTATTACCAAAATAACCCAAACTACTACCAAAATAACCCAGGGTACTACCAAAATAACCCAAGTTACTCTGAACCCAAGTTACTACCAAAATAACTAAAGTTACTCTCAAAATAACACAAAGTACTACCAAAATAACCCAAGTTACTGTCAGAATAAACCAAGGCACTATCAAAATAAACCAAGGGTATTATAAAAATAATCCAAGGCACTGTTAAAATAACCCAAGGCACAATCAAAATAACCCAACGCACTACCAAAATAACCCAGGGTACTATCAAAATAACCCAAGTTATTATCAAAATAACCCAAGTTACTATCAAAATAATCCAGGTTATTATCGAAATAACCCAGGTTATTATCGAAATAACCCAGGGTACTACCAAAATAGCACAAGGCACTGCCAAAATGGCATTTCCCAGAGCTCTCTGGGGTGGCTGAGCCCCAGGCACAGCAGAGATGTGCAAGAGGCCAAGGCAGGTTCTCATTGCCCTGCTCTGCAAGCAGCCAGAGCCACTTGGGATGAATGTCCCTGCTGAGGCAAGTGCTCTGCATTGCAGTAATTATTTCAAAAACAGCCCAAAAAAGCCCCAAGCCCTGCCCTGGACCGGGCTGTGTTCGTGCTGAGGGATGGGAAGCTCTGGGGAGTCCCTGGGGTGTGCTGGAATCTGGAATATTCCACCTCAGCTCAGTGCCAGCGAGGGCAGAGGCAGCTCCCTGCCACTTTGTCCCTGGTGCTGTGGGGACAGCCCTGCAGAGCCAGGGACAAGGCAAACCTGCAGGACACAGAGGAGCTGGCCCCAGACTGAAACAGCTCTGCAGGGGACAGGCAAAGCTGCAGAGCTGCATTGAGATCCAAAGCTGCCAGTGCCTCTGTGTGTATAAATATATATAAATATATATACACACACCTCCAGACATTGCTTGTGCTGCACGTGGAGCCGTGGCACAGGCAGGGTTCCAGAGACTCCCGCGTGCTCAGAGGATTGCACATCCAGCTCCCCAGCCTGGGATTTGGGCCACGTTACAAATTGTTTTCCCCTGCAGCAATCAGCAGTGTGCCCGTGATGGGAGTGCAGTGGGAAGCATCGCTGCCCCGGGACCTGAGAGAGCCAGGCCTGCACCAAGAGTTCAGAAAAACACCACTTCTATTGGGGAAAAAACCCCAAAACCCTTTAGATTTATGGCCAGAAGGTGAACTGCCCATTGAAGTCTTCTTGTCTTTCTTTTTTTCTTTCCTGGAAAATGCCAGGTGAAAATATTTGTGAAAACCAGAACAACAGAAACCACAGGTAAAAAAAATGAGAAAAATAAAAAACCAAACAGGGAACAGTAGATCCTTTTTACAAATTCTTATAGCTATGAATGTATGCATGAAATATTCAGCCTAATCTCTGAACGGGAAATAAAAACCCAGGCATAAACCAGGATACTTCTGTGGCAAAATTGAACTCCATATGTTGAGAGAAAACCTAATTTGCTCCACGGTAAAAGAACCATTTAGGGTATAACTAGCTGGATATTGAAATACCAGCCTGCTGCTATTCATCTGAACTCTCCTGCCTCTAGTTTTCCCCTTGCCATTTACATCTCCTCAAATGCACAAGTGCTGAATGTGGCAGCTCTCTGGCATGGCAGGGATGCAGTTGGGATAAAATGCCATTTCCAGGCAGTGTTTTCTGCTGCCCAGGCGTGTTTGTGTGTGCAGAGCCATGGTGAGGAGGGCAGCCAAAGCGAGGAGCATTCCACCAATCTCTCCACGTTCAGTTTGTCTTTCACATCCAGTGCCTTACCCCACCTCTGCAGCTGGCTGCTGCCCATGAGGACGTGGAAAATGGGGAGCAGGGATCCTCTCCTGCTGCTTCTGGCCCTTGCTGAGCCCTGGTTTGTCCTTTGGGGTTTCTGCTGCTCTGCCTGCTGCAGTGGCTGCCGGGCGTGTGGGCTGCAGGAAAACTGAGGGGGCACCTCTTGGATAACCAGACTCCTGGAATCACAGAATAATTCAGGTTGGGAGGAGCCCCTGATCATCACCTCATCCACCCCACGCTGGGAGCTGTGCCCTTCAAAATCAGCCTGCAGTCAAGTCCATCCCCAGCATCCAAACTATCCCGGGGTTTCCTGGGGGTTAAATCCTGCTCCCCCAAGGAGGGCTCTGAGGAGAGCCTGGAAATGCAGAGCAGCTCCCTGCTGGAATGGATTTGGCAGGGTCAACACAGGAAAAAAAATGGAATTATCACTGCACGGCTCCTCAGCCACTCCAACAGCAAAGGAAAAGCTGCCAGCCCCACAGAACAAACAAACACTTCCAAAATACACCAGGAATATTTGTGTAAACACGACCAGGGCACAAACAGCAGGGCTGCTTTCTCCCAGGGACTGATGGAGTTCTAATTTACAGGACACAGAAAATAATTAGCTGAGCAAATATAATTTAACCATGTTATTGATTAATTTACAGAAGCATTAAGCTTCCACATAAATTCATGGTGAGATTGTGTCTGCATCAAGCATTCAGTATTTGTGTATTCTTGGAAGGATTAAATTTAAGTGCCTTATCTTGCTCAAAAAGGAAATGTGGGGAAATCTTATTTAATGTCATGAATTGCATCTGCTTGTTTATAATTAAAACACAGGAAAGGGGCAAGTCAGGAATCTCATTAGTTGTTCTTCTCAGTATTCAGACAGGTCATTTCATCATGGGGAAACATCAAAAATGCCTGTGAGTAGCTGATCATAGCTCACTGTCAGCCACAGGATCCTGCTGGTGTGGTGGGAAACAAATATGTGGGAGTATAATTTCACCTTTCCTTTTTTCCCCATTCCTGCTAAGTTACAGAATTAATATCCCTGAAGTCAGTTTCCAACGTTTCTGCACACCCTGTGACTTTTCCTGCTTGGAGCTCCCAGCTCTGCCCTCCTCCCCTTCCTCCTCTCCAGGGAGGCTGAGAGCTGCAGGCACTTTTATTCTGTGTATTTGGACCCAAAATGTCCTAAAAATATGGGCCTGGAACATTTTCCAGGCTTGGAACAGGGGAACAGCTCCAAAGCAGGATTTCTGCGGTGGCTGAGAGCCCCAGAGGCTCAGCTCCCTCAGGTCTGTGGCTCAGGGAGAGCTGAACCCTCACATGAACATTGCCTAAGCTCTGATTACAAGTTTCCCACCCCTGCACAAACCCTGTCATTGGTGGCCCTTTGGAGGCCACAGCACCACATTACCTTTCATTTTCTCCTCTCACAGGTCCCCGGCTGTTTGTGTGCGGCATTCCTGGCATTCCCGCTGTGCCGGGCTGCCCATCCTGGCTGACAGCGGTGTGGCACGGCAGCTCACCGCAGGTAAAAACCACTGCTTTGGCTTTTGTGCAGAGCCTTTTGTCCTGCTGCAGCCCAGCCGAGGGATGCTCTCCCCTCCGGGGTGGGGTGGCCCAGAGCAGCCACTCTGCTACCCAGTGACAACAGCGAGGTCACCTCTCCTGGCCATGCCAGCAAATCCCTGCAATTATTTAAATAAATGCCACCCCTAGAATCACTTTACTTGGCATATTAAAAAAAAAAATTCCCTTTTGATTTTACCCAAGGCATTTGACCAACAGTGCTGGCTCCTGTCACAAAATTAAAATTAAATGGGAAACAGGTTCACACCCATGGCAACTCTCATCTGCCGTGGTTTTGCACTCCTACATTTATATAATAAAATATTTCTTAAATTTTATTCTATAAAACGTGTACATAAATAATATATAAATATATAAAATATTTTCTATATATCTATATTTTAGATGTATATGTAAATATATATTATATATAATAATCTATAATAGAGAATATGATATATCATAGATAAATATATTTAAATAAATATATTTATTTTTATATAAATAAATAAGTAAACAAATAAATAAATCTGTGGCACAACAACCAAAGGGAGGTGCTGGAGAGGGTGAAGAGGATGAGGAATGTGGGGAGGAAAAGTAGAGCCCTCCACTTCCAACCCCTTCTCTTCCCTCCTCTGCAGTGCCCCGAATAATCTCTATCTAAATATTTTGTTCTGAGGCTGTGTTGCCTCTTATCTTGTTACACCAAGGTTTTGTATTTGATCTTAATCTTCCTCTGTTTAGCTTGTACCAGCCTCTGGCCTTTTCACATTTAAGGATTTTCTGTCTGCAGAAATTTCCCATTAGGAGTAGAGAAAAAAAAAAAAAGAAAAAAAGTGTTTCTGTGGATAAATTATCACATGGAGTCCAACATTATATGTAGAGGGAAGAAAAAAAAAAAAAAAAAAAAAAAGAAAAAGAAAAGATAAGATAAGGCCATTTTAGCATAGGTGTGAATGGAGAGTTGCCATGGACAGGTCGAGAAATTTGTCCAAACCCATTGTAAAATCAGTAAAAACTTAACAAAAAAAAAAAAAAAAAGAAAAGAAAAGATAAGGCCATTTTAGCGTGAATTCACTTTCCTGAAGCTCAGGGAAATCCAGGTAATTCCCTTTCTGTGGGATGCGGGATGGGGGCAGTGCAGCGCAATGACAATTGCAGCAGAGCAGCTCCAGGCTCTCTCTAGAGCTGCCCCAGCTCTCCCAGCAGCCCGGGAGGGAACACCCACTCCAGAATTCCCCACAAACGGAGGGGCAGCAGCAGCTCCCGGGCTGCTCAGTTATCCCCCCTCACCAGAGCAGCTGTGAGGGAGCATTATCATCACAGATCCCAAACAAGCCTTTTTGGTTTTTGTGGAGGCTGTGACAAATCCCCGTGTAAGGCTCTTGGTGAATATTAATTCTCATCATCCCAGAACACCACAGATCGTGCAGTTAGCAATGAATTCCTCAAAGATAATCAGGAATTCATAGCTGCAGGACCCACAAGAAAAATGGAGAGAGACTTTTGCAAGGGCTGGGAGTAGCAGGACACAGGGAATGGCTGCAAAAGGAAAGAGGGTGGGTTTGGAGGGGATTTTGGGGAGGAATTCACCTGGGAGGGTGGGCAGGCCCTGGCACAGGGTGCCCAGAGCAGCTGGGGCTGCCCCTGGATCCCTGGAAATGTCCCAGACCAGCTTGGAGCACCCTGGGAGAGAGGAAAACATCCCTGCCCACGGCAGGGCTGGAATGGGATGAGCTTCAAGGTCCCTTCCAGCCCAAACCAATTTCTGTCTGAGCAGAGGCAGCAATTACTGTGCTGAAATACCTGCAAAAATCCCCTGTGCCAAAGATTTACCGGGAATGATGAGTCCCTGTGCTTCTATTTCCAGGAATTTGGCCTTGGCTTCCCGGCCACCTCGGTCATGACAGAGCTGCACCAGGAACTCCTGTCCCCAGCACCCAAATTGTCACCTCTCACTGTCATTGTCACTCCAGCGCTTTGTGCACTTGCTATATTCGTGTTTTAATTGGTTGTGCTCGTATTTCACAGAGCCTCACGCTGAGAAAAGCTTTTCCAGCCAAAGGCAGGAGTGTCTCCCTTACAAACTCCTGGGATTCCTCCCCTGGGGTGTGACTGGAATGATGTTTAGTGACTGAAATGATGTTTAGGTGACTGAAGTGATGTTTAGGTGACTGGAATGATGTTTAGGTGACTGAAATGGCACCGAAGTGAAAGGCAGCTCAAGGGTCCGAGGGCAGTTCCCACCTGTGTGTGTCACAAATTCCCACAGCTGTTTAAGTGACTGGAATGATGTTTAGGTGACTGAAATGGCACCGAAGTGAAAGGCAGCTCAAGGGTCCGAGGACAATTCCCATCTCTGTGTGTCACAAATTCCCACAGCACCTCACGGGAGGCTGGTGCACGATCCTGGCTCTGCATCACGCCAGAGATTGCTGGCTTTGCTTCAGGGGAATCACTGCATTTTTACTGAGCAGTGTTAGCAAAACATGATGCAAAATCAGCCACGTGATCACTGATGCCTCGGCCAGCGCTGTGATTTTTGGGTTTTAATAAAACCTGTCTTGATTCATCGGTGGCAGCCACAAACCTCTGTGCACTTCAGGATTTCTCCCCCAGAGCTTTGCACTGTGAGCACTCCCAGCTCTGCCCTGCTCATCTTCACATGCAAACCAGCTGGGCAAGGGGGAACCTGCAGCCACGGAAAGATTCCTTGGGCTGGGAGGGACATTGAAGCCCCCCAGTGCCACCCCTGCCCTGGCAGGGACACCTCCCAGTGCCCCAGGCTGCTCCAGCCCTGTCCAGGGGCACTGCAGGGAGCCTGTGCCAGCTCCCAGCCCGAGGATGCTCCCCGGAGCCCCGGGCAGCAGGAGGAGCGTGCTGGATGTGCTCCCTGCCTGATTAGCAGGCACCGAGCCCTGCTGGGCTCCAGGGAGCAGCCCAGCCCCGCAAATGGCTCCGGGGATTGTTGTTGGCACGTCCCGGGGACGGGAACAGAGGGTGCCAGGCGCTGGCTGCTCTCCTCTCTCCTGCTGAAAGCAGCTCTCAGCTGCTCCTGGCCACAGACTCATTACAGCAAAGAGGCAAGGCCAAGTGACAGCCCCACGGGGAGGCACAACCCATTTCCAACCCTTTTTTGTTCTTAATTCTGCTTTTCTGTAGCCAGCCAGCCTGGGGGGAAGCTGTTCAGAGAGCCCCAGGTGAGGTTCCCTGCTCCCTGAGCACAGCGGGGGAAAGGGAGGAATCCCACAAAGGATGGAATCCCACAAAGGGTTCCCTGGGTGTGGAAAGCTGCAGCTCAAAAATAACAATTAGCAGAGGATGGGAGTGGAGCCTCTCTCGGAGTGATGGCCTGGCTGGAGGGGTCAGAGGGGGTTGGGAATGAGGGAGGATGCACACAGGGCAATTTCCCCAGCCCCGGGGCAGGGGGGTCACGGCAGCTCCAGGCAGGGCAGTGCCACACAAACCTGGCATTAAAATTCCACCCAGGGAGCAGAACACACGTGGGCACTTAGTCACTTGTTTCTGCAGACTGCTGGGTGCCACCAGCCCAAAACCTGAGCCTTCCACTCACCTGGGAGGGCAAACAAGCACAAACACCTCATCCATGTGCTGGAGACACAGGGGGCTCCAGTCCTGCAGGAGGTGACGACAGGGTCACCCCAAAACTCCCAGTCCTGCAGGGATGGGGTGGGCAGGGGGAGGCTCACACGGGGCAGCCTCTGTGCCTGCAACAGGAAAAAACACAAACAAACCACTAAAAGCCGTGTAAAAACTAACGAAAAAGGGAAACGAGCAAAACAAAAGTAACAAAACCTGAAACACGCAAAGCAAAACAAAAACTGAAACAAGCAAAGCAAAACAAAACCCAAAACAAGCAAAACAAACCAAACAAAACCCAAACCCTTGCCACGGAGGCAGTTCTGCAGCACCCTGCCCCTCGCAGCCCTCCAGCACGGCACTCCAATATTTGATCTCTTTCCTGCCCCCGGGATTATGGATTAGGAGAAGGAAGGATCTGGAAGATTGTTTTCCTGTGTCCTTGCTAAGCTCCTCTCTCCCAAGCCCGATGCCCATATGGCCTGTTAATAACGCAGCACCGTGATTGAACAGAGTTTGCCTCCAGATAAATCCCAAAGTGAGATTGGCCGGGATAATGCTCCCTCAACAGTGGGGCCAAGCAGCAAACCAAACACAAATGGGGAAAGGTGGGAGAAAAATACCCTTATAGACTTCAAAAATAATAATAGCAATAATAATAGCAGTAGTAGTAGTAGCAGCAATAAGAATACTATTAATAATAATAGTTAAAAGCACAGGCAGCCTGAAAAAAAGATTTAAAAAATACAAGGTGCAGATAGGCAGTGGTGTCAGTTTGAGTTCCTGCTGGACGGGAAAAAAAGTCTTCCCTCACCTCAAATGGCAAGGGTAAGGAAATTTGCCTTTTTCCCCCCTTTTTTTGGGAATTGCATTCCAGGAGTGGAATATGAGGGATGGAGAGAGACCAGGGCAGCTTCATGAGGAAACAGCAAAGGAGCTGGCTGCCGATTGTGAATTTAAATTTTTTTAATTCTAATTTTTTTTCTAAGTTTTTTTCTTTTTTTAATTTTTTTTTTTTCAATTTAGAAATTTTTTTAATTTGCTGGTTTAAATTTATATTTATACACACACACACATGCACAGCACAGGTGTGTTTGCTAAGAGCACAGCTGCAGGTCACTGGAGCAGCCCTGCAGCCCCAGCCTGGGCTCCCAGGGATGCCAGGAGCTGCTCCCATCCCTCTGGAGCAGCCCTGCAGCTCCTGGTGCACATTTGCTGTATTGATTACACGGCAGCCCATGGCCAAGCTCCATTAGCCAGCCACAGAGAGGCTTAGATTTTGGCTAAGGATTAATTTAAGAGTTTTTATGCGATGCAGGCAAATCTGCTTTGGCTTTGCAAGGCTCTAGCATTGCCGGGTTGGGGGGAATTTGCTGCACCAAAATCCGCTTTTCCGCGCGCTCGGAGCGTGCACGGGAATGTTCTGAAGCGTAATTCTCCATGATCTGCCCCAGGCTGGCGTGCCCCTCTTCCCCCAGGTGCTGGGGGTTTTAACCTCCCAGTTCTGTCACTGCCCGTGGTTTCATTTATTGCTGTTTCCAACCTGGCAAAAAAGGATTCCCTGAGTTTTTTGTTGCTCTTTGGAAGTTCCTTCTAAAAGAAGAAATGGCAACGCTGATGGCCAGAGAGGGATGTTGCCCATGGGGTCCCACAGAGGATTTTCACCCCTGCTGACTCGTCAGATCTTACATTTATGGGATATTTTAACCTGCAGAACCAGAAGGGCTTTGATACAGAGACTGGTATTTCTGGCCAAAAACAACAATGGGATATTTTAAAAGTACCTGCAGTGTGAGCTTTCCTAGCCAATCATGTTATAACAACAAACCCACAGTGCTGAACTCCTTGTTTACCTCTGGAACTACTTTTATTTGTTCTATATCTTAGACTCTAAAACTCTAAACTTTCCTTTCCTTAGCTCAATGTATCTCTGCTTTAAACCACAAATCCACATCCTCCCTTCCAGCACCTCAGCTTGGGAGCCTTTTCCAGGGCCTCAGACCAAATCCTGGCTTTAATTCTCAGCTTTGGCTCACAGCCCCAAAGTTCTGAGAGTTCCCTGCATTTCAGCTTCCATCACAGGCCCAAAGTTCTGGGAGTTCCCTGCATTTCAGATCCCATCACAGGCCCAAAGTTCTGGGAGTTCCCTGCATTTCAGATTCTCCTGTATTTTTCTCTTTTGGAATGTGTTTGGAGATTGTTCCATTGGATTCTGCTGTGAGTTGTTTTCACTCATTGGCCAACCAGTGCCAGGCTGTGTCGGGGCTCTGGAGAGAGTCACGAGCTTCATTATTATCTTTTTAGCATTCTGTAAGTATCCTTTCTGTATTCTTTAGTATAGTATAGTGTTCTTTAATGTAATATAGTATCATAAATAATAAATCACCCTTCTGAGAACACGGAGTCTGATTCACCATTCCTCCCTGCCACGGGTCACCCTGCAAATACGACACCAGTGTGACAACACCAGTGTGACAACCCCGTTACCCTCCTGCCTCTGGGATCCCTGAGCTGCATCCCACAGCCACAGATCCTTTCCCCCATGCCCAGGGAGGAGCTGCAGACCCCCCCAGGAAGGGGAGGTGGGTTTTTCTCTACTCACAGCTCTGTTCCTCCTCCTGTCCGTGCTGAGCTTCCCCCTCTGCTCCCTAACCCCTGGGAAGGGTTGGCTTCTGGGAGGTGCCACTCTCCCCAAAAAGACAGCAGCATTCTCCTCGCAGCAAATGGTGTTTCCAGGGGGAAATTGCCTCCGGAACTGGGATTGAAGAGGGCTGAAGTGGACCCAGTGAGCTGCATTGTGCTCTGCCTCTGAAGATCGTGCTGGAAATTAATTCCAGTCCATACACTCACGGAGCAAGAGCCAGGAGAGCCAGGCTTTGGAAACTGTGAGGGCCTCCATCAAATCATTTATTCCTGCCAAATGCACAGAGCAACTTCATTAAGGTTAAAAAAAGGGGCCATCACATGCAATCAGGATCCCATTATTAAGAGAGAAACCCATTATTCCAGTGACCCTGCACCTTTCAGAAGACACAAAATTGTTTCTGCAGGCAGATGGGAAAGTAGCCTTTAATGAGTCACCTTTTGGCAGCAAAGAGTGAAACCTACCTGGATTTCAAGAATTCTGAAAGTTTTTTTTTTAATGTTTAAGGGAGTTTAAGACTTAGACAAGTCAGGGGTCTGAGGGACCCCCCTGCAGCTGCTCAGCACTGCTGCTTTGCTCCACTGATGCCTAAAGTTTTAGATGTTATTTTTTCCAGATTCTATATTGCATTAATATATAATTTTGAACTCCATATAAAGTGTCAGCAGTTCTCCTCTCAGCTCAGTCACACAAATCCTTTTCCAGCCCCAGAACCAAAGACACTGCTGCAGCTTCAGCCCCAAAAAAGTGTAAAAAATGGCAAATTGAGGAGAGCAAACTGGGAGGATGGGACTGCACAGCCTGGAGCTGGAATTGTACAGTGAACCCCAACATGAAAATGGATGAAAACTTATAAAAGTGTGAAAAATTAATGACTGGTTGTCCATTTTGTGACCATTTAGGTTCATCTTGGGTATAGCCTCTTGTGCTGCCCAAGGTGGATCCTTTGAAGCCATTTTAATGAATCCCTGCTTTATTATTTTAGCCGTGTCTAACTTCTGTTCCAAGCAGCCTCTCCAGGCATGAAGGAACTGCCCAGGTGTGTGCCCCAAACCCCTCGGAATGGGAAATGGAACTTTTAGCACACCTGGGCTGCTTCTGGCTCCAGTGAATGAAAACCAATCTGCCACCTCAGCTGACATGATCTCCCCTCCCTCTCGTGGGCACTTTTTTTGACAAGAGAATTACCTTGAGTTTGGGGAGAAGGGGAGGAAGCAGAATGAAGCTGGATGCAGTGCCCGGGATGCTCAGGCAGGCACAGGACTGTGAGTGAGAGGAGCACAGAGCCCTGCATCCCTGGGCAGCCCAAAGCAGTGCCCCAGGCTCAGCCCTGGCAGTGAATCCTCACCTTTGCAGCAGCTCCTAAAATCCATCTGTTCTTTGTGCTCTGCTTCCCAGCCTCTGGGCTCCCCTTCACGTTGTCTTTTACACTTTATCAGGCTGATAATTCAGCTTTATAAGAATCCCCTGGTATCAGGATTCGTTTTGTCGAGTCCCTTATCCACCGCGTGAGAGCAGACAGGCATTTTGTTGAAACAATAAATCCATTATGTCAACACAATTAATTCTGTTCTCCGCCTAAAACATCCTGCAGAGGAACAAAAGGCATTAACTTAATATCTTTATCTAGTTGACAAAAAGCAAATTAGTTCAGAGCCTTTGATGTGGCTGTGGTTTGCGCCAAGGAAAACCCTCCTTGCCCAAAATCCCATTTTATCAGCATTTTGTGAGGGGTCCAGCACTGGGAGATACCAAAATCCCATTTTATCAGCATTTTGTGAGGGGTCCAGCACTGGGGGATAAAACAGTGGGAAGGATTCCACTGATGGATGAGTGGGGCATTTTGTGAGGGGTCCAGCACTGGGAGATAAAACAGTGGGAAGGATTCCACTGATTGATGAGTGGAAAAAGATGTTTGCTTTTGCAAATAAACTTTAGGTTTGCTGATAAATGAACTTAGACGTTGAAAGATGAAAGAAACAATGGGGAAGAAAAACCCCTAAATTCCATAAGAATCAAAAATGAAGAGGGAGGGTTGAGCATTAGAAGGGAATTATTGGTATCAGGCATTCTGGGAAGTTTGTACCTCTCAAGTACTGCAGACAATGGGGAAAAAGAGAGGAAAGCAAAAGGCATTAACTTAATATCTTTATCTAGTTGACAAAAAGCAAATTAGTTCAGAGCCTTTGATGTGGCTGTGGTTTGCGCCAAGGAAAACCCTCCTTGCCCAAAATCCCATTTTATCAGCATTTTGTGAGGGGTCCAGCACTGGGGGATAAAACAGTGGGAAGGATTCCACTGATGGATGAGTGGGAAAAGATGTTTGCTTTTGCAAATAAACTTTAGGTTTGCTGATAAATGAACTTAGACATTGAAAGATGAAAGAAACAATGGGGAAGAAAAACCCCTAAATTCCATAAGAATCAAAAATGAAAAGGGAGGGTTGAGCATCAGAGGGGAATTATTGGTATCAGGCGTTCTGGGAAGTTTGTACCTCTCAAGTATTGCAGACAATGGGGGAAAAGAGAGGAAAATGCAGCTGGGAAATTGGGATAAAAAGGGAGGCTGCATCCTCCAAAAATTGGAGAGACCCCAGGGGAATGCCCCATGGCCTCTCTCTTTATTGGAATAAAGCAAAAGGATCCTCTGTCTCCTCTGTGGACATAAAGCTCTGCTGTTTGTGGATTATTTTCCCAGCAGGTTGGTTTCCCAGCAGTCAGGGCTGGGCTTCCCCTGCCCAAATTGAATTCCAAGGTCCTGCAGGGCACGGGGGGCTCCGGGCTCCTGAAGGAGCTCAGCTCTCCATGCCCTGGGAAAGGCTCTCCCCACATGGATGGGGCTTTTCCTGCAGCCAGAGGAAAGCAGGGGCTCAGGCTACACAGGATTTCTCTGGGGAATCACCCCAAATGCTCCCCTGCAGCCCTGAGCTGTGGGCTGCACCTGCACAGGGGGAGGAAAGCAATGCTCCTTCTTCTCCCCTGCTGGCTCCTGCTGAGTGCAGGGCTTGGCAAGGAGGGATCCTGGCTGAGCCTGGTCTGAGGTTCAGCACAGCTGAGCTCAGCCTCGGGGTGGCAGTGGGAGCCCTGCTGGGTTTCCCCCCTTCAGCACCAGGAGGGATCCTGGCTGAGCCTGGTCTGAGGTTCAGCACAGCTGAGCTCAGCCTCGGAGCCCTGCTGGGTTTCCCCCCTTCAGCTTCCCTCTGGGAGGGACCACAGCAGCTCCCCTTCTCCTCACTGTGGGAGTGGAGACCTCTGGTGAGGGAGACCAGGCTGTGAAGTGCAGAAATCTGGTAGCAGAACTAAGAGGTTAATTTCAAAAGGAAAAAAAAAAAAAAACAAACAAAAAAACACCACCAAACAAACAAAAAAAACCCCCCCCACACACAAAAAATCCCCAAACAAAACAAAAACAAACCCCCAAAAACCACACCAAACGAACAAAAAACCACAAAAAAAAACCCCCAAACCAAAACAACAACAACAAAAACACACACACACACACAAAACAAACACAAAAAAAGCCCCCAGGAATTAAAAAGGTGCTTACAATAAACATCCAAGGAAAAGTCTCCAGCTCTGCCCCATCCTGCCTCCTCCAGGCTTCTTCCCCAGCAGGTTTTCCCCGCACTGAAGGCAGCAGAGCAGCTCCAGGCAAGGCAGATGGAATGATTGTGAATTGTGTGGCCATCAATGGGCTCCTGATTAGTCCTTTCTCTCCCATTTGTGCCTAAGAAACACCCAGCTGTTTCTTTCCTTTTTTTACAAAGCCTTTCTCAGCCGTTTCCCCCGCTCTGCTGCTGCGTGGGGCTGGGCAGCGCTGAGCTGTGGGCACACAAGGAGCCAGGGGGGCTGTGAGCCCAGCAGAGCCCAGCAGTGTCCCTGGGCTTTCCCGGGATGCTGCAGGATCAGCTCCTGGGGTCAACTCCCTGCTGGTCAGGGGAGTGGATTGAGCCCTTTTCTGACCCAGAGATGGGGCAAACGAGAGGTGTTTGAAAAACTTTTACTCAGTTTTCAGTCTCACATGAAGGGTGAGACAATACACATGCTATAATTCACACCACCACAACCAAAACACAGCTGTTTCCTAATGCACTGTGAGCATTTCTTGCCCTATATCAGCTTCTGCTGAATTCTCAGACTTGGAGAGCTCTCCACAATCCAGTTCCCACACGGGCTGTCCAAAGCTCAGCTCCTGGTGGATGGTTCTGCCCTCCAGGGCTGCCTCGTTCCTCAGGGAGCTGCTGTCCCTGTAAATATATTTGCTGTGACAAATGCTATTTTTTGTGTGTTTGTGTGTGAGCTGGTTGTCTCAACACTCCCAAGGCACCAAATCCTCTTCTCACAGCCCCTTGGCACTGCCAGCCAGCCAGGCATGGCTTTATTCCTGGCCAGGGCTTCTGTGTGTGGCTGACAAAATCCTGGCCTCCACACGGATGCTGATACATAACTTTCCCACTTATTTAGACATTCTCAGCAAAAAAAAAAAAAAAAAGAAATTCCTGTTCATTGGTTCTGAATTACATCATTCTCTTTCATTAATTAGTATTCTCTCCTCTATTGGTTGTTATTTCTCACTCCTCATGCTAATTAGTGTGTGTTTTTAGTACCTTTTTCCTCCAAATTCCAAGACGTAGTGAGGGTTTTTTTAGCATCTTCTTTACCTTCTGCTTTCTGCAAGTGTCCTTGTGGTCTGTAAATTCTGTGTTCCAGGTGTCCAATCCATCTTCCTCTGCCAGGATTTGGAGCACATCAGAGTTAGTTCATCAAAAGTTAAAGTTTCAGTCATTCTGCCCAGCTCTCATCCCTCCAAAGTAGCTTATGACAACTTTGCTGAGAGTAACCTCAGAATAACACACAATTTATACATGTGTTGGTTATGATTAATTAAAGCAACAGTTTAAAAGGTAATTAAACCCATTACCTCCAATTCTTTGAAAGCTCCCTCGTTTCCAGCACGCTCAGACCTTGTGTCAGCTCAGGGCTCCAGAGGTGGCACAGCAGATCTCACCTTGAGAAATTCATTCTGCTGCTCAGAGACGGATCAAAGCCTAGAGGAAAATGGGAAAGGGGGCAAAAAAAAAGGGGGGGTGTCTTTTTTTACAATTTGTTTATCATTGGAAGGCAGACTGCTCAGGGGTGACATCTGACTGTGAAATCCATTGTCACACAGTCCCCAGCAGTCCCCTGAGGATCAGGGAGGGGTGTTCTCCTCTGTTTCTGGGGATCAGGGGGTTCTCCTCCTCTGCTCCTGTGCCCCTGCAGCTCACAGAGCCAGGGTGCCACCAGGAGCATGGACGTGGAACGGCCTCTGCCAGAGCAGGCAGGGAATTCCACAGGGTGCAGAGCTGCTGGGCACATCCAGCATTCCGTGGGGAATGGCAGGACACAAACACAGTCGTCACTTTGTCTGAGAGCACAACGTGTCCCCCCTGGGCTGAGCTGCACTGCCCCAGTTCCTCTGTGCCCACTGTTTTTTCTCTGCAAAAAATGGGGGAGTTAACCCCAGGACTGGCATACAGGAACTGGTGGCAGTGAAATCAGTGATTTCCCAAAGTGCCAAGCCAAACAAAATCCCCTACCACGCTGGAGAAAAGGTGGATTTGTTGGGATATATCTCACACAAACTACACCTCTCTCTGTGTTTTGCCTTTAGAGGAGAAAACGAAGCTGTTTGCCCCCTGCACATTCCAGCCCCAGGCAGGTGAGCACTTTTCCTTTCAGCAGGATAAATTTACCTGTGATGGCTGAGTGGGAAGAGCTTTCCCCAGCCACAGCAGGCAAACTGAGCCACCAGCACCCTTTGATTTGGATTTACTGCTGTTCCAATCGAGGCTGTCAGGGAAACTCTGAGCCTTGTGCCTTTTGTGTGCTCCCCACTCCTGCCTCGATGCTCAGACACCAGTTTTCACAGGAACTAATGCCAGACCTCCTCATCCCCTTAAATCCACTGCAGCTCCTGGGAGGGCCCTTCTGCTGTCACCAAAACAAGAGAGCCACCAGCAAAAATTGTTCTGGGGGGTTTCACCAGCCTGAGCACCGGGTGTGCACCTGCATCTCTCAGCGTTTCTGTGTGCTGTGCTAGCAGTCCCAAACTCGGCTGCATTTCATTGCACCAGCAAAGGCACCAAGTGACGCCGTCCCTTTGGCTCCGTGCAAACACACACAATGTCCACAACGTCCCCAGAGGTGCCATCAAAAGGCAAGGCTGGCTCTGGCTGCTGGGGGAGCCCCAGGAAGGAAATGCTCTGGCCAAACCTGACACCGCAGGGAGTGATGCAGCCTCAGCTTGGTGGAAGTGGCACTGCTACCTCCAAACAACCCCAGCTCCTCGTGAGACACAGAAAAGCCCTTTCCCTCCTGTGAAAGCTAAAAGAATAGTTAAATGTGGGGAGAGCCCTTCCTCATCCCTGTTTGATTTCCTTGCCTTCAGGACCAGAGAGCAGGAATCCATGAGGAAGTTTAATTGGTGCATTGTGCTTCCCCAGAAAAATCTGCTCCACACACCAGGTGTAACTGCTGTTATTGGTGGCAGGAGGGCTAAATATCCCAAATAAAACAGCCCTAACTCCCCCACAACTGAATAGAACTGCCATTTCATTTTACCTTCAACAACAGCTCTTTCTCTGTTCTTTTACACAGGAGACAGGCAAAGAAGGGTCATTTAAAAATCTCTTCATTACCAGCTGCTCGTTTTCTCATGTCTCCTGAGGGTTAGAGGGAGCAGAGTGTTGGGTTTTCTTATCTTTTCAAGTAACTTTCTTTTAATCTCCTTTTCCTGGAGCATTCCAGTGTATAATTCAGCTAATAGAGTCTGGTATTGCAGTGACCTCGAAGAGAGCTGATGCTCTCCCTCTGCTCGAGGCTTTTAATTTCATATTGGAGATCTGAAGGGCTTTTTTAGTGGGGACAGAGCGGATTTAAGTGCATTTCCACCCAAGCTTTGTTCCACCTCCAGCACTGAGCTCACTCCCAGCCTCACCACCCCCAGACAACCACGGAGCTCCTCGGCTCTCTAATGCCCCTTGAGGAGTTAATTGGAGGGGTTTCATCTCTGCTGAGATGAAGAGAAGCCGAACCCATCCCTGGAAATGACTTTCCCTAATGGAATGACGCTCAAAGCCAGCGGAGGGATGGCATGGGAGGGTTCCGCAGCGCCAGCAAAGCGGGGGATGCCGCTGAGCACCGCCTGCCAGTCACTCTGTTCCTGGGTTTCCTTGAGAGAGGAAAGCTCTCGGATTCCCGAGCAGCCGGGAGCGATCTGCGGGGCGAGGGGGACGCCCGGCGGCCGCGGCTGGAACGGAGCGGGAGCGGCGGAGAATCCCGGATTTACCTGGGACAGGGAGAGCAGCACAGCAGCCAGCGGGAGCGGCGGAGAATCCCGGATTTACCCGGGACAGGGACAGGGAGAGCAGCACAGCAGCCAGCGGGAGTGGACACTCCGTCCTGGCAGCCAGCATGGGAATGGTCACTGGTGTTCTGGCAGGGAACATGGGAATGGTCACTCTGGTCCTGGCAGTGGCCATGGCAGTGGTCAGTCCTGTCACGGGCACAGCAAGGACCTTGCCAGCCCAGCAGGAACCACCGGGATCACTCAGGAATGCCGGGGTGCTGTGCTGTGGGTGTCAGCTCTGATGAGCGAGGAAAAGCCTTCAGCACGACTGGGGGGAGCACACAGGGCTGCCTAACCCTAATCCTTACACTAACCCTTATCCTAACCCAATCCAAACCCTTACCCTAACCCCAATCCTAACCCCAACCCCAGGCTCCCATGGAGGAAATTTAAGGAGCAACAATTCCTGCTGTACCAACCCAGAAGGCAGCAGAGCGGGTTTTTTTCCAGGAACTGAAGGAAAAAGCTGCTGGAAGCAGAGCTGGGCACTTGGGTTTAAAAGGCAGCGCCAGAGGCTCCTGGGCCCTGGGCACAGCTGATCCAGAACAGCCCGTGTCCCTCTCTGGGGCTCCTCCATCTCCCCAGCACTGAGGCCATGGGCAAAATGCCCTCTCCTGCCACACTCTGAGCACCCCAGGCATCGACTCAGAGCCTGCCCTCCACCCATGGACATATTTAACATTCCATTCGCACCTCTCTGCAGCTTTATGGATCCGAGTTTCTGCCTTTGATCCGTTTCCTGCAACGTTAATTAATTTCAAGCCCTCCTTATTTTTCAACGTGGTATTTCTAATTGTTTCCTTGGGTTAGCTGTTTTGTTTCAGTGTTTTCCCCAGCAGCAGCCCCCTTGGCTGCTGGACCAAGGTGGGGTGGCAGAGGGGTCATGCACACCCTGCCAGCCGGGGATCTGGCACAGCTCTGGCACAGCTCTGGCACAGGGCACACCCGGGTCTGGCCTGGCACAGGAACAAGGTACTGCTGCTCACCTCTCCAAACTGCACAGGGAATTACCTGCGGGAGGATTTTCCCTCTGTGCTCCTCTGTTCCTGGCTGGTGGCAGCACAGCTCTAAAGCCAAAGCGTTCCAGCTGTGGAGCTGGCATGCCCGTGTCACTTGTCACCACTCGTGGGCTGCTTTCCTCTTGAGGTCCTCACTCTGTCTTCTTCTCACCATCTCCCCGACTTCCTGAGGAGTGTGGATTAGCCTGGTGGCCTTACAAGCCAAAAATAACCCTGGCTGAGGCAGCAAGCACTGCATTGCTGCAAGGCACGCTGTAGGCAGTGCTGCACACACCCCGGCCCATTTTAACCATTGTGTCACTTTTGTCATCCCCCAGAGTGCCATCCCAGCTCCATCTGTGGGTGCCCGTGCTCTCCCATGCTGTGCCAACCCCCAGCACACTCCCCGAGTGTGGGCCAAACCCAGCTCCCCAGAGGGAGAGGGACTGGCCAAGGAACTGGCCACGGACAGACTGGGGAGCTCCTCCAATGCAGTGGGAATTCTTCTGGAATTTGCTGCTTTTTATCTCATTTTTTGAAACACTCACTTGAAGGATCCTTGTGACCAGCCTGGAAAAGCAGCAGGAATGGCTGGGTATGGGTGCCATAAGTGAAATGTGTGCTGTCCCCTCACCAAAACACGAGCAGAGCCTTACCTGAGGGCTCCTTCCCAAGGTGGATAAGCAGCAGGAATGGTTATGGGTGCCATAAGGGAAATGTGTGCTGTCCCCTCACCAAACCCTTACCTGAGGGCTCCTTCCCGAGGTGGAAAAGCAGCAGGAATGGCTGGATATGGGTGCCATAAGTGAAATGTGTGCTGTCCCCTCACCACAACCTTACCTGAGGGCTCCTTCCCGAGCTGCCCCAGGTGGGAATGCAGGACCTCCTCCCTGGATCACCCTTCCCACCTCAGAGCCCTCCTGTGACAGGCTCCACACCACCTGTGGCCTCCATGCACCACTCTCTGCAGTTTTTTGTTTTGTTTTTTTTTCTTTTTCCTCCAGTATTTTATTTCCGACAGGCATTTACAACGTTCCATTCATAGAACTAAAAACATAAAAATAGACCTTCTTTCAGCTTATAAAAGAAATATATAAGAACCTTTGACATAGACATGTCATGACGTTATGTACAAGAGCCACGGTACCTTCCCAGTACCAGCCTTCCAGAACGTGAGTGCTGACTGCATGCTCTGGGAGCAGCCCAGGACACCGACAGGGGATGGTACAAAAACAACCATGAGGTCATACAAAGGGGGTAGAAACTCCTCTAAAGCTCTTACGAAAAGAAACCAGGAGATAGCAAAAAAGTTACTAGAGAAAGCTTTCGTAAGTATAGTGCACCAGAAACCAGGGGAGGGGAGGGTGCCAGCTGGGACACACAGACAGTGATGGATGTTTTGGGGGAAGGGGATAATTTTTGTTATGCTTTAAAATATAGTCAGAGTGGATTTTATAAAATATAATCCTAAGGCTATTATAAAATTTCAGGTTCTCAAAGTACCCAGTGATGTGTCAAACATCAATAGATACCAGCAAAACGAAACAAAATTTCATATAATCTTCCTTTTTTTTTTTTTTCCTATAGGTGAGACTGCAATGGGGAAAGCTATATAAATCCTTTAAAAAAAAGTGCTATTTTGTGTTTCGTATCTGGAAGTCTACTTAAAAACCACGAGATTTTAGTCACATTTTACCCTGTTTTAGATGTTTAAATAAAAGATTTAAAATGTTAAAGAAGTTTACCTGTGTAGAACTTTTTTCATCCTCTATTGCAGTGGAAAAGCTTTTATAAAGGAATTAAAATACACTAGTTTCACCCATGGTAGCAGAGTGGGTGAGGTCAGTTTTTTGGCCATGAATTCCCTGTCCCCTAAGCCCAAACTCTGCCAGAGAGAGAGGGGCAAAGGGATCTGTGGCTCCAGCAAGAGCACACCAGAGATCCCTTTGCTCCACTGCAATTCAGTCATGTCATTTTATTTATTATTCTTTTTATTAGCTAACTAAACTCCAGTCTCAAACCTATACAATAAACCTTTTCCTGAAGAAAGTTATACCTAAATAAGAGTTTCCAGTTCATATTTTAATATAAAACCACCGTTCCTAACCCTCTGCAAAAAGCTAGCCTCGTATCCTAGACGTGGAGCTACCCTAAATCTCTTACCCCTTTGTGCCCCTGCATCTCAGGTAAAATACAAAAAAATATTTCTTCAAGTGTTAAATTTGGATCTCTTTCAAGAGAGTTTGGCATCTTTACAAGAGTATGTAAAACTAGAGCTTCCAACATCGACATTAAATTAGACCAGCCACAGACCAAGAGGACTGAACACGACATAAATCCCAAACCTTTCCTCACACGTTCCTAAAATACATGGATATTCTCTTACATGTAGAGAGGGAAAGGGAGTCAGAATACTGCGACTGTACAGGTTAAAAAGGCAGATTCCTCGTGAAGGAGATGAGCCTACGACCGCCGGCTCTCACGGCCACCGCCCCCTCTGTCCTCGCGCTCCTGCCGGAGCCCATTCGCCGCACAGAGCTCAGGACACCCAGAGCAATTTGTTTTCCAGTGATTACCTTCTCCCCATGCTCAATTCCAGCCCCTGATTGTTTTAGAATAAATAAAATAGTGTGAAAGCCCTTGGTTAACGCAAGGCAGGACCTCGAGCTCGTTTCGTTCCCGGTTTTTGAGCGTTTGACAGTTGCCCGAAGCGTGGCCGCATGGCTTGGGACTGGCGGAGCTGCCGCGACGGCGTGTGCAAGTGTGCAATCCGCGGGGTCATGGGAGGGACCGAGGGCTTCGGGGACACCCGCAGCGCCGCCTCAGAGCTCGGTGTTGAGCTTCCTGCCGGGCACAAAGTCCTCGCGCCGCACCCAGATCACCTCCTCGCCGTGGGCCTCGGCGGCGCCGTTGATGGCGGGCAGGGCCGCCTGCTTCCTCAGCTGGGCCATCCTGGCGGCGTGCGCGTCGCCGGGCGGGCAGGGCCGCTCGGGCCGCCGGCCGCCCGCCAGGGACGCGGCCTGCAGCCGCTCCCGCAGCTCGCGCTGCGCCCCGCGCGCCGCCTCGCAGAAGTCGTCGTCGTCGCTCAGGATGTCGGTCTCCTTGATGTCCTCCTGCTCCTCGTACTGCGCCAGGTCGAACTGCTCCTCGACCCAGCGGTCAGTGTCCCCTCCCTGCGCGGGCTCTTTCTCGGGGCTGCTGCCGTGGACGGCCTCCGAGTCAATGGTAAACCTGTTTCGGGCCAGCCGCCGCCTCCTCCTCCCCAGAGACTTGCTCGGGGCTGACACTGCACACACAAAGATAAAACCCCACAGGTGTTTTACACACACACGGCACAACTCTGGGATAAAGCTAAGTCCTGTCTGGCACGCCGGGCACCGGGCGGGCAGGGCCTGGTCATTCCCATCTCCCAGGGGCCATGGATCCTCAGCTCCTCGGCATGAGGCCTCTGAGGCCACACAAGGAGTTCCTGCTGCTCAGATCCACCGTGCCACAGATCACGGCTCTGGATCCACCGTGCCACAGATCACGGCTCTGGATCCACCGTGCCACAGATCATGGCCCTCAACTGCTCCTCCTGAGCACCGGGCACCACCAAGGGCACCTGCTCAGCTCAGCTTCTCACTCGCAGCCCCTGCTGCCAGCACACCACAAAATCCAGCAGCTTCACACCTTGCAGAGGGACATCTGGGCTCAGAGCAGCTTTCCTACAGCTTCCCCAGGGGCTAGCTCAGTGCTGAAGATGCTGTGTTATTTACAGGGAATTACATTCCCTGACCAAGCTCTGCTACTCCCTTCCTCATTTCCTCCTTACTGGGCAAGGACAAAAACAATCCCCCAACCCAGAAGAGCTGTCAGAAGTTCCATGCTCAGCATCTACTCAGCAACTGGCCCCTTAGCAAATTCCCATCCTCTGTGTCAGAACATCTTCCCAAGCAGGGGCAAATCCTGCGGGCACCACGGTGCCTCAGGGGCACACACAGAGCTCCGAGGTTGGAGTTAGTTCCCTGCACTGAACAGCACCTCAGCACTGCAGGATGAGTTTATCCAGCTCTGCCTGGGGTTGAGGTCACATTTCAACATCCCTGAGCCTCACAAGGTGCATTAATTGCAATTGCTTAACTGTAGGAACAGGTCTGGACTGCAAGGTGGGATTTTAATCCCTGCAGAATTCATCACGCAAATGCCCCACGGAGCCAAACCAAAAGGAGGTCTGGCATCTCCAGCAGCACCCGAGTGAGAAGCTGGGCTCAGCTGGTGCTGGGCTGGCCTGCCCTGGTCAGAGGAGCAGCACAAAGCCTGGCTGTCTACAGTGCTGGATCTACTGAGCAGAACAAGAAATACACAACAGACCAGAACAAAACACGCAGCGGTGCCGTGTACTCTGGGGTTGGAAGCAAATGTTTCTTCCCTCCAGCATCTAGAGGTCTGAAAATGAAAACCTGCTTTTCCCTGAAGTCAACTGCAAAGGAAAATCCATGGTTTAGGACAGGCCATTACAAAAATAGGAGTACCAAGTGCATGCTTCTCCAAATGTGGGAAGGAGGAGCACGTGCCCTTTAGCAGTTGAGCTGGAAAGGCTCAGGTGGAGGACACCCACAGCTGCCCCTTCAAACCAAGCTCAGGGGAGCCATTTTTCCTTGTGCATTTTAGTTCCAAAGTGCTCGGGTTCCCTCAAAATTCTGTACATGCTTTTAAGGATCACACAGCTTCTGCTCTGTTCAGCTGAGCCCCAGGTCAGAGTCAGAGTGCACAGCCAGGAATCCCATCTCCCTTCCAGGCCACAAGCACTGCTCTGGAGCTGAGCCTCGAGTGCAAAGCAAGGTAAATAGAGGCAATTTAAGGCTCTCAGGGAAGTGAAGCATGGAAAACCAGCAGTTTTTACACACACAGGAGAGAATGCTAATCCTATATACAAGTGACAGACACCACCGTGTGTCCTACAGTGCTGCCGGGGTTACTGGGATCTTGAAAGTCTGCAGCCCTACAGTACCTGCCCTGTTCATGGCTGGCCTTGCACCTTTTAGAGCACACAATCTTTTTCCACCAAAAGGAACATATTGCTGGGAGGAGGGCAAACTTTCGGTTTTAAGGAGCTGTCTTCTGTGTTTGTCCCGCAGGATGGAGTGCACTGCCTTCAGAAAGTCCTTCCTGTGCTCTGGAGAGCTGAAAAAGAGGTGGGAATACAAAAGGCAGAGTTACCCCTTGGGAACTGCTAAAAGCTGGCTGTAAATGAGGCAAATAATGGCCAGTTCTGTGATTTAAGACAGTGCAAACTGACTGGCAGGCGCTGCCCCGAAGAACACTGCCCTGAACTCAGTATGTTCAAAGCAAACCTAAATCCATGGTCGCTGCAGTGGGCATCCAAGGAAACCAACACCCAGGTCGTTAATAAAACATTGAGCCTTTCAGCCCTCTCGAGGTTTCCTTTCCCTGCAGTGCCACCCACACTGGCTGTGGGCAGCACACATCCAGTGACCTGTGGGGCTCAGTCCAGCTGTCCTGCAAACACACCCCACAGCTGCACAGCTCCTGCAACTCTTCCTAGAAGCAGGAACTGGCTTGACACCAGCTCTGCTGGATACTCATGAACGTGTGTTCCAAGTTCTTCCTTGAACCCTAAAACCACCACCACCACAACAATGGATGTTCATTTAGGTGCAGAGGCTGGGACCTGGTGCCATGAAAGGAACCAGATGAACACAACACCTGCCATTGCTGCAGTTTAACTGGAGAATTGCAATAAGGCTTTTCCCTTAAAGGTGCAAAGCTGATCAAGTTATTTTCAGAGGCTGTACAAAATTCTACCTCCCAGAAGTTGGGTTTGAACACCCTCTCCCTGCTCTCCCTAACTGGCTGCTCCCAGATTGCCTCGAAGGACACACACAGGCAAGCAGGGGTGCAGAGATGCAGCTGTGAAGGAAAACAGAGAACAGGGAATGCCACTTACCTACAGCAGAGGTGAAATGTCCTTTCTGGCCTGCCCTCAGACTCAGATTTGACGTGGACAATCTCGCACACAGAATTGGTCTCTGCATCTGGAGGGAAACCAAGCAGGACTTGATGTCTGCCTTCACAGGCAACTGCAAAGCATTTACTGCAGCTGCATTTAGTGCCCAGTGAGGGTGCCCAGGGCACACTGCAGGGCTGGCAGACCCGGGTTTGGGACATTACCTGCGCTGGCCAGGGCCCGCACCTGCAGCGCTTCCAAAGGGATCATGTGGCGGAACCGGAACGGATCCCAGTCTTCATAAATCGAGGCTCTGTGGGATCCTCCCTGCAAGGATTTCAAGCACTGTCAGGAAAGGAGACGCCCTGGGGCAGGCAGACAGTCCTGTGCCCTGTGCTGAGGGCTCCCAGCTACAGACCTGCTGCAATCCTGCTTTTCCCACCTCATATCTCCCTCTGGGAATGGATGTGACAAGCGTAGCAACAAAGGATAAAGCAATGCCTGCTGTGCCCACCCAGCTCCTCACACACCAGGGACCACACATGCCAGAGCACATTCCAGTTCCATGACTTTGTGGGAAGCAGAACTCCATCACAGCCCCAGAAATGCACGCAGCATCACCCAAACAGTCCCTGCACACTTACCAGTTTCTTCTTCTGCTTGGAACCATCCTTGTACACGAGGACCACGGCAGTTTTGAACACTGGAGGAGAAAGTTAGAGACAAAAGCTATGGAGTCACAGAATCCCAGAATTCCAGGACAGCTAGGGTTGGAAGGAACCTCTGGAGATCACCCAGTCCAACCCCCCCACAAAGACAGGGTCACCCGGAGCGGGTGACACAGGAATTTGGGGTTTTGGGGATGTCTCCAGAGATGGAGACTCCAGGCCCTCCCTGGGCAGCTGTTCCAGGGCTCTGCCCCCTCCATGGACAGAAGTTCTTCCTCAGGCTGAGGTGGAACTCGTTGTGTTTCAGTTCATGGCCACTGCTGCTCATCCTGGCACTGGCACCACTGAGCAGTGTGGGACCATCCTGTGACAGCCCTGGGGGTATTTGTGTGCATTGATGGGTATTTGTGTGGGTTGATGGGATATTTGTGTGCATTGATGGGATATTTTTATGGATTGATGGGGTATTTGTGTGCATTGATGGGGTATTTGTGTGCATTGTGTGTGCATTGATGGGGTATTTGTGTGGATTGATTGGTGAGATATTTATGTGCATTGACAGATCCCCTCCCAGCTTTTCCCTGCCAAGAGGGACCAGGGGGTATTTGTGTGCATTGATGGGGTATTTGTGTGAATTTATGGGATATTTGTGTGGGTTGATGGGGTGTTTGTGTGAGTTAATGGGACATTTGTGTGAATTTATGCGATATTTGTGTGCATTGACAGACCCCCTCCCAGCTTTTCCCTGCCAAGAGGGACCAGGCCCAGCTCCCACAGCCTGTCCTCCAGAGCATCCATAACTGCTTGGGATGGGTGTCCTCTACTCCCAAGCACACAAACCTTTCACCTGAGCCAGGATAACTACCAGAGAGCAGAACTGAGCCCTGCAGCAAAGGGACAAGCCCACGTTTAAATTGCAGCCAGCCCTGGGAAGGCGATGCTCCGATACTTCCAACATCTGCCAAGGCACAGCTGCCAGTCTCCAAGGCATGTGAAATGAAAGTCCTGGGATACAAACCGAAGGCTGCCAGCTCAGGTTCCTTCTTCCACTTGCCCAGGGAAGCAGGAGGGTTCAGCCATATCACTGTGTTATGCAAGAGCAAGTCCCCCATGGAAAGGTCGGCCACCTGCCAACACCAACACAGGCACAAAGACAAGGGCTGGAATCAGCTCAAGGAACCTGATGGCAGTGTGCAGCTCAAGGAAACTTGCATGAAGTCTAGTCCTGAACAAAATTCCCCCCCAGCAAACTTCAGGAGTATTTCATCAGCTGACTGCAAACAGATGCATGAAAACCCTTAATTAACGAGCATAAATTAGGGTCAGTTAAACTCAAGAGTCCAGCTCTTGGAAGCCAAGGTCAAAACCAGATGTTTTCTTTGCCTTTTGTTCCCCTTTGTCCCTTTTTCTCCCTACCAGTTTCTTTGTGTTTTGCTGGAATATTTAAGCACATATTCAGTCTGGGGTGAAGTTTAGGGACGGCATCGGGTGCAGTGGCCGAAGCAGCCCCTCCCCACAGCTGCTGTGGCTCTTGACCTTGCCCCAAGGCTCCTCTTTGGCCACCACATTGCTGGGAACACACTAAGAAAGGAGTTCCCAGCTGCTGGGAGGTGCAGCAACCAGACCTTTGGTGCCCAGAGTGACAAACTGAGGGGCTTGACCTTGCCCCAAGGCTCCTCTTTGGCCACCACATTGCTGGGAACACACTAAGAAAGGAGTTTCCAGCTGCTGGGAGGTGCAGCAACCAGACCTTTGTCCTTATGGTGCCCAGAGTGACAAACTGAGGGCCACCCCCAGTTCAGGGGATGTTATCCCATCCCTCCACCCTCCCCTCAGTGAAGTCTGAATTCACTTCAGGTCTTCGGCTGAGCTGGGATTTATCTGTTTGTGGCATGATTTACTTCAGTGGCACAGCAGAAAAGGTAAATACTGGATCCTGTTTAACAGGCACCAAAATAACCCTTTCCCCTCTAAATCTGATTGTTACCTCTTTTTTCTCCCCCGTTTGCTCCGCTATGAGTTGGTCAAACACTGCCCCATATTCTTCATGGATTTTCTGCATTTCATTTATGTGGCTGGCAACTTTGTTCATGGTTTTGATGGCCACTGGAAGAGAGGCAGGGGATGAGCAAAAGGGAATTTTGACCCTCTGAGAGGAAGGGATGGGGGCAGGCTCAAGAGCAAGGTGAGCCAGAGGAAAGTGGGGTTAAGTCCTTACCATCAAGGTGATAATGTTCTTCACTGTCCACGTCAGTGAGAGCAAAGAGCTCCTTGAGCAGGAGGGGGTATTTGAGAATCCTCTGGATGGGTTTGATGAGGTAAGACTCCAGGGTGGAGGAGTGCTGCCGGCGTGGGTTCTGGGCGTCCAGGAACGCCTTGAAAGCAGTGTCTGTCTTGGCTGCCAGATTCAAGGGAAGCCATTGATCAGTGACAAAGCATTGCTGCTGCCCTGAGAAAGCAACTTTTCCAGGTTTAAATTGGTTTATCCGGAGGCATTTTGTGAGGAAGTGCAGATTTATTGGGCCTGCAGAATTCGATTTACGCCCTCCAGGATTTGAGTCACTGCCACTCTCCCCGGATGTGCTATTTAGGATTTCACAGCAGGCATCCACCTCCAGCATGGGCAATTTTAATTGCACTATCCATGGCAGAATCTCCTGAGTGGGAAGGGCCCCACAAGGACCATCCAGTGCAACCCCTGGCCCTGCACAGACACCCAACAATCCCACCCTGGGCATCCCTGGAGCTCTGTGGGGCTGTGCCCATTCCCTGGGGGGGCTGGGCAGTGCCAGCACCTCTGGGGGAAGAACCTTTCCCTAAATCCAAGCTAAACCTGCCCTGGCACAGCTCAGCCCTTCCCTGGGTCCTGTCCCTGGTCATGGGAGCTGCCTCTCAGGAGGAGCAGTAGGTACTTCTGGCCTGGCAGCTATTTTAGAGCAGCACAAACTGTTTTAATCATCTGTTCCCTCTAAGCCAAGTCTCACTTTGGACATTTGTGAGAAGTCACTGCTTCTAAGCCATGGTGCACCCACAACATTGGCAAGTCTGGTTCTTGTTACCTCATTACACCTCCAAATGCAGCACTGAGTCACAGCAACCAGCAGGAGCTGGTGAGAGGCAGGAGCAGAAACTGAGGCTAATGCACCAGATTTTGGGAGCACAGGCAGACTGGACACCTGACTGCCATCATCTTTTCTACCTGACTGCTATGAATTTACAAAATTGCCATTTTCTCTGTTGCTCCCTCCACTGGAGCACAAAGATGGAAGGAAGGAGGAGGTGGTATTTATAGACACACAAATTATTCAGTGCAGGAGCAATTCCACACAATTGCTTTTATTGGAGTCATGTCCCCTGCCGGGGTTGGGGTTTTTTTGCAGGCAGTCACCTGATTTACATAAAGTAACTTGAGTTTCAAATGCAAAAGCCACTTGCACCTCAGCTGAGGACACCAAGTGATACCTGAAATATATTCCCAGGCTGTCGAAGAGATTTACCTCTGGAATGGAATTTTAAGTTCTGTTCATGCCATAATTCAAGCACAACACTGTCTCATTTATAAATACAGTCAGCAATGGAAAAGAAAAGCAAAATAACCAGATCTACCTGGTTTACAGCTTTAACATTAGGGTCCAATAAAATAATGCCAAAAGAAAGCACAGATGTGACTAGCAGCAAATAATTTATTTATGTATTCCACAGAGCTGCCAAGTATTCTTTGCAGCACAGGGAATAAAAGTTTACTAGCAGAAATGAAAAAAGGAAAAGTGCACAGAAGAAACCCAAACCCCAAAACAACCAAGAAAGAAAAAACCTCAACATTTTTGACTGTCAGACATGCAGATGTTGTTTGAAAAACCAGAGTTCCTCCCTCAATGGCATTGCTGCTACAACTGGAAGCATTTGTTTAATGTCTTGGCCAAAAAGGAATGGCAGGAAGCCCTGGTAGCTCCCTGAGATTTACACTTCCACAGGGGAAAACATCCCTGCGAGGCAAGCTGGCCCAGGAGCCAGACCACAGGGCTTTCATCTGCAGCCCAGCAAGCCAAGCTCTGCTAGGAATTCTGCCATGGACACTTCTCAGGCAAACTGGAGTGAAGGCAAGAGGAAGGAGAGAGGGCTGAAATATCTCGCCAGCTTCCATAAAACTTTCCCCCAGGCTGATCCTCTCCTAGTGTCCCACCACACTGGCTGGGGCTTCCATGGGATTGCCACCAGCAAGGACTCCTGGCACAACCCCCAGGAGGATGCAGAGGTCACTACAGAGCCAGCACCCCTGGTTCCAGAGCACAGTGACCCCTCAGCACAGAGCCAGAGCCACGATGTGATTCCCACTCGGGAAACCTTCCCAGTGACTGGAAACAAACCCAGCACAGCAAGGGAGAGCAAACAAAGGGTGGGGAGAGAAAAACTGCCAAGCAGGGTGAGCCAGCTCTGCAATGAGCTGCTCAGGTGTCACCATGGGGTGCTCCCACAGCACAGAGCCCTTCAGGAGCCTCTCCAGACTGAGCTCCCTGCTCCAAGGGCTGCTGGAGAGCAGTCAGGCATGGGTGTGCCCCCAGTCCTGCCCTCAGAGCTTTGGGGTGCAGTGACCACAACCAGCACATGGCTGTGACAACTTGCTGGATTAAGCCCTTTTCTGACCCAGAGATGGGGTAACTGAGAGGCCTTTTAAAATCTTTGGTTCCATTTTCAGTCTCACGTGAAGGGTGAGACAATACAGATGTTATAATTCAAGCCTTCACAATCAGAAGCCAACTATTTCTAATTACAATACACTTTAAGTGTTTCTTGCCCTATCAGCTTTTGTCACACCATGCTGTAAAGGCCTTAAAGCCAATCATCTAAAATTATCCCTCATGGGTCCTACTACAATCCACCTTTCATAGTTCTATTTCTCTAAAGTATCCAGTCTTATTTCCAAACGCATCCTTTAAAACTCATTTCTAGCTCCATTTCTCTGTCAACAATGTCTGTCCCATTCCATGGCCTCACTAAGTCAGCATTTCTTATCTCAAAGTTTACAGACAGATGTATACTATGTGAGCCTTCTGTCAGGCTTTGAGAATTCTCTACAAATCCACTTCCCACAGCAACTCTGAAAGGGGCTCTTACCTTTCACCAGGACTTTGGGGACTTTTGTGTGGCTGGCACAAAAGGCACTGTACAGCTTGAACCTGTCAGCGTAGTACAGGAAGGATCCACCCAGGGAGAACAACACTTTCTGAGATTAAAAGGAGAAAAAAAATTAGTAAAAAGGCATTTAGCTACTTGCCTTCAGCCAGGTCGTCTGAAGCTTGCATCCAGCCTTTGGAGGACAGGAGAATTCAGCTTTAGTGTTCTTGCACACCAAGACATCAGTGTGGAGTGAGCCCAGGGAGGCACCAGGATGGTCAGAGGGATGGAGCAGCTCTGCAGGAAGGAAAGGCTGACAGAATTGGGATTGTTCAGCCTGGAAAAGAGAAGCTTTGGGGTGACCTCACTGTGGCCTTCCAGTGCCTGAAGGGAGCCAGCAAGGAAGATGGAGAGAGCCCTTTACAAAGGGCTGGAGTGACAGGACAAGGGGGAGTGGTTTTAAACTAAAGTAAGAGTAGGTTTAGATGGGATATTAGGAAGGAATTCTTCCCTGTGAGGGTGGGGATGCCCTGGCACAGGGTGCCCACAGCTGCCCCTGGATCCCTGGCAGTGCCCAGGCTATACAGGGCTCGGAGCAGCCTGGGACAGTGCAAGGGATGGAACTGGGGGATCTTTCAGGTTCCTTCCAAACAAACCATTCTGTGACTCCATGACTCATCCACCAGGAAACAGGCCCAGCCCTGGTGTGTGGATCCAGCCTCTGTGATCAGCATCACCAGCCAAGCCCCAGCCTGGAGGCTGCACTGACTGCATCCAAAACCCTCAGCAATGGCCACAGGGGGACTGGATGTGTCTGACCCTGCAGTGGATCAGGGCACTGAGGAGCTGCAGGCAACACCCATCCCTCACAAACACAGCCAGGGGTTCACCTGCCTGGAAATGAGGTGGTGTTCAGGGTCAACCACCATCCCAAAACACCCTGGGAACCAGACAGCACACGTGGGCAGCTGGGGACACTGAGGGGGAGAGGGGAAGCAAACTGCAGAACTGAAAGCACAGAGCCCCACACTTCACTCCCACCCAGCTGCTTTCAGACAGGGCCCAGGGCAGAACTGAAAGCGAGCTGGGTGCAGGTTTGTGGGAAGAGCTGGACCAGCAGCACTCGGGAGATGGAGTTTGCCTGGAAGGACCTTCCCTGGCACTCCTCCCTTACAGCTCAGAGCACACAGGGGCCAGAGGAACTATTATTATTATTATTATTATTATTATTATTATTACTACTCATCCTGTCCTTTACCAAGGTGAGTGGTGCTCAGAGTCAGAGTGGAACTCCCCAGAGGAAAATGATTCCATCATCTCCTTGCCATGCCTCCACTACCAGTACCACTGCGTTAGACACAAAATGAAATCTGGCTCCACATCCCCCTGGGTTTTAAACGAAGCTCACAGAGCTGCAGTTGCCATTTCTACCTGTGAAGATGCACACCTGCTGAAAGGCAGAAGAGTTTGCCACCATGCACTGAAAGGGGAAATACAAAATTCCATGTATTGCTCTGATCTGTAGCCCCAGAAGGCTTCTGAACATGAGACTTGTCAGGACAAGGATTTTATGTAACTTTCCATTTCTAGCATTTCCTGACAGCTGAAGGCAAGAAATCTGGCAGAAGGGCAAGAATAGAACCAAAAAGCACATGGTTTCTAGTGCTCTATATGGCTAAATGCAGCATAAACTACAATTGCAGCAGAATCATTTTTCAGCAGCACCAGCATCAGCTGAAAATTCATCTTAAATGGAAGAAGATGCAGGTTTTTACATGAACAGTGGCAATAGTCAGGAAAATAGGATGCAGAGTGTTAAAGGTTTCCTCAAAATTTAAACAATGAGATAATGCAAATAATGTGGTTTTAATATATAAAAGTGAACAATTATTACCTTAAATTGCTCAACTTTTTCAAGCTTTTCCAGGTCTGGAACCAGCCTTACTCCATCTTCCAGAGTTTTCAGGAACTCTACCTGGAATGCTACCATTTCAGTCAGGTTCCCAAAGAGAACATCCAGCTAATAAAAGGAGAAATAAAAGCAGAATGCTGAAAATATCACTTTGAGGCTAAATTGTGTTTTCTAGAACTGCAGCAATTCCCAGTGCAATTGTAAAACAATGTGATGTCAGGAAAAAACAAGCTGCAGCCATTACTGAGCAGCACCTTGATACTCCACTTAACCCATTATTTGAAAGAAATGGAATTCAGTGAAATGGATTTCACACAAACAAGGCTCAACATACCTCATCTGGTGTGAGGAAGGTTTCTTTCTGTAGAGGCTTCAGGTATCTCTCCATCAGACAATTTAAATCCTAAAAATTCAGAGAAAGATTCCCACGTTGGTCCCTCAGACTGCCTGTGGATGTTTGCTGAGGTGGCAAATGATGCTCACCTGATCTGAGGACTTTCCCTTTTTACACACAACACGAAATAGCTGGATTTCACACCGTGTAAGACAGCAAAAGGAAACATTCACACATTTCTGGTTACAAAACCAGACCTCAGCAAGCAGTGACTGCAACCAGCCAAGCCTAACAACCGAGCCTTTGGAAATGCCTTAGCTCCGTGGTTGGAGTGACATTCTAGGAGCAATATATTTTATATATAGACTATATTTCTATCATGGAAATGAATGCAAGTTCCCCAACAGGTGCAGCCCAGCCAGGGAGCAGGGGAGCCTTGCAGCAGAGCTGAGGCTGAAGCCCTCACCTTGACGTAGGTGCGCTCGGTCTCCAGGAGCTCACAGATGACCTTCCTCAGCTTGTCTGCGTCCGTGAGCTGCCTCATGGTGCTCAGCTGGGGCCCTGCACAGTCCTGGGGGGGAGCACTGCAGTCAGAGGGGTTCATTTCATGCAGGCTGCGACAGAAAGCTGCGACCTGCTCTGTGCTCTTTGGAGAGAAGGGAGAGGAAAGAGCAGTGGTAATATTGGAAGTAAGAGGCAGAGGAACAAAGGGGCTGAGGAGGGTTTGCAGCTGAGCAGTTGCAGTTTGGGGACTTCTCAACAGGCACCACAAATGTCTACTGGGTCTCTCTGTGACTGAGGATAAAAAAAAAGGAGCTGCAGAACTCCTTTAATTAACTGAAGTGCTGTTCAACTCTATTCCTGGTCTCAGACACATGTGAATTTTAATTAATAAAACAGGCTCATCCAGCACTTAAGACAGACAAACTCAGAGAGAAGCCCAAGAATTGGGAACCAAAAATGCCTGTGCAAACAAAACTCACACCCTGGCAGTTCCCCAGCCGGGGCTGCAGCAGTGCTGGGAACAGTTCTGCTCACAAACCACCCAGGCTGGGCTGTGGGGAAGCAGAGCCTCCCTGCCAAAGCCCCTCCAGGCTCCAAGCAGAAACTCTCTGGGCAGGCAGCTGTGTCCCTGGGCTGTGTCTGGAAATGTGCCTGCCAGGGTGAACTTCTTCCCCTGAGTGCATTTCCCAGAGCTGCTCCACCTCCCTGCCTCCTTTAATATTTAATCAGCTGCCTATATAAAAATGCAGTTATCCTCACTTCACCCCCTCGTGTTAGATCATTTCCTCCCATCTTTCAGAGTTTGGAGCAGGAATAGTCTCTGGTGTCAGTGACGACAGCCCCAGGCTTCCAGGATTGCCACGGCAGCCGTGGGCTGGCCCCATCCCTCCTGGAGACCTGGAGGGAAGGAGCTGCTCCAGGGACCACAGCTGGCCATCCTGCCACAGGACCTCCATCCAGGCTCAGTGATTCCCCAGCTCTGCCTCTGCAGCCCCCAGTTCAGGAATTTCCCCATGGAAAGGGTGGCCAGGGCTCCCAGGCAGGTTTGGAGTGCCCATCCCTGGAGGTGCCCAAGGAATTCCTGGAGGTGGCACTCAGAGCTCTGGGCTGGGTGACAAGGTGGCGATTTGGCACAGCTCAGACTCCATGGTCTCAGAGGTGTTCTCCAACATGGGTAATTCTGTAATTCTGTGGAACAACTGACCCAAAATCAGCCTGATCAATCAGAGAAGAGAGCAGAGGAGAAAAAAACGAACCAAAAATATTTTTGAAAAAGAGAGAGTGAAAAGCACATTCTCACCTTGCAGTTTGGAGACAAAGCTCTGCCCCTGGGACATCACTTCACTCCCACCCACTGGCAGTTGTGATCTCCATGTTTTCTAAGCCATGCAGTCTGCTCACACAGAGCTATTTCCTCTCCATGCACCTACAATCCATGTTAGGACAGGGAAAGATTTCCACCCCCTTCCCTTAGAGGTCTCTTGGGGCTGCAAATGCTCCCCTGAGCTGCCACGGCACAGCACATGAGCAAAGATGCTCATGACACAAAGGATCCTTTTCTTCAGGACACTCTGGTAAGCCAGAACTCATTGTAACTGGCTGTCTATAAAAAAATGCCTTTTGGACACACTTCATTCCAGGGAAAATATTCACCTTCAGTTTCTGAGGATTAGCTCAGATGTGGAAGAAAGGAAAAACATTGCAAGCTGAAGGCAGGAGGAAGCAGTGAGTTGGACCAGTCCATCCCCAACTCACTCTGCTCTGTGTCACTGAGATTTGAGATTTATTAATCTTAATTATTCAGTAATTCCTGCTGTTTCTCAGCAAGGTTCCACCCATACTTAACGTACTTTTAACTATAAAGCCCACCCAAACTTTTGGATTAGATCTGCATCAGATTTCAGCAGGAGTGACCTTGAGCCCAACAGCCCCAAACCCTCCAAGGGCAGTGGGTGAAAGCCTGGCTGCAGCCAGGTTAAAACACCTTCCCGAGCCCCCTGCTCTGCTGGAAGGCACAGAGAGCTGACAGCTCAGATGTGATAGTCTCAGACTGCAGAGACCCAGCACAGGCTTTGCTCAGCCATGTTTGGCTTTGCTAGCACTGCTTGAGGCACACATGCCCAGTGTTTTACTTTAATATCTAAATGTACAAATAAATCCAGTTCTAATGAACAGAGCACAATCTGGAATCAAACCCCAAATAAACCAAATGTTTAAGCAGCTCCTGCCTGCCCCTCTGCAGATCCCCCCATCCTGTGCAGGCTCCTGCGGGGAAAGATGGGTCACCCAGAAAAAGAGAGAGCGAAAATCCGCTCGGGGTGTGAAACACCAGCTCAGCACTGAGGCTGAAATAGCTCCCCGAGGCGTGTGGCGTGCCCCAGCAGGAGCACAGACACCCATATGGCAGGAAGGAAGTGAGGAGCACTTCCCAAAGCCTTATCTCCACTTGTGCACGCACACCAAACCGCTGGAGGGCTGCAGCCACAGCCAGCCCTGCCTGCCCACACACCCCACACTGCCAGCACAGTCACCTCCACAAGCCTGTCCTGCTGCTCCGCTGACCAAACAGCTGTGCTGGTGAGCACACCTCAGTGGGAAGCTGTCCCCAGGTGTCCCCTCCAGGCTGGGGGCTCCTGGCCACCGCAGAGCCCTGGGAAGAGAGCAGCACGTGCTGAGCTTTGTATTCTCAGCAAGGGATGCAAAGCATTGGCTGTGCCTGTATAATCCTTCAGGCATAAACCACTGACCGAGCCTGGGACTGCAGCAGATCCAGCTGCACCTAAACCCCGCTGAATTTAGCAACTCAGAGGGTCCTTTGTGACCCTCATCCCTCAGTGGGAGGCTGCAGTAAACAACCAAGTGAGCCTCACCACCAAGCCTTGTTAAACCACCATCATACTGACCAGCAAACTCAGTTACCTCATCAGCCCATATCAATAAAAATATTGAGGTTTCTCTCCTAGAACTGAAATGCATGACTCCACCTGCAGCTTCATCCCCAAGCACAATCCTGTCTACCCAGTCTTCCCTTTAAAAAATCCATTTCCAGACACAAAGCAGGCACACACTGCACACGGGGGCTTCAGGGCACAGCTATTTTGGTGAAAACTCTCAAGCAGATTTCACAAAAACCCCTCTGTCCCCATTTTCCCATAGAGAGTGGATAAGCAGGGAAGGTCTGCAAGAGAAACATCCTTTTATCTCCCCGCACCAGCTCTGCCAGCAGTGACAATGACAGCACTAAACCAGGATTTCTCATGGGGAATTACGGCATCACACTTCAGGCACAATCCCGAAGGCAATCCCTTCAAAAAGCTGAAAATGAGCCTGAGGGCTGCCACGACAGGAAAGTGGAGTTCACAGACATGAACCCCTCCTCGGGAAGGGGCTCAGCAGAGCAGCCGAGCTCCCACCCTTCCACGGAGGAGGATGGAGGACAGCCACAACCCGGGGCTGCTGCCCGCAGGGGCAGTGCTGAAAGCCATTTCCTGCTTGTGAGAGACACCCAGGTGCCCGGGCATCAGCAGGGCACCTCTGGAGCACCCTCCAGCAGCAGTGCCCGCCCGAACAAAGCCCACCGACCCGCATCCTTCCGGCACGGCAGCCAGCAGCCCTGCAGGGATAAACCAAGCGCAGGACAATGCCCCGAGCGCCAGTTCCCAGCCCAGCCCCTCGGACCCGCTCACCAGGTACAGCATTCGGAACAGGGAGTCCCCGTCCCTGCCGGCGCTCTCGCTCCGCACCCTCCGGCTGCCCCTGCGGAGCGCCGACATCCCGGGGAGGCGGCGGGGCTGTCACCGGGCGGGCAGCGCGGCCCGGGGCCGCACATCCCCGGCGGCTGCGCCGGCTCCTGCTCCTCCCGGGCACCCTGGGATGCTCTCCGGCTCCTCCCGGGCTGCTCCTGCTCCTCCCGAGATGCTCCCGCTCCTCCCAGGCACCCCGAACCGTTCTCCTGCTCCTCCCGGGCTGCTCCTGCTCCTCCCAGACACCCCAAGATGCTCTCCTGCTCCTCCCAGGCACCCCGAGCTGCTCCTACTCCTCCCAGGCACCCCGAGCTGCTCCTGCTCCTCCCAGGCTTCCCAACCTGCTCCTGCTCCTCCCAGACTCCCCGAGCTGCTCCTGCTCCTCCCGGGCACCCCGAGCTGCTCCCCCCGGTTGCTCCCCGGGGTGTGAGGGGCAGGGCAGCGCCCTCCCGGTCCCGGCAGCCCCGGTTCCCTCCCGCGCCATCTGCTCACCGCGTCCGGGGGTCCGAGCCGGGCGCTGCTGGGATGCGGAGGGCAGCCGGGGAATACCGGGAATAGCAGGAATACCGGGAATATCGGTGCCCGCTGCCTGCCAGCCCACGGCTCGGGAACACCGAGCAGCGCAAGGAACACGGCACGGAATGAAAGGAACTTGCAAGAGCCGGCTCTGCCGCTGGGAAAGCGACCCCGCAAATCCCCCTTTTAATCCCGTCACGTCTACTGCAGCACACGGAAGGTTTGGAGACTTACGCCGGTCTCGAGTAATGCTGCAGAGAGCAGCCGACCTACTTTTCTTGGAAAAAAAATCCCTCCAAGAGGCACGGGCGTGCACACACAGAGCCCATCCACGCTCCCCAAGCAGCACTGCTGCCAGGTAATTGGCTTTACTGCACAGGCACGGGTCTGCAATTAGCAACAGGGAGAAACCGGTGTCCTGCAGCAATTTTAACTGCTGACACTTCTTACACATCCCCAGGTACATTCAAAGGACCACGGCAGGAAAGGAAAATACACAAAGACTGATTTTGAGATTCGGTACAGCACCCATTTTAGCCTTTGGCAACGTGCAACATCATCTACAACCTGCAATTCATACATTCATTTTTCTGGGTGCCCCCTTGGAACCTCAATACTGAAAAGGCCAAAATAATCAGGTCACCACCAGGGCAAGTAACCACTGAAGAAATTCTGGTGTGAAATGTTTCTGATGCTCTGTTGAATAGAGGCTGGCAGAGGGGTATGGCCCCCTGTTTTACAAACAGCCTGAAATTGGTGCTAGATAAAAATAAGCCAAAAAAGGTGGCAGAGAGCAAGCTGTCCTTTCCCCCACTCTTCTCCCTCCCAGCTCTCTCCTCCCCTTGGCCCCCACATGAAATGGGGACAGAAAGGAAAGGCAGAAGTCCACCCCAGAGCAAAAACAACCTGTGGAAAACCTCAGGCCAGGGCCAGCTGCCTGGCTTGAGGAGAAGGGCTGCACCTGGAAAGCGCCTCGCTCGCCACCCTCCACCGAGATGTCACCCCAAGAGATAAGAGGTGAAATTAGATAGGGAGTGAGTCCAGAGAGCAGCAGCTATCCCACACCACTGACACCTCAGCCCTGGAGAAGGGTTTCCAGTATTTTACCAGAGCAGACACTCATCTTTCCTTGTTCTGTATAATGGAACCATTGCTTTGACAACAGCAACAGAGAAGAAAGCTCTGCATTAGCAGGCCTTTAGGATACACAGAAGACAAGTTCCTCAGAAAAAGGGAGGGCTCCTGCTGCACCTCCAAATCCTTCAGCACCACCACAGCTCGGAGGCTTTTGCAGATTAAGAAGCAAAAGCACCACTCCTGAGCAAACACACACCCACGTGCACACATGCTGCCCTGGGGGAAGGGACAGAGGCAGCCACGGACACCAGGAGGAGGAGGAGGAGGACACATTCCAGTGCCTCCTGTGCCACACAGCCCCCTGCCACCTGCCTGGCAAAGGCAGAGGGGCCCAAGGCCAGCTTTTGGTGGGATTTGCCCCACTTACCTTCACACAAAGCCTGTGCTACGAGAGCAGGTGAAGGCGGCTGGGCACCTCGCTCCTCTCCTCTTCCCATCAATCATTAATGTGCCCTGGCATCTCTTTGCTGCCTGGAGAGCCAGGGAGCTTCCTGGGGAAGCTGTCCCTGCTGCAGTGTTCCCTGGGCAGGGATGGAGCCCTGCCCGCCCCAGGAGTGACACCCCAGAGGCTGCTCTGGGATCCCCAGCTCCGAATGCTGCCTCTGTGCTGGAAGGAGGGGAGCTCTGTGTGCACCTGGGGAGCTCTGATGCTGCTCAAATGGGAATTCCCCTGTGACCAGCAGTGAGGGCATGGGAGTGCTCCTGCCCCGCCAAACCCAAAAAGGGCAGAAAAAGAAGGGAAGTCTCCTCTGAGCTCCAGCAGGCACAGCTGGGAGCAGGATGGGATAAAGGGGAAGGTGGCACGAGGGCAGAGCCTTCCCCCTGCCATGTCCAGAAATAACTAACCCCTGTGGAACAGCCCTGAGGACACCACCTTAATCTTCTGTGCCATAATCCCACAAGCATGGAAAGGTGTGGGAGTGCATGGACAGGAAAACATCTTTCTTTTCCTCCTTGACTTCCCATGGGAAAACACACACTGCAAGAACCCTTCCCTCCCATGCATATCAGCTTTCCCAAGCACACAGAAAAGCCAAGGGATTAGGAAAACCCTCAGCTGAGCTTCTTTTCTTCCCCACTAGCATACACTGGAATTTTCCCATGGGAAAACACACACTGCAAGAACCCTTCCCTCCCATGCATATCAGCTTTCCCAAGCACACAGAAAAGCCAAGGGATTAGGAAAACCCTCAGCTGAGCTTCTTTTCTTCCCCACTACCAAACATGGAATTGTCTACAGGCATTGCAGAATAATTTGGGGGTTTCTGCAGTCAGCAAGGAAGGCACTGAGTACAGAGCAGGGACAGCAGCATCCCTGAGACTGCCAAACTGAGGATATTAGATCTATTCCACAGGTACTTGTGGTCCTTCATTTGAGGGAGAACATTAAGCAGTTGAAACAGAAAAAAAAACCAAAACCAAAACAAAACAAACAACTCACCCCCCCACAAATACAGATACATATTTCTGTATCCCAAAAGGGATAAAGTTAACATTTCACAGGCAGGCAGGCAGGAGCTCCTCCTGTCGGCAAGCAGGGCTCCTTAGAGTTGGGAGGGACTCCTCCAGGATGGAATATTAAGCATTAAGGCTGCTAACACCCATTTCTCAGTTTGACTAAATCTGCTGAGCTGCAGAGCTAATCGGGTAATCCTCACGCCCTGTGCAGGCAATTCCAGCTCTGAGCACCCAGGAGCCAAGGGGCAAAGCCCAGCCTGTGGCACAGCAGGGCAGAAAGGCCTGGAAAAGCCAGGGAGAGCACGGGTTTCCATGGGCTGGGCTTGCTGCTCTGCCACAGCTCCTCTGCCAGAGCACGTGAAAATCCCACGGATTTACAGTCAGACACGCCAAACAGCAACAAACACCTCCACTGGCTGAACAAATTCACAGTTAAAAATCACAAAAGTATCAACAAACACCTCCAATACTGGAGAAGAAAGTCACAGTAAAAAGTCACAAAGTATCAACAAACACTTCCACTTACTAAAGAAGAAATTCACAGGTAAAAATCCCTAACTATCAACACCTCCACTTACTAAAGAGGAAATTTACAGGTAACAAAAGTATCACAAACACCTCCAATTACTGGAGAAGAAATTCACAGTTAAAAATCACAAACTATCAACAAACATCTCCACTGACTGAAGAAGAAATTTACAGTTAAAAATCACGAAGTATCAACAAACATCTCCACTTACTAAAGAAGAAATTTACAGGTAACAACTACAAAGTATCAACAAGCAGGGCCACTGACTGAAGAAGAAATTTACAGTTAAAAACCCCCATATATCAACAAACACTTCCAGTTAATGGAAAATAAATTTACAGTTGAAAACCACAAAGTATCAACAAACATCTCCACTTACTGGAGAAGAAATTTACAGGTAAAAATCCCCAAATATCAACAAACACTTCCACTTAACGGAAAAGAAATTTGCAGTTGAAAATCACAAAGTTTCAACAAAGACTTCCACTTACTGGACAAGAAATTTACAGTTAAAAATCACAAACTATTACCAAACATCTCCATTTATTGGAGAAGAAATTTACAGGTAAAACTCATAAACTACCAACAAAGACTTCCACTTACTAAAGAAGAAATCCACAGTTAAAAATCCCAAAGTATCAACAGACATGGCCGCTGAGTGAAGAAGAAATTTACAGTTAAAAATCGCAAAGACTCCACAAAGACTTGCAAAGACTCCACAAAGACTTCCACTTACTGGAGAAGAAATCCACAGTTAAAAATCCCACAGTATCGACAGACATGGCCACTGACTGAAGAAGGAGTTATTTGTACTTACAAGAAGAAGTTCCTCAATAAAAGCTAGAAACAAGCTGTAACCCCCTTCCCTGAGCATTTCACGTTTCCCTTGCACTGTGTGCCTATCAAGGACACAAGGCCAGGCTGGAGTGCCACAAGGGATCAGGAAACAAGAGGCCAAGGTCTTTTCCTTCCTTTCTCTGCAGTGCAGCAGCAAGGGACCAGCCCAGAGCTCGCTGCGACACAGCTGGGTTAGAGCAGGAGAGAAAACAGGCACGGGGGGGAAACACCAACAAACCGAGATCTAATTCTCATTAACTGGGGAGAAAAACAGCTGTAAGCTCTCAGCATCACCTATATCACAAATACCTCAAAGCAATCAAGATAATCTCCGGGATTGTGCCTCAGCGCCACCAATCATCACCTGCTGTCACCACCGACCACTGTGGAAATCGATGGCAATTAGCAAGCCATTTGCAAAGCTCTCGGCTGTAGCTGGAGAGTTCTGCTTCAGTTTGAGGTGGATTGGCTGTGATTAGTTTGCAGTTAGAAACCTGCACGTGAGGATGCTACTGCTGTAAGGAAACACAGTTTAATTCACATTTGTACTAAGCCTAGCAATCAAGAAAGAACAAGAAATCCTAATAATCCTAATAATGGGGTTTAGAGGAGCTGCTCTGGGGATGGAGGTGATAAACCAGCCCTTCTACAAACTGTGGGGAACAGTATCCCAGGTACTGGAGATGTGAACCCACCCTGGGAAAAGGGCATGGATCTGAAGAGGCAGCAGGTGACGTGCCACAACCAAAGCCATGGCTTGTTCCATCCAGGATCTTCCTCAGACACCTTCACAGATCCCATCTGGGATCACCCACAGACACCTTCACAGATCCCATCTGGGATCACCGATAGACACCTTCACAGATCCCATCTGGGATCATCCACAGACACCTTCACAGATCCACCTGGGATCACCCATATTCACAGATCCCACCTGGGATCATCCACAGACACCGTCACAGATCCCATCTGGGATCATCCACAGACACCTTCACAGATCCACCTGGGATCATCCACAGACACCTTCACAGATCCCACCTGGGATCATCCACAGACACCTTCACAGATCCACCTGGGATCATCCACAGACACCTTCACAGATCCCATCCGGGATCATCCACAGACACCTTCACAGATCCACCTGGGATCATCCACAGACACCTTCACAGATCCCATCCGGGATATCCACAGACACCCTCACAGATCCCATCTGGGATCATCCACAGACACCTTCACAGATCCCATCCGGGATCATCCACAGACACCTTCACAGATCCACCTGGGATCATCCACAGACACCTTCACAGATCCCATCTGGGATCATCCACGGACACCTTCACAGATCCCATCTGGGATCATCCATGGACACCTTCACAGATCCCACCTGGGATCATCCTTCACAGTTTTCCCAGGAAAGGTGGGAACTGAACCTGCTCACCTTGCTCATCTTCTCGGCCTCGTCGGACGACTCCAGGTCCTGCGCTTCCGCCTCCTCCGGGGCTGTCTCAGCTGAGCTGTCGGGGTCACTGCAGAGGGAGTGCCCTGCCAGAGTAACAAGGGTGTGAAAACATGGCCAGAGCTCCCCAAAATCCCCAGGAACAGCTGCTGCAGCCCTGGAGCTCCCATGGAACACCAACATCCAGAGGCACCCAAGGACCTGCGAGGAGGGTTTGCAGACAGGTGTAACAACAAACAGGTTACGACCACACATCATTTCCCTGGCAGCTACAGACTCAGAGATAAGGCTAAAATGTCACACTCAAGTCCTGACATCCAGCTTGCACTGCCTGGCTGGTGAGCAGTGCCAAGAGCTTTCCAGCCCAGTGGTTTCACGTGGAAACTGGGAGTATGCAGCTCTTGGTGCTGGCCAGCCTGCCCTGCCCACATTCAGCTGCTGTTCAGGCAAGCTTTTAGACCCTCTTATTAAAAATAAATTGCACCACTGTGCAAGATTTCCCACTTTGTTATGTCCAGAGGTAATCTGGAAAAGCCAGAGTTCAGAAATCTGGAAATAACTTCAGAACAAATTCTGCGTGCTGGGATGGAGCCAAATTGGGCATTGATGAAATGGAAGGACATAAAAGGCAGCTCAGAGCTCAAGCCCCTCTTCTGAAAAGGGAGGGCTTACCTTGGAAAAAGATGTGCCTGGAGGGGTTGTTTGGCATCACAGAATCTCTTTGAAGAAGTGTTTTGTCTGTAAGAAGTCTGGTTTTCTGAGCCTTGCCCAGATTTTATCAAATCTCACTATCAGCTTTCTGCTCTCTCTATTAATGTGTATAAAAGAATGTTCAAGGTGCCCATTTAAAAAACCAGAGAAAGTAAGTGCCGTGTGCCTTAATTTGCATGGGACAGTCTGTGTTTTGTCACTGCAATTAATTTCCCTTCTCAAGCCGTGTGAAATGCACCTTGCAGCTGTTTCTCAGCCCAAACCAAGGTAATAATATTTGTTCAGTTTATTTTAAGGCACCCCTTTTCCTTTTCCTGCATGCCAAAGCCCCGTTTAACCGTTTCCTGCACTTCCAGCCAGCAGACAGGGATCTCCCACAGGAGCAGACACACAGCACGTGTGCTCAGGCTGTTCCTGATGCCTTTGGCCAGCAGGGACCTGAGCAGGTTTATCTGCTGCTCGTTAAATGCAGCCAGAGCAATAAAGCTGCACGTTCCTGCCCCTGAAAAGCTCCCAGCTCCCGCCCCACTTCTGTCAGGATCGTTCCATCACCTCCTTTTTGCCTGGGCATCCTTATTTAGCTCTGCCAGGAGAGTGAGCGTGCTGCTTCCCTTCCTGCTGACCACTGCCATTTGCTGCCTCCATGGCATGTTCAGGAATTAGAAGGGGAAATCCAAAAAGCAGCAGGAAAAGGGGCTCAAACCCCTGCGTGTGGCCCCAGCACAGGGGGAGGTCTCAGGAGCCCCTCACCTGTGACAGTGTGACCAGTGCCCATTAAACAACTCCACCTGTGGCTACAACCAGCACAACAGAAGGAAGTTTTCCATCACTGCAGCAAAGGTGCTGGGGCTTAAAGGTCTGGAAAATCATGGAAAGCTTCAGCACAGCCCAGCACTTGGCTAGAATTTTCCACAACTGCTGCTTCCAGTTTGCAGGGCTGGCATAACTCAAGGTTTTAATGAGAACTCCACAAGGTGTGGTACCTCTCCCAAAGCCTCCTTCTTGCTGCCAGGCTATATATTTATTTCTTACTATCTGTAGATTTATTTTAGTGCCATGGGAATAAATATCCCGAGCCAAGCTCTGCCAGCTGCAGCACAAAGCTCCAAGTGTGCACCCTGCTAACACAAAATACACACCAGGAATCCTGCAGCTCAGTGCCTAAGCTTCAAAAATACCCCAATATCATCTGTTTGGGCAGCTTGACAGCAGCTCCCTAATCCAAATGCTGCCAGGGAATGGCCCTGTTATGACAAGAGAGTGCCTCACTGAAGAGGCTCTGCCATTAAATGCACCATTTTTGACAGGAGTTGTTAGGGAATGGTGTCTTGGATTAAATTTTTATTTAAGATGGCATTTCACCTATAAATCTGCAGTGAAACAGGGGAGTATGTCCTTTTTTCTTCCTTGCAGAAGAATTCTGGTTAGCTCTGAAACAGTGACCCATGAAAGGAGTGCCCTGGGATGCTGGGGATGGGATTTATTTCCGTGGGGAAATCGGGAAGGAGGGATTATCTTCCATGGGGAAATCGGGAACACCAGCCTTGCCTCCTGTGCAGGACAGAGGCCGCCAGAGGGCGAGGCAGCACCGCAGCAATTTGGGGAACTGGGGATGAAAAATGAAATTTTATCCCAAAGCCCTCCGGTGGCTGCTGCAGGAAGTGCCCCGGAATTTATTCATCAAGAACAAGAACTGTGCTACAGCAAGTCTGAAATCAGCTCCGTGAAAGTAACCCTGAAGAAATGAGGGTCACTGGTGGCCTCAGCTGGTTCTGAAATCCAAATTCCTCAGCCCAAGGGGGCCTGTGCTGGACGAGGATGGAATGAAAACCAGTGGCTGTTCTTAGAGTGCAGCAGGAGCTTGTTTCAGTTTTACAGCATGGATTTAGCCTGTGTGAGAGTAACTCCAGCCTCTGGCTGCTCTCTGAGCCCCAGAACAACAAACTCCCTAAAACTAAACCTGTTCCTGTCCAGGAGACTGAAACACCCTTTCCAAGCAGGGGGACACTTTCTTTTCCAACCTTTATCCACTCTGCATGGTGATTTATGAGCTTCACGTTATCCCCCATGCTAAAGGCCTCCAAAATCCAGGGGCAGGCAAAGTCTAAACCCCAGAGACTGTTCCACACTGAATAAAGGGAGTGGAACAAACAAATTGGGTGCTACTCCCATTCCCAAATCCCCTTCCAAGAGCAGAATACCTTCCTGATGGCCTGGGCAGGTCCAAGGCTGTGCTCCCAGCTTTCAGCTCATTCCCTGCACCCAGGGGAGCAGAACACTCCTTGAGGGGAGGGCAGACAGACCCCAGCGATCCTTTTAGGCAATCAGGAAAACCTGCTGTGGGCTAATCCTCCTCAGCCAAATTTATGCAGGCTGTGCTACAGGAGAGAACCAGAGCCAGGAAAAGCAGTAACAGATGAAAGGAACAGAACCTGTGGCTCTGCAAAGGCAGTGCAGCTCCACAGGGCTTTAAGCATCCATCGTGCCCAGGGTGGCAGCTCTCACATCAATCACAGATACAAACCCAAGGGCACTCCCAGAACAACCTGCTAACCCTGCACGGTGAGGTACCCACGGCCTCAGAGCTGGACTGCACCTCCAGCCCCCAGCTCAGCACGGGCAAGGGAGCTCCAGGTGAGGGCAGAGCTGTGAGAGATGGCAGATTTAACAGGAGCTCTGGCAGACACTCCAGGGAGCTCAGAAACACAGCCCTGCTTTGCTCCTCTGCACCTCCCATTGAGCAGCAAAACACCTTTAAAAAAAAAAAAAAGTGACGCATATCTTTCATATTTTGAAAATAAACAATATCCTTTGCCTCATACAAGAAATAAAATCTACCCTTTGCTGCCTTCACAGCTGAGGGACTGCTAGGGAAGGAGATAATCCAGCATGATCCTGGACCAGTGCTGGATTCCTGGAGAAGGGATGTGCCCACAGGTGCTGGCACTGCCACCCTGCACAGGGGGCTGCAGTGCCTCGGCCACAGACTGAATCTGTGGCCTGGAAACAAAAAAAAGCATTCAGCAGAAATCCTGGAGCTCATCTGCCTGGCCAGCCAGGCTGCCTGCAACCAACAAGGACACAAATAAATAGGTCAGTGGGTATTTCATACTTGACTGCTCTCTGCAAGAAGCTGTGGAGCCAAGAACAAAAATCCAAGATGAACAAAAATCCAAGGTAACCCCACAATATCCCAAATGCAAGCAGAGACCCCTTTTTAAATGTCATGTAGGTAATGCATCCCTGCCAAAGCACAGGAGCAGAAAAAGAAATTCTTCAGTAAAACAGCAGGAAATGGGTGGGGAAGATCAGCCGCCTCCCAGTCACACATTGGGTGCAAGTGTAGAGCCTTGATTTCACTCCCACCTCGGGCTAAGCCATCCCAAATTATTTCATGTGGCAGCTACAGAAGCTGCCAGGGACAGCTGCACTCCTCCTGCTGGCTGGGAGAAATATTCCCCTCCATTTGGGGGGGACAGAGGCACATCCCAGCCTGATCCCTGCCTTCAGAAGGAATGTGAGTGTCGGGAGAGCCCTGAGCACAGAAATGCCAGCTCCCAACCCTGTGCTCCCAGGGCACACTCACCTCAGGGAAAAGCTCAGCTGCCAGCCCCAGCACTCAGGGCTTCAGTGACAATCACAACAGGCTTGTGAGAAGCTGCTGCTGAGCAGCAAGTGGGGGCATCTTGTGGCCAGCTGGGAAAATGTACAAGACTACCTGGATTTTCAAGCACAAAAGCCTAACTGGGAAGGCTTCCATGCAATTTAGAAGGGGAAAATTTCTTGAAAATGTTGAATTTTCACTGCCTGTGTAGGTTTAGTCCACATCTTACACAAGGCTGCCTTTAGCAGTCCCCTCAGAAGGATTTTCAATAATTTTGTGTGGAAGCTTTTCTGGCTCCCCCTTTTCCACTTGCTACGAATATCACACTCCCCAAAACCAGTCTCAGCTCAGAACACTTTTGATTACCTAGAAACTACTTCATTCTGGCAATCCCACTGATTTTTCCTGTATTTTAAATGATCCAAAAAAACTGAAGCAAGAGGAACCACCAGTGTCCTCTTCTGTTGTAAGATCTAGAGGAGCCCATAGAAATTCAGGAGCCAAACTTGTGGCAAACAATTCCCAGTTGCTATATGCCCTGGGGAGCCTGGGCAGTGCCAGCACCCTCCAGGATCCAACAAACCTCCCTGCCACTGTCCCAGGGGGCAGAGACTGGAGCTGCAGACCCCAGTGAGATCCCCTCAGTCTCCTCTCCTCCAGCTGAACATTCCAGGAGCCCCAGCTGCTCCTTGTGTGGCCCCTCCAGACCCTTCCCCACCCTCGTGTCCCTCCTTTGGGCACCCTCCAACAGCTGGAGACCTTTTTTATGTTGTGGTGGTGTCCCAAACTGCACACAGAATGCTTTAACTCTTCTTCCCCTCGCCACACGCAGGTCCTGTGGGCATATCCAGAGGTAAAAGCACCTCCTGAGCTGCCCAGAAGGGAGCTCTTGGTTCTGGGACTGTCCTGGGCCCAGCCAGAGGTACCTGTGGTGATGACACAGGTGTCACAGGCTGATGGCACAGCCATCCTTGCCCCTCACTCCTGCCCTGTCCCTCTGCTCACTGCCTGGCTGTAGCTGCCAGGGAGAAACCAATTTATAGTAACAGTGGGTGCAGGCAGATAGAGAGAAGGTAGAGAAAGGAAAAGACAGAAGTCTGTGTGCCTGCTGCTAATCCCAGCAGCAATAATGGCCATCAAACACGGCCTCACACCACTCTGTGTGTGCCTGGCTGCCCAGGAGCAGGACTTCAGTCACAGAGCCAAAGACACTGACCTGGCACCTGCTCCTCTGCAAGGAGAAAGTGACACAGCCCGGCCGAGAGCCGGGAGCCTGATAACCTTTGCACACTGCAAGTAAGCCCAGCTTGGTGCTGCTATTTTAGGGGTGTTTGCCAGGGTAAAGGACCCCGTGCCCAGCTCAGGCTGCGGCTCCCTCCCTCCCTCCCTCCCGGCGGGGAATGAGCCCTCAGCACGGTCTGCGTGCTGCCCCCGTACCTTGGCTGCCCCCGGGGAAGGGCAGGGCGCCATCGCCGGGCTCCGGGGGGTTCTCGGGGCGCCGCGGGGGCCGGCCCAGCCGCTGGGGCTCCTCGGGCTCGGCGTGGGTGCGCACGGTGAGGCCCAGCGCGGGCTGCAGCAGCGCCTCCTTCAGCAGCGCCGGCTCCAGCTCCGCCGCGGCCCGCTGGTTGATCTGCAGCACCTCGTCGCCAGCCTTCAGGCCTGGGCACAGGGACACGGTGACACAGTGACACAGGGGCACGGTGACACGGTGACACAGAGCAGCGGGTCACGCGCGCTCCTCGCGGCCCGCTGGTTGATCTGCAGCACCTCGTCGCCAGCCTTCAGGCCTGGGCACAGGGACACGGTGACACAGGGACACAGTGGCACAGGGCAGCGGGTCACGCGCGCTCCGGGGGTGCTTGTGGCTGGGCGGAATCATCAATGACTGCAGTGGCACCCAGATGGGATGGACAGGGTGAGGTCTGCCCCAGTGCCACCCCAAGGGCTGAGTGCCCAGGGTGACAAGTCCCCTGTCCTGGATTGCTAACAAATTGGATTCTATTTGCCATCTGTATGGCTGTTGTCTTCTGCTCAGTGGGCAGCTTTCCTTATCTCTTCCACACCCACTCCTGCTGATAACAAGCTATGGAATGTCCCTGCATGGCTGATAAGAACCACAGCATCCATTGGGAGATGCTCCGCCCAGGGGGAGGAGCCCAGCATTCCTACCTGGATATAATCTGCAGATGTGGGGACACCAGCACAGCTCATCTCTTCCACACCCACTCCTGCTGATAACAGGCTATGGAATGTCCCTGCATGGCTGATAAGAACCACAGCATCCCATTGGGAGATGCTCTGCCCAGGGGAAGGAGCCCAGCATTCCTACCTGGATATAATCTGCAGATTCTGGAATAACAGCACAGCTTCTCCACTGGATTCCCAGAGGAACAGCTGTCCCTTCCACTGGATATTCAGAGGAAGACTACACCTTTCTACAGGATCCCTGCTCCAGCAGAACCACCCCTGACACTGCAGGAGGACTGCAGCCACCATTCCAATTGGATGCTACCAACACCCTAACCCAGAGGGTGTCAGGCTGTGTCTGACTCTATCACTGTTGTTTTGGTTTACTGCACTGCTTATTTTATCCTTTCATTTCCTTCCCTAATAAAGAACTGCTATTCCTGCCCTATATTTGTTGCCTGAGGGCCCCTTAATTTAAAATCTATAGCAATTCGGAGGGAGGGGTTTACATTTTCCATTTCAGGGGAGGCTCCTGCCTTCCTGAGCAGACACCTGTCTTTCCAAACCAAGACATCCCTGATCCCCTTTTTCCTCAGGGCACAGCCACTGTGCAGGCTGCACCCCAGCACAGCGACCCTTGCTGACCGCCACGGCAGCACAGGGCTCCTCAGAAGGCAGAGTCAGCCCTGCTCAGCCGGTCATGGCTCCTTCAGCTGCTTCCAGCAGTTATTTATAGCAGCAGCGCCCCAGGGAGAAGGGGATGTGCAGGGAAGCAGCTGACTCCCCGGGATGCTGAGGGCAGCCTGCAGCCCTGCCAGGTGACACGGCAGTCCTGCTCTCCCTGAGGTGACACCGCAATCCTGCCCTTCCTGAGGTGACATGGCATTCCTGACTTTTCCCGAGGTGACACAGCATTCCTGACTTTTCCCGAGGTGACACAGCATTCCTGACTTTTCCTGAGGTGACATGGCAGTCCTGCCCTTCCTGAGGTGCCACAGCATTCCTGACTTTTCCTGAGGTGACATGGCAGTCCTGCCCTTCCTGAGGTGCCACAGCATTCCTGACTTTTCCCGAGGTGACACAGCAATCCTGCCCTTTCCCGAGGTGACACGGCATTCCTGACTTTTCCTGAGGTGACATGGCAGTCCTGCCCTTCCTGAGGTGACATGGCATTCCTGACTTTTCCCGAGGTGACACAGCATTCCTGACTTTTCCTGAGGTGACATGGCAGTCCTGCCCTTCCTGAGGTGACACGGCAATCCTGCCCTTCCTGAGGTGACACGGCAATCCTGCCCTTCCTGAGGTGACACGGCAATCCTGCCCTTCCTGAGGTGACACGGCAATCCTGCCCTTCCTGAGGTGACACGGCAATCCTGCCCTTCCTGAGGTGACACGGCAATCCTGCCCTTCCTGAGGTGACACGGCAATCCTGCCCTTCCTGAGGTGACACGGCAATCCTGCCCTTCCTGAGGTGACACGGCAGTCTTGCCCTTTCCCGAGGGGACGCAGCATTCCTGACTTTTCCTGAGGTGACACAGCAGTCCTGCCCTTCCCCACGGCCAGCTGGGCCCTCCCTGAGCAGCAGCAGCAAGCTGGAGAGGGGTTTAATCCCAAATAACCAGGGGCAGGCAGTGCCAGAGCCCGGCTGCTGGACCATCCCCATCTCATCCTTGCCTTCACAGGGATGACAGCTGGGATTTACAGCGGCCACAGAACAGGGGTGACCATCCCTGCCATGTGCTGGCACCCTGAAAGCTGCATGAACCCTCCAGGAGACAGAGTGCTGACCCACACTGCAGCAGGGAGCTTCCTCAGGAAAATGGAGATCTCCCTAAATGCCTGTAATTGTGCCCAGAAACTCCAGTGTACAGTTTCAGGGAGAATCAAATGAACTAGATAGAGTAGCTACAGAGTAAATGGACTGTAAAATCATAGCTGAAAGAAGGACAAAACAAGGCAAGTCAAGCATTCCGCATTATTTAATTTATTCTACTTAGTGATTCTGTGGCATTATAGTAGCTCACTAATAGGCCTGCAACCATAAACACTGGATCTGGGCTTAATTTACTCTTTGCAGTCTTTGTTTTGGATCATTTGGAATAAAGCCTCACATCTATCTCAGTGCAGTCCAGGAGCTCCCATTCCAATAGGGAATGCCTGCCCTCCTAAGGCAGCCCAACAGAAGAAACAAAAGGATAAACCACAAAAATTACCAGGAGAAAATAAAAGTCTTCTAACTGGAGGAAAGACTGAAAATGAAATGCAGCACCTCATCTGATGGAGGGCAGTCAAATGCAGGCAATGCACGTAAACAATGGGATGCACAGAGGCTTTTCCCCCAGGGAATCTTGTCCCAGTGTCCTGCTGCTCACACAGCAGTGCCTTTCCAGGCCAGCTCTGGGCAGCCACGCTCCCTGAGCTGCTCCCAGTGCCTGTGCTTGCACTGCAGCCCCGCAGGAGGCACTCTGTGCTCACACATCCACCCGAGCTGCTCTGCCAGCAGGCTCCAAAAGCAAGCGGGGGAGCCCTGATGAAACCCCCATCCTTCCTCTCCTAAAACCCACACAGGGTGTCCCTTCCCTGTGGCAGCCTGGCAAGGAGCCCCCCAGCCCTGCCCAGGGCTTTTGGCAGGATATCCCTCCTGTTAACCAGGGAATGCTGCAGGTCTGAGCGACAGAATCTTTTCATGTCCAACACACAGCTACGTGGGTTTCTGAGGCTGGGGTGCACCTCCAGGCTGTGCCCCATTCCCTGACCACTGCTGCTGCCTGCACTGTGCCCCTTTGGCCACTCATGCCCAAGCACAGTGGCCAGCCCAGGGCACAGAGCTGCCAGGGCAGCTCTCCATCAGCTGGGCTGGCTCAGTGGAGTGCCAGGGTCAGCACCAGGCCAGGGGCTGCAGCAGCCCGGGCTCAGCAGCCTTTGGAGCAGCTTTTGGCGAGGGCCAGCTGCTGAGTAAGCTCTGCAAGGCCACGTGAGCCTCGCCAAGAGAGCTCTGAAGGAGCTTCCGAGGGCTCTGCGCACACCAGTGGCCATGAAGGGATGAGGATTTCTCAGCCCTCGTGGTCCCCATGCTCTAGCTCAGAATGTGGGTGGGCTGCAGCTGCCCTGTGCAGCAGGGAGGCAGCGGATGGGAGATGCAGTGCTTGGCCTCAGCTGGGAGCAGCTGCACTGAAGCAGCCCGGCTGCCCCTGCTGCCTTCTGCCCCAGCCACAGGGGCACAGGGATGCTTTCAGTGTATTCACGTGGCAGGACTGAGCTGGGAGGGCTCTGGGGAGTGTTTTACCTTTCTTGAAAGCCAGGCCCGTCTCCTTGACGCCGTTGACGTAGAGCCGGCGAATCCCCTCCTCTTCCACCGAGGACAGAGAGAAACCTGGGGAGACACCACGAGAGCTCAGAGGGAGCCAGCCCCTTCCAGGGTGTCCAGCCACCTGCCCTGCAGCCTGTGAGCAGGCAGGAATCCCTCCCCTCTCACCTTTATAAACACAAAGGCAAAGCTCAGCAGGGAAAGTGGCTCTAACAGAAACCTGAGCTGAATTCCTGAGTGCATACACGAGTTACCTGCAGACATATTTGAGGACACCACAGCTGCAGAGCCTTGGGACAGACCCCCAGCTCTCTTGCCATCAAAGGTCACTCCAGGGGGTTCTGCTGTTTGCAGACCAAAGCTGCACAGAGCCGTGGTTTGGGACAAAGTCGGGAATCCCAGAGGCACCACCTCAAACTCAGGCAGGGCACACCACCTCCTGCTAGAACAGAGTGCTGACCTCTGCTTTTTGAGATTCAGGTCTGTAAAAATGCCCCTTTCCCTCTGCCCCCCGTGCTGGCACACCCTGTCATTCGCCAGGTCTCTGGGCACACGTTTCATGGTCACCAGAGAGCTGCAGAGCACTCTCGGAGTGGTAGTGCTGCCACAGCTTCATGCTGAACACTGCAAATGGGACTGGGGGCTTTGGGCTGGGGGATTTGGGGATTTTCCTGCCATTTGTGGGTGACACAGTAAGATAACAACTGTAAAGGAAATACAACTGCCAAGTGAAATGCAGGTTGTTTGTTTACTGTGGAGAGTTATCTAAAGCAGAACATTTGCCTTTCTGAAACTTCATTACTCCCCAAATGAGTGCAGGCAACCATTTGCTCTCTCTTTTTCTAGCGACTAGAAAAACATTTACAAACCTCTGGGGGGAGTCGTTTGTTTTGACATGGAATCAGCCACCAGCCAAGCGGTGCAGATGTGCTGGGAGCCTATCCTGACTTTAGGACTCCTTTCAAGCTGATCCTTATGGCTGAGAGTTATTTTTTTCATCCACGATTTTAAAATAAAATTTTAAAAAGGAAGAAGAAAAGAGGGGGAAGAACGTGGCAGCTCAGAAGTGAGAAGCATATGGCCTTTCATGACTTACTGAGCTACTTGGAACCTGCCTGCAAGCTACTGGGGCTGAATCAAGTGAAATTGGTGAAGCTCACTCAACACTCCAGCTCTGGCAGAGAGAAGAACTCTCCACTAAAAGAGCAGCTGTAAAACGTGGTAGTTATTGGCTGTCATCACCACAAAGCCTACCTGGAAAACCCTGGAAGAACAGCAGAGTGTGCCCAAGGCTGCAGTTTGAGTCAGCACAAGGCATCAGCTCTAAGAGCCCTTTGCCACTGAAATGCTGTTTTGGGCCAAACTGCACACATTAAAAGCAGGCTGAGGGGCAGCTCAGGCTCTCACTGGGAGGAGATCAGCATGTCCAAGCAGCCCAAGCTCCACCTCTCCTACAAGGAAAGGCTGAGGGAACTGGGGTTGTTCAGCCTGGGGAAGAGAAGCTTTGGGAAAGCAGCTTTCCTGGAAGGAGCCCACAGGAACGATGGAGAGAGACTCATGACAAGGAGTGACAGGATGAGGGGGAATGCCTTCAGACTAAAAGAGAGCAGGTTTAGATGGGATTTTGGGAAGGAATTCCCTGTGAGAGTGGGCAGGCCCTGGCACAGGGTGCCCAGAGAAGCTGTGGCTGCCCCTGGATCCCTGGCAGTGCCCAAGGCAAGGCTGGACAGGGCTTGGAGCAACCTGGGATAGTGGAAAGTGTCCCTGCCATGGCAGGGATGAGCTTTAAGGTCCCTCCCAACCCACAGAATTCTGGGATTCTGGATTCCTCCATGAGAAAACCTCTGCCTCCTTCAATCCATCAGGCCTGAATGCACACACAGTTCCTTCTTAATTCATCCTTCAGCCATACCCATAAATCCTGCAGTTATTCCTGGCAGAAAGGGCATAAGGAGCAATTACACAGGTTGTCATCAGCTTTAAGAGATGAGGGATGGGCAGCTGGCAGCAGCCTGAAGTGCTGATCTCACACACACAGTTAACCCTCCACAGACAGCTGTGACCCTGCCCTGCTGGATCCCCACGGCTGTCACAGTGGCTGGACCTGGATGCCAGGGCTGTCCCTGCCAGGCACTCAGGTGACAAACACCTCAGGCCAGTGCTGTGCAGCCCACGGGGACAGCAGGGATGTGCAGCTCCAGCTGGCTGCCTTCCACAGGGGCTGCACACAAGAGAGGAAGGGCAGCAGTGGGTGCAAGCCACAGTGAGGCAAAAACACAACCATCAAACTGTGCAGGGACTCTGGAACACAGGTGGGAAGGGATGGGTGCTGACCCAGGCAGAGCCTTCTCTTCACTGCAAAGTTCCCATGGCAGGAGAACAAAAACCTGCATCCCTGAGTGGCTTTGAACAAATCCACCTCCAGAGAACCCCTCAGCCCCTGGCTGGTGACCATGCCAGCACCTTCCTGATACACCCACCAGCTGGAAGCCAAGGATTCTTACTGACTTCTGCCCTCACAGCCCTGGCAAAGAGAAGAGGACCAGCAAAGAGGGGAGAAATCTGTGCTCAGGCCATAGCAGAGCATCCCATGAGAGATCCTGGCCAGACCCCCCAGGAGTGCCTCTCACTGCCCCAGACACACTGCTGGCAGCAGGAACACCACAGAATGCTCCCAGGTGAGCTCTCTCTGAGATGTGGTGTTGGAATGAGGTGATCTTTAAGGCCCTGCCCAGCCCAAAGTGCCCCAGGACTGTGTGACTTCAGCACACACTCGTCACTGGATGAGCACACAAGGAGACACACAGACCACAGAAATCCTTCTGCCAGTTAGAGGCAAACCACACTTGGCTGTTTTCCCTCAATGGGAGAGAAGTCAGCTTTTTTGGGGTGCTTTGAGCATTCCCTGCTGCAGGGTCAGAGCACTGCCAGCTCCATCCCACACCTCACAAGCTGATCTCATCTCACGGGACTCGATTTTACTTTTTTTTTTCCATTTATCCCTTAGAAAAAAAGAAGAAAAAGAAATAACCAGGAAATGCTATGAGAGCCCCAATTCTTGCAGTGCTTTCAGGCACTGCATAAATATGAACCCTGAACCACCACTGGGCTGGTGAGTATTTCTTTCTTAGGCCTTCAGTATTCCAGCCCCAGTCAGTCCCACTGCTTTGTAGCAGAGCTCAATATTCCAATGGCCTGCAGCTGTATAATAAACAGTTTGGGGACTCAGAATTATTCTAGTCATTAAAGCAGAATATTGAGATAAACAGCAAAAAGATGCAGATTGGCTTCCTGTGGGGGGGTTGCACAGATAACTCTAACACCCACTCCAGAACTGTAATTGCCAGGCCAAAGGGCAAGCTCACAGGCTGGGGGGCTGCAACCTGAAATGCCTGAAAGCTGAGGAGTGTGAGCTGCACAGAGATGAGAGATTCTGCTGAAATCACACAGGAGAGCCTTCCCTGCTTGGTGTTTCACACGGCTCTGCCACGTGTCAGGTCCTGGCTCGGGTGTCCATGGCACATCCTCGGGGGCTGGAGCATCCCTGGGCCACCCTGGAGCCAGCCATCCCAGCCTCAGGAACACGGGGCAGGCAGGAGCCCACCCTGGGTGCCCTGGCAGGTGAGAAGAAGCCCAAACAGCCTCTCTGGAGCTGCCTGGCCACAGCACTCAGATGCCTCATGCTCCCAGGGATGCTCCCGAGGAGGGGCAAGGAGGAAGCAGTGAGGAGGAGGAGGAGGAGTGGAGCTGCAGGCTGTGGGCAGCGTGGCAGCCCCAGCAGGGCCCTGGAGGCTCCTGTGAGATGTGACAGCTGGCACAGGACGCTGCTCCCACCCCCAGCCTCCGTGGGTGGCTCTGAGAGCAAGGAGCAAACGCTGATCCCCTGCACACCCTGCAGCTCCAGGAGAGCCTCGTTCAGAGCACTCCAAACAAAGCTGCCCTCCTCCAGGGCACCTGAACGCTGCTGTGGGCGGCTCAGGAACCAGGAGTGCTTCTCTCGCTGCTCAGGAGACCTTTCAGGTGCATCAGCAAACAGCAGGGAAGAACCTGCTGGAACTGACTGGGGAGAAACAGCCAAACAAGGCAGGGAGCAACTCACCATAAATATCAGAGGATGCATCAGACTTCTCCATCTGAATGTGCTGGGTAATTTTCTCACAGATTTCTATTTCCTTGTACAGCTGAATAGAGGGGGAAAAAAACAAACACAAAAATATGTTACCGTGGGAGGACACATCAATTGTAATGGTTTGGAACAGATTTTTGGTTTTTAATTACAGGCAGAAGAGAGGGACTGTGGTCATTATTTACCAAACAGTTTCTCTCCACCTGTGTGAGAGGCATTAGCAGTGCCACTCAGCTCTGCTGTTAGAACACAGTTAGAGAGGAGGATGCAGTGTTTTCCCACCCCCACCACAAAACAGAGCACGCATCTATTTCCCTCAGTCAATACCATCTTGAGAAACAGCTTCTGTTCCTGTTCTCCTAATTTACAGGTAGTAATAGCTTAATGTTTTATATTATTTTAATGAAGACATTGCAGGAGTTCAACTATTCAACAGCATTAAAATCACAAGGAGTGATTTTGTTTCTTAAATACATTTCTGCATTACCAGACTATCAGATTTGCTGTACCTCAGCCTGACATTTCACCTTTAACACCTTGATGTTTATTTGTACCAAGGAAAGCCCCCGAGTCTTTGAAATGGTCATTAGCATCCTTCCTGGGAGACCAGCACAAATTCACACCTAGGCATCAGCCCAGAAGTCCCTCCATGCAGCTGCAAATCCCTCAGCCTTTCAGCACTGAAGTAACAAACCAGCCTTTGTCTTCGGAAAAAATCACAGCCCCAGGTGAAGGAGAGCCCACAGGTGAATATTAATTCTGTTTACATGCCGCTGTGAGCGTGTAAAAACGCAATTCGCAATAATTAACATTTTGAAACTCAGTGTTTGGACTGCAGTATTGACTATTCCTTTAGAAAAGAAGAGGAACTTGTTTGCAGAAGGTTTTCCTAATAAAAGTGTCATTTTATCTCCTGCTTCTACCAGCACTGCAAAAATCAGTATTACAGAAGAGCTACAGCCCCACAGAAGTAACTCCGTGCTCTGCCCAAACAAGCCCACAGAGAGCAGCAAACAAACCAAGTTTTTTGATTTAATATCCCCCCATCAGACATCATCCTGCAGCACCCATCTCCACCATTCCCTGCACAGTCCCACTGACAGAGTTTTGGGTTAATTACAGCTTTTCAGAATAAACAGTAAGTGAGGACTGTCAATCCAACACCCTCTCAACACAAGACAAGTCCCCAAAGTCCTTCCAGACAACGACAGCTAAAAGCTGTCTCCTCTGAGCTTTAATTTTCCCCAACTGTATCACACTTGCCAGTCCTAGCACTCCTTTAGCACTTTCTCACTACTTTTTGTTGTTGTTGTTGTTGACAGCATTAATGGAAAATCCCAGAAGTCCTTTGCTAAACGAGCAAAAGCTCCATAACTAGCAAAGTTTTACATTTTCTAAGTAAACCAGCCACCAATGAAAATGACCTTAAAAAGGTTTACAGCATGCCTGTGTAAAATCACAGTTAAAGCATGACACTAATCCTGTTTGGTCTTTTTTTTTAATCTCTCATGGCAAAATTCCTTTGAAGTCTGCTTTCGAGATGAGCGAGATGAAAACAGCCAGCTGAGGCAATTAAGGAAGAATATTCTCACACATAACTCCAGACCTCCCTGACCTCAATCTTTACCTTACCATCAGGAAAAGAAACCAAGAAACACCCAACAACTTGTGTATTTTCCCCCTCTTGAAAACTCAGACAGTCTTTGAAACCTCAATGGACAACATGAACAACAGGAAAAGACAACTTGGAGGGAAGTTAAGCTTCAATGTACCTCGGAGTGACTTTCACACATTGCCCGTGGCCATCCCTCCTCTCTCCCCAGACACAGCCCCACACAAATGTGAGCTAAACACCAACACAGGATGAAAGGTTTGGAGAGATCCCTTTGCTGAAGGCCAATTTGCTATGGTCTGCAAAGCACCATAATTGCAAAGCGAAAAGCATAACTCTGCGTGCTCCAGAAGGTCAGATAAACACTAATTAACAGCGTCCTAGCCGGTGTCACCTCATTAGCCCAGCGGGCAGCATTACCAGCTCATAGATCTCCTCCTCTGGCTTTGGCACGTAGAAGTGGATCTGGTTCTCCAGCAGGAACTTGAGGCGCAGGTAGTGAGCAGAGCAGTCCAGCTGGTGTGTCTGCAAGAGACAGGAGCCTTCAGACACAAAAGCACTCTTCCTCACCTCTGACCCCCCAGCAGCACCTTCCCCCACCATCTCTGCCTGAAAGCTGAGCAAACCCGGTGCTCCTGCTCTCCCCCAGGAATAAGATCTGTGTACCCACCGAGGGCACTGATTCCTCCCAAGGCATTCCAGAAAGAAGCCCATGCTGGAACAGGAACCTCAGAGCACACCTCTGGATAGAAGGGTATCTAACTGAATGCTCTGCTAACAGAGCAGGAGAGGTGTTCTCTGTTTGGTTTGGGCTTTTTTAGCATCTTCATAATTTGGCACGTAAATATGATGTGGCAGATTTCAAGCAAGGTTAATAAACACACAAAAAATCTGTCTGTCCTCTAAATTCCAAGCAGCTCAGGTTACACTGGCTGGAAGAAGCCAAGAGTTGCATCCTGGATTGCATCCCAGTGGAAACAGGTCACACCATTTTAATGAATTAGTTATAATTAGCTGAGGATACAGCATTTGGTCTGGGAGATGTTAACGACCTTTTCTCAGCATGATTAATAAGGTTGGTTTAAGCAGAGGTTAATGCAGTGTGTAATCAAAACACATTACAAGTATGATAAACACAAAGGATATCATCCAGAAGTTACTTTCAAAGTTCCTAAACTGAATCTAATGAGAAACCCCAAAGTGATTCACAGATACAGGAGGTAAATTCTCCTCACTCTCACTTCTGAAATCCCACTATTAAAGGCTTTTATACCCCAGCCTTTTCATTTTACCCCAGCAAATTACCAAGGTTTCTCAGGCTGTGCTGAAAACAATGGCTTATCTGAAAACTCATGCAAAAGCATCATTATTGCCTGTTTGTCCTGTTTTTTAAAGCCTGGCATTTCCAGTTCCAGCACTGAGGTGATGAGCAATGTACCTGTGGAGAACATCCCACCCTGACCCTCCAGCAAACACACAGAGAACAGGAAACACTTTGGAAAGTCTGGGTTAGCCCAGGAGTGGAAAAAGCTACCAATAATAAGAGGGAAAACCAAAACAGACCTACTGCTGCACTCTGCACAGTGCTCTGTTCAAATATGTCCAACCCAAAGATCAAATTATCCTTGCAGGAAATGGAGTACCTGAAATGGAACAACCTCTGCAATCCAGGCAAATTCCCAGTTAATTAAATAATGACTGAAATCTACCAGGGCCCAAAAGAAAAACAGCTGAATGCAGGAGATATCCTTGCTCCCCTGCTTTTCTTTTCTGGACAGCTTCTTGCTTGCTTTTCTCACTGATTACTGTAGCTGTTTTCAGTAGTTCTCTTTTTCCACAAACACTTCAGAAACTAAAGGGGAGCAGAACTGCCATTAAAGGTTCAGAAATGACACAGAGGAGTCCTGGGTCACTTTCTAGTCAGCTTAGTTAACTGTCCCTGGACACAGAGGTGTCTTAAACAAAAACAAAGGAGAGGGAACGGCCTCAGGCTGTGCCAGGGCAGGCTCAGGGTGGGCACCAGCAGGAATTTTCCCATGGAAAGGCTGCTCAGGCCTGGGAACTGCCCAGGGAGGTTTGGAGAGCCCATTCTGGAGGTGCCCAAGGAAGGCTGGGACATGGCACTCAGTGCTCTGGGTGGGGACAAGGTGGGCACTGGGCACAGCCTGGACTCCATGGCCTCGTGGGTCTTTTCCAACCAGAAGCATTCTGTGATCCTGTGGAAAAGGAGCCTGGCAGCCTCCTCCTCCTGCCCCCAGAGGATCTCCCCCCGTGTCCTGTGCCCAGGGGGTGTGACAGCCAGTGCCAGCTGTGCTGCCCAGCCCCACGGCACCACCAAAGCCCAGGGCTGGCACAGACACCCCATCCACAGCCCACCAACGTCCTGCCCTTGTGGAAGAGACCCAATGGATGCCTTCCAGCCTGCCCAGGCAGGCAGAAATCACCACCTGTGATGGATTTCTCCAGTCTGGGGCCTCAGGCGCTGGGCAGAGCATCAGCTGAAGACAAAACTGGGTAAAAATTCAAAGCCAAGCGTTTCTTCCAACAAACCCCATCAGCCCAAGTGGATGCCATCAATCCAGTACACCGTGACCCCATCCAGGTCAGGAATGAGAGTCCCAACCACAGTGCACCCCATTTAGCTAATTAACATCCTACAGCTGCCCCAGGGCTGTGTCTACCTCAGAATCTGACACTGGTTAAAGTGTTTCAAATAGGGCCACGATGTTCTACTGAAGTGAAAGGAAAAGGTCCCTGCAATGTGGACACAGCCAGGCTGCCCTAAAAGCCAAACCATTAACCCACTTTTTGTTGCTGGGAGCTGCATCCACATGTGGGGAGGTGGGAGCAGAAACAGGGCAGCTTTAATGATACGAATATCCTTTCAAGACCACCCAAAATACCTTTCAGCCGTCCAAACCAGCTTCTTGGTTTATTTATTTCTCTCCTAATAACTCTGGCTAGGTCTGGACTAAATTAAGCAGCTAACCCGTTTAAAGCACAACCCGACAGCTCAACAAGGAGAATTTACAGCCGGGCTGGGATCCCATCCAGGAGGCTCCAAGTGCCACGGTGGGCTGGCACACAAGCCCAGCTCCCTTCTGGCCAAGGACAGGGCCTGGCACGTTCTCCCAGCTTGGTGGGGGAGACCTTTGTGGCAGCACCACAGGAACGTGGCCATGCCATTGCTCCTGTGTGGCCCCAGCTCTCCCAGCAGGAGAACACCACCCAAAAGCAAAGTAAGCCCCCAGAGCATCAGCCTTAACTTCTCAGAGGCTCTGAGCACAAACCCAGAGACCTTGGGCTATCTGCTTCTTGCCCCTCATGCAGGTCCCATGGAAAAATGTAAATGGTGAGGGGAGAAAAACACCCAAACCTTTCTTGTCTCACTCTTTATGCAGTCAAAAGACAAAATGCCATGTAGTCATGTGGGCTTGTTTTTGACTGCTATTATCTCCATATTGGGATTTGCTGTTATTATCTCCACACTGGCTCTGCCTAAATCCGTATACAGAGTGTGATTTCCTCCTCCATTTTAAGACATACCATTATGCAAATGTTAGTAATGCATATACATTCGTTCACACTGAGCAGTGTCATCACAGAATCACAGGATGGTTAAGATTGGAAGGGACCAACTATTTCCTATCAGCCACAGAAAGCAATTTAATGCATATACACTGAGTTCTCCTGCCTTGCAAGTGATGTTGCTAGTTACATCTGAGGAGAAATCTTTGAGAAACCACTTTAAAAATGCTTTAAACACTCCTCCCACCAATCTTGAATCATAAAAGTGTCACAAAGCATCCTCCAAAGCCTAACTCGCTGTATAATAACAAGCAGCAATGTTAGCATAAGAACACATTTTCCACAATGACTTTAGTGCATTGAATGTTCTCCAACAGAAGAATCAAGCTCAGTTTAGCAGCACAGATTTAACCACATCTACAAACATGAGGAGGCTGATATGAAATGTAGAGCTTGAAATGTTTACTGTACCAGAACTTGACTGGTTCTCAGATGGCAGATGGCAAACTGATGTGAAATGATGTGGATCGGATATTAAAGGGGGGAAAATGAGCTGAATGCAAGAGACAGAAGAAAGAGATTGATTATTAAATGCTACAGGAAAAAAGGCATCTCGACAGCGTTTTTCAGGCTGAAAACTCTTACAGAAAGGAAAGGAACAGATAGTAGCTCTTGAAAAAACACTCTCCAACCTCCCCTTCTCCTTAAGCACCCCCACCCAGAGCAGCAAAAGCAGTGAGAGACCAGACCCCATCAGGCACCTGCTGAGGCCACGGAGCTACACCAGCCAAGGATTCAGTCCACCCAGCTAACCATCCTCCCCCAAAGGAGAACATCGACCCTAAAAATAAATCATTACTAAGCATGTGTCACCCAGCTTCCCTGTTATGCCTCTCTCCAAAAATGTCATCCTTTCCTGAAGACAAAGCAGGGCTTTCACAAGCTGCAGCGCACCTGGCAGAGAGACGAGCGCACCGTGCAATTACTGGAAACAAACGCCTTTCTCTCACCTTCCCTCTCTTTAGAGGCACATGCAACACGCTCTGAAAGTCCCCGAAGTTAAGCTCTCAACATTAATAAATGTTTTCTTTTCTCCTGCTGTTGTTGTTGTACAAAGCAGACTCACTTTTCAGAGCGGCACGTGACAGGAGTTGGGTCTCGCTCGCTCAGCAAACACACATTATGCAGCTGCCAGAGCTGAAAGCCTGTGTTTAATTTGTCAAAGTTTCCAACTCTTTAGAGATGTAACTCTTTTTAATGGCCCAACATCTCTGATACTTCATCTGGCAAAGAAACCCAGGTGGTTTTCCTTCCCCCCTACTCCAATGCGGATAAAAGCTTCCCCCTGTCCCCTCCTGCCACCCACGCCAGGCTGGGTCTGGCTCTGCACTGCAGGCAGCAAACACAGGCACCTTCCCCACTCCTGGGGCTGCTGCTCTCCCAGTGCCAGCCCGAGGGCAGGGAAGGAGGGATGGCTCCTGGGAACAGGTCCCCTGGCTCCTGGAAAGGGCTGAGGCCACCTCAGCTGCGTGGCTGCGGGAGGGATGCAGAGCTGGGGCACCAGGGGGGCTGGGAGAGGGGAACCACACTCAGCCTGGTGCCACTGCAGGGAGGTGGCTGCGGGAGGGATGCAGAGCTGGGGCACCAGGGGGGCTGGGAGAGGGGAACCCTATCAGCTTGGTGCCACTGCAGGGACAGGGAAGGGCAGCAGCAGGGGCACAGCCAGCGTGTGAAGGCACTTCCAGGCTCGTGGCACAGCAGCCAGAGTGGGGAAGGCAAACCGCAGCCTGCTGCCTGTCCCTGCACTGGCACACCAGGCTGCACTGATTTCCAGCTGCCCCAGGGCACGTTTACCTTGCAGATCATTTCCAGCACGTCCCTGGAGGTGTCCCCAGGCCGGATGACTGTCAGGGCAGGCTGGTTGTTGGGCAGGCAGAACCACGAGGGCGTGAAGTACTCGTGGACCCAAATGTCACAGTCGGGGTTGTGCTGGTGGACGCTGCTCAGGGCCACTTCTTTCTCCCTCTAAAGAGACAAAACCCATCACGACAATGCCAGCCCAACACAGTAACTAGTGCATTATGTGCTGCATCAGAGCCCTCTTAGAGAGAAGATATTTTGCTCCTAAGCCCAGGTTGAAGGCTTGTCTGGACAGGAACCTGCAGTTTTCCCTGAGCAGGGCAGAGTGTGCCTCCTGTGCCACCCACACAGCTACACTGCTGCAGTGTGCCTCCACCCTATGGCTACTGGGAATGCTAGGAATGCAACAACAAAATAGTAGGGATGAAAGCAGATTTGAATTTAAAACCAAAATGTGCAGTGCTTCTGGGCAAACCACAACAAAACTGTCGTGGGTACTGCAGCTCCAGTGCTTAGAAATAGCAAAATAGTAAATATTTGTATTTATTCTGAATTGACTGGCTGCAAACGTGGGGGGAGGAGGCAGCTGGAGAGCTGGGGTTTTACCTTGCCATCCGGGACTGTGTCATCAAAGATCCCTTCCAGAGATTTCTTCACTGAATCCACTCCTTCTCCAAACACCTGAGGAACGAGAGAGGGGATCTGCTTTAAACACCAACGTGACTCCCTGTGCACAGCACATGCCCCGGGCAGAACAGCCTGCCTCACATCCAGCATGGAATTCAAACTGAGAGATACAGCCATCTCCAAACACACTGCCTGCAGAAATGTCTCACTCTTGTAGAAATTTGGGATGGGGGAAACCTCCTTCAGGGTGGGTAAGTCACATCCAGCAGCCCCTCTAACCTCTTTCTGCTTGAGCCTGTCATCCAAAGAGAAACAACACAAGAGCAAGGAGGTGCTTTCAGCAGAGAGGGGATCCCAAACACCAGGGCAGCTCACTCCAGGTGCCATTCCCTAAATACAGGGAAGTGCTGTCCTGTGTCCCCCACCCCATTCCTCCTGAGCACAGGTGTGCCTTTACTGACACAGACACACCTTTGCACCAGTCTGTCCAGACCTGGCCCCCCAACAAGGCCTGCAGGGCAGTGACCTGGGGGACCTCTCCAGCAGTCCCTGCCTCTCTGCTGCAGCTGCACTGGAGAAAAGGAAAATAGCAGCCTGATGGAAGAGAGGGTGAGGGGAAAAACAAGCTGGTGATGGGGTGGTACAGGAAGATTAGAGGCCACTTCTGCTTGCAGGTCTGTCCTGACTTCCCTGGTGGAGCTGAACTAATTTTATCTCTCTTTCTGCTGGGTTTCTCCACCAGCAGAAGTGGGAAATGAACACTTCCCCACCTCTGCCAATGCTGAGGACTCAGAAGGGCTCTGCTTCTGGCTGGCTTTGTAATGACCCAGCTGCCAAAACGTACTCAGCAAACACTGAGGCACAAGGCAGTGTAACCCTTCTCTAATGAAACAGGAGCTGGTAACCCAGCACGAGCCAGGGAGCCAAAACCAACAGGATCCCTGCAGGAGGAATGACCAGACAGGAATATTTGCAACATCCACCCCAAACCAGCACAGGCAGGGTTGGTGCTGCAGCAGAACCCAATAATGAGAACTGAAAAGTTCAGTTTGATAGCTCCACACCAGCACAGCTCTAGGATCAAGCTGCTGGGCTGTTAATTATTGCCTGGCTAAAATGAAGCAGGGACCAGGCAGGATGGAAAAGGTCTCTGCCTTTTGGGGATTTACAGCTGGTTGCTCCCCCATTGGAGCTGGTTGCTCAAGCAAGAGAAATGTGTTCAGGCACTGCATACTCTGCTGCTTCCTGAAAACCTGAAATTTTTACAATTCTCTCCACAATGACTCTCCTGTAACCTGGAACAGAATCCCTCTCCATGCCTGTGCTGGGGAGGAGTGAGGGGGGCAGGAGCAGGGGAGGCAGTGTGAAGAATGCAATTATCTCCACTGAAAGGAAAAACAGAAGTGGGGGGAAAAAACAGGTATGAAAACACAGCACGGGCAGGATCCCAGCTCAGGACAAGGGATTTGGGGCAAGTAAATGCAAAGCAACGGCATCAGCACAAGGAACTGGGAATGTTCTCTTGGAGCTGCATTCCAGCCAAGCCCTGGGCTTCTGCTCAGCCTCTAAATATCAGGTGAACTTTCAGCGTGTTGCTCCAAACAGGCTCATCATCCTCTGCTGAACAAAACAAACACCCACTGCTGCTTGAACAGACAGCACAAGAAATCACAGGGCACAGAACAGCGTGTGTCCCCAGCCTTTCTCCCCGCAAGGAGCGAGAGAAGAGAAAAAAGGCAGAGCCTACATTTCCTGCAATTAGGTGAGGTACGGCTCTCAAAAAGTGAAAGCTGTAATTAGGGATGTTTGGAAAAAACAACAAGGAAGCACCTTCTACCTACCACACTGGAGCACGTTTTCTAGAGAAAGATCTGGGCAGTGACTGGGTGGAAACTGCACAACTTCTGCTTTTTTAAAAATCTGAAGCAGAACAGGGAGCATCCCGACTAGATGCAAAGCTTCTTGTCACTTCAGGAAGTTTTCACCAAACTCAGCTACATTTAAATCACTGTACACTCATCATTTTAAATTAAAAATAACCAAACAAGTCTGGATTGCTTTGGGGTTTTTTCTCTCCAAAGCTGTGTCTGTTTTACACTGCTGCTTTGTTGCTCCTGAGATTAGGGAGGGCACCTGCAGGAAAAGCAGAAGGAGCAGAAATACAACAACAGAATTCAGCTAAAGAAAAGGGCAAATTCCAACCCTTTGGTGGGAGCTGCTGTGCCCTGATGTGCAGCTGCAGTCCCTGCTTTTGGAGGGGATGAGGAATGCCTGACTCTGTGCCAGTGCGAGCTGCGTTCAGCCTGCTAACAAACCACCCTGCAAAGAACACCTCCCCAAACTCCCACCTCTTACCTGGTTAATGCTGGGCCTCCCCTGCTTCTTCTTCGAGGTAGTGTCCAGGCCCCAGAGAGAAGAAAACCTGCTCCTCCTCTTGCTGGCAGACCTGGACATGGCCTGTGTCCTCCTCCTCACTCCCGACTCCCCCGTGCGCGCCGCCACCTGCCAATGCCGCACGGTTCAGCTCCAGAGCTGCAGCACCCCAGCACACCCCTCCCAGCTGGGGGTCTGGGGGGAAAAGGCACATCCCAGGGCAACCCAGGGGTCCCACTGCTGGGGCTGTGGGGATGCTGCCAGGCTGCTGCCTTCTCACTGCAAATTAACTCACTTCTCCCAGCATCCAGTACCAAATATTGAAACGGACAGTACACACCACCTCCATCATTTTGTGGCACTTGAGCTATTTCAAAGGAACCTAATCAGCATCATCATCAAGAAAAACCTCAACACCAGTGAAGGGTTTGGGGTTTTTCTTTCCTTTTCCTAGCAAGGTTTCAAAGCTGGACATGTGAAATCTGAGATTTCCAAACTTATCTGTTCCTTCCCAAAAGCCCGGTCTTCCTCTTTGCTCTTTCCTGTGGAAACACTCTGAGCATGCTGGTGCTGACTCAGGAGTGCAGCAAGGCCAGATAAAGGCTTGCAGGGAGCTCATGGCATTTAAGCCTGCACTTCCTTAAAGATAAGTGACATCTGAAGGATTGAGCAAGGCACAGGAAGGGGAAAAGTGAGCTGAAATGACCCTTCCCATCAGAGCAGCATCAGCTGCTCTGCCACAAAATGCCCCATGGCAACAAGAGACATTGCCTTGACTGAGCCCAGCTATCTGGGAAGCTCTGGAGGAGAGCAGTGGGACATCACCCAGGGCTGAAGAGTCCAGGCCCAAAAAATAATCTGTCAGAGCAGATTTCCCACGTGGAGGTGGCCTGAGGAGAGGAGCTCCTCTCCTGCCAAAAAGGGAGCGGTAGGGAATGGCAGGGCACAGACAGACAGACAGACAGACCCACCCTGCTGACTGCACCTCCTGGAACACCTCAGGGCTGCACTCCCACAGCCCAGAGCAGCAGAATGGCCCCGGGAACAGCCACGTCCCTGAGGGATGTCCCCAGCTGAGGAACTGCCTGGCTGGATGCAGCACATCCAAAATGACAGTGGGATGGACAGAGGGAGCTGTGTGAGGAATGGGGGCTCTCCTTGGGAAACGGGGGGAAATGCAGGAAAAGGAGAACTTGAGCACCACAGCAACACCTCCACGTCCACAGCCTGGCCTGTGAGAGGTACCTGGGACATTCATGCAGAGCCACCTGGGGTAACTCAGCACATCCTTGGATGAATGTACTGAGAAACATCTTCAGGGGACTTGGGTCATGGAATCACAGAATCATTTGGGATGGAGGGCACCTTAAAGCCCATCCCAGCCCCTGCCATGGATGGGACACTTTCCATTGTCCCAGGCTGCTCCAAGCCCTGTCCACCCTGGCCTGGGACACTTCCAGGGATCCAGGAGCAGCCACAGCTGCTCTGGGTAAATTCCCTTCCTGAAACTTGAGTTAGGGCTCCTAGCATGAGGCTGCATTTCCCCACGTTCCTGGGGGCAAAAGAGGACATGAGAGTTTGCTGAGAGGAGAAGAAAACACGTGTCTCTTCCAACACAACATTTTCCAAACACATTTTTTCCCTTGGCTCTCCAGAGACACCAGCATGAAGAGGCAGACTGTTTTTCAGGCTAACGCTCAGAGCTTTGCTTGATGTGAAAAAAAAAAAAAAAGGCATAAATGCAAATTACAGCCCGCCACTTAAAAAATATAATAAATCCACCAGCAATTAGCAGGATGATGACGCTAATCTTTTCATATAGGAAAGAATAAAAACGCCCCTGACAGAATTACAGCTCTGCATTCAATTGAAGGCTACAGCTGACATCTACAAGACAACAGTGGAGCTCAGCTATTCCTGTGGACCTCCAGGAGTCCAAGCTGACACTACAAGAACTTGATTCAAATTCACTAAGACCCCACCACTTTGTAAAATATTTCCCTGTACTTTTAAGAGCTGGGCTGTTAGAGTACTTAAATTTAAACAACCATTATTTGCCACACCATAGGCAGCACACTTGTGGAGCATCAGGTGCTGATGACCAGAGACCAACTGGTCGGTAGTTGGAATAAAGCCAGGTAGGCCCAAGAAGGTCTCAGCCAGCACATGCTGAGGGCTTCAGAATGGCTCCCACTGACTTCATGGGAGGTATTGGATCACGCCTGAGCCTGTGGACACTTGAGATGGCCCTGCTCTTGTAACAGAAGCTCTGTTTCTGGTGGAAATCCCAAACGACACATCTAGGACAGACACAGCCCTTCCCCAAGGCCGTGGCAGCAAGCAGCTGCTCCTTCAGCCACAGCCAGCCCCTGTGGCAGCAGCCCCGGGTCCCAGAGCCCTGCCCACTCACCAGGGCGTGGAAGGAGGACACGGAGAAGATGCCCAGGCGGCCCATGGCCACCTTGGTGGGGCGGCTGGCGAAGGCCAGCAGGCGCTTGGGGTTGGGCAGCTCCCCGCCCTGCAGGCTGGCCAGGTAACAGCGGTACCGGAACAGGTCCATCTGGAACTGCTCCAGGTTCTGCTCCCACACGAAGATCTGCCAGGGAGAGCAGGGGAGAACAGGCTAGCAAAAAATTCCCAGTGACACACCGGTGCTGATCTCATCCAACAAACCCCAACTGCTGATTTTCCCCATTCCCAACCCCCCCAAGGATGCAAACAGTTAAAAGAGTTTTGATTAGATGGAAAACAACTTCTTCTACGTTCGTGGCAAAAGTCTCCTCCTGGGACTGCTGCTCCTTTGATACAATGCTAATTAACAGGATTAAATTTTCATTTTTAATTTTCTTTGTATTTCCAGGATTCTCTGCTCAGCAGTCCCTTAAGAGGCTTCTTTCATGCATCAAGAGCATCTGAGGAACCACAAAAGCAAACCCCACCAAACTCCAGGCACAGGGCATCCTAAATCAGCAGCAGCAGCTTTGCTGTGAGCAACAGCAGAGCTTGAAAAAGTGCCATGCACTGGGGATAATTAATCTGATCAGTGCAAGAGTGCTGTAATCAGCCTATGGAAGGACTTATTTAAATAATTCAAATAGCTTATAGGAAACAGTTTCAAAGCATCCAGACAAACTCAGTTACATAAAGAGAGAGACTGCTCTGCCCTCTCACTGTGACTGACAGCTTTGATGGAGCTCTTTAGCCTCTCCCTCCCTTTTCTCTCCCATTTCCCCTTCTCACAGACTTCCAGGGGGTACAAATCCCTTTAGCCACTTCCCCCCATGCTTTGCATTACAGGCACACTTGGCAGCCGTGGCAGGAGAGCTCCAAACGAGGGAAGCAGCAGCCATATGTTAAGTTTCCCAAAATAAGGTGCTGCTGCAGCAGTGGGAGAGACATCTGCTCCAGGCTCTCTGCTTCTGAAGCCCAGCCACGCTGTCCACTTGAAGGCAGCAGCAGCGGGCCCAGGGGAGCCAGGGATGCAGCCACGAGGTCAAGGCAGACAAGCAGAAACCAGGCACGGCTTCTTCAGCCCAGCTGCCAGCAGCAGCAGCAGCCTCTGGCACAGTTAAGGCAGCAGCAGAGTTTGTTGGTGTGTGAACAGCTGTTCCCCAAGGCATCCTCAGCCATGGCCTGGCAGCCTCCTGCTATCCAAGTCTCCTGGAGGCAGCAGAAGACAGCCCGTGCTGGACTTTAGTGGAGCAGTGGTGCAGCTAAGGCAGCAGCACAGCTCTCCTGCTCCCACCTGCTCCAGGGAGCTCCCAAAACCCTTCAACCCTCGCTAGGGCCTTTTGAGCTTACCTGGTCCAGTATGGTCTTCTTCTTCTTGGAGTCTGTCACGGAGGACAGCTGCATTTCCCCCATCTTCTTCATCTTCTCGTCCATGTCAATCTTCTGCTCCAGCTTTTTGATCTCAGTCTTGAGCAGCTTGAGCGTGTCCTCCTTGTGGTGCTGCCGTGCCACGGCGGTGGCGCACGCCGAGTGGATCGCCGTGATCCAGTTCTCCAGCTCCGTCTGGCTGCACGTCTGCAAGGGGCACAGCAGCTCAGCACCTCCTCCAAACCCACTGCCGATTAACACAGCAGCTCCCTTTCACCTCGAGATTCAAAGCCTTAAATTCACTTATATGCCCCCATCATCCCTAAGCAGGACATTTTTAACTCGGCACCAAGCACTTGGAATGACACCTCTGTGTGTGCTTTGCAGCCGGGGGTGCTTCCCAGCAAGGCCTCTGCAATGACCTCCCTGGCCATCATTCCCAGCTTGGCATTTAACTATGGTTCTGAACTGCAGCTCCTTAAGGCGGGGAATGCACCAGTGCTGCGCTCTTCCCAGGATGGAGAGCTCTTCTGGCATGCAGCAGTTAACAATAAATTAATGGCAGAAAATGTGACCATGAGCGTATCAGTGGTTTACTGGGGTGCACAGACAAACAAGCTTTCTGCTTCTGAAGGTCCCAAAGCACTCTGAAGACACCCCTGTTACCATTAAAGGCAGGCTCATCCTTGTTTCCACAGCTCTGCACTGTCCCTTCCCAAGCATGGATATGGCAGTTTGGGAAAAGGGAACACTCCTCCTTGCTGGAAGTGTCCAAGGCCAGGCTGGACAGGCCTTGGAGCAACCTGGGATAGTGGAAGGTGTCTCTGCCCATGGCAGGGTGTGGAACTGGATAATCTTTAATGTCCCTTCCAGCCCAAACCAGACCATGAGACACCAGGCTGGAGCACGGGACACCAGCACTTCTTTCTGGAAGAGAACTACTCTGATTAGAGGCTTTTGACACACAAAGAAGAATCTTCCCAGATTCTTCTTTCCAGATTTTTGAAATAAAAAGTCAATATTCTTAGGCCTTTTACTGAACTCCATTCCTTCTTACAGCAGGTCATGAAACAAACTTTCCAGACAGCTCAGGGTTGCAGAGGACTTTGTGTGAGTGTCAGCCTGTGGCAATAATCACACTGGTATTTGGCTGGAAAAGCAGCAAGGTGCCAAACCACCTTGCTCTAATTAAACTTTCTGATGATGCCTGATCTATTAATAGACAGCCCAGCATGACTTCTCCATTTGCTGGAGAAGAGGAGGAAGGTCATCCTCGCTGAGGTCACAACCAGCAGCCAAGGATGAAGCTAAGGAGGGCTCCCCAGAGAGGCCACACTGCTGCTCCCCAAACTCTGGTGGCACAAGTGTGTCCCAGAATGACACCACTTTCCTCACTCAGGCTAGAAACAGGATCTCCTGCAGAAGGACTGGCCTCCTCCTTCCCAAAGCCCTTGCCTTCAGCTGGCACTGCCCCCAGGATGTGGCTGAGGGTGGCCAGGCTCTCTGCCCAGGCTGCAGCACCAGCAAGCTCTCATCCCACTGCTGAGGGCACTGGGACCCCCTTGCTGAGGAATGTCTGCTGGAAACACAGGAATTACTTGCCATAACAGCAGACATTTTGCCCAGTCAGGTGCTGAAACCTCATCCCCAGCACAGAAGAGATCAGCACTGGACTTAGAATGAGCTTTGTTAATTCCCAGCAAAATCCTAACAGCGTTTGTTATCTTATTAAATTTCAAAGTATTATCTGCATACCACTAGATTCATTTTTCTTTTTGGATTCCTGGGGAGAGGGAGGGGAAAAAGGGTCTGGAGTGGATTTTACGCCCCTGGCAGATAAGCAGGGATGGAATGGCTGCCCTTCCCGAGGGGAAGGACACACCACCAAGCTGCAAACACCTCGTGGTGTCACAAGCTGCTGGGAGCTGCGTGTGCCATGTGCCAGGGTTTGTGTGGGCACAGCCAGAGCCACGTGGGAGGGATGGGATGTCTCAGGGCGCAGTGCAGTGGGCAGGCTCCTTTCCAGGTGCCCAGGGTGTGTGGGATGCCCAGCAGCCCTGTTTTCCCTTGCACAGCATACAAACAGCCCCTGCTGCTGCAGCTCTGTGCTGGCTGTGGGGCACAGCAGCCACTGCTCTGAGCATCCCCTCCTTCTGCCCTGCTCCCCTGGCACGAGGGACACATCACACAACGTTTCTGCCAGCAGAAATGACTGGGTTTTGCTTGAAAAGGCTCAGTTTTGCTTCCTCCCTACACAAACACCCACCTGTGGCATAATGACACTGGGCTCTGGGGGAATAAGATTTGGGGTGAGTCTGGGAGCCCACAGGAAAAACAGAGAAGGATTCTTTGTAAGGACATGGAGGGACAGGACACAGGGAATGGCTTCCCACTGCCCGAGGGATACTGGGAAGGGATTCCTCCCTGTGAGGGTGCTGAGTCCCTGGCACAGGGTGCCCAGAGCAGCTGGGGCTGCCCCTGGATCCCTGGAAGGGTGCAAAGCCAGGTTGGGCAGGACCTGGAGCACCCTGGGACAGTGGAAGGTGTCCCTGCCGTGGCAGGGGTGGAACAAGGTGATCTTTAATATCACCTCCAACCCAGGCCATTCTGTGGCTCTATGATTCCCTCTCACCTGGAGGAAGGTCTCCAGGTGCCAAAATACTCATCCCCTTCCCAGGGAAAACATGAAGGAGAGAGGGGCAGAGCAGTACTACAGAAGGAAAAATCCTATTGAGGTGGCAGGGAAGTTAGTCCACAAAAAGAGATGGGTTTTTTAGTGAGACACTCAGTGCCCCCAAGAATCAGAAAGGCTTTTTTTTGCACCAGTTTGAGAACCCAGCCCTTTGCAAGGACAGCTGCAAGGACCTACAACACAGCACAAATTGAGTTTTTTGCTCTGGAATAGAGGGGAGTGATGATGTGGGGACACATCCTGCCCCAGAGTAGCTTCTGGCTTAAGAAGGCAAGAAACTCCATTGTCACTGGAAAGAGAAATAAAGGGATTCCTCCATGAAGAAAACTGAATCACAAGTGGAGGAAATGCACTCACCTCAGCACTGCTGCCAATTGCAAATAACAGAATGTCACACCCCACTTAGTGCCAGCTTGACATAAGAAAGGGGATGACAACCTAAATATCACTCAGGGAAGCAGTGGTTACCAAATGACAGAAATCTTTTCAAGTGAAACACATCAACTAATCTATGGCCTTTGATGCAAGTCCTGGGATTTATTTTTTTTAAATGTACCCAGCAAAATTGAGACATTTCTATTTCCTGATTAAGAACCAAAGCTTGCACTTCCAGTCTCCTCTGGGGCAGCAGCAAGGTGTGTGAACAAGGGGCAGCTGGATTCTGCAGCCCCTCCAGACATCCCTTTGCACTTCCAGCTGCTCCTGCTCTTGTCAGCCCCTCGAGCCCCTCCCTGCAAGGCCCTCCTTTGACACAGAGAGTGGCACAGCACATTTAGTGCCCAGCTGGATGTCCTGTGGGGTGACTGGCTTGGTCTGGGTGCTCTAAGCATGCTGCCCAACCAGGGATGCAAGAGCATTTCTTCATTCTTTGCCCCAGCCATCTACACAAGGGGGGTCCAGCCAGTTATTAAAAAAGCAGATTTGACACTGATCACGTTCAGCTCATGTTCTTCCTCTAGTGCTGCCAAAGAAAACCCCAAACCTCCTGCAGCCAGCGGGATTTCCCACCCACCTCAACCACAGCTAGATGCCAGAGCTAGAGGCAGAAGGGAACTCTGCAGAAGCCAACCTGGAAGAGGAAAGCGTCGCCGAGGGAGTTGCTGAGGCAGAAGACGAAGTCCTTCTTGGGGTGCTCGGGCACGGCCTGCACGATGCTGTTCTCCACCCAGACGGCGTGCTTGGGGACGCTGTTGTGGTCGATGCCGGAGCGGCCGTCCGTCTCGTAGAAGAACAGCGTGCAGCCTGCAGGACACAGGGGCAGCACTGCAGAGGCTCTGCTGGTGCTGCTGCCAAGCAGGCACGCCACGAGCTGTGAGCCCTGACGCCCGGCTGCTTTGTGCACCCCGAGCTTTGCACTCTCTAGGACTGCCAAAAGTCATGGGCAGTAAAACACACTCCCAGATGAGAAACAGCGTAAGAAATCCCAAATTTGGGGCTGTCCATGGCCACCCCATCACACACGGTGAGATCCCAGGGGGTGACAGCCAGCTCTGGGAAAAGACTGGACCCCCGGGCATGGCCCAGCCTCAGCCTCTGCAGCTGCAGTGTCCCCAAGGCAAAGATCAAGCCATTTAATTACTGGATGCAGACAGCAACTGGAATTAAGTAGCTGGGATGAGCTGTGCTTGCTGAAAGACTGATGGATAAAAAAAACTTAGCTGGGGACAGCAAACAACCTGCTCGGTGTTACAAAATAATCTTTACAATCCTCCCCAGGAAGGAAAACAAAGAGCAGAGCAAGGGTGCAATTTGGGAGATTCCAAAAAGAAAAGGGTCTCCTCCTCTCCCACCTTCCCACACTGTCTCCAGTTGTTTACAGGCTGGCACATAGTTGCTGTGTCACTGGAAAGGGATGCTCTGGTCACTGGAAAGGGATGCTCCAGCCTCCCAAAAAACAATTTGCAGCCAAACAATGGCAGCTGTTCACTTCAAAGCCCCGGTTAAACACTGCCAGCATCAAGGCACGGCAATCCAAGGAGTTAACACTCCACTTGAGCCAAAGCACTTCAAAACAACATCACTCCCCTGCTCATCCTCCCCCTTTCTTCTCCCAGATGGCCCTTTGTTCGCCAGCTCCTCACAGCAAGACCTTCCTGCCCCTCCCAGGAGACCAGGGCTGCCCTCACCTCCCTTCTCCTCTCCCCCCTCCCCAGCTCTGCAGCCACCCCAAGGAAGAGCTGGCTCCAAACTCTGCTGCTGGCTTTAAAATAGCGCTGCAAATCAAAAACAAACAAGCACTCTAGGAAGAGCTCTCTGCGGGGAGGGCAGGGTTTGACCACACTGAGCTTCTGGGTGACCCCAGCCAGAGCAGGACACACGGCTCTGCCTCTGCTGGCTCTGGCCACAGCACAGCAGAGGGAGGCCGGTCCCAAAGCTGTGGCTTCCCGTTTCCCTGCTGATGAAGCACATGAAGATGAGTTTCTGAGCATGTGCCCAGCAGCAACTGCAACAATCCAGAGAGAGGAGGGTCTGTGGCCGAGGGAGCAGGGCAGCTGGGTGCCCACCACAGGGTGGGTGACACGGCCAGAGTCACATGCCAGCCTTGGTGACCAACCACAGCTTCCTGTCCAGCCTGCAAACGTGAGTGTTTATACTCATGAGGCACCTCTGGGGGAAGGAGACATACAGGAGGGATGCAGAGCATGGCAGAGCCCCTGTGTGAACACCAGCCACTGTCACCAACACACACCTTTGTGTGCCTGCAGGGGCACACGGGTTTCACTCAGCTGCCAGCGAGCCAGGGACACCTCATCCAAGGGAACACCCAATGCCCTGATGGTGCCAGCAGGGCTCCCAGCAAGGCATGGACCCTACACACTTGGGGTGCCTACATTGAGCACATCAGCAACCACCACTAAAACCTCTGCAGAACAGCAGGGCCACTTCCCCACACTTGGCGTCAACTGAAGTTCACAGCACCTCCTCTTAAGAGTCCCTGGTTTGGCCACCCTACAGGACACACCCCTACCTGCCCTCCCCGTACCTTTCAGCGACACCCAGTAGTGCTTCCACTTCCTGCGCGTGGCCGACTCCACCTTCTTGTTCTTCTTGTGCACCAGGAAGTTTTTGACGGCCAGGGCGCCGGCCTTGCGCACGGTGCCCTGCGCGGCGCTCAGCAGGATGTCGGACTGCCCGGGGGAGCTGAGCGTGCCGCTGCTCTGCTCGTCGCTCAGCGCCGAGCCCGCCTCCTCCAGGTGCTCGCTGTTGGCCGTGCTCATCTCCAGCTCGCGGCGGAAGTTCTCGTAGACGCCCTGGCGCAGCCCGTCGCCCGCCGAGCTGCTGCCGCTGTCGCTGCCCACGAAGGCGCGCCCGGCGGGCGGCGAGTAGCTGGCCGTGGTGGCGTTGGAGCGCCGCGACAGCAGCTCCGTGTCCGTGGCCGCGCCCTCGATGCCGCTGTCCGTGAACTCGCTGCCCTCGCCCGCGTTGACGTCCTGCTCGGGAGAGAGACACGGGTGAGGGGAGAGCTTGGCGAGAGCCCGCGTGCGCCGCGGGTTTTCACGCCTCCATTTTGGCTGGAGATGGAAATCCCGTGTCTCCTCTCATCCCTAAGGCAAACAAGTGGAGGAAAAGGTGGGGTGGTGACAAACGCTGCTGTCCACTTTGGAGAGAAGGGTGCAGGAAAAGGTGGGGGGTGACAAACACGGTTGTCCACCTTGGAGAGAAGGATGGAGGAAAACATGGTGGGGGGGGAGAGAAGGGTGCAGGAAAAGGTGGGGGGTGACAAACGCTGCTGTCCACTTTGGAGAGAAGGGTGCAGGAAAACATGGTGGGGACAAACAGCTGCTGTTCACCTTGGTGGAGGGAGGTGGAGGAAAAGGTGGCATGGTGACACACAGGCATTGTCCACCCTGGAGAGAAGGGTGAAGGAAAAGGTGGCATGGTGACAAACAGACGCTGTCCACCTTGGAGAGAAGGAGGGAGGAAAAGGTGGCATGGTGACAAACAGACGCTGTCCACCTTGGAGAGAAGGGTGGAGGAAAACGTGGGGGGGACAAACAGCGGCTGTCCACCTTGGAGAGGAGGGAGGAAAAGGTGGGGGGGTGACAAACAACTGCTGTCCACCTTGGGGAGAAGGGTGGAGGAAAAGGTGGCATGGTGACAAACAACTGCTGTCCACCTTGGGGAGAAGGGTGAGGGAAAAGGTGACATGGTGACAAACAGGCGCTGTCCACCTTGGACACAAGGGTGAAGCTGCCCCATGCGTTTCCCTCCAGTTTTCACCACTGAACATCTCACAGCTCCAGGGCTGTACTTTCCCAGTTGCTGCAGGAGTCCCTGTGGGTCTACACTTTGCCGCTGGGGCACCTAAGGCAAGATTCCTTTCTCCTGGAGACAAACAGCTGGAGGAAAAGGTGGGGTGGAGGCAGAGCTTCCAGCACAGGTTAGGAAAGAACAGTTCCACATGTGCCACTCCAGGGTGGGGTGGAGGCAGAGCTTCCAGCACAGGTTAGGAAAGAACATGTGCCACTCCAGTTGGTGCCTCCACGGCCTTGGCAATTTGGGATATAAGATGCAGCATCATCTGTTTACATTAAGACAAGTTAACGGTGCTAAAGGTTTTGCAAAAGGAGAACATATGGCAGCAAAAACTGGCAGTGTCGAGAAAAGCAGCGCCCAACCTACGCGTTTTGAGGAGAAAACATTGATATTGTGCATTCACACCTACAGCTGAACACACATTTCAGACACCCCAAGGCTGACCTTTGAAAATTACGTAACCAAAAAGGCTCTTATTTTTCTTTTCCTCCTGACAGGTTAACGTGGCTGAGATTATTTCTGTTCTCATCACAAACTGTAATGATGGGCCATGTGATGTTCCCCACCAAATCCCACAGACCTTTCCTGGTCCCCAGGAACTTGCAGTGCAAGGATCAGAAGAGACAAGAGTACAGTCAGCTGGACCAAGGCAGGAGAAAACCCCACTGAATTGGGGTTTTGAAGGCTGTGACTCAGCCTGGCCCCTGCCACAAGGCTAATCCCCCCAGGGGGATGCCCATCACCACTTCGGTATCTACAGGCATCTGTGGCAGATTTTAGAGGACAAATGAAGGCCAAACTCTGTAAATAGAAACAAATATTTTAGGTACTTGAGCGAAGAGGATGCAAAGAAGTGAGAAATATGGCCAAAACCAACAGGAATTTCAGCCTCTACCTCTCCTGCAAGAGCAGCTAGTTCTTGATTCACAAGTTAAAAAAAAAAAAGAAAAAAAGAAAAAAAAGAAAAAAAAGAAGAGAAGAGGTAGCAGAATGGAGTATTTATTTTGAGAGAAAACAAGCTTCCAGATGTTGGTTCAAGCACCAGTTTTCTTTGTATCCAAGAGCAGCTCTGTGGAAACAAAGAAACCCTCCATCGGCTCAGTGTGAAACCATCCTCCTGCGGAGCAGGGGCTGGAGGGGAGCTCAGGGGCAGGGCAAGGGCTGACTAACTTTCCAGGCATTAATTTGCAGTGGATGAGCCCGCTCTTTACAAGCAGGGCTTCCCCAGGGAGGCTCGGGGTCCAGCTGGAAGAAGCAGCCCTTCCTTCCCCGCTGGCCCATGCGGTGATTTAAGGCAGCTCGGGGTGACTGACAGGCTGCTCTGGCCAGGCCCTGCTGCTCCACGTGCGGATGGGCTGAGCAGGCTTTCCTGGAAGGACAGCCCTGCCACAGCCACACCTGCACCCTGCTGCTCCGAGGCTCTTGGTTTTGGGAACACAACTACCTCCACTGGATATTGGGAATGAGGAATTGTTCCCTGGCAGGGTAGGCAGGGCTGGCACAGGATGCCCAGAGAAGCTGTGGCTGTCCCTGGATCCCTGGCAGTGCCCAAGGCCAGGCTGGACAGGGCTTGGAGCAGCCTGGGACAGTGGAAGGTGTCACTGCCCATGGCAGGGGTGGCACTGGATGGGCTTTAAGGTGCCTTCCACCCAAACAATCCTGTGATTCCATGATTCTGTGCTCTACAAAAAGCACACAGTTAGTTCCAAAATCTTAGCCGATGTAACTTTTAGGAAGCATATCTCATGCTCCAGTTAAAATGAGTTGATTTAAGAAAACAAAGAACTACTAGAAGAGACCACCAACTTGAGGGAGATAGGATTTGTAAGGCTACAGCCTGTTCAGATGACCTCGGTGATACACTGTTTTAACTGCATCAGTTTCCCTGTCAATATCTGGGGCTTATTCCTCTGTAACTAACATATGAGCATATCAGCTTATACAAAAAGTAGCTTACGAAAAACCCTCAAGAATGGAGAACTCAGAGTAAACATATTTGTTACACTTGCTCATAAGGTTAAATTGTAGCACATTTTGCAAAGATCTCCACAATCTTTACCACAATTGATAGGCGGGACTCAAAAGATCTTTTCAGTGCAATGCTACAGCCCTGCTGCTAAATTCCCTCTGCTGCCCTTTCCACTCCTCAACACCCCTTATCAAAGCCTCGTGGGCAGCCCACTCAAGGCCTTGGCAGGAGGAGGGTCTGAGCAGAGAAGGTGGGAGCAGCTCAGAGCCCGGAGCTGCCAGCACTGCTCTGCTCTGAGTTACCAAACAAAATGTGCATGGAGGGAGCCTCGTGTGCCCTGGGAGCAGAGCAGGGCTGGGCTCAGCAGGGCTCAGGGCATTCTCAGAGGTCTCTGCTTCTGAGTTCCTGCTGCAGTGCCAGCTCTCTCCCATCCTCGGGAGCCTCGCAGCGCTGCACGGAACACGCTCGGCTCAGGGTTCTGCACAAAGCACAAAAGCTGTAATGCTGTCATCCCACAGAAACCTGCTGGGGCTGAGGGCGGAACAGTCCCAGGGCAGGAACAAACCACAGCAGGGCTTGTGAGCACAGGCTCGACTCGAGATCACCCTGTGGACAGGAGAAAGGCACGTGCAGGGCAGGGGCTGAGGAAGGGAACTGAAGGGGCTCTGGACTCTGCTGGGATGGGGAGATGTGGGAAGCAGCAGCAGAGCTCCCACTGGGACCTGGGATCCCTGGCAGGGCCAAAGGGCTTGGAGGAACCATCCTGTCCCTGAGGTGCCCAGGGCTATGAAAGGAGGCTCAGCTCACAGTCCTGAAGGGAAGGAGGAGGGAGAGGTGGGATGCCCAGTGCCACAGAGATCAGCCCTGGAACAGGGACCAGGGGCTGAATGGGGCCATTGTCACCAACCAGGGCAGCCCCAGGAGCATCCCAGTGCAGCCAAGTGCAATGAGTTATCACAGCCCCATCAAGGGCAGAGAGCAACTGAACTGCTGAACCAAGTGGGTAAAGTGCTGCTGCAAGCATCAGCTACCCACTTAAATACAGGCTTGTTTCTTCACACCAACACGGGGTTTCAGGCAAAACAAGCAAAACAAGGCAGTGGGGAATAGAGCTGTAATGCACAAGCTACATCAGGCTAATGTACCTGGTGCTGTAGCTTTGGCATATGCTCACGTGGTACTCACACCCTGGTGCTGTAGCTTTGGCATATGCTCACAACTCTGCATGTCTGCTGCAGCCATATCTGGTAAATAATTTCAGCTAAATTTAAAAGATAAACAGAAAAAAACCCCTTTGCTTCAGGAAAAAAGTCTACATTCAGCTAGCAAAAATCAGGGGAGGAGCTTTGGGACAGTTCCAGGTGTCCCCATGTTGAACATACCTGGTAGTGGCTCTGCTGGAAGAAACCACAGGATGGGACAAGCCTTGCCCAGCTCTGGCTCATGGCTGGGCACACTCGGAGTGCCTGCAGGAGCTGCACTTCCCAGCACCAGCCCTGCCACGGACACGGACACTGACAGGCCTGGGTGAATCACCCTCTCCTGCCCCACCAACAGCGCTGATTCACGGGCACTTGGGGCTGCTTTAGTAGGAAAAATATCTTACTTCCATAAATATAAACAGTTCCTCATGGCTAAAACTCCTTTCTAAATGAAGCGTTACGTTAAAAGTACAGCTGAGTGGGGGTTTGCCTGGGAAGGGGCTCCCTCCAAGCCAATGCACATCCTTTGTTCCCCGTCCTGTTGAGCAAGAGAGCAATCAGATGCTCACACTCAGCAAGAGTGATTGCACACAACCTGTCTGGCTGCTCCTGGGGCGAGCACCACAGAATACATTTCAAATGGGCCAGCAGCCTGATGGTTTGCATGCTTTTATCTGACTGGTGTCCCTTTGAAGCTCCTCTGTGGAGAAAGATTGGCCTGATAAGTGTTTTTCCTTTCTTTTCAGGACTGACTCTGCCATCATTTGATGGTCAAGGTATGGCTTGCTGCAAATCCAGATTGAATCCTTTCTCCACAGTCACGTTGAAAAGCAAAAATAAATCATGGAGTGCAACTGAAACCTGAGTGGGGGAAATGGTTTGATTCCTGCTTCTGCACTCACTGCACCGGGGCAGCAGCTCTTGAGATGTCTGAAAGAGTCAAAAATTTTAAAAATTTAAATTTAGGAAAAACAAAATAAACAAATCCTTCCATGTGCCATTAAAAGCTGCTCAGGTTAGTTTAATAAGCAAGCAGGTTTGGGTCATGGTTCTCTGAAATCAGATTTGCCCCTGACAAAAGGGACTAACCCACACCTCCAGACACTTCTGGCAATCAACTGCAGCCTTATGATGAAAGGATGAATCAGTCACAGGTGTCTGGGCAACAATCCCTGGGAAAGTCTCAGGGCTAAGCTGTCACCTCAGCTCTAGGCACGAGGCTGGGCAGCACTTCTGGTTCACTGATTCCCCAGATGTTTTCCAGCCAATATGCGGGCCCTTGCAGAAGGATCATCCCTGTGCCTCCCCAGGGAATCTGCCTTTCTTATCTTGGGTGCCCTAAAGGCAAATCATGGACACACAGGGACTCCTGCAGCAGGCAGGAGAGTACAGCCCTGGAGCTGTCAGACATAAAATGTGGAAAATAAAATCGTCCCTACCAGCTCCTCCCTGGCTTTTGAGGGGTGCTAACTCCATAATTCCATGAAGGAGAATCCAGCCCTAATCCCCTCTTGCAGTGTGGTCCCTGCCTGCAGCTGCCAACACCTGCACAGATCTGAGGTGAGTTCCCACTTTCCATCCCCTCAGTTCTGGGGTGCTGCAGGGTTTTAGTGCCTCTGTTCCCAACGGGCACACCGAGGAACCCCCAAATTTACCCTGCTTTCATCCCAGGACCACCCAGCTGAAGAAGTTTCGAGAGGAGCTGAGTTAACCATAAACTCATAAAAGCAGCCGAACTGTGCTCGAGCTAAACCAAGGGCAGCGTGCCATCAAAATCCTCCCAGTTAAATTAAAATACAGGGTTGGGTTACTTTTTGTTTGCTGAAGCCAAGAAGAGGCAATTCCTCCTGAGAAATGCAGCGGAGAGGGTAGAAATGGGGGACAGCAGCTGGAACAGCAGCTTGAAACCCAAACACATCGGCTGGGAGGAGCTCACCTGAACCACCCAGGAGGCAGGGAAGTGCCTGTCAGCAGGGATGATAACCAGGCACAGCACCACACGCTGAAACTCTCTGAAAAGGAGCATTTCAACAGAGCACTTCCCTGGAAAGGAGCACTTCCCTGCAAACTGCATCGATGTAAGCGAGCTCAGCCCAGCAAACAAGCAGCTGGGGCAACCTGTCTGTGATTCTGAAGTGCAAAACACTTGGAACTAAAACCACGCAGGGTGTAGAGCTTCCCAGAGAATACAGCTATTGCCAATGTTGTTATACACACTTCAGACGTATAAATGACAAAGTCCTACTGTTTAAGAAAACATGCCTGAGTGGAGCTAGATCAAATATCAGGGCTGGTGATTTGATTTCCCTTGGCCTCCGGCCGAGAGCAAAGGAAGAAAAACAAATTAAGGTCTTTGAAAAAGTATCAAAATATTTGCCAGTGAAGGCCAAAACACCAATTTTCACATGCTCCTTTCCCTGACAGCGCTGGGGCAGAGCTGTGTGCTCTGAAGGGAGTGACTATTTGCTTTAAACTATCCCGACTAGGAAATACCCGATCTAATCTCCTCCATCTGGGTGACAGGGCAGGGAAGACCTCTGAGTCTGGCTCTGGAGCTCTCTGTCCCACTGAATCCCTCTCTCTTCCTCACCGAATCCACTCCCAGTCAGCCAGGCTATAAACAGCTCGTTGGCTCAGACATTCCAGGGCTCTGGTCATCCTGAGCTGCCACACAGGACCCAAGATGTGGATCCTCAGCACTCTGCCCTGTGCAAGCCTGGGCTGCCCCAAAAACCAGTGGTTCCTGTTTCCCCCAGCCCATCCCCAGCCCTTCCTTGCCCTGGGGCTGAAGGCAGAGATATTTGGTTTTCCAGGGTGGATTGCCTGGAGGCTCAGCAGGGTGAGGGTGACCAGCCGAGCCCTGCTCCTCAGTGGGATCCAGCCGAGCCAAACAGTCTCATTCCCATCTTTTGGGGATTGGGAATGTGGCTCGGGCTACATCTGAGACCTTGGGAACAGACTCTGTCAGGAGGGGACTGGGATCAGTGAGCCCCACAGTGCAGCTGCCAAGCAGCAGCACCCTGGTTTTGGCTACTCACTAACCTGTGTGCCAGCAATCATCACTGAACTGGTGCAACTCGTCTTAATTTCCTTCCTCGATTCCATCTGGAGTCAGACAGCTCAGATTAAGGGTCCATCTGACTAGGAATCACACCTGGGCTGGAAATAGCCACGTTTTCCAGACTACAGGCAGCATTCCTCTAGAGGAGCAGAGCTCCAGCTGCTGAAGATGCTCTGCCTGGAAAAGCCATGGCTGGGCAGGGCTGGAAGAGCAGGCTGGAAGGCCACAAGTGCTCTGCAGAGAGTGAACAGGATGCAGTGGAAGCCAGAAGCAGAAAATTATTTCAGAGAAGAGAATCCATAGGGGAGAGGTCAACTTGAGAGCCTTGGATGCAATCCTTGCACAGGAAGGCTCCAATCTCTAACCTGCTGGCTTTGGGAAAAATCCCTGAGGGAAAATTCACCCCATACTCTCTCTCTTTTTTTTTCCTGAGCAGTTGCTATTTGGGGAACAAGGTACTGAGGTGGATGGTGCTTCCGTGGGACTGACCCAATGTAGTCCTCTTCCATTTTGGGATTATGTCCTCTAAGCCACAAAATGATTTGGTGGAAAAGTTTTACACAACTTAAAAGCAAGTGTCAGCTCTCTGGAGTTTAGCCATCCTACAGAACATAGTGGAACACTGTAACCAGTTACAAAATTCCCTGAGATAGTAAAAAAATAATATCAACTGGAAAGATTGTCTCATTTTAGACTGGTTTCTCTGTACATCCTGATCTAATTCCCACAAACCCACTTGGTTTCATCTCCTGCATATTCTGCAAAAATTTTAATGCAGGAATTTTTTTTTAAGGTTTGAGATCCCAGATTCCTGCAGGCTACCTAGAGAGGCCTAAAAATAGTAATCAATGTGCAAATTGGACAAAAGGGGATTTAACAGGCCAAGGACATGGCCTGGGGCTGGCGCTGAAGCCGGCACAGCTTCCAAGTGAGTCAGGCAGGAAGTTTGTTCCTTCCCCCCCACTCAGCTTCACAAAGAATATGGAATAAGGAGGTGGCAAGACAGGCTTGGAAGGGGCACAAAACCACACCTCAAGGTTTTCATCCCTTAATTCACAGAACCACAGATGGGTTGGGTTGGGAGGGGCCTTAAATCCCATCCCATTCCACCCCTGCCATGGCAGGGACACCCTCCACTGTCCCAGGCTGCTCCAAGCCCTGTCCAGCCTGGCCTTGGGCACTTCCAGGGATCCAGGGGCAGCCACAGCTGCTCTGGGAAACTCCCTCCTTCAAATGTCAATTAGGGCTCATAACAGCAGGCAAGCATGGGATACATTTGTCCCTGAACATCTACCAGGAGAAGGAGGAGGAGGAGGAGGAGGAGGGAGTCTCCTGCAGGCAGATGTTTAGCTGCCCCAGGACACAACAGGGCCACTAAATAAAATCTGGATCCCACAAAACAGGCTGCAGGATCCTGGGGATCTCACAACCCACAGTCAGAACAAGCTGTATCCAAGCGGTGCTCCCTCCCTTCCAGGAAAAAATGGGTGCAAATGGCAGCCAATTAAGGCCTTTCCACCCACAGCCCATCAGCTCCAAAAGCCAGAGAGATCCCAGCAGAGCTCTCCGGGAAGCTCACAGAGCTGAGCCCTCAATGGCACAGTGCTGGGAAAAGCAGAACTGCTGCGTGGGTGCCCCAGAGGCACCCTGGGAGCACTAATCACTTGTGCATACTGAATAGAATTGTCTCTCCATGGGAAAAAGCTCCCTTCCATTACTGGAGAGTGACTCCCACCGTTCAATTGAAGGTTTAAATTTGGACGGGGAGAGATTTTCCTGCCTGTTTTTGGTGTGTTGTGTTTTTCACTTTAATGTAAACCACATACTTGCAAAGAACCCATGGACGAGCATTAGAACAAAACATGTGCAGCCATGAGTCTGGCATCTTCTTTCTGGGATGCATTTTTCCAGGACAGCCCAGAAAGCACAGCTAGTGAGAACCTGCAGCAAATTGAACTTGCAGAAACCATGGTGGTGCTCACCGTGGTTTGCACCATGGAATGCAGCTGAGCATGCCATGGAATGATGGCTGGATTTGGGAACCAAACACCAGGGCACAGGGCCATGGCTGTGCTCTCAGACTCACCCTCTTTAGGAATTAAACCAGTCAAAAGTCACCCACCAGTGACCATCAGGCTCTTCCAGCAGCTGAGATTAAAGAAACAGGCAGATACCCCTGCTACAGCTTTCCAAAAAGTGGGAAAAAACCACCAAACCACTGACAAACACAACCCCAAAGTCTTGTGAGGCCTGAAAAGAGGGATCTGGGCAGAAACTTCACTCCTGGCTAGGAAAATCCATTAAGTGACTCCATGGAGCAGTGACACCTCACTGGCCCGGAGGCCAAGAGGGAAAACTGTGTCCAACACCCCAAGAACATAGTGGAACACTGTAACCAGTTACAAAATTCCCTGAGATAGTAAAAAAATAATATCAACTGGAAAGATTGTCTCATTTTAGACTGGTTTCTCTGTACATCCTGATCTAATTCCCACAAACCCACTTGGTTTCATCTCCTGCATATTCTGCAAAAATTTTAATGCAGGAATTTTTTTTTAAGGTTTGAGATCCCAGATTCCTGCAGGCTACCTAGAGAGGCCTAAAAATAGTAATCAATGTGCAAATTGGACAAAAGGGGATTTAACAGGCCAAGGACATGGCCTGGGGCTGGCGCTGAAGCCGGCACAGCTTCCAAGTGAGTCAGGCAGGAAGTTTGTTCCTTCCCCCCCACTCAGCTTCACAAAGAATATGGAATAAGGAGGTGGCAAGACAGGCTTGGAAGGGGCACAAAACCACACCTCAAGGTTTTCATCCCTTAATTCACAGAACCACAGATGGGTTGGGTTGGGAGGGGCCTTAAATCCCATCCCATTCCACCCCTGCCATGGCAGGGACACCCTCCACTGTCCCAGGCTGCTCCAAGCCCTGTCCAGCCTGGCCTTGGGCACTTCCAGGGATCCAGGGGCAGCCACAGCTGCTCTGGGAAACTCCCTCCTTCAAATGTCAATTAGGGCTCATAACAGCAGGCAAGCATGGGATACATTTGTCCCTGAACATCTACCAGGAGAAGGAGGAGGAGGAGGAGGAGGAGGGAGTCTCCTGCAGGCAGATGTTTAGCTGCCCCAGGACACAACAGGGCCACTAAATAAAATCTGGATCCCACAAAACAGGCTGCAGGATCCTGGGGATCTCACAACCCACAGTCAGAACAAGCTGTATCCAAGCGGTGCTCCCTCCCTTCCAGGAAAAAATGGGTGCAAATGGCAGCCAATTAAGGCCTTTCCACCCACAGCCCATCAGCTCCAAAAGCCAGAGAGATCCCAGCAGAGCTCTCCGGGAAGCCTGGCTCACGGAGCTGAGCCCTCAATGGCACAGTGCTGGGAAAAGCAGAACTGCTGCGTGGGTGCCCCAGAGGCACCCTGGGAGCACTAATCACTTGTGCATACTGAATAGAATTGTCTCTCCATGGGAAAAAGCTCCCTTCCATTACTGGAGAGTGACTCCCACCGTTCAATTGAAGGTTTAAATTTGGACGGGGAGAGATTTTCCTGCCTGTTTTTGGTGTGTTGTGTTTTTCACTTTAATGTAAACCACACACTTGCAAAGAACCCATGGACGAGCATTAGAACAAAACATGTGCAGCCATGAGTCTGGCATCTTCTTTCTGGGATGCATTTTTCCAGGACAGCCCAGAAAGCACAGCTAGTGAGAACCTGCAGCAAATTGAACTTACAGAAACCATGGTGGTGCTCACCGTGGTTTGCACCATGGAATGCAGCTGAGCATGCCATGGAATGATGGCTGGATTTGGGAACCAAACACCAGGGCACAGGGCCATGGCTGTGCTCTCAGACTCACCCTCTTTAGGAATTAAACCAGTCAAAAGTCACCCACCAGTGACCATCAGGCTCTTCCAGCAGCTGAGATTAAAGAAACAGGCAGATACCCCTGCTACAGCTTTCCAAAAAGTGGGAAAAAACCACCAAACCACTGACAAACACAACCCCAAAGTCTTGTGAGGCCTGAAAAGAGGGATCTGGGCAGAAACTTCACTCCTGGCTAGGAAAATCCATTAAGTGACTCCATGGAGCAGTGACACCTCACTGGCCCGGAGGCCAAGAGGGAAAACTGTGTCCAACACCCCATTACACCTGGCCCTGGGTCACCTTTGTGTGCTGGCCTCGTGGCTCTAAAATGTAACAATTATTCTGTGGGATTGGGATGGGGGAAGCAGTTTAAAAGGCTGGCCAAAACACACATTTATAGCAGGAAGTATTTTCCAGCATGAGGACACACAAGGCAGGCTCCAGGGCAAGGGGTTCATCAAGACCATTAGGTGACTCCATGGAGCAGTGACACCTCACTGGCCCGGAGGCCAAGAGGGAAAACTGTGTCCAACACCCCATTACACCTGGCCCTGGGTCACCTTTGTGTGCTGGCCTCGTGGCTCTAAAATGTAACAATTATTCTGTGGGATTGGGATGGGGGAAGCAGTTTAAAAGGCTGGCCAAAACACACATTTATAGCAGGAAGGACACACAAGGCAGGCTCCAGGGCATCAGGGGTGTAAAGATAAAAGTGCTGGGAGGGCAGAGGGAACTAAAACTGCCCAAAGGTGCCCAGTGCCAGCTGGCAGAGGCCAGCACAGTGCCAAGGAGCACAGTAAGAGCAGGGCAGTGGCACAGCCTCAGCCCCCAGCACACTCCACAGCAGCAGTGCCAAGGAAAGAGGAGCGAAGTGTGAGACACTGCTGAGAGACCTGGCACAGACAGACTGGTCACTGCCCTCCCCTCACCCCACCCAAAGCCACCTCACCAAGAACTCCTTTCACTTTGTGTGCAAATTCGGACTTCATTTCTGCCTTTTCAAACACATAATGGCAGTCATTTCCCTAAGCTTGCTCAGGCTAGGCTGGGGCTGACATGACTTCATTGCTGACAACTATCTTATACTTACAGGGTGCTGCTGGGATTAGAGACTTGGGAGGAGGAATTTTGACCTTTGCAAAGCTTTAATTTTGTTGAATTTATCCAGAGTAATAATCACTGCTAAGACTCCTTACAGCCATCATCTCCAGTCTCGGGAGATCTGTCTAGTGAAACCAGCCCCACGAAATAATTTCCCTGGGTATGGCTGAGGCCTCACAAAATACTACTTAAATTCCAGGCTTTCACTACATGCCTCAGAGGAATCTTCTGAGTGCCAGCATAGGCACCAAGAAGAAAAGCAAATGCTTGGCTGCTCATTACCAACTCTATTCTCTTTTTCCTTAAATACCCTCGAAAGCAGGCTGCAGGCAGCAGTTGCACCCAACAATCTTCAGGAAAGCTGTTAGGTCCCAGGCTGCCAAAACCCATCTATTTTTTTTTTCTTCTTGTTGTTCTCTAGGTTTTTATCCTGCACTGGCACACCAAAGGCTTTTCACCTCGGAGAGCAAAGAGCTGATTTTGAAGAACAAAGCTGCTGTTGTGGGACGATGCAGCATGTGTTCCAGCATGCCAGTTTTATATTTAGCAGCAGCCCATCTCCACAGATCAAGCTCAGCCAGGGAGTCCCTGAGCAGCCCCATCCCAGCACCAGTTTGGGCAGGGTTTGGAACTCCCTCCTGCCCCTCTCTACAAGTCACCTGTCACTGAACTGCCAGCAGAACAACTGCCTGCAGCCTGAGGCAGGAACTCCCTGGGAAAAGTAGGGAAAGATGTAAGAAAGCCCCAAAATCACAGGCCTGGTGTCTGGAGTGCAGGAGGGGCACCTGACAGCCAAGCTTCTCTCGACTCTCTGCTGTCCCTGGCTCAGAGAAGCAGCATCTTCTCCGTACATCTCCATGCCCCAGCATTTCTCAGTTTACAGCAGGCCTGGCAGTGCCAGCGCTGTTTTGGGGAGATGTTTTGCAGAGACACCAACATCAGCTAATTAGAAGAGTGAAATTTCAGCCCAGTGTTTAGCACAGAAGGGAAACACTGACAGGTCTTTTCTTTGCCTCCAGCCATGAGTGCAGGCAGGGGAGGGTGACAATGTGGGGAGGGCAAAAGGGGGGGACACAATTTTGCAGAGGAGTGATCAGTTTTGGCAGCTACCCTGGAAAAAAAGGAACCGTCAGCACTGCAAAACACGCAGGGAAATCTTCTGCTGGCAAATGCACATTTCCCCTTCTCAGAGGCAGTGAAGAGTGCAAAAGGTCCAAGGAGAGCTGCAGATAAAGAAGGGACAGTGATGGAATCGAGCCAGCTCTGGAGACTGGCTAGTTCAGCTCTCTGCTTGGAAAGGGGATATTGAAGGAAAACATGGCCTGGGAGAGCCCAGAAAACCTTCATCTATAGACCCAGCCCAGCAAATGCCAAACCACAGAAGAAACCTGCCTTACCTGGGTGGTTTTCGCCCTTCTGCCTTGCATGCTGCTGCTGTGGCTCATCTGGGGGTTGGAGGCCCCTTCGGAGAGGCAGTGGGACTTCCTGCAGGGCAGCGTGTTGTAGTTACTGTAGGAGGAGGGCGCGTCCTCGGCGGCCACCGAAGCCATCTTGTGGCTCCCGAGCTCCGGGATGTCGGACGCCAGGTTCCGGCAGTACCCCCCGAAGGCGTTTTGGGGGAGTACCCCGGGGGTTTTGGGGGAGTACAGGTCACTCATGGAGTTGGCGCGCTGGCAGGCGGCCAGGGGCTGGGGGCTGCCGCCGGCCTGCGGGCCCTGCGCGGCCTCGGCGTCCTTCTCCTCGGCCAGGCCCAGGATCTCCTCGTTGCTGGTCAAGTGCTCCTGGCTGAGGTCGGACAGCGAGAACTCCAGGCTGTCCTCGCGCCAGATGTCGGCCGACTTGGAGCGCTTCTTCTTGAAGCCGGCCGCGTCCGCGAAGGCGGAGCCGTTGGCCGCGTAGCGCAGCGCCCGCCCGGCGCCCTCGGCCAGGAAGGGCGGCTCGTCCCCGTAGAGCCGGCTCTCCTCCGAGTCGGGCATGCTGTGCACGGAGGCGGCCGTCAGCACCGTGCTGCTGTCCACGCTGGGCGTCACCGACGAGTCCGTGTGGTAGGACACGGGCCGCAGCCCCATGTCCACGCGCTCCACCCACATGGCGCTGCCAAAGTCCTCCAGGTTGGCCTCGGGGGCGAAGGGCTCCAGGCCGTTCTCGGCCAGCGACTGCGGGATGCTGGGCGTGCTGCTGGAGCGCGTGCTCACCTCGGAGTTGCGGTGGATGATCTTGCCCGAGGAGGCGTGGCGCGTGCGGCGCGAGGCCTTGCCCGAGAGGCGCAGCGAGCGCGACGTGTGCTTGCGGCCCAGCCCCGGCTGCTTGTCCCCGTAGAAGGCGTGCTCCACGCTCTGGCTCTCCGCGTTGCCCATGGCGTCACGGTCTGCGAGGGACACAGCGGGCACCGTTAGGGCGGGGAGGCACACGACATCCCAGTGCAACAACAGCTGCTTGTTCATTTCATTAATTACCGAGCCCCTCCCAAAACCTACACCACAGATTCTTGCAAGGACTTCCATAACTGCAGCAATAACCCCACAGATTAATTAATTAGGGGAGCCAGCGGCTGTACCAGCAAACCTAGAAATACAGTTAAATCAGAAGGTAGCAAACAGCCAGACAGCTCTGCTGGTGCAAACCACGAGTGCAGAAGAGCAAAGGACTGAAGCCTGGAGCTCGGTGTGAACTGGAACCAGTTTAGCACCACAGTGCCATCTCAGCTCTGTGCACGTTCACCTGACCCTCAGCATCGTCCTTCCAGCCAACAAACTCAAAAAATCAACAGCTCTTGTTTATCTGCAGGTAACAGATGCTGAAAACGAGAGGGATGTACACCTTTAGCTGAGATTTCACCTTTTTTTTTGGCTAGGAGCTGCAAAGCAAAGCACCAAGCAGCAAAGTACAAACCCACCCGTTTGGCAGCGAGCTAATGACAGGTTTGATTTCTGGAACAAAAAAACTGTGCAACATTAAGCAGGTACGGAGAGTCCCCCACAAGAAAGCCATATTATGAAAAATAAATTAGCATGAGTGACTCAGACTATACAAAAATAACCTCTCCTTCCCACTCCCTCTGAAGCAGATAAGCAGATCTGAGCTCTTTGATCTGAGCTGGAACGCAGGGATGGGGTTGGTGTCCCCAGCCCCAGCCCAGCCTCCTGCATTATTCAGCTGTGCACGTCCCGCCGTGGAACAGGTTTCCCATCCAGGAGGTGGGAGTGATGATCTGATTCAACCTTGGAAAACACTTTGAGGTCTGTGATCTCACTCAACAAATGTCAGAAATATTTTATCAGTAGTATTGGGTCCTTCCTCTCTGGCCTGACAGCAAGAAGCAGAAGAAGAAAAGCAAATGCCAAAGTTCAAAATCAAACAGGAGATCCTGAATTGCACACGAGACAACTACATAGAGAAAAACACTCCATCAGTCTTGAAAAGACATTCCAAGACAAAACTTCTTTGTTTTGAGGCATTTCCATCAGTTTTGGTTGAAAATAAAAAAGCTGCCCTGACACTAAAATGATCTTGAGTTTTTAATTTCTTGGCGCAATTTCCTCTCCTTTGCCAGGATGCTGGTGGGTACTGCACCAGATGCTGGCAGGATGAATGCAACCACGTATTTTCCCTCACTATCTACATACACACAATTGCTGCTGCAGAGAAGTGAATCAGCCCTACACAAACACACGGAAAGTGAGGAACTGATGGCACTAAACAATGGGACAGCTCAGCAGAACTGAGCTCTGCACTGACACTTCTGACCTCAGCAAGAGGACCGTGCCTCTGCTCCTCTGCCCAGCAAAGCTGCTCATGGCTGAGACTAGAAGTCTGTTCAGTGCTGGGGCAACAGACAACACCATGAATATCTGAGCATTTCTGCGCTGAACATAAATACAATTGCAGGTGAAGTAAACTACAGAGGAAATGCCCTATAACTACTGAAATGAATGGCAGAACTCCCTTTGGCTGCCATGACTTGTTTAGAAAAATAAAAGAACTGAATAAAGGGCAGGTTTAAATCTTAAAACAAAAAACCAAAAGACAGCTTTATCAATCCCTAGACAAGGGTTTATTATCTCCCAAGAGCTACAGCTCTTTGATACAGACTGAAGAACAATCAGCCAGCTTTTGGCAATGGAACATTTTAAAGCACAAAACCTGCATCTTCTCTTCTGCAGATACCTAAACCAAGCCCTCAGTGCTTCTGTCCTGCAGCAGAAACCCTCTCGGGGCAATGCTTTCCCTGCTTTGGTTCCTGCTGACCACACTTCCATCCAGGGGGATTTCCACTGGCTGCACAGCCCGGCAGAGCCTGCACCATTTACCCCCAGCCTCCATCCATCCATCCCATCTCCAGCCATCCCTTCTCACCCCAAGGAGAATCAGCAGTTGTAAAAGCCCTCTTGAAACCTGCAATGGTTCTTTACCTTCCAGACACACCAGGCAAGATTTCCCCAAGCCAGAAAAGCAACAGGACCACAAATGGGCTCAGTGAGGAAAGGAGCAGCAGCTCAGGCTGCATCCTGTGAGGAAATAACACTCTCCTGGAAGGAGGGAAGCCTTCCCTCCACAGAAGGAATGTTCAGGGAATGATTTCACACAATGAAGTATCTGCTACAGACTGGCAAGAAGTGTCAGACTTCAAAGCAAAGAGCCGACCCTTTTTTATTCAGTGGGCTGGCGCTTTGGGTGAGGAGTTTGCAAATCCACAAGCGGCTGTCAGTGAGCCCACACCTCAGCCCTGCACCCTGGAAAGCCCTGCCTAATCCCGCTGAATTCCCAGCTGCAAGGTTGCAGGAATGCTGCCCGAGGGTGCAGGAGGGCTGCAGGCAGTGCAGCTGGTCCAGCTGCAGCCATGCAAGACAGTGCCATCCCCAAGGTTGTCACCATCCCCTGGCAGAGCCCATCTCCCCTGGGACAGGCAGGACACAGCTTGGGTGGCTCAGTCAGCCCCACCAGGTCAGGCTGAGGGGGATCCTCTGAAAGGGACCCCCCAATCCTACCTTCTCACCCCATTTCTGCCTCCTGAGCATTTCCACCAGCTACCCTGAACCAAATCAAGTGCTGTGCAGCAGAGTCCACTAAAACAGCGGAAAACAAATCTGGGGGGGGGGGGGGGGGGAGAAAAAACAACAAAAAGAAGAACTTATTACTTAGTTTGTGCTGAGCTAGAGAGTTGGCCTGGCACATGCCAGAGGCAGCACAAGGGCGCCTGTCTGGGGACACAGTGGGGACAGGAGGGGACAACGCATCTGGAGAGTGACACCTCCACGTTTTTTGGCAGCAGGCAGCTGAGAGGTGAGCTCAGGCAGATGTGGAAAGGCATCGTGAGAGGGGAATTGGCACTGCTACAGACTCCAGCATCCCCAGCGAGCGGGAGCTGGGCAGGGGAGGGGAGCCCCAGCCTCCCCCTCCCACGGGCCACAGCAGACACCCTGGGGCAACAGCGTCTCAAAGTGCTTGGCTACAACTGCCAGATGCTGCCTGTCTGTGGCTTAACTGCATTTAGCACACTCAATGAAAAAAATCTGTATCAAATTAAGAAAATGAGTAATGTTAATGGGAGCTGCACGCAAGTGCTGGTAGGACAAAGGCTCCCCTTGTTAGCTGGGCTGCCAAACGCAAAGGCCACCATTAAAGACCCATCAAGGTACCACCAGGATATGACACAGATCAAGTGTGACACATCTCCATGCTTTAGACAGGTCTGTGGTGGTGTCAGGAATCTCTGTGAGTGCCCCTGAACCTCGCAGGATCAGCACGGGGCCACGCACTGAGAGCACAACTGGCTGGGCGTTTTTCCCCAGAAAACGTCGATTCATCAGAACCCAAACTTTTTGTGGGAACAGAGGGCCTCTGACGAAATCTCCCTCTCTCTCTCTGGGAGGGAGAGGCTTGAAAAGCAAAGCAGGGAGACAGGCACGTCTCTGGAAGAGGCACCAGCGCCCTGACTCAGGCGCTCGCTGAAGATGCAGATTGTATCTGCAGCCCCAGCCAGGCAAATGAGGGGTGGCAACTTCTGCCTCCACATCCCCAAAAGGTGGCCATGCTGGGAAAGCGCTTTCTCTCCCAGAAAACCTGCTCCTTCCTGCTTTGGTGCAGGGAAAATGTCAGAAATGTGGTGACTTTAATAAAGTCACCTCTAAGCCAGCTTGCACATCAAGAGACGGGACAGAGGGCTGAGATATGTTTTCTGAAAGTTAAAACTTCAGACTGGCATCAAGATTAGGCTGCCAGCAGGGAGAGCATGAATTTTGCAGGAAAAACAGTGTTGCCTACACTGGGTATGTGGGAAAAGCAGACTGACCTCCAGCTGAACTGCTGAGGTTTTGCTGGATGACTCTTACATGAAACGGTTACACATAAATTATATCACATTCTAGATGACCACTGATGATGGCCCACTCAGAGAACATAATTTCCTTTAAAAACAGCAATTTTCCTTCCTCTTCCCCTACCCTGATATTAAATTAATTTTTAAAATAATTACAAAACCAGAATACTCATTTCAATTAAACCTATGTTACTAACTCTTGAACCTGCAAAAGGTTGGACCACCACATTCCAGGAGCATATCTGAAAAATACTAAATTTCCAACCAAATTTGAAGCACCTCACAAGACAACAGATTGCAAATTTAAAATTAGATTCTAGTGGGAGGCCCTGGTGACAAATCTGTATTTTTCTCCTGGAGCGTAGCTCGAAGGCTGTGAGAACCAGAACAATGATCAAATCCACAGCGGGCAGTGAGCCTACAGAAATAAACTTCTGCTAAAATCTGCCAGCCAACAACAAAGATTTTCACTGAACTCACCAGAACCACATAGAAAAATGTACAAGACTAATAACCGAGTGTGAACACACACATTTTATTGTAATTAAAATGTGCTTTTTCATAAGGGCAATAGAGAGGCTGAAATTCCACAGAAAGCCTTTGAGTTTCTCAGAAACTCCAGCAGCGTATTTCATTGTTTTCACATCAGAACCTCTTAACCAGCCACTTCTTTTTTGTGAGCCTCTCTCACATGTGTTAAAGCACGGGATGGACTCCAGAAAGAGCCCGCAGGCAGCTGGGGTGAGAGGAGGAGGAGGGAGGAAGGGATGGCAGCAGGAGCTGCCCTGTGCTGCCCAGCCCGGGTACCCAGCCATGCAGCCTCAGCAGCCCTCCCCAGCAGCCAGAGCACAGCAAGCCCTGCAGAAACACACGTGTACCTTCCGAGGCAGTCCCGGTATCCAGCGCAACCTTCCCCCAGAGAGCTGTGGCATTGAGAGGTACAGAATTGCAAATGACCCCAAAAGGAGCAGTTACTGGGGCTGCAGAAGCTGTCAGCACCTGCCACTCAGCGACTCCATTACTCCCGCGTCAGAGGCTATGACTACATGCCAAAAACCTGGGGAGAAAGGGGAGAAAAACAAATCAGACAGGAGCATCTTCTGCCGGGGCCTGTCATCAGCACTTACCCAAGGAGCACTGGGCAGCACGGCACGGAATGCTGTGCTCACATTGGGATGATGAAAGCTGATGGTGGCAGAATAAATGAAAAACCCCGCCAAGCACCGCCAGCCCCAGCCACGGGATGTGGAGAGTTCCTCTTCCCAACCAAAATCCCCCCAGACTGTAACCTTGCCGTGCTGAGGCCGCTCTGTCTCAGCTCAGGGCCAAAACCACACCTGCATCTGAGGACCACCAGCAGGAGAGGCACCTTCCAGCCCAGCAGGGCTGGATTTCTGGCAGCAAGGGGAACCCAGGAGACGCTGGAAGACTCGCAGGAGACTTCCCTGCAGACTGTCTCCGTTGTGGAAAGGGCAGTTTTCCAGGCAGGGATTTCATTTCCATTTTCCAAGGGCGAATCAGCCATTGGGGCAGAGCATTTACATCTGGTTTTGTGAGCAAGGGTTCTCGGGTTAATCGTGCTCACAAAGGCACAGATACAAGAGACCAGTCTGTGTTTACCTAGACCTGAGACAAGTCCTTAGGACAGACCTCAAGTCAGACACTGAGCTCATGTGGATGCCAAATCCCAGCCCTTTCCAGAGCCACTGGTGAGCTCCCTTGCAAGGAGCCCAGCTCTAGTCCAGGCTTGGGAGAGGCTGAATGCATTCTCAATCCAGCTCTCACCCAACTCCCCCTTCTCCCAGCCAATCACCAGCACTAAAACGTCACCTCAACACTGCACACAAACTTGGGAGAGTTATAAACTTCTCCACAGGTCCCAAGGAGCAAAAGCCTGGGGAGGGATTACTCCTGCCCTTCATGTTCTTGGAGCTTCGTGTGGAGAAAGTGTGATCCTCACTCTTGGCTGGATTCTCAAGAGATGAGAGTCACTGGCTCTTTTTAAAATTAAAAATATTCTCATTTTCTTTCTCTTCCTTCATGTTCCCTTCTTTGCTCCCTACCTCCCCCTCTTCCCCCAAGCTGTTGGTAGAGATCTGAAAAACAGTTCATGAATTGCTCAGGAGCTGGCAGAAATTAATAAAATGAAGCTCATTTATATTGAAATGGACTCATTATCATGCCAGCTGCCAATAATTTCCAAGAGGGGAATCTTGCTGACAAAAAAGGTCCTACAGGCAAGAGGCTCCCCACCTGCACCCACCACACAGGGAGGAACCCTGCCACGAGCATTCCTCACCTCCCAGGAAAGGGAATTGTGACCATCCCTGTTCAGATCTGCCTGCTACTGCCTCAAAAAACCTGCCCAAAAGAAGAGCAAAACAAACACAGCCCAGCATTCTGTCAGGTTTTCCACCCTGACACGGCTTTTGAGAAGTTTGTAACTCGGTAAAATCTGCTCCAGGGTGACACAAACTCTGGTCACTCTGCTGAGAAACCAGCTCCAGGGCAGCCCCACACACCTGTGCTCCTCCAGCTAAACCCCTTCTCTCCTGGCAGTCCTTTGTCAAAAAGGGGATGTTTACACCTGGATCCTGCATTATCCCAATGCTCACGCTGCTCCAGTACATCTGAAGGGCTGGCAACATCCTTTGCCACGAGCAGATGAGCACTGGGCACCACAGCTCCTCCAGGAGACAAGGGCTTATCATTACCCATCCACTCTTTCCTGAAAAGTTTTACTCCCACTAACTTTTACACCTCAGACAGTCTTTCCTAAACGAAACCAATTCGTACTGCTCAAGAAGAACATTTGTTTTTCCTACTTTGACATGAATGCGCACTGGAACAGTCCTCAGTGTCCTGGTTCCAACAGCCCAGGCTCTGCCACCACAGAACTTCTGGAGATCTGGAGCAGCCTCCAGCAAAGCCTTCCTTCTAGCAAGGTCTTGGAAGGTCCAACAGGGCAAAAAGTGGTGCCTATGCTCCTTGTTCAGGAGGAAGGGCTGAAGCAAACACAAGCACAGAGCCCCTTCTGGACACGTTTGCTCCCGTGGATGCTGGCCAAGGGAGAAGCTCACCAGTGACCCACCAGGGGAGATGGACAGTTGTACACATCAACACGTGGAATAACTGATCTTATTTTTAAAAATAATCAAATAAAGATTTTGAAACTTCTGCACTGGAGACAAAACATCCCCTGTCAGCGCCGACCGCTCCCAACACATCCGACACACCGACACGTCCCTGGTGTGCGCAGCCAACGCCTGCACACGTCAGTGCAGCTCCCCGTCCTTTGAAGGGCTGCAGCAGCACAGCTGTATTTACTGCACAGCCACACAACAGAGCCTCCAAAATCCAGGCCAGGAGCTCCCACAGGGCTCGTCGTGCTGCCAATCCCGGCCAGGAGCGCAGGAAACCTCCACGCATGGATTAAACGCAGAGCAGGCAAGCAGAACAGCTTAAAGGAGCACCTTGTTATTCCTCACATCTGCTACCTGCAACTCCAGGTATGGCAAAGAGCTCTGGCTTCCACGTGCTGCAGCAGTTTGCACTGCCAAGGGTCTGGGGAAAAATCCAGCACGCCTGTTTTCTGTTTGCTTGCGGACACTTGACAGGAACATTAATGGATGAAAAATATGGAAACTGTAGCTTTCTAAGAGCCTCCTTTCCAAAGCACAACCCTTCCTTTCCAGAATGAAACAAATCAGTATGCAAATATATCCCCTTGTCCAGTGAACAGGAAAAGCTGGCGAGAGGGACGACAGCTCTCTTTCAATTCTATTTTTACTTTTCCATTTTATGAGGCATTGTTTTTGTCAGATTTCAAATGCAATCAGTTGGTTGTTAAGTAAATCTTCATCCAGTTTGGAGAAGCTCTCTGTAATGCTACCATCAAGCAGGATGTACATACAGAGACAGGAAGCAGTAGGCATTCCCTACAGAAACCATCCAATATCCATCAGCAACTCCGGGCTCTATCCCCCACCCACCATCCCAGTTCCACGCCACAGTAACTCCAGTGTTTGATCCCACCTCCTGAAATGGACAATCAGGCCCTCGGTTTGTGACTGGAGGCCACATTTTGTTAGTTAATAGTTAGTCAGCTAACATGAGTGCTGCTGAGGTCAGCCCAGCCAGTGCCCTGCCCTGAGACCCAGGTGAACGCTCTCCTGTGCTCCAGGGCTCTGCTGGCCTGGCAGCTCTGCCTCTCCCATGCCATGTCCCTGGGCTGCCCTCCGCAAAACAAATCCCACAGGAGAGGCAGCACAAAATATCCTGAGCTGGAAGGGACGCACAGGGATCAGAGGCCAGCTCCTGGCCCTGCACAGACACCCTGTCAAACCTCCAGACCCTTCACCATCCCTCCTTGGGATGCTGTTCTCAATAGCTTTAGATCCTTCTCAATCTGTGGTGCCCAAAGCTGCCCCACGCCTTGAGGTGAGGCTGCAGCAGTGCTGGATCCATGGATGGAGAAGAGACTGCTCTGTGCTCAGATCTTTGCTCAGAAATGCAATTCAGAAATGCTCTGAGCTTCCCCACTCTCACTCCAGACACTGAGCCCCAAGACCAACTTCAAAGGATTGCAGAAGCTGGTTGACTTTTAAAGCAGCGAAAATAAATGACAAACGTGCTCCTCTCTGTGTTTTCTTCCTATGACATTTTAAATGCCATAGAAGCCTTTTGTTTGTGAGAAAAATTAATTTCAAACCGAGCACTGCTTGTGAGAAAAATGAATTTCAAAGCAAGCACGGCTTGCACTACCTGTTGAGGAGGATGGCTGCTCCTGAAGCTGGAGTGTGACGACAGTGACCATGCAGGAAGGTCAGGATCCATCCATCCATCCCCAGGAATGGGCAGGTAGAGCTCCAACTGCAAAGCCTCTTGGCAAGCGTCTCGCTAGCACGCAACCTCCGTGTCTGTCAGGGCCGCGGGAACAACGCTGGTGATGCTCCAGATGAAGAGGAGGGCAGAGCAAAACAAACCCACGTTCCCTTTGAGCAGAGCTCCTCACGGGGAAGGTGTGGGAAGCCCTGCTCCTCCAGCTGCAGCACCACCCCACGACAATTCCCAAGGGAGGGAAGAAAAGGCAAGAAGAGAGGAGGGAGGAAGGTTTGTCGAGAGACTTTAGACCTCCACAGAGGCAGCAGCCAGCCATCCCCAAATCCCTGCTAAAGGAAGCAAAACCAGGAGCACAGCACCAAGAAAGCACCGTGGGGCCTTGGCAATAAATTAATCAAAGAGCAGAGCAGGTAGCCCAAGGGAAAGCCCCCTCTCCAGGGTGTCTCTATTTATAGAGGGGATGTGAATAATTGACACGGTTGTGGGTTTGTTTGTTTTTCAATCATTCTTACAACTATCTGAGCATGTTTTAACTCTTTCTCCTTCCCTTCCCTTTTATTTTTAATGGTGGGAAAATCCCCCTTTCTACCCTGGGGGGGAATCTGCAAGGCTTTACACGTTTCCAGCAAAGGGCAGAGCAGGGGAAGGATTCTAATTTCAGATCATCAGACATAAGCAAATCTATGGGGAAGCCACGAGGGCAACTCCCTGGAGCCTGTGGGGCAGACTAAGCCCAGCCACAGGGAACTGCAGGGAAGGAGGAGCCCACTCGGCCTCCGTGGAGGCTCTGAGGACTGCATGTACATTTATATGATACTTGAAAAATGAAAAGAATTCCCAAAACGCAGCAGAAACAAAAAATAAGGTGCGGCTTGTTTATTTACCTTTAGGTTCTATGTTATTGTTATTACACTCAGCTTAAAAAGGGCTTTCTGCTTGTGCCAAATGAGCCGAGAACTGCTGATACACAGCAAGGGTGGGACGTGCCAAATGCACTCAAAAGATTGAGAAGTAACAAGAAAATGTTCAGGCCAGGAGACAGAGCTCCAAATGGATCTGTGGGAGCTCTCCCTGTACAGCCAAGGAGTGGGACCTTGCCTGCACAGAAGAACCACCCAGCACCACAGGCTCCAGCAATAAAAACTGAAACCCTTGGCTTGAGTGACCGACGAGACAGGATGTGAAGGATTAAAATGGTGTGGAAAAAAAATTAAGGGCAATAATTGTGGTAGGGGGAATTGCAGAGGAAGTGCTTGGTGTATCTCCTCATTTAAGCACTGAGGTAAGTAATCTGATTTTCAAGCAATGCCAAAGACCTCACACAGATCATTAAGATGGTGCCTGAGATATGAAGTATCTAATTTTAGATACCCTGACTTAAGTACTAGGGAGGGATTCCAGAGGTCTGTGGAAAAACCGGTGTGAAATACAAACTCGGGCAGATCAGCAGAGCTTTCCCTTTCTGGTCCCTCTCCCTGAGGGAGGGTGAGGATCCTCACTGAGCACCAGAGCTGTGTAAGCTTCCTCAATCACTGCTTCGGAGTCAGGAGAAAGAACAGCACAACTACTTCCAGAATAAGAAAAAGGATGAAGCAAAGGATGTCCTTTGCAGATGACAGCATGCCTCGCACAGGTTTTGGCACCAGGATCTCTCTGGGAGCTCCTGCTTGAAATCAGCACCATGCAGGACTCGTCCTTCACCAAAACTGCACTGGGGTGGAAAGGCCAGCACTGCAGGAATCCAGGGCTGGATTCCTGCTGCCAGGCTCCCCAGAGCTCCCTTCTCTCTGGGAACAGAGTGCAGAGAGACCCAGCACAGCCCCATCCCAGTGGGAAAGGGTACGGGGTGACCAAGGAGGAAAGCTGTGTCCCACCAGCAGAAAGCACGCACTGAACATCCTAAATTCCCAAAACCAGGGGGGGTTATTGCCTGGCGTGTCAGTGCAGCACGGACAGGGCTCTCTGCTGGGACAGGGACAAGGGAAGATGCTGACCCAGCCACTCAGCCAGGCCCAAAGCCAGGACTGCCCACCCTCCTCCTGCTCCCAGTGCTCCTGGCAGAGACCATGGGAGCAACAAACAGAGCCCAAATGTCCCAAATCCCAACTGGGAATGCTGCCTGCTGTTTAAGAAGAGCTGGAGGAAGCAAGCAAGCAGTGCCCTGGTGGCTGCTGTGCTCATCTCCTGCTCAGCCCCAGCAGAGCAGCTCTGCCATGGCAGAGCCTCATCCCTCCAAACCATGCAAAGCTCGGCTCCTTGGGACCAGCTTGGCACTGCCAAAGGTGAAGGAAGCACTCAGGTTTTATCCTGCACGTCCTGGCAGAACCTGATGGCTTCAGCTGATCTGGGCTGACCGGTTCCTGTCACGACTCGTCCCTCACAGCTCCTGACACGGCTCTCCCCCAGGGAGGAGCACACAACTCCAGGGCCACACGGCTGGGTGTTGCTTCTTTAATGAACAGGGGACAGAACCCATCCATGAGGGGTGGAAATCCCAGGAGAAGACACCCTCGGGGCTCAGGGGGTGAGCCCCCACCCTGGGAAGGGACAGAAAAGGGATGGATCAGCAAATGTTCTGGAGAGGAAAAGCCAGAGCTACCCAAAGCCAGGCAGCTCAGCGTGGAAAGCTGATACCATCAGCTCCGAGTGTGGCCTCCAACTGAAATGAAGGCTTTGCCTCCTTTCCACAGAGTGCATGGTGGAGAGAGGCATGTGAATCACCACATCTGAGGTTATCAGGAGCAAAATCCAGAGTTTGAAACGTGCCAGTCAGCAGCAGCTTTCAATCTGCATCCCAAAACTATGAGAGAAGCAACCACAGGGATATGGGAAGGAATTTTTATATTAAAACCTGTGGATCAGGACCCTGCCTGGGACTGCAGAACAAGTGATCCCAGCAGTGATGTATCCATCTGTCTGTCAGTGGGATGCAAGGCTGGGGAGCACAGCTGAGAGATGGAACCAGGAGTGACACGGGAAAAAATGGGAATTAATTTCTGCCTGCTGTTCTTGATCACTCCCTGCAAGAAGATGACCCATTTTCCAGAGGAGGAAAGGCAGAAGACACCTTTCCAGGAAACTGCTAGTGGAGCTGAAGATGACAAAAACTGGCACAGGAATTATGATCTGCATAAGAAACTTTGCACAGAGGTTGTGCTGAGGAGAGAATTACCTCACTCAAGTCTTTTCATGTTTTTAGTGCAGACACATAAAAATGAAATGTGCTGGTGACTTGTGCTGAGGACACAAAGCTGGGAAAAGTCGGAGCACAGAACAGACCTTTTGTCTCATTGATCCCAGAGGGCCATCAGCTCCCTGTGTGTGACAGAAATGCCAAGAAAAGCAAATGTAAATCAAAGGATGCACCAAGCAGGACTTGCCCAGCAGAAACAGCAGTGCCTGATGCTGCAGAAGACACTGACCTCATCTGGAACGTGCAATCCTCACCGTGGCCAAGGTTAACACAGACCAGACACCTTCAGAAAAGTGAGGCTTCACTCCGAGAGGAGCTCAGAACACCAAAGCTGCTGTCAAGTGGAACACGGGCAGAGAGGCAGCTGAGCAGCCCCAGAGCATCCAGCTGGGGCTTCAGGGGCTGAGCACTGCCCTGGAGCCCTGACCAGCCTCGGGAGACCCAGGGATCACACAGAGGGACAGAGCTCGTCCTTCCCAACCTCAAGCTGCTCATGAGCAATGGGAAAAAAACAACACAAATCCTCCTCAGTTTGGCAGCACCACAGCTGGTTCAGGTCCTCCTCTGGCTTTGCAATCTGTGGTCAATCAGAGGGGAATGTTGCTGCTGGCAGGAGGGAGCTGCCTGTGAGTGGTGCCAGGTGACCAGCTGCAGGGCTTGTACCTGTGAGCTCCCCACATCCTGCACAGCACGCTGCCAAACCAGCTTCAGCCGAGCCCTCCCCTGAGAATGACTCAAAAAGCAGTGCCAGAGAAGGAGCAGGGAGAGATGCTCCAAACCCCAGTGGGAATATTTCAGCACCAAACCCTAGTGGGAATGTTTCAGCACCAGGCTCTCACTCCTTTCCGTGCACTTACTGCTGGCTACAGCCACAGAAACAAAACACTGAGCTCAAGTATGAAGAAGTGGGAATTTTTTTCAGGCATTCTGAAATATGCGTCAGGAACGCAAACTCCTGGTAAAACAACAGCTATGCCTCCTCCAAATGCCAGGTTGGTGAGGTATCAGCAAAACAAAAGGCAGTAAATCTACCCAGCACTGCAATGAGTGGCCATGGCACAGGTTGGACCCCACGACCTTAGAGGTCTTCTCCAACCTGTGATTGATACTTCCAGCAGCAGCAGCAAGTGCCATTCCATCATTTCAGTGCTTCACTTTTCCAAAATAACCCTGCAAGGAAAAAAACAGTTTCCTCTTTACATTTAAAGAGCAGAAGATGATTTTAGTGGCTGCCAAAGCCACTGGTGTTTTCTGTGGCACCATTCCCAGCCAAATGAAAGCAAACCCTGCAGCAGATGCACACTCTGTCTATCTGTGCACACACTGACCAGAGTCACCTTGCCTGTGCTACCAGGGAATTACTCACCCACCTGAGCTCACAACAGCTCCTCAATTCACCTGAATGGCTCCTGTCCCCCCACAGAGCCACCTCCAAGCTGCAGGGACATCCAGCCTTTCCCAGTAACTTCCCAGCACTGTTTTTGTCTGCATGCACACAGCCATAACTGCGTTACTGCTTAAAGCAACTTTTACTCAAAAGGGTGTTAAAAATAACATCAGGGACCAGGAATTTCCTCTTGAAAGACACTTTTCCACCCTCCTGAGCCAAGGCCACCAGGAGAGGTGACTCTCCCGTGCCTTCCACTCCACCAGCAGCCACAGCCACGTCTCCACACTGATCCTACAGACCCAGGCAGAAGCAGTAACTATTTTTGCAGGGAGTGGATGCACCTCAAACACTGCTGCCATTTTCAAGGGAAGCCCTTCAAAGAGGGGACAAAAGAAAGACGCAAAGGACACATTTACAGCAGAGCTAAACAAAGATTCCGTGGCTCTGCACCAGCCCTTGCATCTCTTTTTGGGAGGCAATAACCTTTGTGCCAGTGCAGGGGGTTTTCCCTTGAACTTTTCTGCTCTCTGCTGCAGAGTCTGCCCTACAGGTGCCCTGGAGACCTCTGGATGTTCTGTCATCAAAGAGCCTTGGTCTGAAAAGATCTCCTTGTCACACATCACTCGTGGGCTGTACATCCTTTCAAGTCACCCATGAGCAATATCAAAATATTTCAAATGCAATTCCCTTCCTTACTTGTTTTCTTAGGTTTTTTCCACCACTTTTTAGAGCTGACATACCTACATGAAAAGAGGGGGAAGAGGTTAAAAACCCCATATTTTGTACTTTATTTTTTACAGTTTTTAATCATCTCCTACAAAACCTTTTTCAAGACGTTATTCCCTGTACATAAAGGAGCAAGGAGAGCTCTGTGCACTGCAGGAATCAAAGCACAGCCTCCACACTGGGCCCAGATCTACATCACAAATATTTGCCAGCACAGCTGTATCCGCTGCTGCGCTGGGACACGACCTCTGACTGAGCCTGCAGAGGCCACTGCAACACGGTCACAGCAGCAACATGATGATGTGACTCACAGGAACACATCTCTAAGCCCCAAAGGAAGCCCAGCTGGGGATAAGCTCCTGCAGCAGCAGCAGCACAGCTTCGCTGGCGTGACGCAGCAACACAAACGCTCCCGGCGGAGTTCTCCCGAGGGCTCCCCGTCTGCAGGGCTGCAGCAGGGATGGGCAGAGGGCAAGGAGAAGTGTCTCCCCGGCTGCAGAGTGCTGACTGCAGCCTTTCCTTGCCCGGGGAGCTGCCAAGCCCCTGCGCATGGGGCAGCTGGGAACAAGCCGCCGCAGGAGCGGCTTCCGCCCGCGCAGAGCGGCTCCCCAGCACCCTGCCGCCAGCCAGGCTGAGAGAGGGCAAAACTCCCTCCCTGGGCTCTGCATGGGGCCCCCGGAGGAGCCACGAGGTTTAGAGAGAGGCACATGGAAGTAAAAAGCTCCGGCCAGCTTCCGACGTCGCAGCGGGAATCTCGCCTTGCCTCGCGCACTGAACGGTCACAGCGAGGAGGAAAAGGCCAAAGGGAGCAAAGAACAGGGGGAAATCTCAGAGAAATAAGGTGTTATTTCTCTATTTTCCACAAACCATTTCTTCAGAGGTCCATTTTAGGACCTTTTCTTTGACTCACAGCTGCTCTTTCACAGCTTTCCTAAAACCCTCTGATTTTACAGATTCCCACACCATCTCCCAGCACCACCCCAGGTCACAATCCCCATCTCATTTTCCCATTAAAACAAGTTTTCCACAAACCATTTCTTCAGAGGTCCATTTTAGGACCTTTTCTTTGACTCACAGCCACCCTCAGCTGTGAACCTTTCACAGCTTTCCTAAAACCCTCAGATTTTATAGATTCCCACACCATCTCCCAGCACCAGCCCAGGTCACAATCCCCATCTGATTTTCCCATTAAAACAAAAAAGTGCCCTTCAAAAGAAGTGCACAATAAGCCCTGAAAACATCCTTGTTAACAACGTACGTATAATTTTTTTAAATACCTGAAATCCTCCCAGCAAAGCACCCAAAAAGCAATCAGATACTCTTCTCCCTCTGCAAAAAGTGTTCCTGGCTCCGAACTGCAGGGAGCCAAAGGAAGGCAGCACAGGCTGGAGAAATCCGTCCCTCCTGGTGCCATCTGTAAGGCTGCAATTAGCTACCAGTATTTCTGTAACCCTATATAGTGCTGCGAACAGAAAATCCATTAACTGGGACATTTTTGTGGGATTTCTGTTGGTTTGATTGGTCCAGAAGCTTATATTTATAAAAGATACAAAAACCTGATGGGCTTCCTTTGTTCAGTGTTTCAGAAAGATCCACCAACTTTCAGGGTTCAATTCCACTATAATTATTAGAATAGTAATTATGTAAACAGGCAGTAAAGTCCTTTTTAAGACAATGAAAACACTTGCAGTGTAACTTCATGTTCAGAAGCAGAGCGCAGCTCCTCCGAGCACCACCCGAAATCCCACGGCACCAATTAATATCGGGATATTGTTCAGCCTGACCATTTACCAGCACAACAGGTCACGAGGGAGGAGTAATTCAAACCAGCCGTGGAATGGCTTTGAAATGAGACAAATAAACTGCTACAGGGATGGCTGGAATTGTGGCTTGAGGCCCATTTCCAGCACCCCCACCCCCTCTGCTTTACCTGAGGAGCCAGGATGACCTCACTGGGCAGCAGGATGGGGGAGAAGGGAGCACAGAGCTCACTCCCTGGATGGGTGGTGGATGGGAAAGGGACAACAGCAAGCACCACGGTGAGGAGGGCACAGGGATGTGGGTGTCACGGGGAAGAGGAGAGCCCCCCGACCACCTCAGCCCTCCCCATGTGCCACCAGCCCCCTCGGGACAGGGCTGTGAGCACGAGGAGCCAGGCACTGAGGGCTGGCACGTCCTCCCTACGCCCAGCTGTGGGAAAGGAGAGCAGCACTCCATTATCGCTCCTCACACAGGCTCTAACATGCCTCAACTTATTCTCTGCCTCTGAAAAAAAACCCAAACAAGCCATGAAAAGGAATGTATAATCACCTGGCAGGCCACCTCTCTGCTCCAGCTTGCAGGCTCTGCCCCACCACGTTCTTTTCCCAGCCCAATGTGACTTGTGAAATTTTTTACACAGTGGGCACCTCCAGCTTTACAAGGGAAACAACTTCCCAGCCCACTGACAGAACAGGCTGACAGCTCCTGACATGGAGGAAGCATGTCCTGATGGGATCTGGACACGGACGTGAAATTAGAAAGAATGAGTGTTTGTTTCTGCAGGAGATGCAGCAAACTCTGGAAAAAAAACCAGCCCATGAGGCAGCCAAGATCTGCAGGATGGGAATCACAGAACCATGGAATGGTTTGGGTTGGAAGGACCTTAAAGCTCACCCAGAGCCACCCCCTAACAGGGACAATGACACTTTCCACTGTCCCAAGTGGCTCCATGCCCTGTGCAGCCTGGCCTTGGGCACTCCCAGGGATCCAGGGAAGGCAAAGGGATTGCAGCTACCCCTCTCAGCAAACAAAAGGCTGGAGAACTCTGGGAAGGTTCAGTGTCTCTGCTCCCAGGGCTCAGCAGGGTTAATAACCTGCTCCTCTCACAGCCCCCATGTAAACACACAATTTTGGGGCACAGGGCTGGCGCTCTGAGCTCATGCTCCATAGTTCCATTTTAGCTTTTCTCCTTCAGGCCTGACTTCCAACTGCCTTCTGAAAAGGAAACAAGTCCTGGACTTGTTTGAACAAGTGGGCAACACCTGCTCCAAGCTTTTGGCTTTACTGCATTGTCTGGGGTTTGAGGTTTGTTCTTTAAAGCCCAACCTAACTGGCTTAGGAGAAAAAAAAGAAAAGCCCATAACCAGTTTCAGGAATAACAGAGAAAAAGACTTCATTCATTCCAATCCTTTGTTTTCAGGAAACTTACCCTGACATTTCTTTGCCAACACATGAGGAAAACTGCAGAAAATGCAAACACGGGCAGGATGGTGCTTCAAAGGGAGAAGGAACAGCCCTGCCTTGGCTCCAGTTTCTCCTGACCCAGCCTCTCTTCTGGGATATTTCTGTATCAGAGAGCCCGTTCTACTGGAATCTTAACAAGCAGGGAAGAGCAGGGCAGCATCCTGCCTGCCAAGTGCAATTTGTTCATGCAAGACTTCCAGAATCCATCTTTCCTCTGCCCCAGAAACACTCTGAGCACTCAGAAGGAAGAGGCTGAAGTGTGGTGATGGGAGAGCTGGGCACAGCCGAGTGCTGCTGGAGTGGGAAGTGCTCCCAGCAGAGCCCAGGGAAGGCTCCATCCCAGCTCTGATGTCACTGCAGTGCTGCCCTGGAGTGCTTTTCCCAGAGAACTTCCAGGTGGGGATTCATGGAGACAGCAGGACAGCTCCCAGTCCAGCCTGCCAGCCGGTGACTTCATCCTAAACTGAATTAGGAACTGGGAATCCCACTGGAACACTGCTTGGAGGTTTTCTCTGCTTAAACACCATACACCCACGTCAAACAGACAAGAATTATTTATCTGTCGGGGCTGATTTTGCCCAATTAATTCATTAAGGAGTTGGGGGGAATATTCTGGAGAATGCCACATGCTGTGAGCAGATAAATAACATGTCCCACTGTCGATGTTTCCTAACTTAGCCTGTATTTAAGGCAAGCGATAAATAACAGCACTGAACACAGTTCTTAACACCAACATAAAATTTTAAAAAACCAAACACTGTCTAATTTTGTTGATTCCTTTGCTGTGCCACTTGTAACTGGTTGATAAATTCCCACAGAAAGGATATCATTCATAAGGACCTTACAAGCCTCTGCTGGGACAATTTTTAGGGATGTACTCAGCAAAAGATGATGCACAACAGGTTATATGCACCACAACGGGTTGGGATTTGCACACAAAGAAGAATTAATCAAAATAAATCCCATTTACTATCATGACAGCCAACTATAAATTTTAATTTAGCTGAAGGGAAACCAAATATTGACATCCTGGACTAGACTGGCCATGAAGTTTGACTGATGTCACACAAAGCTAATCTGATGCTTAAACAACAACAATTAATAAGCCGTTAGTACCACCAGCCTTAAAATGTGAAAATTCTACCAATATTTTCCCAATCCATTCAGGTGAAAAAATACATCGACACAAGAGCCATCCAGCTTTTTCAAAATTACAGTGCATTTCATGAAAGAAACCAGGAGCAATGCTACCTGCCAAGTCAGTAAACAAAATTAGAACTAGAAGAGTAATAAATTCCATTTTTAATCAGGGAAAATGCCAGAAATAATTAAAAACTAATACCCCTTGTGGAAGCCCAGCTGAAATATTTGCTGATTTAGAATTAAAATGGTCGTGCACTGGGCTAACAAAGAGTTATATTTAGAATATTTTCAACATTAAAAGCAGCACAGCCGACGTGCATCCACCTCCCTGATTGCAGAGGGAGCCACAGAACAGAGTTATCTGCACAGGGCTGGGGGAAGCCGAGGCACAAATGGTCACTTAGCCCAAATTCTCAATTTCTCAGCTCAGTTTCTGCAAGAAACCCTGACAACCCAGCCCAGGCACGAAAGCCTCCCGCTCTCGGGGATCAAGCTGCTCACATCCATCTCCACGTAATCCTCTGAGCACTATTACAGTGCCACAGTGGAAATTAAAGACCAGCTCTCCAGTGCAGCTATTGAGATAATGACACCAGGCCGGGCAGGAACCAGGCAGCTCCATCCCTCCCGATTCCCAGGGAGCAGCTCGTGCCAACAGGTGGCATTTCAGAGGAACACCACTCTGTGCTGCTGGATAAACCCGGCCTCACACAAAGCTGGGCCTGGGGAAGCCCCTTCTGTGCCGTTATTCCCATGGAATAACCCGCAGTGCTCGCACAGGGCGGGTTCATCCCCTCTGTGTTTCCCTACCACCGCTCATTTTCACCTTCTCAACGTTCCCAGAGAACACACGGCCCAGATGTGGGGATGTTCATCACAGAAGGACGGGGTATTTAATGCTCATGGCTCCTTTTTCCTCCCCATGTTTTTAAATTCTAGAGATTCTGTTCAACTGCAAGGCAAGGATTTCAGCGTGCAGCACCCCAGCTGCCTGACAGCTTTAGTGGGTTAACCAAAGCTGTGTCTGACAAAAAAGGTGCTACATTAGGGCTCTGCTCTTCAACCCAGCTCCAGGGATTCACAGGCAAGAGCTTGAAATCTCCCTGAGTCCCAAAGCCCCTTTCACAGCCTGAGAAGTTCCTCTCCTGTACCACTGAAAGAAAGCCAGAATAAATCACAGAATCACAGAATGCTTTGGGAATCATCCCTCCATCCAGGTGAGGTGCCATGCAGGGGACGTGGTGGTGACAAACATCTCCTCAGACAGCAGGGGCTGTGCTCAGCACGGTGCCACTTCATCAGAAAATGCCACAGTCACATTTCCTGGAAAATCGCCTCACCCAGGAGTCTTCTCCTGGGAAGCTGAGAAGCCTCAGAGAAAAAGGAAAACAACAATTAGCTGATTATAGTATCATAAAATAATAAATTAGCCTTCTGAGAACATGGAGTCAGATTCATCATTCCTTCCTTCGTCTGAGAACCCCGCAAATACAATAAGAAAAGTGAAAAATTTCACTCTAAACTCAAGTGAAAGGAGTCACATGCACCTCCAGAATTTGGCTGCTACACAGACCCGTGGGACCCACTCAATTACTCTGGGATAATGTTGCCATAAATTGTAGGTCAGGCATAGTGGAATACAAATCCCTGGCCTCTGGCATTCCTCTACTAGGTTTAAAAAGAGAGGTTGGACAACGATAATCCTGTTATTGCTCTGTCAATTTCACTAGCAGAGACTCTAAATGTGAAGTTTGGTCCAGCTTGAGCAATAAAATCAGATTTTCATTTCCAGGCTCCCAAGAGCTCCGGCTGGGAGCTCCAGCAGTTTGAGAACTGGGGGCTTTTGGAAGTGGGGAGCTGGGGGAGAGCCTGGGGAGGCTTCCCCAGAAAGGGATGGAGTTCCTGAGAGCGTTGTGCTCCGGAGCGCGCGGCGACACGTGGCGCTGCCGTCTGCCACGAGGAGCAGGAGCTGCCAGGGAGGCGTGAAGTCTGTCCCTTCTGTCCCCAGCTCCCAGCTACGTGGGGACGTGACTCACATCCCGCTGCAGGCTGAGCCAGGCAAGACATTTCGTTGCCATTTAGACAATGAATCAGGAGCTCTGAGAGCAGCACAACCCCAACGAGGTTTTGTCTTCCTGTGTTCGAATGCAGATCTTATTTTTGAGAAGAATTTGATGAAAGGGTAATTTTATATACCTGATGAAAAGGTTTGGTCCTCGATTCCTTCTCAGCAGTATTACATGCTTCCATAACCTCGAACCACAGACCCACAGAATATCCTGAACTGGAAGGAACCCACAAGGATTGAGTCCAACTGCTGACCCTGCACAGGACACCCCAACAATCCCATCGCATTCCTGAGAAACACCTGGATGTGTTTCACTTTTTCCATGAATAATCAAGGCCCAAAGCAGATTACAGAAAAGTCAGCGGAAGCAACAGGTAGGCAGAGGTTTTGAAAAACTGCTGCTGCTCCCTTAAGTGACTCATTTTGGGGTTCAACGAGCAAAAAGTGCATTAAAATTTCAAAGGGTTCCTGTACAAAAATAGCTCTGCACAGCTGGAGTGGCTTCAAGTGAGATGCACATTCTGATGAGCAGGTTCAAGATTGCTCTGAAAGAGCTAAATATCTGCAATCTTGTGTGAATGCCAGGTGAGCTGTGCTCCTCCTAAAGCTGCTGAGGGAGCATGGGCTGGGCAGTTATTTCAAACACAGAGTGATCAAATCAAACCTGGGATAAGCACGGCACAGCCTGAGCAGGTTCTGGGGACCAGCAGGATAAGCCCCTCAATCTGGGAAACCCTGGAGCTGGGACTAGGACCCCATCCCAGTGCAAGGGAGAACGTGCTCCCAGGGATGGCGGGTCTGTGTCCCAGAAATGAGGCTGGCTGGACCCCAAATTGACTCCAAAGGCAATCCCGCAGACTTCCTGCTCCCCTTGTAGACAACAGCTCCCAGCAAAATGCACTGACCTCAGAGCAGGCTCAGGCTGGACATCTGAAGGAATTTCCCCATGGAAAGGGTGATTAAGCATTGGCAGGGGCTGCCCAGGGAGGTCGGGGATTCCCATCCCTGGAGGTGTCCAGGGAAAGGCTGGATGTGGCACTCAGTGCTCTGGATTGGTGACAAGGGGCACAGTTTTAACCTGATGATCTCTGAGTTCCTTTCCAGCCTCAGTGATTCTGGGATTCTGTGATTCTGAGCCTGAGGAAAGCCCCTGTGGGATACCATGGCAATTCCTGCCCCTCTTATGAGCAGGGAGTCAGCTTCACCTCCAGCCAGAAGCACCCTCAGGAAAAGCCTGGAATCCCAGACTGCTCGTGCTGTCCCCACAGCCCTGCACAGTTTGGTCTGCAGGGGTTATTTCTCCTCTCAATAGATTGATTAGCAATTCTGCCTGCCTAACCATGTGCTGTCCAGGAGCTGTGGGTCTCACTGGGTTCCTGCAAAGATTTGAGGCTTTTCTGCCCTGCACATTTGTCCTCAGCACCAAACCAACATTTGCTGCAGCACTTCTCCTCGAGGCTCTGCGTTGCTGATTTCTGCAGAAAGAGCACATTCCACAGCCACGCTTCCTATGGTTTGCAAGATGGATCTGTGCCTTACAGCAGGGCTGTGCTGTCTGCAGCAGTCCTCCTTGTGGGACACCTCCTCAGGAGCTGCTCAGGGGCCCGGCTGGATCCATCCTGCAGCTGTACCCCAGAGCTCCTGCACGGGCTGAAACCAGAGCTCCACAGTCACGTGAGGATATGTGAGCCTGGGTCCAGGGGCTCACACAAAGCTGGAGCTGTTTTTCCTGTCATCACAGACCTGGGACTGGCAATTATTTCGTTTCCATCTCTCTGGTGCTGACGGGGCAATCGCTGTCCTGCCTCAGGCAGCAGAACAGCCCCAGCTCCCATTTCCTGTGGCACCCAACAGAATCATGGAACCATGGAATATCCTGGGCTGGAAGGGACTCAGGGATCACCCAGTCCCACTCCTGGCCCTGCACAGACACCCAGCAATCCCACTCTGACCCTGAGAGCCTTGTCCAAAGGCTCCTGGAGCTCTGTGGGGCCGTGCCCATTCCCTGGGCAGCCTGGGCAGTGCCCAGCACCTCTGGGGGAAGAACCTTTCCCTAAATCCAACCCAAACCTACCCTGGCACAGATCCACTGTTCCCTGGGTCCTGTCCCTGTCCCAGAGAGCAGAGATCAGTGCTACCCAACAGCGGAGCCAGGCTTTTGGCAGGCACTAAGTGGGTCAGCCTCCTGTTCTCCAGCAGAACTCAATGCATGCCTGATGAGATCCCAGTCCCTGCAGAGACTCAGAGAGCCCAGGCCCTCTGCCTGACCTCCATCCTGCCCAAATCTTTACCCTGCTCAGTGCCAGCCTCTCTGAGCTCCCGACCCAAACCTCTGCCTGGAAATGGGTTCCCAAGGAGGACAGCTGTAGGGTGCTGGCAAACACGAGGTTTTTCTCTTAGCTGTGAAGCCCCATGAGGCTGCCAGCACACCTTCCCTGCAATGCCTCTATTTCCAAACAATCCAGCCCCTTCTCCCAAAGATGCAGCCCGAGCCCTGCAGGTGGATCTACCCTCCAAGCCACGCTGCCAAAAAAGCCTTGGTTTCTCTCTCTCTCCTTGCCAGAAGCACAAACCAAGGGCGCTGTGATTTTCTCATGGCCCCAGACAGCCACTGCCTGTTCCCTGCATTGCTTCACCTCGTTTGGAAATACAGACTCAGCTCCTGGAGCACCTGCATGGCTGTGAAACCCTGCCCTTGTCTTGCCTCAGCCCTGCTGCACCAGGGCTGGAGGGCACATTTCAGCCAAGAGCCAGTGGGAATGGACCAGGGGCTCCCAGGGATATTCCCAATAGCTTCTCACTCTTCATGGCGCTCTGGACATCTGTATGAATTCCCCAACTCCAGGTGGCTTTAAAAAAGTGGCTGCATCTTGCTCCTCCTCAAAAATCCCTTATTCCTTTTAATTTCCCTTTTACAAAACTCTCCATAAACTCCAAACTTAAAGGTACACTCAGGTAAGCACGTCAGGCATAAAGACCTGTTTGAAGCAGTAAACAGGAGCTGAAATGTCATGGATTCATTCAGGTGCCTCCAGGAATGACAGCTCGAAGGAACACATCACACAGCATGACTTTCCAAATTTTTAAAAACCAGGCTGGTAAATTACAGTGATTTATCACTCCACAACAAAGTACACACACACACAAAAGCACTTCCCAGAAAAAGATTACCAAGCAATCATCCAGATGTTACTAAAGCATTAAGATTAATTTGGAAAAAAAAATCAGCAAGGAACTGACTCCCACAGGCTTTTTGTTGTCATAAATTTTATCCTGCAACTTCCAAGAGAACAGAGTTCTGGACTGTGCCTCAAGTCTCCCTGGCTGTGTGAGTTTCTGCTGCCCACCTCACAGCTCTTACAGCAGCACCCTCTAACTCACCATGGGGGACCAGGGAGTCAACAAAAACACAACTTTCCTCCCACTTCAGAGGAAAAAAAACAACACCACAAGATTCTCATTGTCGCAAAGGAAGAAAGAAAAGGCTCCTTTGTTAGTGCTAAAACAGCCCATCAGTCATTTTTCACCAGAACAACCTTTGGCATGTGTTACACATCACCTGCAGCCAGAGGATGCCTGACAAGGGCCCTCAGCCACTGCTGAAATTCCTGCCCAGACATCACACACCCCTGGGAAACTGCAGCACCCCAGCTCCTGCCCAGGGGGATCCCCTCACCAGGAGAGGGGGAAACCACTGGCAAAGGGAAGGAGCAGCTGGGGAAAGCTGGCAGGACCAGGCACAACCTCTGGGCTGGGTCTCCCAGGCTCCTGAGCCAGCTGAGTGCCCATCCCTGGAGGTGCCCACGGGACACCTGGACCTGGCAGTGCTCTGGGCTGGTGACAAGGTGGGCAGCAGGACCAGCTGGGACTGCTTGATCCCGGAGATGTTTTCCCAGCTAAAAGATTCTGTGAGGTGGCTGCACCCAGCAGCTTCCCAGCTCCTTTCCCAGCTCCATTCCCAGCAGATTCCCAGCTCCCCTGCCGGGGTGGCCTTGCGCAATGGGAGCCTTTGTCTCCATCTCAGTGTCTGAGGGCCTGGGGCACACTCTGAACACACCTTCCCCACCCAGGCTAATGCAAACGAGCAGCAGAGCAATCCCCGGCTGGGAAGCAGGCGCAGGAGGCTCTTTGTTCTCCCTGTCGGAGGAACTGGACTGGGAGCACTGTGTGCTCACCTGGGAGAGCAGGACAGCAGGGCTGCTGGGTGTTACAGCAATACACGAAGCCAAGCTGCTGTGAGGGTGTTTCTGCAGTGTGAGGTGTGCAGGGAGATCCTGGCATCCCCCAGAAACAGGGGAAGAAGGTATTCATGCAAAACCTACATACTTCCCTTCTTCTGCCCAACTTCTGCTATCTCAGAGACCCAAAAACCACTTTCTGGCTTTGGACAAAAAGCTACAGGAGAGGTCTGGCAGCTTCCCCAGCTCCTGCAGCTCTGCCCTACACTGCCCAACTTCAGGGAGCTTCATCTCTGGAGGGGGACAACAGCTCCAGCACTGGCTGAAAGGAACATTTCCCTACACACACAGGAAAAACACCTCCTGCATAAAGACTCTGCTATTCCAGAGCTGGTTCTGCACATATTACCCAGTATCACATCCCCTCAACAAGTGACTCATTCTACTGCACCTCACAGAGAAACTGAGCCCGTCGCTTCCACACTGTTAGGAAGGGAAAATACAAACAGAAATGCAGAGCAGCTTTCAGAAGAAAACACCTGTTTCTGCCTCTTCAGAAATAAACACAACTGCTCCCAAGCCCGTGGCTGCCCACTGGCACCCCTCCTGCCCTGACACCCACAGAAGAGCACACCCATTGCGACTTCCACATTCCTGTGTCCCCACGGCACATTTTTGGGCAATGTCCCTGCCTGCAGATACTCGTGCCCTTCCAGCAGGATGTACGTGTGCAGGGTGATTTGTGGTCAGCCCGATGAGCCTCCAGAGCTGCTGCTCACTCCCTGTAACTCAGGGGCAGCTCTGGCAGTGCGAGGTGACGCAGTTCAGCCCGCACCAGTCTTGCTCAAGTGGCACCACGGCACATTTTCCGTGCTCCTCCTAACAACAGGCTCCTGCAGCCCAGAGAATGCCTGGCCACTTGCTAAACTCTGTAACATCACCAGGAGTCTCCTAACTACCCCTAGAACCATGGAATCACACAGTTGTTACAGCTGGAAAAGACCTCTGAGACCGTGGAGTGCCACCATGGGACATCTGTCTAGACACTACTACAAAGTGCCGGAGTTGAACCAGTGCTGCTTTCCCCATCTCCAGCCTGCCAGAGCTCACTGCTGGGCAGAGCAAAGGCAGAAAGCAGAGTGGGAACTGCTGTGGGTGCTGGAAGCAGGGAGATTCCTGAGGCAAAGCAGGAGCAGAGCCCCTTCCCAGGAGCAGAGCTCTCCTGGGCTCAGCCTGCAGGTCCTGCCTGATGGGCACCCCTTCCCCTGCCCAGATCATTCCCCTGCTTGGCTTTGCGAGGGCTTTTCGAGCTGCCTGAGAACATCACATCCCAGCTCTCAGGCAAAGCCTAATTGGAAGCCTCAAGAAGCAATTACACTAAAAGCACTCTGCAGTGAATCAAGCACCTGTCTGGCAGCCGCGGGGCCGGCTCACGGGGCTGTGCCTCTGGGACACGGCACGCAGAAAGCCTCCACACGTGGAACAACACCACAGCTTCCTGCCCCTGCAAGGAAGGAGGGGCTGGCAGCTCTCACCAACATCCCCTTCCTCGAGCCCTCTGCCTGCATCCCACTGGGAACACAAACACGCAGCCGGGAGCGGGGCTGCTGAACCAGGGAAAAGGATGCTCGTGTCTGCTTCCAGCTCGCTTAGCATTTGAGATGTCACAACCAATAAAAACTCCACTCTGGTTCTAGAAACCCCTCTTTTGTGACCTGTGCCTTGTGAGGCACGATGAAAACATGAACATCTACGTGGTAACTTCTCCTTTTGCCCCCTGCTTGTGGCACAGCCGGGCTAATCCCATTCCCACTGCTCTGCGTTCTGACCTCCTTAAACAACCCCATGCGAGGATGTTAAAACACTCTCATCTATAAATAATGCATTCCCCTCATCCAGCAATGGATTACTGGGCCATAAAACTCCCTGCAATGCTCTGCACAGTCGCCAGTTTAACAAAATAATACCCAGGAAGACACATCAGTAGAGTCTCACCCTCCTCCTTGATGAATTCAATGCCACTGTTACTTTTGCACTGGATTTTTCTTTACAGTTAATTATTTAGAAGCTATTTTATTCCAGCAGCTTTTTCTGCCCCCCATAAAAGAGCCTTTAATTTTTTGAGCTAATAACCCTCACAGCTGGGAGAAGACCAGCACTGGGGCACTCATCAGAGCCAAAGGGGAGCAGTGAGGTCACAGTTCAGACCCAAGCCAAGCTGCTGGGAGCTCCCACTGCTGCCACCTCATCCTCCTGCCCCAGCTTTGGGCAGAAGGATTCCCAGGCATTCCCCGGAGCAGTCCAGGTCACTGATCCTGCAGGGAAGTAGCTGTTTTCCTGGGGGTTCCTTTCCAAACAGCCATCACCTATGAGTCAAGCCACAGTGTGTAACTTCATTAGAGACAAACGAGCCTGCTCCAGACACTGCTGCCTAATAGACTCAGTGCCACTGCAAAATCAATGCTTCTTCTCAACACCAATTCCAGCAGGAGTCCTACCACTGATTTCCCAGAGCAAAAGCATTAAGCTCAAGCAAATGCTTAAATGATGCAAATTTGTGGTTTGGCAGAATTTTTTCTGTCAGGCATTTTGGAAAAATAAAGCCTTTCTGCCTCAAAACAAGTCAGAAACCAGACAGGCACCCTTTAAAGAGCAAGTTCCCCAGGAAGCACAACCAGGCCTGCCACGTTTGGGCACCTGATCCCTCAGCCCCACGTGCTGTGCTGAGCACAGCAATTTTCCACACCTTTTCCATGATGCACAGATCACTTTAAACTCTGAAAGGACGGGGGAAAGCAGGCGAGCCAGTGGCACCCACCAAACCTGCTCGCTTCGTTCCACAGCGCCCATCACGTGTGGAAATGTAAATCCCTCCTGCAATATTAAAACACCTTCCAAGGAGCCAACAGCCAGCTCAGCAACGGGGCTCTGGTACGTGAAACAAAACTCTGAAAGCGCATTTCCAACAGCCCCAGAGTGACTTAACCCCCAGAAAAAGGTATGCATTAGCCTTTGCCTCTGCCCCGGAGGATTACTCACAGCTGATGGGCTCTGAGTCAGGGCTGAACCCTGCCCGTGGGAAGGCAAGCCCGTGGCCCTGGGGAAGCAGGAGCCATCCCTGACATTGTCCCAGCAGCCCTGGGGACAGCAGCTCGGGCTGGGGAGCCGGGACGGGGCAGGAGCAGGGCCAGGAGACAGCGCTGCTGCTGCTGCTCCGTGCTCAGCCCCGATGCTTAGTCACAGTAATTGCAGAGCCAGGGCTCTGTGCTCACATTTCCTGTCACCGACCCAAGAATTAGGCAATTTAGATTCAGAGATAGCGCCCGGGATATTAAATAACTTGATAAGCCATCGCTGGAGGAACCGGGAGGAAAATGAGCAGCTCCACAGGGACGAGGTTCCCCCAGTCCCGGCTGCGCGGTGTTCCCAAATCTTTGGGAAGTGTGAGCCCCCCCAAAAGGCAGCATTCCCCCCTCGGGGAGCAGCACTGCCCTGCACAGACACCCAACAGAGCTGCAGTCAAGTTGAAACCTTTCACGGGGCTCATTTTCAACAATTAAAGAGCATGGCAACCTGCAATTATGGAAAATAAAGCCAGACAGCTGGAGAAGGGAACATCTCCAGTCAGTAACACGATACCACATTTTCTCTCTTAGGGAATTCAGCTATGAACTCCCCAGCTCCCATTCAATCAGCTCCAGCCCTCCGAGCAGCACAAAAACTGGAGAAGCAAACAGTACCTGACAACCCCACGACACACAACTCGCAGAAAGCAACACTTCTATCCACAAAACATGGGAATGGGGAGGGGAGAGCCCTCCCGGACACACAGCTCAGGCAGCCCGGCTGTGCTGTACACCAAACGCATCCCCAGCAGTCTGAATCTCACCGCTCATCATCAGCAGCACGAACATCTTCTCCTTCCGTGCTTCCCGAGCCCCGGCCGCCGCTAGCAGAAAGGAGGAAGCGCCTGCATTTCGTTCCCTGCCGCTCCGGAGTGGGTGTAACTGGCGAAGTTTCACGCCGAGATGAGATGGGTCAGTTGGGTGTGTTTGAAGGTTTGGGGTTTTGCCATCCCTCCCCTCCTCCCTCCCTCCGTCTCTTCCTCCCTCCCTCTCCTGATTAATTCCTCCCGTCGCAGGCTTCAGACGAGCTGCCACTCAGCCCCGCTGGCTCCTGAAACGTGAATTCCCAGGACATCCCTCCGGGGTGGCTTTAACTCACCGACAGCCGCCAGGAGCTGTATCCCAGGAGCAGGAGAGGCGGCTGGCTCCCGATTCCGGGCGCACAGCTCCCACTCCTCGGGATTCTGCGGTGCTCGCAGGCACCGGCTCAGCAGCACGGCAGAACATAAAACATTCCGACCAGCCCGTGCCTTGTGCCTCTGCCCTCCCGGGTGTCCCTGCTCCCGGTGGGATGGGGCTTCTGGAGGGGACTCGTTAAGAACACGCCCGCAGCTGCTCCCAGTCAGCTGCACACAGGTGCAGAAGGGTTCCCAGGATCGGGAACTGCAGGGAATTAGAAATTACAGCGATCTGCTTCTACTTAATTCCCACTTCCACATATATGTCCCTGGATTAAGATTTGAGCAGCAGCATCCTCCAGGCCAGGGCTGGCTAATGGTTGCTATAAATAAGAAATACCAACACAAAACCCAACCCATCTGTGTTTATCCCCCAACTTGGCTCTGCACCACGTATATGGGACAAGAAAAACAGGTATGAAACTGCTCTGAAAAAGAGGCAGACAACACAGTAAATATTCTTTACAAGCAGAAATCAAATTAATTAACAAATTAACAGCTACAACTCTGCCTGATGCTTCACACATACCGACTATTGAGCAATGCCCCTGCCTTTGCAGTCCCACCCTCTGCAACCAAGCAGCGACCACAAGCTGGGAACAGGACAGAACCACGAGGAAAATAATAAAACAAAAAGGCAAAAGGTACGTGCAGGAGCCTGGCTGTGACCCAGGGCTGGACACGCTGCTGTGGCACCACATGGATTTAACAGCTGGAGTGAGGCTGTGGGGCTCCACAGCCTGGGGCTGCGGAGCAAGGGAGGAGATGATTCTATTTTGGGAGAGGGACAAGATATCAGAGAAGCAATTTGACATGGCACAGCCATCCTTACAGCCCCCGTGACCAGGAACAGGAGTGAGCAGTGAGGCTGAGCCCACTTCAAACAGCACCTTGGCTTTAACTTCTCATCTCAGATGTTTCCGACAGGTCCACCCACGCCCAGCACGAGGTCCCCCGTGACCACAAGCACGCCCCAGAAGCACCAGAGCTCCACCTGGACAGCAGCAAAGGCTGAAGGAGGGATGGGATCAGACCTGGGGAGCACTGGAAAATGCTGAGCACTATGGTGAATTTAAACCCCGAATGAGCAAACCGGCAGCTCCCATTGCAGGACAAACACAGGGAGAGCAGCTCCCGGCGCTGGGAACTCGCAAACCCCGAGCGGACGAGCAGGTTTGGCGAGCCACCAGTGACTCAGAGGGCGACAGGGCTGCTGTGCCTGCCCGCGGCTCCACGCGGGATCAGCCGCCTCCGGCCCGCCGGAGCAGGGCACAGCTCCCACACCGCCCAGGGATGGCTGCCGCCGGAGCGGGATCACTCCTGTTGGAGTGGGATCCCTCCCAGCGGAACAGGATCACTGCCATCACAATAGGATTGCTCCCATTGGAATGGGATCGCTGCTGTCGGAGCAGGATTGCTCCCATTGGAATGACATCATTCCCACTGGAGTGGGATTGCTCCTGTCAGAATGGGATCGTTCCCACTGGAGTGGGATTGCTGCCGTCAGAACGGGATCACTGCCATTGGAATGGGATCACTCCCATCGGAACGGGATCATTGCCATTGGAATGGGATCACTCCCATCGGAACGGGATTGCTCCTGTTGCAATAGGATCACTGCCATCGGAATGGGATCACTCCCACTGGAGTGGGATTGCTCCAGTCGCAATAGGATCGCTGCCATAGGAATGGGATCGTTCCCATCACAATAGGATCACTGGCATCAGAGTGGGATTGCTCCAGTCGGAAGGGGATCACTGCTGTCAGAGTGGGATTGCTCCCATTGGAATGGGATCGCTCCCGTTGGAGCAGGATCGCTGCCGTTGGAGCGGCCTTGGCTTGCACCCACCCACGGTGTGCACATGCCAGCTCCCATGACGCTGCAGAGCAGGGACAGCTCTTCCTGCCACAGAGCAGCAGTCACTGTCTGCATGAACTCACACTCGGGGGCAAAAGGCAGCACCAGCCTCCTGCTGCCAGCGCCATCTGCACCCTGCCACAGCAGCATTGGGGGACATCTCTTCCTGCTAGCCAGGCAAACCCTGGGCATGGCCACAACTCCAGGAAAGCATGAGCTGCTCTAAGAGCAGCTTGCAGAAAGCTTCAGACATTGGTGTAACCACTGGCGGGTTGTAAATCACAGAACCATTTTGTTGGAAAACACCTCCAAGGCCATGGAGTCCAGCCTGTGCCTGATGCCTACCTTGTGACCAGCCCAGAGCACTGAGTGCCACATCCAGGAATTCCTTGGGCACCTGCAGGGATGGGCACTCCAAACCTCCTTGGGCAGTCCCTGACAATGCTTGACCACGTGTTCCATGGAGAAATTCCCCCTGGTGTCCAGCCTGAGGTCGTTCCCTCTCCTCCTGTCCCTGTTCCCTGAGAGCAGAGCCTGGCCCCCCCGGCTGTCCCCTCTTGTGCAGAGCCACAAGGTTCAGTGCAGATCTGCAAAAGAAAAGCAGCGACTTCCCCCTCCATCATGACCCAGAGCAGTGGAGCAAAAACCAGCAAGCCATAAACATCAATCCTAACATGGAGAGAGACCCATGGAGGGACTCCTGAGTTGTGTAGGATCCAAGAGAAACGAGATGCTGGGTGAGCAGGGAAGGGGTGGAGGAGCCTGAGCAGGAGCCCCGGCGGGCAGTGCCAGGCTCTCCGCTGGGGAGAGCAGGCACTTCCAGGCCTGGCCCTGGCTCCCGGCCCTGCTGACGCACTGGGATACACCCTTTTGATGTGGGCTTCCTCCGAGCTTGTGTAAACAGCCGTGCTCCCTGTGCCAGCCAGGAACTACCAAAACCTGTTGGGAGACAGCCCGGAACGGCACGGAGACAGCCCGGCCAGCTCCGAGGGGGATGGCTGCAGGGAACGGCTCCTCCAGCAGCTTCCATGGGCTCTGCCCTGGAGCAGGGCACAAAATGACCCTTCCCTCCTCAGCTGAGTAATGACAGCACTGGGGAAAGCCTCTTCTCCTTCCATCCTCCTGGCAGGATGAATCCCACCAGTCTGGAGCCGATTTAGGTCAGGACTCAATGGGGGATGCAGCTCCTCCTGAGGGGCAGCTCTGATCTCTGCTCCCTATGACAGGGACAGGACACAGGGAATGGCTGGAGCTGTGTCAGGGGATATCAGGAAACGGTTCTTCCACTGCCCAGGCTCCCAGGGAATGGACATGACCCCACAGAGCTCCAGGAGTCTTTGGACACTGCTCTAGGAATGTTCAGGGTGGGATTGTTGGGGTGAATGTGCAGGGACAGGAGTGGGACTGGATGATCCTGGTAAGTCCCTTCCAACTCAAGACATTCCGTGATGCTGTGAAGTTTCCAGGGAGCCCCCAGGCTCCCCCAAACATTGAGCTGAGACATGGAGATCCCACCATGTCTCCCAGAGGAGAAAGGTCCCCCAACACAGCACTCCTCTGTGGTGAAAGGAAGGGAGACACAATCCAGGTCTGTATCCTGCACAAAGGTGTTTTTATCAACCCTAATTAACATCCTGGGCCTCTCACACCCTGGCACACCTGCTAATTAGCACACATGAGTTAATATCATTTTAACAATGGATTAGCACTCGGGGCAGAAGAAGGGGAGTCACTTCAGCCCAGGGAGTCACCCTGAGCACAGCAGGAAGGTGAGATACGAGGAGCATCTGCTGTGCTCACAGTATCTCCTTAACTAAGGCTTACTTTACAAAGCCAAGGTGCTTCAAAAATTCATGATTGTATCTGTCTTATTTTTCACCTGCACACACAGGTGCCCTTGGAGGAGCGTTCTGTCTCCACCACCCAGACAGCTGGAGCCACTCGGGTCCTTCTGCAAGTCACGGTGGAGTTCCTGAGGTGATCATCACCCTCTCTGATCAAGCACCTTTCAGGACATGACCTGGGGCCTGCCAGCCACTAATCATCCCTCAGGAACACCCCCTGGGAACACCAAGGAGCTGATGTCCAGGCCACTTTTGGTGCCTCTCCAAACATCCCACAAGCACAGATGACACCGGGCACACATCACTGGGACATTGGTGCCCTTTTCCAGGGAATCCTGGAGAAACTGCAGCCCTACACACATAATCTGGCCTTCAAAGCTCCCTGTGGATGATGTGGCCAGACTTTCACCCTGGAATCCCACTCTGTGTGGCCTCACACACCTGGCAGGAGCAAAGGGCTGTCTCTGTAGCAGGGGACAGTTTGACTCGAGCCATCTCATATTCAGTCATAAACTGAAGAAGAAAGTTGACTTAGCTTGCATTGTTTTCTCTTGAAACCTCAGCTTTCAATCTGGATATCTGTGAAGCAGCACCTCACAAGAGGGCACTGATGGAAAACCATCACACCACCACCAGAATTGTTTCTACCCCCTCCAATTGATGTTTAACACTGCCTGCCTTCACTTTGTCCAATAAAAACCTGCAAACCAACCCCTGGCAATTACAGAACATTAATGCCATGAAAAATTATACTGGGTTGAATGCATCCACACTCCCTGCTATCAGAAAGATTTTCTCAGCCTCATGTTTCTATTTGGGATTAGGAAGGGAGCTGTGAAAGGCAAGTATTGTTCAGTCACAAATGGTTCCCTTTCAGCCTCTACAGAAGTCAGGTAATGAATTACAGGAGGGTTTTTTCCCTTTGGAGAGGTCAGCAGATATATCAGCTCCTGGGAAAGCTGATCCCTCTTGTTTGGCTACAAGGGGAGCTGAAAAAGGCTCCTAATGAGCTCCAGGGAGTGGATGGTGGCAGCGAGCCAGCACCTTTGCCTGTGAAACCAAGACAAGTGACAAGAGGCAGGAGCCACCTCTGGCCCAAGAACAAGATAAAATTTAAGGTTTTGGCTGGCAGCTCTCACACCAACGTGGGCACTCTGCTTCCAGACACCCAAAAACCTCCTGAGCTGGAAGGGACCCCCAGAACCATCCAGCCCTGCACAGACACCCCAACAATCCCACCCTGGGCATCCCCGGGAGCCTTCTCCAAAGGATGGGCAGAGCTTAACAGAACAGGGCCTGCTTCCTCTTCCCATGGGAATGCTCAAGGAGGAACATTTTATTCAGGACCTCTAATGCAAACACCTCCTCTCATGTATTTTTTTAAACCAGGCAGTAGCTGCTGTCATTTTCACGCTGCGTTCTGACACACTGGCACCACATCCCTGCCAATAGTTTTAATTTCATTGGAAAAATCAGCTCTGAGCGAGAGTGACAAGCTGCACGCTGGTGACGAGGCTGTCAAGTGATGGATAATGTAGGTTTACTTTAGCTGTCAAAACTTTTCAACGCTAAAAATAGGTATCACAAGCTTCTGGACTCACTGCACTGAAGCATTAAACACACAGGATATTGACACCCTCAGAGGCGCCCAAAGCCACTCCCTGCCGAGTAAAACCAGCAGCGTGTGATGGGCAGCAAAGGTCTCTGGGTTTTACTTATTTGGAGGAGGGAAAACAACACAGCACAGGATGAAATCTCCTATCCACGCTGGCCAAAGCAAAGACAAGATGCTGCACACACACCTTGGAACAGAACAGCACAACATGGGATGCAAACCTGGGCAAAGACAGAGGGAAAGAAAGGGAAAAGCTGAGAGAGAAAACCTTGTTCCCTGTTATCCCAGCTCTTGGTCCAGGTCCCACAAGAGGGAGGGCAGAGATCTTCCCACAGCAATTCCTTCTTTCCTGCCCTTCACCCCTCACCTGCCCCTGCCCAGCAAGAGAGGGCACAGAGCTGTGAGGCTGGGAAGGGTGGGAAAGCAGGGACGAGCAGGGGGTGAGCAGAGGGATGAGATTTCCATGGAAGGGGTGAGTTCTCCCCAAGCAGTAACCATGGATGGACCCCAGGCCAGCAGCAGCAGCTCACCAAAGGCTCAGTGGCCTTGTGGGTCAGCTGGGATAGGAGGAGGGGGATAAGAGGCACCATTTACAAACCAAATCCAGCTTTTTTCATTCCCTCTGAGGTGCTGGGATGACAAGCACAGGCAGGGCTGTCCCTCCATTAGGCCAATATTTATGGCAGAAAGAAAATGAAGTGTCATAAGGAATTACTAATTAGCTGTTATCATAACCCTGTGTGTAACTGAGGCAGCACTCTGCTGTGCTTTGTAAATAATTAGCAAATTAACTTTCACAATGCTCTGCAAGGCAAGTACTGTCCCCATCTCCTGCATGGCCCCAATGGAATAAAAAACACAGTTTGGGCAGATTGTTCCCCTGCCCTGGACAACTGCAGAGCTGCCCAGACACAGCGGGGGACATCAGAGAGGAAGGGAGAAAAGGAGGCTCAGGGGGAGCCTTGTGGCTCTGCAAAACTCCTGACAGGAGGGGACAGCCAGAGGAACAGGGACAGGAGGAGAGGGAACAGCCTCAGGCTGGGCACCAGCAGGAATTTCCCCATGGAGAGGGTGCTCAGGCCTTGGAACTGCCCAGGGAGGTTTGGAGAGCCCACCCTGGAGGTGCCCAAGGAATTCCTGGTGTGGCACTCCGAGCTCTGGGCTGGGGACAAGGTGGGCATTGGGCACAGCTGGGACTCCATGGTCTCAGAGATATTTCCAACCTAAATGATTCTGTGATTCCATGATTCCCCATGTGCTGGAGGCAGGAACTGAAAGGAGGAAATGCTCTCCACTGCCAGCAGACCCAAAGAAAACAACTGTGAGCAGCTGCTCCTTCCCTGTCCATCCAATTCTACCTTCCAGCTGAGCAGGAGGGCAGCCACAAGTGTCCTTGTCCCCGCCTTGTCCCCCCAGAGCCTCCTCAGGGAGCAGGGACCAGAGCAGCGCCGCAGCCACCCTCCCACACCCTCCTCGTGTCCCTGCCACCCTCCCCTGCCCTGTGGGGTGACTGGCACCTCCAAACCCAAGTGGCTGCCTCAGCAGCTCCCTGCCAAGCGGTGGGAGCAGGGGAGGGAGGGAGGGAGCCCGAGAGGAGGGCAGGAGCACCCAGGCTGCTGTGCCTCCGTGCCGGATGCGCGCTGAGGAAGAGGCAGACTCGCGCTATTTTAGATGTGCTGCACAAAAATAAAAGATGCTGGTTGACTGCACATGTTCTCATTTTTAGAAAAACAAGCTCCAATTTATTTCTTCTATTACAGCCAGATGGTTTAAAAAGAAAAAAAAAAGCCAACAAATGTCCCCTCAATGTCACCTCAATGCAAAGAAGCCCTGACCTGGTTTCAACCTCACGGACCAGAGCACGGCACAGGGAGCTCACTGTTAACACCTCTCTGAGGGGCCTGACCCCACTCACAGCCTGGCCCAGAGCCCTGTGGGGTGAGCACAGATCTGCACCTCAGGACCGGCCCAGAGGGCCACCAGCACTGACTGTCCCAGCTGACTCAGGGCTATAACCATCACAACTGGACTGACCACATGGCTCTGCTCTGCCTCAGTGCCTTCCTGCTCCTCCTCTCCAGTCACTGAGCTAAGCTGCCTTGAGGGGTCTTTTTCCCTTTTAAGACTCCCATCAAGTCAGTTATTTGAAAGAGCAGCACAACTTTCTAGGAAAGTAAATGCTGATTTTCAACCCTCCCTGTTTATCCTCCCCTCACTCAAAGCCATGCCACAACATCCCATATAATTCCATTTCCCTGTATCTGTTTGTGCTGCTCAGGAGGGACAAACCTTTCATTTCAAAGCACAGTTTGTACCCATCTGTGGCCTCTGTCAGGCACCCACAGTGGTGCACCACATTTCAGTGGGACACAGGGAATCACTTGCACAGCAGCTGGGATACACTGAGATCTCCACCATGGAGACACTCCTGACAAAAAGAGAGGTGGGATCAAGTTCTCAGGAGAGGTTGAACCTGCTCCACCCCTGGGAGGTTTTCAAGCCCTGCCTGGAGAAGAGCCTGGCTTGGTCCCTGAGCTGATCCTGCTTGGGGAGGACCCCACACATCCCTTCCCACCTGACTGACACGGTGACCCCAAGCTCAGGGGAACTCTCCAAGCAATTCCCAAATGCCCAGGGCCTCCCGTGCCTGGCAGAGAGGACATGAGGCAGAGATCTCTGCACCAAGGGGAGATGAGCACTGCCTGGAAGCCTCCTCACAGTCCATGGAATGGCAGGAGCTGAGAAGCACGACCAGGGCACACCTTTAAACAATGACTCTTCTCCATGGCCAGCAGGGAAGGAGAGGAACAAGCACAGAAGAAAAGCATGGAGCAACTGGAGGCATCTTCTCTGAACTGCAGTACAAGTCTTTGGCCATCTTTTGGTTCCAGCACATTTGAAAGAAAATAAAGAGCCTCTTAAATAAACCTTGTTCCAAATTGCTTTTTGGAGCAACCCTGACAGACAACAGCTGCAGCCATGGATTACATGTTCACCCCTGGAAGGGGTGCTTTGGGGTCTCACCCGAGCCTCCAGCTTCTGGTGCCACTGCTGTGTGACCTTGCCCTCCTACTGGTACAAATGTGAGGCTGAAGGCTCAGAGAGCCATCACTGCTCTGGGTGATCCCTAAGACTGAGAGTTCATGCACAGATTAACTTCTTAAGCAAGCAAAAGGGCAGAGACCTGGTCCCTCTTACTGGCAAAAGCCTTGCATTCTGAAAACCATAATAGTTCCAGAACTGCTGATTACTTTTCCTCATTTGTACTTTAAAAAAAAGTCCTGCCTGTTCCTCCTACTTCTTATGAGGCTTTTCAGTATTTGTCTGTTACTTGAACGCTAAAGCCAGATTTAGGATTAAACACAACGTTTGGGAGGTGCACTCCAATGCTGCCTGCTGTCACTGCTCCAGCCCTAAGAAGCTCGGAGAGATATCAGGGCAGATCCTGCTCTGGGTAAGTCTGTGTGGCCAAAGCTGCTCTCCCTTCATTCTATTCCCCCACACACGCACACAGACGTGATTAATGCACAGGGCATGGGATGGCTAGTGGTGGAGAGGCATTGAAGTGCAGTAAATAGGCAGGGAGAACAAGAACACTGCAGAGAAACAGAGCAGCTCAGTGTCAGGGGCTGCACTGATTGCCCAAAAGCAGAAGTGTGCTGAGGCATGTCAAGAATGCTGGGCTTGGTCACTGGGAGAAATGACTTTGATAAGGTGGCCCACTTCCCCCAGAGCAGCCACAGTGGGGCAGGGGAGGGAACTCCCAGACACAAATAACCTCGTTCCTCATTTTGGGGCTCTGCAGAACCCGCCCGAGCTCCCCGAGCTGAGGCCAGCCCAGCTCAGAGGGCGTGAGCATCCCTGCCCTCCCATTCCAGTAACACACCAGGCTCAGGGCTTCCTGCACAGAGCCCTGGGAAAGCAGAACCAGCCCCGAGAAGCTCAGCAGCTCTCCTGCACGCTCCCCATCCGGGTGACCCAGGGCCTCTCCAGGAGGAGCCTCCTCTGCCTCCCTCTCCCCTGCTCCTCACAGCACGTGTCCCCTGAGACAGCCTTGCAGGACACAGGTGGAGAAGCTCTCAAAGCCACAGCTAAGCAGCCCCACAGCTGGCAAGGAAAGCTTAAACCACGGTGTCCATCTATTGCTGACTGTTCTGATGACACCACTGGGACAACCAGAGAGCCAAACAGGCTCCAAGACGCCTCCTTCCTCCCCAGACCTCTCCAAAAATGACCACATCAGGGCTGCCACATCCTGCCCACCTCTTCCAGCAACCTGGCTCCCAAAACACAGCTGGCCAAAACACCACAAGTTTATTTCCTGGCCATTCTGGCTCCCTGAACTGTGCACTGAGCAAAGCCCTGGTGCTGCTGCAAGGAGGGGAGAGGGAACACAGGCCCCGATCAAAAGGCCAGCTCGGGCTCAGAGCCACCCCTGCACCACTGGGCAGGGGAACACAGGAGGGAACTGGGGCTGGAGTGGGTGAGCCAGGTGCACAACACACGGGTCACATCTGGATCAGTACCTTGGGCTGAGCCACAACCACTGGCCCTGCAGGTGATTCAAGCTAGAAGTGCTCCAGACTTGCTCTTACAAAACCCACACAAGCACAAAACCATCACAAATGATGTGTCCCTCCCAAAACCAGAAAAAAAAAGGGATTAACTTCTGTGTTTGCCATGGAAGAAGCACCAGGCTTCAGAGCCCCTCTGGCACAGTCAGTATTTGATACAACAGAGTGGCAGAGAAGGGAAGAGAAATGGAAACCTCTCCCAGAAAATAATCTTCTGTTATTTTGCCTTAAATGCACTGTAGTTTATGTCCTCAATAAAAGCCTGTGCATATCTTTCCAACTTAAATGTGGATTGGAACCTCGGGATTACTGCCCTGGCAGACTTAACGTATTAGGCATAAAAACCATAACATTTCATTATCCATTGTAAACCACATGTGCTTTCCCCTGGGGAGACTGGAAATATCACCCAATTTCACTATCATTTTCTGTTAACTGGCTGCCCTGCCACAAGCTCACACACTGGCACGCTCACTTTGATGACAGAGCAGACCTCTGGTTTCATTCTTCCTCCTTTATGATGCTGACATTTTTTTAAATCCTGTTTTTCTGTTCTGTTTTTGTCTCTGTGAAGGCACCACACTACAAAACCACTGGGCTGGAAAAAAAAAAAAAAACCAACAAAAATTGCCCTGGAACAAAAAACCAGCTCATATTTGTCTAGCTGGAAACACACCATAACCTGATGTCTGGAACAAGGGTAGAAGGCAACACAGAGGCAAGAAAACCTCAAGCACAGCAAGGCAAGAAGGCTCAGACTCGTTTATGGGCACACTGGGGTCTGTGGTCAATAGCGAGGCACTGAAGGACAGAACCTCTTCTCTCTGCAATTTAACCTCCCCGTACCCCTCCCTGTCACTGCAAACCCCACAGCCTCTGTCTGTCTCTGACAGGTCAGAAGCCAGGAGCAGCACAGCCCCCAGGAGGAACGGGCCAGCTGGCAGCAATTTGGAGTGACCACACAGAGGAAGTGTGGGGAGGAACAGGGGCCAGAGAGGAGCCTTGAGAAGCCTGGCTCACCCTTACATTGCAACTTCCAGGCTGCCTCAGGGAATCTTTTTTGTTTAATCAGTTTTGTATCTTTGCAAAGATTAGCGACCAACTGTCCCGATTTAGTGCTGCCATGTTCCTGTAAACATTCCTGGACTTGCTTGCTGGGATAAAACATGCAGCTGCTGAGAACATAAACATTTCACTCTGCATCTCCAGGAAGCATGAACATTTTTCTTCCCAAGAGACCGCTGGTCCTGCTCTGCAGGCTGGGGGCTCTGCCCCAGGACGGGCAGGGGAAGGGGAGGTGGGCAGAGCAGGAGGAGGCTGGGCAGGAGCTGCAAACACACTCCTGCACCAAATGCACCCCAGCCCTTACTCACATGAGGCTGTCACAGCAGCGAACGGGACCAAAGGGAAACATTGGCTGTCCCACGGAGCTCCTGGAGTGAAAAAGAGAGATGGAAAGGTCAGCTGGAAGCATCCACATGCACAGAGCTGTTCAGCTGCTGAGCCCTGAAACACACCTCAGCCAACCTCCAGCAGCCAGGCTTGTCTCACTGACACCACCTCGACCTGTTAGTGCAGGGGGAAACAATTCCAATCCAAATTCCTCCTCACTGCTTGCATTTGCCAGAGCCACAAACACCAACTCAGGCTGTTTCCCTTTGCTCTGTGGTCGCTCAGCTCAGACACTGAGGGCTGCAGGCAGCACCTCCTTGTTCTAAAGCACCTCTTTCCTTGGGCCCTGGGTTCTGCTAGCTGTGCCCCTGCCATGGAGCTGGAGATTTACAGAAAGCTTGGCTCCCAGCTCAATGCTCTCAGCAAAATTAGCAAGGATCTCACAGAACAATAACCTGGAAGCACTGGCAGAGGTCTCAGGTAGCAAAACAGAATGTATTTAAAAACAAATCCCTAGAATGCCTGCACAAGGAAAGCAGCAAAAGGTCACTCATCCCCAGCAAACACCATCCCCACAGGCTGCTCAGAGACTGGAAACACAAGTGCATTGACATCTGCCATCCAGCAGAGATTCCCTGTGGCTTCTCCCTGACCAGGGCTTCCCAGCACCTCAGGATTTGAGGGAGGCAGAGCTGCCTGACAGCTCCTTATGGAAAATGCTTGTTTCTCCCACACCAGGGGAGTGGGAAGAGCAGGGCATCCCATGGCCAAGCCACCAGGAGACACTGGCAGCTCCGAGGGCTGGGGATGATGTAACACCATCAGACATCTGCCAAAGAAATAAGCCAGCTCCAACTTGCCTTGCTCCAAACCTGCACAGCAATTTCCATTCCAGAGCAGAAGCTTGTACTGGGGCTTAATAGCCTCTCCAATGCATCCCTTTCCACAAGGAAAATCTGTGCCCACGGCTCCAGGAACACACGTAATCCTTGTAAGCAGATGTCAGCCTCCAAAGCTGGGAAAACGACTTTGTTCTTGGCGATCAGGGAATTTAAAATGCAAGAACTTGGAATGTCCTGATGAGTTTGGTAACTCGAACCCCGGGAGGAAACACCTGCTCTGTTTTATCCATCCATAATTCCATGGGAATGGCCTTTTGCTCGCTGACAATCCAGCAGCCAGAGAGCTGGGAAAGAGAGGAGGGAGCTGCCAGGAGCCAGCAGCCCCATCCCACAGCACAAGCACTTCCAGGATCCACCAAACCCAACAGGAGTTCCTCCACCCAAACCCCCTGCAGGGATTCCCTTCACCCCAGCAGGGATTTGGGGTCACAGCTACACCTCCCCTCTGCCAGAAAACAGCATAATTTCCCAGGTTTTTACAGCAGGTAAAGTATGGGATCTCACAGGGAAGAAGAGGCACAGCCAGAAAAAAGGGATTTTCCTCAAAAACTCAACAACAATTGGATGTAAACATTATCCCAGAGATCTGCTTGGTGGAGTGGCACAGGATGAAGCCCTGGGTGGAAGAGGGACCCATGAAACCTGGTTAATACTCAGTGTTCACCTCCTCCAAGCAGGAAGGCAGGTAAGAACTCCAGGAGCCCCGTGTGGATGAACAAGGAGCTCCTGGAAAAACTCAGACACAGAAAGGAATCTTACAGAGGGTGAGAGCAGAGACAGGCAGGCTGGGAAGGAGATTGTCCCAGCAGGCAGGCTGGACAGGGCTTGGTGCAAGCATTGGAAGGTGCTCCTGCCTGTGCCAGGGGGTGGGATGGGATGGGGTTGAAGGTGCAGCTGAGCACAGGCTGTCCCACACAGCCTTGGAACCAGAGGGACAGTGCCTGCAGGGAGCTCAGCACAGGCAGCAGCACAGTAGCAACACTTCTGGGACATTTCACCCTGGGAAGGACGTGGAGATCAGCCTGGAAGCCTCAATTCCTGCTGCCCTGAGTCCTCACGATGGGCAGAGCTGTCGCTGTGCCATGATCAAATCTGAGCTGATTCTCAGGTCTGGGCCAGGCACTTCCCTGTCCCAGGAGGGGTGTGGAGAGCCCCGAGGAGAGCTGGGCTGGGGATGCAGCAGCTCCACAGAGCCCCCACCAGCACCCTGTGCTCAGCACAGACGGGCTCTGCCAGCATGCACACACCCAACACCAGTGGGTGCCCAAAAAACCCTTCTCCCAGCCCAAAAACCCCTTCTCCCAGCCCCAAACCCCCTCCTCCCAGCCCCTGTCCCATCACACATGCCTGCCCCCCAGCAGCTCCCTGGGACATGAGGCATTTCCCTCCCTTGAAGAGCACAAGGATGGAATGCAATCCCATTCCGTGGCTCAGGAATCACCCCTGCTCTGGGTGAGGCAGGAGCTGTCCTGTAATTAACACTGCTTCAGAGCCCTCACAGGGCAAGAGACCAAGGCCAGATTAGGCACACAAGCTCAGCTCTGGCAGCTCCTAAGCTTAGCTTGGAGCTGTATTTCAATAATAGTGTTTAACACAGTGCTTGGGATATGCAGAGTTTTTAATGCATCTCTTGAAAGGTGAGCAGAAAAACAAATGAAAGTGTTGTTAAAAAACTCTATTTTCCCATGCAGACTAATGGAAGTTCAGCTAGAAGATCTAAAAGTGATTTTATTCAGTGTAAGAAAAACCTGTGATACCCAAGTACCCTCAGGTCAGAGCACTGATGTTTTCTCCCCCCAGGAGCTCCAGCCTTCTCAAGGATCTGTTTTGTCTTATCTACAAAAGCCTTTTCTTCCCTTTTGCAGTTCTGGAGGCTCGCAGGGAAAGCCCAGCATCCCCAAGAACTGCTGCAAATCCCCAGTTCTGTCCCTGATTTAAGCATGGCTCCAACAGCCCGGTGTCATCAGCCAGCAGTGATCCTGGAAAACATGTCACTGCAATTCAGCAATCCTATTACACGTGCTCCAGCGTTTGTACAGCAGAGATTTAGCTCTTAGCTCTCCATTGCTTTATCTCTTTCTGGCTGCGTCAGGGCAGAAATCATCTCGGGCTACAGACGGGTCACATCCAAATGCTCCTCCTGTTTTTGCTGAAAATCTGGGGAAAAGCTCATGGAGCTGCTGTGCACCCTCCCAGGAGAGCAGGGAGGGGGAAGCCCTGTCACCCTCCCAAGGGTCTTGGTGGCTTCAGAGGTGACAGGTCTGACCAGCTGGAGGGCAAAGAGCCCACCCAGAGCACAGATGGCAAAACACAAAACCAAATCCCAAACTCCAGGTGCCTCTGGGCCCCTCCTGTGCCCCACTCATCTGCCTGCTTCTGTCAGCAAACTGAGCCCTCCCCGTGCCTCAGCAACACACCCACCTCTTGCATAAAAAACACAATAAATTGGAGCTGCACCACAGGAGCACTGTTCCCACAGGCCTCCATCCACGAGATAGGTGTGCAGCTCCTGAATCACCATCTCCTCCATCTAACACCCAGTTCTGAGGCTGTTTTCCCATCCACCTGCCTCTTCCCCGTGCTCTTGCCCAACACCTGTCTCTTACCTCACATCACACCTCCGACACTTTCTTGTCAACTCATGCTTTAGTCACTGCTGGCAATCCAACCCCAGCTGCCTCTGTGTCTGTGAGAACATCAGCCCAGCCTCCTGGGTCCTGCTCCCACAGGAGCAGGCAGAGCTCTCCAGGCACAGCTGCCAGGGCAGCAGAGGCACTTCCAGGGGCTTTGGGCTCATCCTGCAGCAGCTCCACCCGAGGAACACGGGCTGGGATGGATGTGGAGAGGCAAGGAAGGATTGAGAACAATGGCTGTGCAGATGTGTCAGTAAAATCAAGCTGCCCAAACCCACAGCAACTCGGTTCTGGAGCATTCTGGGATGGATGTGGAGAGGCAAGGAAGGATTGAGAACAATGGCTGTGCAGATGTGTCAGTAAAATCAAGCTGCCCAAACCCACAGCAACTCGGTTCTGGAGTTACTTCAAAAAGTAATTTTAAAAACATAAAATCACCCTGACACTTGCGGATGCAGTTTTCTTTTCTTTCCTGGGAGACACGCCAAGGGAAGCAGGGAGCAGGTCACAAGCAGTCCCACTGAAGCTCTCACAAGAGTTTCTCCTCTTTTCCCCTCTTTTCCCCTTGCTGCTTTGGTTCCAAGGGGAACAGCCCACCCCACCTTGGGAGCAGCCCCACAGGGAGCCATTCTCAGGAACACCCACAGTTTCACTCACACGGGGAAATAAAACCCTCCAACATTCCTGGGAACGATCCCAGCTCTTTCCTCTGGAAAACATCCTCTCCCCACCCTGCAGCACCCTGAACTCCTCTGGCTGTGCTGTTTGGCTCTGCCCCCACGGTCAGAGCTGAGGTGGGGCTGCTGAGCCCCTCACCCCTGACCCACCACTTCCAGCATCCCTTCCTCCCCCTCCTCTTCCATCTGGCCCCTTCCCAGCAGCCAACAAGCCCAGCCTTTGTCCTCCCCTGCAGGCACCTCTGATCCCCTGCCCTCTCCCCACGGCCCTGTGGCACCCAAGCACTGCAAAGTTTAGGAACATGGAAGAGTTCCCAGAGGGAAAAATGTATAAAATTGAGTGTGTGCTGAGTGGTTTATTTCAGACAGACACCACTGACCGTGACACGCTCCTCACCCATCACCCAGCTCACCTCTGCTCGCAGAACACCTGGATTGGGCTCTGCCTTTGGTTCCTGCTCTGCAGCAAGCCCACGGAGCACAAAGCCCTGCAGCAATGTCTCCTGGCTCAGCAGTGCTCTGGAATTTCTGCAGGAGGTGCTGGACAAACAGCTCAAAGAGGGGAACCTGCCCTGTGCTTTCAGGGCAGCTGTGCCTTCAAACCAGCCTCTCTGAAGTGCTGCTTCCCTCCCGTCACTGCTCCTGGTGCCCCTGCTCCTGTCCATGGCTCTGGCCTTCGATTACACCATCAGCTCCATCACCCGGAATATTTCATCAGTGCCTGCCCACTCTTCTCCTCCCTCAGAGCCCACCTTTGCACCTGCTCCTCCCAGACACTTTTGTCCCGTGCAGGTGATGCTTTCTTTGTGGCAGGACAGCAGGACCTGGGCTGTTCCAGGGCTGTGCCCTGTGGCAAAGCCCAGCTCTGGGAATGGCACAGCAGCACGCAGCAAGGTGGCAATCTGCACCAGATCTCTGTTTATACACACACACACACACAAGAACGCTGCTAAGTGCTTTTTGAGAGGGAGGTGGGACCAGAGAGCTCCTCTAACCTACACAATCCCACCATTCTGTCAGCTTCTTGTAAACAAAGTGATCCAGGCTGGAGCTGGAGCGGCTGCTCACTTGGCAGCACAGCAGAGAGGTCTGGCAGCTCCCTGTCCCCTCTGCCGTGGCACTTCCCTCCCCAAAGCCAGCACTACTCACACAGCACCTCAAAGGTCTCTCTCTGGTGCTCCAGCTCAGGAAACTGCCGCAAGGAAGGAGATAATTGCACCTGCACAGTGTAACGTGCAATTACTGCAGCACCTGGAAGAATTGGATGGAGAAAGCGCCAGGCAAGTCCCCACTGCTCAAAAAACACTTCATGCTTTTCCCTCTGCCCAGTGCCCTCTGACAGGGAAGGGAGGCTCTTTCAATTGAAGCTTTGATTTTATTTTATTAAGGCAGTTCCCAGCCCAAAGGTGCCTTGCAGTGGCATTTTCCAGAGGAGCAACCCTGCCCCTGGAAAGTGAGGAGCTCTCAGCTAGCAGCAGAGAGATGATGTTCAGTTTGACAATGAGACTGTCAGTGGGCTCTGAAATGTCACTCCCACACCTCGCAGACGCAGTTGGCTCATCCCTTGTTTCACAGCAATGTGCTGCAGCTCCTTTTGTAACTGATACAAAATGTTTCACCAGGCTGGAGCTTTCATTTGGGAAAAAAATCCCCTCTCCTTCCCTTTCCATCGAAAGGCATTTTAATTAATTGTCTTGAACATATTTCAACTCTTCCATCCTTTCTAAAGACACTTTTCCAGGGACAAACCATGTCCTTAAGTAAAACCCATATGGCACCAAGGTGAACTAAACAGCCCCAAAATGACACAAGAAATGAACTGATATTTCCAGCAGGTGGATCTTCCACCTCTCATCATTCTTGTCCCTGCCTTTGCCAGAACTTCTATCTGTGAATAACTCTGGAAGGATAACCAGGACAAACGTTTGTGTAATGGCAGCTTGACAGTGTAGCTTGTTTTGAAACAAGCATGTGAGATAAATCACAACTGGAATGACAGGAAAAAACCAAGCGAGACGAGACACCAAAAACCCGTGGGAGAGAGATAACACAAGTTCCACGGAGTTCTGCTATCTAATCTTACAGTGAGCCCATCTTTCCAGCACCAAAAATAATCCATTCGATGAGCTTTCCTCTTTAGCATCAATTTTCAATCCATGTCAAAATTATCCCAAAAAGCCTTGAGCACCAACCACTGCAATCTGCACATCCTCTCTTTCCCCTCACATTTCTTGCTCCTCTCTGGCCAAATGCAGGTGGAAAAGGAGGGAACTCCAACTACAAAGCAGCCCAACTTCACTCTATCCTGAGTCCTGGATAGATGAAAACATGGATGTAGAAAGCCAAATTTACCCCTGAGTTAAAATTTCACTCAGAAATAAAGCTTCCATTGTCATCCTGTGGTAACTCAGCCTTGCCAGTCCTTGGAGCTTTGTGGAAATGGACTGGGCTGTGACATTTTCCAAGGGCCCAGATCCACACACCCGTGTGCTGCTCTTCAACTCCAGCAGCTGAACACACCACGTTTGCCTCCTAGGGCTGGAACTACACTCTTTGCTCTCTGTTCCATCACACAAAGTTAAAAAGTCAGCTCAGGTTGCTTATTTGTCTTAAAACCAAGGCAGTGGCCACTTCATCACTGGCAATAAAATCATCTTGTCCTTAGAGCTCATCACAGCTCTGTAAATTGCTCTCCACAGGAGGCTGAATTTTCCTGTTGGAGAACACTGGCTGTGTACAAATATTCCCAATATATAAGCCTCAATCAGCCCATGGATTGGTTGCTGGTGCTTGGCTGGAGAAAGGAAGACAAGCACACCCCACACCAAATCCTGTGCAGTTCTTCTCCTCCGTTACACAAACACTTGGCAGGCTTCCACTGTCAAATTTATCCACTAAAATTAGCTCTCACAATTGCAATCAATTGCAACAATCAAGCATAAGTAATTCCAGGGAAAGGAAATGAAAGAAAAAATAGAGGTGAGCATGGCAAACAATGCCAGAGCACTGCAGTGGCTCCTCCACGGGTCCATCCTTGTGGCCAGCAGAGTTTTCCTGCCTGTTGCTTGTAGGGCTGCAAATCCAGCACTTTTGCACCATACACACAGCCATGGGACAGTGCCAGAGCACAGCTTTGTGCAGGTTCTTTGTTTTCCACCCCTCGAAACAACAACTGGTGAAACTTGTAATAAATGTTACATTGTTTGGAACAGAAGGCAGAAAATGTATATAAACTTCTGGCAGGCAAACACATATGGCAGGAATATGCTGGGGAACACAGAATGCTCCAGAGAACACAAGGAATTACAAGCCCTCCCTGGCTAATCGAGTGTAAATATCACAGCTGATGGTCCCTTCTCTCCCACACACAAATAAACATCCGTGCCCCCACCTTCACGTGGGCTGTGCTGTGCCTCCTTACACCAACAATGTACATAACTTCTGGCCCTGAGAGCCCCCATCCTGCATGTCACCACACATCAGAACCCAGTTCCCTGCCACTGCTCCCACTCCCTTCTGGGCTGCATCTCCATCTCGAGCAGGTCACAGCTGTGCCACAAAGGAGCAGGACAGACAAACAAGCAGATGGTGTCAGAGACACGTTTTAGTGTGGCAGGGAGTGCCAGGAGCTGGCGTGGTACAGCCTGATCCAGCCACAACGCCCTTGGTACCCCAGCAATGTCTCCTTTCCTCAGCTCCCCACAGCTATCCCAGCAAAGACAAAGCCAAGCATAAACTCAGCATTCCTCCTATCACCTAAAAGCTGTTTGAAACCCCAGCACACCACTGAGAACATTTGGGATTATTCCATATTTTATAAGCAGTATTTACACTTCCAGCGCAACTGCGAATGATAAAAGTTATGCACAAAATGTAGGAGTGAAATCAAGTTATCTAAAACTCCTCATTGTGAGTTTGCACCAAGAGCAAAAAACATTAAGGGAAAGATTTTTTAAAAAAATACATATGAGCTACCTGGGATTGTTTTAAATATAGCACAAAAATGGAGATGGCTAGAGGAAAGGATCTGGAGGAAAATGAAGCTGATAATCAGGAATGGAACCACACACCAGGTTCCAGAACACCCTCCAAGACCAATGGAAAGACAATCTTTGCAAAAAAGCTTTGCCTCAGCAGAAGGTGACGGGTGCAAATAACTAAATAACCATTCAGTGCAATGCAACAGATGTCCACTGAACAATTCTCCCTAAATCCCTCAGTGCCATGGAAATGCAGTGACATCCCAAACACAGGAATCTTCTTACACTGGAGAGACAGAGACAAACAGCCACGCTCCAAAAGAGCCTTAAAATATTTCCCGTGCTGCCCACGACAAAAACAAACAGCAGCGTGTGCTCCCAGAAAGGAGAGCCCTCCTGGAGTGGCTGCCCTGCTCCAGGGCCACCAGCAGGCATCCAGCAGGAATTCCAGAGCTGGCACAGCCAGGCTGGCACCACGCGGTGCCAGGCAGGTGACAGCTCAGGTGACAGGCACGAGGATACAGGGGAGGAACACTCGGGAGGAAAGGCATTTCCCTCTGCTGCACAGAGCCCATTCCTGGCCAGCTCTGTCCCATCCAGCCCCAGAGCCAGGTGCTGAGCTCCAGAGGGGCTCTGCCACCCCGGGAGCAGCTATTTTGGGAGATCTCTCTGGTTGCTAGGGCAAGCTCCCAGTGACGAGCACCATCCTCCAGGCAGGGTCTTTGTGCCAGCCAGGAGAGGGGGAAGCATTCACAGGAGAGATGACTAAGCAGGGGAACAAACGTGAGACACCAAACAAAATGCCAGCCTGGGGAGAAAAACATGGCCATGGCTCCCAGCAGAGCTCCCTGGATCCTCCATGAAAGCAGCCTGGCTGCAGCGAGGCAGCAGAGCCCAGAGCAGCCTCCCAGACATTCCCAAGGCTCCTGCTGCCCCCAGGCAGGATGGGCTCCATCCCAGCCACCCTGGGCTCCCACAGCTCTCCTGGGATGCTGCTCCTGCTGCTTCCACACTCAGCAAGGCAGACAGGAGGAAGCACTCAGCCCCCAGCTGCACACCAAGTCTCCTGCAAAATTAGGAAACCGCTCCAGATGCTCAAAAGCCCACAAATAGCTGGTGGATCGGGTTTCTAGGAGCTGCAGGCATGGACAGCTTCTCATTTTCAGAATTGCTGGAGCCTTGGTTTGCGCCAGCCCCTCACACATCTGGATAGTCTTACGTAGTTTACAAAAGACCATGACAGTTTTCCATCCATTTCTATCCCTTGTTTTGAGCTTTCAGCTCAAAACACATCTTTAGAAAGTTAACAGGACAAAGGTGGCAAAGAGGGACAAAGTTTGGGGGTGGCATAAAATCTGTTCCCTTTTTGCCACAAACAGTGAAGAAACTCATACAATAATGTCACTTAGGCTTCTAAATAACTCAGTTTTGAAAAATGGGGTTTAAACACCACTGAAACCTAAGACCATAAAGAGAAAAACATATGTGCACATGGACTTAAGAAAGAAAACAGCTTTTCAAAACAGAACTCCTCTGCCACACTCCTAAAGAAAGTGGTTTTGATTTAAACCATCATCAGCTGAAGGGCAAGAGAAGGACTCCAGCACATGTCAGCAAGAACTCCCACTCCACACAGGCAAAAACACCAGCTCTAAAGTAAACTAATTGCTTCCTAAGCTGCTAAGATGCCATTAAAAATACTATCCATATATACATGTATATAGATGTGTATATATATATATATATATGTGTGTGTCCATGTGATACTTGTACAGGAACACATCCACTTATCACAATTTAGGGCTTTTTTAAAATAACTTTGTAAAGGACTAAGAGGAAGACCTGCTGAAATCCCCCACAGTCAGGAGACCCTTGAAAGTCTCTTCCAACCTGGATGATTCTGTGGTTCCCTCCTCCAGCTGCCATTAGAGGAAACACAGGGTAATAAATGTTGGGAAGGAAGGTGCCTGCAGCATGACTGGGATGGTCAGAAATCTCCTGGGGAGGACACAGAATTCTCAGGGAAGGAGGATAGAAGGAACCAGGAGGTCTGAGATGTTTTGGGTGAGATACACACAGACTCACCCCATCCCCTGACAGCCTCTGAGTTTCAAGGTGCTTTCATCTGCCTCAGATCTATATAAACAAAGGCCATGGAAATTCCTGCCTGTGGAATTCTGCTGGCAGCTTTCACTGGGCAGCTCCGTGCTGGAGAGGAGATGGGAGCAGAGGAACCACACCGGACACAACAAGCCTGATTCCTTTGTGTTAAGGGTGATTCCCACACCAGGAATTTCTGCATTAACCCTTCAGCAGCCACCACTGCCCGTGCCAGGCAGCACAGGCCAGTGGCACCAGCTGCTCCAAGGGGACACAGGCTGCCCCAGGGAGGGACAGCGTGGCCAAAGGCCAGCCCTGGACCCTGCAGTGTGGCAGAGAGGAGAAGCCAGTCCCTGGGGGCTGCCCCAGAGCCCTGGGTCACCCCTCTGGGATGCTGTTAGCCTCTGCAGGGTTTGATGGGATGGGATGGGAAGGGCAGCCTGAGCTGCTGCACCCCTGTTTCCAGCCTCCTCCCCGAGCTGCACAGCTTCTAAACCCACCTGGCTCTTTGCCTTGGTGGTTTTTACTGCTGTTTCTTAGGGCAGAGCCCCACACAGAGCAGCTCAGTGAGCACTTTCTGCAGCTCCCCTGCGCCCTGACTCATCCCTGCTCCCTCAAGGGTCTCCCAAACAGCCAGGGAAGGAAATGTGCTCCGTGTCCTCCTCATCCCCTGCTCCCTGGAACACTCTAATGAGCAACAGCCCTGCTTGTGGGACTGTGCTCCCCGGGTCACAGCAGGGCTCAGCCTGCACCACTCCCCCCTCCCCAAACCCTGACCTCCCGACTCGAGGGTGCCAGAGGGCAAGAAATGCTGCTCCTGTGCAACGAGGCATTGTTCAAGGGAAAATTCCTCCTTGGTTTTTCCTTCCACATCCTCTGCAAGCCTGGGAACATTGGGATTGTTCAGCCTGCAGAAGAGGAGGCTTTGGGGTGACCCAACTGCAGCCCTCCAGGAAAGATGGAGAGGGACTGTTTAAAAGGCTGACAGGACACAGGGAATGGCTCCCACTGCCAGAGGGCAGGGTTAGGTGGGATACTGGGAAGGAATTGCACCCTGGGCTCAGGGACACACTGGAGAAACCCCCTCCTTGCAAATCATGCTTGGAATTACGGAGTGGCCAAGCTGCAGGCATCCAAACCATGAGCTCTGCTTCACACCTGGGGTTTTTGAGTTTTGAGTTTTTTTTTTTAGTGGGTTGGTTTTTTTAGCTGCTACTGGGTCCACGTGACAAATTTTAAGCATGTGAGACTTGAATCCTCATGACTAAAGAGGCAGAGAAAAGGGGGGGCCGTGTGGTGGGACACACATGATGCCAAAAGAGATACCCACACCTTTAAACCACAGAAACCTAAGAGGAAGCACAGCACAGGAGTTTTGTCCCAGAAGTAGCAAAGCCTTCATTTTTTTCTTTCTTGAAAACACTTCAGCCACCGAAGAAAGAAAACAATAAAGCAGAAGGACGGAGTGATGGTCTGACATGTCATTTGCACTCACCTTGACATGATCTTGTTTTCCAGGGGTCTGAGAGCTCCCAGGGGAGCGCAGCAGCTCCAGAGGGACGGAGCTGGACAGCGCTGCCTGCAGAGATCCCTGCAAAGCACAGGGATGGGGCTTCCCTCAGCTGGGCAGTCCCACTGCCAGCAGATTCAGCTCCCAGGTTCCTGCAGGGGGGCAGAAGGGTGTGCAGAGCAGCCCCCGTGGGCACAGCAGGGTCCCCCTGCCCGGGGAGCAGGCGCAGAGCCCGGCTGGGAAGGACAGCTGGCCATGGGAACTGCAGGGAGCTGCCTTGTCTGAGGCACAGAGCCCACGGAGAGCTGCTCACAGGCAAACCCCTGAGCTGCACCCAAGGCTCCCCATCCCCACGTGCTGCCCAGAGCAGGCCAGTCCCTCCAGGGGCTGCAGCACGCTCCCAAACAACGCCATTTGGAATTGTTCCTCGGGCAGCCAGAGCCAGGAGAAATGAGGAATGCAATGCACCCACCACTGAAGGGGCTGGAGGGGGTCCCCGGGGGGCTCAGCAGCTCTGAGCCACCCAAGGGGGGCTCAGAGGCTGCCAGCCCCCATCAGCTGCAAGCCCCAGCCCTGCAGAGTGACCCACTAATCCAATTAGGCTGTCTGGAGACATGAACCCAAAGGAAAGCAGGAGAAGGGAGAAGGAACAGGAAAAACAGCCTGAAGCAGAGTGTATCCTCCTTACTGCCCGACCCGCAGCTCCAGCAGGGGCTCAGCTGGGAGCAGGGAGAGCCCAGGCTGGAGCTGCCCCAAGCTGCAGGAGCAGCCAGCCCTTCCCAAGCAGCCTGCTCAGGAAACCGGGAATGCTGGCTCCAGCCTGCTCCAGCTGCTTCCCTGCCCTCTGTCACACAGCACTCGGCCACTGCCAGGTACCCTGAGCACAACGGGACATGGGGATGATCCTCCCAACTCCAGCTATTCCATGATTCTGTGGCCATTCCTTCTGAGTGCTGGGTGGCTGAGGCTGCTCCTGGAGCCTGCCTCAGGGTGCCTGTTCCCTGTGTCCATCCCAGCAGGTGCCCAACTCCAAGAACATCCATGCCACATGAAACATCCTCACATTAATCATAAACATGAGCAAGTCCAGGAGAAAGCACCCACTCAGCTTTAGAGGTCAGAGAAGGGAAGTGCAATTTGGGAAAAACCCCACCATGGCAAAAAGGAGATTTCTGGGTAAAACAACTGTTTAACTAACTGCCAGTGGCTTCCACATGGCTAAGAAATGAGCATGGCCAGAGTGCTAAAAACATGTTTTAGGAAACTTTTTAGCTGGACTCTGGCTTCTGCTGAGACAGAAGGTCATGATAAATTCCAACCCAGAGCAGGAGATTGCTGCTGCCAATGGATTTGTTTATGAGTGTAAAGGCTCAAAAGCACAAAACCATCACCTCAGCTCCCATGCTGGAAGCCCAGGCAGCATCATCTGGGAGCTGGAAAAACAACAAATTAAAGACAAAAGCCTCATAAATGGCATTGCTGTGGAAAATTAGAATTCTTACCAGGAAAGTAAACATAAGGCTTGTTGCAGCTGATAACCATCAGCATCTCAGGGGTTTCATGGCTTCTCCATCACTACGATAAAAGCATCTTGCCTGAACTGCAGGAGTTAAAAATGCAGAACACCCTGACTTCCCAGAGATAATTCTGCAAACAAGGAGTGACAGGGATGCACTTCCAGCACTGATTCCTCTCCTGAATAACTCCATCAGCACTTCCACTCCGCAGGGAGATCCAGATGTTTTATCAAGATGGATTTACACTCCCAGGCCCAGGTTTGAGAGCGTGACAGGCTGAGGAGCTGGGCATCTTGCTTAGGAAACTCCTGAGTATCACCCAGGGCTAAGAATCCTTTTTTCTCTAGCTTTTCTCTCTGTCCTGTGACACAAATGAAGAGGAGGCACCACTGAAGGCTCTGCTGGGCTACCAAGCCCTGTGTGAGCGTGGTCACTGGAACACTGGCCCAGGGAGCCCCCAAATGCTCAGCAAACACAACATTTCCACATTTTTGTGGCCTCTCCACGGGCAATTAACAACAGAGCCTGAAATGTCAAAGCCCGACTCTTAATTACCGAAGTCGGCACTTAATGACTCCAATTACAACTTCCACTGATTTCTGAAAATTGGATTCTCCACTACAGTTGCAGTGTTTAAATGAGTTTCTTACCTTATTCGTGGTAATTATACTCTGACAAACTAATTTAAAATATAGTAGATATTTCGAAAATACTGCTTTAAAGTGGTGGGGATTTAAGAACAAAACATTGCTTAAGGCTCCCCCTTTCCACATTTTTTATCACATTCCTTTCAGGGCCCAGGAATGCAGAGGGTTAAAAGATGAGAGATACAAAGGTCAGGCTTTTGCCAAAATGCCACCAAAAGGATGTTTTACAGGTAGGAAACAGTTTTATTTCTGTGACAGAAACTCACTGTCTAATCCCCCTGCATCACAGAAAGGGATATCCTCCTTTCATCCTAAATCCCCCCAGAAGTTGTTCTTCTCAGGCTCACCATCAGCAGAGCCCAGCAAGGAGGAGATTCCTGGGGAAGGGATAAATCCACAGCTCCAAGAGCTCTGTCTCTCACCTGCTGACCCCACCAAACCTGCCCTGGTGAGCCAGGCTCCTGCAGGGTGCAGCTGCAGCCACTCCCCTGCGCTGGGGAATTGTTCCCAAGCTCCTGTTCAGAATCAGGAGAAGAAATGGGAAAGCACAGGCGAGTCCACTGCAAGAAACTAAGCCACCAACAGAAAGAACACATTAAAATTGATATTTTAACAACACTACCACATTAGAATAGCACAACAATGTCACATTAAAATTGATATTTTGGGGCTCCTGTGATACAGAGAGCAGCGATTTCTCCAGAGCCTGCCCTTTCCATGCATTTCTCTCCTGGGAAAAAGGAAGGGAAAGCCACTAACATTCCCCAATCCCTTTGCCAGCCCCCAGAGATGCACAGCCCAGAGCCCAAAGTGGCAGCCCCTGGCAGGAGCCACGGCAGTGCCAGGTGTCCCCAGGAGCTGTGACAAAGCCAGGGTGGCTGTGCCTGACACCACCATCACAGGGCTGAGCCCAGCACCTGACAAATTCACCCTGATCCCTGCCAGAGCCAGCCAGACACGGCCAAAGCCACCTGAGGGCAAGGTGCAAGCAGAGCTTCACCCTGTTCCACCATTTCTGACAATGCAGTGCTGACATGTAGTATTTGTATTTTTGGAAAAATTATTTTGCCCAGGATTTTTTTTTCCTGGTAAGCTGCGAAGCTTCAGAGAAAAAAGAAAGAAAACAATTTTATCTCATTTGCTTTTCTTGTGTTTTGCTGCTTTGAAATGTGGTTGGAAATTATTTACAGGTGGTTATTTCATTGAGTGCTTGCTGTGAATTATTTTGACTTACTGGTTAACTAGTGTTAAATTGTGTCAGGGCTCTGGAAAGAGTAATGAGTTTTTTATTATTATCTTTTTAGCATTCTGTAAGTATCCTCTCTGTACTCTTTAGTATAGTTTAGTATTCTTTAATATAAAATAGAATCATAAAGTAATAACAGCCTTCTGGAACATGGAGTCATGGCACAGGGACAGGATACAGCCCTGGCACAGCTCTCCTGGCAGTGACACCTTCTCACTCTGCTCCTTTCTGCTTTTCTCCTTCCTGCCTTTCACAGATATCCATAACTCAGCAGTGGTTGTAGGACTTTATGTTCACATCTGGTGTAAAGAGGTGGCTGTTTAATGTTCCCTATATGTAAATAACTACATGCTGCTCCTGCTGAGCAAGTGAAGGAATGATTAGATTATAAATCTCCAGCACAGAAACATGTCAGCTTGGTTTTTATCTACAAACACATTAGAGCTTACACTGGGTTACATTTGCTATCTCCCTTTTACCCACAAACTGCCATTGCTTTTCATGAGCATATAAAGCAACCAGCAACTTTTTTTTCCCCATTTTTTGAGAAAAAAAAATCCCAAAAGCAGGAGCCCAGGGGCTTCTCACTCCAGGAGGGACCTGGGGGGCTGGAATGTGTCCAGGAGCTGGGAAGGGGCTGGAGCCCCAGGAGGGACCTGGGGGGCTGGAATGTGTTCAGGAGCTGGGAAGGGGCTGGAGCCCCAGGAGGGGCTGAGGGAGCTGGGAAGGGGCTCAGCCTGGAGAGAAGGAGGCTCAGGGGGGCCCTTGTGGCTCTGCACAACTCCTGACAGGAGGGGACAGCTGGGAGGATTGTGCTCTGATCCCAGGGAACAAGAACAGGAGGAGAGGGAACGGCCTCAGGCTGGGCCAGGGTGGACATCGGCAGGAATTTCCTAATGGAAAAGGGTTTTAAACAGTGGAAGGGGCTGCCCAGGGAGGTTTGGAGTCCCCTGGAGGTGGCACCCAGTGCCCTGGGCTGGGGACAAGGTGGGGATCAGGCACAGCTCAGACTGGATGGCCTCAGAGGTCTTTTCCAGCCTCAATAACTCTGTGATTCCACCTGGGGAAAGGCCCCTTGGGGTGATGTGGCAGCTCCTGCCCCCTCCATGCTGGTGCCCCTGAGGAGCAGGGGTCACTGCACGGGCAGCAGCTTCACCTGGAGCCCAAACCAGCCACGGGAACAGCCTGGAAGCACAGAATGCCAGCCCAGAATGGGACAGACCCAGCCAGCTCCAGCCCCTGCCCGGGCAGGGACAGCTCCCAGCAGCCCAGGTGGCTCAGGAGCAGCACAGCAGAGGGCAAACACCTGCATTTCCAATGGCTCTGCTTCTCCTGGGGCTGTGGCACGACCCCAGCAATGCTGCTGGAAACCAAACCACGTTTTCCAGTGTAATTCATCATCTGCTCCACATGGCTGACAGTATTCATTTCAAATCAAAGCTCCCAGGCCGAGCACACTAAAACCCTTCCTGTTTTTCAGAGGTGGATGCCACGAGGGCCAGGAGCAGCATTAACATACCCACTCACATTTCCAGCCTGTCTGGTATCAGCAACCAGCACGCAGAGAACCATCTTTTGAACTTTGCAAGGTGGAGAAACACTCTTTAAATAAAGAGGAGATACACAAATCCTTGCTCAGCTGGTCTGCCTTCCTTGCTGAGCCACAACAGACCACAGGAAACACCCCTGATGCTCCCAGGCCTGCAGAGCAAGGAAAGCAAGGCAGAAAGCTCTCCCTGCATCCCAGGAAAACCTACAGCCACAGGTAAATAGGAGACCACCATCACAGGCACCCCCAGGCAGCCCCTGCTGCACCCACAAAGTCACCAAAGCCACTCAAGTGCCACCACAAAGGTGCCAGGGCTCCCCCTGCAAGCCCCTGCCTGGGTGGTGGGTGTAGAAATCCATCCCTGGTGGCAAACTAACAAGGAAAACCAGGGAAAGGCTCGTAAGGCAGAAATGAGGATGCTAATGAAGAAGGCAGGAGGGAGAAAAAAAAACCACAAAAACCAAAAAAACCCCTTTGGCCTGTGGAAGCAGGCAGTAGATAGCCTGAAAGTGGGTATTAATTCAATTTATCCAAATGCAGTCCAAGCTATCAAGTTTGGGCAGAGCCTCTCTGTGGTGAGGAGTCATTGGAGTGACTGCGAGAGCTACAGGACCCAAAGGACGCTGCAGACCAGCACTGCAGAAGGAGGATGGAAGGAACCCCAAGCTGCTCAGGGGTGCCTCTTCCCTCCCATCCCACCCCACACTCCCCTGGTACACCAGTGAGGAATCCTGGCCCCAGTCCAGCCCCTGCACCCCCTTTCTGCTGACCTGAAGCTATCCTGCAGCAGATGATGGATACTGCCTACCCCAGCAGCCTCTCCTGCCTGGCACTGCTCTGCATATTAATGAGCCCTAATGACACCTGAAAGCCTCTGCAGTCTCACATATGGATTTTACCACTTGGGCTGAAGCCATAAAGAGCCAACGGTGGCAGAGTGTGTTTAATGACCAAACCCAAGCAAGGAAAGCATTCATTAAGACATCATCTGACTCCTGTGGAAAGGGGCATTAGGATGATTTTCCTCCTGGACCAGCGGTGGGAGGTGAGGAAGGTGATGAGTAATATCAGAGTGAAAGGCATCTTTAAAATATGCATTATTTCAGTTGGCAGGGAATAAGTCTATTCAGCGGGAGCAGGGGAGGGGGAAAAATGGTCAGGGGAGTGAAGGAAGAGAGCTGACATTGTCAGCTTGGGACGGTGATGGGAGATGAGTGCTCAGGAATATAAATCACCTTCAGCCAGGGCTCTGGAACACACTGCTGCCCGTGACTGCACTGTCAGCTGATCCTCACCTCTGAGAGCAGGATGACGACTGGGGGATAGGGCTGAAAAGAGGCGTTAATTAAACAAAGAGGCAAACAGGCAAGAGACCTGAGGGATTGATTAGACAATGAAAGCAAATGACTTGGCAGAACAACCCCGGTATCACATCCAACAGATGCAGGGCTGCCCTGGTGACTGATATCCTCATGGATGCTCCTGCAGCCATGGGCAGTGCTGGGACATTCATGGGGGTAAATGAAATCACAGCCCAGTCACCTCCTTTCCTACTCTGTGCAAGAGAAAAAGCTGCCAGGGACCTCCTCATGCAGAAACCAAAGCATCACCAGGGTCTCAGGAAAAGAATCGCTCTGCCAAATAAGATCCAGAAGAACACATTCATCAAGCTCCCGTGGCATTGGTCATTTGCTTGCTTGGAGGAACACTGCACCAACACACACAGGTGACCAGAACCAGTGTCCTTCCCCATTTCTGCTCTACAGCCAGACTCCATATTCTCCACACACTTCCCACACTCCTGTGCAGATCTATTTCTGTTTGTTTGCAAAGTCACACGGCCAGGGGAAAGCCTGGAGCCTTGGGAAAAACACACGTCAAACACAGACCATGCCCGTGTTACTCATCCAAGGGTTACTAAATGCTTTTTTTGGTGAGATATCGGTAAGGAAAGAGACTTTGGTCTGGTTTCAGGCCTTGAATCGCTGTGTCCATGAGGTCAGAGCTACAGCTGGTATAAATTTCCTTTCCACCAGCAGCAAGCCCAGGTGGGAGCGCTGAGGCATTCCGGCCAGGACGGCGCAGGCTGCCCTGCATTTTTAACCTTCATTAGACAGAATTGTTAATCACTGACCCATTCTCCGGCCGCCCTCGTTGCTAGGCGACCCCTTTTTGCTCCAGATACTCCTTAAAGCTGGTTAAGAAATGGCCAAAAGTCAACAGAGTGAGGATTGAGACTAATGGGGACGGGTCTCATCTGCAGCAAGGGAGGCTCACCCACACCCACACCTCTACCCAGGGTGTAAAATTACAATTTTACACAATTTCACTCAGCAATGACACCTTGGCACCTCTGAGAGCCCCTCAGAGCAGCCCTGAGGTTCACACACCTCCCAGGCTCCTAATGGCAATGTCATTCCCCTCCCTGGCAGGAGGGCAGGGACTCCCAGAGACCAATGATTAAAAATCATCAGGCAGAATTAATCTGGTGAGGGTAGAAACTGTCCAGCCCATGTTTCTGCATCCCTGTCACCCCTCAACACTCCTTTCCCAGCTCCCAGCTGTGCCCAAATTCCTTCTGCTGCTCCCTTCAACAGCCTGGGGCTCTCGTGCCCACCAGGATCCTTTGGATTTTTTCTGGTCCCTTCTCTTTGAAGGGACCTCAGGACTTTTACCCTTCTGGCAAACTGAGAGTGCAACATCCACAGTCCTCCCTGGGCCACCTACCTCCGGTTTTCCCTCTTTTTCCTTTCTTTGGGAACACTCTAAGCAAGGGCAACACTTGCTGTGTTACATAATCTCAGGGCAACCTCCTCCTGCTGTATCACCCTCTCATGCACAGCCACTGTGGTGTGACACGATTAGCTACAGAAAACTAAAAATCCACCCATTTCTATCCTGTGGAAACCAGCAGCTAAAATGTACACTTTCACACAGAAGCAAGACTGAGCAACCACATGAACTGTAAAGGCAGAACTGAACAAAAAAAATCAGGATTGGCAAAGAACAGGAAAACGCCAAGGTTCTGCATTTTCTGCCTTTTCTTCCTTTAACTATAAGCTGGTGGTGTGGGCCCTGGGCACAGCTGGAGCCACTGGTGTGACCAGGGTAAACCAGACTTTGGGATCAGCTTCCCAAGCAGCTGAGCACTGCAGCAGGAGGCTGTGGCCACGTGCCAGAGGGGGAACTCCAGTGGCTCAACACGTTCTTGTTTGCATCCACTGCTGCCAGTTCAATACATTGATGCAAACATGCTTTTTTGGGGGGCTTTGGGGCTTTTTAAAAGTTTGTCTTTAAACCCTCAAGAAAACTTAAGCACAACCTAACATGTCCAAGGCCAGGCTGGATAGGGCTTGAAGCAACCTGGGCTAGTGGAAGCTGCTCCTGCCCAAGGCAGCAGGGTGGAACCAGATGATCTTTCACACCCCTTCCATCCCAAAGCAGTCTGTGATTCTCTGATTCCATAAAGTACTGGGGTACAACACCCAGACTGCACAGGCCTCCAGCTTGCACCTCCCTTCTCCAGTCACAAATCATCTTCTCACCCAAGATGAGCCCAGGCTATGGCACCAATGAGTACCAAGCATAATTTTGTAAACACGGAGAGAAGGATCTGGACAGCAGGATGATAGTCAGGGACAACATGCAGAGAAGTATAAGGACCAAGAGGCTGCCACGAAATTATTAGCTTGGAAAAGAAATGATTAAGCAGGAGGAAGTGACCCAAAACCAGAAGGCCCTGGAATGGAAACCTCAGCCCCGCTCGGTTTTGCCGCTGCTCCCGGGGCCGGGTGGGTTTAGGGTGGGAATAAAACCAGGAGCTGTGCAGCACAAAACTCTGTCACTGCAGGCAACACGATCCCATCACCTCCAGCTGACCCGGGGAAGTTAAAAATCCAAAAAACTCCTGGAGCTGCTGATGGCAAGGTGCCCTGCAGACAGCTTTGCGCAACCCCGACCCGTGCCCAGCCCGGGGGACTGGAACCCGAGACAAAGCCCGGCACAGGAGGCAGCACAGCAGCGGGGCTCTGGGGAGGCTGCTGGCATTGCTGAGCCTGCCCCGGTGCTGCAGAGGAAGGGCTGGAGACAGCCCAGAGCAGGAAACCTGCCAAGCCAAACTGCTGGGAGCGGGAGTGCGCTGCTCGCTCCGGAGCAAGGCTTCCAGGAAAAGAAAACAAACCCCTTCGGGCCTGGAGTGCAACACCTGAGCCTGAGGAGGATGAGAGGGGAGAGCAGGGCAGTGCAGCGTGTCTGCACACAGACAAACACCGGGGCACAGACAGCACAAGTCCTTCTGTGTCAGGGATGCACACGGGACAGAAGCAGCAGTGCTGGCACAGCCACTCCTCTGCTGAGGAGACCTCTGGTTCCCAAAGAGCCATTAATCCACCAGCCTTCAGCTCTAAAATTCATACAAATGATTTTATTCATAATTAATTAAGGCCTGCAAATGCGGAAATCAAATTACCATTTACAGTGCAGAAGGAGATAGCACTGAAAACCAGGATGGCAGCGACAGCTCTGCACGGATCAGGGGGACGTGGGGGATGGGGGTCTCTGGCAGGCACACTGAGGAACCACACAGTGAAATCTGTGTCAGCTCAAAATACAGATATCAGCATCTTTTAAAGGCTGCTCAGGCCCAGTGCAAGAGACCTTTATGTCTTAGGTTCCAAATTAACCCCAAAACTCAGGTGCCCCTCAGCTCAGCTGCCAACAATCCCCAGCACTTTGCATTAGGAGCACATTTTCAGGACAGCAAAACCCCAACATTGCTTTGTTGCTTTGTCATTTGGTTCCTCTGCTGGCAAACAAGCTGAGAACAAAGGAGCTGCTCCGTGTGTGCAACCTCACCTTTCCACTGGGATCAGGCTGCCAGGGAATAGGGAACACACAGGAAAACAGGTGGCCCTGCACTGGACACGAGGCAGAGCCCACTCGAGGGGCTGGGGAGGGAATGGGATGAGTAAGCTGTGGCTCAACACCCCCTGAGCTCGGCCGTGCCACCACAGCCACCAGTGCTTGCTCCAAAGAAAGAATGTGAAAAGGAATTTTGCTTCTTGTTTCAGTGGCAAAGGAGCACTGGAATTGGTGGTGGGGGTGATTCTGTGGTCACTCCAGAGGCAGCTCCTCCCCATCCCAGACAGCCCAGGATGCACTCAGGAGCAGAATCCAATACAAGAGCTGGGATCTTTTCCCGTTACAGCCAGCTCCTGGTTTGCCCAAGTGCAAAGCAGGGATTTTAGGGTGAGGAGATGGTGAGAAGGTGGTCTGTCCACAGTTACTCAAAGGGACCAGGAAAGAGCCGTGTCCCACACGTTGCCATGCTCAGCAGGGCGGGCAGACTGCAGGAAGGGTAATGGTCATGCTGAAACTCAGCAAGGAAGAATGGTTCATGGACGTGACCTTTCTGCTTCTGAGCAGCCGAAGATAATGATGCACCAAGTACAGGGAGCTTTCAGGGCAAGATCCCCCCAAAAATCCTTGGAGCAGCCAGTGAGGGCTGAGTGGGTGCCTGTGCCAAGCTTTCCTCACAGAGGACACGGGGGGAGGCTCCTTGCAGCACCCCACAGGATCCTCTCAGGACTGGCAAGGCAAACCCACCGTGCCAAGGAACAGCACAGGCATGTCTGCTGCTGGAAAAGCAGGCTCTGGAGAGATGGAGAACGTGGATAGCAGGAACAAGAAGAACTGCTCCGTCTGGTCCCTCCTCCTGGCGCGCCCCTGGCCACCAGCCAGGTGTGTGTGTGTGACTCCAGCCCCCTGGTGAGAGCCTGACACACCAGGATGGGGCATTCCTGTGCATTCCAACAGGGATCCACTCTCCCAGGCCCTGATTCATGCCTTCAGCTCCACGGGAGCCCAGGTCAGCTCTGAGGGCTGGCTGCCCCGTGAGCACAGTGAGAGGGAGCCCTTCCCAATTCCCTGCAGGCACAAGAAATGATCTCCTGTGGAACAGGAGAACCCAGGGCTTGCTCCTTGCAGTACATCCACACAGCAAGGAAGGGTGGGTGAGGAGTGAGCTGAGGTGCACCTCCCACTCTCACTGCACATCCTCCCACACCGAGGCAGCCAAGGGCCCCTCCAAAGGCAGCTCTGCTGTGATTTGCAGGAAAACCTCTCCCTGAACACCTCAAGGGTTACAGCCATGGCCCAGACACCCAGGAGAAAGACACTGCCAGAAGGGAGATGCTCCCACACTGTTTTGTGAAGCCTGCCTTGAACCAGACCCCTCTCCTGGCACACACACGCTCACCTCTGTTCCCACCCCACAAACCCAAGGGGGCTGCAGCCTCCCGGAGCTGCCACACCATCCCACACCCGCCCTGGCACCCCCGAGCCTTTGGGAAGGCTGAGCAGGGGCACCGTGCCCAGCTCCTGGATTTTGTGTGCACATTTGCTGTTCCACTTCACAGCAGACAGCCCCAAGTGGATCAGAGCCCCCGAGCTCCCTGCAGGGTCTGACCCTGCCCCAGGCTCTGCTCCAGGAAAAGCCACCCATGTCCTGACAGCCCCAGACACGTCCCAGCAGCACCAGCACACGAGTCTGGAGCGTGCAGGCAGGAAAGCAGCAATTTCCTCATCAGAACAACCTCCACTGGCAGCAGGACCCAAAGCAGCAGAAACACCTCCTGCAAAGCCCCCTCACCCCACTGAGGGCACCTCACACCTCATAAATACCACTCCGAGCTGGGCATCAAGGGCTGTGCTTCCTAACGAGCCTTTTCAAACCAGGGCAGACAGTGAGCACAGAACAATTACAAAGAATAATATTGGGAAATGCCCATTAGGAAGAGTACATGAAAAAAGCTTCAAAAGAGATAAAAACTTCGACAAAGACACTCCTCTTTTTCACCCACTAATTTAAGGGAAAACATTTGGCTGAAAAACATAGAACCATGGAACAGAATTTGCTTTAATTATGTAACTGACTTCCCACACAAACAAATCCAAGCTATGGAAAACGCTTTTAAAATGGCACGAGTCGAGCCAAAGAGGAGAATATGCCACAGCAATTAATGTTTCTTTGCAATCTCTACAAGGGATTCACCATTTGGTTTTGCCCAGGGGAAATAAACACTGCTGCAAAGTGACATAAAACACTGCTCCAGAGTAAAATGACATAAAACACTGCTCTGCCCCATCCTCATTTCTCCCTGGAAAAATCCACACGTGCACATGAGCTGGGAGAAGTGGGGGAGCTCCTGAGGGCACTTCCCAGACTGGGCACCCCCTCCCCAGCCCTGGCAGTGGAAATCACTGTCACCCCCACTCCAGGAAACTCCTCAGGTTTACAAACTTCTTATTTCAGCTGCATTTCCACGCGGCTGAAGCATCCCGAGCTGCCTGGGGGTGTCAGCACAAACATCAAAGGTGCCCCAGTCACACCGTGCCAGGCTGAATTGCTAACCCAGCAATGATCACCAGGATCCCAGGGAATTGCACACACAGGAAAAAAGAAAAATGAGAGAGATATACAGATAGTTAAGAAGAAAGTGCAGCAGGCAATTAAAAAGAAAAGAAGAATATAAAATTGCTTCACATCAGAGGCACAATCATCATCCAGGCTATTGCACTCCATTAATTTTTTAGCAGTGCTACCCATTCAAGGCAAATATCAGACAGAGAATTTATACCTCAAGCCTTTTGAAGCAAACCTTTTTCCAGAAGAGACCTGATAGCAATCCATTGGCAGTGAGGAAAAAAGGGATTCCCTCACACCCAGCAAAGTCAGCAGCAGAACTCCCCTCCTTTAGCAGCTGGTTTCAGCAGCACCTCTGATTTGAAAGGGGCTCAGCAGCCAAGGCTTAGAACAAGCCAGTAAAGTCAAATTCTTCTGCAGGGAAGGGCTCAGAGGCAGTGGGGGTTTTGGGAGCTTTGACATATTCATTTATTCATATTTTTCCTCCCCAGTTTGTGACACTGTCGCAGCAAAAGCTCGATCTGAGCCCCAAAGGAGAAAACACCAGGTTATTGTATTTTTATATACTGCTTAAATGGCAGGGGGGATTTTTGGACCCTCCCTCAGCAGGCAGCAGCCCCAGAGGCAGGCTGCTTTCCCAGGGAAGGAGCCAAAAGCTTCTCCTGTCAGTGGGATGTCACACGAGCCTCCCTGCTCTAATTAGGGGCTACTCCTGATCTCCTTGCCTGTGGAGGAGGAATTTAACAGTGAGGACAACTTTGTCTGCAGCCCAGCAAAGGTTTGACATGAAACAGCACCTAAATCACTTCCAGTGGGAATTCCCACAGCAGTTCTGCAGAGCCACAAGAGGCACAAAGCAGAGCAACAACCTCCCACCAAAGACTTGTCCTGCTACTTCAGCAGGAAAGAAAAAGAGGAAAAAAAAAAAAGAGACTTGTGCTTAGAATACATTTTGGAGGTTACATAAGGAATGTTTAACAAACTAAAACCCTTTTAATTCTTTGCTAAAAGGAAACATCCTGACGGAAGGCCCCGGGAAGAAATAAAAATAAACTCCTGCCACAGCTGCCCAGCTCAGACTCAAGACCCCTGTGCTGGAAGCACACAAGGAGTCTGCAGGCAGGGCTTCCCCTGCACTTCCGAGAGTTCAGCTCCTCTGCTCTTACCACTGCAGCAAATAAATAAATCAAACTCAATGCTGGATGCATGAGTAACCCTGACTTCAAATATTTATGCAGGAGTGTTGTCAGTGCCCCCAGTGAGGGTCACCTGCAGTGCCAAGCAGGCAGAGCCAGCAGGGAGGAGCAGCAGCAGGAATGTTCTCTCTGCTGGCTCTCTTTGAGCAAAAGGATCCATCCCCAGTCAGCCACAGCATCAGCAAAGCCAGACAGGGATGGGGACAGCATTCCCAGCAGGTCAGGGAGGGATCCTGCCTCTGCTCAGCCCAGGATGAGCCACAGCCCTGAGCAGAGCCCAGAGAGGTGTGGATCTCCCTCCCTGGGGATATCCCAGACCCCTCTGGACAGGTTCCTGTGCTCTGGAATGGCCCTGCTGGAGCAGGGAGGTGGCACCAGTGACCCACTGTGGTCCCTTCAGCCTGTCCCATCCTGGATTCTGTGACTCTGGGAAGGGTTGGTCTGGCTGCAGGTCTGCTCCCAAACGCTGTCCTGCACTGAGGCATCCACACGGGTCAGATCAGCACAATTAAAACGAGCCACAGCAATCCTATTACAGCCAGGCTGGCTCCTTCTAACTCACACAAGCTTAAATACACACTTAATTAGCTATTTTAAGGAAGCTCAGCAGCCTCTTTCTAGGACCAGGCCTCCAGAACTCAAGGGATCACCAGCAGCAATAAGGTGAGGACAAAAACCCAAACCCATTTCCTTCTGCAGCAGGAGCCCCATGGAGAGCAGGGGCACAGGGACACCCTGGGCTGTGCAAACCCACATCACAGGGCTGCCTGGAGCCCCTGTGCCCTGCCTGGGGCTGGGGCCACACCTGCAGCAGCAGCCACATGCCAGGGACCAGGAGAAGTCCCACTGACCAGAACTGCCTCTTTATTCCCATTATCCAGTGAGACAGGGAGCTGACAGCCCCTGGCAGGGTCACAGCACTCTGTGATGCTCACAGCCTCCTGGCTAGGCTTGGATTTATTTTCTTTTCAGTGTTTTCTTTGTGAGGCAGGCACTATTGTACATGAAATGCTCAAGCACGCTGCCCTTGGGGTCACGGGCTGGCCACCACTTGAGCACAAATAAATACTGAGGGCCATGCTGGGTTATATTCACCTCAAATAAAAATACAAAAAACACAGCTAGAGACACTGCTTGAACCAAAATAGCAGCATGTTTACTTTAGGCCTCTGGAGTGGGAGCAGGTATTGCATGCCAAGTACAAAGAGGGCAGAGTAAGTGGCAGCAGCACTGTGATAAGGAGAAAGGGAGATGAAAACAGACCCAAAGAGCAGAACCAACCTTTAACAGATCTGAAAGGAAAAACCTAAGGTCTGACAATCACTCTGACATCGCTGTGATTTCAGCTGTATGGATGGAGAGATCACTATCAGTGTTTCAATCCCCTGAAACACCATTTCTACAAGTTACATCTTATTCTGCAAAAAGCAGTTACACAGAACAGCTCCACTCTGGCACGCTTTCAGGCCCTGGATTTTAGAATGTTCTAAAGTTAAATAAGAATGGGAAATTTTCATCTCAGCTAGGAGAGATAGTATTTCAAACAGAGAAAACATTGGCACAGGTTAGCAGAAGACAAATTGATTGAATCTCTTTCAAAAGCTTGGAAGGGCAGAAATTATCTTTTTGCACTGAGCTGACATAATTTTAAAGGCAAGCATCCAGTGGGGAGTGACAGTGCCATACCCAGCTGGAAAGACAAGATTTAGGGCTGGATTGAGCTTTGCTGGCAAGCCAGAGGAGCTGCATGGATCTCAGAGCTGTCCTGCCAAGCCAGGAGGTGTTTGGTGGCACACAGAGTGACCCCAGCAAGGAGCAGCCTCTGAGGCACCCCAGCCCTCCCTCCCAGCCTCTCACCAGCCAAACCAGCAGCAGCCACCTTGAAACACGCAGTGGCACATGCCAGAGAGATCTGGAGACAGCTCAGAGCCCAGCACCTCCCACCTCCTCCAGGACACAAACCCCTAATGCCCCAAAAACGAGCCCAGTCCAGCAGCACTTGGCTGTCTGCTCTTGGTTAAGAGTTCTCTCCAACAGGTAATTAAAAACACGGAAGGAAGGGCACAGGCACCTTGTGCAGGGAAGCAGAAAACAGCACACACCACATAACTGCCCCTCCTTTCCTGTACTTCTGTCATCTTCCCATTCTGCACTGCTGCAGAGCAAGAGGAAAGCCCAAAGCACCCTGCACCCCAGAGGAGAGAAGCTGCTCCTGCACAGGGACACAGAAGGAGGTGCAGTGCCTGCCCCTGAGCACAAACAGCTCCAGACACTTTCTCTCAGGGAGATAAGGAGCTTCACACACAGTTCCTCCCACCACCTCCAGCACTAAAAGTGCTGGGGAAGGAAGGAAGGATGTGCTGGGAGAATGCTGCACATTTGAATCGGGCACTTGGATGGGGTGACAGCTCTGTGTCCCCTGTGTTAAAGAGGTGACTAAGTGCACAGACAGAATAGAAATGAATGTTTTAAAAGTGGGGGGTCTGGGGTTTGTTTTGATTTTGTTTTTTGACACAGAATCCTCCTCTTGGGACAACTTGTTCTTTCTGTCCACGCTGAGGGGTAACCCAGAATTGCCAGCCCAAGCTGAGTGAGAACACTCCCGGCTCCTTGAGTCCCCAAGTGCCTCTGTATTTCTGTAATCACTTATCACAGAAACTCCTGAGCTGGAGGGGCCCCATCCAGTGCCACCCTGTCCCTGCACAGACTCCCCAAATCCCACTCCTGGAGCTCTGTGGGGCTGTGCCCATTCCCTGGTGAGCCTGGGCAGTGCCAGCACCCTCTGGGGAAGAACCTTTCCCTAAATCCAACCTAAACCTGCCCTGGCACAGCTCCAGCCCTTCCCTGGGGTTTTGGTGATTAAATGATCCTTTCTCACAAAGCTCAGTGCAGACCTAGAACCAGCCAAGCACAGGCTTTTCCATTTTGGGCACAGCTCTCCAGAGGATGCAGGTTCAGCACTGAAGTACAATGACAGCTGAGATCAAGAGAATAATTCAGTGGATGGAGAGACACTCGGCATCAGCACACCACCACTGGTGCTGGGAAAGCACCCTGCAGACCCCAGGCAGGGCAGCACCCCTGGGTAACTCTCAGACTCTCATTTCTTCCTTGCAAAACTTTCAAAAGTACAAAAAACCACAAAAATTCCCAGCTCCAGCTTGGCAGAAGGGCTATATTCTTTTTGGGACAGCCTGAAGAGAGACCGGTGCCCACCACGGACAGGATTCTGAGCCACCATTGGTGCCACTGTTCCCCCATTCCAGCCCAGGCTTCCCTGCACAAGCAGGGTCACAGAGCACACTCGTGTCTTCCCAAGGTCCCCACCCAGAAAGGGGTGCTGACAAAGCCCTCCACGTGAAGGGGGCACAGCACCCCTTCCCTGCTCCCAAAGGATTCATTCCTGCTGGCCCAAGGGGGCACACAGGTCCCTGTCTGCCTGAGCTGCTGCACATGAGCCACCAGGCAAGAAATCCACACGTTCCTCCTGTCAACACGGATTTGGGAGCGTCTGAGAGCCCAAGCTGCTCACATTTTATCCCGAGGCTCACTCCCTCCCCTGCCCACGAGGACAGGGATGAATTTCCTCCCTGTGCACGAGGCTCGCTTGTCCAGAATTCCAGAGACCTGGAGCATCTGCAGCAGGCACATCTCCCAGGCATTTCGTGTCCTGCCAGCCCCAGTTCCCCACAGGAGGATTCCCACCAGGGTGCCCCTGCCTCCTCTGCAGGATTTGGATCCTACAGGCTCTCAGCAAAGCTCTGCTGCCAGCCCTGCAGCACACCAGAGCTCCAGTCCTTCTGGAAAAACATCCTTTCCTCTTTCTTCTCCATCCACATCCCTTTGGCTTTGCCCCCCACCCCAGGATGGGGCAAAGAGGTCAGGTCAGGATCAAGGATGTCCTTCCACACTTCCAGCACAAGGAACAACTTGAAGCATGATTTCTTTTCAAGAAAATTTGGTTTTGTGCAGAAAAAAAACGATGGATGTGCTCCCTACAGCTACACCAAGCTGAGAGTTGGGTTTCAGGCACAGGGCTCAGTGCCCTTTGCTGCTGCCTCTCCTGCTCCCACTGCAGGGCAAAAGGAGGCAAGGGAGAAAGCACTGACAGATAAAAAAAAAATTAAAAAGGACTTTTGACGTGCTCCATGGGAATGGAACAGTCCAAGGCAGCGGGAGGGTCCCAGAGCAAGCCCAGGTTCCAGGTCTGAGCTCTGCAGGGACAGAGGGCCAGGGCAGGAGCCCAGAGTGGAGGGGCCAGGGCCAGCAGAGCTCCCAGCAAGGGCACTGCTCCCCTCCCAGCAGCAGTGCCTGAAGGTCCAGGTCCCCAGAGCCACATCCCTGTGCCCCAGGAGCCCCCTGGGCTGGAGCAAGTTTGGTGCTGTGAAACAGGAACACCAGGGAGCTGGGGCAGGTAAAGCCTGGAGGGATGGATGGAGAGGGGCTGAGGCCAGGAGATGACTCCTGCCACAAAAATGCACACAGCTTATCCATCAGAGCCCGGGGTCCCTCTGAGGGGTGCTTTCCCTTCCTTTCCAGGAAGGGAAGGGAGGGGGAGTCTCTTTCGGCACTCGGTTATAAAACATTTCTCACCCTGGCTTGATACAGGGGTGCCCAAACCCACAGAATTTGTTTTACAGGGTCTGCTCTGCTTCTGAGAGCTTGGGGCACTTCTTTCCCTCCCTGTGGGAGAGCTATTTGCTGTCTTTGCTGGTGACAAGGACAGGGGGAACAATTATATATATATATATATATATACACACACACACACATATATATAATATATAACATTATATATAGAATATATTTTAAATAGATTCATTATAGAATATTATTATATCTATATATTACCTATAATATACAGAATGTATAACTATTGTTATATATTCCTGAATATTATTATTAAATATATAAAAAATGTTTGATATAATATATATTAATCACAATATAATATAAATGGGGAAGGAATTCCTGGCTGTGAGGGTGGTGAGCCCTGGCCCAGGATGCCCAGAGCAGCTGTGGCTGTCCCTGGATCCTGGCAGTGCCCAAGGCCAGGCTGCAGGGGCTGCAGGAGCTTTTACACCACACTTCATTCACCCCTCACCTCAGCCACACACACATTAAAGTAAATAAATAAAGCAAGCAAACCAAGGCCAGCCACCCGGAGCGTGGCTGTGGCCATCAGCTGCCCGCTGGTCAGCACCACCCGAGCCTCACACAACACACACCTGACAGACACGATGCCATCTGCCCATTTTCAACCTCATATTGCCCAGGGAGAGACCCATGCAGTCCTCAAAAACCACTGTTAAAAACCAAGGGAGAGGCTCCCTCTGGGAAAAACAAAAATAAAGCTGCTAAACACAAACAGGCTGCAAAATCCCCCCCAAAATGCACATCACTGGAAGCTGGGGGAGCATTGTGGGGAGTGTCATAAGGTCTGTCCTCATGCCCAGGACAGAAGGGTCTGGCACTGTTTAGTACCCTGATATTGCAAATATAGAAATACAGATGTAGTTCAGAGTGGAAGAAAATCCAGAATGCCTTCACAGGAAGGGGGAGCTGCGCAAAAAGCTCAGCTTGAGCTCACCCCAAATCCGGCCCCAAACACCTCCAAGTGGCCAAAGGAAAACTGTCCTTTTATTCTCCTGTCTTCTGAAGCCTTCCCGTGATGCAAATCAGAGCACTCCCCCGAAATCACACGCTGCCAACAAACAATTTCCACGTGTGGAAGAGGAGCAGGAATTTCACACCAATTCCGAGCTGCAAGCCAAACAGCTTTAATTTGGGACACAGGGACAAAAAACGTGCATTGCCAACAAATAATTGCCCAAAGCAAAACAGAACTCACAGAATAAACCCTTTGAGGGAGGACAGGCACATCAGGAGGGTTCCTGTGCAATAATCACAATTAATCCATTACTTAATCTCCTCATCACTCCTGGGCTCTCAGACATTTGTAAACCACAGAATCATCCAGGCTGGAAGAGCCCTCCCAGGCCAGGGAATCTGACCTGGGTCTGATCCCCACCTTGCCACAGCCCTGAGTGCCACATCCAGGCCATCCTGCCTTCCGGACATCCCTTCCCACGTCTGATCCTTCTGGGAAGGAACCCTGCTGATGCCCAACCTGAACCCCCCTAAATGACACATTCCTCTTCAAACCATCCTCCTCGGGGAAACTGGAAGAGAAAAGAAATTGGAAAACGCCCAGGTAACACCAGTGGCTCCATCCAAAGCTCCAAGAAAAGCCGATTCTCAGCCAAGGCTCCCACACTGGGGGGTCCCATCCAGCTCCTGGGGCTGGGGTTTGAATGGTTCATGGTGCATGAGCTGCTCCAGTAACTGGATATGCAGAACCCCCAGCAAGTCCCTCCTACTCACAGTGTTCCACCTAACACGGAGAGAACAGATTGGAACAGGCAGGGAATGAGTTTAACACCCCGTGGGACACAATAACTCCGTGTTACCAACGCGGGCTGAGAGCTGACAAGGGCAAGAATAGAAATTCTGGCAGGTTTTGTGACACTTCAGCTCTGTGTCTCACACGGCAGGTTTAGGAAAGACCTCAAACACTCATTTTTTTCTTTGCTTTACTACCAGAGGAAAGGGAAATATTCCAAACACAGGAGCTAAAATTAAACCCCTGTAATTTGGGTTCAGCAGAAGTTGGTACAATTCAGATCCCGGCCACAATGAGAGGTCTCCAGCATTATCAATTGTCAACAATTCCTGCTGGCCAGCACACAAACCAGCTTTGTTCTGCACTGCCAGCCACAACTGCAGGCAGCAGTAATTGCTACCAAAGGCAAAACACACAAAAACCCGGCCAGGCCACGCAAAATAACTCTGCAAAGAGGGACACAGGAAGGGACACACAGCTCCTGCTCTCCACTCACAGCTCCACAAACCAAGAGGAAAATCCCGTCCTGTGTACCCAGCAAAGCAGGGGCTGGGGAGGCAGAGGGATCCTAAAAAGCCACTTGTTACCGATTAGGAGCTGAATGCCCGTTTAATGGAACATCCTGTTCATTAGTGAGGGGATTTCATTAGTGCTTTAAGGGAGAGCGACGCACGCAAGAGACAAAAGGCAATCAATTTCTGCTGGAACTGCACCCAGCGCCAGGCTGAGCCTGGGCGAGCCGGTCCCAAGCCGCGTGGAGCCCCAGATCAATCCGTGCTAATTGCTCGCCTTATTTTCGCACAGGGATCTTTGCATTCGGCAAAGGAGCAGAGACAAAAGGAGATTTGTACAAAAACAGCTCTCTCGCCTGGTGTGTTTACACCCATGTAGCTGTGCATTTCATTAAGCTGGCAGGTGATTCTGTCAGCTCCAGCGCCTTCCTCGCAGCCCCCCCTGAGCAAAGGGGTGAACCGGAGACAAAAGGAGATTTGTACAAAAACAGCTCTCTCGCCTGGTGCGTTTATACCCATGTAGCTGTGCATTTCATTAAGCTGGCAGGTGATTCTGTCAGCTCCAGTGCCTTCCTCGCAGTCCCCCCGAGCAAAGGGGTGAACTCACAGAATAAACCAAGTTTTGTGGGAAATCCCAGAGCCACTGACCTCACTGCCACTCCTGCCGGGGTGTCAGCGTGGCTCTGCCAGGACACAGGGATGGCCAGGCCACGTGCAGCAGAAACAAGCCGGGATTTATGTTCCCAGAGTCCTGGGATGGCTGGAACCTCTGGAGATCACCCAGCCAACCCTGCTGCCAAGGGAGAGTCACCTGGAGCAGGTGGCACAGGAATTTGGGATGTCTCCAGAGATGGAGACAGCTGAGCAGCTGTTCCAGGGCTCTGCCCCTCCATGGACAGAAGTTTTTCCTCAGGTTGAGGTGAACTCGTTGTGTTTCAGTCCACGGCCATCACTGACAGCTCCTGGATGACAGACACCAAACCCTCTGGAGCAAAACCACAGAAAATCAAAATCCCTGGTGCCATCAGGCTAAGTGGAAAAGTTAACTGCACTCAGCCCTCCCTGCGGGTTTTAAAGTGCCTCTGCAACTGCATCACACCTGCCCAGACATCAGGCAAGGCTCCTGCAGAAGGAACAAGCCACAGATGGAGGCCTCCAGCAAGTCCTGCCGGCAGGAATGCAGAAACGCAGGTGGGGCATGAATTTGGGCTTTCATGGAAGTTCCACGGAGCACAGAAACCTCGGGATCTCGCTGGCTGGGTGGTCAGGAAGCAGGACTCAGGGTTTCAGACACACCTCCCATAAGCAAGCTGAGGTGAGGGGCTGGTGCTGCCCAACTGAGCCGGGCTGAACACGCAGGGAGAAGATTTTTGTCCAAGGGAGAGGCTTTTTGTCCAAGGCCTGCTGGAGACTGAGGGCAGCAGCGTCCAGGGAAAACCCCAGCAGAGTTCAGTGGAGGATGGAGAGGCCATTCCTCCCCAAGCCAGGCTGGGATTGGCCTCAGAAGAGGCAAAGTGTGATGGATACACCGGGTATGGGATAACCTGAAACAACACGAGCTGCCTGCTGCTGCAGCCGGGGATGGGTCCCAGGGACAAGCAGGGACTGGATCCCAGCAGGAATTGCCCTGGCTTGCTGGGAGCTGTGTGTCTGGCTGAGCACTGCTGCTGAGGGAGGCTGGGAAGCCAGAGGGAGGGCTGAAGCCTTGACAAATCTACCAGGCCGCTGTAAAACACAAAAAATCAATGAAAATATACTTAAAAAGGGGGAAGTGGAGAATAAAAATACCCAAAAGCCAAGGAAAACTTTGCTAAAGCTGCTGGCTGTCTGCACACTTGCTCCTGCAGATCAGACAGGCAAGACACGGGCAGTCAGGGCATTCCTGCTCTTGCAGAGGAGCGCTGGTGTAGCAGGAAAAATCGTGGGCAAAGGAATTCCAGTGCAGCTTTCTGGCACGAGGTTTTACATCTCCAGCTAGAAGACGTTTGGAGTGAGAGATGAGAGATGCTTTCCAGCTGTGGTTTAACTGCAGCCCGGAGACATTCCGCTGCTCCATAAAGGTAGCTCCCAGAGCACTTTTTGACAACAAAGGGAGAGGAAACTCCAGTCATCTGACAGCGCTTTTGTCAGGCAGCCTGAGCGCTGGCTGAGGCAGCAGGAGAGGGTCACAGCAGGGGAAAGATTCCTCTCTTCAGGTGCTTGGTTTGCGGGGCTGGGAGAGCTGGGATGTGGCTCCTCAGGGACAGCAGTCCTGCCCCGCAGCAAGGCACACAATTAGGCAAAGCAAACGAGCTGTCAATAAAGCCTTGGGCGTTCAGTGGGATGTTGTTAATGGGGAGGCAAATGTACACTGTCAGGATCCCTGCCACGAGAGCAGCGATCCCCAGCGATGCTTGATGTGTCTGTGATGAAGCTATTTTCAGTCGCTTTGAATCTTCTTCAGGAAAGGCAGTCTCGGAATTTAAATAAATAAATAAAGAAATAAAGAGAAGTCACGACTGTTCTGAGCTGAGATGCACACACTTAATCAGTCCAGGTGTTTAAATTATTTATCCACGAGGAGGAAAACTGCACTAATCTCAGGCAGAGCGCATATGAAGGGGAAAACAGGCACAGAGGCGTGCCAGAGGCTGTGATGCAGCAGAGAATCCTCTCACGCACAAGGTAACCCTGGCCAGAGGTGTCCCCGGGCTGCACAACTCAAAAACACAGATTTGCTGCCACCAGGAGAAAGGTTTCCCCACTGGGAGGGGAAATTACTGTTTTCAGCCAGCACAAGCCCTAGCCCAAAGTTGGTACTTTGCCTAGATGGAAGGGCAGAAGTTTAAAACTGGGTTTTTTTTCAATCCCAGTGTGTGGGGGAGAGCACAGCACCTGAGGAGCTGCTCTGCCCCAGGTGAGTGCTCGGGAGTGCCCTCCCCATCACAGCGCACAGAGAGCAGCCTTGCCTTCCCTCTCCTCTGTGCCACCTGCCAGAGCTGCAGGCAGACTGCCCCGCTGGAGGAAGCTCAGCACAGCCCTCTGCAGCCTTGCTCCAGACTGAAATCCCCTCCCTCATCGCAAAGCCTGGGCTGAGCACGCAGAAGGAAAAACCTTCCCCTTCCCTGGAAGCCACTCAGGGAGGAGCTCAAGGTACTGCAGCTCCCTTCCAGCTGCTGTTTCCATCACTTTGTTTCCCTAATCTGGGCAGCACACCAAAGATCACAAGGTCTGGGGTTTAAGTTTCATTCCAGAAGCATCTCGTAGGAGAAGAATCCCTCCTCCATTTTATTCAGCAAAGCCCACGGGCAGGGCAGCATCAGTGGGACATCACACTACATGAATATGTGAAGAAGAGAACACTGAGCTGAAGGCTACTAATAAAAACAGAGAGGAACACCCCTGAGACACTGGCTTTTAACACCAGCCAACACTTCAAGTCTCCTGGCTGAGCTTCCCCAAGAAACCTACAAAGCACTGACAGCATCACTGCCCAAACCAAACAAGCACCCAGCAGGTCCATTTCCAGGGAATGCAGCTTGTCACTGACACAACACCTCACTGGACCAGGAGAAACCAACACGGAGCTTCCCGCTGCTCGGAAATTAACCGAGCTGCACTGGGAAAGGGACTCCTTGTTACAGCCAAGGGCTTGAAATTACTGCTCAGGTAAGGACACTGCCAGAGGAGAGGGCAAGGAGAAGGAAATAATAAAAATAATAACAACAGACCAGCCTTTGGCACCATGCCTGCCCCAGGTACAGGGGATCCTGAGCCCCAATCCTTCTTATTCCAGCCTTCAGCTGACATCAGCCTTTGCACACCGTTTTCCCAGATTGTAGTTTTGTCTTTAGTTCTGGAGAGAGTGGATCAAAGAGCCTGAATATCCTCCCAGAGCCACAGAATGTCCTGAGCTGGAGGGGCCCCACAAGGATCATCCAGCCCTGCCCGGCACACCTACCCCAGCAATCCCACCCTGACATCCCTGGAGCGGTGTCCAAACACTCCTGGAGCTCTGTGGGGCCATGCCCGTGCCCTGGGGAGCCTGGGCAGGGCCAGCACCCTCCAGGATCCAACACAAACCTCCCTGCCACTGTCCCAGGGGGCAGAGACTGGAGCTGCAGACCCCAGTGAGATCCCCTCAGTCTCCTCTCCTCCAGCTGAACATTCCAGGAGCCCCAGCTGCTCCTTGTGTGGCCCCTCCAGACCCTTCCCCACCCTCGTGTCCCTCCTTTGGGCACCCTCCAACAGCTGGAGACCTTTCTGATGTTGTGGTGTCCAAAATTACCCCTACTCAACAGGGCACATGTCATTCCTTTTTGTCTTTTTTCTTTGCCTGGGATTTTTTCTTGTGGATTATTTGGGTTTTTTTTAATTAAAGTGCCTTTTGCTCTACCTCTAAGCAAAATTACTTTGGGGGCTGGCATTTCCCATCCCAGTTTCCATGGCAGAGGTACACACCTGAGGAAGATCTGCTTGGTCCTTCAAACACATTCTCAGATAAGCACAGCTGTGTTTTTAACAGCAGCCGAGATTAGAGAATTTAAGAAAGGAAAATTTGATATAACGTTTCATGCTTTAGCTAACAGTCTTCCAAGACACAAAGCTGCTCCAGTTGCTCTGGAAACTGTAACTTGGACACAGCCATGCAGATACATCAGCCCCCCGGCTATAAATGAAACCACTTTAGCAGCGCTGCACATTTGTATGACAAACATTTATTAAAGCAAGCCTCCTCCCACGGCAAGGGCACATCCCCTGCTCGCCCCCAGCTCTGCTTTCCTGCCAGCTCAGGGGTCTGCCGCTGAAATAACACCCCCAGGTAAGGGAAGCAGGGGTGGGAGTCTGGGGGATGCACCAGGGATGCAGAGCTGTGCTGGTGTCAGCAACACAGGAGGGCTGGGGAGACAAAGGGACACTGGGATTTGGTGCCCACACTCCTGGCCCAGGAGAAGGCTGGGAATGCATTACTGCTGCTCCCAGGAAGATGGGAGCACAGCAAGAGCAGGCACTGGGAGCAGGAGGGGATGCTCCAACAGGGAGCAGAGCGAGGGGGATCACGGCGCAGGACCGGACACAGCAGCACGCCAGACGCCAGCCACATGGCTGCTCAAAAACAGGGAAATATTCCCCACACAGACCTCGGCCCGAGTGCTGGTTGCTGTGGAAACCATAACTTTGAATTCAGCGGCCAAAACCCAGCGCTGCTATTTATACCCTGCTCCCCACTACAGCAGCAGGACTTCGCCTGGAGAGCAGAGCCTGGTACTCACAAACACGGTTCTTCCCTCTTACACACACACTGATCCCCCACACCAGAGGCTTCCCAGTGCTCCTCACCACCGCAGGGCCACACAGCACCAGAAAACACCAAAAAACCCAGCAGTGGCTTTGCTCTTCCAAGCTGGACGTGGGGAATCCCTGCACAGACACGGGGCAGGAGCCACTGGGTTCTGCCTGGGTCAGGAGCTCCCCGAGACACCAGAAAGGCTGCTTCAAACAGCAGCTGGTCTTGTCTTCTCCCTCAAGGCAAATCCCAGCCAGCATCACCTGGATCGTGCAGGGCCAGAGCCCAAAGTCAGTCCCCATTAGGGTGTTTGTTTGTGCAAGGACTCCAGAACATTGCCTTCAAAATCCAGGGAACCAGCATCACCTGGATCGTGCAGGGCCAGAGCCCAAAGTCAGTCCCCATTTGTTTGTGCAAGGACTCAGAACATTGCCTTCAAAATCCAGGGAGGCATAACTGGGTCATTAATGCGAGAACAACAGCAGCAGCAGCAGCAAGGCTGCAGGATAAACCATCTTGGGGAGAATCCCTGTCACAACGGGCATGTTCAAGCTGCTCTGCCCTGGAGATGGCTTTTTCCTCCACGGGAATCAAGTGGGAACGGCAGGGATCTCCCTGCAGCCAGGGCTGAGGTGAGCCAACTGTGCTGCATTCCCTCTCCACCTCCACCATTCCTGGAAGGGAAGAAGCAGCCCCAGTCGTTCCCCACTGCTTTTCCCCCAAGCAGGATGAGGTGCAAGGGTGACCATCCCCTTCCAGGACCTCCGGGTCCCCAAACCACTGCAGAAGGGCAAAGCAGGCAAAAGCTGGGAGGGAGCCACGCTCGCCAAGGTCACTGACACCTCCAGAACCCCACGGGACTGTCCCATCCCTGCGGCTCCCGGGGAAGCAGCAAGGACAGAGCTCCGTGCAATCCCACAGCAACACCTGGCACGGCTTTTCCAGGGCAGGGCAGCCAGGGACGGCACAGGGATACGACTGGGGACACAGCAGAGCAGCTCCAGGAGCTGCCAAGCCGGGAAGGGGGCAGAAGTCTCTCTCTGTGGGACTGGGCCCTTACAGCACAGGTGAAGGAAGTCCCCTCTGCCCTCGCTCACTAGTTTACATCGCAGCGCCGAAGGGTCATTGAAAACGACAGGAGCGTTTTAATAACGCGGCAAGGGGGAAAGATGCTCTAATCACAGCACCCAACTGACCACTCCATAGGTCTCGGCCTCCCCCGATTTATTCCAACACGTTTCTCAGCTGGAATTCCAGCATTATTAACAGCTCCCGGGCGCTGCCCGCTCCGTGGCCCTGGTCAGGTTCCCGCAGCCCCGCGCTGGGGACCAAGGGGAACGGAGGGACATGGACGAGGAACAGCACGTCAGTTTCTCCAGGGCTCCCCGAGCCGGCGTGGGAGCGCCGGGAACACGCACTGCTCCCGACATCCCATAGGGACCGCGCCGTGCCCGGCCTGGAGCACCCCGGGGACCCCGGCCTGGAGCACCCCGGGACCCTGCGGGGCTCCCACGGACCCCGGCCTGGAGCGGGCTCTGCCGGCCATCCCGGGGCCACGTCCCGGGAGCGCCGCGGGGATGGGGCCACCCGCCGAGCCCCGGCGCGGCGGCGACGCGAGCGGAGGCGCACTGACCTGCACGGCGCGGGGCCGGTCGGTGTGTGGGCCGGTCGGTGTATGTGTGTCCGGCTGGCGACGGGCTAATTATTATTGTTTTCATTTTTCCGTGAGGCTTCTCAGCTTCCCAGGAGGGAAAAAGAGAATATAACAGTAACAGCCCATCTCTGCCTCTGTCCCGAAATGCAGGATGTGCCGAAATTCCCTTAAATACGATGTTCTGTGGCAGTGATCTCCTTGCAATTTCTCCTCCACGCAAAAGAATGCTCCTGAGAGACGGGGACCACAGGGGACATTGCAAGTGGGAAGGTGGAAAAAGGGTTTAAAAAGAATAAATTGAGGAAACTGTTTCTTCAAAACTGTGACCAGTACAAACCAGGCCATCCAAACGGGTTTGAATGTTTGTTCTGTACTGGTGAAACTCTTACTTTCCTGTCAGATTTCCCCGTGGCTCACGGAAAGATGCTCACCAGGACGGTTGGGAGCGACCTTAAAGGATTTTTATTCCCACCCCTGCCATGGCAGGGACACCTCCCACTGTCCCAGGCTGCTCCCAGCCCCATCCAGCCTGGCTTTGAACCCTTCCAGGGATGCAGGGGCAGCCACAGCTGCTCTGGGCACCCTCACAGCACACAATTCCACACAGTTCCTCCCAATATCCCATCCCTCTGGCAGCGGGAGGTTCACTCTCTCCCAGCCCCTTGGCTCCAGTGAACACCTCCAGGCTGTCACAGGGCCACCTCTGCAGCCCATCCAGGGATGTCCCACGCCTTCCCTCTGTGTGTGGCACCAGCGCAGCGCTCGGTGCCGTCCGCCCCACCGTCCTTGTCACCAGCAAAGACATCAGATAGCTCTCCCACAGGAAAACAGTTGGGCTCAGCCATCTCCAGGGACTTCTCCAGCCTGAACAAGTCCATGGTTCTACTTCCATGAGATGTTCAGATGTCCTCCCGTGCCTTCCACAGCTGCTTGAGAGAGCACCTGGCTAAATCACTAGCCCAGAGCTTTTCCTCCTCAAATATTAATGTTTTCCTGATTACCTGCTGCTGATGGGAAGGTGGCTGTGCCCGTGTACGCCCCTGAATAATTCATTTAAAATATTAGAGCCATGCAGAAGTGACCTTTTATCAACAGTGGGTTATAGCACGGTCTGCCCAACGCCACCCTAGCACTGGGAAGCAAAAAATCAAATTAAACCAACAGGGCAGGCCCAGGCCGTTTGTTCTCCTGCTACCTGTGGTGCCACTCACTTCAAAATCCCCTTTCCCCAGAAAAAATTGATTTCATGATCATGGGAGGGGTTTTCCCCCACAAACACAAGTCCCTGTGCTCCTTGTTTTTATCACAGTCCGTGCAAGATGCCATGCAAAGATCTGCTCTGTGTCCCCAGAGGAATTAGAGCAATCATTTCTAGCCCTGTGAAAGCCTTTGGATCTTTTTCCAGACTAGGTGTTTTCAACCCTTGCAAAGCAGATTCTCTCCTCCACAAAACGATGAGCTATCCTCCACAGTTCCTGTGGGACATGGAAGGAGGTTTGTTTTCTTCTTCTTTCCACAGCTTATGTTGTCACACAGTCCAAGATTCATCAAGGTACCCAATTTACAAACCTAGATGGAAAAAGACTTTTATTATTGTGGAGCTGATCCCTATATCATTCCTTCCCTTTGCTTCCTCAGACCCCTCACTCATAAAAGGATTTATTGTTGGTTTGGGGGGGGGTGTTTGTTTGTTTTTTGTGGGTTTTTTTGTTGTTGTTGCTACTCCCGATTTGACAGTATTTTGCAGAGAGAAGCACTGAGGGAGGCAGAGCCTGTCCCCCAAACGTGGAGCGCTGGTGCCATCCAGTGGCGCTCCCTGACCCCTGCCAGCGTCCAAAAACCCGAACTGCCTGCGGCAAACAACCCCGAACAGAATCACACAGAATCACACAGAGTCACAGAATAATGAGGCTGGAACGGACCTCTAAAATCAAAGAGTCCCACCCATGCCCTAACACCTCAACCAGGCCACAGCACCAAGTGCCACGTCCAGCCTTGTTTTAAACACATCCAGAGGTGCTGATTCCACCACCTCCCAGGGAAAAGCATTCCAGTGCTTTATTATTCTTTTGGTGACAATTTTTTTCCTAATATCCAACCTACACCTTCCCTGACATAGCTGAGGCTGTGTCCTCTGGCTCTGTCGGTGCTCCTGGTGGAAGAGACCGATCCCACCTGTGTACAGCCTCCCCTTCAGGAAGCTGTGGAGAACAGTAAGGTCACCTCTGAGCCTCCTCTTCTCCAATTCCTTATACTTTTCCCCCTCACCATTTGCAGTCATTGACTCTGCCACTTCTGCCCCCATCAGAGCCCAAGCTGAACCTGAAAAAATGCAAGGAGCAACAAGTTGGTTCTAGCTCGTGTAGAGCAGGTTTTTCCTTTCCCACCTCTGTTTTCTGTACAAACTTAGAGCTCAGTGTCTGAAGCAACACCCAGAAATGTGAGTGCCATGGGGGGAGCTTGTGGCTGCCCACAGCTCCCAGCCAGGGGCAGGAGGAGAGGAAAGGAGCCAGGGGGCTGCAGTGAGGAGGATTTGTGCACAGCCCAGCAGGGCTGCACCTGGAGCCGTGTCACAAATCCTGGCCGGAAAACCCCGGCTCTTCAAAGCCTGGCTTAGCCAGGATCAGAGCCACAGGCTGGGATTAGGGAATAACCACGCTCAGTGCTGCTCTCCAGCAGCTCCAGCTGCAGACAGAGCGGCACTGCCAGGCTGGGAGCACATTTGGGGAAGGTGTCCCAGCCCCAGGCTGCCCGTGGGCACGGGGGTGCAAAGTCTGCAGCTGCCTCCTGCAGCGCCCTTCGGCCCCTGGGCACGGCTGGAGACTGCAGAAAAACTTCCACACACATGCAGGGCACATCAATGTGAATGAATAAATACTCCACGGTGCCGTGCAAGCTGTATGAAAATTCGTGGCTGGTGTATTTTCCAGCACTTATTAACTGCTTGTATTAAAGCAGCACCCAAAAGCCTCGTTCTGCTGACAGCTCTACAAACCCGGCGTGGTCCCCGACCATCCAGAGCTCCCAGAGAAGAAAGCACGTGTTTCAAACCACAAATAAAACCACATCTTTGTTATTCTGGACGCCTGCCTGTTATATTCTGTTTGCCCTTCCTGCTTTCCTGCAGAAACGGGGTGGTTTACCCTGTGGCAGCATTTCTTTCGTAATTGCGTAACAATTGGCATTTTCCCTGTGGTTTTGTACTTTGCATCTCAAGGATTACCCAACAGGGCTGAGTTAAATCCAAGGCACCTCACTCTCGGGTGTCCTGACACCTGCTAAAGTGTGCATGTGGCAGAAATGAGAGTGCAGGGCACTTTGTGTCTGAAATAAATCCAAAATGGAGCCCCCTGCACCTTCCCTGTGGCACACGCTCACGTGGGCTGGGATCTGCAAAGTTTTTTGTTTTGTTCAGTTTAGTTACCACTCTAAGAACTTTCACAAATAAAAACCTGGCAATAAAATCTAAGACCAAGCTTTTCTTTCTCATCCTGTGAAAGAAATCCTTATCCAGTCATAAAGCAATGACAAGGTATGGGGTTTCTTTGGACTTTGTTGATGTTTACCCAAGCTGATATTTTGAAATACGCGTCCCATAAATATATCTCTGTGTTTATTCACAGACACACAGTGTTTTGGTTGCATTCCTTTAGGTGCCTTTCAGTGGCCAAAATAACATTCCTGAGCGTGTAAACACTTTGAGAGACTCTCATTAAAAAAAAAAAAAAAGAAAGAAAAAAAAAATAAAAAAACAAACCCAAAACCAAAAAACCAACATTTTTCAGCTGTGCTTTCTGGACAGTATTCTGTCTTTGGCCAGTTTCAGAGGGGATATTTCCAAGCTTTAGCTTTAAACCATTTTAAACTCCAGCTAGGTTTCAGTTTGAGTGCGCTCATCCCTCTGTGCACAGCAGCAGCTCCAGAATCCAAATTTCCCTCATCCATCCTGGCATTCCCGGCTCTGAGGTCGCAGTTTCAGCCTGCCAGGCTGTTTGCAGAGGGGAAGGATTGCAGGCTTTGGCGCTGTGTGGAATCCTTGAAGCACCTGGCGAGTGCGAGCTGGCAAAAGCAGCAGGAGCATTGCAATAATCCAAGCCCTGGGTGGGCAGAGCTCGGCAGAGAGGTGCAGGAGAGGGACAAAGTTCCCAGCCCGCGTTTGCACAACCTCTGCTCCCAGGCTCGCGTTTCAGGCTCGCCCAGCTCGGGAGCAGCACAAGGATGAACTCAGCTCAGCTCCCAGTGGATGCGGGTTTAATCCTGCAAACGCTCTCCTGCTGGCACTGCTTCCATCGCTCTGGCTGGCAGCAGCAGCTCCCCTCGTCCCGACGGCGGGATTTCCACCGCTTGTGGGGAAGGAATCGTTCTCCTGCTGGCACTGCTTCCATCGCTCTGGCTGGCTAGCAGCAGCTCCCCTCCTTCCGACGGCGGGATTTCCACCCGCTTGTGCGGAAGGAATCGTTTGCAGGGCGCGCTTCACCCGGGAATTCCAGCAGCACAGTCAGGGACTGCCCTGTGCCAGCATCCCGGGGGCAGGAGTGGTGGTACCCTCTGGTCCAGGGGGAATGGCCCCTGACACACAGCTCCTGCTCAGGACACAGGGACACAGACATTCCAGCTCCGTGCTTTTCCCACAGGATCACCACAGGCAGGAAATATGATTTATTTGCACCGCGTGCATGGTTGCCGCGGGAAACACAACTCTCAAAATTCCCTATTTTTCAACTCCTATAAAATCTCACTGAGGAATTGCTCCCTCAAGGGCTTTATCCTTGCTCTAGGCCACATTTTACAGGACCTAGGGGGTTGGGATGTTTTGCTACTTTGTCACATTTTGTTGAGCACTTAATTAACTTTTTTCTACGTAGCTTTGCTTGTTGTTAACCTGCTCCACGCAGAAATTATTTAAACTGGCAGATTGGCAGATTGGGAGAGAACTAAAATGCCAAAACTGACTTTGGCAGACTGGGAGAGAACCAAGATGCTTTCTCTTCTCCCCTCTCAGCTCTGACTCTGACACTCCAAATAGCAAAACAATCACGTCACCATTTGATGTGGCATGGTCAAACGATGATTTTTGTGCTGTCAAAATCAGCTGCACTGGGGGGGTGGATTTTCCCTACTTTAAGAAAGGGTTGTTTATTTTTTTTAAATCTCTTCTTGGCGAGATTTAAGAAAATAAAGGAGTTAAAAAGAAGTGTGTGGGACAAAACATAACCAAACCTGCCCAACCTCCCGATCCCGGTCCCTATTCCTATTCCTATTCCGCGCAGCGCGATTGGCCGCGGCGCCGGCCGCCCGCCCTATATAACGGTGAGGAGGGCGGGGCCTGCCGGCAGTCCGCGGGCGCTGCGGGCGGGGCGGGCACAAGATGGCGGCGATGCGGGCCGTGTGCGTGATGCGCGGCGAGGGCGCCGTGGAGGGCGTCATCCACTTCGAGCAGCAGGTGAGGGCACGGCCGGGCCGCTGCGAGCCCCGCGGGGCGCCGCTGCAGCCCCCTGCCCGCGGGCGGCGGGGCGAGCTCGGCTCCAAAGGGCCGCGGGAGCCGCGCCGTGCCGTGCGGCCGGGCCGGGAGCCGCGGGTCACTGGCGCTGCGCCGGAACGTGCGGGATCCTTCTGGAAGGCCCGCTCAGAGAACGGGTACTGCTTGCTCTCAGCGATAAGAGAGGGGCAGGAGCGTGCTGGAGCGCGTTAAACGGCCACAGACGGGCGGACAGCGCTGCTCGCGGCGGGGCCTTCCCGTCACCTTCGCTTGACACGGAGCCCTGTCACACCAAAGTCCTTGTGCTGATAAACTCTCTCCTTTGAAGGGTACCGGACCGGTGAAAGTGACTGGGAAAATCACTGGCTTGGCCGACGGAGAGCACGGCTTCCACGTCCACGAGTTCGGGGACAACACCAATGGTAAGATGTGCCCGCGGGCCCCGGGCTCTCTGAGGAGCCGCTCTCGGGTCTCACGGCTGCAAATCCGTGTGAGCAAATCGTGGCCATTCCCGAGGATCGCTTCCTGGAGCACACTCTGAGCGTGTTGAGGCTGGTGGTCAAGAGCTGGCATACCGAGCGCTCACCTGAACGCTTGGATAAGTCAGCGTTATGAAATAAGCAAGCTCCTGGCTGAGCCCGGGTGCAGCAGGTGATTTATCTGCAGGGGATTAGCAGGGCTGGCACGGAGAGGAGCTGTTTGCTGTCGCTGGGAGCGGTGTGGGAGCAGCGGCTCCGTCCTGGGATCCTGCTCTGACGCTGTGCTCTTTCCAGGGTGCACCAGTGCTGGCCCCCACTTCAACCCGCAGCAGAAGAACCACGGCGGTCCCAGCGACGCCGAGAGGTGAGTCCGGGCACGGGCACTGCCGGGGCTCAGGGCGTGCCAGAAAATCCATGGGAATTCCTGCAGGGTTCCCTTAGCCACTCTTTGGTAACCCCGGCAGCTTGTTCCTCTGAGAGCGTGCTGTGAAATGCTCTCCTGGGGGCATTTTGTGGTTTTGTCACGCCTTGGGTGGAGGGGACAGCGAGGGCCTGATGCTCTTGCTGGATCTGTGCTGGATTGGGCTGTGAGACCTGGCTCTTCCCCGGGAGCCCGGCTCAGGCAGCCTGGCTGGCACAGGGACCAGCCTGGCATCGGGATCACCCTGGGAATGCTCCTGTCGGTGGCTGGTAACCCCACCTGAGCCACAGGCCGGGCAGAGCTGGATGAGGGCCAGCTCCTGCATGACACAGCATGAAATGTGTGTCGGGGCCCTGGCTCAACTGCTCGGGGCTAAAGGTTGGGATTGCACGGACACCGGGGCTTCTGGAGCCTTGGCACATCCTGCTCCTGCTGCTGTGGGCAGGGGAGTTCCTTAGAGGGGTGCAAGGAGTGGATCTTGCTTCTATCAGTGTACAGAAGCAACTGGACTGAAGCTTCCTGGAAGCGTAATTCAAGAAAATTCCTCAGGGGAGAGCTGCCATTAACCTGGTTTTGTAGGACTTGGTTAAAAATAATTTTTCTAGAAAGCTGGTTGTCAGCCCTGGGCTGGCTGAGCTGGGATGTGTTAGTGTTCCAGGTTCTGCATCTGGACACTGGGCCCTGACAGAACAGGATCATTTTGAGGGAATGCTGTGCTTGGGGCAGGTGTGCAGGACACAGCACAGCAGCATGTCCAGGAGTCCTGTGAAAATTCTCTGCTCGAGGCTCAGCTCTCGAGGGAAGCCTTAGCAGAGATGCAGCTCTGATAGAAGCTGTGTGGCAGAGCAGTGTGCCAAGTGATGGGGCAATGCCAGACTGGAATAATCATCCCTGGTGCTGGCTGGAAGAGAGCAGTTCCTGCATTGCCTTTGACCTGCTGCCTGACAAACTGCTTCTCCTAATCCTCCTTAAACCCAGAGCCTGCAGCTGCCTGTGGAATAGCTGAGCTGTCATGGACAGCCAGAGCTCAGAGCAGTGGCAGTGTTCCACCAAATCTGCAGGAAAGGTTGTTCCACTGGATCTGGGAGCCTTTGTTGTGTTGTAACCTAAACTGCCAGCCTTCCCTGGGGAGAGCCTCCAGCCCAGGCCACTCTGTGAGTTTGCCCTGTGTTTGTGCAGGCACGTGGGAGACCTGGGCAATGTGCTTGCCAAGGGAGGCGTGGCCGAGGTGTCCATGCAGGATTCCGTCATTTCCCTCTCGGGACCACACTGCATCATCGGCCGCACCATGGTGGTGAGTGAGGGGACCTTGGGGAGGGAGAGGGATGTACAGCCATCCCCGTGTGTCTTACTGTGTCCCAGTGTGGCACCTCACTGCCAGCCTTCTGGAGATGTCCCTTTTTAACTCTGCCCCTTCCCGCTGTGGGTGCCTGAATGGCCCTTGGGCAGGTCCAGCTGGAAGTTTCCAGCATGGAGATGGGTTTGGCTTTGTGTAACTCGTCTGGTGTGCTGCTGCTGCCAGAGCAGTGAGGACTGGACCAGTTCCATTCTCTTGCAGGTGCACGAGAAGCGGGATGACCTGGGCAAGGGGGGCAACGACGAGAGCCTGAAGACTGGAAACGCGGGGCCCCGCCTGGCCTGCGGGGTCATTGGGATTGCCAAGAGCTAAGCATGGTACCTGCCGTGCTCTTCTGCTGCTCTTGCCCTTCCTCCTGCAAGTTCAACATGTGTCATTAACCTCCTGCTCCTCTGCAGCCCGAGCAGCACGCACACGCCGGAGACTGACCGAGTTTTGTATGATGTACATTCAATTAAAGTGTCCCTCATGGAATGGCTCTGTGGTCTGTGCTCACGCTCCTGCTGCCACTATTCCATGTCACATCCCTGCTGTCAGGGACGATGTGCTCCTATCCCAGCCCCTGGATGAGCTCCCCAGGCTCTGGCAAAGAGCAGCAGCCCCTGGGTGTGTCAGGGCTTCCTCCTGGGGCAGGGGCAGCATCTGTAGCTTCACACTTGCGTAATAAATGTTGTGGGCAGATACACCCGGGTCTGGCTCTCTGTGGACAGGGAAGCATCCCAGCCCTGCCCCTGCTGGGAAAGGGGGCCTGGGCTTCAGCAGCTGCGTGGGTAAATTCCATCCAGGAGGTTCCAGGCAGTGTCCCAGGAGTGCCCACTGTGTGCCAGTGCCAGCCTCCATCCTGTTCTGGTGTGTCCTTCTGAAACAGAGTTCAGGGTCTCTCTTCACGGAGAAAATGTCATTTTAATGAGGACTTGTGTCAGTGTTCCGTTCTTCTGCACTTGAGGATGGATATTCATGGAAGGAGCAGGCTGTAGTGGTAACCCCACTCCACTGAGGCACAGTGCTAAGGGCACTGGGTAGCAGAGCAGGAATACTGTAAAAATCCTTAGAACTTACATTCCCTGTGGCTGCCAGAGAGCACTGTGTGAGTCTTCACCTCCCTGTGCCTTTCCAGAGGGTTGGTGCTGCTGCTGCTGTGAGGGTTGTGCACAGGCACTGCTGTAGAAGGTGGGAAAGAGTTGTTCCAGTTTTCCAGGCTCTGAGGCAGAGAACAGGGATTTGCAGGAACAGAGCAGCCCTGTGTCTCCTTGTCTCCAGCTCTTTAAGGAGGTGTTCCCAGTGAAACAAACCCTTCCTCCAGAGCAGCCCTGTGTCTCCTTGTCTCCAGCTCTTTAAGGAGGTGTTCTCAGTGAAACAAACCCACCCTCTTTACAGAGCTGGGGCAGCTTTTTCCAAGGCTCAAACCTCGATGTGTGGGACAAGAGAATGTCCTGTGGGCCCAGCAGGAAACAACCAGTGAGGACTCGAGTTTTAACACATGGAAGTTGAGGTCACTACAATCTGTAAACAGGTTCTTTCTCTCTTTATTCTGCTATTGCAAGAACATAAAAATAGATGTCCTCTCCCCAGTCCAGAGCTCCAGTGGCTCTCCCACCCTCTCCCTCCCCCAGAGACAGTTCCCTCTGCTGCAGGGCAGCTGTGAAAAAGGACTGATGTAAGGAAGCAGCTGCCCTTCCCTTGGGGCAAATCCCCAGCTTTAAAGGTAGAACACACCTATAGCAAGGAGAAAAGAAACCACTGAATATGCACAGGATTCATACACTGGCACTGCTGGGAGCTCTGAGCCACGGCCGAGCCACGTGGGGTGGGCAGAGCTTCCCAAAGTGTCCCTGCCCCAGGGAGCGGCCTCGGAGAAACTACAGCTGCCAGGACAGGGAAGTGCTCTGCAGAGGAGGTGCCACGACACCCAGGAGCAGCAGGAACACCCTCTGTGCCCAGCCCAGGGGAGCACAACCTACCTCTGGCAGGGTGAGGAGGGGCCGGCGTTCCCGCAGGAGCAGCCCCGTGTCCGTGGAGGAAGGGCAAGTCCTTGTCCAGCCCGCCTGGAGAGCCAGGCTGGAATTGTGGTGCCTGCGAGGTCTCACTTCCACCAAGTACAAAAGCTGTGCAGCGGGCACTGTCCAGCCTGGCACGCACTCTGTGACCTCAGAGCAGACCGTCGGTGCCTGAAGGTGTCACTTCTTTAAAAAAAGGCAAATTAAAGGCAACAGGAACCACAGAACCAATTGAGGGGGGAGGAAAAAAAATAAAGCAAAGAATGGATTGCATTGCAAACACTAAAACAGTTAACTCCGCAATTAACATCTTAAAACTAACTTTTACCCGGGGTGGTCAGGTAGCTCATTAAAACGCAGCAATCTAAAACTCCAGAGGATTGTTACAAATAAAAATTCACTTCTGTGAATCGCTACACAAACAAATGGATTTCCTTTAACAAACAGAACCAAACCAGTCTAATTTAGACTCCAGTACAGCATTAACAGTTCCAACTTTAGGCTGCTGAACACTCCTTTTCCACTTCAGTGCAGCGTAGGAAGAATAGCACACGTTAAAAGTTTGTTACGAAAATAGAGTTTATTAAAAACACATCCCTATTGTTTTGAGGAGCTTTCACCGTTACCTTTTCTTAAATTAAAAAAAAAATAGAAAGCACTTCTACTTCTGATTCGTAAACTTTTTAAAGTCAAAACTTTAAAAAAGTTACAGCAAAAATGGGTAATATTTTAATCATCTCTTCAGTATTTTATGTTATGTGGTGGCTATTTTAAATAGAAGGGAAGCAATCAGATTGCTCACAGTGCCCCGCGTCGGGGGCGCAGGGGCGGAAGCGGATTTACAGCACTGTACAACCAAAGCTCGGCGCCGGGCCGCGGCCCTAGCGCGGCTCCGCCGAGCCCGTGTCCTTGTCCGCCTGTTCCAGGGATGAGGTAGCCTCGGGCGCTGGCTCTGCCGCGGCTTTGGCGCCCGCGGGGTCGGCGTCTCCCGCAGCGAGTTCTGAAACAAGTTCCGCGCCCTCCGTTTTGCTGCCGTGCGACTCGTGGTTCTTGTCGCCCTCCGCCCGGTCTGTCACCTCCGGCTTCTCCTTGCCGCGGCTCTCCTCCTTGTCTCTGCGAGACTCGCGATCCCTGGAATCCCTCTCCCTGTCTCGGTGGCCGCTGGAGCGCCTGCTCCTGTCCTCCGAGTCCCTGTGCCGGTCGCGCTCGGGGCTGCGCCGTCCCCAGTCTCGCCTGTCGCGGCCGCCCGGCCGCTCGTGCTCCCGCTCGTCGCGGCCGCCGTAGCGCTCCCGCTCGTTCTCCGCCCGGCTCCCGAAGGATCTCCTCCCGAAGCGCTCCTGCTCCCTGCTGGGCGTGAACTGCCTGTCGTTCCTGAACTGCCGCCCGTCGCGGTTCTCCTCGGGCCCGCCGCCGCCGCCCGGGCCGCCCGCGGGCCGCACGAAGTGGCCGGGCGGAGGGAAGGGGGTTTTCATTCCGTGCGGGGGAGGCATCCCGAAGCCGCCGGGGCCCGGCGGGGGCCCTCGGTGCATCATGTGCGGCGGCATGTGGCGCGGCGGCAGCATGGGGAAGCGCGGCAGCGGCGGCGGCGGCGGCAGCCCCGGCGGGCGCTGCAGCGGGATCAGCCCGGGCCGGGCGCCCAGCAGCCCCGTGGACGGAGTCTGCAGCCCCACCACGGGCGCGGGCGGCGGCGGGGCCACGCCCTGGGTGCCTGCAGGAACACACAAGGGACAGTCAGAGCGGGCACCAGGGACGCGGAGCGGTTCCCCAGCCTCGAACCCCACCTGCGGTTATCCCGGGAAAGGAGCATCCCAGAACCTGCGGCCGAGCTTGCTGGGCTCTCCACCTGCTGTGTGCTGCTGGCAGCAAGGACTGTGCCCAGGCAGCAACTCATCCCTGATCCCAGAGGCTGCCCTGGGGAGCCTTTGCCCTCGTGCAGTCACGGCTGCCCCTCAGCCCCAGCTCAGCCTCCTGATTCCTCAACCCAGTGCAGCCAAAGCCCCTTCCTGGGGTTGTGCTTCCAGGTGAAGATACCTCACCCCCTCCAGTCAGATTCAAACATTTCCCTCCAAACAGCAGCTGAACAGCCCACAGCTGCACCAGCAAGAGGCTCATGCACACAGGCAGCAGAGAGGAAGCTGGAACACAGCTGGAGCACAGCTCTCTGTCATTCCAGAGAAAAGGGACACCACAAAATACATTTCAGGAGAATAAACCTTACAATATAAACTAAAAGGAAATGCAACAGGTCGTTCCTGGCTTCTTTTTTTTTTGTAATAGTGTTTCATCCTTTACAGCACATATCCAGCACCAACTATTTTCCAGTTTTATTCCTACACTCTTCATAGGAGGAAAAAACTCCCTCTCCAAAAATACTGTCAGATAAAGCTCAGCCCACAGCTCCTGGACACCAACACAAAGAGCCAGAAAGAAGGCTTCTGAGAAGAATTCTGAGCTCCAGCTGAGCCCTTCCCACCAGCCCAGGGCAGATGCCTCCTCAGTCTGAACCAGGAACACTGCCCGGTGTTCCCAGAGCCCTTGCACTGCTGCCCTCTGCTCCTGCTCACCAGCACCTCCTGCCCTGGGAACACAGCCCTGCCTGGGTAAAACCAGGATGAAATACTGTGGGAATGGATGCTGGAATTAGTGTCAGCAGTGACAACTGCACTTGGGTGCAGCAACACAAGCAGTGACACAAGCAGTGACAGGAGCAGGTCCCCTTCAGCTGTGGTGTTCATCCTCCCTTGCCCAGCTTTGGCACCTATCCCCAGCCAGAGCTGAGCCTTCTGTGCTGCCCCCTCACCAAAACACTGACTTTGAGGGACATCTCTGACAGAAACCTTTTCACCCGAGTGCTCTTTAAATTCAGAGTGGAAGGAAGCTGTATTTTGCCAGTGAGAAGACTCGTGTGACATCTTCCAGCCCATTATATCCTCTTCCCAATCTTGGAGAGAAATGGTCCAGTACCAACAGCATTTTTCCCTTCTCTAAAATGCAGAGCCTTCTCCCCTCCTGGCCAATAACCAAGTCTGTAATCACCCAGTTTAAACTCCTCCTGTGACAGAAGTACAGATCTGACAAGACAGATTCATAGCTAATGATGTCCCCCAGGAATTCTGAGGTTTGGGGATATTCTTGTTGGTAAAAACATCTTTTAATCTTCCTCAGAAGATTAAAACAAGGCAGAATAGAGTAACTGAGAACTAAAGAGCTGAAGTTAAGCCTGTGCTTCTGCTTAGAAGCAGCAGAGCAGATGTGGGTTACAAGGGCATGAACATGAGGTGAGGGAGGGAAGTTTCACATTTAATAAGTACAAGTCATTTAATTTCTCAACCTTATTTCTACACAAACTGCAGCACTGAAGCAACATAATTGTACCTGGAACTCCTTCACTCTGAACTGCATTGGCTAGAGAGCTGCATGCTTTTTATTTTAAATTTATTTCAAATATCAACTCCCTTCAGGGCTGAGGCTCAAGCAACTGTAGAACTGCTGGAGTTTCCTCACTCTCCTGAAAAATCAGGCACCAACTAAAAACCTAAAGAGCTGTCCAGAAACACATCCCAGTTTACTCAAAAGATCAGGGAAATTCATGGTACAGACACACACACCAGGTCTGGGGCAAGTTAAAGTCCTCTTTTGGTTTAGGAAGTACCTGACATTCAGCAGTTTCTTGAACTGGGTATGAACTCCCTGAGCTCTGAGAGAAACCCTGAGGGGATTTCCTGACCCAGCTCGTCCTGCTGGAGCCATTCCCTCACACCTGACACCTGCTCCTCTGTCCCAATGTGCAAAACCACACCTTGCCTTCACAACAGATTTTATTGGTTTCAGAGGAGCAACCATCATCCCAAAGTGTCCCAGGTTTCCTCACCTGACTCCTACAACACAGCCCCAAGTGCTCAGGCTGGCCTGAAGGACCTCCTGTCCAGAGAGGGCACAGGAGCCATCCTTACTGCTTTGATAAATTAGGTATGAAGCCAGATTTCCACGTCACTGTGATCCAGACCTGCTCATCTCCCCCAGCTGGACAAAGCCGACATTCCCTTGGGATAATTCCCATGTCACCAGTGCTGCCACACCTGATTAACTCTTACACAAACTCTGCTCACCAAATGGTTCCAGTAACTCCCAACCCCTCAAATCACTTCCCAGCACGTGGAGCTCAGTGGTTTCTGTCTGTCCCAGCACACAAACCTCCTGGAAACACATGGAACAAGACAAAAGCTCACGGATCTAGCACAACAGCAGCAGTTTCACTCCACCTTGAATCTCTGCATGTTCTCCAGTGGGGAATGTGGCATCCTACAGCCAGAGCATTAAATACTGCCAGGGAATTCTTGAGAGAGGGACCATGTTGTCAGTCTGGTGGGTTTTTGCTGGAGTTTGCTACAGAATCTTTCAGAGCAAGTCAGGACTGTAAAGGAAGAAGCCTGAACTAAAGGGCCTAAATGTGGAGTCACAGCTGTAAAATCTTACCAAAATCCCAGTCTTTTGGGACAGTCACACTCTGAGGGGCTCAGAGAATGGTATGTTTGTGATTTATGATTTAATGAGATTACAAAAATCACTTCAGAACAAACCATCAGTGGAGCAGAGAGTAACATATGACCTTGCACTACCGGAAGTGAATGTGAAATTCAATGGGAACTCCAGAATAACTTAGCTTTGATTACATGTTATGATCCTTGTAAGAATTTGGATAAAAAGAGCATTAGATCAAGACTTACAACTGCAATAGGGTGTACTTCATCATGATAACAGATCACAGAATCTGAGTATTCCAAACACAGCATCTACAGTTTATTTCTAGCCAGAGCTACAGCATTTGCTCAATGCAGGGAACACGTGGGCCAATCCCAAAGGATTTAAAGGCTGTCATTTCCTGCAGTAGACACATGCCAAAGGAACCTACAAATACCTGCTCTGCAGACCATTTCAAACTCCCTGAGCACACACTCACTGAGCCATCACAGCCTGGACTGTCCTGTTTCCATGAACAACAAGGTGTAGAGGCAGACAGTGAGGTCAAGGGCACAACTAAATCACAACAACCTGAGGGTGGGCTTAGGAAAAAAGCACAAAAAATCCAGACCCAAAGTCCAAGAGGCATCACTCCTCTGAAGCACAACCATGTCCTGGCTGGAACGGATGGAGGAATTACAGTGGAGGCACAAAGGAAACCAGTGGAGTTGAGACAGAACTTATGAAAAGGTATGAAAGGCTGCAATAATCCCTTCAGAATTACTTTGTAATGTGTCCTCCACAGAAAACTGCACCAAGAGAGAAGAGGCATTGTTTGAAGTTACAAAAGTTATTGAAGAGCTCCTGTGCTTTGTAGGGATTACAGAAGTGTTCCCAAGCCAGAAGTTTGGCTCTCACAGCCTCTTCCCAGCAATCTTCATCTTGAGTCCAGCCTGCTGCAGGAGCTCCCCCATCCTGCCCAAGTTCCCAGAGAACATTTCCTCATCCTTCCAGGACACTCTCTGGCCTCCCACATGCACAGCTACACTCAATGCAAGAGTGACTCCAAGTGCTTTTCAGAAGAGTGTAATTTGTGCTAACTTACTGAAAGGTTTTAAAAAGCCAGGACAACTGACAGTACCCTTCTATCTTCAATCACATCGAATATTATCATCTGTTTCTTCTGGTTCTCCTCTTTTATCAGACTGAACAGTGCTCTGAAACTCCAGAATGCTCAGGATGGGTTTTACATAACCCTTTAATTATGAATAACTTCTTGACATTAGACACTCCCCAACATCCAGTGCTACTGCTTTTAGGCAAACACACAGATTTCAGGACTGCTCTGGGAGCTCTAAACCCTCCCCTCACTGACACAAGTCACTCTGACCACACAGAGAACTTTACCTGCCTCAACAACTCAGTGAATGAGTTAACGAAAGCAAAGGCAAGTTCTTGATTTCCAGCTTCTCAAATTCAGCTTCCTTGGATTTTAAAGAATAAAAAGCAGCTGCTGTTCAAGGAACTGATCTGGGTGTCTAATTTAGTTCAGTCTTCATTTTGTAAAAGCTTTTTGTTATGTGTGCAGAGATACAGCAAAGTGTATCACACACATTCCAAAGGCCTGGAATATGAAGTGCAGGTTATGCTGTCCAAGACACAAAACTCCAAAACTCTGCTACCTCTACAGAAAGTGTCATTCAGCAGGAAGGTGTGAATTTCTGAAATTCCTAACAGAATTCCCTGACTCCATGGTGTCACCACAGAGTTTCTTAAGCTTTTCTCCGTTTTGAAAGGGTCTTCTGTCAAGTTTTCAACATGCAGGATTCATAAATCATAGTCATGGATGGAAAATTTAGCCCTCACATCCAATAGAGCAGTGAGCTCTCAGGGAGACACATCTCTGATTTTCTTCAGTGATCACTGAAAATTCTGGGCAGAAACCCACTAACACAAAATTAGCTTTTCATTAATTTCTTAGGCTCTTATAAATGCAGTAATCTCAAAAATTTGTAGGTAACAAGTCTTTGGAGTAAATTCTTGACACTGGCTCACGCCATCATAAAATAAACATTTAGCAGAGTTCTGTAACAGTTCACACTCCCTTTCAAAACCTGACCAAGTTTGTATCCTATTAGGAAAAGTAATTTAAGCAACATACTCCCATTACCCTGGGTTTGCTAGTCAAAAAAACATTTGGTAATATTTAAATAATATCTTCGTACAAAGGTTTCAAAACCTGTCCTACTGCAGGGCTGCACAAAAGCTTTTGGTTCTCTGTTCTATTAAAACAATTTATTCCATACATAACAAGAATATACCCCATCCTCAGAGATCTCAAAAATACACTAAAAATAGTTTTCCTGCATGTTAGTTTTATACATCTAATAGGTGAGTCCAAGAGCTAGTTCCTATCACACACATGTGTTGCTGTAAGTTCACTTTCTAGAGTGTATAAACCTTCACTTGTTAAAAGTGGACAGCATTTGAATTTGTAACTTACACATCATGGTTTTGTTTCTTCAGAAAACAGATCTTCAGTAGTAAAAAATACTGTTTCTTCTATGCAAAACTAGGCCTTTAAAATTGATTTCAAAGCCAACAGTAGGACAGAAATTTCACCAAGTTGAGAAGAATGTGCTTCCCTTTCCCCTGGACTGTAAGTCAGTAGCCAAACCAAAATGGTATTAAAATGCAGGGAACGATGGAGTGCGGAACTTACCCAGGAGGGAACTTACCAAGGAGTGGAACAGCCTGGGTGACGGGAGCAGGGACATTGGTAGGTGCTACAGGAGGTGGAACAGTGCCATAGATTTTGGAAGTGTCAGTACTTTCAGCATTCCCTCTGCCTCCAGAAACCACTGTTGGGATGGGATTTCCTACAGACGACTCCTTTGTAGTGTCCTCATTCCCACCAGTTGCTGTAGCTGAGGAGCAAGGCAAGGACACATTGAACACCAGCCAGCAATTCCTGCAGCATCCCTGCCTTCCACGGGGCCCAGCACTTACAGTTTGGGATGTTCACTGCCGGAGTGTGCGGGACAGAGACCGGAGGAGTTATGGGAGGCGGTGGCCCAGGAGGAAGGAATCCTACAAAAAGCAGAGCAGAGCCCTGAGTGCCCCCCTGCACAACCCCCCGTGCAGCTCTGGGCCCAGCAGGGCTGGCACACCCCACAAACCTGGAGGTAAATGCAGCGGGTTGAAGCCGGGCCGGAGGAACGGAGGCGGCGGCGGTGGCGGCACCCCGGGGGCAAATCCAGGAGGGGGGATTCCTAAAGGTGCTGTGAAAGCAGGGGGCTGGAGTGCACCAACCACGGGAGGCCCTGATGGATGGGGGGGAACCTGGCAAAAAGGAAGGGGAAAGATGGGTTACCCCAAGAGTGCCCCAATGATTCTGTGTCCCGCTGGGAATCTCTCTCCAGGACATCTCAGCGACCTCAAATTCCTCTGCAACAAGGGGGCACTTGCACAGAAGATGCAGGAGCACTCCAGGAACTCCCATCACTGGAAATACCAACACCAGCCCTGTCTGCCTTTGTAATTAGAGAAGAATTTTCCTCTGTGCTACATGGGTACTAATGTGTGTCAGTAACTCACCTCCACACACCCCTCACACAGTGCCTGGGATTCATGTGCACCCAGCGTGATGGATTTCCAGACAGGATCCACTGCAATGCTCACAACTTCAGAGCAACTAAAAACCTCTGCTTGTCTCCTTCTCACTACCTGAGTTTGCACATTAGAGTGACTGGTGTTTCCTTTTCCTTTATTTCTGATTTATATCAAACTCTCAATTTCAATTAGCTCCGATTTAAGGGATTCTACTATTTTAACACTACTGATATAAAAGTAGTGGAGTATCTGCCAATAAGAAAAGCTTTTAGGGGAACATTAATTAATAAAACAAACAACAAAAAAAAGCCAATCACAAAACCTGAAGATATAATTCAGCCCTTCTATTACAAAGATTCTACTGCAGTAATTTCTCTGTGACTGAGAGAAGAGAGTTCCCATTCATGGCATTCCCTCCCTCCCTGAATTCTTATTAAAAGTGACTTTCTGTTTGTTTCTGTGGAACAACTCTCACCTGTGGAGGAGGTACTGTAATTGGTGCAGGCATGGGAACAGGAATTGGGACAGGTAAAGCTTTGGGAATAGGTGACACTGGTTCATTGTGTGCAGCTTCTGCACCTCCATTCTGAGCCACTTCATTTTCAGACTTCTTGGGAATTCCCTTCCACTCTGTCCAAAACAAAATCCCAACAGACACAGGTCAGACAAGCAGTGCCACGTGAAACATGCTTGGTCATGTTTACAAAAATACTAAGTGAAAATACTCAGGTAATAAGCACCACACAGCTAAGAAACATTTATACTGTTTCTGACAATAAAAATTCCAAATTCATTTAAACACAGCAAAGACTGAAACAGCAAATAAACTCGTTCCTTTCAGTAGTCATGTAACAATCCTCTGCACTGACAGTGTTCATACACACCCAGGATTCTGTTACATTATCTGTGACAAAAACTGTAAGGCTCTTTGGGACAAGCTTTCAACAGGTTCATTCTATTGCTCTCGGGCAAGAAGGCAGCAGCTTTGCCACTAATTTGAGAACTCATTTCTAAAAAACCCAACACCTTCAAGTCTCAAACAAGGAAAAGGAGAATACAACTATAAAGAATTGCAGCAAAACAACAAAAATGTCAAATATAGCTTTAAACTTAATTTATGGAAGAAACAGCTCCTATTGTCTGTCAGAACTTCCTGGGAAAAGCCAGCTAAGCACAAAGAGGGATCAGTGAGGGGGCACTTTGGGAAGACAGGTTCAATAACAAAACATGCAGTGACACTGTACCTGGACTAAGGGTCTCGTTGTCCAGCATTCCTCCTTCACAGAAACTTTCAAGATCTTCAGGTTTGACTTTGTCCCATGGTATGTAAGTCACACCCAGTTCTACATCCCAGTACTGCTTGTAGTCTGGCTTTATTCCTTTATTCAGAGCCCAGGCAATCTTGGGTGGGGGATACACAAGTGGTCAGCAAAATGTTTCCATTTTAATGGATTTAATACTTCATTCTCACAAAACAGCATTAGAGGGTAAACAGTTCCTATTTCTTGGCTTGACTCTTGCACACCATTTGTAAAAATGTATAAAGCCAGCTTCTTCTGATGATCCCCAGCCACCAAGATTAATTCCATTTCCCTTTGGAGGACAATGTCACACTAATTTGACATTCTACAGAAGGAAGAACTTCACTAATTGAGGCATATTTCCTTATTTACTAGTACTCTTTGGAGGATTATCATTTGTAATGAAACTCTGTTAGGAGACAAATAACAGAAACAAGAAACACACAGTGCCAGTCCCCTGTAAAGAGCAAAAGGGCACCCTTTCTGTTGATTAAACAGATAATTATTGGAAATCTTTCAGGAAGCTGACACAAGGTTCCACTAATCCCACTACAGACCAGCAACAATAATTCCTTCTCAAAAACCAGCTCACTGATTCATTTTTTCAGGATTTTAGAGAGTATCATCTCCAGAACCCATGTAAGTCTGAAATACCCCAAGGCCCAGCACAGATGAGAGGATGGCAGTAATTACAGCAGCTTTGGAAAGCCTGATGCTTTCAAGCAGTACCTTGATGGATTTCTGGTTGACTTTGAAGTTGCCTCGGCTCAGCTTCTGCAGGGCTCTGTTGGCATCTTGTCTGTGCACCATGACAATGTAGGCACATCCTCTGGGCGGTATCATCTGGGTGGGGTTTGAGGGAAAAAGTTCATTTTGCAGGAAACAAACAGTGAACACACACAAATGTTCAGTTACAGCAAGCTGGGACATCAGGGGGTGTTCCAAAGGGGCTGTGGAAGCATGGAAGGAAATGTCAGTTTAGGAGGCTAAGAAAGCCAGTATCTTCTGGAAATTCACACTTCTAGTGAACTGAAACTTCCACAACCCCTGAAAACCTCCAAAACTCTAAAATACAGCTGACTTTTGCATATTTAATCCTTTTAAATTGCTAAACAATAGTGTTCATGTAAATTCTAACATCTGGCAATTAGTTACTTTGTGGAATGCACAACAGTATTCCCCTTCACTCTGCCAGCTGCACCTCCACATTCAGTTCTAGCTGCAGATTTGGCATAATTTTTATTTGTAATGAATTTGAGGAAAAAACTCCTATGGTCTTTTACAAAATTTGGGAATAGGAAGAAAATTAGTCACTTATTTTTGTTTGAATGAATTAAATTTTTGAAGTTACTGGAACAGCTATAATTTATACATAAAATATCCTTAAATACAGCAAAATAAAACAATAGTTCTCTGTGTTTATGGCTAAAATGACAGACGAGTAACAAGAACACCAGCTGAGAGTCCATGATTCTATAATCAAATAAAATGAAGCAGCCAAGGAACTCAGAAGCATGGGATGTAATTCTGCAGCCATCATCCTGCACGGAAAGCAGGATTTTTATGAAAATGGGGTAATCTTCTGCCTTTTTATACTGCAGGAAACCAAAGCAGCTCCCTTCTTGTTTGTGTACAAGTCAGCCACATGATCTGAGTGCTCACACTGCAAACACAACGCAGAGGAGATGAGAGGCCAGCTCTTTGGAAGGGATCAGAAATAACTCTGCCTCAGAGCAGCCTGGAGAGATGCTCTGCACCCAAGCACACCAGAGCAGCTTACACTGCACCCCTTCTACTCACATTGATGGACTCAATGGGGCCAAACTCCTCCAAGAGACTTCCCACATCCTGCTGAGTTGTCCTTTTGTCCAGCTGTCCTACCCAGAGTGTGGTACTGCAAACTACAAGCAAGAGTTAGCACAGGAGGTCAGAGCTCCTTACAGCACAGATAACCAGCACCCATCCCATGCTAAAGCCAGGGTAATAACCAGGAAAGGAGCTCAAGGTATCCCCCAGGCTGCAGATTCCTGCAGCAACATTCAACACTCAGCCAGGTTTTCCACCTGAGAGATACACCTCAGGTTTTTTCTCTCTTATATAAGAGAGAATGTTTTTATTTTACTTGATGACCCCGAAGAAGATTCCACACTTCCAAGGAATATTCAGAATACAACTACTGTGTTTGGTCTATAAACACTGGCAAAGCCAGGATTGTATCAGAAATCCAAACTTCAGCCTGTGTGCTTTCCAGGTCAAATCTCCCCTTCGGGCTGGAGAGATACACAAGACTGAATACTTAGAAAAATTGTAATAATTTACAATTAACTCAAATTCATTTTGTTCAATCTCCTTCACTTTATATGTCTTGAAGGAAAGAAAAGAAAAACACAGGGTTTCAGCTTTTTCATATTCTACAGCCAAAACATTTCAAACTTGGAGATACTCCAGAAGTGCTAAATATGAGTAAAGAAGCACAGGGAAGTGTGGTGAAATTCCTGCCGGGAATCACAAGGCCGTTAATTTCTGTTCTGTTTGGATGAGCCTCAGAAACCACAAGAAGCAGCATTAAACCCAAGGAACACAGAAATGTGAAAATACTGGGCATTACAGGAAGGTGCAGAGTGATCTAAATGAGAGGGGAGGGGACAGAAGAAAGAGAGAAGAAGGAGAGAAGGAAGGAGAAGGAGAAGGAGAGAGAAGAGAAGAGAAGAGAAGAGAAGAGGACTCACCGCTGACAGTCTCTGCCTTGATCTGGGGCAGCCCCTTGGAGCGGCGCTCCTTCTCCCGCTCGCGCTCGCGCCGCTCCTGGGAGCGGGACTTGGGTGAGCGCCGGCGCCGGTCGCGGGAGCGCGAGCGGGAGCGGCGGTGCCGGGAGCGGCGCGAGCGCGAGCCCGACCGCGAGCGTCTCCTCTTGGGGGACCTGTGGGAACCAGAGCCACGGTGCTCAGCGCCCGGCAGCCCGGCACGGACACGCAGCCTCGGTTACAGAGCACCCAAAGAACACATCAGTCCAAGCTCGTGAATTACTGCGGTAGCTGACTCCTCTCCCTTTTCTCATCATGGACTAATTTTGTCCTGAAGTTGATCATCAAAACTGCGTCCACTTCAACACGGGGAAAGTCACACCCACGTCAATGAGGAAAGTGTTTATTGCTTTTACAATTTATAAATAAATTCTGCCACTGAAATTGTATTCTGCATCGTGTTCTAGTTCTAACCCACTCCAGGTGTGGAAGACCTTCAGAGAAATCGTGTGGAGCTTGTGAACAAGATGACTGGCAACTAAACAGAGAGTGAAGCCAGATCTGCTCGGTCAGCTGGGATGTGACATCAAGATTTATCCATTACAGATTTATCCAAGTCACAGATCACAGATCACAAATGTTTTCCTAAGAAAAGTGTTTTTAGAGCACAGGAAAATTAAAACTATCACATTCTGCATCCCTAAAATTTACTCTGGACTGAAAGGCATGGAAGTCGCTCTCTCCCAGTGAGAGAGAACTGCACAGATATCATATTTTCCCCAGAAGGGAGATGACTTCAGAGGTTCATTAATCTGCTTTTCATTGCTGCACAAAAAGAACTTTCACTCATTTACCTTGATGCAGATCTAGACCTTGATTTCCTACTGTCAGAAACATGCCGTTTTCCCTCCTGAATGGGTGGCTGTTCCACTTCCATGTCCTAAAACGTGAAATTGACAGGTGTTATGGGTGAGCAGGACAAGCATTTTATTTCTTTTTATGCTCAGACTAAATTAACAGCACTGAAATATACTGGATATTCAAATGTGTGAAATTAAAGAGTAATGTGACTCAAAAGCTTCACTCTGCGGTTGCTAGCAGGGATAGGGTCCAGTACTTAACACAGCCACTGAAAAGGCACCATAGAAATAACTTACACAATTCCCATTTTCAATTTGCAAATTATTGGTTTTCCACATTTCAGCCCATTTCAGCAACACCTGCATCTCCACAGAGTATGAGTCTATTCCTTAAGATCAGCCAGTGGATCATGCTCCATCATCAAAATCCCAGGCAAAGTGAGATCTGCTGCAACTTTTCCCCAAGATGTTATAAGGAACTACTTTAAGCCAGAATTATGCTGGAGACAGGAAAGGGCTAAGTCCTGGAGCTCTCCAGTGTCTCCCAGCAGAGCAGAGACAACTGGATGTCACGGACAAGGACATCTCCCCTCACAGCCAGCTGTGTCCTGGTCACCCTGACACTTCTGCTTCAGGACAATCCACACACATTTGGGAAAAGACATGTTTGAGAGCATCTGAGTGGGTCTGTTCACTGCAAGGCTGCTCACCTGCTGGTGGGGTTTCTGCAGGTGTGGCTCAGCCTGCACTGGGAAGGGAGACTGGAAAGTTGGCTGCACTGGTGCTGCTGGAGGCATCACTGGCTGAGCCATGGGTGGGAACTGGGGGGTAGGCAGGAGACCAAAGCCTGGCATCTGCCCATTCGGAGGAAGCGGCACCTTGGGAGAAGAAAAAACACAGAATTCCAGCTAGGAGAAGGAATTACCTTTGCTTTCCCAGCAGGCTCAAGCAAAGCTTTATGTCTGCTCAGAAGTCACAACAAAAGATGGGGAAAGATGAAGCGGGCCAAGCATTTGGGTGTAGAAGTAACAATCTTGTCCTTCAAAGCCTGACTAGGACAGACACCAAAAATATTTATAACGTTTCTTTGGGAAGATGGAGGGCTAAGCCACACTCACTCTTCACCAGCAGGAAAATCCCCTCCTTCCTGCTGCACCACAGAAAAGAGCAAAGGATGGAAAACACAACAGGGAGACGAGGGAAAAGCCTGGGGTTACCTGGTGCCGCATCGGATCCTGCTGCATTCCCATCATCCGCTGCTGAAAAGGATCCATGTTTGGGAGCTGAGGAAATACTGGCTGCTGCATGCCTTCTCCTGGAAACCCACTAAAACCAGGAATATTTTGGTGAGACAAGTCAGTAGACGCACAGATTTGTCTTTATCTTACAGATTTCTATGCACATTGACACATTCTTGCTGTTATTTTAGACAGAACAATTATCTTTACTATGATCCTGTTTCCAACAAAAAAAGAAAAGCAAGAAAGCGTGGCTTCCTGATCTTTTCTCCACTCCAAGAGCAGTCCATTCACATTTAAAGAAATGCTACACAAAGGTTAGAGCCTCTCTTGCCCCTGCAGATATATGAGCTTGCTGCAGTTCTCAGCCTACAGAAACATTTCAGGAAGGTTTTCTGCCTTGGGCTCATTCTCTTCCTTTGCAGTTCCTCCTTTGGGAACAAAAGAAGCAATGCTTTTCTCCTCCAGGAAAAGAAACTGGCTGTACTTTTGCTGCAAGAAAACACTTTGGTTTGGGAGGAAAGAGGGCAGAGTAGAAGGGGGTGGGTATCACAGGAGGATTATTACAGGGATGCCCATCACTTCCTGATTCAACACACAGAATGGACAGTGCTCAGGGAATTCTGGAGGTCTGTGCAGGTAACACGACCTGCTTGCAGGATGCAGCCTGTGCAAGAAACTCAGCAGGATTTCAGGGGGATAAAGCAATTTGCTGGTGATGGGAAATGGAACTTTGCAGTGTCTGAAGACAATTCTGAGAAGATTCTGGACAGATCAGTGTTTTACAGAGAGAATTACTGAGCTTGCGTGCCCCAGACGGGGAACACTGGAATGCCACCCTCAGGGACACCTCACACAGCTGTGAGGCACTGCCTACAGAACATAAACATGCCCACAAGCCTCCAGCTGGGCAGACCAAGCAGTGCCTATGACCTACCTCATCTTTCTGCACTCCAGAGCTCCATCTGCATTCTAAGGCAAATACTTTCCATTTCCTTCAGAGACCCTTAAAGGAGCTACTACTCGTGGACATAAAGTGCTCGAGGTGAGAGACACAGTCAGAAAGCTATGACAGAGTTAGTGGTTCTGGTTTTGAGAGCAGGGTTTAGATGCAGATACAGAGAGTAAGACATGGGGCCACGTACTGAAGCAGGGAAAAAAGAAATATGGACTAACCCCGGCATTGAGCACCATCCAGCCTGTGCACTGAATGAGAGAGAGGTCCTGTGGAAAAAACTGGGATGTGGTCATGTCATTCCAGACTTTATCATAATGCACAGCAAAAGGGAAACAGGAGCCTGAGCTTGCTTGTGTGGGGACGGAATGTTTGCCAACATAAAACTGTAAAGCAAATTTTCATCTCTTGAATACCATAAACTATCACAACGTTTGGGATAGCAGCTTTTGCCCAGCCAGCAAAGCAATCCAGCTGATCCAGTGATGCCCTGACACCCTCAGGTGTACTGTAAAAACATGGAACTTATCTTGCAACCAAAACTCTGTAGAGTTTTTCTCTACAGAACACAGTCCTCCACCAATGAGGCAAAACCAGCTCACCAAAGTAATGAGACACAAAAATCACCCCACCAAAACCTGTTAACAGTGTAGCAGTTAAATTGAACTAACTTGGAATTTTAATCTAATTTCTAACCTAAAAAACGTTTTAGGACAAAGACTTCTTAGTTTTATTGTGGTACAGAACTTACAAAGCTGGCTGAGACACTGAAGGGGAAGGAGCTGAATCTTCTTTCTTTGCATCTTCCACAGCTTCTGGTTCATCATCGTAGTCAAACCGATCTAGCAGCTTCTGAAAGAAACCACATCAGGACAACTATTTTTCCTGTATCTTACTCAACTGGCAGCCAAAATATCCTTATTATCACATTCTTACAACCAATGTAAGCTCTGCAACTAAAGACAGGGTTAAAATTGGGGAAAAATAGAAATCTATATTCCAATACAAAATAAAAACAGTCCAAAACCAGATTTCTTCAGCTTCAGAAAATGCAAACCAAGACTTACTTTGTCAAATGATGTTTTCTGCTCAGGTGCTGTGAAAGCAGCTTTCTGCTCTGGGGGCTGTGCTGCTGTGGTTTTCAGCTGAGCAGTAATAGCTTGAACCTGAGCCATCACAGTGTTGTCTATGACCGGTGACTGGGGCTTCTGAGGCTGTTGGAAGGTCTGCAGGATTTGCTGGAGCTACAGAAACGTGAGACAGTATGAAGTGAATGTCCTCATACAAACACCAAGTATTGAAAGAGTTGTAGGACATAAATTTTATGTCAATATAGATTGTGGCAGGGGATGAACACAGCAACAACCAGACTGAACTGTGGAGCACTTACAGCAAGACCACGAGCCCCTTTTTAAATACTTTGGTGGCAAAGTTCAGTAGATCCCAACATTGCAGTGTTCAGGCCCTTCAACACAGCAAACATTTAAATGGACTGAACAATAAAACTCCTCGTTTTCTTTGAGATACTCCACCTGCTCCAGAAACCCTGTTACTGCATCAATTCATAACTAATTACTTAGGGACATAAAGCTGAGTATCACCAAATATCACAACTACTGGATGAAGAATTTAAATACTCTATCCCGCTGAAGACCTTTGTGAAGCTCCTTTGCTTCAAACCCAGGCTCTCAACCCCAGCATTTCCCCTCATTTCCCCAGGAGCTGCAGGGGATCAGTGAGCAGGTTACCTGCTGTCCTTGTGTTGTCTGGAACAGCTGGGCTACAGCTGCAAAGGCGTCGGAGCTGGGCAGCTGTGGCACGGCGGGCACCGAGTTCGCGGTCACTTGCGGCGGCTCCGAGGGAACCTTGGCCGGGGGGGGCGGCGAGCCTGGGGGTTTGCAGGAACACAGGAAGGGCTGTGTGACTCCACAACGTCCCTCTTGCTCCCCACAACAAGTGTCTGCTGCCTGCACCCCCCTATTTATCCCAAAAGGGCCTACTTGCAGCACGCCAGCTGCCTTTTCTGTTCGCTCTGCCATGAACTGCTCTGCTCACTGCTCACACCTGCACTGAGACAGAAAAGCTGGTCCCACACGGAATTTCAGCTCCCAGCTCCATGTCTGTAGCTGAGCAGGTTTAGGAAAGCTCTCACCCCTCAAACAGCATTGGCAGTGAGCTTCAATATCCTGGGAGTGGTGGCTCTGCTTCCACAGACTGGACTCATCCTTTTGGATCAACACCTCATGGCTCACTGGAAGAGCAGCTGAGTTTCTATCAGTATTTTCCACCAGTAACTGAACCTTTGCAGGGAAGTCTGGCAATAATTAAAGGTTTTTAAGGATTACTTCAGAGGTAGTTTTCTTTGACAAAGTTTGTTCACATGTCCCTTTTGCACGTGCACATGCCACACCTGCAGCTGATGGATAAATCCTCCTACCAGGAAAATTATATTTACTCATTTTTCCAGGAAAAGACTCACAATTGTGAGATCACAATTTAAGACATGCTATTAGTGTTCCCATTCTCTCTGCCTTACAACACCTTTTTTAATAAACATCTTGCCAGTACCAAGTAAATTAGCAATAATCCCATCAATTCCTACATACTGTGAGTAACTATTGTTCACCAGATCTGTTTTAATGGACATAATAAAGCTGTACAAGGAGTGAGTTAAAATAAACCTCTACAGACAGAAATATTTAGTTTGAAACACTAAGCAAACATGTTTGCCTTGCAATAGCAGCTCCTTTAAAGCCCTTCCTCTGTTTGCACTTCAAATAACTCCAGTGTTGACAGGCAGCAAGTACAGGCAAATGTGTTGAATAATACTTTCCCAGAAGTGAAATGAAACACAAAAATAAAGCAAAAAAGGTATATGTTGTTTTTAAATATAAAGTAACTCCCCAATTATTTCCTGAATGCATTCAGCAGGATATATGCTTGCTCAAGGGAGAAAATCTGCATTTCTCTCTGTCTTTATGGGTGAAACAGACTGTACTTCACATAACGCATTAATATATTTATTATTATTATTATTCATTAGCATATTTATTGCAGGGCCAAATTAGCCCCTCTGTTGCATCTGAATAACCTCACTGAAGATCTCTGCAGAAGGCAACCAACCTGTTCACCACTACTGAGGAGACACAGAGCTGGCCAGGCAGTGCCCCTCACCTGTCCCAAAACTCAACTGTACAGCCACCATTGTGCCCCCAGGCTCGGATGCCAAGGCATTCCCTGGCCCTGCCAGGTTTAGAAACCCTTTAATGGGATACACTTCCCTGAACACAGCTGGAATGATTTCACTGTTTTGCTGTCTCGCACCACACCTCACTCCCTCCGCTCCATTTTCCCAGTCCTGCTCCATGAGCACAGTAAATAAGGAGGTTACCACAGCTCAGTGTGAAACACAGAATGCAGAGCCAAAAGCTGCTCTCTGGAGAAAGAAGGAATTGTGGAATGCATATTCCCTGGAACCTGGCTCCCAGCTTTGCTGTGGCACTAAATAGGTCAGTGCAGGCACTGTGGGCAGGCTGGCACTGCTGGGCTCTGCAGGTCTGTGCTTCCCAGCCAGCAGCCTGTGCAAAATCCCAGGCACAAATGCTCTGTCTGAGAACCTGCATGTGAAACACCAGCCCAAGACTTCCAGGGCTGCACACTCAGACACTGACAGCTGCTGCTTTCAGCTACTAAGCTCACTGAAAGGAAGATGAAACTATTTAACATCTAAGATCCCACTTACTTACCTGGATTCTGGCATTTAAATTGACATCAGAATCAGAAAATTGAGAAATCACATAAAAACATTCCAAAGCAAAAGAAGAAAGAGAATCTGCTTAAGAGGGCACCTGTATATAAATGTACACATGCATATATACATGAAAAACATTTAATACATTTCCCAAGTCAGTATTCACACACTGATAATTTCTGAAGTACAGTATCAGTACTTATTTAAAATTAATTGGCTGCTCACTGTGACAAAGCTGACTTCACTGCTATGTCACTGCTGGAACTAAGAGCAGGCACTTGGTGCTGGAAGCAAACAAGCTGTTTCCATTTGCCCTTTGAGAGCAGAAGTTGAAATGTCATTCCTACCTTCATTGTTAGTAGCATTCTCTGCCATGGGTGCAGTGGCACTGGTTCCTGCTGCCATATCCAAGAGAGGCTGGATTATTTCAATTTTAAATACTCCATTTTTCTGCCAGAGGTTCAGGACACGAACTATTTTACTCTGTTGAAACAAAAGGAAGCACCAATGCTGAATCCAGCTTTCTTAAGTCACCGTTTTATCTCTGTATGCAGAGCAGGTCTGAACAGCACTTGACATAATCACACCAACTTAACAAACCCTGTGTCATCACAGAGGGCAGCAACACCTTTGAACTGGCAAGGATAAAAACTGCTAACTTATTTTACTGTCAAAGCAAGCTGTGACAATTCCCTGAAACTCTTCTGGCCAGTCAGAAATCCAGGAGTGATGTACAATCCAGGACATCATTTCAGCCCCACGTCTACACAGGGATGAAACAAGCAGCCCATGTGACCAGAAAGAGAAAAGGAAGATGAGCTGGAAAGCCTTCAGAAGAGAGTTAGGCCAGAAAATGCCACCACAACACTCTGAAGTCAGATTGAGGGTTCCTTCCTTGGTATTATCCCTAATTCTATGCTGAGGCCAGAAACTGCATCTCCTTCCTTACCCAAAAGATGAGGAAAGCAAGTGAAAAACATGCTCACTGATCACTGCAGGATTAATTTAGAATCTCTGATTGTCAGCTGTTATTTTAAGCTCTATTTTTTTTTTTTTGACATGAAGAACAATGCAGCTTCCAAGAACAAGCTGGAAATTGTCCTTTCCTTCTTCAGCCCAGCCTTCAAACAAAAATGTCTCAGTAGTTGTGCTGCTTCAGCTGGAACATGCAAGCAGGTAGAAGGCAGAACACACGTTGTATGGCTGTCCTCTCTGCAGACTTAGTCATTCACTTGCACACACAGAAGCTTTAAGCACCTTCAAATGAATTGATTCTGTTCTTTCACTGTGACTCACTTATATACACCCATGTAAATCCACCTCTAACTGAGTGATTAAAGAATTTTACAAAATATTTGCTAAAATAACATCTATTACAGAGAAACCTGAAATGTCTATTTTTAAGTAACATTTTGGTCTGAAAAACAGTTAACTTTTTTTTTTTTTTTGCTTTGGGTATTCTGTCTCTCCAGAAAACTTGAAAATCATTCAAAGGCCAAAAAATGGGTAAATGTAATACTCTCATTTTCAGTCACGTATTAATTTTACAGAAAGGCTGTTTAAAAATAAAAAAAAAAGGTACCATTATCCTCTTCAGATATCCCCCACATTTATTGAGAATCTGCAGATCAGGGTATTTTTTTTTTTTAGGAACTAGAACTTCATCAAAGCAAGTGTGTTTTAAATAATAATATTCCCTATTTCAAGTAGCTCCATGAAGGAGATGGACAATCTCACTCACTCAGATGAACAAAATGGTAATGCAGAAACAGAAAGGAGAAGGGACTGCTCTGTTTCACAGGCTAGCAAGCCAGGAGCTCCTAAATATCAGAAAAAAAATGGGTAAATGTAATACTCTCATTTTCAGTCACGTATTAATTTTACAGAAAGGCTGTTTAAAAATAAAAAAAAAAGGTACCATTATCCTCTTCAGATATCCCCCACATTTATTGAGAATCTGCAGATCAGGGTATTTTTTTTTTTTTAGGAACTAGAACTTCATCAAAGCAAGTGTGTTTTAAATAATAATATTCCCTATTTCAAGTAGCTCCATGAAGGAGATGGACAATCTCACTCACTCAGATGAACAAAATGGTAATGCAGAAACAGAAAGGAGAAGGGACTGCTCTGTTTCACAGGCTAGCAAGCCAGGAGCTCCTAAATATCAGATTCAATGCCTGAAGGTCTAAATGTTCCACATTAGAAAACTGCAGAGCATCCAAGCCTTTCAGGAGCTTATTTAGAGAGTTACAGAGGAAGTCAGGTAGAAAAGGAGGATTTCACCCTTACAGGGAGAAAGGGAGGGGCAGATTTTCTGGAAACCAAGTGGCAGCTTCTAAAACACACTGTTCTTGGGAGTCTCAAAACTGTTCTGACAGAGGTCACAAAAACCATCCTCTCTGGACCACCAGGAATTCACACCACTTTCTGAGCCTCTGTTCTACTAAAATGTACAGCAGAACTAAGAAAAATGAGGCCTTAGACCAGCCCTGACAGTGGAGAGCACCAACAAAACTCAGGTATGGGACTGGAAAAGACTGAAGAAACCAACATGATGATTTTCTTAGAAAACATTTCAGAACAGAACAGTCTCTGCCCAGAAAACCAAAGCTACTCCTGCAATGCTTTAGTGTTGTGGCAGACACTGCCTTCCAAAGGAAGTTCTGAAGGAGCCTCAAGAAGAACTTTTGGCACACTAACACGCAATGCTGAAGTGTCTGCGTAGGCAAAACAAAACTGATAAGTAAATAAATTTTAGACTTGAATTTGCATTTAGCTGTTGCCTTTGATAAATAACCCTCAGCAGCAGACACCACCAGGGTCAGAGAGAATCCTGAACCACTGCCACAGGAGGGCAAGCACCAAAGTTCTGAAGGAGCCTCAAGAAGAACTTTTGGCACACTAACACGCAATGCTCAAGTGTCTGTGTAGGCAAAACAAAACTGATAAATAAATAAATTTAAACTTGAATTAGCTGTTGCCTTTGATAAATAACTCTCAGCAGCAGACACCACGAGGGTCAGAGAGAACCCCAAACCACTGCCACAGGAGGGCAAGCACCACGGCAGCACCCATCAGTGCACAGCAACACGAGTGCAGGGCTCTCCTACCTTGTCTTCAGAGGGACACAGATACAAGTACTGGAATGTGGCAGTAATGTTCTTGGAGAACCTTGGCCCGAAGACGTCCTTGTCGGTGCCGAACTGGTGCCGGGACTGCCGCACGATGGAGTCGATGACGTACAGGCCCGGCACCTTGTACTCCGGCTTGCACTGCAAACACACAGAGTGCCACGTGAGCCAGGGACAGCCCCGAGCCCCTGCACGCTGCCCTGGCCTCAGGCACTGCTCTGCACAGCCCCTGCCTCTGCCAGCCCGGCAGGCATGAGCATGCATCCTCTGCAACTGTCTGCTGTCCTAGTGACGATTCCTTCCCAGTTCAGCACCTCCAGCTTCCTCCCCAGCTGCTGTGTAGGGTGGGAAATCCCACAATTTACTGCTCTCCTCCCCTCCTAAATGTATTATGGAAAACTACAATGTGGAACCTAACAAACCAGAATTTCCTCTCTCAATCCCTAAGTAACAGAAGCTTTTCTGGTTATTTACCAGCATTATTAGCAATATCTAGCAAAGCGTATCAATACATTTCTTTTTTTTTTTTTACTTTTTACCTTTTTGATAAACTTCTCCACAATCTGGACAACATGCTTGTAGAGCTGGAAAATAAATACATCCATTCAGTTATCATCTCCTCAGCAGTGGCACATAATTTTAGAAGCATTTTAACTCTTTGTGCTTACTACCATTTCAGAAAGGCTACAGAACATTGCAGTCACATGCAATGTGACTTTTTTTTTCCAAAAAGCAGAAAGTTCCCAAACAGAAAAATATTCCATGGGGAAACCCAGACAGAGTCAGAAGTGTGTCAGTGTGCACACAAGGCACAGAGCTTGCCAAGTATTGGTGAAAGCTTTCTGGATTTACTTTCTCTGCAATCCACACTGGTTTCACATGTTAAGGCGCAGTTGCATCCTGCAATATTTAGTTTTATTACACAAAATCACAACACTCGAGTGGGTGTAGCATGAAAAAGCAACGACTCAAAAAAATCAAGCTGGCATTTTGCTCCCAGTCCAAAACCAAGGGATGATATTCACCACCCACTTGTTTCTAGACAACAGCCTTAACAGCAACTAGCATAAACCATCCCCGAAGCTGAGGTTGGGAAATCCTGAGTATTTACTTACAAGCGAAATAATAAAACATTGCTGCTGTTACAGTTTCATCTTTGTTCTGTTGTACTTTACCTTAATAGCTTTAATGGCAGCTTTTGTGATGAGAATCATCTTTGCTCGGGAAATAGGAGGTTTCATCTCCATCAGTGAGAAGAGCTAAACAGAGAAAACAAACATTAAAAATGCACTCTGAAGTTCAGCAATTAAGCAAAAACAACATTTCGGGTGGCTGATTTGATTAGTGCCACCCCACACTGTGCATGGCCACGCTGCTGGCTGGCCCTGGGAGAAGGGACTGCTTCACAAAGCCAAGGAAAGCAGCACTGACCAGGGTACTGCTAAAAAGAAAGTAAAAAGAAAGAAAAAAAAGTTAACTGCTCTGCACACTTGGCTGCCTTACCCTCCACATGGCTCCCAGGGGAAAAGTTCACTCCCCAAGGGGAACCTTTGCAGAAGTTATAGGTATTATATGAAGTTTATAGAGGTTTATATTAAGTATACAGTAGTTATGTGTCATCTTTATAGGTGACATTGGCCATAAATGAAAATAAACATTAGCTCCACGTTTCAGAAACTGAGGGAAACCAGAACCGCACACAGAGACGGACACAGAAACCTGAGCACACACACAGAACTGTTTTTACCTTGAAATATTCCTCACAAATCACAGAAAAAAAATTGGTTTGTGTTACATAATTTCCTTTTTGTCTTCATCATAAAGAAAAAATTGAGCCCTTGAATGTGAGTAAAAAATGTCATCCATTATTGGTCACACAGCAAAGTAAGAGAATCAAAGTGTCTTCATTTATCAGTGTAATGGAAAGTAAGATGTCATTTAAAACTTTGTCTCTTATGTTATTAATTAAAGTTCCAAGATACTGGTGAAGTGACCAACTTACACAGATTTATTCACTGTCTCAGTTAAGGAAAAAAAAATCAATGAAGGAGATAAAAAATTGGCCACATACTCAGAGAAAAGGAAAGTGCTAACAGGGCTTTGAGCTGTACAAAAGGAAGCTTTACACCTAGAAAACACCAAGAGCAGGAAATTTGCTTTCTTATTTTGTATTTACTTTCTTAATTTGATTCCTATTCCAGGAGACAGGACAGAAGAAAAACTGTCCTTGCAGACAGTGGCAGCCACATGCCTTTTCCAACACCAACACAAGACCATGACTTTTCATTATTCATGCCCACAAAATGCAAGTTCCTGTGCCAGAACGTTGGGGTTTTAAAGCCATTTCAGCTGTAAGAGATACTTCAGCTAACATCACTGCTTGCTGAGAAATCACAGTATGGACAAATAAAAACTGCCAAATAAAACACAGAAGGAGAGAGGGCTCTGTGAGCTGATATGGGTTTTTTAAAAAATTTTGTTTTAAGTGCTTCAGAATTAAGCACAGAGACTCTTGATGAACAAAGTCAGTGCTACCATTAAAACTCAGGAAAATCTGTCTGAAGAGGTAATGAAAGGGGGGAAAATCCAAACCCCAACATCCACAAACAAACCACCAGAAGGCTCAAAAACTGAGATTGAGGAGAAGAAAAAGAGCCAGCATTACAACAGGCACTCCATATCCCCTCCTTTACCCACGAAGAAGCAACTGGTTCCTCCAGGACAGGATCCAGTCCCACAGAAAAAGAACAAAGGAGCTGGTGTGGAAGCACTGCTTTGATGTTTGTGTTCCAGGAACACAAGGAGAGACCCCAAGGAAATTGGGAGAGCTCAGAGCAGGGCCCAAGGTGACAAGAAACGAGTGCAGCAAAATAATAAAAAGAAATGTCTTTAAAGTATCCCAAGCAGGACATAAACTGCCAGGGAGAAATAAGGCACATATATATGAATGTCCACATCCTATCCATCTACCCTGCTCTTTTCACCCCCTCCCACTATTTCTTGTAGCTTTACCTCAGAGTTTTGCTCTTCTTTTTGAAATTACCTAAGATCTCAGAACACCAAATAACTATTTATAGTCAATTTTTGTGTCATTCTAGTGAGTTACATGTGTCAACACCATGTTTTAGAGATGGCTACAGCTAAAATTCAGCTCCCTTCCTAGTTCCTTGTGGCTTCTCCCTGTTGGAAGGGACAGCCAGGTATTTCCAGTTGCATTCCTTCAATCAGACCTGGATCTTCTTTCACCCACACTTCCCAAACCAATCACCCAGCCACTATTTTTAGAGGACTGTTTCACAATAATACATCCAGTTTCTCAAAGGACACCATGATCAGCTCAAGGAACAACTTGGACACGAGAACTTATGCTCTATTTACAAAAAAAGTATGTGACAAAAGCAAAGAAAATTTACAGCTTGAGAGGTTTCCAAAGTCCTGCCTCACAACAGGAACCTGTGCCTGGAATGCTGTGACCTGCTAGAAATGACTTTTTGCTTTTACTGCCCCTAACTGCCTGTTTACAGGATGTTGGTACAACAGAAGCAGAGGTGTTAAAGGGTATTTAAGTCGAAAATATGGATTTAAGAATATTTCTGGGTGCTCCTCCCAGCAGGATGGAAGTAGACGGTAAAGCACCTATAAAGCCAGGGATGCAAAAGGCAGGAAATCCACCTGCTCAGTTTCAGGCTAAAAAGGCTATTAAAGCACAGCAGGACAGAGTGAGTGTCCCCAGATGCAAAGGGAGTGTGAAACACAGGAGCTCCACACCGGGCAGAGTGAAAAGAGGCCTTCCAGCTCCCAGCCTGCCCCTGCTCCAGCCCAGGAGCCCTGCGCGTGCAGGTAATGGCACAAGGAACAGGGTGCTGATGGCCTTTACTTCTCAGCCTTTTGAGCAGCAAATTATTAATTTCTCTCATTCTATAATTAATGCCCTTTGCTGGTTTAGTTTACATGGAAATTTGAGAACCAGGGGGTTTGGAAGTAAAAAACTTTCGCTACTTTAAAATTTACCCAGCCTGATGTATGATCTGAAGTCTGTTTTAAGTGAGGTAAGACAGTAAAAGTACCTTTTAGGACTTGAACTGACTTCCTTGGCTTTGCCTTCTTGCTCAAGTGTCTGTGCCACAAAAAGGTGTCTTTATTTACAAATAAAGAGCTATGAGCCCATTTTGTACACTCACTAAACACACCCCAGAGCACAGCAGCTGCACACAGAGGAGCAGGAGCTACTGAACCAGTCAGTGGTTAGTGATCAGTGGGTGTCAAGCACCCGGGTCATTGTCAGGACACCTCATCCAACCTCCCCTTCTCCAGTTCCCAGAGCAGTCTAACACGCCCTCAACCATCCCAACACGCCTTAGGTGTCCACCAGCCCTTCCCAAAGCAGGCTCCACATTCACCCACTGTCTTTTGGAATGTATTTTATTCATGCACTCAGACAGCACCCAACCCAGCCAACCATCAGTGACTTACAGAAGGGCTCGTGGAGGACATGATACTGCACTATTTCGTTAACAAAACACCTTTATTGTTAACGCACCACCAGACCTCTGAAAGGAATTCTGCCAGCTCTATACATTTTAAGGCCCCCGTTCTTCCTCAAGGGAAGGAGAGGGATCTGTTGCTAAGCTGTATCTATCTCAGAGGATCACTGCAAGTTTGAAATGCTTGACCACCAGCTGTGAAGCACAGCGAGTGTAAGGTGCTGCTGAAGGTAAGAGAACACGTAGCGTGCAGAGCTGTCAGGCTGCATTCTTTGGGAAATACAGTGAGATTTGATTTTGACCAGCTATGACCCCCAGGCAATGAAGCTCAACAGCACTTCATCAACTAAGCTACTTCTGCGGCCCAGAAAGACCATTCACAAATCCCGAGCCACTGGGGAGAAACATCTCCACAAAGACACTCATATGAAAATGACATCATGCGAGTGCACAGAATGGAGCTCTGTTTTCCACTCATGTGCTCTGGAAACGCAGCTTTGGGACCAGTGCAGGCTCTCCTGTCCAGCACAGCTCCTGGAAAGCTGCTTGGCTCACTGCTTCTTCCCAGGAATCCCCACCAGAATGCCACAACTTCCAGTGCTGCTGGAAGCCAGTTCAGAGCAGGGTAAAGCCTGCAGCCAGGCACTGGAACTGTGTCCTTCTCCTTTTCTGTGCGCGTGGAGCCTCAGTGGGGACCCCGAGCTCCAGTGAGTGCTGGAGAAGCACTGGGAAGGATATCCTGCTGAGCTCTATTTATAGCTCCTCAGGATGGAGGGGAAGGCTGTCACCGAGGGCAAAACAAAGTCCTGCCACGGGCAGGAAACAGCCCCGCTGGATGCAAACCTCCACGGTGCAGCGCCCCAAGGAAGGGCACGCAGCACAGAAGGAACGTGCAGCTCCAGCTTTAAATAAGCAGCCCCCAGCTCCTCTCATCTGTGTCCCCAGGCACGTTTAGGTGGGGTATCAATTGTTTCAGGGGTGCACATTAATGACTGAGACACGGGACTAAGTGAATGATGTGCATTACTCAATGCAAATAAAAGATTACAAAACAGGAAAGTTGACTTATTCTAGTTCCAGCAGCAAGATTGTGAAAAAAAATCTTTATTTCTAACTTTTACAACCAGTGAACTACGCCTCAAGTTTTCCAGAGTAAGGAAAAAGACAGGCATCCTAAACTAAGACATGCCAAGGATTTATATGGCAGATGTGTGGGTTTGGGGGGGGCTTTTTTGTTTGCTTGTGTTTTGGGGGTGTGATTTTTTAATTTCTTTTTTAAAGAAAAATGTTTCTTGCTTTCTTAAAACCATAAGAAGTTCTGTCCCATTATCCAGCTACCTTCTGTGATTTATTTACACTGTATCATCACTGTAACATAACCTAAGAGCACACAGATTCTAACTGGTGAAAGTGAATCCCCCAGAGAGCACACACTCCACTCCAGACCTGTCAAACCCCACCTGGAACCCAAACTGCGGCTGCATGGAAAAAAAGCAGCCAACACAAAACCCCTGCGTGCTCCTGTGGAAACACCAGGGCTGGGAAGGGGACCTTTACTGGCAGAGCTGCGTTCAAAATGCAGGTCCAAAGAACAGGATTGGCACTGGCACCACAATAAATTACGTAACCCAGGAGTTCCCACCCCCTGCCAGAGCCAGGATCACTTCTCTGCCTCCCCAAGCCCTTCTGCCAAGAGGGGACACCAACCCCACGGCCACGGGGACACCAACCCCACAGCTGTGAGGACACCAACCCCACAGCTGTGAGGACACCAACCCCACAGCCACGGGGACACCACATTTACAGCCCCACTCTGAACTTTTGCCTCCCACCATGTGAGAAGTTGCCACCAACCCCAAACCCTCCCCAACACCCCAAGTGACAGGACCACCTGAGGGAGTGGGTGGCATCTCCTGTTCCAGGCAGTGGCCAGGAGCTGGCAGGTGCCACCTCCACACCAAACTGCAGCTGGATTTGCCATGGCAGAACCACAATTCTCCTGGCTGCTCCCCTGAAGTGATCCAAGTGCTGCTCCGCACCCCAGCAGCTCCTGGGAAGCACTCAGGCATACCAGGAGTGCAGAGCAGGGATTTTAGAGAGTGCTCTTCTCTCCCCCAGGGCTGAGAGCCGACTGAAACCCCTTCAGCAGCCCCACAGCAGGGATTCCTGACTGCATGCCCCTCTGCTCCTGCATAGAGAGGAAGAGGCAGGATCCAAACACGGCGTTGCCAGGCCACGGGCTGCCAGCAGCACCAGCACGGGGGTCACTGTCTGACAGGCCTGCAGCACGGCTCTGCCACCACCACTGCTCACACTGAGGCAGGAAACTCACAATACTGCTGCTCCCTCTTCCTAGCGACACCGAAAATGGCATGCGGGTGCTGTTTTAGTTCTTGGGGAAGGTGGCTTTGCACCCTGCCATCCCCTGCTTCAGAGCTGCACAAAACCCCCAAAACACTGGCAAACGAACCGCTAACAGGAGCTGCATGCCGTCCACTTTGCACAGGTCTGGCAGGGACGGGGGCGCTCCCAGGTGGATCCAAACACGGCGTTGCCAGGCCACGGGCTGCCAGCAGCACCAGCACGGGGGTCACTGTCTGACAGGCCTGCAGCACGGCTCTGCCACCACCACTGCTCACACTGAGGCAGGAAACTCACAATACTGCTGCTCCCTCTTCCTAGCGACACCGAAAATGGCATGCGGGTGCTGTTTTAGTTCTTGGGGAAGGTGTCTCTGCACCCTGCCATCCCCTGCTTCAGAGCTGCACAAAACCCCCAAAACACTGGCAAACGAACCGCTAACAGGAGCTGCATGCCGTCCACCTTGCACAGGTCTGGCAGGGACGAGGGCGCTCCCAGGTGTGTGTGTGTGACAAAGCCCAGCACAGAGTGAGCCTCGCACAGCCCCAGCCCATGGCAGGGAGCTGCTGCCGTTTGTGCTGCTTCTGTTCAACAGGCACAGCACGAACCTGGGCACAGCCAGCCTCCAGCAGGAGCCTGGCCCGGCCTCAGGTGACTTTCCGTGCACGGAGGGTCTGCAGAGCCGCGCTGCCCCACCGAGCCACAAGCACGGCTAACGCTAATTAATAACCACACTAAAGTCACGTGTCGAAAACTTTACACAGCAGGGGCTGAATTGAGTTGCTGCATATCATGCAAAAAAAAAAACAACCGCGGCCCTCTTCGCTCCCAACTCCTCTCGGCCGACTAAGAAATAAAAAAAAAAAACCAAAGTAAAACCAGGAGGAGACCGGGAGGGACGTTCCGCGCGGCAGGGAAGGCGAGCGAACGCCTCCCGACCTGCCGGGTCCGGGGCACCGGGGCCGACCCCCGGCTGCCACCGCGGGCAGGAGGAAAGCGAGGCCGCAGCGAGCGGAGGGAAGCAGCCGGGGCTCGCTCCACGCCTCCCCCGCGCAGGCCCGGCCCGGCCCGGCTCGGCTCGACAGCAGGGATTCCTGACTGCATGCCCCTCTGCTCCTGCATAGAGAGGAAGAGGCAGGATCCAAACACGGCGTTGCCAGGCCACGGGCTGCCAGCAGCACCAGCACGGGGGTCACTGTCTGACAGGCCTGCAGCACGGCTCTGCCACCACCACTGCTCACACTGAGGCAGGAAACTCACAATACTGCTGCTCCCTCTTCCTAGCGACACCGAAAATGGCATGCGGGTGCTGTTTTAGTTCTTGGGGAAGGTGTCTCTGCACCCTGCCATCCCCTGCTTCAGAGCTGCACAAAACCCCCAAAACACTGGCAAACGAACCGCTAACAGGAGCTGCATGCCGTCCACCTTGCACAGGTCTGGCAGGGACGAGGGCGCTCCCAGGTGTGTGTGTGTGACAAAGCCCAGCACAGAGTGAGCCTCGCACAGCCCCAGCCCATGGCAGGGAGCTGCTGCCGTTTGTGCTGCTTCTGCTCAACAGGCACAGACAGCCAGCCTCCAGCACGAACCCGGGCACAGCCAGCCTCCAGCAGGAGCCTGGCCCGGCCTCAGGTGACTTTCTGTGCACGGAGGGTCTGCAGAGCCGCGCTGCCCCACCGAGCCACAAGCACGGCTAACGCTAATTAATAACCACACTAAAGTCACGTGTCGAAAACTTTACACAGCAGGGGCTGAATTGAGTTGCTGCATATCATGCAAAAAAAAAAACAACCGCGGCCCTCTTCGCTCCCAACTCCTCTCGGCCGACTAAGAAATAAAAAAAAAAAACCAAAGTAAAACCAGGAGGAGACCGGGAGGGACGTTCCGCGCGGCAGGGAAGGCGAGCGAACGCCTCCCGACCTGCCGGGTCCGGGGCACCGGGGCCGACCCCCGGCTGCCACCGCGGGCAGGAGGAAAGCGAGGCCGCAGCGAGCGGAGGGAAGCAGCCGGGGCTCGCTCCACGCCTCCCCCGCGCAGGCCCGGCCCGGCCCGGCTCGGCTCGNGGGCGGGGGCGCGGAGCACGCCGGGAGCGGCCGGGCCTCCTCCCGGCCCACGCGAGACGTTGGGCGGCAGCGATGGCGGCGCCACGTGACCGCCGCGCTCGCGCCGGCGCCATGTCAGCGCCGCCCCCGCCGCGGCGGGGGGAGAATGGCGGCAGCGTCGGTGCCCTCAGCCACCGGCACCGGCACCGCTGTGGCGGCACGGCCCACAGGCGCCGCGGGTCCGCCCCTCAGAGCGGGCCCGGCTGAGCTCGGCTCGGTTCGTGTGAACTCGGCTGGGCTCGTGAGGTCGGACCGTCTCGGTTCGGCTCGGTTCGTGTGAACTCGGGCGAGCTCGGCTGCGCTCGTGAGGTCGGACCGTCTCGGTTCGGCTGGGCTCGTCTAGGTTCGACGGGTTCGGCCGGACTCGGCTCCGATCGGCTCGGCCGAACTCGGAGCCGCTCGCTGCGTTCGGCGCAACTCGGCTGAACTCGGCTCTTTTCGGCTGAACTCGGCTCGGTTTAGCTAAGCTCGGCCCGGTTGGGCCCGGCTCGGTTCGGAAGCGCGGCCTTAGGGCAGCCCCGTGGGTGCAATGAAATTGAGCCGTGAAATGCCGAGCTTCGGGTCCTGTCAGCGCTTTTCTGTGGCGTGTAAGCGCGGGGTACTTAAGCCCGAGGAGGAATTATTGACTAATTAACTTTTTTTGCATTTTTTGGGTTTGCAGTACGCCGGTTAAAAAAATCAAAAAATAAAATAAAACACAAATAAATAAATAAATAAATTTTACTTTTCTATATAAAAATGAAACACAAATAAAGAAATAAATAAATTTTACTTTTATATATAAAAATGACACACAAATAAATAAATTTTACTTTTTTTTATATATATATAAATAAATATATATGTGTAAAAATATATATGTATAAAAATATATATATATATATTTTATATATATATAAATATATGTATATATATTAGTGTGTTTTTAAATATACACATACATTATATATACACATACATACATTTTTATTTATATATGTATATATGTATATATTTGTATTGTATTTGAGGGAGGGAATATAAATCCCATGCAGAAGACACCTCTTAGGCCAAAGATCAGAGATGATAAAGATGATTTCCTTCCTACTCTGGTGAAGCACTGACCAAACCCTGACCTGTGCCTTCTATTAAACATTCCGGGTACTGGGGAGCAAATAAAATCATTCCTGCCAGGCTTCACACCTTCAATTTCAAAGCTTTTTTTGTTTTTTTTTTCCCATTTTCTGCTGCTCCGCCGGTGCCTGCAGCCGCCAGGAGATGGCCCTGATGTCCGCACTAAAGAGGGAAAATACAATTTTTTCTCCCCAAACTGTGTCCCAGCAGTGCCAGCAGAAACCTGGGGCCGGTGTGTAAAAGATGGCTTTGATCAGACTTCTCTGGCTGAAGAACAAAGCCCAGGAACTTTTATTTTAATGCTTCTCTTTCCTGCTCAGGACAAATTGACAATCTATTACATCCCTATTAAAAAAATATTAAATTTCCCCTAAATATTTAAAAAAATCTTTCTAATATTTACTCTAATAAACTTTTTCTGTACAATCTACAAATTTTCTAAAATAAAAACTAAAATTTCTAAAACAGCTAATAAAACCCCTAACCCAAAAATAAACCCAAGCATAAAAAATCCTAAATAATATTTAAAATATATATATAAACCAAATCCTAATATTTATATATTATATATATATAATATATATTATATTTTATTTATATTTTATGTATTTTTATCTCTCTTGTTTTCTTCTAATTCTTTCTAGAAAGTCTGTCAGTAAAATATAAAAAAATAATAATTTGGATAATTCAGGAGCTGTCTCCCAGTTTTCCACTGAAGAATGTACAGGAATGTGTGGACTGGAACCTCTCTCCCCCCGAGGGTTTGAAGCAGATCCCCCTGGAACCCCTGGGATCGGATCCCAAGTGCCTGCAGCAGCAGCAGCCACAGTGGGAGCTGGGGGCAACAAACCCATCTCTGAACCCAGGGCACCAGGAGCAGAAAGAGCAACAAAATCTCACGGGAAATATGACTTCACCAACATTTTTTTTTTCTTTTCTGTTGAGGGGGAAGTTGGAACAATGGTCCCAGAGTTCCTCCTGCTCTGTGTTCCTTGAACCAAGGTGATAGGGGGCTTGGGATTGTGGGTAACTCTCCTGAGACTGAAAAACAAGCAAGAAAGGGAAAATTAACTTGGAAATAAATGGGAGCAGGGAGCCTCTGGAGGAGCTGCACCCCAGACAGGAGCAGGGTGTGGAAAGGGAAAGTTCCTGGGCTAAAACACAGTGGGATGCAAAGGAGCTCTCTTGGTTTCTACAGAGATGGGGCAGCTGAGGGGCATTTTAAAAGATTTTATTCCATTTTCGGCCTCGGTGAACAGTGAGACACGAGAGATGTACAGCTCAGTGCCATTCCATCAGAAGCCAACTCAACACTCCTCACCGTTTACATACAAATATGTATATATTTGCCGTATAAACTTCCCATCGAGTTTAAAGATGCTTCACAAGCCCAGGTCCCACAGAGGCGTGGGAGGGGGGCTCTGCAGCGTGGGGAGCAGCCCCCAAAAGCAGCAGTGTCCCTGTGAAATGCACATTCCGGGTTTGTTTCCAGGTTTGTTTCCAGCTGGGGGTTCCTGTCCCGGCTCTGATGCTGCAGCCCAAACCCCCCGTTTGGAGCAGAGAGGCAGGAATTTGCTCTTCGCCTCCTCTGGGAGCTGTCCTGACAGCTGAGAGCAGCCAGAGAGCTTTCGCTGACACGCCCTGAACTGGAACATCTGGAGAGCAGCGTGGCTGTGCTTTCCCTGCGGAGCATCCCCAGCTCAGGAATGTTCTCCTCCTGCAGCCAGCCACAGGCCCTGACCCCGGGGCACGGTGCGAGATGTTAGCCAGGCTCGGGATGACTCGTCCCGGGGGAGTCTGGGCGGGATGGTGCCTTTAGACCACGGCTGTCTGTCCGGGCTGTTACACAAACCGAGCAAAACCCTTTTACAGCAAATACATGCACTGAAATCAATAAAACTCTCAGATTTGGTGGCTGTGCCAAGGGGGTTCTCCGTGCTCTAGAGAGCGAGTGAGCTCTGCCAGGCCACCCCTCCTGGCCCTGCAAGGGAAGTGTGGCCCAAGTGTCCCTGTCCCAGCAGACTGGCACCCTCAGGAATAAACCAACACTGAATTTTTTATGTGGAAGTGGTGCGGGTGACAGAAAGGATTTCAGTGGATAAAATATATATATAAACCAAATCCTAAAAAAAATTCTCTAGCCCTATTATCTAAAACTTTCCATATAAACAAATTCAAAACTCAACTAAAATTTTAAAAATACCTTAAAAGAAGGCTTGATCACCTCTGGGTTGGTTTGTTTTTTTTTATACTGAGCTGTCAGTGCATGACACACAGTAAGGAACTAATAAACACATTTCTCCTTTTTTTTTTTTTGGGGGGGGGGTGTCAGCCCAGTTAGTCCTTCTTTTAAGCATGCCAAGGAAAAACCTTGAGCTGAAATACTTGTTGATTGGAATATGTGTGGAATAATGCCAAGGGCAGGGATTCCTTCCACTATCCCAGGCTGCTCCAAACCCTGTCCAGCCTGGCCTTGGACACTTCCAGGGATCCAGCCACAGCTCCCCTGGGCACCCTGTGCCCACCCTCCCAGCATTCCTAATTTAACACTGGATCTGTTAATTTGGAGCTGGTATCACTGCAGAAATGCTTCAGGCCAGAGTATTCACCTGTAAATAACTGCACACCCCACAGCTGGGCTTGCCAGTCTTGGATGTGGAGCCCAGTGTCCCAGGCACAAAGGAAAACGCTTGGAAAACGAATGTTTTCATTCTGCAAAGCACCCAGATGGATTTTCATAGCTGGGTACCAGACTGCGTTCATGCCAAGGTTTTTTAAGCTGATTTTCCAGCACCTCGTTCAGCCAAACAAAGTCCCTTGTGCTTAAACAAAACGTGGGGGTCTTTGTTCAGGGGGGAATCCTGGTCACATTTTAACAAGGTGTTTGGAATATTTCTCGCAAGGAAGCATGTGAATATCTGCTTTTTTTGGACGGAAAAAAACACCCCTTGCTAGAGATGCAAGCACACAGCCAGTCCTGGGCTGGGCTCTGAGGAATTGGGATATTTTCTCACCTGTTGCAAGAAAAAGGAGGAGGGTAAGGAGATAGAACTGCACATTTTTGGGGTGTCTTGTCCCTGTGGTGTGGCCCTGGCAGGAGGGTTGGGAGCAGCAGCAGTCCCTCCTGTGGTGCAAAGCTGTGTTTCAAGCCCATCTTTACCCTCGCCAGACTCCTGGACATCCCTGGCACCTGGAGAGGGCTCCCTTCTCCACTGCTGCCCCTGTTCTTGTGGCAGGGCCAGCAAACGGATTCTCCTCTGCCTGAGCTCAGGGGTTCCAACACCATAAACCCCTCAAAAATTATCCAAGAACAAATATACTCTCACTTCAAAAAAATCTCCTTTAAATTAATTTAAACTCTTTAAAAATCTGAACCCCAAATATTACAAAATTAAACAGCTGTCAAAACACCCCCCCCCCCCCAAAAAAAACCCCTCAAACCCAAAACCTGTAAAAAAACCCCAATTATTTTAAAGCAGGATGAGATAACCTGAAAAGCACAAGCACCAACATTGACTTTCTCTTTTTTCTGCCTATCAGCACCAAGTCAGGGTGTCATCTCCTGTGACCTGGCTGAAGTCAGCATTACCCACTGCCTGCAAAAGGCTGATGTGGCAGGGAAATGTTGAATTGCCACCTTTAATCTGACCAGGACAGGATGTACTCCGTGCCCTCCTGCAGCACAATTTTGAGTTCCCAGTAAGGATTCAGGGGATTGAGCCCAGGGGCCTCAGCCTCTCCCTGTAAAACTCCCAGTCCACAAGCCAATAATCCATTTTACTGCAGGGTTCTGAAAGGCTGGAGATGGCAAAGGACAATGCTCTCGGGGTGACTCTGAATTTCTCTGCTTTCCTGGGAATAAATCAAGCCCTACATTATTTTTTAGCAGCTTGTTATTACAGCTTTTGCAGCCCGAAGACAGACTACTGCCTTTAATTCATTAGTAATTTCAACAGTTAATCAGGAAGTGTCATTACCTAGAAAGTCTGCAGCTCAAAATAAAGCGCGCTGGAGTTAAATTTGAATCGGAGCTCGGCCAGAAATGAATGCAGCCTTTGATCCCCCTTTCATCCAGACTGCACCCTGATGGGCACAGCTGGACAGGATGGGAATGGTGAGGAGGCAGGGCTGGCCTGCTGAAAGGATACTGGCAGCTCATTAACTCCTGCAGCTCGGGCAATTAAAAGGAAATATTCGCTGGCTTCTTTCAGAGCTCTCCTCCTGCTCGCTGCAGTGGAGGTTTCTCGCCAGTTTTATTTTTGAAGGAGGCTGATTTTCAGGTGTTTTGACTGCAAAGCACACCATTAACATCTGTTTCACCCTCCCCAAACCACAGTTTTGTCAGCCCAGACAAAGGCGCCCAGCGCTGCCTGCCTTCCTCTGAAGGGGTATTCCTGTAGGCAGGGGGAGAGTCTGGCTCCAGCCCCTCTGAGCACAGCCATATATTTAAATAAAACAGGATGCAGGCTCTTCCCAGCTCTGGAGCAAGCTGTACTTTCCACTCTCCCAGTGTAGCTATCTGCAGCACAGCTTTTTTTTTCCCCCCTTTCCCCCCTTTTTTCCCTTTTTTCACACAGAGCGATGTTGTTAATCCCCTCCCATGTGCCGTGCTGGCCAGAGGAGCGGAGGCACAGAGCCAGGCTGTGCACAGAGCCACCCTGCCGTGCCTCTCCTCACCTGTGCCAGGCCCTGCTCGCCTTCCCTGCAGACACAGGGCCAGCCCTGGCGCCTTCCCTCTCCAGCTCTGGTGGGGGAAACCTCACTGGGGCTCTGTCCTGGACGGGTCCTGCCCAATTCCAGCCCAGCTGCCATCCGCTCAGGCAGGGGACATGATCCCGTGTCCCTGCTCCTTGCCACAAGGCACAAACCACTCCAGGCCAGGTCAGAGGAGATCCAGACTCCTGCTTTAGGTGGCCATGTGCTGTCATGCTTGTAGGTGTACCCAGAACACGCAGTGAGAGGCAGTGTGCTCTGGGTGACAATGGCAGTGTAAAAGGCAGCGTGCTCTGGGTGACAGTGACAGTGTGCTCTGGGTGGCAATGGCAGTGTGCTCTGGGTGACAGTGACAGTGTGCTCTGGGTGGCCATGGCAGTGTGCTCTGGGTGGCAATGTGCTCTGGGTGGCAGTGTCCTCTGGGTGACAATGGCAGTGTGCTCTGGGTGACAATGGCAGTGTGCTCTGGGTGGCAATGGCAGTGTGCTCTGGGTGACAGTGGTGGGTGACAATGGCAGCGTGCTCTGGGTGACAGTGGCAGTGTGCTCTGGGTGGCAGTGGCAGTGTCCTCTGGGTGACAGTGGCAGTGTGCTCTGGGTGGCACTGTGCTCTGGGTGACAGTGACAGTGTGCTCTGTCCGCTCCGCTCCACCCGCCGGGCTCCGAGCAGCGGCGGCAGCGCGGGTCACCGCAGCTCAGCCCGCTCCGCTCCGCCCGCTCCGCTCCGCCCGCTCCGCCCGCTCCGCCCCGCCCGCTCCGCCCCGCCCGCTCCGCTCCTCCCGCTCGCTCCGCTCAGCTCCACCCGCTCCGCTCCGCCCGCCCAGCTCCGCTCAGCTCGGCTCGGCTCCGCTCCGCCCCGCGGTGCCTCAGCCGCCGCCGCGCCGCAAGTTCGGAGAGCGGCCCGCGGGCGCGGGGCGCAGCGGGGCAGCGGGCGGGGCGGCGGCGGACGGCGGCTCCTTCCTGGCCGCCTGGCTGAGCGCCGCCGCGCCCCGCGAGCGGCTCCGCGACTTCCAGCACACCAAGAGGGTCGGCAACTACCTGATCGGCAGGAAGCTGGGAGAGGGATCCTTCGCCAAGGTCCGCGAGGGGCTGCATGTGGTCACCGGAGAGAAGGTACCGCCGCCCCCGGGAGCCCCCCGGGGCAGAACGGGGCACAACGGGGGGCTGGCTGGTGAGCGGGCTGCGCTCAGTCCCTGCCGGCCGGGAGGGTGAGTCCCCGGGAGGATGGTGGAGCTCCTTGGGCAGGATGGAGTAGCCCCCGCAGGATGGAGTAGCCATCCCGGGAGGATGGAGGAGCCCCTGGGAGGATGGTGGAGCTCCTCTGGCAGGATGGAGTAGCCCTCCAGAGAATGGAGGAGCCGCTTCTGAGGTGGAGGAGCCCCCCAGGAGGATCGTGGAGCTCCTCCGGCGGGATGGAGTAGCCCCCGGGAGAACGGAGGAACACCCCGGGAGGATGGAAGAGTTTCCTCTGAGGTGGAGGAGCCCCGCGTGAGGATGGAGGAGCTCCTGGGAAGGATCGTGGAGTTCCTCCGGCAGGATGGAGTAGTCCCCGGCAGGATGGAGTAGACCCCCGGGAGGATCGTGGAGCTCCTCCGGTGGATGGAGGAGCCCCCGGAGGATGGAGGAGCCCCCTCGGCTCCCGGCGTCCCGCTCCTGCCGTCCCCAGCTTCCCGCGGCTGCAGCCTCGCCTTCCTCTTGCGCTGCCTTGTCCTGTCTGCTTTTCCTCCGATTTCAACATTTCTCCCCCTTTGTTTGCTCACTTTTCCCGGCGAGAAGAGCGGGTTTTGGCGGCGCTGGTGCTGCTGGTGCAGCGCTCGGCAGATGTGCTCGGAGATGCAGCTGGGATGGCTCTCCCCGGCGTGCTGCTCGGCTCGGTTTGGGCTTTATCCAGAGCCCATCAGCAGGACAGGGTGGCAGCGGTATCAGGGCGGTGAACCCAGCGAGGATGAGCCCCCCGAGCCCCCAGCACAGAGTTGTGCTGCTCTTGTTTATCCACACAACTTCCAAGTGCTGCGAGGAGCGGCTGAGGGAGCTGGGAAGGGGCTGGAGCCCCAGGAGGGGCTGAGGGAGCTGGGAAGGGGCTGGAGCCCCAGGAGAGGCTGAGGGAGCTGGGAAGGGGCTGAGCCTGGAGAAGAGGAGGCTCAGGGGGGCCCTTGTGGCTCTGCACAACTCCTGACAGGAGGGGACAGCCGGGGGGGAACAGGGACAGGAGGAGAGGGAACAGCCTCAGGCTGGGCCAGGGTGGACATCAGCAGGAATTTCCTCATGGAAAAGGGTTTTAAACAGTGGAAGGGGCTGCCCAGGGAGGTTTGGAGTGCCCATCCCTGGAGGTGTCCCAGGAATTCCTGGAGGTGGCACCCAGCGCTCCGGGCTGGGACTCGGTGTCTCTTCCAGCCTCGGTGACTGTTCCAGCCTCGGTGACTCTGGGATTCTGTGGGCTCTGGGATTCTGCCTCTCCTGTATCCTTCACAGAGGATTCCCTCCCAGCAGGGTCGCTGCTGGAGCCTCCCCGGGGCGGTGGGGCTGTGCTGGTGTCATTCCCTGTCCCTGATGGCATTCCTGCCGTTATTTTTTCATTCCGGTAAATTTGTCACAGAGAGGAATTTAACACGGGGCTCTGAGAATCTCATCGTGTGAAAAATGATACGGTTTGTGAATATTATCGTGTAGGAATGCAGAAAAAAATAATAAATAAATGTTGCTGTGCTCTGTTACCAAGCGTGTGCTTCTCCTTGGTAACAGAAGCATCCAATGATCCTGCGGTTGATAAAAGGCACATGCACACACACGTCCTCCCCACCTCCACGTTTTGGGTTTGCTACATTTATCTCAGTCTGTTAGGAGGGGAAAAAAATAAAAAAGAGCCACCACACACCCCTCAGTCTCAGCTCCCAGGTCTGCTGCCTGATTCGGGTTTTTTTCTCCCTGGGTGTCTCGAATAACACACGCTGTGACAAAGTGAGGAGCAGAGCTCAGCGAGTCACTCTTCCTTCCTTCCTGCCGAGCCCTGTCCATCCCTGGGGGCAGGCAGGGACATCTCTGAGCCCTGTCTGACCCGACCCTGCCCTGTGGCACTTCCAAACTGTCCCCCTCCCCAGGAATCCTCTGCTGCCAGCAGAGCATCCCTGCTCTCCGGCACCAGGCTCTTCCCTTCCTGCTCCCATTCCCCCCTTGCTCCTCCCAGGAAGGGAAGCTCACTCCTGAAGAGCCTGATGCTGTCCCCACTTCCATGGCCCGGGGCAGATTTTTGTCTGTAAAGCCACTGCTGAGCCAAGGGCATTGCCCAAATCCAAGAGGATTCCCTGAAGCAGAGTCTTGCCCTGGTGTCTGTTCTGGCACAGCCCGGGCCCTTGGGGTCTCTGAAATGTCACACTTGAGTCAGGGGGGCCCAACAGGTTTGGATTTGCAGCAGACTTTAGCAGCTCTGGAGGAGCTAATGTCTCAGAAAATGGTGTGTTTGGGGAAGAAATCCATGGATTAATGAGCCCCCAGCCAGGCTGGGATCCATGGCCCTGGCTCCAGGCATTGTGCAGGCTCCAGGTGATGCCAGGCGGGTGCCAAAAATCTGCCATGCCCTCCCCCTGGCATTCCTGGGAGCTGCAGAGGATGGGAGGGTGTTCTGGGGGCCAGGCTCCTCCAGCAGCTGCCCTCGGGGTGACCTGTGTGGGATGGGGCTCAGCAGCTCCTGCCAGCTCAGGAGGGTGAGCTGAGGTCAGGTTTCTAAACCTTCCCTTCCCAGGTTTCTAAACCTTCCCTTCCCAGGTTTCTAAACCTTCCCTTCCCAGGTTTCTAAACCTTCCCTTCCCAGGTTTCTAAACCTTTCCTTCCCCAGGTTTCTAAACCTTTCCTTCCCAGGTTTCTAAACCTTCCCTTCCCAGGTTTCTAAACCTTCCCTTCGCCAGGTTTCTAAACCTTCCCTTCCCAGGATTTTATCTCTGGGCTCCAACCCACACCTCTCACGGTGCTGCTGGTGGTTTGTGCTGCCACAGTGGTATTGTTTTTTATTTTTATCTTCTTTTTTGGCATGTTGTCGTTTCCTGGGCTTGGAAAAGCCCTTGGTGGGGCAGGAGAATGTCGGGCAGATTGTTCTTCCCGTGGCTTTGGAATGGAGCACAGCAGCTGTGATCTGACATTTTGGGGTAAAGGGCTGATTTGTCAGCTCCACTCAGGCAGCCTTCAGTGCTAATCCTAAGGCAGCACAGCTCCTCTGTGCAGAGCAAGGCTTTAAATTGTGAGAGAGATGTGTTTGGGTGACTTTGGGAGCCTCTGTACTCTTGGGTTGTTCCAGTCATTCTCTGGGTGATGGGGATCAGGCAAGGAGATCTCTCTCCTTTAGAAAGAGAGATATTTTTATAAAAAGAGGTGTATTTTTAGAAAAATGCACTCATTTTCTGCATTCTTGGGGAGCTGAGAGCAGTGGTGGGGTGGTGTGAGGCTGTGTTATCACACTCTGTTATCTGTCCTGTTATCCCAGTGACTCTGAGCAGCACTGTGGAGTGGCAGCACACTGACAATCCACTGAGCCAAAGTTCCTGTAAGCAAACCTGAGCCAAGATTATGTGGAACTGCTTTTAGGTGTAATCTTTGGCACCACAAAAAAAAAAAAAAAAGAAAAAAAAAGTCACCGAGGCAAATTGACTCATTTGATTTCTCATCCAGGGAAAACTTTGTTTATAATTTCCTTCAGTGCTATTGTTGAGCTGGAACAAGGTGCTTTTTTAGTTACACTTAGTCAAGAGCCTTTCAGCAACAGTGGGAAGCAGTGGCTAAAAATACAATTTACCAGTTTTGCTATGGAGGCAAAGCAATTAATATTAAAAGTGGCCTTTTCACTGAAGAGTTCACGTTCAGAATGCATTTCTTTATTAAAGAGGCAGAGAAAAAATGCAAAGAAAAGGCATATTTGACTCCCCCCACGAGGTGCAGAGCAGCCTCCCTGCAGGGACCTGGAAATGCCTCTTTGTGGCACAGAGTTAATTTTGCCAGGAGTAAATTGGCCCTTTCCCTGCCTGTTTCACCACAGGCTGCAGGGAAAGGAGACTTGCTGGCTTTGGGGTACATCCCCACGTACAGTTCTAGGATCTGTGCCTCTGTCTTTACCCTTCCTGAGTTTTGGGGTGTCCCTTTCAAACCATTCTGTCAGCAGGCTGCCTCACTGCAGGCAAAAGTTGATTTTCTGGGGTGCTTGCAGGTCTTTCAGTCCCACCTTTTCCTCCTCACTTTCAAACCATCCTGCCAAGCACCTGGGTCAGCAGGCTGCCTCACTGCAAGGCAAAAGTTGATTTTCTGGGGTGCTTGCAGGTCTTTCAGTCCCACCTTTTCCTCCTCCATCCCTCCCTCCCAGGGGTTGTGGGCTTGCAGGTGAAACTGTGAGACCTTCGTTGCTGTCAGGGCATCAGAGGATTGCAATTTGAAATGTGATCTTTTCCTTCCTGCAGTGATACTTGTATATCAGTTTCCTGGATGGGTTTGTTTCTCTCACTTAGGTTTAGTTACTCGTTTTATCTTTACCTGTTCCTCAACAGATTCTATCTCCATCCAAATTTTTTTTTTAAAATCTTATTTTGAAAATCTCTGTCTGTGCATCCCCAGGGTGGCTTTTTCCAGGATCTGTTCCCCTTTATTGAACAGCTGCCAGCTGTGGCACCTGCCTGATGTGCCACCCTCCATCACAGGCACCGAGGAAGCAAAGCCAGGCTGTTCCTGCAGCCTGCATCTGGGCATTTCCTTGCTCCTAGGTGTTGGCTTTCGCAGCTTTTCTGGTTTTTGTGCCGGAGTTTGTGCTCCGTGCAGCCCTGCAGGAGGGTTCTGGAGAGCAGGATGTGTCACTGTGGCGTTCCTGCCAGGTGAGATGGAGCAGAAGGCACAGTGGAGCTGATGTGCTGCCAGCTGCTCAGTCTGGACAACAACCAGGTGAAAGTTGGGTTTACAGCCGTGCTCTTCCCTCTGTCCCTGTCCTGTGTGGAGCAGGAATGAGCGGGGCTGGGCCAGGAGCCTGCTCATTTGTGCACAGTCTGACTTGCAGAAAGATTCCCTTCGTGTTTTCCAGCAGGCAGCTCCTTCTGCAGTGAGCTGAATGGATGCACATGTGGCACTTCCTTATCCTCTTGAGATAATCTGCTTCCAGGTTTGCTCTCAGCAGTTCTGAGGATGCCTCCTGTCAGCAGTGTGCTGCTTTTTTTTTGTTGCCCTTGCAGGATGGAGTGGCTTGGGGTTGAGCTGACACCGGGTGACGCTCACATCTGGATCCCCATGTTTGTTCCTGCAAGTTTGGTGGTTTTAACTGGTTTGGTGGAGCTGTGTGCCCATCTCCAGAGGCACGTGCTGCCTGTGAAAGTCCTGGCAGTGTGCAGTGTCTCCTGTGGCAGCAGTCAGCTGCAGGCTGCAGCTCCTGGCATTTCAGCAGGCGCAGAATCTCTGCCCCAGGAGCTGGGAAAGGAGAGGGTATTGAGGATGTAGCCCTGGCAGGAGAACAGTGCTGGCAAACCTTGTGCTGCCTGAGTTGGGGCAGCCTGCCTGAACCCCGAGCTGCTCAGAGCAGTGGCACAGAAATGAGCTGACGCCTGTGGCAGCAGTCACCTGCAGGCTGCAGCTCCTGGCGTTTCAGCAGGCGCAGCATCTCTGCCCCCAGGAGCTGGGAAAGGAGAGGTTATTGAGGATGTAGCCCTGGCAGGAGAACAGTGCTGGCAAACCTTGTGCTGCCTGAGTTGGGGCAGCCTGCCTGAACCCCGAGCTGCTCAGAGCAGTGGCACAGAAATGAGCTGAACGTTTCTGAACAGAAAGGAGCTGGGGGTTCACATCTGACTCTGCTGCCCTTCCAGGGCATGGAGAGCCATCCAAGCTGCCCAGGGCTACAGATGCTGCTGCTTTGGACATGAAGGACCAAGGAAAAATGTGTTTTGTGGGGGTTTCTTCTCAGAGAGGCTGGGCAGGGGCACTGTGTCAGCCCACCTGCCCCCAAAGCATCTCCTGCTGGTCCCTGAGCTGTGATCTGGGCTCTGGCAGTGCTGGCAGAGAGCAGGGTCAGACCTCATCCTCCTGGAGAGGGCCTGGGAGGAGCCACCCCGGGGAAACCACCCGGGAAAAATTCACAGAAGCTGACCAAAGTCTCCCTTCTGTGTCAGTGTTTGCTCTGGGTTCAGCACCTTTGGTGCTGCATCCATGGTGCTTCTCATTTGCCATGTGAGATCAGAGCACAGCGAGGAAAACCACTGCAACAAAGAGAACTAAAAAAAGCCAAGTTATATAAAATAAAGTTCCTTTGCTCTCTGTCTGTTGTGGAAGATTGTCATGGAAACATTTTTTTTTTTTTCAGAGAATAAATTCGTTTTCTGTGAATAATGTCCACAGAGCTGAGGAAGAGAGCGCGTATTATTTATGTAGAAAATCTTCACTGGAGACACCTTTTTCCTGGCTCCTGACAGTTGTAAATGTTTTATCTGCTGTGTTCTACATCACTACAAAGGAGGGTATTACCTGGGCCTCAAGAGCAGGGGCTCAGGGGATGGGCTTGTTGGTTTTTTCTCTTCCCTAAAGCCAGAGAGCTGAGTTGGCATTAAATCAGGGGCGCTTGGCCTTCCTTAACTCAGGGGTTTTTAATGGGAAACACACCCCACGAGCAGGGAGATGGGAAGATGTTGGCTGCCAGGTTAGGAGGGTGAGTTATGGCTCATTTTCTCTGAGCAAAGTCTGCTGCTCCCACCTTGAGTTTAGAGCTTTCCTGCAGTGTTTTGTCCTGTCACTCTTACCTTAGGAACGGGTGTCAAAAAGCTCTTTTTTTGAGAAAACAGGGAGATTTCTGCAAGGCAAACCCATCTGTCCCAGGCACTTGGAGACAAAACTGCTCCTTGCAGGAAATGTCTCCGGCCTGGAGGCCGGTTTTGACAGGGATCTGCAAGGATTTCTCCTGGAAGCTCTCCGTGCATCCTCGTGGATGTCTGTGCCTGGCTTTCTGCCACCACTGCTTCCATCAGCCTCTGCATAATCTCTCTTGACTCGAGCAGATATCCTGAGAGGCCGGGGAGGTAGAAATGTGCAGCTCTCCCTCAGGGCTGCCCCATTCCTCAGCTGGCCAGGAGGGCACTGGAAGGTTGCTGGGAGTGATTTCTTTCTGCCACAGGCCAGACAGGTCCCCAGCGTGACCCCCCCAGGATAAGCCACAAGCCAAGTTCCTCCCCATGGACGAGGCTCCTGCTCCCCAGGCAGTCTCTGGAATCTGTGCCTGGTGCAGATGCTGCTGCTTTGGACATGTAGGACCAAGGAAAAACGTGTTTTATGGGGGTTTCTTTTCAGAGAGGCTGGTCAGGATATGTCTGTCTGTCCCTGTTTGGACAAGGAGGAGCAGAAGATGAGAGGGAAAGGCTCTATGGAAACAGGGAAGGATAATCACCATTGCCCGTGGAACATGGCACAGAGCTCCCCATGAATGTGATGTGAGGTGACAAAATGTTGAAGAGGAGCAGCCTGAGTTTGCCCAATTTACCTTTTGGGATGTGCATTTTCATTTTGTTCAAGAGCTTTCTCTTATCAGAAATCTCTCCCCCATGCAGGTGCTTGCAGGAAATCATCAAGTCAGTGCTTGGCATTCCCTTAATTAAACATTTTGAGCTTCAGTCAGTACAGCTAACAGCTCTAGGACCTCAGACTGTTCTGAAGCTCTTCTCAGAACTCTTTCCAAAACTTCAGCATAATTTTTAATTACTGGATACACCGGAAGTGGATAGAGCACCCTAATAATAGCCCCCAGTGCCTTGGACAGGTGTGATTAATACCTTCCCTTACCTACCAGACACATCCTGCTTATGCTTTTGGGGATTATGTTTCAGTTGGCTGTGGCACCCAGAGGCTTTAGGTTCATTTGCTTATCTGAAGTCCTCCTGAGTCCCTTTCTACCCCTTTCTGTCGTGTTTGGGCTGCAGGGAATTGGTGGGATGCTGTTTTCATCCCCTGGCAATCGGATTCTTTCCCTCCAGGCTAGCAGGACTCCGAAGCACATGAGTGAATGTACTCAGAGCTGGAGGAGTTTCTGTGTCTCCAGGGGCTGATTCCCACCTTTCCTGGCTGGCTCTGCCTGCTGGGACATTTGTCCTGCCTCGTCTGCAGCAGCTGGGCTCGTGCACTGCTGCACCCCAAACTCTTGGCTTAAAAGAAAATATCTCAGCAGCAGTGACTCCTCCCTGCCTTTCCTGATTGCTGATTTTACTACAGCCAGAGCAGATGCTGAAACACCCTTTTCTGCAGTGCTTTATTTCCTAAGATGCTGGAACTTGCTGTATAAAAAAACCCCCACATTCCTTTACTGCTCTGTAAAATTTGCTAAGCTGTAGCAGTTAGAGAAAAGAATAAACTCTACCCAGAGAATGAAATTGGCATTTTCTAGTCCTTGGATTCGGTTGTGATGAACAACTTGTTCTGTGCCTGGCTGGGTGATTGCCCACAGTGAGATGTCCTTGGAGGGGTTGATTTTGGGACTGTGCTGACAATTGTGCAGGCTCCAGAGTTAGGTCTGTTTAGTGTCATTTGAATTGGCCACCCAAAATCACCAGCTGCTTTTGAAAAGGGAGCTCAGATTCTTGTGGTGAGAACAGTGGTAAACACAAAGCGAACTGCAAGTGAAGCCAGACAGCTATGGCTGGAAATAAGAGAGGAAAGAAACTGGATTTATTGCTGCCTTGGGCAGCAATGCAAGCCCAAGAAGAAGAGCAAAACAGAAAAAAGCTGGAGATGGACTTGCAGCACTGATGGCTGCAAAATATCCCCGTGGTCTGGCTCTTTGTGTCATTCTCCTGGCTGAGGTCAAACTGGGCAGTAAAGGTTTGTGATTTGGGTGCAGAAGCCCAAGTTTGTGATTTGGGTGCAGAAGCCCCAGTTCTCTTTGCCTGTGCCCCAAGCTGCAGCTCTGAGCTGCCTTGGCATGGGCAGGATGCTCCGGGTCCTGGCACCATGGCAGGCAGCTCTGCCAGAAGGAGACCCTGGGGGAAAAAAATAAAGGAAAAAAGAGGAGGAAAAAGGCAGGGGGCTGTCCCTCCAACAGTGAAATAGTCCCTCTGACAGCTGGAGTTGCTTCTCTGGTGCTCTGCTGGTCTCCTGGCCAAATCCCTGGGTTCTTTTTCCAGCCAGTTCCTCTCAGCTGAGCTGAGCTCCCTCTGGCAGGAGCTGCCTCCCTCTCCGGCTGAGAGCTCGCAGGAGGGAGCAAGCCAAGCTGCTGGGTGAGTGGGGAGAGCTCTTCCAAAGCCCTCCAAATGTCACACCCGGTTTTGCAAGGCCATCCCCTGTTCTCTGCAGGGTTAAACCTGTCAGAACATTATCAGCCGAGCTGGGGCCACTGCATGGAAGTGCTCCTGCAGTTGTTTTTGCAGGAATCTGACCTGGGCACTGCTCAGGAGCTCAGAGACTGAGGGAAGCAGCTGTGCTGCAGAGCTGGACTGGCCTCTGGGCAAGCAGATCCCTGCAGGAGCACGGCTGGGGTTTTCCCAGGTGTTGCTTGGATGGCTTGGACTTCTTCTCGCCGGGCACCCGGAGGTTCCTCCTGCCCCCAGCAGCAGGTCTGGGGAGCTGCCCAGCAGGAGCTGCTGCCTCCTGCATGGCCACAGGGATGGGGACACCCCCAGGACGAGTGTGACCCCCTTCCCTGCCTCGTGGCAGCTCCACACTGCTGACAGAGGGCATGCAAGAGGTGTCATCTCTGCTGGCAGCAGCTCCCAGATCTCTCCAGGCAGCGTTTGGTCCCCGAAGCTGTCTCTTCCCAGGTTTATTTTTTCCCCCGGGGGCCTTGCTGTGAGTGTTTCTGTGCAGTTTGGTGGCAGGCAGCTCCAGCCTCCCCAGCAGGAGCTGGCAGTGTCCCCGTGCCCGTGCCTGGGGGACACGTGCTGCTCCCTGCCTGGGCACACGTGGAGTGCTGGCCCTGCCCTAGCCCAGGCTCCTGCAGGCTCTAGCCCAGCCTGGAGGGCTTTTTGGAGAGGAGCAGCAGTTGCTCATCTGATGTGTCACAGCAGAACCTTCAGGAAAGTAATTCATTCCAACAGTGTAATTCTAGGACTCAGGAACCAAAAATATGGGCTATTACTCATCTTTGTATCTCATAACACAGAATAACCTGAGCCATTTATCTATTTACACAGCAGAGCTTTAGCCAAAAGCAGAATGTCAAGAGCCACTGTTGCTACATATTGAGAGTAATTGCTTGTTTTATTATTTATTTTTTTATTTCTGTGCCAGTGTTGGCCAGGAACTCAAGTCAGGAGACTTGAGTTAGGCATGATGCAGAGACAAAGAGCCCCTCCTTGGAGCTTGGGAGAGCAGAGCTGAGTAATTGGCATGTCTTGAGTGGGCTGTGAAAGCCCCAGTGTTTGTTTGATGATTACCCAACATCTACAGTATTTTCTCTCCCAAATGCTCTTCCCCTTCTGCATGAATGAAATTTCCAGGTGCTTGCACACACATCCACCCTGCACAGGAGGCTCTGTGTGTGAAGTGTGTCTGGGCACATTTGCTCCTCTCCTCCCTTGCTCTGCCTGTGGATGAGCTCAAAATCAGGGATATTCAGCTCTGTCAGCCCTGGGGTTCCTCTGTGCAGAGCTGGATCCCTAGAACAGGGTATTGCTGCAGCAAATCTGCTGTTCCCACCTCGGCCAGCTCTGCAGGGGGATCTCTTGGACCTGAGGGAAGGGGGAAAGGTGGCTCAGAGCTGGTGCTGGGATTGTTGGGGTGCTTGCCAAGGTACCTGTCCAAATGAGGGGAAAAGTTTGACCTTAAGGCACAGAAAGCTGATTCTGGGTGGCCATGGAGGAGTCCTCCATGGCTGGCTCTGTGTGCAGGGGGTTCTGCACCTCCTGCAGCACACGTGGACATTATAATGTGCTTTTTCCTGCCAGTGAATTAGGGGTGCCTTGCAATGTGAATAATAGATTGCTGCTCCGTACTGCTGCCACTCCATGAAGCAGTTTTGTACCTTGCAGCTGTGATAAATGCCAGCTTTTAATTTATTTTTAAACTTTCGCAGAGATTTTGTTGTGCTGCCAGCTGTACAGTGTGCTGTCTCGTGTTTGTGTGACCTGTGAATCTGTTTGTCCTCACCAGAGTGACTCCTCTTTGCTGTCTAAACACTCCATGCGAGCCTCTGTGCTCAGTCCCATCTCATTAGCTGAAAGAATGTACTAATTTAAGTCTGTTTCCTTGGTGAATCACCTGGGGCTCTCACAAGGGCTGAAATCCAGCTCTGGTTTACCTGGTGTTTTGTCTGATGGATAAATGATGTCTCTCCAAAGTGAGTAGTCAGCAGTGCAGCTGCCAGGTGCTCCTGGTGCAGAGAGAGGGGAGGTGCAGGTGACCCTGAGCACTTCCAGGGATCCAGGGACAGCCACATCCACTCTGGGCAACCTGTGCCAGGGCCTCAGCACCCTCACAGCCAGGAATTCCTTCCCAATATCCCACCTAGCCCTTCCCTCTGGCATTTTGAAGCCATTCCCCTTGCCCTTGTCCCAGGCTCCCACGAGAGAGAAAAAGCAGAAGAAAGAAATGTGCCAGCATGGTTTTGTTTTTCACAGTACCTTTTTATGCAAATCATGCAAAGCCACCACTTGACTGTAGTTTAAGGAGATTGTAATGAGAGGATACCATCTCCAGTCGTGTGTTGGAAGCCAGGAAAAGCCAAAAACAATGCTTAGAAGTTGTAAACACCAGCCTGGAGGCTTTCTGAGTAAGCAGCTGCAATGAATGCCCAGCCTGAAGCTGTCAAGTGTTCGTGGGTGGTTAGTGGGACTGTCCCCTCTCCTTTGCTCCTGCTTTCCCTGCAGGGATTTTGGGCTGTCATTGTGCAAGGAAGTGAAGGATGGAGCAGTCAGTGGGGTTGGAGGAGCAGCTCCTCTTCCTCTGCCCAGCGTGCCAGCTGGGAGGGGACACCCTTGTGACTCCTGGGTGTTTCTAATGGCTGTTTATGCAGGCTGTGGCAGCTAACAGCCCCGTGCCCTGCTCCCTCCTCAGGTGGCAGTGAAAGTGATTGACAAGAAGAGGGCCAAGAAGGACACCTACGTCACCAAGAACCTGCGGCGCGAGGGGCAGATCCAGCAGATGATCCGCCACCCCAACATCGCCCAGCTGCTGGACATCCTGGAGACTGAGAACAGCTACTACCTGGTCATGGAGCTGTGCCCTGGCGGCAACCTCATGCACAAGATCTACGAGAAGAAGAGGCTGGAGGAGCACGAGGCCCGCAAGTACATCCGGCAGCTCATCCTGGCCGTGGAGCACCTGCACCGCGCCGGGGTCGTGCACAGGTGAGCTGGGAGAGCCCCTGGAGCTGCTGTCAGCTCCTCTCGGCGCTGCTGTGGGAGTTCCTTGTGCTCCCGAGAGCCTGGGGGCTGCCCCTGGTGCTGGGGTTTGGATGCTGTTCCCTTGGGTGGTGTTAGGCTGTACCTGCAGAGAGTGTCAGCAGCTCCTCAAAGGCAGCAGCTCCAGCATCCTCATGGATCCCTTCCAGCCCAGGGATCATCCAGCCCTGCTCAGGACACCCCAAAAATCCCCCCCTGTGCCTGCCAGCATTTCCCAGAGTTCTGGGCAGAGCTGGGGGAAGCCACACGGCCCAGAGTGCCACAGGACTCCTCATGTGGCAGCTGCTGTTTGACGTGTTGCCTTTGATAACAATATTGATTTGAAGCATTTTCCAGCCACTCCTTGAGCTCTGTGCATGAGCAGGATGCGTGTCCATCTCCTGTGCAGCTGGGAGCTCACCTGGGCTCCAGGGGGAGCAGGAGAAGCTGACAGAGAGGAGTAAAGAGTTCCTGAAGCCCCCGAGCAGCAGTGGGGAGGGTGCAGGTGGAGATGCCACGTGTGACTGCCTGTCCCTGCACCTTTCTCCTCTCTGTGCTCTCTGCTGCCATGGAGACAGGAGGGCGGTGGGCTGGCTGGACCTTTGGAGCCAGCATCTCTGCTCTCCCGTTCCTAGGTGTATTTTTAGGGAGCTGTGCTAAGAAGGAGGCTCTGCTTTCTAAATTTGGGCCAGCTGGTGTTAAGTCTGGACTCCCACACAGTTCCCATATGATGCTGAGCAAGTTGTGTGGGCCCCATCCATCCTCCTGGGCTCTGTGGGCACGCTGCAGGAGCCAGACATCTGAATGCTTTTCAGGATCTGCCTCTGCAGCTCCTGGGCTCCTCTGGCTGCTCGGGGAGCTGCCCACAGCCAGCCCCTCCCTCCAGCTGTGCCCAGCTGTGTGCTGAGCTGCCCACCGCTGTGCAGCGTGGGCGCAGCTGCCTGCCTGGAGCTCCGTGTGCTCTGAAAGCTGCTTTTTCCCCGTCCTGGGTCTCTGTGTGCTCCCTGTGATCCATCAGGGATAATGCCATGAGCACAGGCTGCCTCTGCTCTCACCTCCAGCTGCATTTCAGGTGCCACTGTAGCAGAAATATTTGAGCAGCCACCGGGCTCTCTGTCAGCCTCAGAACTGCTGATCTCTTTAAATTATTAAGCCCACAGCTTGAGGCAGGGACAAGGAAGGAGTTTGCTTGCTGCTTTCAGGGATCAGTTGACACCCAGTATTTAAAGAGAGGCAGAGATAAAGGAAATAAATCAAGTTTCTGAGATGGGCAGAGGAAAACAAGGCAGGAACAGATGAACATGTTTTAAGAGCAGGATTGGGTTAGCAGCAGCAGTAATTCTTCTCCCTGCAAAATTCACCCTCTGCACAGTGGCCAAGGCACTTACAGGGGGCTGGCAGCCTTGGCTTTGCTCCTGTTCTCTTTCAGAGAGGACTCAAACCCACATTCTGTACAAAAATAGCCCGTTCCCTAAGCACAGGCTGGAATCAACAGGCTGTTGTGGTGAGAAGGAGGCAAGGCTTTGGGGCCAGGGAGAGAGAGCCTGGGTGCCTGTGTGGATGCTGAGTTCCCCTGTGGATGCTGAGTTCCCGAGTGGATCCTGAGTTCCCCTGTGTGATCTGGGCTTCTTCTCCTGCCTCTCCTTGAGCAAGTGAGGGAGGAAAATTAACAATAACCTCAGGAGTTGTCCTTCAGCATCTCAGGCCTCTGACTGTGGCAGCTCTAAACACAGGCTGCTCAATCAGCTACTGAGGGAGGGAGAAAATAGTGCAGGAGTCTGATTCATTCTCTGCCTGGCTGCAGTGGCAGTGTTCTCTTGTTGTTGTTGTTGTTATTTTTATTTTTGCAGCAGGTAAAAATACCAGCACTTCCCTGTGCCTGGTGATGCGGGGGTGCTGGGCTTGGCCACGTGTGGAGCAAACTGCAGCATCCCCAGCCAGAAAAGGGGCTGCTGCTCGTGCCTCCAAATGCTTCCCACGGAACGGGGCAGGGCCCTGGAAAGCCTTTTGCTGGCTTTTTTTATTTTATTGCAAAGCAAATAAAATTTCATCCTGGGCTGAAAAAGCCCCGATGGAATGAGAGTTCCATGAAATTTGCCTGTGTTATTGGTATTTTGTTGCAAAGCAAAGCAATCATGGGTTTTGTCAGCATTATTTGGGGAATGGTGTGGATGGCTTAACCTGTGGGGTGAAAAAGCCCCGATGGAATGAGAGTTCCATGAAATTTGCCTGTGTTATTGGATGGGTGCTGCTCAGAAAGCTGCATGGCTTACACCCCAGAGGAGCTCTCAGATCACTGCTCTTTGGACCAGGGCAGGCACCCACAATTCAGTGGAAATGCTTTTGGTAAGGGGCACTGATGTGTGAGCAGCCAAAAATTAAAGAACTCCCAAGAAACCTTGCTTTTATTTAGAGGTGTAAAAATACCCCCCCAAACTAATTTTTGACTGCGTAGATGTATTTTAAAGTTCTAAATATGTCATCTGCTGAGGTGGGTGAAGTCTGCAAGCTCCAGAGTGCAGAAGCTGCTGCATCTTTGGAGAGGGGTGCCCAGGGTTCAGAGCTCACTGAAAGCAAAATGCCACTCTTCTATTTATAATTCCATGCTATCATTTGGGTTGCTTTCCCTCTATCAGGAGAGCTGCTAAAAATACGCTTGCAACGAGCTCAGCTGTGAATCAGGTAGGAATATTTATCTTTTCCTCTGCCAGAGGAAAACAGAACCAAATGGCAGGGTCTGGTGAAGCTTTCTCTTGGCAGAGGGGTGTTTACACAGGTCCCCGTGCTGTCAGAAAGCAGCGTGAGCAATGAGCCCTCTGGGAGCACAGAGACAGCAGGGAAAATGAAGTGAAAGCCTTGGTGCTTGCCTCTGCATCCCACAGGAAATTCTCAGCCACCCTTTTAAGTCGTTTGAACAAAACTCAGCCCCATTCAGTGCAATTACTGTCAGGTTGTCAGAGAGAAGCGTTGCATGGTGTGCTGGTGGCAGAGCTGGCTTGCTGCATTCCCCTCTTCCTGCCCCCCTGGCAGCAGATTTTGCCTTCCACTGCCATTTGGTGATGAGAAGCAGGTCGGGAGCTTGAAGGAGATGAAAACCCTTCAAACTGTGGGCAGAGTTAGGGGATGCCACGCACTGCAGTTTGCTCAGAGTGCCACGGGGTTCCTGGTTTGGGACCTGCTGTTTGACATGCTGGCTTTGATAACTTGCAGCCTTTAATTGCCAGTGCCAGCAGTCTGCCTGCTGCTGCTGCAATATTTATGACAGATCCTGCTCTGCAGAGCAAACTCTCCTTTTGAAGCACAGAGCTGGTTCCTTCTCTACTTTATCTCAGATCTCTTTGGCCATTCTCCCTTGGAGGGCTCTGGTGTAACAAAATAAACATGATTTTAGTGAGGACAGTGGGCCAGATCCCTCTCTTACAGAGGCAGCCACGTGGAATCCAGTGGCAGAAGAGCTGGGATCAATAATATTTTGATATCAAAGCCTTTGGTACATAAATGTGGTGATGAACCCGAATCTCTGCAGCCTCTCCAGCTCTTGCACAAGGCTTAGCCTTGAGGTTTGATGGCTAAGAAGTGATTTTCTGTGATTAAAAATAAGATTCAGGAGAGAGCAGCCAGCCACTGCTGCTGTGCAGCTGCTTGCTGGTGAAACCTTCCTTCTCATCCTTCCTCCCCCAGACCAGAAACAAAGTGTGAAATGCAAAACTTCCCTTTTGCAGTGGAATGAACTGCTGTGGCAGCAGCTGATGGGGTCACTTGCTCCAGTGTTCCCCTCTGGGGCCACTTGGGGTTTCCAGGGTGGTCCAGAGAGATAAACAGCCCCAAGGACAGCAGGACAAACTCCCAAAGGAGCTCAGCCCACAGAGATGGTGTATTTTAAATCCAGGGAATGCCAACTGTGTGCTGCCAGCTCCACGAGCTGAGGAGACAGAAATATCTGCTGTGGGAATGCAGCCTGGCCTGCCTTGCCTTCATTATTCCCAGATTTGACTGATTTGTCCCCTAGTTAGACACTCCCAGCAGCAGGGAACCGATCCCTTAGGCAGAGGTGGCACTTCTTGTTCCTTTTGCCTTTCATGCCTGAGACTGTATGTAAGTTTTTCAGCAATGAATGTTGAGAATTGGCTTATGGGGGAAAACCCAGAAATAATTCTGTAGTCATGGGGGGATATTAGTTAGTTAGTTTGTTTGTTTTTTGGGGTTTTTTGTTGTTTGGTTGGTTGGTTTTTTGTTTGTTTGGGTTTTTGTTGGATATTTTTGGGGTTTTTTTTGTTTCTTTGGGGTTTTTTGTTTGTTTTCATTTGGTAGGGTTTTTTTGTTTTGTTTTGTTTGTCTGGGTTTTTTGTTTGTTTGTTTTTTGTTTTGTTTTATTTTCATTTGGTAGGGTTTTTTGTTTTGTTTTGTTTGTTGGGGTTTTTTTTTGTTGTTGTTTTTTTTTTTTTTTGTGGAGTTTTTGTTTTGTTGGTTTTGTTTTTTTCTTTTTTATTTTTTGAGGAGCCATGGCAGTAAAGGAACCAGATCAGATTTACTTCAGGGAGGGAAACTGAAAGTGCCCAGAGTTCCTGCTTTGTTGCAGGGAAAAAGAAACACCATTGCCCCCAAAAGTGTTTGGAGACCTGCATTTCATGCAGTGTGGGATAAAGGGTTTGGGACATTAAAAGCAAGGTGAAGGAACCAGATCAGATTTACTTCAGGGAGGGAAACTGAAAGTGCCCAGAGTTCCTGCTTTGTTGCAGGGAAAAAGAAACACCATTGCCCCCAAAAGTGTTTGGAGACCTGCATTTCATGCAGTGTGGGATAAAGGGTTTGGGACATTAAAAGCAAGTAAGACACTCAGTGAAAGTTGGTGAAGGGTCTAGGAGCAACTCAGGTGAGCCTCCTTTTGTAAAAGACAAAGTTTATATTGGACAGAACTGACTTACAAAGGCATTTGGGATGTTCAGGGAGATGGGTCCCGCAGCAGGAGTGCAGCTGGGCTCTGCCACCACACAGAGAGCTGTGGCAAAGCTCCTGGTGGTGCTCCAAAAATGAGAGTTTTCCTGTTGGGGTGGGCAGAAGCTGTGGTGCATATGGCCCATTAGATCAGTTACCACTCTGGCAGATCTGCTGGGAACAGACAGATGGGTAAACAGCTTTACCCAGGCCTGACTGCACTCTGTGCTCAGGCAATATTTACTTTTCTATCTTTTTCCTCTGATGGCTTTAAGATGCCCTGGAATATTTACCTTTTGTTTCTTTACCTTGACTCCTTTAAAATATCCTTTCTGGTGTTTTGGTTAGCCCCCCTGTCACTCATTTGTTATTCTGATTGCCTGGATGTCTTTCCTCCTTAACTTGCAGCTTGCTTTTTTCCCCTTTCCTTACCTTTAAAGTCTTGCTTCTTCTTAGCTAACATTTCATATATTCAGAGCTTCCAAATGCTCTTTCTCTTTGCTCTGAGGTGCTGTACTGAGCACTGCAGTGCTTCTGTTGATTCCAGTTTAATTTGGGGTTTAGAGGTGGTGATGGGGTTTGTTTTGCACTTTTTTGTCTTTCCCAGACTGTTTTTTTTTTTAAGTCTCTGCTGTTCAGCTCCCAGCCCTGCTATTTTCCTGGATCCCAATGAGATGGTTTGTGAGAAGCTCCACCTGCAAGCAGTGAGGATGGGAGGGGTGAAGCACTGAGCCCGTTTTAGGCAGGAGAGGGAAGCAGGAGGGGGTTGAGTTGATCCCAGTCCATCTGGCAGGGCAGGCTGTCCCTGGATTGAGCCCTTCCTCAGCAGCCCTGCTTGCCCTGCCAGGGAAGTGCCTTGTGGAGGATGTGCAGGAAGCCCTGGGACACTGCCAGGGCAGGGAATGGAATCACAGAGGGGTTGGAATGGAATCTCAGAGGGGTTTGAGTTGGGAGGACCCTTAAATCCCACCCAGTGCCACCCCTACCGTGGCAGGAACACCTTCCACTGCCCCAGGCTGCTCCAAGCCCTGTCTAACCTGGCCTTGGACATTACAGGGATCCAGAGGCAGCCCCAGCTGCTCTGGGCACCCTCTGCCAGGGCCTGCCCACCCTGACAGGGAACAATTCCTTCCCAAAATCCCATCTGACCGTGTTCTCTTTCTCTTTGAAGCCATTCCCCCTCCACATCCAGCAGCTCCAGGTCCTCCTGCTGTTGGACCCTGGGGCAGCTCTGCAGGTGGGGTCTGTCCTCAGAGGGGCAGAACCCCCCTGACCTTCTGCCCTTCATGCAGAAAATCCCTCCTGTGCAGCTCCTGATCAAGCGAGGGTCATCCTGCCCACTCCTCTGTGCTTGTTTGAAACCCAGCCTGGGCAGAAAATGAAACAAAGAGGAACATTTTGGAAAAGGCTCCCAGTCTTCCTTTCACAGGAGATCCCTCCTTGTGGAAGTGCTTGGCTTGCTTTGGTTGGGCTCCTTGTCTTGTTTTATTAAGGCTGATATCTCCATCTGGGATGGAGGTGTCTTTCATCACTTAGAAAGGCAAAACACCACGGTGTCACTGACTTCCCATGATTAGAGCTGATGGCTTTATTATCCAGATTTTTCCCTTTTTTTTCTGCTGGGAGAAGCATCTCTGTGGATATCCCAGCGTGCTGATTGCTCCAAATATTTCCAGTCTGGATGGGGGCAGAAAATCAGTGTGGTGAAGTCTGCTACACAACGAGCTGTGCAGCAACCAAAATTAGGTTTTTCACACTGTGCTTAATGCTCAGGCTGCACAGCTTGGGCTTTTGGGGTGATTTTCTGGGTGGCATTGGACAAACCATCCCTCAGCCTTGGATTTGACCTGTGGAGTGTGGGAATGGCTGTGGTGTATGGGAATAGCTATGGGGACCATCTCTGCCAGGAGTTTGGGTGCTCACAGCAGCCTGGTTCTGGTCTCTCCTGTGGACACAGGACATTTGACTCCTCAAATCTCAGGTTTATCCCTCAGCTGGGGCCTTTGGCTGAGAGGAGCAAGGAGAAATCGACCTCCAGTTCCCAAAACATGCTTGAAATGTTTCCAGCTTGTAAGTTTTCTGTAAACTTCCAGTGCTTAAGGAACTCGAGGAGCCTGGTTAATTACAGGATGTACTGACAAGTGCTTGTAATGTCACTTTGTGCCTGAAGAATAGGTGGGAAGCAGAGTGTGAAAGCACTGTTAATTTTGGGCAGGATGCATGGGGCTTTCTGCTTTCACGGTGGAACTGTGTGTGCTGCTTTCATTGTACATTTGATTATAGACAAGCCCTGTTCATACCCTGATGAGAGCCAGGCAAAGCTGCTTCATTATTTTGGAGACTGACTCAAAATATTTTCTTTCTTTCAGAGACTTGAAGATAGAAAATCTGTTGCTAGATGAAGACAACAATATCAAGCTTATTGGTATGGAACCAGTTTGGCAATTCCAGTAATTCAAATTGTTGGTTTTATAAAGAGAGTTTTTGAGGCTTCATAATCCCCCATGTGACAACTGCTAATGTTGCTGCAGAGAGGAGCTGAGAGAGTATAGATAGCAATCAAGCTGTTCCTGACAGCATTTTGTGAAAAAAAAAATGATCCAAATAATTCAGATTTAACTGGGTATGGGAATGATCCTACATCTTAAACCCACATCTTTCATACTCAAATCGGGAGCTCGGGAAAGAATTTAAGAATTGACACCAGAGAAGTGGTTGATTTTATTATCATGATCATTTCTTATTTGCTAGGGGCTGGATTCTGCCCCCGTGAACATATGCTTCCACTGAAGTCAGTGGGAGTTGCACACATTTTTAGCAGCTGGCAAAATGTGGTCCTATATTTGTATTTGTTAAATTTGCTTCCAGCACCCAGGACAAAATTGGTTTAGAGGGCTGTTAAAGAATAAAAAAGATCAACGGTGGAGCCTGGATTGTGTTTAGGTATCAGTTGTCTGTGGTGCTTGATTCATTCAAGCTGTGCAGGCATTTCAGATTAATCACTGCTGGGGATAGTCTCTCACTGCCTTGCATAACTCCCATTAATGTTAATGTGGGCATTGAAGAGAAAATATTCCTTTCATGAAAGAAGTGCCAAACATCTGTTTGTGTTTCTTGCCCTGCCTACACTGCTGCCAGCAGCAGTGTCTGTGGCTGCAGGCTTAAAAAACTCAACTGGCTCTCCTCAAAAAGTTCCATGGGCTGAGAAGTGGTGAGGAAAGCACTTGGCATTCAAACAGCCAGGTCAGATGGACACTCTCTGTGACTCTGCAGTGCCTGCATTCCCAGCAAACAGGGGGAGGATGATTAGTGAAATCTGAAATACCCAGGTCTCACTTTGGGAATTCAGGTTTGGAAAAGCCACCCCGACTTCCAGGGGTTGCTGTGCAGCAAATCAACCTTCTGGCAAGATAAGAGCAGAGAGAGCTCTGTGTTGCCTCACTGAGGGTCAGGGGGCACTGAGAAGTGGCCATGAATCATTCACCAGGGCTGATGGATAGCACCCCTCATCCTGATCTAGCAGATAAGCCAGACCAGATGGAACTCCACCAACATCTGATGGATTGTGGGAGCTCACATCACTTCCCTGTCGCTGGGTGTCTGGTTAGAGCTTGACATCCAAACCAAGCCCTTCCCAGATGATGCATGTGCAGTTACAACCCAGGTGCCAAAGAAAATGACTCCAGGCCTGTTCCTGCAGTTTGCCTTGGCTTCAGGGAAGAGGAGGGGGAAGGATAGAGGAAAGAGGTTTGGAGTTCCACAGCCTCAGTGAATTGTTCTCAGCTCTACAGCCTGATGTCCAGGCAAGGCAGATTGCAGGCAGTGTGTGTGCTCAAACAAAGCAATTCAATCCCACCACCCAACTGGGGGGGTTGTAGCAAAAGAAAGGTTGCAATATTTGGTGCAGCCTGCCTCACTAGAAATGATCACATCGCATAATCCTTCCCAGGAAGGTTCTTCAGGAATGAGGAACGCGTTTGGAGGGATTAAAGTGCTACAAAGCCATCTCACCTTATCTACTGTGGGACGAGCTTGGTCTCTGGGATTTCTACAGCAGCAGACAGGAGTAGCTAATGAAAATAAAAATGTTGTTCTTGTAAGAGCTGTGCAAGGAAGACCAGAGGGTGAAGTGAAGGTTGAAGATGGGGTATTGAAGTCACTGCTTGTTCCTGCACTTCAGGGAGACCTGGGTGCCTTGAGCCCTCAGCTGCTCCCAGGGCACCTTGGATTTGTTCCTCTTTTTGCCTACCTGACAAGGTGGTTTAGAGCCTGCTCTTAGATATTCTTCTTGGGAGAATTCCCTTTTGGCAGTCTGTTAATCAGATTGAAGGACATCAGGGCTGGAAGGAACTCACTCCCTGTTGTCTCCCAGCCCACGTGGCGGGTATCACAGAGCACGCAGAGTTCCTGATGGGACACCCAGCTCTGCTGAGCCCTGTGGGGCTCTGCTGCTCCAGGAGCTGGTGTTTGACAGCTCCTCCCCTGTGCTGACTGGCAGAGCTGCAGGGATGGCCCTGCACCCACAGCTTGGTGTGGATTCCCTGGAGGTGCTGAGGAGGAGCAGTGATGCTTCATGGCACAGCAGCGGGGGTGGTGGAGCTCCCATGTGAAAGGATTTGCTTTGGGAAACCAGGTGTGGCCTTTGATCCGAGTTCTGTCGTTTGCTGGGCTCCTACAAAGGCAGAGGCAGGCAGTGGCAGTGAGGTTATCAGTGCTGGTGGTCACAGTGTTCTCCTCGAGATCAGCAGTGCATCCTTAACAGAAACAGCAAAAGCCACGCTGTGATCACCATGTGCTGACAGTGTTGATAGCAATATCCTCATCTCCATGGCTATGTCCCCAGCATGCTTCCATTTGCACACATTCTGCATTCCAGCAGGGAAAACAAGGCAGAGCAGCTGAAATGAGTGAGCTGAAGCAAGTGAACAAGGGGCTGACAAGTGAAGCAAATAAGAGAATGAAAACTGATAGTGGTGAAGGGCTGCTGACTGACCCCAGCACAGAGCACAGCCCTTGTACCCTGTGAGTGTAAAACATCCCAGTGCAGTCATTTGGGGCTGGCATGACACAGCAGGCTAAGGACCAGGAGCAATAGTGTGTGGAGATGGTATTTCCAGGAGTTTTTAAAAGTATTTCACAGCTGACAGAACTCCTCTCAGGCCACAGCTAATGAACACGTTCATTAAGGTAATGGATCCTCTGCAGTATTTGTGGAAGCCCCAGGGATGATTAAGCAGTGCCCAGAGAGAATTGTTTTCCATCAGAGGCAAACTCTCCCTTCAGTTTTGACAGTGTTCTGCAGGAAAACCCCTCTTCAGCTGTGAAAGATGGGATTCCTGTCCCCCTGAGCCTGCCTGGCCCTCAGGGATGCAGGGATGGCCAGATGCAGGGATGAAGTGCAAAGCCACCATTTAGGCACTACCAGCCACTGTGATAATTGCAATTTCTTGTAAGAATTTTTGTATCTTTGCCTGGTTTCATGGGGGAATGAGGCTTGTGTGTCTGCCCTGCTTCTAATCCCTCGAGAAACCCCTCAGATTTCAGCCAAATTTGGTTTTCAGAGGGGTGAAAGCTAAAAGGACAGGTCAGCACTGCAAATTCAGTGCAAATAAGTGTGCAGGTGAGGAAAAGAGCCACAAATTAATGCCTGAGAGAGGATATTGAGGAGCTAATCAGATGTCAGTGTTCTTAGCAGTGGTGGTTTCCAGAGATTCACAGAATATTCTGATTTGGAGAGAGCCACACAAGGACCAACTCTTAAAAAATGGGATTTGTTGTTCCCTGAACCCATGTGAGCCTGCAGCCACACCAGACAGGAGAGAAATTTTGGGAACACCCTTGGGCTGCCTGAGAGCCTTGGCCACACAAGGACCAGCTCTTGATAAATGGGATTTGTTCCCTGAACCCATCTGAGCCTGCAGCCACACCAGACAGGAGGGAAATTTTGGGAACACCCTTGGGCTGCCTGAGAGCCCTTGGGAAACTGCAGCTCCTCCTGCTGAGAGGCTCCCTCTGGTCTCCAGTGCCAGCCTGAGCCAGTCCTTCCTTTTTATTGCCACAAAAAGTGCCAGATACACCCAGGAATACAATAATTCAAGGCAGGATTCAGGGAGAGAGCAGCCAAGCCAAGCCATTTCCCCTTCCTGCTCCGAGATGTCCATGAGCTGAACCCTCTGTGTTTGTGCCTCACCCAGCAGCCCCCCAGCAGATTTTTCCATCTGATGGCTGATTTGCACTCACAATTTGAAGAAATCCCCCTTAACCTTGTCCCCTGCACAGCATCCTGCAGCAGTGTGGCAGCCTGAGGTGGCTCAGGGCCTGGGACCATGCAGCCATGAAATGGAGCTGCTCTGTGTGTGAAATGGAAAATTGGGCATGTTCTAAGGCTCCTCTTATTGTTTGTGGGAACCTCTGGTTGTTTAGCACCTCGTGGAAGCAAATTACATCCAATTTTTGCATGTGGATGAGTTGTTTTTTTTCTCCTCGGGTAGTTCATTGCTTTTGGAAAAAAAGTTGTTCTTTCTTTTTAACTTATGCTTTAGCACAGTTTGACTGTGTCTCTCTTTCATAACTGTGTCTCTGTGCCTTTCACAGACTTTGGATTGAGCAACTGTGCAGGAATTTTGGGTTATTCTGATCCCTTCAGCACCCAGTGTGGGAGCCCAGCATATGCAGCCCCTGAACTTCTGGCAAGGAAGAAGTACGGGCCCAAAATAGACGTTTGGTCCATGTGAGTTCCTTCTCGAGTTTATAATTGTTATTGCAAAGAGCAGGGCCATCTCCAGCTGGATCAGGTGGCTCAGGGCCCTGCTCAGCCTGACCTGAAATGTTCTCAGAGATGGGGCATCAACCCTGCAATAACTGCCAGACATTAAATAGATGAAGTGCAGGCTGTAAAAACTGAATTTTCCCTTGTTCCTGATCGTTTTGGTTTCTTTTCTTGCCTGTTTTCTTTCAGTGGGGTGAACATGTATGCCATGCTGACTGGAACATTGCCCTTCACTGTGGAGCCATTCAGCTTGAGAGCCTTATACCAAAAGATGGTGGACAAAGAGATGAACCCCTTTCCCACCCAGCTCTCCTCAGGTAACGCTGTTCCATGGGATTGTGGCTCCTGACACCACTGCTGACGTGTTGTGCTGGTTGGGAAAAGCTCCTTTCTTTTCATTTTGGCCTCTGCAAGCCCTGCAGGAGTTGCTGTAGCAGAATTCCTTTTGCTTTGACTCCTGGAGAAGCACCAAGTTGTGCTGAATGTGAGAGAAGGAGCAAATCTGTGAAATTCTGCTTTTGCAGAGCAGTTGGTCAGTTTTGCACATCCAGAAGGTTCTAGCCTAGGGAAAGGATGGATGAACAGGTTATTTTGGAATAACTGATTCCTGGGCATTATCATGACTGGGGTTGAGTGACAAACTGCCTCAAATGATCTCACATTTATTATGGAATAATTGCATGCACTCAGAAAGTTATTTTGGGACAGCCACCTGGGATAACCTCTGTGTGTTCACAAAATGCAAACTAGTTGATGTATTAGTATTAGAAATATTAATTCCTGCTTTAGAGCCACGTCACTAGGCAACAGAATCACTTTGCAGCTTGCAGCAAGGCCACTGTCAGCATTTGGAACAAGCTGGGTTTTATTTTTCATGCCAAATTTGTTGTCTGTGGAGAGCTTCTGTCTCCTTCCCTGGCAGCCTCTTTGCAAAGGGCTTTTGATAAAATTAAAAGATCCCAAATAAAAAAAGGGAATGGAAACCCTTGGGAGTTGAATCAAGGTGAATTCTCCAAGCACAGATTTAGGGTTCCACCTCCCACCCTGTACAAGGCCAGACCCTGAGTAGCCAAAAATACAACACTGCTTTTTAACAGGCTTGGTTTTGCTGTTTCATCCATCCCCCCGTTTAGCAGTGGAGAGCAGATTTTCTCCATTTTCAGCATCTGTAGCTCCCTGGACACTGTGGTCCCCAGGGAAAGCAGGATTTTGTTTATCCTGTGAGAGCTCCAGCAGCCTGGACTTGCAGAGATGATGGCAGATTAAAGGACTAGATTTAAAGATGTTAACCTTTTCCCAAAAGGTACCCATCAGTCCCTGACGCCAGCCCAGGGCCTTGTGAGCCCATAGATGTGGCACAGTGTGATTTATGGTGACATTTCCTCCTGCCGTGTCAGCCTTTGGGTCACTGGGCAGGAACTCTGCTCTGGGAATTGCAGTGCTTGTTAACTTCTAGGGTTTATGGACCTTTATTTCAGTCAGGTCTCCATTTCTGTAAATTCATCTATAAAGTAGAGAATTTTCACAGCCCAGGACCTTGTCTTTCAATATTTAATTTCCTGGTTACTGAACACACAGCCCCACCACACAGTCTTATCTCTGAGCAGGAAAACACTTTCATTGGTGTGACCCACAATGCTGGCTGACCGTGAGCACCCAGAACAGCCTGTGTAGCAAAACAGAGAAATTTTGGAGCTGGTGTTTGATTTTCCCATTGGGAACCTGTTTCTCATTAAGCCTCTTGGACAGCAGCTCTCTGGTTATTGATTTTAGCTGAGCAGAGGTCAGGTGCTCAGGCAGTTGGTGTTCACCTTGCATATATTCATTTTCCTTCCTGTTTTCTCCCTGGGGAAATCGTTTTGCTGTCCCAGCTGTGTGGCTGAGCTGGCAAAGCTCCTTGTGCCATCCCAAGGTGCTGCTGCTCCTCTCTGCTGCCCAGCTCTGGGAGCTTCCAGGAGGGAACCTTCACCCCACAATGAGTTTCCCCCAGGCTGAATCTGCTGATCTGTGGCACTTCACAAGCTTCATTTAATTAGCTGGCCTTTTGGCAAGGATGGGGGTGGAGAAGTAGGTTGTTTTTTTAAGGAGAATTTGGGTGATTTGGAGACCAGGCATGGTGGTGATGAAGGAGGGAGTGTGGGTTTGGGGAGAGGGATTTTTCTGGCTCAGGGCCAATGGGATTGGAAACCAGTGTGAGGTTTCTAGCACAGACACTGGAGCAAGAGGGGATTCAATGGGAGAACAAGGGTTTGTTGTTTGCTGGGGTGGGCGTGGAGAAAGGGCACACCAGGCAGCTTCCAGCAAGTTTGGGAACTTGGATGTAGGCTCTTCCTGCTGTTCCTGCCACATGGCTGCTGCAGGATAATAACAGAGATGCTGGAGAGTATTAAGTAAAGCATCTCCCTTAAATCAGTGGTTTGTGAAGAGAGGCATTAGAACAAACCCAGCTGAACTGGTAAATACAGAGTAAGAAGCCTCTCTTGCACGTCTAAGCTTCTTGACACAGAGTTTCTCCAGCTGAAACCTGATTTTTGCAGCATATTGTACATTGAGGTTGCTCAGGTTGGTGGGGGTTGGCACCTGTTGGGTCTAACCCTGATTTATTTAGGGAGAAACCCTCCCTTCCTCATCCTCTACCCTCCCCATCCTGTCCCGTCCCGCTGTGGTGTGACCAACAGGAGTTTTATTCTCCTTAGATTGCACCTAGGAGCAGTGAAATGCAGCCTTGATAACTTGAGGAATAAAGGAGGAGCAGACCTAGCTGAACAGAGTTTATTTTCAGCTCAGAAGGGCACTTCTTGTGAGGCTTTAGGCAGATCACTTGATTTCATTGCTCCTAATCATGTAAGAAGCACATGGCTTAAAAACTGAGCATTTTTGCAGGAAACTTAGGAGGAGTGGTTGAATGTCCTTGGAAGTTGAAGGTTCAGGAGAACAAAGCAAAGCCTGTTAATTTTGCTGAACTCTTTTAATTTGGCTAAAACATTCTGCAGGTGATTGTAGGTTGGATGGGAGCCAGGGATTTTATCCTTATCATGTAAAAGGGAGCCAAATTTGCTGTGTCTTCCTCCCCTCCCCTCCACTCACCCCTGGTCCATCTCCTTTTGCTTTGATCCACAGATTTGTCTCTGACCTGGCTCCAGCCTCTTGCCCTCACGTGGGAATTAAATGAATTAAATGTTGGCTCACCTGCTCCAAAACATCAAATGAGCTCTGAGCCAAAAAGTGCCTTTTCTGTTATCCTTTCTCTATAAAATAAATACATAAATTAATGTATATAAATCATTGTGACTGTAAATCATTGTTTGTTTCAATTGCTAATCCCTGATCAGTTCTTCCATTTTCTCAAGGACATGGGAGTGTGCAGTAAGGAAAATGTTCCTTTTCAGTGTGCTCTTGCTCAGGCTGCACACCTGCATTAACTCATCTCCTGTGCCAGTCCTAGAGCAGATGACAGAGCTGGTTTTGGGGTTTTCCCTTGATCTCTTCACAGCTGCCATAAACTTCCTGCGCTCTCTCCTGGAGCCAGACCCTGCCAAGAGACCAAACATCCAGCAGGCCCTGGCCAACAGATGGCTCAATGAGAACTACCCTGGAAGAGCACCACCCAACGTCACCTACCCCAACAGGTACAGCAGGGAGGGGACAGGAGGACAAAACCTGCCAGCACGGCCCTGGCGTGCCAGCTCCACTGGTGTCGCACATCCTGCAGTTGGGAATCCATCCCAAAGGTTATGGAGATGGGCCCTGGGCTGCTTGAAGTGGCCAAGAGCAATCCCTTGAAGCTGGGCTGCAGTTGCAGTGCATTGTTTGCAGGGTGGGCTGGGGTAGGTATTCTGATTAATTCTGATTAATTCTGATTAATTTGCTGCAGGCCTGGGAATGGGGAGGTGTGACCGGCAGTTCTGATTGATGCCTTGGGAAGGCTGAGCTAGAGCAGAGGCTGGGCAGAGTTAAAGAATAAAGTAGGGATTTATTAGCAGTCCACCTTGGGCAGCACAAGAGCCCAGCCAGGGCTGCACCCAAGACGAACCCAAAATGGTCACAAAAATGGATGACTGCTCACGGAATATCTCTCACTTTGATCAGTTCTGCTCCATTTGCATATTGGAGTTAATTGTCCAGTTACATCTCCAGCCCGTGAAATCCCATCCTTCTTGTTTTTCTCTCTTCAGTCCACATTGTTTATGCTCTTGAGCCTGGGATCTGGATCATTTGTCCTCGGTCCCCAGCTAAGAAGGAATTGTTTTGTCTCACTGCTCTATGAAGAGAGTTCACCATTCCCTAACAGGGTATAAAGGTGGACCCTGTGATGAGTTGTTTCCCAGGGGGTGAGAACAGGCAGAGCCATTCTCTTGATATCACTCTTCCAAATTTAGGGGACATGTGAAGCTGTATAGGAAAAAAACCTTTAACAGGATTCTTTCTTTCATTTTTAAAAAAAAATGTTACTTTTTTTTCATTAGTTGATATCCCAGGCTTAATTTACCTAGACTTTGTCATACTGGAGCTTTATAGGGGAATAATCTGCAAAGTTTTAAATATTTAAAGGTATGGCTTGGCTCCTTTTGAGCTTGTCTCAGAAAGTACCACTGGAGTCAGCTTCCATGGAATTTCTCCAGTTTTTCTTTAGTGTGCAGATATGGATAAGGTGTGGTGAAATGGCGTGTGAAAAACCCACTGCTGAATTTGCAAAGGATTAATTCCTCTCTTAATCAGCACACCAGGAGTTGTGTGATGTTCTTGCAGTGCCCTTCCACTTCTCTGGGGGTAACACCCATTGTTCTCAAGACAGGAGTGTGGCAGGAAGGGAAAAGAGTGGAGATAAGGTGGGAGAACAGCAGAAGCTGCATTTTCAGGAGAATATTTTCCCAGGCTTTTTATAGGCTTGCTTTTGTTGAAGAAATTCCCTGAAGGCAAGCAAAATTTTCCCATTTTGCTGAGCACTTCAAGTCGAAATTGCTTGAATTTCTTTTGCTGCCCAGATGTCTCAACGTGCAGTGGCCAAGATAAGTTTTGCTTTTGAACTTGTGAAAAAAAGACCCAACCCCAGGCAGAAGGAGTGAACACTCCCAAGCACAGGGAACAAAGGGAATGAGTTATTTGAGATTTCCCAGACTGTGTTTGACATCTTGTCCTGTCCATCAGAGCCTGGGCAGGAGTGGGAAAGGTGGGGAGGGATCCCTTGGGAGGGGGAATCCTGCAAAATAACCTCCCTCTGATACTGGGCTTGGTATTAGGAGTGAGGAATATCCTCTAGAAGCAACTGGGACCCAGCATTTCTCTGGAGATGGCTGGGAGCTGATGGGTACCTCTGGGAAGCTGGCCAGCCCATTTAGAAGTCTAAATAGGAGCAGAGTGCTTTGGAAAAATCTGGTTTTAACTCAGGCTGAGCCAATGCTTTGGCATTTCCACAAGACCTCTGTTCTGCTTTTCTCGCCTTGGCTGAGGCTGTTCCAGACTTTATAGAAGAGAGAGACATAAACATGGCTGGTGCTTGTGACAGCAGGGAAACAGCAGCGTTGCCATTCTGAGCTGCAGGAATAATCCTGTGCATCCCCTTTCTCCAGCAGGAAATTCCCTGGCTAGTTAGGGCATGGCCACTGTGCAGCAGGTGAGGAGGGGAAGCTCAGAGCAGTGCTGTTTGATTATGAGGAAAGGGCTTTTCAGAGAGCCAGATCTGGGCTGGATTTTTGCCTCTTTTCCTTCAAAACCAGCTCATCTTCATGATTTTAGTGCTCAGGTGTAGGGGAACAAATGGCCTGAGAATCATCATGGTGCCATTTCCCATCAGGGATGGGCACAGTGGAAAGAATTCTGTCCATTCAGCTTCCTGCAGCTCCTGTGCTCCCAGGTATCTGTCCTTTCCCTGCCTGGCTTTCCTGGGTCAAAACATTTGCCCTCAGGTCAAATGCAGTGTTCTCTTGGGGGTCAGAGCCTGTCAGCACAGAAAGTGAAAAAAATTCTCAGTAACCAGGGTTCCAACAGCTCCAAATTACTGAGCCCTTGGGGCCTCCTCTTGGGTGTTCTGCCACGGAGAGGACAGCCCAAAAATCCTGCTCTGCCTCTCCCCTGTGCAGGATTCACCTGGAGGACCTGAGCCAGAGCGTGCTGCTGCACATGACCGAGAAGCTGGGCTACAAGAACAGCGATGTGATCAACACCGTGCTGTCCAACAGGGCCAGCCACACCCTGGCCATCTACTTCCTGCTCAACAAGAAGCTGGAGCGCTACCTGGCCAGCCTCAGGGTGAGCCTGCTGCCTCCTGCCACTTCTGGGGACAAAAAGGCTGCAAGTGGCCTGGCTTGGTGGCATTTGGTCTCACAGGATTATGGAATATCCCAAGGATTGTGCATTGGGAAGTGCTGTGCCCATGTGTTGGGTTGGTTCTGCTGCTTGGAATGCCAGTAACACAGTTTATTGTGTCAGGACATCAAGAAGAAGCTTAAGAGCTCTTAAACTTATTTAGGTTTGACATGAAAACTCAGCTGAAAGTTTTAGCTGATGGAATGTCCCTGGCCCCTGAGCTCAGCCTTCCAATCTGACAACAGCATCCTAGTTTTTTTCTTCCCTCAGTCCTTTCCACATTAGTGGTGATGCCACAATGATATTTAAAATGTAATGGGCCAAATCCATCATCTCTGTGAGCTGATGCTCCTCCACTGAATGCCAAGAGTGGGTGCAGTCCATTAAGCAGTAATTAAACCTTAGTGTTCTCTAATTATCTTACATATTTTACTTTTCTGTGCTTTTCTCTCTGCAGAAGGCTGAAGGCCAGGACAGTGTTTGCCACAAGAACCAGCTCTACCAGATAGAAAAATACAAGGCCAGTAAAGACTCCTATGAGGTAAAGCTCAGCAAAGCTTGTTGCAGTGCTTTGGAAGCAGATTGAATTTGAGCATCCTTGGTGATTGTGATTAAAGTGATGGGTTTGTGGGCCTGTGGAGAAAAGAAACACCTGTGGTCTTGCCTGTGCAGGACAAATAATTCCCTTTATTTCTTTTCAAAGAAACAAATAGTAACCCCGAAGAGAGGAAATAGAAATGTGATTTCCAGGGTTTTTAAAGAAATTAAATGTTTTTAAATCTCTGTTTAGGAAAATGATGCAAACACAGCGGGTTCCATAGTTTCATTCTGGGGTGCAAGCTGCTGGTGTTACAAAAAGATGAAAATGGGGTGTTCTGGAGGCTCTGAGCCCGTGGTGCTGCAGGACAGAGAGCTGAGTGACAGCCAGGGTGACCCTCCTGGTGTCCTGGGCCAACCCTGCCTTGGCTGCCAGGAGCAGTGAGGCTGGATTAGCACAGCACTCTTCAAAGTCCATTTGCTCTGCTCCTTAGCAGAAGGGATGTGGGATCAGCCTCTGCATCATGAAGGAATTCCCCTGGGCAGACAAAAGATTTAACCTTTTGCTCTGTTGGTCTCCAGTCTTCTTGCCTGCAAGCAGAGAAGGTATTTTGTATTAAATCCTGGCTGGATTTCTCTTCCCTGGCTGATTCTTTGCCAAGCACTAAAATTACAGGAGTAATGTGAGCTGTGCAAGTCTTCCCTGCCAACACAAAGAGCAGCATTCTTGGGGAGGCTGCCTGTTCCAAAAGCTGCTCCTCAGCACTGGATTGATTATCTAATTGCAGGGGCAGATTTGTGTCGTGGCTGGTTTTGTTTATTATAAAGGCTGCTTGCAAGACAAGCTGAACTGCAAGCCAGATGGAAATATCAGGGCAAAGTATTTATTCTTTTCTTGAATAAATCAAAACCTTCTTGCTTGGAATGGACCAGCAGTGGGTAGACTCGATGAATATGACATTTCACAAAGCTCTCACAACTTCCTCAAGCTGTTCCCTGGAAACAGGGGTGGGTACTGGGAGCTGAAGGCTTCAGATCCTGCGTGGAGCATCCTGATTCTGTCTGGCCAGCTGCTGGTGTCACTTCCCTGGGCAGTGACAGAGCCACTGTGCTCTGGGATTCTGCATTCTCCAGGGATCAGCTCACAGCTTGTGCTCCCTTCTTGTGCAGGGGGGGCTGAGCAAGGCCTGCCTGGAAAGTTCACTTCCCTGAGGAAAACTGGGAGCTGACAGCAGTGCCAGGGTGTGCCCCAGTGTGGTTTGTAGGCTTGCTTAGGGAGGGAAGTCCCTCCAAAGCCTCTCCTGGACTCAGAATTAGTCCCAGGGGAGCTGTTTAGGGCATGAGGGGGTGTCATGTCTTTCTTGGAATACTTACCAGGATGCACTCGCTGTGCAGACACTGCAATAATAATAGCAATAATGATGATAACAGCCTGCTCTCCCACTGCATGGGCACAGAGTGTGGAAGTGCAGGCCAGCTTGGGCTAGGGGAGGGTGTCCCTGCCCATGGCAGGGGGTGGAGATGGGCTCTGAGGTCCCTTTCACCCCATTCCCTGGTTCCATAACCTGGTTTTCTGTCACTTGAGCTCTACTCAGACAGGAATTGGGAGCCACTGGTCCCTAGGGAGCAGAGCTGCAGGTTGCCATGGGAATGGGAGGGGGAGGGATGGTCAGCTCCAGCTTCAGCAGAATTTCTCCCACCTCTCTCCAGCCATGGGAAATGAGGACTGGGCTTCAGGAGGGGCTGCCAGCAGCTGGGGCAGGCAGGGGCACAGGGCAGTGCTCGTGTCCTGCCCCTCTTCTCCAGCAGGTCTGCTGTGGGTGTGAGGTAGCCAGGCTGGGCAGGGGCAGGCAGGCAGGAGTCTGTGCTCTCTCCATCTCTTTCTTTGTGGAAGGGGGCTCGGGATGAATGGCTGTCCCTCCAGGGGAGCTCAGAGGGCTCAGGGGTGGAATTTGCAATTTTTAACAACTGGCGTCCTTGTCCTATCACCGTGTCAGACATGGCCAAGGCAAATACCCTTTATCTGCCTTTCAAATCCATTGCTGGGACTAGGAGTAGGTTTGAGGGTCAAGGTCAGGACAGGAAATAGCAGAGGATGATGTAATTCCCAACCTATTCAAGTACAGCATACCGGTGCAGCTCCTGAATTATGGGGCACAGCCTGCACTCTGCAGTGCAGGGGGGACTTTTGTAACTCCCCTGAATGAAATCTTCCTTCCCTTTTCAAATACGAGTGCGTGGCACCTTGGGAGTTCAGGTCCTGAGCCTCTCACAAGCAATGTTAGCACTTTCAGAAATACTCCTAAGACCATTTGCAGTGCTCATCCAGCGTGAAGTAATTAATTGGCAGCCCCGGATATGTGAGTTTCCTTTGCCAGGGCTGCTTTAATTGTGTGGAGTGGCTGTGTTGCTGTGGCTGAGAGAATGTGCCAGCAGGGTGAGGGCAAAGGCAGGAGCACTTGGCAGGTGAGGAGCTGCAGCTTGGCTCCTGCACCATCAGGCTAAAAATCCTGCAGCCCTAGAACATCCTGCAGACAGAGGCTTCAGCAGCCAGCACACTGATCCTCCCCACCTACCCAAGAGAGCTGATAGCTCCCAGCAGCGTGGATTGGCTCCTGAGAGCTTCATACAGTCACCACGTAGTCTCATCCTCGCCAGCACCTGCAGGAAAAGATCCCTGGGAGCGGCTGGTCTCTGCTGAAGGCTCAACAGCAGTTTCATGGCTGTGGGAGGAGAAGCTCTGTGGTGGGCTCAGAATCAGCTGCACACCTTCCCCTGACTGCTGAGGCAGGTGACACTCCCACAGCACTGTTAGCAGTGTTCTTGCTGCTGCTGGTTTTGCTGTGGTTGGCACTTCACCCTCACCAGGGCCTGATCCACACTGTGGCTCCAAGCACAGCATGGACAGGCACCTCCAAAGGTGGGCAGGGGTGTACAGCTCCACCAGTGAGGAGGATCTCAGGTTCTTCTTCTCCCAAGTCAACCATGTTGGTATTAAAACTAAAAACTTTGGTTTATGAGTCACTGAAGGTCTTCTTTCCAACTCTGCATCTCCTGGAAGGTTGGTGAGCCCAGCAGTGCCCAGACATGCTCTCTAAAGGGAGCCAGGCTCCATCTGAGCTGAGAATGTTCTCAATGAGACCAGATTTTTGCCTCTTTGTGTCTGTCTTGCTTCCAGAGCTGTTTAGTGGTCCAGGAGAATCCAAGTTGTTTTCTGCATCTTTCTTTTCCTCTCTCATGTGTTTTTATGCACTTTACTTTGAGGGTTTTCATGGACTCCACATCAGTGAGCTTGCAAAAGAAAATCAAGGGTGGCAGTGCATAATTACCAGACAAAACAGGCACATAATTGGGGGAAAGAACTTTCCTTCACTTTTCAAAAAGACTTGTACTTGCAGTGACCTTTTAATCAGATGCAGCAAAACATGTTGCCTAAATGAGAACTGTGACCACAACAACAAGCCCAAGCCAACCAAAACAGCTTTTTTAATGAGAAATAAGGCTTTGGGCTCTCCTAGAAATCAGTGGCAGGTAAAGGGTGTTAAGCAGTTCGCTGAATCCAGTGACTGAAAGAAGATGCAATGAATTTTCACTGTAGAACAGTGCTTTGAAAACTGGCTTCCTGTTCAGAGTCCTGCTCCCAGGGTCTGTTTTTCCTCTGTCATCACTGGAGATCAAACCTATCTTCTTCTTGCAGTCCCACCTTCAGCTGCCTTCCGCATCACAGCCAGGAGTCAGGGCTCAGGGAAGGGATAGCTCAATAATTTCCTCCCTCTTTGTGTCTTCTGCAGTTGCAAGGGCTGTGTTCCTCCAGGTCTTGTCTGGACAGAAGAGAAATGACTCAAAGGCTTTAAACTTCTTTAAAACTTTGCAGCTCACCTTTTTAAATCTCAGAGGGAGTGGAGTAAAGAGAAATCAAAGGCTTTTTTTGGTGCTTAAGTAGGGTATTTCAGGTATGGAGGAGCACAAACTTTCATCTGCTTTATCCAAGAGAAAAGCTTTCCTTTTCCTTTAATTTTCCAAAACCATCTTTCACACTGCCTGAGTGTCAGAGCAGATGGGAGCCATGAAATCATGGCAAACTGATCGGAGGAAAATGAGACATGGAGGGTTTGGTTACTCTGAGAAAAGTTCCTTGTAAATACATGGTGATTAATCCACCTTATAGGTCTGGGGGTCACTGCAACTTCCCTTGAGTAAACCAGATTGTTCTTGTTTGTTTTACAACCTTAAAGGACAAAAAACTCAAAGAGCAAGAAAAGAAAGGGGAGATCCTTCACCGTCAGCTCCCAAAGAAAACTGAGAAAAGTCCAGTTTCATATAGACAGCCTTCTTCCTGTCTTATCTCACAGATCCAGAACACCAAGGCTCTGCTGAAGGACCGGAAAGTCGCCAAGGCCGGGGGTCCCGACAAAGGTCAGTGGGAGAAAGAGAAAGACCATGGTGGGTCTGGTCTGTGTGTGCATGTGGGGTGTGGTGCTTTTGAGCCTGTCCTGTCCTGTGTGGTGTGCTCCTGTCCTGTGTGGTGTGGTGGTTTTGAGCCTGTCCAGTCCTGTGTGGTGTGTGTTTGTGAGTAAAAACTCCGGGTTTGCCTTCCCTGTCGCTCCGGGGGTGGTGTGGGAAAGGAGCCTGGATAGTGTCAGCACACGTGGAGTGAAATGCCCTGAGGAATCCACGGTGGTGCTCAGCAGCCAGGAGCCCTCCCTTTCTGTGTTTGACAGAATTCCTGCAGTGCTTTCAAAAGGCAGTTTCTTCCCCTGTTTACACGTCCTCACACAAAATCATCCACGCTCACGCTGCTGTTTTGAAAGCATCACCACCCACCCTGGATCACTGAGGAACCAGAGCTGGTAGCCAAGCTCCTTCCTAGCAGCCACTGTGTTTTCCTGAGAGAGGGCTAAGGAAAATCCCTGACCTCCCTGAGGAGTCTCTGGGAGGAATGGGAAAGGGGCAGCCTCAAGGAAATGCAGGTGGGACTGCCAGCCTCAGCATCAGCAAAAGGAGGGGGGAAAAAATGAGCAGGGAAAGGAAAAGATGTGACAGCCAGAGGAGAGCAGAGCATTAATCACAAAGGGCAGCCTGAGAGGGCTGGGTGAAAACTGCTGGCAGAGAAAGGAGTGGAGGAAAAGGGCAGTCAGCAGGGAAAATGGGGTGTGGGCAGTGCACACCTGCATGGGACACACTGAGCAGCAAGGTGTTAGAGAGGGAACTAAACGAGGGGAGATCCAGTGCTGGAAAACGTTTACTGTGATGTCAGGGGGTTATTCACAGTGGTGGCTTGTGATGCTTTCATGCTCATTGTCGTGACTTGATAATTTATCATTTGTTGTGCTCAAAGTGAGAAAAAATTGTCCAAGTTGTGTTTGTCTGGCAGCACAGGAACCTCTGCTGCAAGGTGGCAGGAGTTCAGAGAGCTGGTCAGGAATGGGGCATAGTTCCTTTAAAAAATGTAAAAAAAAATTTTTAAATGCCCATTTTGCTCACATTTGCTGTCCTTTTTGGGAGGAAGGCACAGGGGGAAGAAAATCTAGTACATTTTTTTCCCTCTTTATGTTTCTCCCTGCTTTTTTGTTCTGAAAATCATGCAGCTCTCAGCTAAAGCATTTCTCTGCTTATGGAGACTATATTGTGACACATCTTAAATAATTTTGGCCAGTTTTAGAAAGAAGCTGGTTGGAATGAACTTCTTCCTACTTTTCCCAGACAAGTGTGAGATTTCATCCTGTTCATCCATTCAGGTCTCAACCCCTGACAAGACCATCCCTCCACAGGAAATACACGTGACATTTGTGGCTGGGACCTGAGTGCTGGCAGAGCTAAATTATTTCAGATCCTTTTTAGATGATTTGAGACCCAGGGAACTGATGGAATAGCTACCAGTTAATTCAATTAGGAGGGCCTGGCAGTCAGGTTCCTTGGACAGCTTTCCATCAAGGCAGCAAAACATGCTTGCTTGTGATTAGCTTGGCATGAGGCAGTGCCAGCGTTCTGTAGGAGCTGAGCAGATCTTCTCCACGAGCTGTTTTGTTTGACTGGGCCAAATCCTGCAAAGATTTTGTTCCATTTATTTTCAGCCCTTGCTGGAGGAAGGTTCTTGCTGAAGTTGATGCAGCCAATCTGTCCAAACTATAACAGCTTGAATCTGGCCAGTGCTTCTCCATATTTACATGTGTGAAACTAGGAACAGATTTTGTTCCAAAATGCAAGGAGAGCCATCAGGGATTAACTCACTGCGCTCCCCTAGGTGTGTCAGGGAATACAGGCCCAGCAAGAGTCACACAAAGTGGTGCTGGGAAAGGAAAAATGTGGGATTTCTCAGTGTGTTTGTGGTGTTTTGGATATAATTAATACAAACAGCTGGAGACAACTGTGCTTTTCCTTTTCAAGTCCCTGTCTCAGTTTAAGCACTTTTCCTGCCTGTGAGGAAGAGGGCAGATGAATTACCTGGGAAACAATGGTGTTAGTATTAAGCAAGGGTGAGGGAATTGGGGTGTGAGTGCATCCCAGACTGTTTCTTGCAGCTGGTGCACCACCAGGTTCCTGTGTTTGAGGTGCTGGTAACTGCAGTGCGCTCTTCTGCTTCCCTCTCCCATTGCTTTGCAGACTCCAGCGTGAGCCCTTTGCACGCGCCCCTGGCACCCAAGACGGGCTGTGTCACCTCCAGCTCCCTGGAATACCTGGAGGTGCAGCAGCCTCCCCCCAGGACCCCGCGGCTCCTCAAGCGGCAGGAGTCCCCACAGCCAGAGCCATCCCGGATCGGGGGCCGGGCCAAGGACTCCCCTCTCATCCTCAACATCGTGCACTCCTTCGAGTCAGTTGACAGAGAGGACCAAATAGACCAGGTTTCCCCCTCTCACCAGTACAGAATTTTAGGCTCTCCAGTGAATTTCCCTTACAAAAGCTCCAGTGAAAGGACACTGTCGCCGCTCTTTCCCCCGAGGAGCACGTCCCCCATCCACCCCACCCAGGTCTCTTTCACCTATGAAGAGAAAGCGTATCCGGCAAAGGAAGAGGCGGTGTCCCCTACCCAGCTGGTCCCCAGCAACCCCCTGGGCAGCCCAAACTGTGTGAAAAGCAGGGGCAGGTTCCCCATGATGGGGATCGGACAGATGCTGAGGAAGAGGAACCAGAGCATGCAGTCGGTGAGCGAAAAGCCCCTGGAAGCCAGGATGCCTCAGCTGCAGCAGATGAGCCCCACACAGATTTCCTTCAACACAGAGGCTGTCAGCGGCCAGTGTTAGCCTGACATCCTGGGAATTGCACTGCTCTTCTCTGGGATCTAACCTTTTTCTCCTTTAAGCAAGAAGGGAAAGCCACTGGCGCGTTGCTGTCACCACGTGATACCCCGCGGTGGTGCAGCGCAGGAAATCGGAGGTTTGCTTGCAAGGAAGGCACTGTCCTACGTATTACAGTTGAAAGAAAAGGGCTCTGCTTGTGCTGTTAAGAAATATTCACATTTGACATCTGACTGTACAGTAAAACACCCTGCAAGAGCTGTATGGATCTGTATTTTCACTGCTCTCACCCAGGTGGGAGAACCACGAGCGCCGAGGGTTTGGTTCCTGCAGGGAATCAGTGCCGGGCCAGGATCTGTGCTCAGACTGTCCCTGCTCCACCTGCCTGTGCCACACAGCCCGTGCTGCTGCTGCAGGTATTGTTCCTGGGGCAGGAGAGGGGGAAATGCCAGTACTCTGTCCAAAGTGAGCTTGCTGACAAGCCCTGCCGAGAAGATGAAGGTGGTAGAAGCTTGAGTAAAGACACGAGTGGTCTAGCTCAGAAAAAGTGGCAGTATTGGAATTCAAAGCAGATTTTACTGTTAATTACATAAAGTAGGTAATAACACAATCATTTTTTTCTCATGAAGAAAACTGTGATTTAATGATGTCACAAGAAACATGATTATTTAAAAACAAGTGTCATCATGTGGAAATTCACTGCATTGGTCCCTGTTACACCAAGGCAGCATTGGACACACCTGAAGGCTTTTCTGAGACTGCAGTGAATTAAAAAGACTAATAAAGGACACATGAAACTGTACCAAGTCCATTTTATACTCCAAGATTGGTAATGTAGTGGTTACCGAAAACGGGGTATTGTTACAAGGAGTGGAGATTGACTTTCTTAAAAGACACCATGTTCTGTATACCAGTCTTGTTTTTCTAAGTAAATGATACATCTGACAGGTTGGCAACATTTTTTTTGGTTCTGTTTCTGTCCTCAAAGCATTTTCCTATAAATTAGAAGGTTTAGCCAAAGACAAAGACTGCTCTTTTCTCTCGTCTGTACCCCCTGTGTACGTGTTTGTGTGTTCAGAGCAAAGCTTGTTCCAGCCTGGTTCTGCTGCCACCTCTGAATGGCATTTCAAAACCCAGGAAGCAGAGGTAGTGACTTCTTGTCCTTGGAAGATGGGATTTTGCCACTGGTGGGAATCCAGGCCCTATTTTCATCCATAATTTTACAAACAATTTCATTGCCCCGTTGGTGTCTGGGCAGATGCTGAGGGAACTTCCCTGTTTGGGAAGTTTTCCTTCCAGTTCCACGAGCAGGATATTCAGAGCCTGGGTCAGGAGGGGCATAGCTGAGCCTTCATACAGGCCTGACACCAAAATCTGCAGGAAAAAATGGACATTAATCCAAATACTGACAGATAACTGGGCTGCTCAGTGCTGGCAAAACCAGCAGAGTGATGCTCAGAGCACCCCTCTCATCCCTGCAGGTGGGACCTTCCCCTCAGCACTGGGGTTTGGCCCTGGAGAGTCCATCAGCATCTTGGACCCTTCAGTGGAGTGAGGACTCCCACCTCTGAGGGAGTTGTGTAAAATAATACACATGAAAACCCCAATGTGATGAGAAAAGACAGCCCTGGAATAATTTTATCAATTTTCAGATCAAGAAGTGTTGCATTCCGTTTGTGGAGAGCACCTGTTCGTTCCAAGGGGGCCATTTTAACTCATTCTTTTATAAATGTCAGAACATTTTCATTCTCTTCATGCTAACACATTTGTGCTGCCAAGCCAGTGGGCAGGGACCACTGCAATCAGGGATCACTGAAATCAGGGACCACTGAAATCAAGGATCACTGAAATCAAGGATCACTGAAATCCCCCCTCTTTGTGTTCATCAGACTTACATACCCGAGCAGATGGCAGATGCCAACTTGAATTGCAAACTCAGGTTTATTTGGAACCCAATAAAAGGTTGGGGGAGGCAGGAAAGAGACATGTTTTGTTTTGGGTTTGGTTTTTTTTTTTTGTTTTTTTTTAATTTGTGGAAACACAGGAAATATGTGTAAGAATCAGAATGAAAACAAATGTTAAGTATTTTATTATATTTATAGAGAATATATGAGTACTACACTGCTAAAACATAACCATGTATTCAGCATAGTCAGTAGCTATGTACAGTCCAACTGCAGTGACCACAGAAGGGACCTACTGAATATCACAGTGGAAATTCCAGGGGGAGAAAGCTGTATTTGGTATCATTATTAAATATATGTACTTTTTGAACAAGATTGCACAGACTGCTGACTTTGTTTGCCAGGTCACTGCATAGCAAAGATAAAAACTCAGGACAAAAACTACAAGGATGGGGCTTGGAGCAGCCTGGTCTAGTGGAAGGTTGAGATCTTTTTTTGGTGTTTGCCTCAGTCTTGGCACCAAACCTGTCATGAATGTGTTTGACAGCTGAAAATACACCTTACACTTCAGGCTGGGTGTTGGGAAAAGAGCAGTTCTGAGCTTTGGAATGGAAACAGCCCTGTGGGGCCTTTCTGAGCTGCTGTGAAGCACTTACAGGAGGGTTGTGCAAACTGGCTGATCACTGGGCAGCAGTTCAGGAGCCAGAGTGGTAAAAGTGGTTCTGTTTAGGCTCTTCTGCCTGGAAAAACAGGTGTTGGATTTATTCAGTGAGAAAGAGCAGAAACCAGCAGCTGTTGCTGAAGGTGTTGGTCTTTGTGCTTCTCCTGTAAATGGGCTGCTAAATACTGAAAAACCTTCACTGCTTGTAGCACCTCAATTTCATATTGGCCATGCTTATCCAGAAGTGAGCAGAAAATCCAGGGGCACTGTTTCTGTGTGCAGGAGTTGGGGTTTTGCCTGTCTCTTCCCTGATTTTTCATCCTCTGTGGCCACAAATGGTCAGTTTTCTCTCATGTATCCCCTGTCCACATGACTTCCTTGGAGCTCCACAGAACTCCTCAATATTTGATTCCAAAGAAAGCCTGTCATAGGATGCTTTCTGCTACTGGGGCACAGACAATCGAACAAAGGGCTTCTGGACAGATTCTAGAGTGGGTTTGGAGTTTGCAGGAGCATCTCTGCTTCTCCCCCCTGCCAGCTGAGAAGAAAATAAGATCTTTATTGAGTAAAGGTGAAGTGTTAAGCTTGTTTTAAAATTAAAAAATTATTATATTTATTCATGTTTGTATGAAAAGCACTCTTCCACCTGTACGAGGGAAAATAACCCAATTCCTTTTACCTCTTACAAGCAGAAAGGACAGAATCCAGAACAAAGAAAGGCCATCAGAGGCTTTATTTCCAGATGGCTGTTAGATAAAATGAGGTTTTTCTCTCCCATCTCTGCTTGCTCCCAGACAGTTTGCCCAAGTGTGGACTTGGAACCATGTTTCCTGTGCATTCCAGTGAGCTGATTGGAGTTTCCTCTACCTGGCCACCACTCCTCATAAAACCTGGAAAATGTCTGATTTCACTCTCTTTGGTCAAAAGCAGACAGGATGGCTCAGACATTTTTTGAGGAGGCTGAGGGATGCTGGAATGGGATCTGTGACAGGTGCTCCCAGGCATGACCTTTTCTGACAGCTCATGAACAGAAATCCAAGGTTTTTTATTTTGTTTAAACACAAAGGGAGATTTCAGATGTGAAAGAGCTGATCTGCAATGGGTCTGCCTCAAAGTTCCTGGCCCCAGAGACAGGAGATTCAGTTTTTTCCAGCCTGGGAGAAGGAGGACACAACAGGCTTGTGCAAAGGTGTCACTGCGGTTGTCAGGGACAGGCCTTGCTCTGTCGGTACAGTGGCAAAACTGTCACAAGTCACCAACTCCCCTGGCCTGAAAGGCTCCCAGGCATATCTGAGAGGTTTCAATCTGCTGTTCGCATTTCTGGAGCCTCAGGGCTCTGCTGGAAGTGGCACTGCAGCTGGGCTGGATGTCTGGGTGCAGAGGCCTGGATGAAAAGAGCTGGATGCTTGTGCAGGGAAAGTGCTTCAGAATGTGAGGCTGGGGAAAACCAAGTGTCTGAGAGCACAGATTTAGGTAAATGGCCTCTGGTGCTTTTCCCCAGACTGAAAGCAGGCCTATGCTAACCTTTCAGTTTCCTAAATAAGTGGAATTGTGCTTTTGAGAGCGCGCCTCACCCCTTCCAGCAGCTGTGTTTGGAGTTTTTCTGCTGAGCCAGCACTGCTAGCAGCACTTGCTGTGCAATGTTCATTTTCAGGGCTGCTGCAACATCTGAAGCATGGAAAGGGAGCTGCCAGGGCTGTCAGGAGAGAGGCTCAGGCTTAGCCCAGGCAGAGCTGCTGAAAATCCCTGGTACACACATGCTGTCCCTGAGGGCATGACGGGCAGGCCTCCCTGAGGGCATGGTGGGCAGGCTGTCCTGAGGACATGGCGGGAAGGTCTCCCTGAGGGCATGGCGGGCAGGCTGTTCTGAGGGCATGGCGGGAAGGTCTCCCTGAGGGCATGGCAGGCAGGCTCTCCTGAGGGCTTGGCAAGCAGAACGTCCTGAGGGCTTGGCGGGCAGGCTGTCCTGAGGGCATGGCGGGCAGGCCGCCCTGAGGGCTCTGCGAGCAGGAGAGGGCAGCCCCACAGCATTCCTCTGGGAGCTGCTCAGTCCAGCTCACAGCCCAGCCTGCACTGTGCACAGGGGTTTCAGTGTGTTCCACCAAGAAATTGCTGGGAAATGGGGGTGGGCAGCGGCTGGGTCTGTGTCAGCTGCCCTGAGTGAACATCTGCAGAAATGTCACCAGAGCAGAGCAGATTGGTGCCTCACCAGGACAGTGTATCACCACACCCCTCTTCCAGCACTCCATTCCAGTATTTCACTTCAGGGAAGTGGAGGACGTGCTGGGGTCATGGGCTACTGGGACTGTCTGGCCTCTGGTCCAGGCTGGGAGCCCTGCCATGGGGACCTGAGGTGACAATGGCCCTGCATGGACACACACATAGACCTACAGACCTGTGGTTTCCAGTGATTTCCCTGCCTTTGATGGGCCCCCTGAGCCAAGGCTTTACACACAGTGCAGGATTTTCCAGGAGGTCAAAACCCTTCATTAGCATGAAGGCTGGGAGAGCCTTCAAAAATCCAAATCCAGCCATTCCTCTGACAAACAGCCCTTGATTCCCACCAGTGGCAGGGACCTGCTCAATGTCAGAGGGACTTCGTTGCCTTCAGGAAGTCCCACCTACAGGCAGGGAAGAACCTCCCTTTACCTTCAGGCACTGCACACCAGTGGAAAAATCTTCCTCCAAAAAGCCCCCCAGCAGCTGCTGCCTAGAGCTGGGCTGAGCCCCTGAGCCCAGGCTGGGGCTTGCAGCAGCCTCTACAGTGATTAATTGCATCTCTGCAGGCAGGGCCAGCAATAAGCCAGGCAGACACCTGCCCCTCCTGGTCTGTGCAAAGTGTCCAGGGGCCAGCACGGGGCTGGGGCAGAGATGGAGAATTCCCCTGCCACCCAAACAGGTGATTCCATGGAAAATGGGACTTCCCTGCCCACCAGACCGGCTCCAAATGCAGGAGTGATGAGGCTGAGGATGGAAATCCTCCTGGCGTTTGCTGGTGCCTGTGCTGAGCAATCCTTCCAGGAAACAGGGATGTGGCATCCACTGAGCCCTCTCAGGGCTGTGGGATGCCTGGGCCAGCATCCCGTGGCACTGATTTAGGGGTGCTCAACATCACAGGGAAGGCAGGCTGTCAGGAAACAAACACCTTCCTCATTTCTGTCCTTGCTGGGAGAGCCTAATGCTGTGTGCTCAGGCAATTCCTTCTCTTCCCAGCCCACCCTTTGCTCAGATTTCCCAGTGCTTGAATTGTGGTTGCCAAGAGATCAGCTTGCCTGGACAGGATCGTCTTTATTGAGTTACCTGCAACCCCCTTTGAATAAAGACACCAAACCCCGAGTCACTGCCAGGCTGGGAACCTGATTGCTTATTTATTTATTTACCTGTGCCTCCCAGGCTGAGGGTGGGATTACACAGCAATTAGGGAAGGTCACACTCACCTCTTCAAAGGGCCGCTGACACCTCAGAAACAATTCTTACAGGGGTTTCACACTGCCCATCCTCAAATCCTTTCAGGCACGGTAAATAAAACCTTAAAAGGCAACTTCTGAAGCCCATTGTGGTTTGTACTTTGTGCTGGGGTGATGAGGGGCAAGAAAGGCAAACTGCTGGCAATTACCCGTGTCACAGTGTCACACTGCCTCGTGTCCCAGGCAGCACCATGGTGACAGCCCTGCTCAGGCCCAGGTACTGACCTGGAAACATGAGATGGCTCTGGGGGGTTTTCATCTCTGAAAGAAAGAGTAATTGATGCCTTGGAGTGGCTGCTGTGCCTTCAGAAACTGAAAGAGCTACTGACTGTGCAGTATTTTTTAATAACCAGTCATGCAAACCGAGGGTTGCAGTCATGAATTCATGTATTTTAATAGACACGAATCTTATTGCTCCTTAATAGCTAAAAATCCTTGTGCACAACTTCCCCTTATCTCTTCCAGCTCTTCAAGGGGCCTTCCCAAAACAGCTGTGCTTGAGCAGAGGGCTTAGACAAAAAATAACTATTAGGGATGGCTTTTCTCGGATTAAGCAGGACAGTGCTTTTGGTATCCTTATCTTTCCCTTTGATCCTCTCTCCAAGTGGTGGCTGATGCTGGTTTTAGTGGTTTAAGTTGGTCTGTGCACCACTTGAGGGTGGAAGGACTGCTCCTGTCACACGTCTAAAGGCATCACAGGGCTTGGCAGGACTCCTGATCTTCAGTGCTTGGTGACATTCATGTACGTGCAACTTTGTCCTTAAAAACTGTGCCTTCTGCCAAATTTTGCAAAGCTTCCTGATTGCTGCTTTCCCCCTGTAATTTGTGCACATCTGAAAGATAGCTGTACTCCTGAGGTTGCATATTTTGCTCCTGAAGTTTATATTTTAAAGTTCAAAACTTCTGCTGGGATGCTTTAGCTAAGAGAAGCAAATTTTGTTTGCTGTAATGGTGAGAGGTACAAGGGGGCAGTGAAAGGGGGCAGGGGGGCTTGGGGCGTGGCAGATGTGCTTGTCTGGAGCAGGAACACTAAGGGAAGAGCAGCCACAGGTTGTAAAACCTCTTGCAATGAAAAGCAGGCTGCTAGAGAGCCAAAATCCAAGAGAAATCCGTGGACAGGCTGCTCTGTTGCTAGGTGATGGATCTGTTATCATGCTAATGACAGTGAAGGATGATACTGCTACCAATAAAACATCTTTCATCTGAGAATCACCAGAGGTTTTCCAGACAGCAAGGCTGTATTATTCCCATTTACTAGAGGCACAGACAGAGATGAATTGATTTGCCAAAGGTCACTGACGGATTTCGGAATAAGAAATTGCCCTATTTGAGTTTTATTAGGCTGGGGATTGCCATCAACCCTTTCTTTGCCATCAATCCTTCCCCCTCCCCTCATCCATCACCCCCACATCCCTCTCTCTTGAGGGGACATGCTCCTGCCTTGTTTGTCACTCTTGTCCTGTTTAGATTACAGGATCCCCTGGCCCTCGAACCTAACTGAGCAGGGGGTGTGGAGGCAGACAATTGCATGGACCAAGCTCAGGTGGTTTGGGGCTGCATGAACTAGAAGAAAACAACCATTTCTCCTTGGGAAAGTCCAAGGGGCTCCTCGGGGACAGTGCTGTGACTGTCACAGTGCTGTGACTTTGGGTTGCAGGGCTTTGAGGTTTCCTCCCTTAGACACTCACTCCCAGCCCAGCCCTTGAGAGGCCAAGAGGCAGTGTGAGGAGAAATGCAAAGTCTCCTAAACCCCCCCCAAAACATCTCTCCCTGACTGTCTGCAGGGCTCTTCCCAGTACTGGGAGTTCTCAGGTGTGAATCAGTGCAGCCATGAGTCAGGCGTCACTTTTTATTAGAGATCGTGAGGGAAACACAGGCGAGCCTGAATTCTGGCACTTGGCGGAAAATAACCATTTGATTTCAGCTGGAAGAACAGTGTTTCCATGCTGATGAGGAGCAGCCTGCATTCCTCCATGAGCTGGTGTGGTCTGGGAGGGGAACAGGGTGGGAACACTGGGAATGCCGCAGGAGAGGTTTTATGGAGCCATCCTCGCCTGGGGTCAGAGCTGGATGTGTGTCCCACCAAATCCTGGGGGTGTGTGTCCCACCAGGTGTTGGATGTGTGTCCCATCAATTCCTGGATGTGTGTCCCACTTAGGTGCCCCCTAAGATGCTTCCAAAGCCACAAACCCAGCAGCTTCCCCCATCTCTGAGAGGAACTAGGCAGGAAAAGAGCTTTTTCGACCTCGGTTTCCTTCCCTTGATGTGTAAAGTGGGGAAGCATCTCCTCTCTGTCTGACTGGCACCAGGTGGGAAATTACCTGGTCTTTCTACAATGCAAATTGCATCCAGGGGAGGTGTTAAGCATTTGAATGACTCTGCTCCTGCTTTTTCTGCTTCCCAGAGTACTGGCAGGTTTCCTCAGCTCACTTCAGGGCGGGAGGACACAGCCCAGAACGACTGGAGCACAGGAGCCACACAGCAGCTTTGTGGGATTTGTTCAATTCGTGTAAAAGACCAAGACAATTTAAAACCTCAGGGCATGTCTGTCAAGTGGATCCTACTGGGCTGCCACATCCTCCTAATTGATGTAGGGCTGCCACTGACTGGCTAAGAAAGAAATCTGTGTTAGCTCCAGTCCTGAAAAACACGTGTGGTAGACATTAATTTAATGTTAGTAGGTGCTCTACTGGATTGGGGCTGGTTTCCTTCACCATGGGAGAAACAAAATCAAGTGAAAACATCCCCGAATCAAAGCCCAAAACCCCAAAATGTGAACTGACACTTTTGGAGGTAAATGCACACCCAGGGCAAGCAGGGGTATTGGAAGCAGGATAAAGTGAACCAAGGAAAACCCCTCGTGGCCCTCAGAGTCTTAGACTTTGGGTTGTGCTTGAGCCTGGCTTGCAGGAGAGCCTGGAAGCTCTGCACTTGATTAACTCCTTCCAAAAAGTCACTTCAAAGCAGGGACAGGGAGCAGCAGGAGGGAGGCAGAACGAGCTGATCTCAGAATTGTTTAAAACTTGGCAGCTGGGCCAGCCTTTGATAATGAAACTCCCACCACTTCACTCTCAAATCGTGACTGAGAGAAACAATGCTTATCTTCAAACCTGCCCTGCAGCCTTGATAAGGGCTTTGTGCAGCACGCTTTGGGACGCTAGAAGGAGGTTAAACAGAAAAAAATAACCTTAATCTGCCATGTTGTTATTCTCATAGGGACAAAATAAAAAAAAAAAAAATAGACACAAACTGGTTCAGGTTGGCTCCAGGCTTGCAGCAGTTGCTCAGTGTGAACCCTAAACCTAACCCTAACCTCATCTCAGCAGCAATGGAGGCTTTGGGAATCCTGGCACTGCTCTTTGTGAAGATCCCACGAGGTGTGGGAATGAGAGAAATTAAAATATTGCTTTCTCCACTGTTTGGAAGGCAACAAAGAGAACAGGATTTCAGAGGAATGGGCAATGCACCCCTGTCCCAGCCAAGCCCTACGAGGGAGCAATTTGTTGATTTTATAGTAGCTGGAGTGCCTGGAAGACTTCCCCAGGGCTCAGCAAGGAATTTATGGCAGGTACTGCTGTGATCAAGATGGATCCTGCACCCTGCACGAGTGGAGAAGAGCAGGATAACAGGGAGTTAAAGTTGGTTGGTGTGGTAATCCTCCTGAAGTGATGTCTACTGTCTGCAGGCCCTGCAAGAAGGAGCATTTGCATGGGGGTTAGGAGGAAAAGCCTAAATTGGTTTTGCAGATGCTTAGAGAGAATTCCCCCTCAAATCCACCAATATTCATTTATTAAACAGGTCCTCGTACACAAAAAACACCCCTGGCCAGGTCAAGATCCACCCAAGTAGAAAAGAGCTCACAGCAATAACACAGTCACACAAAAGAAGCTAGATAAATGTAATTTATTATATTAATATATAATTTCAGCTATCATATGGATTATAAACCACATTTGTCTCAGTAACCTGAGGCCTTGCACAGCCAGGCTTGAAAGGGAATGGTTTCAGCCTCGGCCTTCCCAGCAAGTGATGGCAAATGCTCCTGAATCCAAATATCTCCTGTCACCAAAGCCTGAAAAACCCTTCCGTGGTACACTGTGTCTCTGTGTGCCTCTGGCTGGCTTCTCCAACCTGTCTGTGATGTCTGCTTCAGATCCTCATCTTTTCCTGGATTTGACAGGTATAATACAAGCATCATGACGCCTTTTGCTCATTCTGCACTTGACAGGAGCCTGCAGGATTGCTCTGCGTGGGCTGGGGGTTTCTGTGATTTACAGGGGTACCTTTTGCCTTGGAGGAGGAAGGGAGACAATTCCAGCAGCTTGTTGCAGTTCATTGATTGGGTTCTTTTAATCACAGATGAAGGTGGGGGCTTCTGATATTTTCAGATGGCCCCAGAGCAGATGACCAGGGCCTGGCTGGAAGCAACTCAACCATTAATGCTGGCAAAGGTTTCACTCCCAAAACCTCCCTGGGGAAGGGGTTTCTGTGTGGTCCCCTTCAAGACAAGGAGGTGCTAAACTCCTGCATGTGAAAGGTTATTTTGGGCAGCACCGTGTGGCAGGAGAAAGGTCAGAAGCCACCTTCAGAGCTGATTTTATGTTGTTCCCTCTCCAAGCATCAGATGTGAAAAAGTCGTTTTCTTCATGCTCAGCACAGGGATTTTCATAGGAGATGGATGCTCCACTATATATAGGAATGTCATGATGCTTGTAGGACATGTTGGCATTACACATCCCACTTGACATGCCCTATCGACGTGGGCTGAGCAATTTCAGGTTGTGTTTAAATAAAAGTGACTATATTTCTCCTGCAAGCACAAGTCAGTTAAAAATATCCCGTGGTTACTGCTTGGAAAACGCCTTCAAACCAACTTACTCCTGTCAGGGAGACAGGGCGATGTGACAGCCACACTCAACCCTCAGCTGAGAGCCAGCTTGTCAATGGGAGCAGCCCTTGCCATCGGCAGGGGTGGGGTGCCTTTCCCTGGCCACCACTGCCACCAGGAGCTGGCCCTGCTTCCTCCTGGGCTGCTGGTGAGACATGGCCAGTGATAGCAGGGACTACGCACAGGGCACATTCTGCCTGTGGACTTTGTAAATTTGTAAATTTATGTATGTATATATTTATATTTTATATGTTTATATTTTATATTTATACATGATATATTTTTATTTTTAATATTTATATATTTTCTGTTTAGATATATCTATATGTATGTATTTTTACATATTTATATGTACACATTTACATATATATATTTATATATTTTTTGATATATTTATATTTTCATATTATATATATCTATATGTTTATATGTATATACTTTATATATTTATATATTTATGTTTTATATGTTTATATGTATATATTTTTATGTCTTTTCATATTTTTATACTTATATATTTTAATAATTTTATATATTTATATATTTGTATCTTTTGATATTTTGACCATTTTATATATTTATATATATGTATATTTATATATTTGTATAAACATAAATGTTTATATTTTAATAATTATATGTATTTATATAGCTGTATTTTACATATTTATATATTTCTATTTTACATTTCTGCATTTATATATTTGTATTTTATATTATTTATATATTTGTAAAGTCTTCCTCTGGCTGACAATGAAAGTACAGCCCACACATTGTACTTCCTGCCCTGGAACAGCTCCACCACACACAGAGCCAGGATAAGCCAGGAGAAGTGGATCTTGTTCCTGTGACGCTCACGGTCACAGTCCCACAGTGGGCTTTTGTGACTCCTGGGTGTGTTACAGCACAGTCAGCTGCAGCCCCAGCCCCAGCCCTGCTCTGGGGGCTCTGTGGATCCTCCTGAGCCCAGAGCAGGAAAGAGGGGCTAGCAGACCCCTGCTATTCCCCGGGGGCTGAGTGCCTTTGTGTCCACAGACCCAACCCTGCTCCCACCTGCAGGGAAACAAGAGCCTGGATGTGTCCAGGAGCTCTCCTCGGACCCCTCTGCTGAGGCCTAGCAAAAAGGAACCTCAAACCTCCAAAAGCAAGGCTCAGGGGGTGCAGGCTGCTTTTTGGGGAGGCTCTGGGTGAAGTACAAGGTCACTGAGCAGTCACTGAGGTTTGGCTGCAGCCCCCGGAGGGCTGGTGTCCCTTGCAGAGATTTGTGTGGTACAGATATCTGCTGTGTACACACAGGCATACTGAGGGGAAATGAAAATATGCCCTGTCAGCTTCTCGCACAAAGACGTGTTAATTCACACTCCTGGCTCTTCAAGCAGAGCCAGGGTGACAACTGAACAGCCCACCCCAAACAAAGAATGTCTAGCAGCTCTCAAAAAAATCACAGGACTGGTCAAAGCCCCTCATGTCTTTTTATTTCCACACACACATTTGCAATTTGCACCGGACCAATTGCTTTTGACTGATTGATTTCACTGCTTTGAGACAGCACACATATGGAATTATTCAGGAGGCTGCTGTGTGTAACACTATGCTGGAATAATTGTTCCATTCAGCTTTATTCCCCATGCTTACAAAATCTTAGAGGAACTCAAAATACTCCTAACATTTGTATGGGCACGTTGGCATGCTTGGTTTGTGCATCTCAATGACAGAGAAAAAATTAATGTAATGCTACACCAAAGGCAGATTCTACACACAGAAGTCAGTAGAATCCAGATTGAACACTCTTGCAGCATTGTTCATATTCTAAAGGTATAGGTCTCCTTAGGATCCACATTTGATATCCTCTTTTGGATTCAGCACCGCTTTGCTTGCAGAGTTAAGGACTTGCTGTAAATACCAAGGGCTACATCCTGCCCAGTTTGTCTGTCAAAGAGTTAAGGAAAAAAAAAACCAGTGGTGGTTTAACAGACAATGATGCAAAACTCAGCTCATTTATAGAAGAACAGGAAGAGGAAAATACACACAGACCATCTCTCCTGTGGCGAGTTAGGGTTAGGTTCTGCACAGTTAAAGAGGAAGGAAAAGGGTGTTTGCTCTTGCTGTAGGTTTTGTGTGCTGAATGGGGATGATGTCAGGCTGCTTGTTTGGTGTGTGTGTGGAGGGAAGGCAGATCTCTCAGACCCTGCTTGGAACTGTTGGAGTTCCCCAATTTGTTTGGGGAATTGTTTGTCCAATTCCCCAGCTGGAGTTCCCCAATTTGTTTGCTCTTTCTTTGGGGCCCAGGGAAATATGTCTGACCCCCAGTCTTCATTGTGGAGGGAAAAAAACTGTATCTGGTTGGACACCTCAAAAAATAGTGTCCTGAATTTGTCAGAAAGGCCAGCAGACGAGAGGAAAGGCTGTCCATGACAAACCCACTGGCATTTTCAGCACTCCCTGTCACTGCAGCATTTGGCTGGGGAAGGCCTGCCCACCATCCCACCTCTAAAAACAGCCCGAGCCAAAAGGCTGGGGTATTTTTAGTTGGACAATAAAGAAGGAATGTCTGTGAAATCTCTTAGGAGATGTAAATTGTTCCAGCTCCTTCAGCAGCCATGCCAAGGGAGGATGTGCCAAAATGTTCAAGTTTTAACTGTCCTTCACCACTGGTGTTCTGAATTCTTTTGCTCACCCAGAACTCACCCAGTTGTTCTGAGGAGTGACACGTGTCTGTGGTGGAAAGGAATTCATGAAGGGCCAAGGAAGGTCCCTTGTGCCACCAGTCCATCGGCCCCTCGTGCCAGTTCAGCTGCTCTGGGTTGGGAAGCAGAGGAAAACCATTATTTGGTGCAAAGTGCATTCCTCATCAAAACCTCATCACCAGAACAGAAGCCAAGCACTCCACAGCCTCCTCACAGCTGGTGGGCTCTCCCACTGCCATCTGATGAAGTACAGGAAAAGGAATTATCCCTTTTTTCCCTGCTTCTATTTCCAAAGGATTTGATTAACATTTAAATAGCAAGTTTAGCAATTGCCCGTGTTGTGTATCATGCACATCTGCAACCACCTCCTGTGCAAGGCTGCGGACTGTTCAACCTTTTGCCTTTCTTTTTATGGATCTCTTGGTAGCTTCCTTACCTCATTAGGCTTTTGAATCCTGAAATAAAAACTTGATGCCTGACTTCTCTGTCCCACCTTTGTTTTTAAAGCCCCTTTTGAGGACATTAAATCAAGATCAGGGCCAGTAACATTCTGCTTTAGGAGCACACGGTGACTATTTAAGGTGTTTGGGACCTCCATGTGATCATTTATCACAACATTATCCCAGTTCAAATGTTTAATTATGGCATATTTTCAAATCCCTTTCCAGGAGCTCTATAAATACCTCAGCAACATCTAAAGACCAATTTAGCTGCCAACACCTAAAACTATCTTTTTTTTTCACCCAGCCTGGCCTGTGCTTTCTCTGCTGCTGAAGGAGATTCTGTTTACATCTGTGTTCTGGGAGCCCATAAATGTTGTGTCCTTTCTCTGGCTGCTGTGTGCCGCCTGCCAGGGGCTGGATATTTTGTTTTGCAGACGTGGCTCTGTGGTTTTGCTTTTCCAAGTGGGAAAACAAAGGTCTTCCAAGGCAGATGAAGGTGTCAATCGAAGGCTTCCCACATCCAAGCTATGATCTCCACATATGCTTGGTCTTACTTGTTTGCACTGCTCAGAGCGTGGGAAAACAACTTAAAAATAGAGATTTAACACATTGGCTTAGTGCTATTCAGAAGATTCTGTGCTAGACGGGGGCAGAGCCATGTATATGTATTATAAAATAGTAAATTCATTGAAAAATGTGGCCTCAGTCTTTCTGGAATCATCAGGGTCTTGAGAACTGTCTGTGCCGGTACATTTATTTGGGGAAAATCCATTTATTTCAGAAAAATATTCCTAAAATTGCCTGAAGTTGGGAGATGGGAGGCAGTTCTGCTCAAGCAAAAAAAAAAGAACTAAATTTACCCACCTCCCAAAGAGTCCTTGCAACCCTGGAATGGGGGACATTTCTTACTGCAGATTTTAATGCCCTAGTTTTCCTTTTTGTTTGTTTTTCCTTTCACAAGGCCAGAAATCAGCATTTTGCTCAAGCTTAAGGCCTTATTTTGTATAGAAAATAATGCCTTTTTGATAGGGTTGGTTTTATTTTCCCCCCTCATGTAAGAAATGAATTTTAAATCTTTGATAACTTCATTCACTTCAGAGGGATTTTGAGTTGATTTGCTTTGTTTGGCCAGTGTAATGAAAGATCACTTTTATTTTCTCAGCCCTGAGCAGTATCCAGTCAGCTCTTCTGAAATTATCTTTAGGAGTTGTTTTCATCCTTGGTTCCCAGGAAGAACCAAGACAGCACAAGGGCCCCAGGTCTTGGAGCTCTGGAATTTGTTTTGTCTTTCTGCCTAGGGAAAAGCCATGGAAAAGCAGTGGGAAAACTAGTCACCAATACAACAGCCTACAGAGCTACAAATATATGTGTGAAGAATACAGAGAAAATATAAAAGGAAAAAAGCTAAAACATAAATGGTATAATTCAAAATGTTTTTTTCAACCCTGTGTTAAAAGTGGGTAGTGGGAGACCCAGCTGGAAATGCATGGACTGGGAAGAGCCCTGCACTACCAAAGGGTGATACAGGGCACAGCTCAACTCAGCTGCAATCAGGTTTTGGCAGGAGTTCCACAGTGCTGCAAAACCCATAGGCACGTGCCCAACTCCTACTCGGGGGAAAAAAAACCTAAAAACAACCAAGAAAAAAAAGAAAAACGCATTAAAAATTTAAAAACATCCCTCCTACTTCTAGGAAAATGTCAAGCTGCTCTGCTTAAAACTTCAGTTTTCTGCTGAAGACTGAGGGGATGATACCAAAGCCTTACACCCACCTCACACCAAAACGCTTCAAGGTAAGTGTCAGAGCTCGTGTGTGGGCAGGTCCCACAGACATCACATTGCTTTGTTTTGTGCTTTTCAAGACTCTTTCACACACCTTTGTGAGAGCACAGAGCCAAGTTTCCTCCTGGCTGGTTGGCTTGGCAGGTGTGACACCTCCTCTGGGGCCTGCTCCTGTCTGTTCCTTCTTTCTAGGAACTCGCTGTGATTTTTCTGGTCTGCTTTTTCACCTGGCAGGTGCGACACCTCAGCCCACGGATTTTAGAAAACGAAGGAGATGTTTGTGTTGAACTGCAGAATAAAGAGAAAAAATAACCCTTGCTAGAGAGCCAAAACATGAATGTGTTGGAGTCAAGGATGACACCATCTCCTGGCCCTATTTCCACTGGCTCTGCTCCAAGACCACCCACTTTCAGTTCTTGGTCCACATGGTTGGCCAGCACCCAGCAGAATTGCTTTAAACCTCTGGCCCCCTTTTTTGCCCCCCAAACCTCCACCTGACAAATAGTATTAAAATTCCCATCAATAACTCTGCAGTTAATCATAACAGCGAAGGGAGGTTCCCTTTTCCCCCTGCATTTGGGGACCTGGAAAGAGCCCAGGTCATAATTCAAGCATTGTCCATTCTGGTGGTCGAGGGCAACCTGGAAATGAGGTTCCTAGTTTTGCTGCTTCCCCGAAATTCCATCTAATAAGCAGCAATTTTCCAAAAGTCTCCACCTTGATATGTGTGTTGCGAAACCTGTTTGGGAGATATAATCCTAAAAGAGACTGCAGCAAAGGCAAAGGGATAGATTAGCATCTCATTAGCATATTGCGGTGACTTTGGTATGTACAGCTGCCTGATTGCAATTAAAAGTCATTTCTATTTCTGCTTAAGCACATTCAATGTATGATCAGATAGATACAATCAAGATTCCAAACCCTGTGGTGACTTTGAAACAGCTCTGAGTCATTTGGCTGCTCCAGCGCTCACAAAACTTGTAAAGATACCTGATCACTGGAACTGCAAACACACACCTGCAATAGCACCAGAAGTGCTGGTTTGGTATGATTTAATACAACTCTGCATTCAGAACACGTATGACTTTGTAGGGTTAAACCTCCTGAAGCTGCTGACTGACAGGGCATTTCTCTTCCTCCTCCTGTTGGCTATTTGATGAAGGCTCTCCTTCAGCTTTGCAATATTTTAACCAAAACTGGCCACTTTCTTGGAGTGTTCCTTGTGGGCAGGCAGAGCCCAACACAGAAAAAAGGTCTTTTGGAAATAATGATGAGCAATATTAACTCTTTTGGCATTAAGAGGTCTTTTAGTCTTGAGAAAAAAAGAACAAAACCAAATGTTTTCCTTTTGGAAAAACTGTGCCCTTCAACACACTTGTCTAGAATTGGAACAGAAAAAATGTCCTGGTGCTTGTATTTCACCTGAAGTCAAGTTTCTACAGAGAGAAGAACAATGTGGATTAGAGAGAGAGAGAGAGATAGATAGATAGATAGATAGATAGATAGATAGATAGATAGATAGATAGATAGATAGATAGATAGATAGATAGATAGATAGATAGATGCTTGTATTTCACCTGAAGTCAAGTTTCTGCAGAGAGAAGAACAATGTGGATTAGAGATAGATAGATAGATAGATAGATAGATAGATAGATAGATAGACAGATAAACAAACAGCTGGCATATGGACCTTCAAGTGCAGGAAATGAATGCCAACTCAGAACCCTTTTCCTCTCCAATTTCCTCTGTTAATGCGCATGAACTGGTTCGAGTGCACAATTAGGAGGAGGCTGCCTGTTTTCAATTAGGTCAGAGGAGAGGTCCTGCCTCTTTCCTAAATGAATTGCAGATAAAGCTTCCCAGGAGTGGGCCTCCTTCTCCCCAGGGCTGGCATAAATCAGGAAATGCAGCAGCTGCCTGCAGCTTTACCCCAGGGAAAGTAGGGTCCAGCCTGCCCACGGGGCTCATCCTGCCCTGCAAAGGCATCGTGGACAGAGCTCTGTCCTCCTTTTCCCCACCATTTCCCAGCATTTTGTGTTTGTCCTGGTGAACACATCTGGGTTTCATTCCCTGCCTTCGGTCTGATAGGGGCTGGGGGAGGTGGTCTCTCTCTCTCAAAGTCCTTGTCAAGAAGATGGAGGTGCTGGAGCCATCTGAAGGGGAAGAGTGAGTTATTTTTGTTGACAGGGTTTCAACAAGTAACAGTTCTGGCTAATTACACTGTAATTGATTTGGCATGTTAATAGAGACTTCCAGGGAATCTCGGTACTTTCTTGTCCGTTACAAATGGATTTCCAACTCCGGGCTGGTTTGCTTTAAAAACAGAAACACAGCAAATAAAATAGAGCAATTGAAGCAATTTGCTGAATCCCTCAGGCACAGGGAATAACGGTAACCACAGGAAAACCAGATACTTCCATAGGAGGAGCACTCAGGAGCTTTAGGAAAGCAGATGACCAGGGCAACTGGGCACTCAGCATTAGCTGAGCTCTAGAAATCACCAGAGAGATTTTTCTGTCCTTTTAATGTTCTAAAACCTTTGGTTCACAACGATTTCTTTTTCCTTGATGATGTTTAATATGAGAGAAAAAACCTCTGCATTCATATGGGAAACAAACCCCAGCATTTCAAATCTGCATTAAGGGGAATTAAAGTGCAGCCTCGCCCCTTCTCTTCCCCCACCATGCTTCAGAACTGGGGCCAACTGGTGCTTCAAACTAATGCTGGGGAAAAACATTTCCTTCTATCCAAAATGCTCTAAAATTGTCCAGCCCTTGTTCTGCAGCATCTGGCATCAGTCACTCCTTGGAGCCAGGCTGCAAAGGATGAATTGGAATCTAAAGGAATGGGATCAAAAGCTCTGCCTGTATGAGGATGTATTAGCATTTTTTCCTAGAAACCATGAGCTTTCCAGTGCAGTAAAAGTCCCATCTGAGGGCCTCGAGGTGTTCAGCCTGAGCTGCAGGGACAGGAACACGGTGAGAGCACCGTGATTCACCCACCACAAAACAGCCAAGTCACCTCACATACGTGAGGCCAGGATTATGCTTTCCTCTGATAATTAATGCATTTAAAAATCGGACATCCAAAAGCTGATTTGCAGCATCCCTCACAGATAACTGTGATTTTAGTGTGGCACCATTACAAGTGATAAAATGTGTTGATTTACCTTTTCCCTTAACTGGCACCATCTCCTGAACGCTCCCATTTCTTTTGTGGGAAATCTGTGCCCTGAAATTTGTGGGAAGTGCAGAAGAAGCTGCAGCTCAGAGCCCTTTGGAGACCATTTAGTACTGCAAGGTCACCACTTATTGAGCTGAGCTGACCCAACACTGTGATAAAAGGATGGATCACACTCCATGGGCTGCTCCACCTCTCAGCACTGAGTTAAATCTCACCCAGTCTCTGGAAATGATGGATGTAAGGGACAGAAGAGATGATTGGGAGGTTTATGTGACTTCATGGTGCTGAGCACCACTGCTAAGCCTCTCTGAAAAATCATCCAAAGCGTGTTTGAAGGTCCTCAAAGGCACACAGGCCTCGAGGATCCTCTGTGTGGGGCTGGATTCCTGACCTCTGATTTTTCCCTGGGAGGAACAACGAGTGGACGTGTCCCTCCAAACCCCGTGGCAGTGCTGCTGCAGTGGGGTGTGTGGTGCAGTTTGATGAATTCATGCGCTGATAGCGATGGAAAAACCTCCATGCAAGGAAACGGGCTGGAAGCCAGGCCCACAGCGAGGCCTTGTCTGGAGCTGTTAGTGGGCTGGTGGATTCTGTAACAACTGTATCATAAAACACTTTACAAAAGAGTCATGAACTCTGGCAAAGAGTGAGGCTTATATATTCTGTTTAAACAGAGGAAGTTGCTCAGTGACTTGGCAGCCGAGCACGACCCCCAGTTACGGGTAACCCAAGCCAACATCAGAGAAACTATAAAAGCAGAGAGTTAACATCAAGGCTCACATCTTTCCAGCCTGTTACTGATTCCTGTGAGTATCTCTGAGCTGGATCTAGAACTGCAGGAGAGGAGAATGAAAGGACTGTGTGATGAGGGTGACAGCCCCCTGCATGCAGGCAGCCTGGGCACAGGTCTGTGCAGGCTGCCAGGTCGCTGTTTGAATTTGCTTTTTCAGGGAAATCGATACCCAAATTCCCCTTGACGTCAGCCAAGGGGCCAGAGTTTCCCATTTTTTGTCTAATAAAATGTCAGGGGGTGAAGTGAAGTAGCTATCACAGACAGAAAGAATGCAAATATAAATAGAATGGGGAAAAATTAGCGGCTGACAAATATTCCTTCTTTGTTGCGTGGAAGATCTGGAAATTAAAAAAATCCCCACATTTCTTTGCATTCTGTAAAGAATAAATTAATCCCCAGGTTTCTGGTTTTGGATGATAAATAAATGTCTGAATAAAAGGCAAGAGAGGAAATGAGAGGCAGGAACACATAACTTTTCACTCAGAAGGGTCTGAATCTTGGCTAGGACCAGGCAACAGCGTAAAATCATTTTCTTGTATTCTTGAGCCAAGGTTTGATGGAATGGAGGTTTTAGTGACAGCACTGCCTTAAATAAATGCCTCTCCTGGCCTCTAATTCCCACTGCTGAGCAACAGCACATGGGGTCTGTGGAGCATAAAAGCTCTGCAGGAGTGTTGGGAAGTGGTTGGGAAGATGGTGATGCCATCGGATTTGCCACCAGGATCCCTGACCTGTCTGAGCAGGTTCCCTGGGTTTGCCAGCCCTCCTTGTCCCCATCCTCCTGACCACGGAGAAGGCTGTGGGATGATGGGATGGAGGCAGCAGGTTTGGGACATGAGCTGTAATCAAACTCAGGACTGCCTGGCATGCAGTTTGTGAAAAACACGTTTTATTCTCTTGTAAAATTTAAAAAGTTTAATAAAGGACAATAGGAGATAAAGACAATAAAGTAAAGATTATGGTTGGGTGCATCTAGGCACTTAGCCAAGAGCACACTTGCTATTTTGGAAACACTCTTTATAGATTATTGCTATTACGTCAGCTTGTTGTATATTCATAAACAATTCTCCATATTCATAAAAAATTATGCACAGTAAACTTTTCTTTAAACTAGTTTCCATGCTTTAAGAATTGCTTAGCATATTTCTTTTTTGGGTTTGTTTTTTTGGAGTATGTGTATTTTTTGGTCGTGTTCTATTATTACTTGTATGGGTTCTGGTTTATACTGTTTTTAGACAGTGAGTGTTGATAGTTGGTATATCTATCTAGATAGTAGGTGTTTCTATCATATGTTTATTGGATGTCATCTTATTTAAGTAGGTCTTGTAACACAAGTATACTTATATTAGTTATTTCATTACTATATTTAAGTTTAATTAACAAGATACAAAAGCTATCTCTTTATAGCAAAATTACTTCAACACCACGCATATAAAATCCATTCTAATATTTGCAAAAAGCCAATATTATACTGTGTATCTATAACAAGCTCTTCATCCTCCTTTTCCCCCATCCATAAATCCTTCTTTTTCCTGTGCTGTGCTTTCTTCTTCCCCCATTTCTCCACCCACCTTTAATGAGTTTTTCTTAACATGGCCCAGCTTTGCCCCCTCTGCAGCGAGTCTGGTGTTTGTGGCACTGGTCCCTGGGTAATATTGTCCTTATTTGGGTGATATTGTCCTAATTTGGGTGATTTTGTCCTTGCCTGGGTGATATTGTCCTCACCTGGTGTTTCTGGGTGTGCCAAACCGTGCATCTCTGCCCACACTGGTCCCTGGGTGATATTGTCTTTACCTGGGTAATATTGTCCTAATTTGGGTGATTTTGTCCTTGCCTGGGTGATATTGTCCTCACCTGGTGTTTCTGGGTGTGCCAACCGTGCATCTCTGCCCTTGCATGGTCCTAGGGATTCACTGCAGCAATCTGTGGCTTCTGGCCACCCTCACTCAACACCTCCTTAGCCACCTGCAGAATCCAGCCCTTATCTGGAATTTCCCCCACCTTATCTGTGCTTATCTCTCAGGGCCAGCAGTTTCTCATGTCCTGTCCAGCAGTTTCCCACGTCCTGTTCAGCCACCTCAGCTCCAGGCCAGGGCTCAGCCGGTGGCTTTGTCAGCTGCCCACAGCTCCAAAAATAGAGGGAGGAAGAGGAAGATGGTGAGATAACACTTCTCAGTCGTTCACCATCAGCCTGGGAGACTGCCCTGAGCTGTCCCCACAAGCACTGGGCAGAAAAACCACCTGCAGAGTGGTTTTGCAGGAGAAGTTTGGGTTCTTTAGTGGCTGCAGAATGAACGTGGATCAGTAATGACCAACTGCTGAGAAGGAAGCACCCAGTGGTGAGAGGCACAGGCAGGAACACCATGAGCTAAGGCCAACAAAAACAATCGTTTCACACTGCTGGGTCAGGTTGTGATGATGTTGGCTGGTCTGCTCTGTCTAGGGTTAGGGACTGTTCTCCAAGAAGGATGTGAGGTAGAGGCTATTTCAAAGAGAGCTGGGTCTAAAAAACAAGACCTGTGGGGAAAGATTGAAGGGAGTGGAAGTGTTCAGGCTAAAGAAAGGAAAAATGAAGGAAAAGTTGCCAGTATTCTCAAAATGCACAGAGGAAAGACTAAACTGCTCTTCCATTGCTCAGGGCACAGAGGAAGCATTAACAGGCTCAGGGGAAGATCCAGGTTAATTGTGAGGAAAGTTTCCTAATAAGCTTTGGACAAAGTTCTGGACCAGCTTGCCATGGAAGTTCCAGCAGGGAAAGTTTTTGGGAACAATCTGGAGTAACATCTGTCAGGGGGGTTAAGCCCAGCTGATCTTGCATTAAGTGTGGGATTGTTCTCTTGAGGACCCTTCCAGCCCTGTCCTCAGTGAGCCCATGGGATTCTCTGTGAGGAGAGGAGAATTTGCTCTGTATTTCCTCAGCCCTTCTGATCTGAGCCATCAGCAGCCATCAGAGGAGGAGAAACTGATGGTGGAACTGAGGACCTGTTGACCTAATTATTATTATTATTATTATTATTATTATTATTATTGACATAAACCTCTTTGTTTGCAGAAGACAGACAAAGCTCTGTGTCACTCAGCCCAGCAGAAATCCTGCAGGAGAAGCCAATTTCTTTGCTCACGGTTTTCAGGCTCCTTCCAGCCAGATCTCACATCAAAAATATCCCCACAGGAGATTCTGTGCACCCCCAGTGCTAAGTCAGGCTATAGTGGGGTTTTTACTGCCTTCCCTTTGAATTCTTTCCATCTTCCTGCCCTTCTTCTTTAGAGACACCAAGCCTTTTCCTTCCTTTCTTCCCTTTGTATCCAGGTTTTCATTTTGGGAGGGGATGCCTGGTGACATGTGGATATTCCTTTCTTTAATTGGAAGCAAAAAGCTACTTGAACATGCACATTCAGAAAGATTTAATTCAAATCAAACCAATACTATGAATGACTAAAAAACTCCCCACAACCTGTAAAACATGCAACGCATGCAGGCAACAAGAATGACTTAGTGTTAGTCATGGCTGTGAATGATGCTTTAGGTGGAAAATTGTGCAGAGGAGCTTACAATGAGTGAGTGGAATGAAAAATAGGTGAATGAAAAATAAGATATTTATTCTTATACTGTCAGGTGCTTGAGTTTGCACAGAGTCCTGAAATTATGCAGACGGACTCTGCTTCGATGAGGAAAGAAAAAAACCCACAAAAATCAGCTACAAAGCAGTTAAAGCTCATGGCAGATGCTCTGTTTGTTTAACAAGCACTTTCAGGCTTTTTTTTTTGCCTGGAGAGCAGTGTCTCTTTTTTCATGTTAATGGGGATGGCTCTTTTAAAAAACACCAAGTTAAGAGGCAAAGAATAAAACATATTTATTCTAAATGGAAAGGCAATTACCTCAGTGATATTCCCCTGGGCATTAAATCTCCATGCACTGCTCAGTGGAGCTCCAGTAACCACTTTAGAGAGTTGTCTGCATGTGGAATTGAGTTGGTTTTAATTGCTTGTTGAATTACCTGGGTTCTAGCCCCCAGCCCTTCCAGCTGTAAATTGGTTACAAGCTGAAGTGGGAAATGCTGAGAAGTTGTGGGTTTCAAAAATAAACCTATAAAGGGCTTTCCCCTACGTGTAAGGAACTTCCAATTTGAATTGGTGCTCACCCATTGGCCAAAAAAAAAATAATTTTTTTTCTGGGGATGCGCCATTCAGACACCAAAGAGATTTTTCATTCAGGTTTTTCCAGACAGAGGGAGTAAAGCTTTTGGATAGTTTTGACTTTATTTCCACCTATCAGAGGCAATAGATTCCCTCAATGGTGTCTGCAGCTCACAGGAAGGAACAGACTCACACCCACAATAACTGCTTGTGTTTGAAAACTTCTGGCACATTAAAAGAAAATGAGATAAAGCAGGATTTTTAAATGGGTGGGTTTTCTTGAGTTAACTGAAGATCTTGGTTTGGATGCTGAGAATTCCACTCTGATCCCTGCTGTGACTTCTGGGCAAAATAACATTTTCAGCAGCACCAAAAATGCAATCCTGGGAGCTGGTCTGGAGGAGAAATGGTATCACCACAAAAAGTCAGGAAGCTGAAAGCCAGCTGCTTGAGGCTGCGCTGAACTTTGCTGGTTTGTACAGCTCAGTGCCTGGAACTCCCACCAGATTCCAGGGCAAACCACCACGGATTCACTGAGCACTGAGAGCCTGCCAGGAGGGAAATCTCCTTTGCTGCACCCTGCCCTGCTCTGGAGCTGTGGATGTGGCTTCATCCCAAAGCTGCTGGGATTCTGCTGCCCAGCAGGACATCATCATCATTATTGTTATTGTTATTAATTATTGAAATACCCATTTCAAACAGCCTAGGAAGCTGAGATTCCACCCCATTTGTTGTCCACAAGTAACGGGGTTTTTAAAGAGGGTCAGAGTGAGCTGGAGGAGCACAAACCCTCCCCAGGGAGCCTGCACAGCCAGGTGCAAGCTGAAGCTGGAGCAGCCACAATCAGGTGTTCCAGAGGGGCAGCCAAGGAAATCCAGAGTCTCCGTGTGCTGCTGGCTCTGCCAAGGAGCTCCTGCAGCACGTGCAGCACACACAGACCCTCCTGGCCCTGCCCCAAGGACTCAGGCAGGGACAGTCCACTCAGCACATGAGTTACATCACACTTCTATTTTCCTTTTCCCTGGCAAATTTTAACTGGCTGCTTTTTTAAATTATTATTATTATTTTTCCCACATCTGGTACCACACATCTCTGCTGTGTGATGTGGAGCTCCCAGTTGCCTGCTGCTCTCCATCCACACCCCTGCCCTGCATCCAGCTCTGCAGAAATGTCCCTGTGGAAGGGCTTTCCAGCCTGTGACAGCTGGGACATTGCAGCCACAGGGCTGCTTTCAAGGCAGAAAGGGGCACCGAAAAATTCCTCTCTCTTTTCTAGTTATGTCTTCCTTACAGGAAGTTTTTGATATGGCTCTGGTCCAGCTGGCTCTCTGAGGAAAAGAGAGTCTTTCCACACATAAACCTGCCGTGAACTTTATGATTTTTTTTTTTAAAAAACCAACATTGACAAAGTTAAACATGTCAATTGTCAGTTTGTTTAATGAGAGCAGCGAGGGGAAAGGTTTTTTTAGGCATGTGAGACTCCTTGTTCTTTAAAAACAGAAAGGAAACTTAAAACCAAACAGTGCTGCATATGGGCCCAAATGATCTCTGCAGGCAAGGGGGCTGCAAATAAGGAGGGTTATTTGAAGGACTCAATAAGTAATGAAGTTCTCCTTCAGGCTGGGCTGATCACAAGGAAATGAATGGTGACTCCAACTTCAGAGCACACAGCCCTGGGGAAGCCACAGCCCTGCCTGCATGGCCTTTAAAGTACTGGAGGCCTCTCTGTGAGACTTAATTTGAGGACAAAGGGAATAAAATGGGAAGCACATCACTTTGTGGATGCGTATCCTTCTGTTACAGAAATTGTTCTCCCACAGGGAGGAAAAAGGACTCATCTTCCCTGGCACAGCAAGGCCTCTCTGCCAACACGCTCACAAAGGGTCTGGAGCAGATAAAAACCTCCAAAATCTGTCCACATCATCCCTGCCTTGTAATGTTTTGTGAGAAATGAGGACTAGAGAGAGCTCTTCATAAAGGAGCATGTAGTGCCACTGCCTCCAAAAAAAAAAAATAAAATTACTCCTGAGGCTGCTTTTGGTGTTGGAAATGCTCATTTTGGTCCTGTGCAGTGGCAACAAAAGGGATCTGGCTGTGACTGCAGTGCACCTATCTGGATTGGCAGTGAGGCACTTGAGTGGAGAAAAAGGGATTTATTGGAATGTGGGCATCTGAAACAGGAAAGGGCAGGACTCCCCAAAAGGGAGCGATGCCTTTCTCTCAGGGGAACTGGGAGAACACCAAAGGGAGAGCTTGGAGATCTTTCCTCCACCACCCCAGCAGAGCCAGCGCATTCCTGAGCTCCTCACAATGCAGATCTGACTTTCTTTCAGCCTCTCCTCTGAGGCAAACCAGCTGATTCAATCTGCAAGTCCAACTTGAGGCAGAGAATTTTGTACCCAGATTACGCAATCATTCAGTTGAATTTCTGTTGGGGATTATTTCTGGAGCAAATACAATTATCCAGACATGTAGCAGGAATTCAGGATGGGCACAGTGTAGAAATTGGTGGTGTTGAGTGATATTCCTGGATGTCTCTTAGCTGCACACATATGACAAAGATGTCTAATCTAGTGCCTGAGGACTTACATCACTGTCTTCCCAAAGTGAGGGCTGACACTAAGAATTTTCAAGCCACGGAAAGCAGAGAAAAATGGGCAAAAATACACAATGAGCAGACTGACAGGAATTTGTGGTAAAGCCAAATTGCTACGAGTTCTGTTTTATTTTTGTTCTGCTGCTCTGCAAGTCAGAGAAACGAGTTGTCAGGCACAGCAAAGGCACTTCTGCTGGTCTGTGTGCAGGTAGAGGTGTTGCTGTGCACCTACTAATGCACAAAACTTACCCAGAACCTGCTTCTCCTCTGAATCAGCAACCAACAAGGCTCAGGGCTAAGTGCAGTTTCTATTGAAGAAAAGGATAATTACAGTTCATTAGCAGATGAGGCACTCAGTTCTCTTTAGAGAACACACTTCAGAGCCCTGCCTTTGCTTGCTCTTGAAGCAAGGCAAAATCAGGTTTTAAAAAAAGGATAATCAAAAAGTGCTGTATAAGTCTAAATGCCAGGAGAAGGAAACCACTTTAAAGCCTAAAGAAATCCTCTTGTTCTTTATATTCTGTGGGTAAAGCCTTGGGCTTACAGCAGCCAAAGGCAAGGCTCCCACTCATTTTAGTGGGGCCAGCATTTCAACATGCTTTGTGAATTCTCACCATGTATGACTTGAGCCCCTCTAAAGAGATTTATAGCAAGCAGGAGAAGCTACAACTCCATAAAATGTTGGTGTGTGCACATGAAGTGAATTAGCAGACACAGAAGATTTGGACACTTAAAGTTGGGTTTGCAAATGGAGCCCTTTATCAGCCTGAGCAAATGCAGTGTGGTAAATCCAGATAATTCCTGGAGAATTCCTCAGCCTGGGCTTTCTGTGTTACACCCTTTGCCTGCCAAGAGCCTGGCTCTGCAGCCAGCACCAGTTGTGTCCCAGTAAGGACTTGAGATCACATCCCTGGGTATTCCATTCCTGCTGTGTCACCTCCACTGCAAGGGTAGATGTTCAGTCTTTTCTGTAGGGAGCTCAATTGATTTTCCATCCAGAAAAACACCCCCTGTACACTGAAATGCATGAGAATCACTCACCTGGGTACAAGGCAGAGTTTTAAAGTATCCTGCCATGAATTTTACATGAAAAGGCCTAAAAAGCCAAACTGTGGCTTTTCAAACAAACAGCCAAGCTTTAAATTAATTTATCTGGGATTCCTCTAGCAATAAAAGATAAGGATCATGTTGACCGGGCTACACAGATGGACTAAAATTAACCTTGAAAAAGATTTTTAAGCAACCTCAATTCCCTCCTTCCCCACCATGGGCTTGGAGCTGGGGCAGCAGTGGGGCCATGGGCAGGTTAAATATCCCAGCTAAATATTATTATTTAATTAGGGTTAAATAATAATCCCAATTTATTATTTATTTAAATAATAAATCAGGTCATTTGTTATTACCTATTAATAAAGGTACTAATCTGAAGTGCTGCCTATGCATTTGGTCAATGCTCATAAACTGTCAGGCTGCAAAAGCAAAATGTTTTATCTAATTCCAAAGCAGGCTGGCATAACCCCAACCCTCCATCCTGGTGGAAGGAGAAGATGGTGTGTAAAGCCATGTGTGAAACAAGGCTGCCTGACATCCAAAGGCAGAACAGCCTCAGCCTCAGGGTTTGCCACAACCCTTGTGCTTGGGGCTGCAATTAAACTTTTCGGCTTCAAAGAAGAAATGTTTCTGAAAGCAAGAACAACCCTCCAAATGATCCTGACACAAGCTAGCATATTTACTTTGCATACTTCTGGAATATTTCTGGGCTTTTCAAAACAGGGTTCAGAGTGCTGTGAGAAATTTGCCACCTCCAGCACTCAGGCCCAGGCAGCGTGGGGAGTGTCCCAGTGACACCAAGATTTATTTTCTCCTGCCTGTAGCAAATGGGTTTGCTAAGATCTCGGAGCTATTGGAACAGAATTCCTAACACTTTAACAACCCGGGTCATGCATTATGTACACCATACTCCCTTGCATGTCTTACAGGGGATTAAAATGAGCAGTAGAGGCTGGAAGCTGCTGACATGAACAGGATGTGCTGCAGATGGCTGAAAGGCACCAGCAGGAGCTGGGCTCTGATTGACCACTGGGGTCTGGCTGCCCTTCCTCCTAAGCACAGAGAGACACTCTGAGAGCTGAGGAAAGCTTTCAGCCTAATCAACACTTGGGCCAGGATTCATCAATCATTAAATGAATTTAACAGCGAGGGCAGGAGGAGAGGCTTTTAGCGTTTGGAGCAGCGTGGAGGGGAGGATGTTTCTGGGATGAGGCAGCAGGACAGATGGACATCCACTCCTGGAGGCTCTCCACGAGCTCACCTGGCCTGTCCACAAGCACAGAGCAGGGTGGGAAAGGTGCTCCTTCCCCAGAGCCCACCTCTGCCTCCAGGGATCAGAGGTTAGGGAGCACAGGACACAATCCAAATCACAAAGCACAGATTTGCTTTGAAGTTTTCTCTAACTGCTTGCTTCCCCCATAAATCCTTCCATATTTTTATTCCCAGGGTACTTCAATACTTTTCACTTGTTGAACTATTTCAGTTCAATCCGAGTTTAGAGCAACAACTTCTCTGTTGCACTCCACTCCCAGTTCTTGCCCTGCCCTGTGAGCAGGAGCAAACTGTGATGCTGAGCACCCAGGGTGCTCTTTTGGGTCATTTTTTCCCCTTGTTCACATGAAAATGAAGGGATCCTGACCTGCCTTGGGCTGTGTGTTCACCTCAGTGCAAGCAGGACGTTTGTCCTCCTGTGAGTGACCAATTCACCCACCGAGAAAAGCTGCTTGCAAAAACAGTTTAAACTATTCGGCCTCTTCAAAGTAAGATTTCTCCCTGCTCCTGCCAGGCAGGGGAAGAGTTATGTCCCCCTTTTTGTGACAATTTTAAGAGAAGCTGGTTCAAAGCAAACAGTAAAATGAGCTTGGGGGCCTTCCTGAGTGTGTCACAGGATGCTGTGTGCAGCCAGCTGAAAGAAAGAGCTGCAATTTGGAAGAATCAACAAGTGGCCTCAGGAATGAAACCCTGCACCTGACAGATCATTCCAGGTTTCCTCGGGCTCCCTCTGCCCTTCACTGCCTGGTCACATACTTATCTCACAAATTCTCTGAAGGAAGAAGCTTTTTTGAACTCCATTTGCAGCATCCCCAGCACAAATGGGTTCCAGCTAAGGCTGGTGGGTGTTGTCATCATGGAAATAATTGCAAGGATCAGATTTACAGTGGAGCCTCCATAGCTCTTCTTGAGGTTACGCAGCAATGTTTCCCTTGGTGTGCAAACCACACTTATTCTGGGGAGTTTCTGACAGAAACTTGGCTTTTGGCAAGCACTTAAGCCCGTGAGCTGTTGCTTTTGCCCTGGACTGAAATGCTTTCTCTAGCAGGGCTGCACTGAAGCCCACACGTGCATGCTTTGCTGGAGGTGTTTTTTAAAGCCCCCTTCCCTGAGAGATGTGTTGCCTGTCTCACCCCTGTCCAGACCCAGATTTCGTGTTTTTACCAGCCAGATTGTTTCCCCCAGGTGACAGAGTTCCTCTGTGGGCTCCCAGCATCAGTGCCTGTGGGGAGGAAGCGTGACCCCTTGCAGAAGGAGCAAACTTCCTACCCTGGGCCTTGAATTAACACCCCAAACAATTTGCATTATTCACAGCAAGCAGGCCCTTCCTCAGGATCCCTTCTACCAGCATCAGCTGCACTCCTTGCTGGGGTTGTACTGATGTGCATCACAATGAGAAAACCGCTGCCTCTTCCTCATGACCGGCGGGGATTTAAACATCTCCCTCCTGGAGAAAACAGGTGATTCATCTCTCCTGCTGGGAGGAAAGACTGACATATGCTGAACATATTGTACCCTGGCTTGTGCAGTCATAAAGCTTCCTCTGTGGGCAAGGATCACTCAGAGGAAAAGGCCTCCCTCTGCTCTCCCTTCCCTCCAGAGGAGAGCATTTGATCCTGGCCAGGCTGCACACAAAGCTGCCTGTGTGCCCTGGGGAAGGGCTGCTCCAGGATGGGACATGTGCAGCTCAAACCAGCCCCGGGGACAGCGGCTGGGGCTCGCCTGAATTTGATTAAAGTCATTCCCTCGCTAGGGCTGGGAACCCAGACAAGCTAAAAATACTTTGGTCCTTTCCTCTGACTCTGATTTTAGGTCTGTGCTCTGTGTTTCTTTCTGTTTGGTGACAGAAAATGTTATCTAAGGGGTTGTTGGGGTTTTTTTTAAGGTATGTTTTAATCTACAACCATTTGTCTCTTGAAAAAATGCAGGTGCCTGCTTTCTGGTGGGATGTTTTTAGGCTGAGGTAAAAATTCTTATTTACCCTGCCTTTTTCCAGCATGTGGCACAAGCCTGATGCCATCAGCTCAGCTTCTGCAAAGAGGTCCCAAAAGTGTTGGCACCTGAATTTTCGCTTTGAGCAGAAGCACTGGATGAACAAAGAGAACTCTGCTTGCCACCAGGGTGATATCTGTGAGTGCAATCTCTGAGGGCTGCTCTGCTCTGACCTCTCTGGCTAATTTTGAATTAAGGTGAGGGGAATTCTCTAATTCCCTGAGACTCTTAAAAAGCCCCTCCACAGCTCAGCCCCACATCCCTGTGAGCTCTGTCCAGTTCCCTGTGCCCTTGGGTGCAGAGGAGACCATGGAATGCAGAGATGGACCTTGACTTGTCCAGGGCTGCACTTTAGGTCACAATTGCAGCTCAGAGACAGCCCCGGGCTCTGTGTGAGCTGAAATCAATCACTGCCACTGACAGCCTGACAAGAGGGTCAGGGGAAAGATTTCAAGTTATTTTCCACAGTAGTGGCTGCTCAAGTACTGAAATCTGGCTGAGATCCTGGCTAGTTAATCACTGCCAGGGAGGCTTTAACCTTTCGGTATCAGAAGTGGCCACCCATAACTGAAATAATTTGAATTTATGGTCATATTACAATGGAGAGCTTGTGGGGCTTCCCCCCACCATTTTTATGTGCTACTGCCCTCTTGGAATCAGGCTACATAAAAACTGTCAAAATACTTGCAGAGAATGGACAGGAAAAGGGAAAAACAATCGTATTTTAGAAGTATAAATACACTCAGAAAAGAAATCAGAAGATTCCAATAACAGCTGAAACTTGCAGTCAAAATAAACTTTATAACATAAATACCTTCTCCTCAAAAGCCAGAACACTTAAAGCAGGTGATTGGATTTTTCCCAAGCAATAATATCACAGAAAAATGTAGTTCTAGGTTAACCAAAGCTAGTCACAACTTCAGGTCAAAATATGATACATTGCTTCAGTGGGGGAAAAAAAGAAGAAAAAAAAAGCATTCAGAGAATTTGAAATGTTTCAGCTTCTATTTTCAGCTCCTCATTTCACAATGACATTTTCATTTCAAATTGACCTTAAAACAGGTTTTCAAAAAACGAGAATGAAATATCAGGCAATCCCCTCCTTTCTCCTTCCTTTCTTTCCTTCTAAGGATCCAAATCAAACCCCCAAACCACGATTCCTTTTTAAAGGGGACACAAATCTTCTGAGAACTGGGAGTATTTTGCATATCAGGCACCTGATATTTTTCTCCCGAGTTACAGAAGTGACTGGTGTAGCCCCAGATCCCATAAATGCCAAACTCATCCACCCCAGGATCCCTGCAGCAAACGCCAAGCATGCCCTCATTAATATTCTGTGGAGGTTTGGGGATCAACAGTAGCATGCATAATAGCATTTAATGACAGCAGGGCTTATTATCAGCATGATTTGGCCTCATCTGGCCTCTGCTGGCAAAACCATGTGCATAATAAGGTTTGTTAATGCTGGGCTCCTTGGCAGGTCCTGGAAGATGAGGCGGTGCAGCTGGCAGGACGGAACGGGAGCAGCTGGAAGGGGAAGATTTGGGTCCTGCATATTAAAGCATTTGACATTTGGTGTCTGAGGGGAGCGCTGGTTAGAGCTAATAAATAACTCACCGGTGATGACAACCTGTAATGACAGCTTTTATTAGGGTCTACTTAATCCTCAGATCCAGCTTTGTCCTTCCAGGCCATCTGCCAGCCGCTTGTTTTCCAGGATTTTTCCTCCTGCTTTGTTAAGTGTGTGGGGTGTGTGTCCGGGGCTCTTCCCTGCCCCAGGAGCACCAGGGCTCCCAGGGGAAGGGCAGGAAGGGGTGCACGGAGCATTTAGCCAGGGATCCTCAGTGCTGCACGTCTGGCTGAGTGATCTTTGCAAGCATCCACATTTCTAGGGATGGGGAAACGCCTCTCTTTTTCCTACGTGGCCCGTTTCTGCCAGAGAAATGACAAATTCTCTCTCTCCAGCATCAGCACCAAAGATTCTGCCACAGCCAGAGGGGATAAGGAGGCAGGGCTATGGAAATTCCCTGTGGACACATGTCCCTGTGTCCTCATGTCCCTCGTTTTTGGAACCTCGTCAGCTCCAATAACTCTGCCTTAAGGACAACAATTTTCCCAGATCATCTCCCAAACGCCTGGGAAACCCAGAGCAAACTCCAGAGTTTGTCAGGACTGACTGCAAGGTGTGCACAGTGTCCTGGGTGGCCTTGGAAGTGACAAACTGCCTGCAAACATCCCACAGGGCTGATTTCCAGGTGATTTCCAGGTGCACAAACCGCCCCAGCCAGGAATGACAGCAGCTCTCAGAGCAGGACCTGTGCTAAAGGAAAGAAACAGTGATAAAATATTATGAAAAGTGGGAAGGGCAACACCCAGAGCATCTCAGGAGGTGTTTGTCACCTTGTTTGTCGTTTGGAAAGAGCCTCAGAAATTGAACTTGCCAGGTTAGCATGGGGAAAAGAGCAGTGGAGAGGGGTTTGGAAAGAAAGCCAGTTGTGGACAGGTCTGGAAGTTGCTTTCTTCATAAAGCAGCCCAGTTCATAGAAGAAGTTCAAACACAGGGCCCAAAAAAAGGAAACACAATGAGGAGAGAATTTAGGTGCCCATTAAAAACAGCAGTCTGCAGAAAGGATTGTCCATCTCACTGGGAAGGGCCACCCCACACCCTGAGCCCCAGCAGCAGCATCCTGGGAAAGCAGCATCCAGCACAGAAGATGTACAATAAAAACAAACGCTTGAGACCAAAAAAGGAGTGTTTCTAACACTGCAGACACTTTAAAAATATTCTTCAGCTTCCCTTAGGGAAGAGATGTAAAACTTCCAGATGAATGGTTCAGCCCTCATCTGTGTGGGTTCCCTTTTGTTGTCTCATGAGTAAGATCCCAAGGAAGAAGTGGGTGCCCTTTTCAGACACTTTTGCATGTACCAGCCTATTTTTCCACCTGGTAATTGATTTCCATGCCATCACTCACCCCGTGATGCTCCAGCACCATCCCAGCAGCCTTCTCTGAACACGAAATGCAGTCCAGGGAAGCAGCTCTGTCTCTTGATCCTGCACTTAACCACAGTTAATAATTCCTAAATGCTGATAAATTATGAGACAAACACAAAAAATAATCCAGGGCACTAAAGGCTTTTCCACATTACTCATGGCATGATCATTACAGAAGCATAAGTAGAACAAAACCTCATACCAGATAGTCTTGGTTTTTTTGGGGTTTTTATTCTATTTTTTTTTGCACTAGATGAGCCACAGATGTCCTTCACAGAATAAGTTATAAAATACATGTAAACATTTGTCACTGTGTGGGTTTTTTTTTAATGTCTCACTCCTGTCTTTCAGTGGGACTATGATTGGACTCCTTAGGAAAAGCAATGAGAAAACCTTAATTAAAATTTTGCTGCTCCCTGGACATCTGTTGTAGAGAGTTATATAAAATATTACACGTGGTTATAAATACACATTCATCTTTTATTTTAAACACATTACTAATTGGGTTTTATGGGGCCACGGGGATTTATTAGGCAAAGGCTTGCAGCACTGAAGGCACACACAGGGATGGGGACATGGATGGGATCCTGGGATTTTATACATTTATTTTATAATTATTTTTTTTTAATTAAGAAAAAGCTTTTTTTGGGCAAGCTTTTTGCCAGCTCCCACGTGGGCAGTGTGTGCTTTGCTTCTGGGGTTCCAGCCACGCTCCCCACTGCCCTGCCATGCCCTGATGACTCCAGTGTCCTGTGAACCAAGGGTGTTTGGGGACAGCCACCACCCACAGCAGTTGTGGCCTTTTCTGGAGCTCTATAAATGGCTGTGTGCTCCGAGGCATTCCATGGAGAGCAGCTCCTCAGGACGTGTTTGCTACCCCGGTCAAGAGCAGCCGTGGAGAGCTCTGCAGTCAGTGCTGCCCCTCTTGGAAACTGCAAAGAAGCTCTGCAGGCTCCTCATCCCTTCATCCACCCGTCCTGGATGGCCCAATCCCCAAATGGGATCAGGTCTTCCCCAGAAAATTCTGAGAGGAGTCGCAGTGAGTTCAAAGATGCAGAATAAAAACTTGCCTGACAGCGTGGCTGCCAACACAGCCCATAAGCATTTCTGGACTGTCTCAGGCTCTCTGCAGCTTCTCTCTGCACATCACTGACCAGTGCATGGCTAATTAGCAGCATGATTCCCGTGCTCCATTAATTACAGCTCGAGGTGCAGCTCGTGGGGCGTGCTGCTCCCTCTCCAGCAGGAGAGAGCCCCAGGGCAGCTCCTCTCCCACCCCGAGCTCTCCAGCCCCAAAGCTGAAGGTGAAGGATGGGGCAGAGCAGTGCAGGCAGAAAAGGAGCCTCATTTTCCCCCCAGTGTCACATCAGAGCACGCAGCACAAGGGCAGCAGGGCAGCTGGGTTTGGCACATGGGTTGCTTGCTCGCTTTGGGACCTCCCATTCCTCTTTATTTTCATTCTTTCTCCCTCTGCACCATGCCCAGAGGTGTCTGTCACTGTGGCCTCTCCCAGCCTGGGCAGATGAGCTTTGCAGCTCCACCTGGAAGCAGCCTGGCCCTGCATAAGGAACATTTTGTGTGAGACAAGCAGCTCCAGTGAGCTCATTACCCATTGCCCAGTGCACAGGACACAGACAGGAGCCTGGCTCAGACTCCCAGCCTTTCCCTGGAGCTGCTGTCCCTGTGGGCTTGTTCCCTCCCCCAAATGCACTTCAGGAAATCCAGGCTGCTTTGTAAAGTTTCCCAGCCGTGACAGAGGGATTTCCAGTAATTCCTTATAGCTAAATCACAGAATCCCAGAAAGGTTTGGGTTGGAAGGGACCTTAAAGCTCAATCCATCCCAGTCCTGCCTTGGTCAGGGACACCTTCCACTGTCCCAGGTGGATCCAAGCCCTGTCCAAGCTGGCCTTGGGCACTGCCAGGGATGCAGGGGCAGCCACACCTGGATCACTGCAGCTGCTGCCACTGTGTCACCTGGAGCCTTTTTGGTGCCACCAGGCTCAGGTTTGGACATGGATGGTGCCAAAACCCAGGCAGGGCACGGCAGGGATGGCACTCCCACTGCCCCAGAGCAGAGGGGAGCAGCCCCTGGCCACCAGGAATTGTCACAGGCAGCAGGAAGGGTGGAGAGGACTCTTCCCCCGGGGGAAGAGCACGCTTTGTTTCATGCACAAGTGGACTTGGCAAGCCTGACCTACATTTTGGATGGCTCTGGTGCAGCAGACTGGAAACTGGGTGGCAGCTTCTGATTAGAAAAAAAAAAAAGGAAAAGTGGGGCAGGCTTTTGTTGGATTACAGAAATTATCAGCATGAACACGATTCTGTGTCTTATTTAATTGCATTAATTGAATGTTCCCCCCTCGTGTTTTGTGTTCAGGATGCTGCTGGGTATTGTATGGAAAACAACCACACAGAGCTGGATGTTTAGCCTAGCAGGGACAGAAAGCTTGAGGTTTTTACTCTGAAAACATAAGAATATATCTGCAATGAGCCCATACATTAGATGCTTTCACTCTTTAGAAGCAGCTAAAGAGTGAAAAATGCCAATATTTGCGTTTTCACTGCCAGTTCCCAAAGAGAACACACTGAGATGCAAGATTGGGGCAAATTGCTGCTTCTTTGGACACAGCCAGCTCCTCTCAGTGCTGCCGTGGGCTTTAAATGAAGGAGGAGGGATGGCCACAGACATCAGGGAGCATCTTGGAGAGGGAAAACATCAGGTGCTGGGCAGGCTGGAGGCTGTGATCCATGGAAACACCCAGCTGCTCTCCTTTGAACACCAGGGATGTTTTCTGCTCCTTCCTCCCCCCAGTTCCTCCCAGAGAAAAGCACTGCCGAGTGGAGGTGGGGACAGAGATTTCCAAAGGATGCTGGCATCCTGAAGGGACAAACAAAACCTGTGGGACGTTTCCTCCTCACCACTGAGAAGGTTTTGGGTCTCTCTTGTCTCTCCCTTTGTCTGCAGCTGAAGAGGGGCTGGGGCTCCCGTGCTGGGGAAGGCAGTAATTGCTTTTCCAGCTGCATTTCCAGCATCCCCTCCTCCTCCCTGCGAACCAGGAGACTTTATGGAGCCTGTCACGGGGCACAGGTCACCCAGAGAAGGTCCAGGGCATGGGCACAGAGCCGGGGAGGATTCCAGGTGCCCGTGGCACTCCCCTCTGGGCACTGCTGTGGCTGCTCAAGCACTTGGCTGCAATTTCTGCACAGAGCACACAGCATGGGTTTTGGGGGGAAAACACAGAGTTTGATTTGAGGAACACCTTTATGTTCAAATGATTGATGAGGCAGAGGGGCAGCAGGAGGGAGAGGAGTGGAGGGGCAGAAGGGGAGGACAGTTCTCACCAAGGCTTCCTCTGCCAGGCAGGACACACACACTCAGAGATTTCCCCCATTTTCACTCCGTAAAAGAAGTTCTGCCGCTGGTGAGCTGTTGAGGATTGTCTCCAAAGGGAAATGGAATCTTTTCCTTGGGGTGAACCACAAGAGAATGTTGCTACATCCTGCTTCTTATGGCTCATAAGCAGAAGGAGGGGAGGAATGACTGGTTAACTGTTTGACCTCAGCTCGGGAGGAAGAAACCTCCCAGGAAACCTCAGGAACTCACCCCGTGAAGCATGCAGGAAAATGGCACAGATCTGGCACCTTAATTATATGCTAATGACATCCGAGCAGGAAGAAAAGCTTCAGAGGTCTGAGGGAAAAATACCTGAGTGAGCAGGGTTGTGCTCACAGACACTTTGTGACAGCCATTCCCCCTTGCTTTTTGTCTTTTTTTTTTTAAGCATTAAAGAAACAAAACAAAACAGAAAAAAAAGGCAGACCGAAGAACCAGGTGAACCTTTGACATTTGTGTTTGATTTTCAGCCCCGGAGCACGAACTGAAAACAAAACAATCCTGATGCAGAGAGGTTTGCCCAATGTACAGACCTTCAGTGACCCTTCTGTTCATAATGTTTTCCTCATACACTTTTAGCTAAGACTGCAAATAGTCCTCACCCATCACCTTCGGGTCAACTTGTCTGCAAAATACTTTTTATTTTCCTATACATTTATTTGCTCCACCTTGATTAAAAAAAATCAGCTAATATAAATATGTAGCAAGTTTAAGGAAAGTATCCCCAGATATGCAATCCAAGTATCTGGTATGATTTTTTATTTAACTTGCTGGTTTTTCTGAACTATTATTTCCCAAGGACTTTGCACTACACCTGGATGCCCCCAGAACCCTCTGCTCACAGCAGAAGCTGATGATGACAGTTTTACTAACTCATATTTGCATCCATTCTCACCTGGTGCATTTTTTGGGACTGAAATTGTACCAAAAATCCCAACCAAAACCAGCTCAAGAACAACTATTGGATGGCTATTTTGTTTTTCATTTTATGGGGTCTACAATTCTCAGCAAAGGCTGTGTGACAATCCCTTCAGGTTTTATTTCAGATTTGTACAATACTGATACTTGTACAATAAACTGAGTTTTGTTTTCTCCTTTGGGGCATAAATTGGGTTAAGTAGATTTCATTTATTGATTTGATTTAAAAAAGGTTCTAAATTATAAATTGCACTAAAAATAAGCCTTGTGTGTGTCCAGCAGCCACGGGACACAGCCCTCCCAGAGCTCTCAGCAAGTTTCTCTGCCTGGGGAAGAGTCTGAGGGCAGGTGTTTGTGCCACCTCCCTCCCTGAGCAGGTGTGACTTGATGTTCCTTTTGCCAGCTCGTGGGGCAGCTCTGGGCTGGAAATTATTAATTTCCTTTAGATGGCATCAGGGAATACAGCCACTGAATCAGCTCGACTTATTAAAGCCTTTAATTACCTTTGCCACATCCGTGCGATGTGATGCACTAAACAAAAGGCTTTGGGCTGGAATGGAAGAGAACAGGGGCCACAGCCCCAAAGGCACAGCATGAAACCTGCAGGATTCCTCAGGGAGCCAAGCTCCTGGTCCCCACTCCCTTTGTGGTGCTGCAGCAGCTCCAGCTGCTCCGTGTCCTGCAGCAGATGAAATCTGTCACGTGCTGCAGCTCCTCCGTGGGTCCAGAATGTACAACAACTGATTTCTGCCCACTTTTCCCCCAGCAGGACACCACAGAATCTCCTCGCTGCACTGCTGAGCTTCACAAAGCCCTCAGTTACCTCGGAGACTCCCGAAACCTGCCTGCAATTCCCATCCAAAGTTCCTGCAGGGAGAAACAAATCAACAGAGCCCATCTCCACGAGGAAAGCCCAAAAAATGCACTGCAGGGCTGGCACAGTGCACAGGGAACACCCCCAGAGGCCAGCCTGCAGGAGCCCCAAAGCCAAGGGTGCTGCAGACAAAAATCCAAAATTTCCTCCCAGTTCACCTCGGGGAGCTGTAGGAAGGAACATGCTGTAGGTTTGGAACATGCAGAATCCAGGGAAGGACATCCCTCCTGCAGCTGGGAGCAGCCTGGTGGAAGGTGATGGATGGGAAACACACAGGATCCCAGAGGAAAAGATGAGAAGGGGACACACAGGTGATCCCAGAGGAAAAGATGAAACACACAAGATCCCAGAGGAAAAGATGAAAAGGTGACACACAGGAGATCCCAGAGGAAAAGAAGAAAAGGTGAAGCACAGGAGATCCCAGAGGAAAAGATGAAAAGGTGAAACACACAAGATCCCAGAGGAAAAGATAAAAAGGTGAAACACATGGAGATCCCAGAGGAAAAGATGAAAAGGTGAAACACACAGGATCCCAGAAGAAAAGATGAAAAGCTGGAGCACCGAAGATCCCAGAGGAAAAGATGAAAAGGTGACTCACACAAGATCCCAGAGGAAAAGATGAAAAGATGAAGCACACAGGAGATCCCAGAGGAAAAGATGAAAAGGTGACACACAGAAGATCCCAGGGGAAAAGATGAAAAGGAGACACACAGGAGATCCCAGAGGAAAAGATGAAAAGGAGACACACAGGAGATCCCAGAGGAAAAGGTGAAAAGATGAAACACAGGTGATCCCAGAGGGAAAGATGACAATGTGACACACAGAAGATCCCAGGGGAAAAGATGGCTCGAGCTCTCTCCCTGCTGCCTGACACGTGGCACCCCATCTCCTGGGTGCTTCCGAGGCTGCTGAGCACACCAGCAGGGAGGCAGCAGCAGTTCCCCTGCATGGGGTGCCACTTTCCCTGTAATCCATCTCTAATTCCCCCAGTGTCTCGTTTCTCCGTGCCCAGGAAGGAAGGAGGGCAGTTAGGGCCGTGCTGGAGCCAGAGCTCGCTCCTGAGATGATGGAATTAGTGAGCAGCCCCAAAGCTCACCTCAGCAAAGGCTCCCAGGGTTTGATCTCTGCCCCTCTGCCACCAGTGGCCATGTCCCCACTAGATTTGGGGACAGCGGGAGCAGAGCTTCAGAGCTGACACCTCAAAAACCTCTGACTAAAATACTGTGACAAAACAGGGACAAACCTGTGGAGAGGCAGGCTTAACCCAGCTTAAACTGAGCAAAAACCACAGAAAAGCAGAGAGAAATACGTGAAGGCACCGCACTGTTCAGTGCTCTTGAAAATTAGCTAAGTTTTTGTTGGGGTGTTTGTTTGGGTGTTTGTTTGGTTTTGTTTTTTTTTTAGTAAGTTTTATCAAGTTTCCCAGAGGACATTTGGAAGTTTTGGCACTCCTGTCCTGTCCTTTTGAGCAGCATCAGTGTGGCCTCTGGCAGAGCAGCCTCAGGGTGTCCCAGTCAGGCTCAGGGATCCATTCTCTGGAATTTCAGCTCTCCTGGCTGCAGATCCAGCTGTGGGCTCCCAAACCACGTGGGGCTGCTCACTGAGAGCCCTTCCATGGCTCTGTTCTCAAAGATCACACCAAGCAGAGCAGGAACACAAAACACAGCAGTCTTCAAGGAGGAGGATGTGATCATCCCCCCAAAAACTGTCATGTGCCACCAGGACAGAGATAATTCCCTTCAGAGGAAAAGGCAGCAATTGCAGAGTCACTACAGCCCTTAAAACAAATATCCTAAAATATACTCGAGAAACAAAAGAGGAAACAGAAACTAGAAGGTGACTTTTGGATTAGCATTTTGGATTGGAAGAAAACCTCACCAGCAGGTTCAGAACCTCCTGCCCTGTGTGGTGGCAGCCACTTCCTTAGCTGGCTTTCCAAGATGAAAAAAAGGAAAAAGGAAAGGAAAAGGAAAAAGTTAAGAAATTATTCAAGGAAAGGAAAGGAAAGGAAAGGAAAGGAAAGGAAAGGAAAGGAAAGGAAAGGAAAGGAAAGGAAAACAGTGTGATTTTCCTGGCATTTAAACTATTTGGGGTTTCTGTTTTCTGAGCTATCTGGATTAGATAACAGCCCTATCTCAGAGTTTTCATTGCTGCTCTCTCTGCTCTGGCCAGCTCTGCTCTGTGTCCTGCCAGGGTGTTGTGTTTCTGTGTCTCCTGACCAAATCTACATGGACCACGCTGTTTAACAAACTTTTGAAGCTGTTTTTCCTCCTGCCAGTGTTTTCCTCCTGCCATTTCCAGAGAAATGGATCTGCCTCCTCTGACTGACAGACCCACACAGCCCTGAATTATCTGGGAACCCATTCCTGGCTGACCCAAAGGCTTTTTCTCCCAGCTTGATGGAAAATTTTGTTGCTAGAAGCACCAAAGTTTAGTTAAGGAAAAGTGCCCTGAACGGAATGTGGCCCCAACACCTTTTGGAGTTATTTTGGGAGGGGTTTTTTGGTGTTATTTTGGGTTATTTTTTGCTGTTATTTTGGTGTATTTTTGGGTTATTTCTAAATAAAACCTCTGGGGCTCCCAGGCACCGCACTCAAAGCTCCAAAAGGGGAAAAGGAGTTTGCCAGGGGTGTCCCTGAGCCGGGGGCTGGGTTTGTACCCCAGCAGGGGCTTAAGGAACGATTTAAACCTGGAATTTCGCAGCAGCCTGTCAAGGGGGACTGGCACAGCTAAACCCAGCCCTTCGTGTCTCCGGGAGATGCTCTGGGAAAAGGCTTCCGAAGCAGCACCGGGCAGGGTTTGAGTGTTTGCAAATTGCCTCCGAGCCTCGTTAACCCCCGCTCAAACGCGGGGCTTTGTGCTCTGATCCCTCCCCGCTGCAGAGCCCAGCTTAGATTTAAAGATTTAGGTTCAAAGATTCCCCCCAAACCCAGCACTCCCCTCCGGATGTGGAAATGGGGGTTGGAGAGGGAACGGCAGGAAAGAGCGGGGATGCGGGTGTGGTTTCCCAAAGATCCCCAGCGGGAAGAGCTTTGGGCTCCCCCGGGATCCACCAGCATCCTCAGCTCCCTGCACTTTGCCATTCTGCATTTCGGAGTTTCCAGGGCCGCTGGAAACTCGGTGAGGGTCGGTTTAGAAAAGTTTTCGTGTTTCCCACCCCACTCTGGAGAGATAAAGGGGATGGTTTGAGTTTCTGGCAAATCGTGGGAATTTGTTTCTCAGCGTGGCTGAAATGAATCCTTGCTACATTTCATTACCTCTACAACACAGAAACGAGACAGATGTGAGTTGCCAGGAGCAGGAAAATCTGTATTTTCCCCTTTTTTTGGGTTTTTCACAGCGAGCATCCCAGCAGCAGCAGCACATCATCCCGCAGGAACCTCGGGAGGAACAGATGAGAATCCTGCAGGCTCTCTGAACAATTTTGAGCCCAAACAGATTTTATTCCACAAACCTCCCGCTTCCAAGTGCCAGCCTGGAAATTCATCCCGAGGAGCAATGAGGCTGGAAGGGAAAAAATGAGAAGGGAAAGCAGAAAAACCGCAGCACTACGTGGTGAAACCCCAAAGTCCTGAGCTGGAAAATCCTCATGGCAGCAGGGAAATCCATCCCTGGTGGAGATGTGCCCTCTCCCGGCCTCCCCGGCAACTCCTGCAGGGATAGAGGCACAAAAACCTGCCCAGAAAATGATTCTGGGATGTCTCAGGTGGCGCAGCTCGGGCAGCAGAGCTCGGGAGCACGGTGGCATTTTGATGACACTATTGCTCTTTCCATCCTGGTGGGGTTTTTTTTTTGTTTTTGGTTTTTTTTTGTTTTTTTTTTTTTTTTTTTTTTTTTTTTTGGTTGGTTGGTTTTTGGGTTTTTTTTTTTTTTTTCACTCATATATATATATGCTTTTCAGCAACAACTTCTTTTTAATTATGGACTATATATATATATACACACACATATATACATATATATATATTTATATATAGTGAGATGTAAGAGACAAGGAACATTTTGGAGGAAAAATCTGAGTTAATCTATAGAGGACAAAATTAACAGTTTGGCCATAAAATCTGCATTAATCTGTAGGGGAGACAATGGAGATTTTGAGGTTAAAATGAGGTAATTAGAAGTTGACAGGCAGTGAAAATTATGAGGGTAAAATCCGAGGCAATGCCCATGGTAGAGAAGGAATATTTTGAGGTAAACTGAGGTGATCAGTGGTGGAGAGAAACAGAAAATTTGGGGGTAAAACTTGAGTAGCTCTGTAAAGTTACAAAGAATATTTTGGAGGGAAAATCTTCTGTTACCCAGAGGGGAGAGAATAAACATTTTGGGGATAAGACAGTTAATTACGGGGTCTCTAGGTCATTAAATGTATGTCAAGAATTTGAGCTAGGAGTGAGTGGGGAGCCCTTGGGGTTTGCCTGCTGATGGTTTTGGGATGCTCTCTGAGGTTTTGGGTGCTGTCTGAAGTTTTGGGGTGCTCTCCGAGGTTTTGGGGTGCTCTCTGAAGTTTTGGGAGAGCTTCTGAGGCAAACTGCCATGATAAACAACACACAGGACAGTGCTGTCTGCTTTTTTTTTAACCTTTCCCATCGGCTGTAAAAGCCTCTTGCCAAATTTGGGACTCATTTCTCCTCCCAGCAAAGCCTTGTGTTGATTTTGCCCCTCAGCAGAGAGAGGCCGAGGGAATTCGGAATCAGTTTCTCACTGAACAGATCAAAAGCCAGATAAATGAATATTTTTCACCATGGGCTGGGTCTCGCTGCCCTCTCATGGCTGGATGGACCATGTGCAGCCCACTCCAGCGAGTCTCTCACCTTCCTCAGGTCCTGGCACGAACCAGCATCCCTGGTGTCCCTTGTTTTGTCCGAAGTACAATGATGAAGGACTGACTCACTGACAAATGGGGTGAAAATGGTTAGAATAAAATTAGACAAAGAATGCAGTAAGAAAAAAAGAACTTTTAATGCCTGGAATAGGTAGGGATGAAAATTCTGGAGAGAAGGGCACGTTTATGTTTGCGTTGGTGTCACCTCTGGCAGATCAAACCCCACAGCGAGCGATCAGAGCAGAGCTGTGCCAGCCGGGATGCTCCGAATCCTTTAATTCCTTTAATTTACTGCTCTGATTCCTTCAATCCCTTGGATTCCCATTTCCCGGGAACGCGGGCTGGCATTGGAGACCCCGAGGCGCAGCAGGGCCGGGACTGTGGGAACATGGAATTGCGCTGCTCACGGTGCAGGGACTGCCCTTGGGACACATTTCAAAGCAGCATCCTAGAACATTTTGGAGGATATTTCCAGAATTCCATTGTAGCTGGATCTCGCTCCAAGTGCAGCAGCCGGGTGAGCGTTCTGACCTGTCCAGCCCAATGCCTGGCTGAGCTTTTGCTGGAGCAGGTTTTCCAGGGAAGTGGAGATCACTGCGGACCGGTGCTCTGTGCAGCAGGGACTGGTTTTCGCAAAGCTGAGATGAATTTTGTGAAGAACCGGGAGTGGGTTCGGGCCGGCACTGGGACGGAACGCGGCTCACAGCCGGGACCGGAGCCGCGGGCACAGCGGTGCTGCCCTCCTGTGGACACGCGCGGAACTGCAGCCCCGCGCGGCCGGGACCCTCCCGTGTGATCCCCGGGATCATGGAATTGCGCTGCTCACGGTGCAGGGGCTGCCTTTTGGACGCATTTCAAACTAGTACACTACAACAGTTTGGAGGATATTTCCAGAATTCCATTTGTAGCTGGATCTCGCTCCAAGTGCAGCAGCCGGGTGCGGGTTCTGCCCGCCGCGGGCACAGCGGTGCTGCCCTCCTGTGGTCATGCGCGGTATTGCAGCCCCTCGGGGCCGGGACCCTCGGGACTCCGCGGGACGATCCCTCGGGAGCGTGGAATTGCGCTGCTCACGGTGCAGGGGCTGCCCTTTGGAAACATTTCAAAGCACTATCCTACAACATTTTGGAGGCTGTTTTTTGAATTCTGTTTTAGCTGGACCTCGCTCCAAGTGCAGCAGCCGGGGGAGCGTTCTGACCTGTCCAGCCCAATGCCTGGCTGAGCTTTTGCTGGAGCAGGTTTTCCAGGGAAGTGGAGATCACTGCGGACCGGTGCTCTGTGCAGCAGGGACTGGTTTTCGCAAAGCTGCGATGAACTTTGTGAAGAACCCGCAGTGGGTTTGGGCCGGCACCGGGAGCGATCGCGGCTCACAGCCGGGACCGGAGCCGCGACCGGAGCCGCGGGCACAGCGGTGCTGCCCTCCTGTGGACACGCGCGGAACTGCAGCCCCGCGGGGCCGGGACCCTCGAGACTTCACCGCGCGATCCCTCGGGATGATGGAATTGCGCCGCTCAAGGGTGAGCAGCATTTGGACACATTTCAAAGCAGTATCCTACAACATTTTGGAGGATATTTCCAGAATTCCATTTTAGCTGGACCTCGCTCCAAGTGCAGCAGCCGGGTGCGGGTTCTGCCCGCCGCGGGCACAGCGGTGCTGCCCTCCTGTGGACACGCGCGGAACTGCAGCCCCGCGGGGCAGGGACCTTCGGGGCTCGGCGGGACGATCTCTCGGGAGCGTGGAATTGCGCTGCTCGGGGTGAGGAGCTGTCGCCCTTTGGAGGCATTTCAAAGTAGCATACTACAGCGTTTTGGAGTCTGTCTCCAGAATTCTATTTTAGTTGGATCTTGCTCCAAGTGCAGCAGCGGGGTGAGCGTTGTGACGTGCCCAGCCCAATGCCTGGCTCAGCTGCTGCTGGAGCAGGTTTTCCAGGGAAGTGGAGATCACTGCGGACCGGTACTCTGTGCAGCAGGGACTGGTTTTCGCAAAGCTGCGATGAACTTTGTGAAGAACCCGCAGTGGGTTTGGGCCGGCACCGGGAGCGATCGCGGCTCACAGCCGGGACCGGAGCCGCGACCGGAGCCGCGGGCACAGCGGTGCTGCCCTCCTGTGGACACGCGCGGTACTGCAGCCCCGCGGGGCCGGGACCCCCGACCCCCCCGCGGTTCCATCCCACAGCAGAGAACGGACAGGGTGCTGTGGGGCCAGGCACAGGGACACCGGGCTCCTCCTTCCTCTCTGCTGGGGTTTGCTCCCTGGAAATGACGTTCTAGCAGCCTGGCATGGTCCCTTCAGCCCTGCTTTTCCTGGCACAGCCTCCCACTATTCCTTACTGGCACCTGCAATAAACCACCCCCCACGGGGTGTGATGGCAGCAGGGTCAGGGCTCCTATTGAATGCAGGGAGCCCCCGCCGCAGGGAATGATTGGCATCTCACTCCAGTGATTCAGAAGGCTGAACAATTGCTTTATTAAAATGATACAGTATTACATTAATACTATATTAAAACTATACTAAAAGTATTACATTAACACTATATTAAAACTATAGTAAAGAGTACTAAAAGAATACTGAAGAAAAACCCGTGGCTGTCTGAGACAGCCAGGATGCAGCTTTGGCCCAATAGGCCAATTAATATTAACAACAGCACCTGAATCCAGTTAAGAACTCCCTTCTGATAACCAATCTTCCTAACACATTACACATGTGCAAAATAACAGGAGCAGAGTATAGAACAATTGCTTTATTAAAATGATACAGTATTACATTAATACTATATTAAAACTATACTAAAGAGTACTAAAAAATACTGAAGAAAAACCTGTGGCTGTTTGAGACAGCCAGGACGCAGCTTTGGCCCAACAGGCCAATTAATATTAACAACCATCACCTGAATCCAGTTAAGAACTCCCTTCTGATAACCAATCTTCCTAACACATTACACATGTGCAAAATAACAGGAGCAGAGTATAGAGCTCAGAATTGTTTTCTCTCTTTCTGAGGTTCCTGGCTGCAATTCCCATGAAATATCCTTGGGAAGTTGTGCCTGCCTGCTCTCTATGAAGAGAGCTGAGGCTACAGGTTCCCTCCCCTTTTTAGGGCATTCTCCCAGCCCTGGAGTGCCATTGGAAAACACAGGTGTTATCTGACCTCTCCCTGTGTGTCAGGGCTCAGCTTCAGCAGGGACAGATTGTGGGGTCAGGAAAACAAAGCACTGAGGATGGTGGGCAGTCTTGGCCATGAGTGCCTCCCTGCATCCCCCCCAAATCCTCCCTCGGCTCCCCAGGGCTGCAGAGCTGCTGCTGCAGGGTGGCAGCTGGAGAGCAGAGACCACAAAACCTCCTGGAGCTGGGCCAGGCCTCAGAGCTGCTGTTTCAGGGTGATCCTCTCTCTTGGGGTTCCCAGCATTTGGAAGAACTTCTGCCCACTCCCAGTGCTGGCTCCAAAGCTTTATTGGGGGGCCTGGGCCAGGCCTCAGGGCTGCTGTTTCAGGGTGTCTTGGGGTTCCAAGCATTTGGAAGAACTTCTGCCCAGTCCCAGTGCTGGCTCCAAAGCTTTATTAGAGAGGGAGGAGATGGGGGAGAAGGAGGAGAGGGGGAAGGTCACTGTCCCTAGGGCTGGAGGATGCTCCTCAGGAGTGTTTTCACCTGAGGGCTGAGCCTCCTGGGGAAGAGGATGTCGAAGTAGATGAAGAGGTCGCCCCTGCGCTGCGGGTCCTGGGCCAGCGGCATTCCCTCCCCTGGCACCATTTTGAAGTACTTGGGGCTGCCGAGCACAGGAAGGGGCTCAGAGGGGCTGTGGCACGGTCCCAACACAGAGCCACCATCCCCAGCCCCCCCTGCAGAGCCCCACGTGGCTTTCTCAGGTTATTTGCTCCCCCAGCTTCACCCAGGGCGTGTCCTCCTCCCAAGTTCCGCTCAGCCCCGTTTTCCCCTGGCACTTACTGCACAATGTCGTTGATGGGGATGTTCAGCAGCCTCCCATCCAGCGTCCACACATCCACGGTGCATCCAGTCAGTGCCTGCCGGGCATGGAGGGGCACCAGGAGCTGCTGCTGCAGCCCCCGAGCCCAAAGGGGAACCGCTGTCCCCTCACCCGGCCCTTTACCTTTGCCAGGGAGATGCTGGCAACATAAAGGAGGTTGTTCTCCAGCCGTCTGAACCTTGGGTGGAGCTTCTCTTGGACAACAAAGGTGATGTCAGCTGGAATGATGTTTGGGCCCTGATTGAGGGGGGAAAAAGGTCACAGAATCATGGGAAGGCAGGATGGTTTGGGTTGGAAGGGACATTGTCCTGCCATGGGCAGGGACACCTTCCACTAGACCAGGTCACCCCACATCCAACCTGTCCTTGGAAACCCAAAAATTATTTTATACAGGGAAAACTGACACAGATTCCTGCTCCTCTTTTGTTGCTGTTTTCAGCTGGCTAGAGAGAAGGGAAAGGTATTTTCTTCCCTTGAGAGGAAAAGGAATCTTTTATCCAAGATGCCTGAACTGCCAAGGGCAAATCCAGAACTGTGTTTCTGCCAGGAAGAAAACCAGCCCTTTCAATTATTTTTATTTTAACCTGTTCTAAGGAAAATCCAGGCTCCTCAGAGTGCTTCTGAGCTGAGTCTCTCTGCTGGGTTATGCTGCCAAGTGCCCTCAGCAGTGGGAAACCAGAACTTCTGCATGGAAGAACTTTTTCCATGGAGTGGGCACAGGACTGGAGCAGCTGCTTGTGGGGGGGCATGGAGTCTCCTCTCTGGAGACATCCCCAAACCCACCTGGATGAGCTCCTGCCTGGGCAGGGGTGTGGCATGATCTCCAGGGGGGCCTTCCAAACCTGGAGATTCCGTGCTTACCTGGTCTCCCTCCTTCTCAAAGGTGACCCTGGTGCCACGCTGCCACCCTGGCTGCACGTCAATGGTCAGGATCTTGTCCCTGATGGTGCTCGTCTGCCCGTCCTCGTTCATCACCTGGGCACAGGGCACAGGGAGGGTCAGCAGTGCTACAGTCCCCCGAGGGAAGGGCAAGCCTGCCCTCGTACTCCAGCCAAAAAGTGGCTGTGGGTACAAGTAGGATCGTGAATCAGATCCATAGAATCATCAGATCCATAGAATCATGGGATCATTTAGGTCAGAAAAGCCCTCCAAGATCATGGAGTCCAACTGTTCCCCCATATCCCCGAGTGCCACAGCCACACAGCTCTAAATCCCTCCAGGGATGGGGACTCCACTACAGCCTGTTCCAATGCCTGACCATCCTTTCAGTGCAGAAATTTCCCCTGATATCCAGCCTAAAGCTCCCCCGGCACAGCCTGAGGCCGTTTCCTCATGTCCTAGAGCAGGAGGGACTCAGGGCTGCGTGCAGGAGGCTGGGACAACAAGGAGGGGGACAGAGGACACCAAGGGCACAAAAAGGAGGCACAATGCAGGGTGAAAATGGGATTATGGGAGCCCAGAACACACTGAGCTCCTTCTCCACCCCTCTCTGAGATCAGCCCTCACTTCCTACCAGCTCCCACATTGCCTCCCATGCTGAATTCCCTTTGCCGAGCCGGGGTGGGGAATGCTGGTCCAGCTCCTCCTGGCTTTGGTGCTAATCCCTCCCTGCCACGAGCTCCTGGGGCAGGGCCATCCCAAACACCCCCAGCGAGGGCAGAGCTCGCCCCAAAATCCCAGCCCCTACCCTGCGGGAGATCTTGATCTTCTTGGTGCAGCCGTGGAACAGGTCCTCGAGGGACACGAAGAGATCCCGCACGATGGGGGGGTCCCGCCGCAGGGCCCCCCGGCCCCGGGGCCCCCCAAAGGGCAGCAGCACCTCCGAGCCATCCTCGGCAAAGAACTCTGTGGGAGGGAGCAGGGGCACAGCCCTCAGAGGTCTGGGCTCTTCGCCTCCCGCCCGGAACCGCGCCGAGCGTTTTCTTCCCAGCAGTGTTTGTGGCAGCCTCGCCTCCTTAATGCCCCTTTGTGATGGGAACCCCAGAAAGGGTCACGGGAGCGGCTGGGGAAGGCTGACAGCCTGGCCATGCAGCTGCAGGCCTCCCTGGGGGAAGGCAGGATCTCTCCTGCAAGCAGCACAGGGATCTGAGGGCGGCTGGGCAGGGAAGCATTCCTGGAGAGCCTGGTGTTCACGCCATGGAATCCTGCCATGAGCCCAGCCAGCCCCAGGCCTGCCAGCCTACCTGCAAAGGGGTTGTCCCCTCCAAAGAACTCCCTGAAGACTTTCTCAGGGTTGTTGTGGAACACGTATCCCACGCTCCAGGGGTTGTCGCCCGCGTACTCCAAGGGGATGCCCCCTTTGAGCCCCTCTTCCCCAAACTTGTCGTAGATGCCTTTCTTCATAGCTGAGGGAACAAGGAAGTGTTGGGAAAAGAGGGGAGCCCCAGGCTGAGATCCAGCAGGGTGCAGGCTGGAGAAGGGGGTTCCCAGGAGTGGGGGGACAGACATGGGAGTGTGTTCCAGCCAGTTCCCAGCTGGGCTGAGGGACACGGAGCTGGTCCTGCCGGGCAGCAGGAGCTCACAGCCCCTTCCTGCCCCTGCAGGCACAGGAAGGGGACACTCCGGGAGGGGACACTCCCACTTACGGTCGCTGAGCACATCGTAGGCCTCCGCCAGCTGCTGGAACCTCTTGGGGCCCCAGGGCTCCTTGCATTTCAGGGGGTGGTACTTCAGAGCCAACTTCCGATAGCTGAGGATCACAGGATGGCTCAGGTTAGCTTTGAAGCCCATCTCATTCCATGGGCAGGGACGCCTTCCACCACCCCAGGCTGGACAGGGCTTGGAGCAGCTTCCAGGGATCCAGGGACAGCCACAGCTGCTCTGGGCACCCTGTGCCAGCACCTCACCACCCCCAGTATCCCAGTGAGAGCCATTCCCTGTGTCCTGTCCCTCCATCCCCTGTCCCCAGTCCCCCTCCAGCTCTCCTGGAGCCCCTTCAGGCCCTGCCAGGGCTCTGGGCTCTCCCTGGAGCCTTCTCCTCTCCAGGTGAGCACCCCCACTGACCCATTCCCAACCCAGCCCGGGCTGCCCCCCGCAGCCCCCAGACCCTTTCCCCGGGGCAGGACAGGGGAAGGCCAAGGACGGCCCCGGCCGGGCCCGCCCCGCTCCCACCGCCACCCCCGGCTGCCTCCCGGCCCGGGGGCTCTCTCTGATGCCCGGGGTCCCTCACGCCTTCTTGATGTCGTCGGCCGTGGCCCCGCGCTCCAGCTCCAGCACGGCGTAGTAGTCCAGCCCCATGGCGTCCCGTTGCTATAGCGACGCGACTTCCGGTCCGCGCCGCGCGGGGCATCGCGGGAAGTGTAGTTCTCGCGCTCACTTCCGCACTCTGCCGGGCCCGCTCAACCCTCACCCCGCATCTCTGCTTTCTTAAAAAAAAAAATCCCCAAGTTTCCATGGAAACACACGCAGGCGTTACCAAAGCAGCGGTTTATTTCACTCCGTACTGTGACAGTCGCTTTCACTGCACCCCCTCTCCCCCTGTATCTATTTATTTCCCCCCACTAGGAACAGCATTATTTTCAGCACTGGAAATGCAACCACAACGTCACTGCAACACAAGATCCTCTCTAAATTAAAAATTGATCCCAGTTGTGTAGTAGGAAAAAAAATATGACCTGTTACAAAAACACTGTGTGTGGAGCCTGGTCATGACAACAGCCTCAAAGTTGTACACACACATCCCAGGAAAATCAGCTTGGAAGAGCCTTTCCCACACGCTTCTCCTTTATTTGGCCCCTTCAAACACTTAAAGGTCAGAAAGTTGGTATCTCCTCACTATGCCATCCCTGCAGCACGTGTAGATTTCCTTCTCCCAAGAAGCCACCTGAAGAAGAAAAAACAAAAACAAAAATAAGATGGGTCAGGCAGAAGAGCATTGCTTTTACCCTCAGGCTTCTCCCAGCACCCTTTATCCACACTTTTTACAGGAACAGAGCTGCTCCAACTCCACCACTGCAGCCAGCTCCTGCACAACCGAGATAAAGGCAGGGAATTCTGATTGGTTTAGGATTATTCAGGCAGGAGAACAAAGAGGAGCTCAGAAGTCAGCTGTGTGAGGGAACGTGCTGAGGTGAAAATCCTGAGGGAAGGGCAGTGCCTCCTGCCTGGCAGCAGCTTTCCCTGGCCACCTTCTCCTCAGGGACACCCCCCAGGTTGCCCACCTTGTACACGGGGTCGCAGTCGGCCTCGGTGAGATCCAGGACATAGTCCAGGTCCTGCTGCACGATGAAGCAGGTGCCATCCCCTGCAGGGAAGGCACAGCAGCCAGTCAGTGAGGTGAGCCACGGACAGAAATCCCAGCGGGAAGAGGCTGGGACATTCCTTGAGGCCCCGTTTTGGAGGGGTATCAGGGATGTGGAGGGTGGAAATCCCAAAGCAAAGGGGCAAGAGGACAATGCCCAAAGAGCACAAGGCTCCTTGACTTGATTGCAGGATTTCTAGGGGCACAAAACAGCCCTGGAATTACCTTGGCTGGCAATGAATCCATCTCGGTACGGCAGCAGGGAAAGCACTGGTGCTCCTGACCTGTGGATCACCTGGATTGGAGCACTAGGAAAAGAGCAGAAACAAGGGTGAGGATTGCTGCTCAGAGCAGCTGGGGCTGCCCCTGGACCCCTGGCAGTGCCCAAGGCCAGGCTGGATGGGGCTTGGAGCAGCCTGGGATAGTGGAAGGTGTCCCTGCCCATGGGAAGGGGTGGCACTGGATGGGCTTTAAGGTCCCTTCCAGCCCAAACCATTCCAGGATTCTTTCCTATGGACTGAGCTAGCAGGGAAAAGCAATAACACTCCACAGCTCAGCTCTAGTCCTGTGCTGGAATGAGGATCAGGGCAAATGTCAGGATCCACAAGAGGGAAAAGAAATGGGCTGTGTGGGAATGGGGAATATTGATGATAAGAAGTTTTCTGCCCAATTTATCTACACGTATGTGCACACAAATCATATAAACATACAATTATACACATTTTATATAACAACACAGCACACCAAAATAATGCAAGAGGCTCAGGATGCAATGGGATGCACTCCTTGGAAGTGGCACTGCCTGGCAGCACCCTCTGCTGACTCTCTTTCCAACCAAAACCCTCACTCACTTTGTGTTTCTCACATCCAGCTGGTAGATGTTCCCATCCTGAGTGCCTGCCAGGATGTAGGTGCTTGACAGGAACGTGCAGCAGTTGAAGGCATCAGATCCAACGAAGAGGAACACCTGAGGATTTGGGAACAAACCAAGTGTCAGGCACATGGGACACCCACGAGAGGGAAGCAGGCATTGATTTAGAAGACAGTACAGCTGCCACTGTTTAATTTTAAATATTGTTTTCCCCGTTTCCAAGTTAAGTCCTGAGCAATTCTTAGTCCTACCATAAAAATCTGTGCAGGAGGAAGGACAGAGAGCATCCCTTTATTGCACCAGGCTCTGACCTCTCCTCCAGTTTAGGTTCCCTGGCTCAGTTCCCCATCCCAGTGCTCTGACAGCCCCAGGTCCTTACTGGCTGCCTGCTCTGCAGTCCCACTCCTTGCAGCTTCTTGTCCTCTCGAGCCAGCAGCAGGATTTTCCCTTCTGTCCCCACCTCGCGTTCACCTGGCAAAAGGACAACAGGTCACTCCAGCAGCAGCTGCACAACAATTGGTGGGAGCAGAACCACCCAGCCGGGATCACCCCAGAGGAATTGTGGCCAGATTCCTCCAGATCCCAAGACAGCAGGAAGGCCAGAGCCCAGTCTTCATCGCTCAGCAGTGATGAAGTTGATAGGGCTGCATTCCACCCAGGCCTGGAGCGCTCTTGGGATCACCCCAGCGGAGTTGTGGCCAGATTCCTCCAGATCCCCAGACAGCAGGAAGGCCAGAGCCCATCACTCAGCAGTGATGAAGTTGATAGGGCTGCATTCCACCCAGGCCTGGAGCGCTCTGTTCCCTTCCCACGGTGCCACATGGAGCAGCACTCCCGACACTTGGCATGACCTGTGCCAGGGGGGTGAGGGGTTTAAGGGAAAGGCCCTTACTGGGAGGTGTGACACTTGGCATGACCTGGGCCAGACCTGAGCAGCGTGTGCCAGGGGGGTGAGGGGTTTAAGGGAAAGGCCCTTACTGGGAGGTGTCTCAGGCGTGCCCAGGTTCAGGGAGCTGTCAGCAGCGGCCACGGCGATGCCGTTGACGGGAGAGCCGCAGTCGGCCACGACGCCCAGGCAGGCAGACTTCCCGCAGTCCCAGAGGCGGGCAGTGCCATCCCTGGAGCAGGACAGCACGTTCCTGCCCCGCTCCACAATGGCAGTGTCCAGAACACCTGTGGGAGAGCAAAGTCTGTGCTCATACAGACACAAACAGCACCCGAGCTGAGCCCCACTGCTGGCCCCAGGCCGCTGTCCCCAGTGACAGCAGTCACACACTGACAAGCTGTGCTCCCAGGAAAAGGTGCCTGTGGAAGGCAGCAGCTCCCAGAAAACCCCACAGAGTGGAACCACCATCTGGCACAAAGGGAAGACAGTATCAATCAAATGATATCAGCAACACCTCACCTCAGCCCGAGCTGGTGCCGCACAAAATTAACCTCAAATTAGGGCAGAAAAGAGCCTGGCACTTTTAAACATTCCCAGGTCCACCCCTGGATAATCCCAAAAGCAGCATCCCTATTGTCCAGCTACAGCAACATCCAAGGAGCAGTGTCTGCTGGCACCAAGATCTCTTAACTACTTTATTTTACCGTGGGCTGTCACATTAGGATCTGAGAAATGACAGGGGTTTTCTTAGCAGAGAACTGCCAGGTGGTTAGAAAATTTAATTGGCACTTTCCCTACAGAAGCTCAAAGGACAGGATAAGCCAAGCAAACAGACTGCAGCAGTTTGGGCTGGAGCAATGAGCAGTGACTGAAGTCACCTGGAGAGTGACTGACACTCTGACCAAGGCTCTGCCACACCATCTGGTCTGGTTAGGGGACATGGCTGCAGAAGGATTTTTAATGCTCAAAAACAGATTATAGAATGGTTTAGGTGGGAAGGGACCTTGAAGAACAAGTTACAACCCCCAAATCATGTAAGAACAATGGCAGGTTCAGCACAAGATGGGTTTTTGAGTTAATCAAGTTTAGGGCAGCCAGCCACAGGGTTTATTAACTTCTCAGTGAAGCTCAGCACTTTGTGGGACAGGGAAAACCAGAGCCTGGACACAGCAACTGGCAGCTCAGGGAAGAGAGAACTCGGGGTAGAGCTTGGGGCATCTGATGCCACATTCCAGACATGAAACACAGAGTGCAGCAACTGTGTTTCAGTGCAGGCTGCAGACTGGGCATCAGCCCTGCAGTGCAAGGCAAGTACACACTCAGCAAATGAAGCATCTCAAGGGCTCTGTACCTCCTTTGTGACCTTTAAATGTTACTACACAGCTGGCATCTTCTGCTGACCAGATCTTTAGCTGGGCATCCATTCCCCCACTCAGAACCACGAGGCCCGATGGGAAAAACCTGCAACAATTCACATCATACACATGGCCTTCCAAAAGTCTCTGGAAAAACAAAGAACTACGTGCTAGTTCCATTGTCATCGTCCTCGTGCCGAGCAGCTGTTGAGTTATGACACTGGAAAACTTGGCATTCTCACATGGGCAAAGGATTGAACCCAAATCCTCTGGCTCTGCATTGCTGGAATGGAGGGGTCTGAATTTGGGGCAGTCAAAGAGGTGATTTTGGGCCTTCCCTCTACCATTTGAGCAGCTAATTACACTGCAAAATATAATTTGCTTCTAAGTACAGGTTAAATATCTTTATTTTCTGCCAAACAAGGAGCTGACAGGTCAAGCTCCACGAGAAGGAGCTTTCCCCCTTTGCTGGGAAGGCCACAAGCCAGGATGTAGCTAATCCAGCACAAAAACCCTTTTTCCCCAGCACCAAAATCTTTCTTCCCATGCAGGATAGGGGCTGTCAGTGGCCTGTTACTCCTGATTCTCCTGTTACTCCTAATTTCAATTAGCTTTTCATTAAAAAGCCAGATTCTTCACAGGGTGTGGACAGCCTGACAAAAGTCACTGCCTTCAGGACTTCAGGAATGTCACAGACAACACAAAACCATCCAAGCCAGATGTTCTTACTCTTATTTCTCCATTTGCAGCCTGCCATATTTTCATGGTCCCATCCGTGCTGGTAGACACGCCGAGTCCTCCACCACTGGAAATATCAAGGCAGGTAATCTGCAGGAAGGTAAAAGCACCAAGAATTAGCCTTACATATAATTCTGTACATAAATATTTCTGCTCAACAGCCTAGCCCTGTACAGGGGGAAACCTGCTGAGTACATTCTCTGCCTGTGGCTCTGCAAGGCAAGGAGAAAAAGGAATGCTGAGGCAGAAGCCTGCACAAGCAGCAGTTGTATTCCAGGTTTATCCCAGGTGGAAGAGAAATCTGGACTTTTCTAACAGGTCCTAAAGAGATGAGAAATGAGAAAACAGCTCAGGGTAACTGGCCTGACTCACAAGCCCACAAGACACAGTTTGAGATATTTATGAAGCCAAATTCACAGCCTAAATTTGCTGAAAGATGGAATCAAAACTAGTTCTTTATATGAATTGGGGCCCCTCAGAAGAAGCACTTGGAGGGGCAGGAGCATGCCCAGGGAAGGTGTGGCATTCACATTCTCTGAACAGAGACAGAGATAATCCTCTCTCCCAAGTTTTTTCCTAGAGAAAAACAGAGAGAAGATAAAACAATTCTTATATCTACTTGCTGCTCCTGTTGGTTTTGCACATGTGAAATGTGTTAGGAAGATTGTGCACCTGAGGAGAGCTCCTAATTGGATTCTGGTGATGGTTGTTTATATTAATTAGCCCACTGAGTCAAAGCTGTGTCCTGGCTATCTCAAGACAGTCACAGGTTTTTGTTTAGTATTCATTAGTATTCTTTGTAGTATAATGTAACATAATACAGTTTAAATAAAACAATTGTTCAGCATTCTAAATCAACAGAGTCAGATAACAATAACTTCCTTCATCAGAGGCAGCCTGTTTTACTATAGGAAGGAAACAGAGCTGGGAAGGAATGGAGAGGTTGAGGGAGCTGGGAAGGGGCTCAGCCTGAAGAAAAGGAGGCTCAGGAGGGACCTTGTGGCTCTGCACAGCTCCTGACAGGAGGGGACAGCCAGGAGGGAACAGGGACAGGAGGAGAGGGAACAGCCTCAGGCTGGGCCAGGGTGGACATCAGCAGGAATTTCCTCATGGAAAAGGGTTTTAAACAGTGGAAGGGGCTGTCCAGGGAGGTTTGGAGTCCCCTGGAGGTGGCACTCAGTGCCCTGGGCTGGGGACAAGGTGGGCATCAGGCACAGCTTGGACTCAGTGATCTCAGAGGTCTTCTCCAACATTAGGAATTCTGTGATGCTGCGAGCTGCATTTGCATTGCATTTTTTGAAATTAATTTCCAGGCTGTGGGTGGGGGGGAAAAAAAACCCCACCACAGCGGTAAAACCCACGGACAGGAATAAGAAATGCAGATGGGCTCTAGCCAGGACAGGGTTAAGTTTTCCAGCAGCAGAGGGGCAGGGCCAGGAGGAGGATGTTCCCCGCTCCCACCTCTCCGTGCGGCGGCGGGAAAATGTCCTTTTCTTCCCGCTTTCCTTCTCGCCTGCCGGGTCCCCGCGGTCGCTCCCTGTCCCGTTGCTGTTCCCCGTGAGTCGCTCGCTGCCTTCGGTGCTCCGGTTCCCCTCTGCAGCCTCCCACCGAGCGCTAAATTCGGGAATGCCAATCCCAAACCACTAATCCAACGGCACGAGATAAGGACAGCTCTGCCCGCAGCGGGGTGGAAGCAAGTTTGAGCTGAGTGTTTGGTGTGTTAGCTACAGTCCTGGTCACCATGTGGCTCAGTCAGCTCTTCGTGGAGTGGTACCTGTGCAGGTTTATATTGCCCTGCGTGCTCCTGGTAATGCACTTTAACCGTCTGGAGAGATGGTTCAAGGTTCTTATGTACATGGATTTTGTGGTATCCACTTGTGGCGTTGTACACCACCTCCAGGAGACCATTACTAATGGTTCCATGGGGGGAAAAGGGGACGAATACTTTCATAGCCTTTTCACCTCCTTTAACTCCTTTAAGCCTCTTAAAGCACCTTTTGAGCTGCCTCTGAATATTGAAGAAAGCACGTTGTTGTTCTGTCTGCTGTGTCTCCTCCCTCTGGTCTACATCACCTTTGTGGTCTACTTCATCTTCAGAGTTACAAAAGAGATCACTGGGAAGCTCTTTCAGAGAGCAGATAATGATGAGTGGCATGGAAAGTGGGAGAAAATCGGGCAGGTTTTGAAGGAGTATTCAGCTCCAGTGGTTTGGAAGTTCACCCCTCAGCAAATACAGGACCCCGTTAAGGTGGCAGAATATCTGAAACAGAAACGCCGTGGTGGCTCCAGGGAGGAGCAACTTACTGCTCTCTGCTGGGCCCTGGCTACGGTGTATCGGACACTGCTGGATACCAGCCAGACCCCTCAGGAGGAAGAGGAGGAAGTGGAGAACAGTAGGACAGCCACCATGGCCACTCAAAGTGCAGCTGCACCAGAGGAACCACCCATGCCGGGAGCAGTCGCTCCTGAGCAGAGCACATCCAACGCTGAATTAGTTTCCTTAGTGAGGGATGAAGAGGATGAAGACGATGAAGAGGAGGATGAAGAGGAGGAGGAGGAGTCCTCAGAAGAGGAGGCAGAGGCAGAGATGACCAGCGAGTCCCGGCGCAAGCTGCGGCTGGTGCGAGAGCGCTTCGCGCGCCCGGCGGGTCAGCCCTTGCTGCTGTGGCTCTACGAGTGCTGGTTTGCAGGGGCCCACGAGGACGTGCTGCTGGACAGCTCCGAGGCCGAGCAGCTGGGACCCCTGGCCCGGGACAGGGCCATTGACAGGGGCCTCGGGAGGAGGGCAGGGACCCACAGCCTCTGGAGGCGGCTGGTGGGAAGCGTGAGGGAAGCGTACACCACGGAGCAGCTGCTGCTGCGCCGGCACCGCTGGAGCACCCGGCTGGAGGGGGTCCAGTACCTGACAGAGCTCTCCATGGCTGACATACTCTTTGGGAACACGGGGAACAGGCAGTGCCTGGATGACCTGGACAGAGCCTGCTGCACCTGGGACATGTGGCAGGCGCTGAGGGAGAGCGCGCCACCGCTCTACGCCGAGGCGCTGGCGTCACTCGCGTGGAACAGGAACCTGAAGGTGCTAAAATTAAAGGTCTTCATCTGGGACTACAGAGTGAATCCCTCTCCTCCTCCACAAGACAGCTCCTCCCACGGGGAAACACAGCCTGAGGAACGTGGTGATGATGATCCCTGCACGATATGCCACGAGGAGCTAGGCAGGACCTCGTGTGAACTGGAGTGTGGGCACGAGTTCCACAGAGAGTGCATCAGGACGTGGCTGCAGCAGCATTCCAGCACCTGTCCCATCTGCCGTGAGCACGCCGTCCTACCTGCAGACACCTCTGCATGGAACAACTCGCAGCCCTACCAAGCCAGGCCTTGGAAAAGATCGGGGTTTTAGAACAGCTCCCAGGGAAAAGCGCTCAGCAGAACAAGGTCTTAAAGAATGGGCTGGGTTGATTTCAGAAGGCTCAGAAGTGAAAAAATAGCAGCAAGAATAAAAAAAACAGAAGAATTTAAAAGTCAGTTAAAAAAACCTCTGGATACCAATGAGAGGGGATGGAAGTCCACTGGTGACAAGGAAAAGCAGTGTAATGGATATAGATATGTATCCTGAGACATTTAGGAGGGACAGCCTCTGACTAAGGGAATGATTCCTGTGCGTCTGTGTGTATAGACAGTTGGGTGGTGTGGGATCTGGGATAGGATGAGGGGTGGGGAATGTCCTGCTTCTGGCCAGGACAGGGTTAATTTTTACAGGAGCAGGGAGGGGCACATTTGGGATATTGGGTTGCACTGCTTTTGGGTTCCTTGTGGTGAGCAGATCTCTTCCCTCTCCTGTACATTTTATTAATTAACATTGCTGCTACTGCTGCTTTTTTAATTCCATTGCTGTTCTCAGTAAATTGTTCTTATCTCAACCCTGATCTTTCTCTTTTGTGCCTCCAATCTACGTTTCCATCCCACCTAAGGGGGAAGGAGTCACTGGCACGTGGTGCAGGGTGCTCCAGTGGGAACACCATCCCTAAGCCCCAAGATCACAGTTCCATCTGCATTGCAACCCCTCACCCTGAGGACACCACAGCCAGGGATGTGGGAGCTGCCAGTCACATCCAGAGATTCCAACCCCATCAGGCTACTCACACTTTTCTGATGAATCCTACAAAAACTCGTGTACGGAGCCAGGAACTTTGTGGACACATTTTCGTGAGGACAAGAAATGAGGATGCTTTTCTGAGGGGGGAAGGAAGGGGAAAAAATTAATTAGGAGTGCTGTTAGTCCTGAAACAGAGGTCCCCAAAGTAGAAGTGTGGACTGGACCCAGCTGTGGGATCCCAGAGTTTGAAAATGGGATCAGTGTGGGGCTCATCTCCCCAGGATGCAGCTGGGATGGCAGGGACCAGCTCCAGGGCTCTGCCCGGCCGGACAGGCCTGTCAGAGCAGCCCCTCTGTGCACGGGGCATGGTGACCACCCCTCTCCCGCCAGCCCCGGCACCTTGGTGACTTCCCGGACCAGGAATCCCTCGGAGGCCGCGATGTCTGGCACGCCGTCGGAGCCGAGCCCGCGCCGGGTGACGCTGCCGTACAGGGTGGGCTTCCCTGGGGGGACAGAGGCCGTCAGCGACCCACAGCGACCACCCCTCACCCGCAGCACCCCCCCGATCCCGCCTCACCCTCGCGGCTCCCCCGAGGCCCCGCTAGGCCACTCACCGGGGCTGCGGCAGCTCAGCCACGCCTCGCCCTCGTCCCTGCTGCAGAGAGAAGAAGCGGCCGGGCGGGGAGCGCGACAAGGACAAGGACAGGGACAAAGGAAGGGATCGCTCCCACCTCAGCGCCCGGCTCCAGTCGCTCTGGATCCGCAGCGTCGCCGCCATCTTTGCCGAGGTAACTGCACACACTTCCGCCTCCTTACTTCCCGTCGGCCCCCACGCGAGCGGAAAGGGGAGGAAACCCACCAATCAACGAGCGCCGCCGCGGGCGTGGGGAGCTGCCGCCTTAAAGGGACCGCGCAGCGCTGGTACGGGGGCTGCAGGGAGGGGATGGAGGAGGGGGCTGGGGATCCCTGGGGATCCCTGGGAGGGGCCGGGGATCCCTGGGGAGCCCCGGGAGGTGAGGAGGGGCCGGCTGCAGGGAGGGGATGGAGGAGGGGGCCGGGGATCCCTGGGAGGGGCCGGGGAGCCCCGGGAGGTGAGGAGGGGCCGGGCACCCCGGGCACACGGCCGGTTGTCCGTCTGCAGCGGCATGGCGCGGGCCGGGCACGGCGGGAGCCGGGCGGCGGCGGCGGCGCGGGGCGAGGCGGAGGAGGAGGAGGGCGAGGACCCGCTGGACGCCCGGATCGCGCGGAGCGGCTGCCTGCAGCAGCACCGGGAGCTGCAGGAGTGCATGGCGGAGCGGCAGGACTGGCGGCGCTGCCAGGAACCGCTGCGCGCCTTCGGGGCCTGCATGGCCCGGCGGCAGCGGCGGCAGCGCGGGCCCGGCCCCGAGCTGGAGCCCCCGGACTGACACCGGCCCCCGGCAGCCTTCCTTCCATCCCAGCGCCTGGAAAGCCGGGGAACTGCTGGGAAATTAAATCTGGAGTCTGGCAGCCCGCGCCTTGGTCTGTGCTGGGGGAGAGGGTGGGAGGATGCAGCATGGGGCTGTGCCATGGTGCATTCAGGTGGGAAACTCAGGGGGAATTTTCTTCATGGCAAGGGGTTTGAAACATTGGAAAGGGATGCCCAGGGAGGTCTGGAGTGAGTCCCCATCCCTGGAGGTGTCCAAGAGTGACTGGACATGGCACCCAGTTCTCTAGGCTGGTGACAAGGTGGGGCTGGCCATAGCTTGGACTCAGCGATTCCAGAGGTCTTTTCCACCCAAAATGATTCAGTGGTTGTGAATTTCCAGCCCAAAATGTCCCAATCCAGGAGCATTCACAGCACTCAGGCTGGGTCTTGGCTCCACAACAGCCTTGCCATGGATTTTTACTCCATGTCCTCTGTGCCATCCAAAGACTTTTCCAGCAGTGATAACCTCACGTCCCACAGGATGGGATTTATTTCCAGGGAAGCCACAGAAAAATTAGGAATAGGAGAAAAATGGATTCTCGTCTGACCACCACCTGCTGGCAAATAAGCCATGAGAAAGAAAATAGAATTGCTTTTTGCATGGCTTTTGTCAGAAGGAAGGTTCCGGGCTATTTCTCAGGGATGTGGGTCCTGGGAATACCAAGAGGCTGAGCATGGACAGCCCCAGTTTGGGGAGAGTGTAAATAAATGTGTTATTTTCCCTCTTTTTGACAAGCTGATCCTTAGAAAGGGGGAGGTAAAAAACCTCCAAACAAACCAGTTTCTGGAACAGTTTCTCTTGGCATCCATCAAATTTGGTTATAACAATTCCTGGGGTTGTTGCAGCACAGCATTGCTGATGCACAGAGATTTCTGCAGAAATTCCCACCTACCAAAAGCAAAATAGGCAGGAATTAAAAAAAAACAAACAAAGGAGGAAAGCAAACCCACATTCCATTGGGGCACCTTTGCTCCCAGTACAGACCAGTCAGATACAAACTTGTGATTTATTTTTATTGGGACAAGCTGGCTGCCAACAGTGGGAATTCCTCCCAATTCACAGCTATCAGTGCAGAGCTCATGGAAGCACCCTCTGGAGGCTGGAACAGCCCATGGATGGCACATTGTTCCTCACCTCAGGACATCTCTGCCAGCAGCTCCTCCAGCTCTGGTCGAGACTTCAGCCGGCTCTTGAAATCGGCTTCCGTGTGCTGTGCAGGGAGGGAAAACCACCACAGATCAGGGTCACACCCAGCCCTTCCCTGCTCCTGAAGGGAGAGCACTGGGAAGTGCAGCCATACCTGTTTCATCAGCAGGTGCACCCCCTCAGGCTGGTTACTCTGAATGATTTCCAGCAGGATGGGAGCAAACGTCGCGCTCAAGCCGCGGATCTGAAAGCAGAAATGGCAGAGCTGCAGGAGAACAATCCCAGGAGACTCTGGGTTGGAAAAGGACCTTAAAGATCACCCAGTGCCACCCCTGCCACGGGCAGGGATCCCTTCCACTGTCCCAGGTTGTTCCAGCCGGGCCTTGGGCACTCCCAGGGATCCAGGGGCAGCCACAGCTTCTCCAGGCCTCCCCACGCTCACGGGGAACAATTCCTTCCCAATATCCCATCACTCCCTGTGAGTTTCTCCCCTCACCCAACCCCAAACATGTCTTTTTTACCCCCCCCCATCAATTATTCAGCAGGAAAAACTAGATAATAAATCTTCTGCCTGAAGCACAGAGCCAGGAAATCCTCCTGAGTTTCTGGTTTAGGAGCAACACTCAGCAGAAAACGTAACCAGACTTTTTGCTTCCATTTCTGCCCAAACGTTGCCTTTCATCAGTTGAATGCTTGAGGGGTTTGTGGAGCCTGTGATGGGATCCCAGCTCCTACCTGCACAACCCTCTGGTGGGTGGTGAGGACTGCATCCAGCTGCATTTTGGATCCCCTCTCCTCCAGGAACAGCACCTCGTTGGTTTTGGTGGGCATGGCGTAGCTGCAGGAGGCAGAGGGCAGTGCTCAGCACAGGCAGGGTGCTGGCAGGCATCAATCACCCTCCCCAGCAGAGAACGGGCAAGGAGATTAACTTTTCATGGGGAATTAATTATGCAGAGGATGTATCCTGCACATCAGGGGCTGGCAGAGGCCGGGTGTCTTGCTGGAAGGAGATAAGGAGGAAGCTCTGCAGCACTGCTGCTGGCAAAAACCTGGATTAGCTCCAAACACCAGCCTGAGAACCTTTAACTTCTTCACTGCTCAAGAAAAGCAACAGTTCTGACTTATTTTGTCCTTTGGGACAGAGCTCAAGTCTGCTGCTGCAATGCACCACTCAAAATCCACTGTTTGCACCTCAGATTTAAGGGGAATGTGACTGGGAGTGGATCAGACTCTGCTCCACGCTCGGGACCTCAGCCTCCTCATCCCCATTCCCACATCCCATCTTTTCCCCTCAATTCCCACTCTGCAGGGCAAATCCTTCCTTCCTCTGCACACTGAGCCACCTCAGAGGGTACGAGTGAAAAGCACACACTTGAGAGAGTCCCTGCTGGTTTTGTTCCCTGCTGGCAGCTCCCTGGGAGCACCTCAGGCACCACGGGGCTGCCTGACATTCCTCAGGGATTACAGCCAGTGGAGTGGCTGCTGGAATACACCTGCTTTGGAGAGCTAGGCTGCTCCTGAAGCACGCTGTCCTCCTAAACTGAAGGAGCAGGAGGTTCACCCAGCACCTTCAGGGCTTTCCCGAGCTCATTCCAGTTCCAGGCATGTAGAACCGGGATCACAGGTCAGCAATTCCCAGGCTCTGCAGCCACAGGCTTAAAGCCTTTTCCTCAGAGGAAGGAGATGTAACAGCCATTTTTTCCTTGGAATCTGCTCAAGCCAGTGCCTGAAAAATGCTTCTAAATAGATCCCATGCTTCTAAATAAAGCATCCAAAACTGTACAGATAGACAGAAGGAGAACACAGAGGTTTGGACTGCCAGCCAAATGGGAATCCCTCAGGGAGACTGGAGCGTGGCCTGGTGTGCAGGGGGACAGAATTCCCGAGTTCCTCATACCTCTCATTGACCCGGATGCAGAGACGGTTGCAGAGCCTGTGGACATGCTGAGCAAAGTGCTCCACCAGGCACAGATCATAGGAAGTCATCTGGATGTTGATGTCCCCATACTCGTACTCAGTGCCAGCGCTGATCTCTTTCATCTGCACTCTTTCCTTCTTCCTCTTTGGAACCTGTTTTCCCAAAGAAAACACAACAAGATAAAATGGAGAGGATCTGGTCTGAACAGTGCTGGGATCAAAGGTTCAGCTCTTGCATGGCCTCACACAGAAAACGCAATCATGCTGGGATTAACTTCTTCCAGAGGAAGAAAGAAAGGAGGAAAACCAGTAGAAATAAACTCTGCTGCTCACAAAATTCAGGCATTAAACTGATTAATTATTAATTAACCTCAGGAGGGGGTTCCTCCCTCCCAAAGCTGGAATGTGCTGGACAAGAGGAAGCATTTCTGCATGCGTGGGCACTTCATGGAATAGTTTGGATTGGAAGGAACCTTAAATCTCACCCCATTCCAAGCCCCTGCCACGGGCAGGCACACCTTCCACTGTTCCATCCACGTGCTTCAGGATCACCTTGGGAAAGCAAGCACAGAGGGAAATCCTGCCTACCTCCTTTGGGAGCAGGTATTTAAACCTCCCGATGCCATGGGTGGGTCGGGACCTGTAGGATCTGTGGGGAGCCAGGAGAGCATCACCTGAAAATGACAGCAGAGCAAACGTGTTTCCAGCTGTGAACAAACATCTGCAGGGCCCCAAATTGTGGTCACCTGCTCAGCCAAAAAACAGGGAAAAAAAGAAGAAAATGCTGGGAAAATCCCATATGGAAGTGGAGAGCACCTGCTCTGGTTATTTAACCAGCCCAAAATTGGCTTAAAAAGCCCCAAAATAAAACACGCTTGATTCAATGTTTAATATTTGTTTGACAACAGACCTTACCTGCAGCACACAGAAGGTTTTCTCTGGCTGTTGCTGCTCTGTAAGAATAAAAATACTAATTAATAACTCTGATTTCCCTCACTTGCAGAAAAATATGTGGCCAATGTCCTTTTGCAAAGGCAAGGCCTGATCCCATCACCCACTTTTCCCCATCCCACAGCCCCTTCAGCTCCCAGCTCAAAGTCTTACCTCCACTATTAGAAGATTTGAAAAAAAAAAAAAAAAGAAAAAAAGAAAGAAAAAAAGGCAATTTTGGGTCATGTTTGCTTTCTCACCTGCTGAGGGCCAGCACCTGCCTGAGCAACACTCCCTTCTCCGAGCACAGCACCTGCAGGGGTAAAAACACAGCAGGGTGGCAGATCCACTGTGAATTTTCTCCAGGTTACTACACCCCTAGGATAGGACCCAGGGAAGGGCTGGAGCTGTGCCAAGGCGGCTTTAGGCTGGATTTTAGGGAAAGGTTCTTCCCCCAGGGGTGCTGGCACTGCCCAGGCTCCCCAGGGAATGGGCACAGCACCGCCCTGAGCGAGCTCCGGGGGATCAGCACCGATGTCCCAAATGTCCCGGTGCAAAGGGACGGGGATCTGACAGGGACCACGGAGACGAGGGGTGTGTGAGGATGGGCAGCAGGAGTGTGTGGGAGTCTCAGCCCCCGTCCAGGAGCACCCAGACAGATCCAGGGCACGACCTCAAGGTCTGGACCCCCTCAGGATCACCTCCACGCTTCCCTCCGAAACCACACCAGGGTGCGATCAGCGCCTCCAGCAGCAGGGCCGGAGCTGCCTCAGCACTCCCAGGGACCAAGGCTACTGCTCCGCTCCTGTTCCTCCCCTTCCCTGTCCCCGCGTCCTTCCCCGCTCCCACTCCCCTTCCCCGCGGCCATCCCGCTACCTTCGGCACCGCCGCCATCATCCGGCGCCACGGTCCGTCACACAAAGCGTTCCCCCTCAGTGCCTCGGTACGCCCCCATTCACGTCCCCCCGTCCCGCGGCTCGCTCCCCGCGTTCCGCCCACCGGCGCCTCCCGGGAATTATCAATCTCGGACAGCTCGCCGCTCCGCCCACCAAGAAATCCCGCAGGCAACAACTTTTGGGCAACCCGCGGTACTGGCGGGGCCCTGGCATCCCGAAGGAGGCAGCGGGGAGGGCGCGGGGGTGCGGGCAATAATGGCGGACACTTCCGTCCGGCCGGCCAACACGCGGTGGGCAGCGCCGCCATGCGGCAGCGACTGCACAGCGCACCCTGCCCTGCGCCTATCACCGCGCGTCCCGCCCGTTACGGCCCGCCCCCCGCCCGTCCTCGCACACTGATTGGTTCTCAGCCACGTCCATCACGGTCGGCGGCCATGTTGAGTGTGGCACGGCCACGTTGCAGTGCTGAGGGCGGTGCCCGGCCCTGCCCCAGCGTGGTGGAGCGGCCATCTTGAGTGTGGCGGCCCGGCGGCCATTTACTTAGGCCTTTAGTATCGCTTAAAAAAAATAAAATATTTATCATCACGAAATTCTTAAGCGTAGGGAGGCTGGGCTGGCGGGGACCTCCTCTCTGATTTCCCAAGTGGGAGGGGGGCAGGGGTCTGCCTGGGAAGAGATGAGGCTGTGCTCCTCTGCCTGCCGGCCCTGACAGTCTGGAGCTGGCTCAGCAAAACCCATCCCGTGTCCCTCTGCCTCTTCCACACAAAGCTTAATTTCCCACAGGCTCCTTTCCCTCCTCCTGGCTCCCTTCTCTCCAGCCTGGCTCCACTTTCCCCCTTCTTCCATGGTGGGTGCTCACTCTGGAGCCCACATCCCTGAGCCCCCTTCTGCGAGCTGGATTTTGAGTCAGGATTTTGAGTCAGGATTTTGAGTCAGGATTTCCCACCCTGCTGACTTCTGGCTGCTCCAACTGCTGTCAGAGCTCCTGATGGACTTTCCCCCTCCAGCTCATCCACGTGGCAAGTTCATGCCCTGCTCTGTGGCCCAGCCCTGCCCTGCATTTCCCAGTGCCCGGAGCTCCGGACACACACGGGACTCCCTCGGTGTCCATCCCCTCTGCAATGGTGAGGGGACAGAAGGAATGTGCAAGGACAAGCTTTGTCTCTCCACCTGCCCAGCACACGGAGAGAGCAGAGGGAATCCACGGCACCTTTGCTCTTTGCTCCACAGGGCAATGCCACGTGTTCCCAGCTCCAAGCTGTGTTTTCCTGGCGCTCCCGGGACATGACAGAACTGCCCACGTGGAAGTTTTCCTGCCCTTCGATCCCACCGGGCGTGCCAGCCTGGGAATGATGCTTGTTCAGGTGGCCGAGCACCCTCCCTGTTAGGACATGGTCCTTATTTCCAACTGGGATGTGCCTTTCTTTGCCTTTTGCATAATTTCACATCCCTGCTGCAGGAGCACAACTTCCAAACCTTTTTGTGACACAGGGAGAAGCTGAGGGGACTCGATGACTTCCTTTTTCTGCACCACACTTAAAAACTCCAGGAAGCTCCTTCTCCTTTTTAAGGCTTCCCATGCCTTGCCTCCACTTCTTTTCATACTTATCCAATGATGAAAACAATCAAGAAGTGTTCAAACAGACCTTAGAAGAAAACCCCTGTTTCACGTGTCTCCTCCTCTGCCTTCAGCTGTTGTTTTCCCTGGGACCCACGGGAAAGATCCTGGAATGAACCCTGACACAAAAACAAGGACAATACCTGCATTTAATATTTGAGATTCTCCCTGCAGGAGAGCAGCCACACAACCAGTGTGGAAGCACTCCCAGATGCCAGGTGCGGAGCTGGATGGAGATTCTGCTCCTATCTATTAAAACTTGTTTAAATTTAATCACCTGATCAAAGACACATTTTCCTCTTTTAGTTCTCTGGGTGAAAAAAAAACAAAACAAAACAAAAAAACCAGCTCTTGGTGAAGGAGTTAATCACACTGAAGGAGTATAAATGAAACCATCAAAAACAGAAAGGCTTTCAAAACTAAACACGTAGCAGATGTATTTCCCTGGCTATCAGAGCAGAGATGCTCTGGAACAATCTCCCAGCCAAGCTTTAAACAGGAGGGGCCAGGATGCACATGGAAACCTCCTCAAACACCAAACTTTGAGGGCAGAGTGGGGGAAAATGGGCAGAAAATAGTGAAAAGCAAAGCTGGCCCCTCCAGGAGGGCCCTGAGCCACTGTCGAAGAATGACAGTGGGAACCACTGACCTTCCTGGGAAATATCACTTTAATGTGAGGGATCTGCTCCGCAGAAATGCTCCTCTGAAAGGAGCATCTGTGCCAGGTCGGGATTAAGCCTTTGCTTTTAGGGGCTTTGCTGGTTGCCCCCTCAGGCCGGGTACACCTCAGCCCTCACCGGGATGCTGTGAGGGCGGGCAGGCCGCGGCACAGGGCGCCCACAGCAGCTCCGCCCGCCCCCGCACGCCCGACAGCGCCCAGGCCGGGCTGCACAGCGGGGCTCGGAGCAGCCCCGTGCCGGCGGAAGGCGTCCCTGCCCCCGGCAGGGGTGGAACTGGCTGATTCTCCCCGTCCCTCCCAAGCCGGGCCATTCCCGGCCCGTGGCACAGGGAAGCGCCCACTGCGCGTGCGCGGGGCGGGCGCAGCGCCGGCTCCGGGAGCGCGGGGGGGGCGAAGCGGCGGCACCGGCACCGACACCGGCACCGACACCTCACCGGGGCTCGCAGCCTTCGCCGGGGAGGAGGAGGAGGACGAGCGGAAGAAGCAGGCGGAGGCGGAGAGCAGCGGGTGGCGGTCGCGGGTGCCGCCGCGGGGAGCGGAGCGAGCGCGGGGCGGCGGCGGCGGCTCCTCCATCATGTCGTCGGGCGGGGACTTCGGGAACCCGCTGCGGAAATTCAAGCTGGTGTTCCTGGGCGAGCAGAGCGGTGAGTCACCGCCCGCCTCGGGCCGGGACCCCCAGCCCCACACCCGCCTGCCCCTCGTGGGGGCACGAAGGGACCCCCTGCTCATCCTGCCCGGCGTCCTCATGAGCGTCCGTGACACCCGGCCACCCTCGTGGGGACTGGTGGGATCCCCTTCCTCACCCTTGTGGGGTCTGGTGGGATCCCCTTCCTCACCCTGCCCGACACCCAGCCACCCTCTTGGGGTCTGGTGGGATCCCCCCTCCTCATCCTCATGAGGTCTGATGGGATCCCTCCCTCATCCTCCCACACCCTCATGGGGTCTGGTGGGATCGCCTTCCTCACTCTGCCCGACACCCATCCGCCCTCATGGGGTCTGGTGGGATCCCCTTCCTCACCCTTGAGGGGTCTGATGGGATCCCTCTCCTCACCCTCATGGGTTCTGATGGAATCGCCCCCCTCATCCTCCCCAGCACCCACACCCTCATGGGGTCTGGTGGGATCCCCTCTCCTCACCCTCCCCAACACCCACCCACCCTCATGGGGTCTGGTGGGATCCCCCTCCTCATTCTCCCCGACACCCACCCACTCACCCTCATGAGGTCTGATGGGATGCCCTCCTCATCCTACCCAACACCCACACCCTCTTGGGGTCTGATGGGATCCCCTTCCTCACCCTCATGGGGTCTGATGGGATCCCCCCCTCACCATCCCCAGCACCCACACCCTTGTGGGGTCTGATGGACCCCCCTCCTCAGGACACCCAGCCTCTGCCGTGAGGGTCCCTGACCCCCACCCACCCTCGTGGGGCTCCGCGGGGCTCAGCTCTGGTTTAACCCCCCCCAGCCCATCTGCAGAAGCAGTTGCTGATTCATTGGGTCCCAGCTCCTCTGGTTTTTGGGGGGCAGGAGTCTCGATCCGCAGCGTTTGCTGTGTAAATAGAGCGTTTTTCTGTAATGGAGTTGTGTCTTGGCAGAGCGACGCTCTGAATATTTAATTCAGTCAGCGAGGTTTTCTTCCCTGTCTTTGGAATGAAAAAAAAAACAACAAAAACCACCAACCAACCTAAACAATATCTCCTCCTTCCTTAGCGGAAGGCCTCTATCTCCAATACTGCATTCCAAATTTTTCCCTTGGAAGAGTTTTCTAAAAAAAAAAAAGCAAAAAAAAAGCTCCTTCATGAGATGCTTTGTGTAATCCTGGGTAGATTCTGAGTGATCTATGACATAATGAATAGGTGCAAAATATTTTCTGTCTCAGGGCGGGGTATTTGCTCCCTCAGCCACCTTTGGTCTGTGTGGTATGAGATGATGAAATGCTAGCTGGTTTTATTTTTGGCCAAATTATTTGTATTTTGGTGTTTCCTCACTTGGATGCGGATTAGCTTGGTGATAAGGCTGCTGTTGAAATTGTTTACCTGTATGTTGGCAATTTCCTTTAGTCTGTTCCTTGAATCATTCTCTTTTTATTTTGTGTTTTTGGGGCTGAAACAGCTCTTCTCATATCAGGGATTTGGGGAGCATGAGTGCAACTTGATTATTTATTATTTTTTGGGTAAGTCACCTGATCTGCTTGGTAAGGTGCTATTTGGCCAGCCATTTTATGAGGATTTTGGATGAGAGTCATGTGTAGAAAATGCTGGGTTTTTTTCGGTTTTTTTGTTTGCTTGGTTTTTTCCCAGGTATTTGATAACAGGAATCTGAAATATTAGCAATGCATTTGCAAAATCCTTGGCTTGTTTACCTGTATTTCTGAGCTTCAGTATCGTGAATCTTTTCAAACACATCCTTGGAAGGTTGTGGCACCTGGTGCAGATCTTAAATCTCAGCAGCTCTTGGTTCACACGTGGATTTCTTGTCTCCTCTAGCAGACATAACGTCACATATCTGCTTCCTCTAGGAATTTTTTTCCCCCCTCTCAGCTAATCATCTGTTTTTATACTGGGAGGTTTTAAATAATTCCCAGTCACCGCATCAAACCTGGGGAGGAGAGAAGGGATTCTGTGGGTACAGCACAGCGAAATCCTCCTGCCTGAGTGTTCCCAGCCCTGCAGTGCTGCCTGGGCTGGGGCTTGGGGACGGGTGGGAGCTGCCTGGGATCAGGGCTGGGCTGCAGGGTGGGCTCCAGCCCTGCCTTTGTCTGGGGTGGATGCCTCGGTGCCGGCTCCGTGTCCGCGCATCCCGCGGCTGCTGCAGCGTGGGCAGCACGGCTCCGTGGTGGTGAGCCTGCCTGCCATGGATGGAGACACGTCCCTTCCTGCATCGAGGCTCTTCACATGGCTCTGTCATGATGTCATTCCCTGGGATTTTTTTTTTTTTAATTTATTTTTTTAACTGCCCGAAGGATGCAGAGCTCTCGCTCCTGGAGGAATAAACGCCCTCGTGATGTTTGGAGAAAACTGCGGGAGAATCTGGTGTTGCAAAAAGGGGTGTGCTCACACCTTGTGGTCCTTTGTCTGGAAGGTTAAGGGAGCTGCAGAAATAAGTTTCTAGGATAGCAGCCTTCCTAACCCAGGAGATCTTTGTACAACTGTTGCGCTGGATTGCAGCATTTGCTTCCTGCTCAGATGAAAGGTTCTCTGCCCTGCTGGAAGGCCATAATTAAAGATATGCTCTGGCTGCTGGTGGGGAGGCTGAGTGCTCTGCCTTCATTTGCATCCAGGGACTTCAGGATGACAAATGAAATGGTACAAAGGGCTGTGATGGCCATCAGCTGCCTCAGCATCCAGGGCTGGCTGGTGGCAGACCTGTGCTGGCTGTACGCAGCCTCGCCAATAGATGTGTGTGTCCTATGGCTGAGGAAATCTGAGCTGCAGTTCCTTACTGGGCAGGCTTTGCAGCCCTCCCGTGGAAGATCTAGAAGCATCCCTGGGCGTTCTGTTTCCGTCTGAGAGTGGGCTTGCCCAGTGGATGCAGTGTGAGGTTTTCTCCTCTCTCCTCAGCCATGTTGTGGGAGTTCGGTGCCGTGTCCCTCAGCATTCACAGGGACTGCAGTGGCTCTGCCTCGTGCTGCTCAGCACTAGCTGCAGATGCTCTTTGCTGTGATTTTCCTGGCTCCTCAGCCCCCCAGATCTCCCTGTCTCTGGGGCTGTGTCCCCCACGCCCCTCCCAGGCCCAGCCCGGGGACTTGCTGTGGGTGCATCACGAGCCTGCAGCACCATCCGTGCCCAGCCAGGACAATCATCTCCTCCCTTTCCATCTCTGTTCTTATTAACTTCTACAGGGATACAGCACTGGCTGGCTAGGAGAAGGCAACTTCACCAGCACTCTCCTTAATTGAATTACTTTTCTCAATGATTGAAGATTATACAGAGTTTAGCAGTTTTAAATATGCTAATCTTTGCTAAAAAGGCAGGGAGAGCTCTGAGTGCTGAGGGATTAGATAGAGCTATTGTGTGTGGGGAAGTATGGTTCTTACTGCCTTTGATCTGGTTTTATCAGGTGATTTTCATCAGTCCTGCTACCTGAGGTTTAAGGAATTCTGATTTCTGAGTCACTCAGGGAGTGGACGCATCACCTACATGGGGGTAGCTTGCAGTATATATGACACATACTCAAATATTAACAACCTCTCTAGTTCTGCTTTGCATAGGAACACCTCTACTTCTTAATAAATGGATTTTTTTTTGATTGAGTGGGCAGAAGTGAATGCTGGGGCACTGCAACAGAAATATTTGTTCGTCACGTGAGTTTCTACTGCAGCTTTCATTGGCAAGCAGGTCTGAAGGGCACCAACGTGTACAGAAAGCAAAAGAACTCCCAGCTGTCTCTCTGTGCCAGCATTTCTGCATAAGATCTTGAAGGAAATTAGAACCAGTTGCGTTTTTGTTTTTTTTTTTTTAATCGGGAGCTGAGATTTTTAATATTGAAAACCCACTGATAAGTGCAGTGTAATAACTTCAGAGATACAACTGTTTGGAAAGCACTAATGAGCTGTTCTGTTGCATAACGATGTTGGTACAGGCACTGCTGAGCAGTGTGATGTGTCTCATTAGATAAGTGGGGAGCTGTAGGTGCTTTGTGTGTGACATGGGGCTGGTGTGGCACTGCTCACAGCGGGCACAGACTCATCCCTGTGCTGCCTGAAACTCCCTTCTTTCTAAGGGATTCACAGACTCCAGCCTTGTTGCACTGGTGGTTTAAAAGGTTATCCCCTCCCCTCTGGGTGATTTCCTAACCTTGTGGTTTTCCTGTGGCTGGGCCTTCAGACATTTGGGGTTCTCTCTGGACTGTATGAATTTTCCATGAGTTTCTAAACTCGGGCTTCGCATCTGGAAGCGGAATGTCAACAATGCATCCCAAAAAAGGGGGAGTCAGGAGCCACCAGGAGTGCTGCGTGGATGAACAAGGAACTCTGGGAAGTTCCAGAATGGAAGCCTGGCAGGGTGGAAGTGGGGGCAGGTTGCACAGAAATGGTCTGAGCAGCCAGAGACCAGGTTAGGAAACCCAAAGCCCTGATGGAATGAAACCTGGCCAGTCATCAGGGGCAGCAAGAAAAGCTTCTGTAGGGATAAAGTAGGACCAGGAAAAGTGTGAGGTCTCTCCAGAGGGAAACAGGAGACCTGGTTGCCCAGGATATGGAGAAGGCTGGGGCACTGAGTGACTTTCTTTGCCTCAGGGGTCAGTCATGGGATCAGCACTGCTGAACATCTTCATTGGTGACAGGTCCCTTCCCACCCAAACTGTTCTGGGATTCTTTCACAGTTCAGTGTGCTTGGTGTCTGATCCTTCAAGATCTTGAGCTCCACCATTTCTCTTCTTTCTCTTCTCCATCGCTGAAAAATCCCTTCCCACAGCAACGTGTGGAAGAAGCACAGAGAAAAAGACATCAGTGGTTTGTGGTGCCTTTTGATCCCTGTCTATTTGTGGAAGCCTCTGAAGGAGCTGTGTCTGTTCTTGAAAGGAGGAGTGGCTGTGCCTCTCTGAACTCCGCTGTGCTTTTCTCTCTCTGCATCTCAGAAATAATCTGTGAGTTGGGAGGAAAATGATCATCTTTTTCCTTGATGTGGCATAATGGATTTTCTGTCTGCAGCTCTTGGGGTGGTGGTGGTACCTGGCACGGGATCCAGGTTCTGCAAAGCAGGTGCCTGAAAGCTTTTGCTGGAGCTCTAAGTGGGACTAATGGAGAAACAAAGGCAGGGAAGCTCGTCTGAGCCCACCTTAGCAGATGATGTGGCATTTGGGAATTATCAGAGCCAACAGCCATTTTTCTCAGCGTCACTGATGGTTAAAAATCTATCTTCTGCAATGAGTCTGTGAGAGAAGAGCTGCCTTTTAGTTACCTGCTAATTTAGTCCAGATGTTTAAAGGCATTTTGTTGTGCTCATGCGTGTACAAGTACCTGTTGTGTACACTAATGATTATAAAACCCCAAGCAACCAAGCAAAACAAGCCAGCTAAACCCTTCACAGCTTTGAAACGTGCCTCAGAAAAACCCACACGCTGCTGCCTCAACATGAACACCACCAGATTCTTCAAGTCAACCTCCAAAATTTGCCTGTGAGGCCTGGAACCTGTAAGAACAGTAACCTTGTGATACGTGGATGTTTCTGAACACGTAATGCTGATCCATCTCTCCTACTATGGAGCAGGGAAAAGACTTCCCAGATCATCAGATCATTGGGTCCAAGCCTTGGCTGATCAAGGACTTGATGATCTTGGAGGTCTTTTCCCACCTAGATGCTTCAGTAAAAGCACTGCTTTGAAAATTAACAGACATCATCAAAATGGTGATGGGTTTGACACGTTAATATAAATTATTTATGGAAGTAGTTTAAATGAAAAACGTGTGTCTTGGCAAACAAACAGCAGCCAAAATGTGGACTTGCAGTGAAAGTCGAATTTTTCAGCTCTCTTTGCTTGATTTATTTACTGTGCTCACAAAAGTTGACAAGCTAAATGAATTAATTGTTTGCCCCTCAGCATAAACCATATTCTTCTGACTCTAATATTATGAAAGACCCAGGGACAGTGAACAATTCCATGAATTATTTTATGTCTCACATTTTCCTTTTATGCTCAAACCATGTTCTGGAATATTTGAGTGATATTAACTAGAAAAAATGAATGTTTTGTGTGTTTCAGTACTATTTAACTCTTATCCAAATGAAGCCTAGTGCATCACAAAAAAAAAAGATAATCTAGGAAGCAGATATTGTGTGGAACGGAATGTAAATAAATTTGGTGTGAGCTCTGAGTTGTCAAGCCCCTTGCTTGCTTCTGGCTGCCTCCTGTTGGGTCTGGCAAAAACTAAGGAGTTTTGGGAAGGATCTCCTTATTCAGCTGTCCAGCACACTAGTGCAATTAATTAATTTGACTCTTAGAGTCAGGGTGTAACTTGATTTTTTCCTTGGTTTGCATGTCCTTTCTGCTGGACCTGTAAACCAGGGTGGGCACGTGCTGATGTCACCATGGCAGCTGCTGCCATTTGAAGGAGCAGGGATTTTGGGGCTCACTTTGGAATTGTCCCTGCCTCTCTCCCGTGGCAGCTGCTGCCATTTGAGGGAGCAGGGATTTTGGGGCTCACTGGGAAGAGCCTCTGTGCCTTGAGCAGCTGCCAGTATCCCCTGGAGATGGCACCCAGCTATTCCGAGATTCGCAGGCTCGTGGTGTTCTCTCATCCAGACATGTGTAGGTGTTACCAACACACAGGATTAAGGCTTTGCCTCAACTCTAAAGCATATTTGCCCAGATTTGAAAGAGCTGGGAAGAAATACTGGAGCAATATTTTGTCTTCAGGCAGAGCCAGGAAGGGGCAGCTAAACCTGCTACTGAGGAAATGTCTTAACTTTGAGTTGGTCTCTTCTCTGTCTTGAATTGTGACCCTTTAAACCTCTCTACTATTAACATTTGCACCATATAGATGAGTGCCATTTATCCTGCTAAGTGACTTTGCTTTAATGGTTTGCTTCTTCAGGAGCAATCAGCAATTGCTGCAGAAAAAACCAACCCACTCCAGCATTTCTGTAATTAATGCAGGGGCCCAGTTTATTCCATTCCACTAAATGCTTCCTGCTGTGCTTCCTGTCCATGCCCCTGTCTAGGTCTGAGTTACAGCAAGTTAATTTTCATAACGTTCTTGATATGTGCAACACAAAGAGAAGGGGGATTAAGGCTGGAATAGATGTGTAGCTAAAAGGAGAGGGGCCCATGGAGGGTGCAGCATCCCTGGCAAAGCTCCAAGCAGTGGCTGATGCAGGATTGGCAAGATCCCTGTCAGAGTGGGCTTTAGGTAGCTGCTGCTGGAGCTGGGAAAAGAGAATTCCTGTTTACCGGTTGGGACTTCAGTCCTGCAGAGGCTCTGGAGCTGCACAGGAGTGGGCAGACAGCACTGGATTAATGTGAGTGCAGCAGTGTTTCTTTGCAGCTTCCTTTTTTTTTAAATTGAGGTGTTGCCTTTTCTGGGAATAGAAAATACTCATTCCTGGTACAGCATTGGCTGTGAGAACCCTTGGTGTCAGTGACTGGAGGAATTTTTTGAATGGCCTGATGGAAGGTAGAGCAATCTGAACTGGCTGAGTGATGGACTCATCCAGGGGATGTCTGAGTGGTGGAGGAGATGGAGAACATTCTCTTTTGAAGGAAGTTCTGACTCCTTTCTGACTTTCCTCACAGCAGTGGGCAGGTCTTCATGCTAGAAGTTTCCTGCCTTCTGTGTCTTGTCTCTAGTACCTCATTGTTTTTTTCCCCTTCCCCTTACTTGCTTCTGGAACAACTTTGGGGTATTTTGTCCCTGGCTCACTCAAAATGGCTGAAAAGTCACTTGTGTCCACATCAAACCCAGGATGGCTTTCCTCAGGCTGAGCTCTGACTGGGATAAAGCCAGAGGTGAATCCTTCAGCAGCAGCTGGACACAGCTGGAGGAGGGGCCGATGGCGGAAGACAGCTGGAGTATCATCACAAGGAAATCCCAATCTTTTTTGGTTTTTCCTTTTCTTTTTTTTTCCTGACCTTGGAATGCTTTACAAAGAGGTTTTCACAGAGTTGGTCTGTTCCAGTCTCTCACTGCTGGGCTTTCTCACCAGTTCTTGTAATTTCTTCTCAGCTTCTCCAGCTACCCCTTAATATTAAATATTTATGTATTCAAATTATAATTTTGTTCCTATTCTTTCTGTTCTTCCAGCTTCCCATTTTTCTGCCCTAGCTGAATTATCTTTGGTCTTTTTTCACTGGGCAGTGATCAGAGTGGCTTTTCTTCAACACTGTACAATCGTGACCATAATTCTCTCCCACTTCTTTATTTTTATTTCTAGTTGCTCCTAAACCACAATGTGACTTGGAGAAGGGGATGTTTGATTTTTTCTCCCTGACACTGCATAAACAGTAGGCAGATCAAACACTCGTGTCCCATAAAATTGACCTCTTTATTTGGATGCTGTCGTGCAACAGCAGACTTGAAAAAAGCTTTTCCCAATGAAAGAAGCTTTTCCAATCTTGGTGTGAAAATATTTCCCCCTCTCTGGTGAAATGCAGAGGGCTCATAGGTTGCCTCTGTTCCTAGGCTTGGTGGACTCTGTACTGTCACAGTGAGTAATCTACAGTTAAAAATAAATTCCTTGGCTTTAGGAATTTTACATTTTTGCTTAAATGCAAGAGAGCTTTAGCAAACTCAAAAGGAGCCTTGTGTGAATTACTACACATTGCCTCCAGTAAATAGCTTTAGGAATTTTACATTTTTGCTTAAAAAATGCAAGAGAGCTTTAGCAAACTCAAAAGGAGCCTTGTGTGAATTACTACACATTGCCTCCAGTAAATCCTGCCATCTAGAGAAAAATTCCCCTGGGGGATTGTATGGCTGGTATTTTAAATTTGGTTGTTTAGTCTGTGCAGGCCTTGCACAGCTGAGAGCGAGGCAGAGATTTGAGATCTGGTTTTGCCTGCCTGCTTCCAGATCCAAGGAAGAGCAAAGGCTTTTTTAGCTTTACCTTTTGGAAGCTGGAGGAGGGGAAGAAGTGTCCTACAGGGATGTTTTTAAGATGTCTCAGAACAGCTCTGTGCTTTTCCCTGGATTTGATGCTTCTCAGCTTCTTGCCTAAAGACCTGAGTCCAGAGCCAACCCTGTGGTGCACTTAGACCTGGTTTTAGGTAGGGCAGCCTGAGGACCCCAAAATATTTATGCAAGGAATTGCTCAAGTCAGAAAAACCTCTTAGAGAATAAATATTGCAATTAAATAAGAACTTAACTAGTATATAGTTAAGTATATAGTTATATATTCCTTCCTTTATATGAAGGAATTTTTCTTCTGGAAAATACCGCTGGAGGAGAGTACTTATTTCAAGATACTGTATCCCAGTTGGAGTGTAGGTAATTCCTGTCTGAAGAATCTGCTGCTCCAAACCCAGTTTCTCATATAAACACTTCCTTTTTTTTTTTTCTGTGATTGAATCCCACAATTCCTTCCAGAATATCCATTCATCCTGAAAAGATCGGAATAAACCACCAACAGACCTTGTTCCATTTACTACTTGGAACCAAATTTCTACGTTTTAAAGAATAGCTATTTTTATTTTTAAAATTCATGGAGATGAATGTCAGACCTTGGGTTTGCAGAGCCTTTAGGCTCCCTCTTCCCAAGGCGTTTGTGAAGCACAGCTGGGAAGGAACAAGCTTATTGTCAGCTGGCTGAAGCTCCATATGGAGAGGTCAGTGTCTCAGTTAGGAAGAAGTTAGAGGGAAAAGGGAGGATTTTGGAGGAAAAATTAGGAATTGATGTAATGGTTTAACATCCTTTGAGCTTGGAGTTCTTCAGCTGCAGTGCAGGCAGCAGGAGCATTGAGTGTCTGCTGGCCTCTATCCTGCCCCAGTTCCCAGGAGAGGAGCTGGGGCAGCTCAGGAGCAGGAGATGTGAAGGAGGAAAGGATAGTGTGGTGTCAGGATATCCTTCCCTTGAATCCTTAATGCCAGGGATTTGTGGGATTGTGCTGCCTGGACCCATGCAGGTGTGTGAGGAGCCCACAGCTCGCTCCTTCAGCTGTGCTGATCTCAGTTCCTGCACGCTCTGGGTTTCTGGTGCCCAAAACCAAATTGTGGTTGGGGTTTTTTTGGTGCAAACCTGGGGTTCTGTGCTGCCTTGCCCACAGCCTGGTGTCCTGTGCTGTGTTTCACTGCAGCTGTTTTCCCTCTGCCTGGCAGGGCACTTCCATCACGTGCACAGCCCCGTGTGTGCCGGCGCGGCTCCGGTTATTTCGGCACCAGTCCCCAGGTGTTCTCCACAGCCATCCCTGTCAGCTCGGATCAGCAGATGCCTGCAGGAGAGCTGTGCTTGGTGAAGCTACTCCAGGCACTTCTTTCCTCACAAGTTGCCTCTTCATAAGGCAGGCTGCATCAACCTTAAATCGGGATTATTTTGGGATCTTGTCCAAAGTCGCTTCTGAAGAAACACTCACCTGTGTGTCTGCCTGGAGATGGGTCTGAGGGAGCTCCTGTGGAAGCTGTTCTGCACCTCCTGTGTGGAAGGAGCACAGGACAGCTCCTAATCCTTCCCATGCTGCCCGGGAGATGGTAGGTTGTGGGAATAAGATGGAATCACTGAGAGAATGCTATATGGAGCTCTCGTCCCCTTCTTCCTTTTCTTCTTTCTCTCCTCCTCCTTCTTTTCTTTTCCATTTCTTCTTCCCCCAGCAGGAAAATTGTCACCACAGTGTGAGAGAGCAGAAATGTCTTTGTGGCAGTGCAGGAAGTCAGGAGAGGAGGGAGCAAGAGGAAGCATTTGCTTGTTTTGCTAGTGGGATAATGGTGCTTGGGGAAACATTAGGCAAAATTTAACTGAGTTAAAGGATGGAGGGAAGGGAAGGGGATGGTAATCCCTTGCATTTTAATAGGTCTCCTGAAACTTCTCTAATTCCTCGCTGGAAATGGCTGACTTAGCAGTGCTTGTTGTGCTTTCAAGGGCAAAACATCTTTGGGAAGGGAGCAGGAGCTTGTTCCAAGGGCTCCATTTGGCACGTGGTGCAGGGAAGGGGTGCCTGGATTCCCTCAGCTGGATGCTGGCATCTGCTGGTTTAGCTTGCATGGGGATAATGCTCAGTGCTCAAAGCAGGGAATGTTTCCCTGCAGAAATGCATCCTCAGGTGGCTGCTCCCTGCTGCCTCTCTCTCTCCTGCCTCAGGAATGTAATTCTGAGGAATCCAGGAGAGTGTTTCCATATTACATTAAGCATTAGCCTGTCATTTGCGATTTATTTAACAAAAGTTATTTTGGGGAAGCATCGTTCTGTTTGAGGATTTTTATGCAGATTTCTGTCTAAGCTGCCCATGAATATGGTTTGTTATGGGAACAAATACTGTGTTAAAGGTATTTAAACCAGAATTTCATAATTATGTTTTCAGTGTCTGCTTCTTCTTTCCAAAATGGTTTGGTAGCATTTAGTTTCTGACTTAAATTGAGGACTTAAGGTGGCTGTAAATTTGGAAATCCGTTGAAGACATCCCTCATGCTTCAGGTGATGGAAGAGCTCTTGGCTCCTTCCCCTTTTGCCCATGTGGAATTTGTGCTTTCCAGAGCCACTCCCCACCCTTCCAACATAATGTCTGTCCAGAGTGGCTTAATTACTTTTGCTACTTCTCCATATGTAGCATTTTATTCCTTTCAAGCCTTTTACAAGCAGATAATTAGGTATTTAAAAATAAAATATTGGGATGTAAAAACCAGATCTTATAAATGTTTAATTAGTGAAGGGCTCCTGGTGGGTTTTTGCTCAGTCCTGCACTGGTTTTTAATGGAAATTTGGAATGATGGAACCTGGTAGATGCTTCAAAAAGTGATTTCACCCCCATGGGCTTTAACTGCCATCATATATAAAGGGAATATTGAGCCACCCTTGCATGACAATAATAAAACTTCAGTATTGGGCTCTGAAACTTGATAGGTCAAATTTTTGTGTGAGGAGCGAATGGAATGGAATAGAATTTTTGGAGATGTCTCTAATTTCATTTGTCTCATTGTGCTCACAAAGCTGTCATAACCTGGGATGAAGTTGAGTTGTTGTGTAATTTCAACCCAAACACTGCAATCCAGAATCCATCCTTTGTCCAAAAATTGAGTTGCTGAGATGATGAAAGGAGGAAATAGTAAATGTCACCTGCCAGGATGTCACTAGCCAGGATCTGTCACTGTTCCTCCTTCCTTTCTCCAGTCATCTCCAACTCCTCTGCCTCACAGGTATGCTCTTAAATGTGTATTCTTCTCACAGAAATGGACTTAGAAATATCACCTCCTAAATGCTGGGGATGGGATCCAGTCCAGTTGTGGAATTCTCTTCCCAGGGTGAAACCCAGTGTTTAAAAGCAGAGTGAGGATTCCAAAAGAGGTGACTTTGCAAGAACTGCTGCTGGTCATCACCTTCAGAAAAAATCATTTCTGAGATGCAGGAGCAGCTTCCCAATAACATCTCCTGCATGGAATGTCTTCCTCTTTCCAGTTTGTGCTGCACGTGCCAGCTGAGTTGTTGATCAGGTCCTCCTGGAATTCCCACAGCTCCCAGCTCCTTCCTCCACTCACTGGGCCTTGCTCCTGAGAAATTTTGGATACAGACTGTGGTCACATGGACTTCTGGACTACTAAATCTTCCTTCTTCCTCAGCTCCACAGTCATCCTCTCCTGGTCAGAAGATTCCTGGCATGTGCTCTACCATATTTCCAAATATTGCTTCGTGTTACCACTGTTTATGGCTGAGGGTTCTGAGGCATTTTGTGAGCAGTAAAGATAAAATCCTTTGGAGAATATTTGAAGCCTCATTGGAAACTCTTTTAAAAACCTTTACTATGTAAGATAAGGAAAGCAAAATCCTCAGGCTGTGGTGAAAAAAAAATCCTTGTGAGTCTGTAAATGTTGAAGTTTTTTTTTTTTTTTCATTCCTGGCAAATAATGAGAGACTGCACAGAAGGCTTTGAAATGTAAAGGTGGCCTGTGAGTACCCTTTAGTTAATTAACCAAGTGATATCCATGAAAACATGAGTGTATCCCCCACACTTCCTGTTCTCTGCTTGGTGTCAAACTCATCCCCATGGAAGTAAAATGTGGATTTCCCTCACAGCCACTGTAGTGCAGATCTGAGCTGTCCACTCTGATCCCTGTGCTGTGGCACAGGATGGGACACAGGTGGATGCTCCTGGTGTCTTTTGGCCTTTCCATGCTTTTGTCACACTTGTCCTGCACTCTGAGGAGTCAGAACTGCTTGGGACCTTTCCTTTAGGTGCTTTGTCTCACCTCCTACTGCTTGGGCAAAATCTTGTGACCTGCACTCTGAGGAGTCAGAACTGCTTTCCTTTAGGTGCTTTGTCTCACCTCCTACTGCTTGGGCAAAATCTTGTGTCTCCCTGTTCTTTTGTTTTCCTTATCTGCACAGCTCCTCCAAATCTTGATCTTCTGGTTGCCTTATCTTGGGTTTGTTCTTCCTGATCTGAATGAAACCACATTTACCACACAGAGCAGCAGCTGGCACTGTGAGATTCCCTTCCTGCTCCTGCTGTTCCCTGTTGTTCCAGGTGTTCATGTTTCGTTTACCTCATTGCAGCACTTGGGTTTCAGCTCTTCACAGGATTCCAGGCTCTTCCTCCAAGCCAAAACTTCTACTTTCCTTGGCTATTGGAAGCTGAAAACAGTTTCTGTCTTCCACACCAGTTTAACTTAAATTAAATTAACTTAAATTAAAAAAAAAAGAACACTCAACATTCTGAAATGTTTGGGTTTCAGCTCTTCACAGGATTCCAAGGCTCTTCCTCCAAGGCAAAACTACTTTCCTTGGCTACTGGAAGTTGAAAACAGTTTCTGTCCTCCACACCAGTTTAACTTAAATTAAATTTAAAAAAAAAAGAACACTCAACATTCTGAAATGGGCAGGACTTTACTTCTGCAGACCTTAGTTACCCTCAGCCATGTTTAATCAGAATATTTGCCCCTTCTGTACAAAATGATGGGAGATTCAGCACCCTGAACATGAGAGGTGGCAGCTGCTCCTCCAGCAGAAAACTGGGAGTCTGGCTCCTCACATGGCCTTGTGTCACTTCCCAGGGGCTTGGTGTTATCCTGGGGGAGGACAACTGGGATTGCCTGGAGGTCTTCCACTTGTGACACTCCTTTTGGCTCTGTTGCTTTTTGAAACCTTTCAAACTGTGAAAATAGCACTGGTTATGTTACAGGCTTGGCTTGGAATTCCTCTGCAGAAAAGCAAACAAGAGGTTTCATCTCTGGTACATAAGGTGTAGATTTTAAAATGAATTTTTGTAACTCTGCTTAGGAGGTAGCATTTCCATGTTTTTTTTTTTTTTATTTTACTATACTGACAGAGTAATTGAATTATTACATTTAATAGATCTGTTCCTTCCTGTTCAGCAGTGAGGGGCTGACTCTTGTTTATTCTTTTCTACAATGGGATGGTAAAAAACCCCCCAGTTTTTACATGAAAACTTTTCAGTGTGCACCTTCATTGTTTTAAAGAACTCCAAGGTGTGATTTTGAGGCAGAACCAGGGGCTGTTTTTACTGTTTCATTTCTTTGTGGCTGTGACTGAACAAACAGAACAAGATTTGTTTGCATTGTGCTCTTTCATTTATTTCCCATTTTGGGAGGAAGAGTCAAGCTAATTACTGACAAAACCCACAAGAATTAATGAAGCTATTTATCACTGGGTATTTTTGTCCCTGTCACAAGGCTTGGTGCAGATCCCAAAGGAAATGTTGCCTGTGCATTAATAATCAGGGATATTGTTCTACTTTTATCAACTCTGCCAGTGCTGATTAGGATTTGCTTAGCTGGAAGGAGTTCTGAGTTTGTCATTAAACTTGTAATGAGCCTCCACACATTTTCATTGATCTGTGTGATCCTTTCTCATCCCAAAATGTAAAGGGGAGCTTTTCCCAGCTTTATGTGTCCAGGCTGTGCCCTCTACCTTGGGGCCAGTCATGATCAGCCTTAACTTGTGCCTTGGTTTATTTCTGAGAAATACAGATAGCAGCTAAGACATCTCCCTCAAGAAGAAAGTGTAGTGCTAAATAAAACAGAATTCTAAATTGCCTATACACAGCTAATGCTGATGTTGCCTTAGAAAAAAGATGGGCAATACAAAATACTCTCTTCTGCCTCTTCCTTTTCCCTTTAGCTGCTGCTGAGCTTTAAACACAAGTGACAATTCTTTGCTTCTCTTGCTGGTTTTAAAATGCCCGGGGACTGCATCAAACACATCCATATGGCACTGAATGCTTGGATCAGTGGCAGAGCAGGGTTTGTGCTGGTTGTCCTTCAGTGTGTAGCTGTCAGCTGTAAAACCCTCCTGGCTTTTTACACAGTGTGCCTGGGAATGGCTGTGTGAAAGGAAGGATCCTTTGGGAGAATTGCTGCTCTGCCTGTTGGAGATGGACCAGTACACACCAGTGAGGCAGCTCAGCTGTCTGAGTGTGACCCTGAGGAACAGGGGACTTTCCCTCTTGTCGCTGTCTGCTCACATCTTCTGCAGTGGCAGAAACACTCTTGGGGTTCCCTTGAGGAAGGGAAGTTCCACCTGAGCTGCTTGGAATGAAAACTCCAGCAGGGAGCTTGGGCAGGATGATCTTCAAAGGTCCTTTCCAATTCTGTGATAACTCTTTTGCCAAATCTTTGGAGCAAACTGCAGTAGTGTGCAGCAGGAGTTAGACCAGGAAAATGTGTGCTGCAAGATTAGGAATAAAATGAAAATATTCTCATTTGAGGAAAAAGAGAGGAGGTTTTTAATAAGTTTAACTAGCTCTGCATTCCTAGTTACAGAGACTGATATTTGTCTCTATCCAGGTGTATATCTAATCTGAGGCTGGGCTGAGAGCTTCAAATTTAAGATATGAGCCAGCCTTGAACTGGTAGATTTTAAAAAGTATCTCTTGGAAAGAAAGAAAACAAATCCTTGATTTCTGCATTGTATTGAATTTGACTAAAAAGTTGGGGAGTGGAGTTACAGGCCCTGCCAGGCACTGCTGTCAGCACCACCCTGGGAAAAAACACTTTCTAGGTCAGAAAAGTGCATCAGCCTCCATTTCTTTCTGTCTTGGATGAATTATTGTGGAAAACAACACTGTGAATGTGCTCTGAGGTGCCCGAAGAGAAGAATGAATGAGAATTAATGAGCTTTTCAGGCTAACACATATTTTCATAGTCATCTTTTTTACAAGGCAGTTACTGAAGTGTTAATCATTTGATTACTGGGTGTTGTAGATAAGGGAGTAATTGGTCCCTTTTTGTAAATGATGGAAATGCCTGACAGGAAGGGGCAGGCATGAAAACTCTTGTTTCCATGGATTATTGCCCAGAGAGATTGACTGGAACTAAAACCCCTTTGCTCTGATGACAACTGGGTGGCAACAAAATTCTGTTTGCTATTTGCTTCTCAGTAGCAAGGGCAGGCCTTTAAACACGATCCCACATGTGTGTGAAACTTCATTTTTGGCATGGCTTGAAGTGAGTATGATGAATTTCTTTCAGAAGCCATTACAAATGAGCCTGTGATGTGGCCAGGGAGAAGGGCTGAGTCTCAGTGTCACTCTCCTGAGTGACAGACAGCTCTGGTGCTGTTTGAGGACATTTTCCTGAGCCTTGAGGAGCTGCACTTCCCTGTTTTCCTGGGGCTGTAACAAACAGAGCAGATATTTTTTGGTGTAACTCTTAGGAAAATCAAGTTATGCCCTCTGTTTCAGGAAGAAAAAGCACGAGAAATGCAGGATCAGGCAGCTTTTTTCCCATCCTTAGAGTTTAAAATGGTGCTCCTGTGCAGAGGGCCTGGCTCCTTCCTTTGTATCCCCGTTCCTGCAGCACGTGGGGCCGAGCTGCAGATGATCCCAGCCATTCCCAGAGCAGCTTTCTGTGTGCTCGTCTGCTGGGTAGGTGTCATTCCTTGTTATTCCCTCTTACATCAAGCCAGTTCACTCCACTCCACGCTTCCCTTCCTGCTGCTCTGCACCAGACACTCATCAATATTCATGTGCACTTCCCACCATCCATTTAGGCTCCTATCCCTGGCTTAGGGTCTGTTCCAGTTTGCTAAGTGCAGCTTTTTTTACCGGTGCTGAGGGCTGGCTGGGGAGCTAAGGGCTGATGTCACACTTCCTCCTTTAGGAAGTTGCTGGGATGTTCAGGCTTTGGAAGGTTTTGCTCAGAAATTCTCTCGTCACGAAGAGCAGACCGAAGTTCAAGGCACCTGATTGTCACAGGGTAAAAGGAAAATGGAAATTTCCTCAGCAGCAGCAAAATTCTGGCCGTGCTGTTTCTTGCTTTATTAAATGAGTAAAACTCATCTCTTCACATTCACCTCTCATAAAGTTGTCTCATCTTGCCTTGAAAAGTCCAGTCCGGATAGAATCTTTCTAAGGGCCAAGGGAATTGAATTTACAATGAGCAAATAATCAATTTTTTGTTCAGGATCTCTCAGTACTTTAAAATACTCAGGGCTGTGTATAGAGGGCAGAGGAAAGAGGCCAATTTGGTTATTCCACTGGTTCATTGACCACATGTTGGATCTCATTAAATCCATCCCCATTCTGTGTGGAGCACTGGGACAGTGCTGTTAGTGATCATCTGGAAGGGGGTTAAAACCTGGATTTAAAAAAATAATTTAATTTTGAGAGGCTCAACACTCCCGTGAATCACAGAATCCTGGAATGGTTTGGGTGATAAGAGACCTTAAAGATGATCCAGTGCTTCCCATGGACTCCTTCCACTATCCCAGGCTCCTCCAAGCCCTGTCCATCCCAGCCTTGGACACTTCCAGGGCATCCCAATGCTTCAGGATTACCTGGAGCTTCCAGAAGTCTCTCTTGTTCTCTGGTCAGTTTCTGTTGAGCTTTTAATTGTGATTATTTCTTCTATAAATAGCATTTGAATAACTGTGGTGATGGCTGAGAGGAGTTACTTCTTATGGCTTTGTGAACTGCTGACTAAGGAATGGAAATGGAAAATAGGGAAAGGCCAAGTCCACCTTTCCCTGGAGCTCAGCAAGGCTGCACAGGCTGCTCTGGGAATGGGATTGGACTCTGGGAATCCTCCACTGCCAGTCCCTGGATTTCTGTGTGTTTTCTCCTCTGCTCTGTGGGTACAGGCCAGCCATTCTCAAATTGTGAGCTCCAGGCTGCCAGCAATCCCTGAAGCCAAAGTAATTGATCCAGGACTATATCAAACAGTTTTCAATAGTGCTTTTAATTAAAAGGCAAAATAAAGGCTTTGTTGTGGTGGTGACCTGAAAAGAAATGAAGGATTGGCAGGGATTCATTGGTCTAAAAAGGCCAGCTGCAGTTGTTTGACATTGTTATTGATTGTGTCTGTCTTCCTAGAGTTCCTTTTCGAGGTAGGATGCCATAAAACCTCCACAAATAAACTGCCAAAAACCCCTTTTGGAGGTGGTTGCTCTGCTGCTGTCTGTCCTCCTTTCCCCTGCAGTCATGGACAAGCTGCTGCCAGCAGCATCCTTGTGGCTGTTTCTCACTGGAGGAGGCTCAGAGCAGGTTCTGCAGCCTGTGTCTCAGCTCTTGCAGGGCTTTCACTTATTTTGGGGCTGAGCTTTGCCATGTGGGTGTTTGTCCAGAGCTGCTGGATCCCCATTGCTGGAGGGATTTAAACCCCTGTGGATGCAGCACCTGGGGCCATGGGTTAGTGATGTTCTTGGAGGTGCTGGAGGAAGGGTTGGACTCCATCATCTAGGACTACAAAATGTGTCCTGAACTGCCAAAGAAATACCTAAATACCAATGTTTGGCACCAGCACGGTGTGTGCAGGCTCCTCCCTGGCCTGTGGTTCCGTGGGAAGCAATGGGCTGCACATGTCCTTTGTCAGAGGAGCTGCTGATACCAAAAGAGAAGGATTAGAATTTCTTAACAATAACAAATAAAAGAGAAGGAATTTGAGGGGACTTTGTGGTCAGGGGTGCTCCTGGTGCTCCAGGCTGGCACATTCACTGTCCCTGCTTTAATTTCCGTCGCCTGATCTCCGTGTTTGATCTCTGCCACGAGCTCCAGGCCATTGTTTGTTCCTCTTGGATTGAGTCTCAAACCCAGAATCAGCTGAAGTCAAGGTGAGTTGTTCTCTGGGAGGAATGAAATGAAATATATTTAAGGTAGAAAATGATGGAGCATCTCTCCAATTCAAAAAGCAACATAAAGCAAACCTAAATTGTTCCATGTTTTTCTGGGTCTTGTTTCTCTGTAACTCTGGATATTCTACATTAATTTCCTAAACAGAATTTTAAATAATTAAGCACATCTGTATAATAGGACCACATAGTATAATTTATAACCTAGATCTTTAACTAGGTTGGGAATAAATTATCTTAAAAGGGGCTGTTTGAACCATTTTGTTTATACTACTTAGAGGGATCCATGCATGGATTTCAAGTTTTATATTTTGCAGGCTTTCTACTAATTTTAGTTTTTCTTGATCTTTTGAAAAAAATATTGAGGACTTAAATCTATAAGGAATTGGCTCAGGTGGTCCTTTGGTCTGATCTCATCTCCCATCAGGAAAGAAATGGCAGAATAAAATTGGTTTGACAATAGAGCCGGAGTGGAATCAATAGGGAAAAAAAATCAGGGTAAAAAATCCTTTAATTAGAGCAAGGAGATGAGACCTCCTCAACTGTGGCTTTTGCCTCTGCTGCCTGGAACTGTGCTGGATTCCATCCTCCAGGTTCCTCACTGTGACAAATTTCACCTGGCTGAGAATGCCTTGGATGAATGCAGTCTGCTGGCCCTGCCAGTGCCTTTGGATAATGAATGAGTTTGGTTTCTTGCTTTGAGGGAACCAGGTGAAATCTCCATAGTTTGACAGTGAAGAGCAGAGGAGGATGGGGGGTGTTTTTATTTATTTTTTTTAAAAGAAGCTGCTTTAATCACTTTAATACAGCATTTCTGTTTCCAGTGCTGGGAGTGACGTACCTAAAAATATTCTTACTGGCTCATACAGATCAGTAAAAGTCAGCTCTGTGCATCTTCCTTTTGGGGCTTCTTTTTAAACAAAGTCTAAAAATGGTTTTGAGGCATTCATAATTCAGTATATTGTTCTTAGCAATGCTTTTCCTTATGGTGCCTTGGGTTGTTTGTTTTTCTTTCCAGCAAAATAATTCCAGTGAAGATTTTGAGGTGAGCTTATGTATGAAAGAAAGTTATAGTGTCACTGGGGTTTGTCCTTCCATCAGATCTGAAGGGAGTCATGGAAAGGGGAAGTGAAATTTGGGGATTGCAGTGAGGAGAAGGCTTTCCTCATCTTCCTCCCTTTACCTCTGGCTTTTAGGATCTCTTAGCCCAGGCTGCTTCTGAGAGCTGGGAGAGGCCAAGGGCAGTTTTCCAGTTGAACAGTCTGGACATGTTGATTACTTTTAAGGTTGTTTTGCTTTCAAGATAATTCTTGTTGTTTTTTTTTTTTTTTTTTCCTTATTGCTGATGCTTTGAAAGTTCTAAACCACCACTAGGATGAAGTAATAAATTTGGGGATTGCAGTGAGGAGAAGGCTTTCCTCATCTTCCTCCCTTTACCTCTGGCTTTTAGGATCTCTTAGCCCAGGCTGCTTCTGAGAGCTGGGAGAGGCCAAGGGCAGTTTTCCAGTTGAACAGTCTGGACATGTTGATTACTTTTAAGGTTATTTTCCTTTCAAGATAATTCTTGTTGGTTTTTTTTTTTTTTTTCCTGATTGCTGATGCTTTGAAAGTTCTAAACAACCACTAGGATGAAGTCATCCTTAGAGCCTTCCCTGGGAGCCCCCCATGGATCAGTGTCACTCCTGGGCTGCTGCAGGACACACGGATCTCCCCGGGAGCAGGGAAAAGGCAGCCTGTGAGAATCAGACTGGGCGACCTTGGAATGTCTCCAGGGCTGCTGTGCTGTGGGATCAAAGCTGCTGGAAGCAGGGATCAGCCTATTGATTCCATCCTGCAGCTGAGTGCTCCTGTGAAACCCCCGCCAGGCTCCCAGACAAAGGGGATCCATCAGGGGGGCTCCATGAGCTGCAGGCTTGGAATTCAGCCCCTCCTGGTTCTGCTGATAGGATCTTCACAACTTCCCCTCCATCATCTTTGGGCCCTTGGCTGTTTGCTGCCACGATTCAGGAGGGTGTTGGTGTTTGGGCATCTGCTGCTTTCTGTGCTGAAGCAGTGATCAAACCTTTCCTTTGAGGAGTTTCCCAATTTTATCTATCAGAACAGCCAGCTTCTTCTTGTCCCAGAACATATGGGAACACTGCAGCCTTGCAGAATTCGTGGGGATGAGGTGAGCAGCCAGTTCATGAAGGGAGCCACCAGGTACAGATTGTTCCAGAGCTGATCCAGCTGAAGAAAACCATCTGAGCAAGCCAGATCTGGGCTTAAAAATTCCTGTTGGGGCTGGATCCCTTCAGAAGTGAACATTGATAATTAGATGATAGAAGGTGCTCTGAGGGCTGGAGCCAGGATGGGAGAGCTGGTTGTTCACTTGGAGAAGAGAAGGCTCCAGGGAGAGCTCAGAGCCCCTGGCAGGGCCTGAAGAGGCTCCAGGAGAGCTGGAGAGGGACTGGGGACAAGGCCTGGAGGGACAGGACACAGGGAATGGCTCCCACTGCCTGAGGGCAGGGATGGATGGGATATTGGGATGGAATTGTTCCCTGTGACTGTGCTGAGGCCCTGGCCCAGGGTGCCCAGAGCAGCTGTGGCTGCCCCTGGATCCCTGGCAGTGTCCAAGTCAGAGATTTTGTTGGATGGAAAGCTAGAAGGAATCAAGAACTCATCTGGTGAAGCCATTGTTCAGGCTCCTAATGACAGAAAAATGTCCAGAATGTCAGGCTTGGTGTTGAAACAAATGGTTTCTTTGGTTCATCACTTGTTTACCTGGCTTCCCTCCTCTTCAAAAGATGCCTTGGATGCAAATTCCTAGAGTGGAATGACATTGACAACTGTGTGTGCCAAGGAGGGGAGGAGAATCCAGTGCCCAGCTGAATAAGTTATTTTGAAATTTAATTGCCTCATTTTCCCAGTTCTGTGCCCTTCCTGCTTGGATTGGGGCTGGACTCAGCTCTTAGCTGTTAGATCTTAATATACAGAGGGAGAAGTGGCTGGAGACAACTTTCCCTGAGCACTAAGTCACTGCTGCCCCTCACCTCTCAGCTGCTTGCTGTGAGCTCTGCAAGCTGCCTGGATTTTTGCCAAAAAGTTCCTTCTCAGCTCCTGAATGGTTGGAGATTTGCCCTTGCCTCCTGTAGCTGCCAGTGTGTCCAGTCAAAGCAAAGCCCATTCCCAGCATTTCCTCCCCCACCTCTGTCCCTCCAAGGATGTGATACTGACCTTTTCCTTGGAGTTGTTCCAGCAGCATACCAGGAATATTTTGGCCTAAAGGATATTTATTGCATTGCTGACTAATGCTGCCCTGGACCTACTTGTGTGTGGAAATTTTTCCAAGAGATTAAATTAACTCACTAGATTAAAAAAAAAACCAAACCAAACCGACATCTTAATGAAACAAAGCTGAAGTCTTGAGTGTCTTATCTGTTCCTTGGGCTGTGACCCCCAGCTTAATGAAACAAAGCTGAAGTCTTGAGTGTCTTATCTTTTCCTTGGGCTGTGACCCCGGGATTACTTATCCAGTTGTTTCCCATCTGGATTTTAAGCAGCTGGTTGTTTTTGTCTCCACGTATTACCTTGTTCTGCTTCTCCCTGCTGGGCTTCATTTGCCTCCTGAGGTCATTTTAGCATTTTCCAAGATGAATTTGAGTTCTGAATCTGTCCTCTCCCTTGCTTGCAGTCATTCCCAAATTAATGCCTTCTGGGGATTCGAGAAACATACGGCCAGCAAGGCAGAACAGAAATTAGAGATACAGTGGGATCAGTGGGCTTTCATTCCTGCCAGGATTCCTAAAAGGAGTCGGTTGGGGTTGTTTAAAAGGAGGAATGGCAATGCCTCAGTATTCATGGAATTAAAACTGTGAGCAGTTGGTGTTAATGCCATCTTGATCTGCTGCCTGTCAACATAAACCTGGGTCTGTTCAGAGAAGAAATGTCTTGGAACTGACTCCATTAGGATGCTCTCTCCAAATGTTGGTTGAAGCAGATATTTAAATATAAACAAGGCAAGCAGTACCTTATTTCCCCCCTCTTTTGGTGAAACGAGTGAAGGTAGGGTAGGGAATAAACGGAATATGTTCATATTTTATGATTTGTGGACAGATCCCATCCAAGACGTGTCGCTCAGAAGGGAGGAATTTTCTGGAACACTTCATTGCCCTTCAGGGGTCGTGAGTTACCAAAGGAAATAATTTCCTGGGTGAGACTGGACCCGTGAGGAGTTAAATGTGGCTGTCTGCATCAGTGGCCACGTGAGGAAAACCAGCTTGTTTGTGGTGCTGCAGATCAATTCCTGGGATTGAGCCTGTGCTGCAGCAGGAGGGGATTGGGTTTGTTTGTCTCTGTCTCCTGAGGATTGATATTGGGCCTGGAATGAATCCCTCCTCCCCTGTTCTGCACATCCATGGGACAAATCTGAGTGAGGGATTCAGCAGTCATTCCCATCTGGGGTGTGCTGCTTCTGAAAACCTACTCAGTGAAGGGGGTATTTGCTCTGCCTTTGTGAAGGAGCTTTGTAACTTGCTGGGAGACCTGATTCTGCCTCCAGAGCAGAATGTGTTAGAAATTCACATGGGAATTCAGATTTTGACTTGGGAAAATCTCATCTCTCCAAGGCTGTCTGCTGGGTTCCTGTTTGTTTAGCCCCTTTTCAGAGTTAACTGAAGATGAAAATGCTGCTTAATTGGGATACTTGGGATTTTGGTGACACTTGTGTTAATATCTAAAACAAACAAAACCCCCCCAAAACTCACCCCAGAAATCATAGAATGATTTTGGTTGGAAGGGACCTTAATCTTGCCTTAAATCCTTGTGTTCACTGGATGGTCACCCTGGCAAAGACCTGGAATCCTTGGAATATTGCTTGGAGAACACAATCTCTGCCCTGAGCACTCCTTCTTTCCTTTTATCTGCACAAGCAGTGTTTGGTGTCCAGCACAAGTCTCACAGTTCCTCTCCTCTGCCAGATGGCAAATTCCAGCTGCAAGGAGGTTGGAAAAAACACTTGGAGGTGGTGCAGCCCTGAGAACCTTCAGTTGCTTCCTAAATAACAATTAAGAGGATTTATACACATCAAAATGGGGCAGCTGGAGATGTTCCACTTCCTGTGGATCTGATCCCTCCGGGTGAAGATGTAGGAGAAGGAAAAAGCCAATAAATTATGAGTTAGGCTTTGCCTCAGCTCTGCTGTCGTGTTTGTCTTAGAGGAATAGAAAATAAGTGTTGTGAGGATGCTGAGGTCTGAAAATTAGTAAATCCCATGCTTTATCAATGAGAAGAGCTTTTTGTTGCTGATAATTAGTTATGGGGGCTGTTAACAAAATTACTAAATGACTTGGCAGAAAACAGAAGAATGAAATTCATTTTCATCTCAAGTCACAAATATTGAAGAGTAAATCTGATGATTGGGAATGATACAGGGAAAAAAAAGTGACTTTACAATTGTAAAGTCAAGTAACTGCTCTTGTCCTTGCAGGAAGTTTAAGTGCACATGATGGATCTGTTGGACACAGTAAAGCATTTTTTAATCACTTGCTTAAACCTTGCTCTGAAATTGGTCCTTGAATCCATGTTTTTTTCTCTTCTTTTAGTGGGGAAGACTTCCTTGATCACCAGGTTCATGTATGACAGCTTTGACAACACCTACCAGGTAAATGAATCCCTGTTTTTGTCTTGTGTAACACTCCTCTGCTGCCGTGTCTTCCATTGCAGGAAAAGTCATTCCAGACAAGTTGGGGCACTGACCATGGGATTGCCAGTTGTAAAATCTTAATTTTAATCACCAGCTAGAGTGACAGTTCAGGGCTGGATTCTGCTCCAGGAGTTTGCCTGCTGCTTGCAGCAGGATGAGCTGTGCTTCTGAAGGAATACCCAAGGCACAGCCAGGGAACAGCAGTTGTTAAGTCTGCCAGGGTTGTTTGTTTTTTCCCACCATTTTCTATCAGACCATCCCAAATCTAATCCCTGTGTTTGGATAACATAACAAGTACCCAGCTCTTTTAAATAACAAGTTGACACAAGCTAGAAAATAATACAAAATGTGAAAAAAAGGAGGAAAAATTAAGATGTTTAGAAATTAGCACAGTCCAGGAGAGCAGTCAGTGTTGCCTACTCCCAGATTTTAGCATCAGCTCAAAATGTGGTGAGATGTAAAAGTACTTCAGTTTCCTGAATGTCTTCTTCAAGCAGAACATGTTTCATGACATGGTTGCAGTTGGTGATGTTCTGGATACACAAAACTGAGAAAAATCTGTTCCCTGGTGCCTGGGAAGGTTTTTATAGGGGGCTGGGAGGAGGAGGTACAGAAAAAAATAAAAGGAAAACGTGATTTTCCTGTTCCTCAGTGTCTAGCCAAGGATCTCTTAGGGGGCTGGGAGGAGGAGGTAACAGAAAAAAAAAAAAAAAAAAAAAAAAAAGGAAAACGTGATTTTCCCTCAGATCAGTGTCTAGCCAAGGATCTCATTGAACTGAGAGATTTCCCTCCTGCCTCCTTCAGTAATTCCTCCTTGCTGCTGCTAGGAAAAAGGAGATGGGAAGTTCTCCCTGAGCTGTGGGAAGAGCCACGTTTCCATAGTGTGGGAGGGAGGGAGGGCTGGAGCACACATCATTGCTTCCTCCCACTGTAATTACATGGACATTGAAGGCAGTTCTTTCTATTTAAGCTGGGATTTTTTCCCCCCACCCTCAGTATTTTTCTTTTAGGAGTGCTCCTTTTCCTTACTGAGTTTGTGTCCCAGTTCTTCCTTGAGGAGGTTTCACCCTGTGTGCCTTAGGGGTGTCCCCATGGAAAGGTGGTCTGATGTAATTCGTTAAATGATTGCAAAATCAGTGAGTGGCACTTAGAGCAGTGAGAAATCCCAAGGGCTCCCAAGACAGCTTGGATTTAGGCATCAGTGCTGCCTGCCCAGTTTGGGTGTTAATGGCCTTGGGTCAGAGCATTCATCCAAACCCCCTGATTTTCCTGGAGCTGTGCCTGAGGTGGGGCCATACCTCCTAGTGGGTGCTGTAGCTGGAAGAAGGAATCAGTCAGAAAGCTCCAGGAGTTTGGCCAAAATCACACTGCCTGTTGGTGTCAACCCAAACCAGACATTTTTGGATGCCCAGGTGTCTCTAGAGGCCCCTGAGACCCCAGTATTAATGCACCTGATCATGGGTAACTGGAGCAGGAGGTGAGTTCAGGGATGATCTGCTTGTTCTGGACATTTCTGGCAGATTTTGAATGCCTGTTTTTCTGAAACCTATCATTTGAACACGGGGTTTTTATGTTCAGCTGTTAAAAATAGAAAGCTGCCATTTAGTAAAATCCGTGCTGTGCATTGGATTCCTTCTGCTCGCTGCTGGATGAGAGGAATTCAGCTGTGTCCCTCTGGCTCATCAGTGAGAACTCGCTGTGCTGTGTCAGAGGAACACCTGGAATAAAACGCTGTGATTGAAGGTGTTTATTTCACCAGGAGTCATTCCTCTCCACGGACATGCTGGGAATGATTTCCTTTGTGCTGTGGCCCCACATGTCACATATCATGGAAGATGATATGTGACATCAGTAAATTTCATCAGTAATTTACATTAGTAAATGTCTGGTATATTGAGCATGCTGGAATCCTCTCCTTGATAATGCTGCTTCCCTGTTGTGGTAGGACAGGCTGGGAGAGGAGAAGGCTCCAGGGAGAGCTCAGAGCCCCTGCAGGGCCTGAAGGGGATCCAGGAGAGCTGGATAGGGACTGGGGGCAGGGCATGGAGGGACAGGACACAGGGAATGGCTCCCACTGCCATTAAGATGCTCTCCTGGAAGCTCCCACTGGTGTTGGGAAGTTCGGGTGCAGCTCTGCTGCTTTAGGATGAGCCAGGCTTTAGTTAGGGTGTCTGCCTTGATCTGCCTGGAAGAGTGAAGATCCCTGGAGAAATTTGGCACGTGGGAAGAAGACATTGTGCCCACATATCCTGGTTGAGCTGGGGGACACCAATTTGTCACATGCATAAAAATCCCTGCTGCTACCCAAATAAATGTGTGGATTAAACTGTCAGTGTGCATGAACTGAAGTCAAGCTTAAAACCTTTTGTGCTTTAAGGAATTGGTCTGGTCGTGGATATATTAAACAAATTGCTTATTGAGTCAAGCTATATCTTAAAAATAAGAAACCTAACCTGTTTTTCTTGCAGCTTCTGCTGCTCCCCTGAAGATCACTGCAGGTGTTCTGCCTTTTTTTTTTTTAAGAGCTCTTGGTTTTCTCATCTCTTTACAGGCAACAATTGGCATTGACTTCTTATCGAAAACCATGTACTTGGAGGATCGAACAGTGAGTAAGATTTTGCTGCTTTTCTCTGTGAACAGTAGGAATGAGGACCAGCATCTGGCTTTGTGCAGCCCACACTTCTGAGATCACTGGGAAGCACAGGCTGAGCCTTCATCTCCCAGCTGCTTCCAGGCTGACAAGTGCTGTGGAGACACAGCAGTGGGAATGGGAAATTTCAGTGTCATCCTCTGTGGAGAAAGAGATGGTACAGATAATTTGAGGGGTGAATGATGGTGGGAGTCTGGAGAAAGGGGAACCATGCTTAACCCCTTCAGCTTTTGATGCCACAAGACAGAAAGGTAAAATACAGATTGCCAGACGTGGCCAGTTAATAGCTGGCTCCATCTTCTTGATACTCCTTGTTTAAAAAGAAGGTGGCCTCTGATGGGTTCACAAATGAGACTCGTTTCCTTGCTTGGTGCACTTTTAGCTCATCAAGTGAAATCATTCCTCTGTGCAAGCAAAGCTGTGGTTTAAAATGAGCTCAGATTCTTAATTAAGAAATTCAGCCTCAGTTGAGCTATTTGCAGAAACAAAACTGCAGTGCTGCAGAAGCTTGTGGTACCGGATAAACTCCCAGTAAATGGGATTGGGTAAACCCCCAGTGAATGGGATTGGATGGGAAGGGCTTCAGGGATGAGGTGTGCTTTCCATGGCCCAACTGGCTCTTGCACACCTTGCCATACACCCTGCTTTTAGTGTGCCTTGCCTTTTCTTCCAGAACCTTGCTGGTAAGAGCCATTCAGCCTCTCTGCGTGTCTGACTTTGCAGTTTAGAGTTGCAACAAGCATTTTATCCTTAAAAAACTGACCTGAGTAGGTTTTCCACCAGCAACCATCCTTCATGCTGCTGGAGGTTGCCTGTGTGAGTGCTGAGGAAGGAGAGCAGAGCATGAATTTCTCCTGTAGGGAGAAGTGCAGGTGAACATTCCACAGAATCACTGAGGCTGGAAAAGCAAGATCAAACCCAGGCATCCCCCAGCACTGCCAAGGCCACCACTAACCCAGGTCCCCAAGTGCCACATCCACACACTTCTGGGATGGTGATTCCATCACTTCAGCCATAGCTTTCTTCTTGGTGCTCTCAGTTTGGAGGCTGAGCCATTCCACTCCCCCCCTTTTGGAAGGGAAGCATTTTTTGGGAAGCTGCACCCCTCCAGTTTGTCTGCTGTTACCCCTTGGGAGAGATTGCTGTAGGGAGGCAGTGTCCTGCTGCTCCCAGTCCCCAGGCACCTCCTGCATGAGTTTCTCCTTTTTTGGAAAAAGAAAAAAAAGTGAAACATTTCTTTACTCTTTTATTTTTAGTGGCAGTTTGGCTTTTTTAATTTTCTCCCACCCACAGATCAGGTTGCAGCTGTGGGATACTGCGGGTCAGGAACGTTTCCGTAGCCTCATTCCCAGTTACATCCGTGACTCTGCTGCTGCTGTAGTAGTTTACGATATCACAAGTAGGTATTTTGCACTGGCTTTGACCTTTTTTCTTATTTTTCTTGCTTGTTTGACTGATTTTGTTAGGTACGGTTGCAATTATGGGACACAGCAGGTCAAGAGCGGTTCAGGAGCTTGATTCCTAGCTACATTCGTGACTCCACTGTTGCAGTTGTTGTTTATGATATCACAAGTGAGTGGGGGGAATTCTGCATTTCTAATACTCTGCCCTTTTCATCCTCTAGCTTAGCTTTGCATGTCCTCTCACGTCATCTGCTTGGGCTTCATCCTGGCATGACAAAAACGTGGTTTCTGTGCTTGTTTTACACAAGCCCCGTGGTTGCTGCTGTTGTAATGTATCAACTGTCTCACAAAGGCCATTTTAACCCTTCCCTGCCCCATTTTCTTCAGTTCTGCCTGCTCTCGTTGCACTCTTCCATCTGCCTTTGGGTCATAACATCACCTGTGGCTTTTGGTCTTCGTGTCCATGGGTATCTGAGTTCTCAGGCTGGAGACTTTGGTGGCTTGCTCCACTTCATTCACCCTCCCCCACCAAACGAACTCTGGGCACGGGCTGGCGGGGAGAAGGCATTAACATCACATTTTCCTTGGAATCAGCCACTCTCACGTGCTGCAAGATGTAAAACTTACCACTAAGCTCTTACCCTTTAACAATTGCTCTTTCATTCCTTACTAAGGTATGTACATTTTTGTCAACTAAAATATTAGTGCTTCTTTAGCCCTGCTCCTTCTGTCCCTCCCCTCAGTCCAGACACCCCTTAACTTACCAGTTCCTGCACTGACAAAGAGCAGAAATTCTGTTTTAGGGGAGCTAAACCTTCAGACAGTTTCAGTTCTAAACCAGAATTGACTGAGAACAATGGCCTAATTCTGCACAAATGCATAAGTTCTTGTCCTTTGATTTATAAATACTAGAAGATTGCAGCCAGGAATAGGGGCTTTACCTAGAAAAGCTCTAATTGTTAAAAATGGCACTTTCCTTTGAGCTAAAATTACAGGTTAGCTGTGAACTCTGAATTTTTTCCTGACCCAGCAAATTCAATATTGCCAAGCAGTAAAGGGAATTAAGACACTGGCAAGTGATCAAGTCTTGGCTGTCTAGCATGCAATATATTACTTTGCAGTAGAAGCCATTAAAAAAAATCAATACTTTTCAAGAACTGCTGCAGAGGCCCCCCCCCCCTTCTTAAGTACTGAAGCTACTTTGGCTGCTCAGATGCTCTTTGTGTCACTAACTGGCAAATGCTGAGCTCTGTGGCAGCTTCCCTCCAACTCCTCGTTCCCTGTGGGATGCAACTTCTCAAGCACCAGAGAGCCTGGAATTCTTACCTTGCAGCTTTTAAGGGTGTAGCATGAAGTGCCTGTGAAGAGGTTAAATTTCTGCTTCTGGTTTTATGCAAAGATTTAGAAATTGTTTTGTAGGCAAGTGCTCAGTGCCACGGGAGTTGCTGCTGTGTTGTATAACCCTGGGATTCCCTAGAGAAAATAAAAAGTGATTGATTCTAGTGTACAAAATGCAAGGCTGGGGTTGAGGATTTTTGAGAAGCAGGGGAGCTGTAGGAACCTCTGTAGGTGCATGAGCCATGATCAGCATAGAGTGCAAAAACTAATCCCCGCTCCCGACAGAAAATACTTCATGTTGAACTAAAAAATAAGGAGCCAAAACACAGTGATGAGCCTTTTCATTTTAGGTGCTGTCAAAACCAAATTACAGATGGGCTCAGTTCCCTCTGGGGCTTTGAACCCACCTGTAATGAGGCACTTGCCCACGTGAAATCAATGCCAGAGCTTCGTGTCCTTTAGTGGGGGAGACTCAGGGTTCCACTTGCTGATTCTTCATCACCCTCCTCCGCCGACTCCACGGAAAATGGAGCTCTTCTCTCCGAGTGCAGACGTGTTTCCTGGTGAGCTGAGGGGGACAGCTGCAGTGATAACCCTCTCCACTGTTCTCTGCTAGATGTAAACTCCTTCCAGCAAACCACAAAGTGGATCGATGACGTCAGGACGGAACGGGGCAGCGATGTCATCATCATGCTGGTGGGAAATAAAACAGATCTAGCAGACAAGAGGTATGGGGCAGTCATCCAGCTTTCAAATCCTGCTTTCCTTACTCTGCTGCTCTTATTTTAAGGAGTATATTGCAATGTTTTGGGCTTTTTTTTCTGGAGATGGCTGTGACTAGAGAAATCTCAATTTTAAACCCTCTTTCTTTTGGCTAAGCCAAATTTCCATCACAGTGCTGTGAATGAGCTGAAAAACCATCACCAGTACAGATATCAGGAGAGAAGGGATTGTTGACCACAGCCCACACCAGTGAATTAATAAACTGGTTACAAATATTTGTTTAATAATGTTCTGCTTAATGAGTGGAACACATATCCAGAGAAAAATTGGACAAAATTCCTCCCATATGAGGTGGTTACACTTGGACCTTTGTTAAAATCGTTTGGTTCTAATGATTATTTTGGGACTGTGATTCTAATTGCTCAGACATAAAAGCACAGCTCCCTGGGCAGGGATTTGGGGGTGAACACTTGGCTGTTCTGCTGGAATGCTGAGTTCTGCTTGGGTGTGCCATGGAAAATGAAGTGGTGATACCTGTACATTCCATGCAGGAAAAAAAAACAACAAACTTTTACTTGCTTTCAGATAAAGCACTTAAAGGCTTTTTTTTTTTTAAGTGTAATTCATCTTAATTATTAAGGTATTTGTCCAGGTTTGGGTTCTATGAGGTTTTTTTTCCCCCCTAACTGTGTTTTCTTCCCCAGACAAGTGTCCATTGAGGAAGGAGAAAGGAAAGCCAAAGAGTTGAATGTAATGTTCATTGAAACTAGTGCAAAAGCAGGATACAATGTAAAACAGGTGAGTGGCTGCTGGTAACTCACCCTCCTTGTGGGAGGAGCACTTCCCTGGATCTTGGGAAGCCTTGGCAGAGGGGGCCAGTGGGAATTGTAGTCCACACTCAGCAAGCAACACCTCAGAGCTGAATTGTTGGCTGAGGTTCTGAGGGATCTCTGGCATGCATCACATGATTTGGGATTTGCTTCCCCTTAAATAACAGGAGTTATGGAAGAAGCTGTGTGTGAATGGGATCACACCTTCCTGGGGTTTTGCTAATCCAGATTTGCTGTTTGGATTGAGAGACACAAAGCTGGGGAAGCACAGGTCTGAGGACTGTTTGTGATTCTGTTTCAGTGAATGAAACAAACCAGTGAAGGAGGAGCATGATGGCTTAAAATGCTTCCAGTGCACAGGGAGACAGAGCAACTGCTGTTCCCACTCTGCTGGAAGGCACTGGAAGTGCCAGCAAATGTTCCTGGACAGGCAGAGCTATTTATTTCGAGAAGATGATGAGTTGCTTGTGAATTGGGGAAAGCAGTGAAAGGTCTTTTGAACTGATGGGGCTGCAGAAAAATGAGGGGTTTTGTTCTGAGTTGTGGCTCTTTAAATTCAGACCTGGAGAGGACAGAAATTCATGGGTGATTCCACAGGCCAAACACACCTGTGTGGAATGCTGTGCTCAGCTCCTTGTTCCCCAGGAATAGAAGGATGTGGAGCTGCTGGAAAGAGCCCAGAAGAGCTGCTCCAGGGCTGGAGCCAGGCTGGGAGAGCTGGGGGTGCTCACTGGAGAGGAGAAGGCTCCAGGGAGAGCTCAGAGCCCCTGCAGGGCCTGAAGGGGCTCCAGGAGAGCTGGAGAGGGACTGGGGACAGGGGATGGAGGGACAGGAGCCAGGGAATGGCTTCAAATTGACAGAATAGGTTTAGGGTAGATATTGGGAAGGAATTCCTGGCTGTGAGGGTGGGCAGGCCCTGGCACAGGGTGCCCAGAGCAGTGGGGCTGCCCCTGGATCCCTGGCAGTGCCCAAGGCCAGGCTGGATTGGGCTTGGAGCCACCTGGGACAGTGGAAGGTGTCCCTGCCACGGCAGGGGTGGCACTGGGTGATCTTTAAAGTCCCACCCAAACCATCAGGGATTCTGTGTGTGTGGATGACATTCATGTATATCTTATATATGTAGTTACACAAATGGTTTTTGTGCAGAAGGGTACCAGGAGTAGTAAAATAGGATTATAAACTACTTCATGTTCTAGACAGGACTAAAGAGTCTGTTATTAAAATGTCCCTTGACTTTGCCTCTAAGCAGGAAAATGATTCCCTCTGTAATGGGATAATTATAGCAGTGTTAACTCAGAGCTGTGTCACTGCATCACCCACCATGGATGTGTTGGCTTCCAGGGTCCCCCAATTATCCTGCCACAACAGAGGCTGCCTGGCAATTAAGGTTTGGATTCTGTGCTGCAATCCTTAATGAGTGCTTAGACCTGGGGGTGTGCACTGAGAGCAGTTGCCTCACTGAGAGGAGTGATGATGATGATGATGATGAAGGAGCTCTACACTCCCTCTTTCCTTCAGGGAGTTTCTGTGCCCTGCCACATTTCCAGAGGCTCTGGAGCTAAGCCTGTGAGGGAGTTGTAGCTTTCAGGGCCAGCTGGAACCCTGAGGATTCGATAGTGTGCACATACATGAATGGATATTCAAAAATAATTAAAAATGGATTTTTCTTACAAGTGTTGATCCATGTGTTGCAGGTGTGGACTGGGATTCTCAAGAATTTCAAAGCTGTTCTCTATTCTAGAATATTTTTAAGTCTCATTTTTTATTCGTTTAATAAGCAGTTGTTCAAGCAATTATCAAAGGATAAGACCTTTAATACCACCACTTAAATAGTTGCCTGTTTCCTTGCAGCTTCTCTGCTAAATGGTGTGAATTTATTTTATAACTTAGCAATAAATTCTCTCCCAGTGAAATGGGAAAGCACACCTGCAGAATGGATCCCCTTGCCATAACCTGTGTGAAATCCTTAATAAGCTGAATGCAAATTTGACCTTCCCATAACCGATAACTTCCCTCCACAATATATTCTGATCCTGCAGAACAATCACTGTCTCAGTTAATCTTCATACAGGATTTCCATCCAGAAACAGCTGAATTTCTTGTCCTGCTCGGGGAGGGAATGGCTCTGACTCTTCCAGCTGCTCCTCCTCAGTGGGAATCCAGGGGGCTTTTGTCCTCTGGTGCTGCTTTTAGCTTCTGCTTCATCCTTTTCTGCTGGAAGAGATGAGAGGGAAGGGCACTGCCTCCAGCTCCCTGCAGCTGTGCTGCAGATCCAGAGGGCCTGGCTTTGTGCTGGGACCCCAGCAGGTGAGATGCTCTGTACATCCAACAGCAGCTATTCCAGTGCCAGGATCTTCTACCAGCAGAGAGGCAGAGGGCACCGTGCTGCTGCCAGGCTTTTCCTGCCATTCCCTGTGCCAGGAAAGGGGAGAGCTCTGAGGATGGCACCTCACTGCTGGCTGCAGTCCCCGAGGTCCTTCACACTTACTGTTCCTCCTCTGGCTTTGGGCAGGGAGTGTTGAAGGAAAAATGGGTGGATATTAGGGAATAAAAGCATTGGTAGTGTTTTTGTGGGGTTAAATGATGGAGCAGAGGGGAAAAGACTGGCTTTTGCATCCTGCAAAGACTGATTGCCAGGGAGCCTTAAGCTGGAGGAGAGAAGTAGATAACTTGCTCCTTTTGATGCAGAGAACTGTAGTCTCTGATTCATTCTGTCAGCCTTGAATAAGCTTTCAAGGACTTTGCGATTCCTGCTCTGTCTCGGCGCTCCGTATTTCAGGGAATCTTATTGTTAGTGCCTGGATTTCATGCCCAGAATGTGTCAGGGTTCATTCTGCTGTCTTGTAGAAAGAGAGGGGAGGGAGGGCCCTTGAATTGCTCCCTGCAGCAGTACCTGGCACACTCCACGCTGGCCTGGAGGAGCCAGGGATGAATGTGGTCCTTGGCAGAAGAACTTTCTCACGGCAGCAGCTCTCTGAGCACAGCCCCTCTGTGACCCTGCTCTCACAGAGCTGGGCTCTTTCTCCTCTCTTCTGATTCTTACCCATCTGATGGGCAAGAATTACCCTCAGAGAATGAGAATTAGGGAGAGATTTTTGTTTGCCCTGTGTGGGGGAACATGTTTCTTGCCCAGCTTTTCTATCTGGACAGTGATCCTCCCGTCCTTTCCATATTGCTGCTGGAGTGTGGCTGAAGACTGGTTTATGCCTGCAGTCCTTTGTGATCCTGATCTGTTGGGATTTATTGGCTGGAGTAGCAGGAAAGGCACAGTTTGGCAAATGACTTGCAACTGATGGTGAGAGATGAGGCTTCTTTCCAGAGTTTCTATCAGGAAGCAGATTGCAGAGTTGAGTGCTGAAAGAGAGTTTGTGTGGCTTTTAGTCTTTCAGCTGCTGCCTTTAACTCCTGCCTTGGAAAGAAAGTCCTGGATGCTCATCAATACTTGTGTTTTTGTACCCACACAAACATTGAAACATGTACATGTGTGTGCAGACACACACTGGCTGACAGCACCAGGAAGCTCAGAGGGCCCTGTGGGAAGGCTGCTTTCCAACCATCAGGAAGTTTCCCTAATTGGATTTATTCACATATGCTGGGGCTGATAAGCAGAAGGTTAATAAGAAATAAAGTTGATTTTTCTTAGTTGCCAAATTCCTATTTTTAGTTCGATAATTTAGGGGAGAAATACTGCTAAAAGCATAATTTTATTCCTGGTCTTAATGTAAAGAAAGGATTACTGTATTTTAAATAGCCTTTCTGTCAGCAGTGTGGTTTAAATGCAGGAATTCCAGTTGGTTCCATCAGCTGAGGATTTTTTGAAGACTCCTTACCCTTCCTCTGTCTGGGCATTCTTGCTGTTGGTTTAGGTAGAGTTTAACATCTGGAATTTTGTTACTTCCTGGTTGGCCTGTGAGGATTTCCCTGAGGTTTTCAGGGAGGCTGGAAGGTCCAGGTTAATGGCAAAGGTCCACAGAAACACAGAGGGAGGCATACTAAGCTTTTTTACTTTGGAATTGTTGGCTGAAATTAGGGAGTTACATCGAGTCCTCACTTCTCAGACCCATCCTTGGCTCAGATTCCAGTGTGTGCCAGATTCCTGCCAAGAAAGATCCCAGACAGACCTGGGGGCTTGATCGTGGTGAGCTTGGAAGGGGCTGTAAAGGCAGCAAAGTTGTCTTAGGATGGTGGGAGCATCTTTGAGACTGTGGGAGCCCAGGTGGGGAAAGCCCTTGGGCAGGGACCCACGGGGCTGGTCGGGTACCCACATCCCTGATGTAAACAGGCTGGCAGTGCCTTGGCTGGGTTGTCTGTGGAAAGTGGGTCACTGGGAATAAGTGCTTTAGCTCTGTGTCATTTGAGGAGAGGCAGGACAGTGTGGAGCACGCCAGGCTGACGTCAGACCCGCGGGATCCGGGACTCCCGCGCGGCGCCGGGGATGCGCTGGGAACACGGGGTGGAGGGAGAGCATCCTGGGCAGGGGGACAGGCAGCTGGATTCAGGGCACTTCTCCTGCATTATCGATGGGCTACTCAGCCAGAGGGCCCAGGAGAAGCTGTGTGGTGGGAATTACCAGTCTGAACCTCAGGGGCAGAGGTAGGAAGTGCAGGAGAGGGAATCGGTCCCGTTCCAACTCGCCTCCTTCAAGTGGAATAAAACCATGAGGAGAGTTGGGAACTCAGACCTTGCTGGGAAACTGGAGGTGGTGTTCAGGTGAGAGGCTTTGGATGCCTTTGTTCTGTGCTATATGCCCTGAATGTGGGCATAGGAAAACCATGGAGTGGGCACCAAATGGTGAGGATTAGGTTTGGCAGCGTTCCTTTGTCTGTTCCATAGGAGCCTGAGCACAGATAGGTGAGGCTTGGCAGAAATCCTTTCCATGCATCCCATTTTTTGACACTCTTCCATGTGGCTGATGCAGTGACAGGCTCCTGGATGATGTGTATGCCTTCATCAGCATGTCCATGCTCCTCTGAAATCCTCTGGGGAGGTGTGAAAACTTAATTCCCACCTGCCCTGGGGAGGTTGTTGGGGTCTGTGGACATCCGTGGCAGCTGTGGGGTGAAATGCTGCATCCCACCCATCCTGTTTGCAGAGAAGGTGCAGGAGGTTTGCTGCAGCTCTCTGATCTCCACTAACAAGAGCTGTGCTTTGCCCTTTTCTAGGAATAAAGGTTATGTTTGGTGTCAGGATTTTGGGGCTGAGCAGTGTAAATAGTGCTGGGGGATGTGTTGAATCATTGTTTGAACTGCCTCAGCCGAGGGGAGCTGTTGTTTTCATCTCTTCCCTGTGTGGTTCTTTGCAGCTTTTCCGACGTGTGGCAGCTGCCTTGCCCGGGATGGAAAGCACACAAGACAAAAGTAGAGAAGACAGTATCCTTTCTGTGCCTGTGCCAGGCGTTACCCTGCACCAGGAAAATCCACTGCAGCCCTCGCTCAGCTCCTGGACATCCCAAAAAATGGGGGAACAGGGGCAAGTAACCTTCGAGCTGAGGAAGGAGGATTGCTGGGCTGGAAGGCTGCGAGCAGGGGTGCTGAGGGTGGAGGCAGCAGGGGAAGGAATGGTGGTCCAAAAGGATTCTTTGGTTGGTGTTTAAACGTGTGGAAGGTGGGAGAAAACGGCTGCAAAGAGGTCTGAACAAAAACCCCTGTGGTTCTTGCAGCTCTGACTGACAGAATCCAAAACCAAACTGTCCTGGAAGGGACCTCTGAAGCCCCTTCTCTGATCCTCTTGCTCAAAGCAAGGCTGGCTCCCAAACGGAGCCAGTTTCTCCAGGTCACATTCAGGGAAACATGGGAAATCTCCAAGGACGGAGATCCCATAACCTCCCAGGGCAGCCTGGGACCCCAGGCAGCATCTCTGTGGTGGGAGGGGGAAGACTCAACTGATGGGGTCAGTCTCAGTCAAGGAAAGCAGGTGGCAGGAGGGGTGGAAAAGCCTTGAAAAGCAGTATGGCTATGTCGGAATCACTGACCTGGCCAGGTGGGTGTGCTTGTAATAGCAGCTTTTCCAGGATTGTTGGTTTTATTTGCAGCAGGGATCATGGAGCTGGTAAATAGAGGAGAAATTGTGCCTTGGAGGAAGGAGGTCCCAGGAGCTGTGGGAGTGGGACAAGCCTGGCACTGAAATGCCATCAGAGCATCTGATGCATGGGCAAAATAAGGGTTTAGAAGGCTGGGGATTGCAGCTGCTGAGGCACAGGCTTCGTGGCAGGAATTTGAGTGATCAGAAATACTTTACAATGCAGCTCCCCAAAAGGTTAATGAGCAACAATCTTTATTAATGAGGGGGGGTAGAGTGCACAGGCAGGGAGTTTGGTCAGCAATCTCTAAATGGGAGTGCATTTAGGACACTGGGATCTGGGCTTCCTGCAGCCTGCAGATAGCAGGGGTGGATGGGATCCTCTCTCCCAGGCAGCTGCATTGGGATTAACAGGGGCACTTCTGCAAAACATGGAGGGTTCAAGGATCTTGACCCATTCGTGCTCTGAGATGAAGCTGGCAAGGCTCATGTCAAGCATCTGCAACTTAAACACACTTCAAGCTTTAAGTCAGCCGAGTGGACCAAGCATTGGAGATGAATTGCCTGTCTTTTGTTTCCATTTCCACGTTTATTTTCTCCAAACCTCTTTAAAAAGCAGCTTCACCCCCCCTAAAGAAACGAGTTGGAAGTACCAGCTGTGTGATCTCTTTGCCTCTGTGTTCTGTGATAAGGGGGACGCTGGAGACTTGTGGTGAACAGCTCTGAGCTGGGGATTAGCATTCAAAGCTCCTCCTGGGAGAGGCTGGAGCTGGAGGGCATCCGCTGGGAATCGGAGCGCTGCTGCAGAGGGAGTCCTTATCACAGGCAGGCTGTGAGCAGCCAGCTCTGCAGTGACCTTGTGGGACATCAGCTGTCACTGCAAGGGGCAGCTCAGGCTGGTGGCAGGGCTGTGCTGGCTGCTGGGGGAGCAGAGAGGTTCCACTGAGCCAGGGTTGGCGAGGAGCTCTGGGGGTGCCCAGGAAGTGGTGGAGACCCCATTCCCAGAGGGATTTAAAGCCATGTGGATGTGGCACTTGGGGACACGAGATGCTGGTGGCCTTGGCAGTGCAGGGAGAGCAGGTGGGCTTGAAGATCTCAGCGGGCTCTTCCAGCCTGAATGATTCTGTGGTTCTGCAGCAGCGGTGATTATTCCTTTCAGTGGGTCCATGCATCTTGAATTCCCACAGCAAGAGGTCAGTGGGATTGCCGGGAAGAGCACACTGATTAGAGGCAAACACTGGGGTCTGACATGGTTTCTGCTGCAAATTTCATGTGCCAAACCTTTGGTTTGGAGCTGATCTTTCCGGGTATTTCAGCAGGAAGCACTGAAAATACCATTCAAAATCCCGCTCTTGGTAGGGAAGCGGAGTTGGAGATCTGTTTGCCTTAACTTCCTCCTTCCAGTGATTGACATAAAACTGGAAAAGCCTCAAGAGCAGCCTGTCAGTGAAGGAGGCTGCTCCTGCTAATACCATGTGGCTTCCACCTTTCTCCAGAACATCACTGCTTTCCCTCCCTGTCCTCTTCATTGACTGCAGTGTGAATATTGGCTTGAACCTTCCCCTTTCCGTAATAACGTATCGCAGTTCATCATCGCTGGCTGTCTCGTGGAGATGATCTTTAGCTTCACAAGCACACCCCACACACACACACACACCAACAAAATGTCAGTGTCTTCATTATTTATAAGAAAAGAAAAAAAAAAAGCCAAAATATTCCACCGTATTCTAGGTATAACTTTAAAAAAAAACAAAAGCGAAAAAAAAAAGAGAAAATCCAAACAAAAAAAAAATAGGTACAATTTCTTAATATTTGTTCCTTTTTTAATATGTTATGATATTGCACTTTGAAATGATGGCAACTGAGTAAGTTTGGAATTGGACCTAGACGAGATGTATGTGCAGAAGAAGGCTTGCAAATCTGACCCATTGGAATTTCTCTCAGAAACTGGGAATGCGTAGACAGCAAGGCGGAATCACGGGGGGAGGCGGCAGATGCCGAGGGGTTGAGGGCTTATCCTTGATAATTAAACACAAATTAACCCCAAGCTCTTAATTGCGAGCCTGCCTGGTGTCCAGAGCCAGCCTGGCCTTAGCAGGGGTGGGACACCCCGGCTGCTGGAGCTGGGAATTGTCGCCGAGGCAGCGGGGACACGATTCCAAGGAAGCATTACTGGGAAATACGGACGGGCTCTTTGGGATGAGTGGCTTCTGGAGGATTTGGGGGGGAAGGAAAGGGTGGATGTGCATTAGCAAAACACTTGCAGGAAACAGGGAAATAATGTTTGGAGTGCAAAATGAGTTTTCAGAGCTTTTTTTTTTGTCCTTTCTAAGTAGAACACCAATGAAGTGAATTATTACTGCCCAAGAGATGGGAACTTAACAGTTCAGCTGTTTGGAAGAGAAAGCATTTTGCTTCTTTGCTTTTTTTAGGGGAAATACTGAAATCAGGACTGGCGCTAAAACCTGCCAAAGCCGATTGAAACCTTGGAAATTTGGGAGAAAGAGGGAAGAGCAGCTGGCTGCCCCAGCAGAGGGGGAATGGCCCCGCTTTTCCAGAGCGTGGGCATAGGTCGGTGGGGAAGGGTGTTTACTTTGATCCTACAGAATCCTAGTTGAGGCATCTTAGATGGAAGGGGAGGGACTTGAGTAGGATGGAAACCAACTTCTGATTATGCAGATTTATGCCTTTATTTTTTAGCTCTTTTTTTTTTATTTTATTATGTTCAGTCTTCCAAGTTGGTTTAGTTTGGTTCTCTAGAGCTGTATAGTTTGGTTAAATAATTAGTAATTTAGTTTTCTATGGAATTAGGCTCACAATTAACCCTTGTTTTTCTTTGATATTTATTTCTTGGCTTCAATTTTTTTTTTTTTACTCTTCTCAGTGCTGATTTTGTTGTTTTCCTTTGGCTGAGGAATCTGTGTAGAGCTTTGCTGATGTTGCGAGATGTAGCTACCCGAGAAACACGGAATGAAACACACTAGAAGTGCACCCTTTTAATCTTTACTAGTCATTGTGAAGTTGCTGTGTAAGTTAATAAACACAATTGTAAATACATTGTTTGCTGGGCGACTCTGGCCGAGTTACAGTGCAGGAAGGAATTCTCGAGTCTGTGTTGCGATTGCGAATTACATGGACAATTGCAAGGGAATATTCAGGCTCCTCCTTGGTTCTCTTCTGCCCCTCTCTCTACCATCTAAAATAACCACCTGGGGGAGAGGAAGGGAATCGTCCTCACCACCACTTTCCCCAGGAGGCGGGCATAAAAGAGTTGGAATTCTTCATTCCTGAGGTGAAGGCCAGGCTCATGCCCTGCCCTGGGTTTCTAGCAACTCTGCACAACAATAACTTAAAGGCAGAACGAGATGTAAAAGTGCTTTTCTAATGCAATATTAAAGGCGAATTTTTTTGACGTGGCATGTCTTGAAATAAACATCAATGATATGTGACAAAGGATCATTCTTTATTTAAAAGAGACTCTCTGGGGGAAGGAAACCTGGCTGCTTTTCCTTTGTTGTACTGTTCTTAACCGTGCTGAAATGCTCCATCCTGCTGCTTCTTCATTTGCTTTGGTTTGCTTTTTTCTCCTTTGGTTCTCCGTGCAGCTTCTGTTGGTCCTCATTTGGCTGTTCCCCACAAGCACATCCTTTTTTTTCCTTGCTTCTGATAGAACCAGCCCCCTCTGCTTCCCACAGTCCCAAGCTTTAAGCACTGGATTTAAGGAGCTGGCTTAGCCCGTATGGGCTGTGATGGACCAGCAGCCCTGGACGCTTTTCCTGGAAGGCCTGAGAGCAGGTTTGTCCAGAACTCGCTGGAAACAGAGGTCTGGAGAGCAGCATTCCCACAGCTCCGTGTTCAGCACGGCCAGGGGGCTGCAGGAGCACGGCCAGGTACGTTCAGTGCATGTCCTTGCTGGTAGCCTGTGCTTAACAGGGCTCCCTCCTGTCCTGGTCCCAGCTCTCCAGAGAAAGTACACTTCCAAGGTGAGCACAGGAGCAACGTGGTCTTCATATCAATTTTGTTTGTTTTATTTGTTTTGTTGGTTGGTTTTTGTTTTTTTTTTTTTTTTTCACCATCCCTCTGTCAGGTTTTAGTTTTTCTTTTAGCACAGGAGCAACGTGGTCTTCATATCAATTTTGTTTGTTTTACTTGTTTTGTTGGTTGGTTTTTGGTTTTTTTTTTTTTGCACCATCCGTCTGTCAGGTTTTAGATTTTCATTTTCTTTTACTCCGTGGGCGTGGCCAGTGGAGCCATGGGAACAGATGTTCTTAATGCTGATTTTTGTGCCATTTTCTGAGTGAAGGTCTCGGCTCTGTTTCTTTTCTCCTCCCTGCTCTGGCTTGCTCGTTGTACAGTCCATCACGCAGCTGTTCCATGCCTCACCTTTTGTCTTGATAAAAGTAGTTGAAGAAATTGTGTAAGGGGGAAAAAAAAAGGTTCCTTTTCTTCATGTTGGAATGTCACTGGTACCTCAGCTCTGTTTGGTAATATGAACCAACAACAACAAGAGAACAAATCCTTAGTGCTTGAACTAAATAAATACCTGTCTCATTGGAAAGCTCTGGGTCTCTTCTCTCAGCACGGGCAGCGGGAGGAGCAGCTCCTCGGGGGGCTGAGGAGCTGCAGGAGCCTTTTGTGGGGGCAGGAGGGGTTTGGGGGGCTCTGTGGCACGGGGAGGTGTCTCAGGGCTGTGTTTGCTGTCGCTGCGGTGTCTCTGCCATTGTTTGCAGCGCCCCAGGAGCCGTGCCGGGGACGGAGCCCGGCTCTGCCGGCCGAGCTGTGCCTCTCTGCTCCCTTCCCGCTCCTTGCCTCCAGCTGCTGCCTCTGCTCCCTTCCCAAGGGCACCTCGTGCGGCCTCACCTCTGCCTCAGCTCCCTGGGACACGGGTCAACAAGCCCAGCTTCCCTGGGGAGGATCCTCCTGGAGCCTCCTCCTTGCTGGAGACGGCGGCCGCGGAGGTGAGTAACAGATGATCTTTGGTGAGTTACCCTCTGCTGTCCTGAAGGAGAGCATCCTGCAGTCACAGCATGCTTGGGTTGGAGGGGACCTTAAACACCACCCATGCCACCCCCTGGCAAGGACAGGGACAGCTTCCCCTAGCCCAGGTTGCTCCAAGTAGAGAAGGGGAATTACCTGGATTTGGGGTGTGCCCAAGCCTCGGTCTCTTGGTCAGGCTCTTCACTGTGAAAAGGACCGTGAATAAATGGGTCATGAAACAGGAATTAGGGGCATGGGAACAGTTGTGTGGGGGGACGAGTTCCTGGAGAAGGTTTTTGTCACTGGGGGAGCTTCTGTTCCTTGTAGCCAGCCTCTCCAGGTGCTGCCCTGGGTGGGAGCCTCTGCAAGCACCACCTTCACCTCCTCAATCCCTCCTGGCTGCTGCCGTGGGGCTCTCACCTCCCACTGGTGTCCCAGTTCCCAGCTTCCCTCTGGGGAAGGAGTCTGGATTGAGCTGCAGGGATTCTGGAGCAGGGAATGGGTGGGGGGCTCCCCCAGCTCCAGAGGATGCTCCTGGCTACTCACTCGTGGCTGCAGTGGGTCGAGCTCCCTCTCCCAGCCCAGCTCCAAAATCCAGGAGGGAATATCTGGCTCGGGTTGCAGGGTGCTGATGGCTTTTTGCTCGCTGGTGGGATCAGCCCCGATTTTTCCAGGCTGGAGGAGCCACAGCATCCCCCTGGCAGCATCTGCAGAGCTGCTGCGGCAGCCGGGCCGGCCCCTGGCTGCAGTTCTGCTTCCAGCTCCCGAATCCTGGGCAAACCGAAGCGCAAGGGCTCTCCCTACCTGCTGCAGCAGCACCTTTTTCCATGCCGGGCATGTCCCAGCTCCGAAGGAAGATAAATGGGGCGGGCAGGCTGCGGCACAGGCTGCCGGCTCTCCCGCAGTCAGGGAGGCAGCTGCAAACAGCCGGACCTCGGAGCAGCCTCTCCCTCCATCTGTGCTGCCTCCTCCTCTGCTGCTCTCCCTCTGCCTTTCCAGGCTTGCTGGGCTTGGGCTTTCACCATTGGAATTGTTTTTTCATCAATTTAAAGGATTTTTCATCGATTGGCAAAAATACCGATTTTATTTCCCCCCCCCCTTTAACCATTTTCCCCTTCCCCGCCCTGGTCCGAGCACCTGGTGAAGTCAAACACGGATTTTTATAAAATATTTAGGATCCTCTTGTAGGAGCAGACTGGAGCTGACTGCCCAGATGGATGCTGGAAAGGCTGGGCTCGGGCATCTCAGGAATTTAACCCCTGCGGAATGGCAGCTCTGCCCTTCCCGGGAGGATGAGGGGTAGGGAAGGGCTGCAGGCAGCTGGGTGATGCTGCTCCTGCTGCCCCACAGCTCTGCCCTGCTGGTGCTGTTCCCAAATCGAATTTTCCAGGCTTGCCACCTGTTCCTGAGGGTTTGGATATAAATTAGAGCCATTTTGAGTGCTCGCTGTCGGCCGCCCGGAGAGCACGTCTGGAGCGAGGATGTTATTAAAGGCTTGATTAAAGTTATTGCTAATTAAAGCGCTGAAGTGTCTCTCCCGCAGCCAGTGGCTCCTTGGGTACAGGGCAGGGAGAAAATGGGATTTATCCATGCTCCCAGCACTGGTGGTTTGGCACTGACCTTTTCTGCATTTATCCCAGCTTGGGAAGGAGGGCTGTGTAGAAATAGGATGTTTGATCCTGACATTTCCTGAGCTGCTTCATTTCCAGAGAAGTGGGTTTGGATCCCAGCGAGGGTCAGGTGGCCCCCAGCTGATTCCTGTGCCATGGGATATTGTGGGATTCCTTTTCCAGGCAGTTTGTGGGCATGATGGGCTCTAATGGCTCCTTGCTGCGGGTCCCGTTTTTCCGAGGGATTTTGGGGTTGTTCTGAGCTTTGGAGCTTCAGCAGCTCTCCCTGCTGGGAGAGGAGTGCTGCGAGCCTGGCTGGCAGCTGGGAATGGAGCAGGTCAGCCCTGATCCCTGTCCCTCAGCACTCCTTGTCCCTCTGCTCCTACCCAGCACCACGAGCTCCTGGGAAGCTCCTCCTGAGTGCAGCAGACCAAGCCAGGAGCTTTTGTGGGCTGTGGCTCTATTGTTTGTGCTTCCAAAATGATGTGTATTTTATTTAATTGCTCCTTCATTTAGCTCCCTAGTGCAGGGCCTGCCTGCCACCAGCAGTGTGAAGACCCTGGAAATTGCTGCTGGAGGCCGCTCCAGCACTGTCCTTGCCTGGATTGCTCCACAGCCCTGGATCTTGGGGAGGCCGGCACGGCAGGAGAGAAGCAGGAACAGTTCCAGGACATCCAGGTACTGCAGGGATGAGGAGCATGGGTGTCTGAGCTCGGGAAAAGGAGCTTTTGCAGGTCAGCAGCTGGACATGGCTTGGGAAGGACAGACAGTTTCTAGGTCATGTTGCTATTGGTAACAAGTTTCCAGATCTTTCCATCTCCCTTTGTGTCTCTCCTGGGATTATGCAGCAGGTGAACCATAAAATGGGTATTGGATTGGTAAATTAGATATTGGAGTAAAATTCTTCCCTGTGAGGGTGGTGAGGCACTGGCACAGGTTGCCCAGAAAATCCTCCCACTATCCCATCCATCCCTGCCCTCTGGCAGTGGGAGCCATTCCCTGTGTCCTGTCCCTCCATCCCCTGTCCCCAGTCCCTCTCCAGCTCTCCTGGATCCCCTGCAGTGGCCCAGGAGTGGCAGTGCCACGGGGTGAGTGAGCACTGTGGGGTCACGGGCACAAGGATGAGGATGCAGTGGGTGTGTGGGGCTGGATCCTTCCCTTCTCCGCTCTGGGCTTTGTGCTGGGATTGACAGAGGCACGGAGGGGCTGGATCCCTGCCTTGGGAGCTGGGAGCTGTGTTCAGCCACCTCGAGGCCCCGAGTGGGGCTGGCAGTGCCTGACCCTGTGCTGGGCCCTTCCCGAGAGGCCGTGCCGCATCCCATCAATCCCTGATGCAGAGGAAGGAGCTGCTCTGCCAGCACAAATGGTGCACAGGAGCAGGGTTTTGGGGGCAGCTTTTGTGACCCCAGAGCTTCCTGGTGGAAAGGCAGGGAAGCAAAGGGGAGCTGGTGACACCCCTGGGCAGCTCTCCAGGGGAACACAATCCCTCCCACCCCCCAGAGGTGGCTGAGACTGAGCATTCCCTCCTCATCCTCACTCACCCGCAGGCCAGGGCTGGTTTTTCACTGCCTTTATTAGACTTCAAAGAGGTTTTTTGTATTTTTTTTCCCCCTTTCTGGGAGCAGGTGCGCAGCAGGAGGGAGGCAGGGAATGCAGGAGAGGATGAGGATGGTGTGTTGGGATATCCCAATCCCCTGGTGGGCACAGGGATGAACTGACCCGGGGCTCTAAAGGCAGGAGCAGGCTGGGGTGCTGGTGTCACTGGTGGTTTTCTATCCAGCTCTGGGATTGTAATTCCTGAATTCAATGCCACTTGTGGTTCCAGGATACCATCCAGGCTCTAGGAGTGACACTTGGCAGTTCCTCACCTCCTCAATTGCCCAACCAAACCCCTGAGCTGCTCCTTGTCCCCTGGCCTGACCGTGTGTCCCCCCTCAATCCCAAATTCCTGCTGTAAAGATCCCGGCTTGGCTGCCAGAAAGGTTCCCTGGTCCCCAGGGAGAGCTGCCCTTCTCCCCCTCCCAAAAATCACTGAAACTGAGGATGCTGTGTGTCCCTCCCACTCGGCTGGAGAGGTTGGGATGATCCCTGGGCTCTTCTCAGCCTCGTTCCCAAGGGTTTAACTCCAATTCCTGAGGGTTCTGCACCGTTTCCCCAACTCGGCCAGGCCCAGGGGACCGGTGCATGTTGGAAAGGGGTGGAAATCCTGAAAAGGTTTTCATCCTCCTTAACCTTTTAGCCACCTCTTAAACATCCCTGTGGTGCCCTCTGGTGCTGGAGCCTCTCCCAAAAAAACCCCTCTGCATTGTGGGGTTCACCCAGCCAAAAAAGATCCAGGCAAACTAAGTCCCCCTTCTTCCAAACCCGGAATTTCTGCAGCCAGCTCCCTGTGGAGGTTTGGGATGGGGGAGCTCTGCCGACAGCCCTGGCAGCTCCCCGGGCCCTCTGCCGACGGGAATCGGGTGCTGTGGAGGTCTGGAGCGGGATTTGGGGGGCTCTGAAGCACGTGGGGGTTACTTAGTGCACAAGCTGGGGCTGGGAGCAGGCCGCGTGTCCCCAGGGCGTCCTGGGCAGGCTGAGGGGCGCTCAGGGCAGGTTCCAAGGCAGGGCTGGGGAGCAGAGGGAGGCCTGGAGGCCGCTAAAACCAGCAGGGCATCCACATGAAGGAGCCCAGGGCGGCGCCGGTGGCGGCCCCGGCCAGCAGCCCCAGCGCCATCTGGTCCCCGGAGACGCGGTAGGGATCCTCGCGCACGATGACGTGGGTCACCCCGGGAGCTGCCGGGGGGGAAAACGGGCTGTCAGCGGGGGGATGGCCCTGGCCACCCCTCCCCGGGGCCACCGGGCCACCCACCTGCGTACTGGGGGCCGTAGTGGCCGGAGCTGATGTAGGCGGCCTGGTGGGAGTCCAGGGGCACCGTCTGGTAGTAGTCATCGTCGTAGGGGTCGTACACGTGCACCTGCAGAGCCGGGGTCAGGGTCCCCGGGGGGGGACACGGCCCTTGGGGGGGAATCCCAGCGGGACCAAGGGCTGGGGACAGCCCGCGCTCAGGCCACGCTGGCTCTGCCCCTTCCTTGTCACTGTAACAGTGTCCCTGCCACCCTAAGTGTCCCTGCCACTTCAGCAGTGTCCCTGCAACCTTAACAGTGTCCCTGACATCTTAACAGTGTCCCTGACATCTTAACAGTGTCCCTGCCACTTCAGCAGTGTCCCTGCAACCTTAACAGTGTCCCAGCAGCCTTAACAGTGTCCCTGCAACCTTAACAGTGTCCCTGTTACCTTAACAGGGTCCTTGCCACCTTAACAGTGTCCCTGCCACTTTGACAGTGTCCCTATTACCTTAACAGTGTCCCTGACACCTTAACAGCGTCCCTGCCACTTCGACAGTGTCCCTGACACCTTAACAGTGTCCCTGACATCTTAACAGTGTCCCTGCCACTTCAAGTGTCCCTGCAACCTTAACAGTGTCCCTGCCACTTCAAGTGTCCCTGCAACCTTAACAGTGTCCCTGCCACTTTGACAGTGTCCCTATTACCTTAACAGTGTCCCTGACACCTTAACAGTGTCCCCATCACCTTAATGGTGTCCCTGCCACCTTCACTCTGCTCCCACTCCCTTCACCTGTTCCTGTCACCTTAACTGTGCCCCTGTCACCTGAACTGTGTCCCCATTCCCCTTAACTGTGTCCCTATAACCTTAACATCGTTCCTGTCACCTTACCCTTGTCTCTGTCATCTCAGTTGTGTTCCTGTCACCCCAGCTCTGCTCCTACTGCCTCTGACTGTCCCTGTCACCTTAACTGTGTGTCCTTGTCACCTTAACTGCATCCTACCCTATCTGCCCCCTTAATGGTGCCCCTGTCACCTTAACAGTGTCCTTACCTGTGTCCCCATACCCCTGTGTCCCTGCCACCTTAACTGTCCTCCTGTCACCCTCCACCAGTGCACAGGGTCCCTGTGGCTCTGTCACCTGCCATCAGTGGTGGCATCCAACCCCTCCCCACCTTCTTCCCTGTGGCTGTCGGGGGGCCCCCCCACGCTCAGGGTTGGGGTAACCCCTCCCTGCCCAGATCCTGAATCCCAAATCCCGTGCCAGGACGGTGTCCCTGCTCAGGGGACAAAGCCTCACCGGGGTGGATTTAGCCTCCAGCACGGCCATCTTCCAAGCACTGCAAACAGAACAGAGGGACTCACTTTTGGTGGGTGCTGGAGGGGTGGGAATTGTCCCCTTCCTCCCCACGGGGACCTGGATGTGGCACTATTCTTTAATTCCCCGTTAAATGAGTGCTGGGCCAACAGTTGGGATTGGGAATGTGCTGGGAGGTACCTGACACCACAGGGATGGGCACAGGGCAGTCCCTGGGAATGGCCCTGGCTAAAACAAGGGCAGGCAGGAAAACGACACCTAAATTTTGGGGAAAGAGCACGTAATGGATGAATTTCCATTCAGCTGAGGTCAAGCTCAGTTGATGAAGTTCTGCTTGGCCACAGCATGTTTCCCTCCATCCAAGTTCAGCTGAACGTTTGCCACTGCCAATTTTTAAAATTCTTATTTTAAAAAACCCAATTTTTATAAAAATATATATTTTAGAATTTAATTTATAAATTTTTTTAGAAATAAATAGAAGTGGAACAGTGCTAAAAAGGGCAGTTTGCCTCAAGCCAGTGAGGGCTTCACATTCACAGACTTTTTATTTCCAAATGATGATGACAACCCTTCTCCTCAGTCAGGCCAAGAGAGGATTTCTTGTCCATAAGGAAACTCCCCCATCAGGAGATGGATTGCTCAAAACCAGCTGCTTTTGGCTCTGGATTATTCAGTGAGAGCCCCAAATCTCCTCCTGCACCTTTGGCCCTGCAAGTGTGTTTGAGACCAGGGGCTGGGGGCTGGTTTAGCCGAGGGTGGGATGTGGTGGGAGCAGGACAGGGCTCTCCTGCAGCCCGGGCCCTTCCCAGGCTGGGATAACCGGGATGGCAAAGTCGCTTACACGGCGTCGTCCTCGCTCTCGGCACACAGCGTGGTCTTGGAGCCGTCCCGCAGCACCACGGTCAGCAGGCATTCCCGGCTCCTGCCCTCGGGCGGCTGCACGTCTGCCGGGGAAGGGATGGGGTGGGATCCAGCCCAGGAGATGTCCCACGCACCCTCCCCAGGCCCCACGTTCCTCCTGCCACACGAGCTGCTGGGTTCAGTTTTGGCTCCCTCTCCACGTGGAGGATGCAGTGGGGCTCTCTCTCAGGTTAAAAGCCAGCACAAGGAATGAGCTGATGGGCAGAAACCTCCACCCCCACAGCAGAAGGAACATGGAAGGGCAGCAAACTGCCAAAAACCTGCTCCGGGCCACGAGGCCGAGCTGCCTTCGCTTTGAACTCGCCGGAGCGCACCCAAATTCTGTAGGAGCGGGAGATGCTCATTGCTGGAGTGGGACCGTGAGCTCCAGCAAGGGCAAAACCTTAAATCCCCGAGGCTGGTGTGTCTGCCCCGTTGTGCAGCTTGGCAGGACCCCGTGGTGAGCACAAAGCTGTGGGATTGTGCTCCCACGGCCGCTCCCAGCCCGAGAAAGGCGCTTTGTGCGGCGGCGTGGGCTGCGGGGCCCCGCCAAGCTGCTGCTTTGTTCCCCTTGTTTGTGCGAGACGCGAGCGATGAGTCAGGGCCGTGGGATCCTGTTTGTTACAAGCACACACCAGGAGGAGAGTTCCTCCTTCCTCCCTTGCTCCTTCCTTCCCTCCTTCCCCCAGGAAAAGCAATGGCAGAGACCATCCGGCGTCTCCCGGCTGGGAGCGAGGAGGGGCGAACGGGGCAGCCTGGGGTCATTATTGGGTTCTTTTGGGGGTCTGCAGGATGTGCACAGGTGCAGCCTCGTTCAAGAGGGGTGCAGCCACGCGTGGGATGGGGCTGGGAATGCAGGGCTCGGGAGCAGGGGCTGGGCTCACCTTTGCACTCGCGGCCGATCCGCACGTCCCGGCAGCTGTACTTGATGTGGATCCGGCCGTCCATGTCCCGCTGCGTCTCGTCGTGGTAGTAAACCAGGCTGCCATCCAGGTAGAGCACGAACCAGTTCCTCTTCCAGCGGCGCAGGATGGAGCCTGGTGGGACAGGGAGCAGGCGCAGGATCCCGGTGGGACGCGGCCAGCGCGCTCACAGCCTCATCCCCCAAACTTGGCGTGATCCCTCCATCCCACAGCACACCTGTGCCTGGCATGAGCATGCGGGGCAGGTGGCTGTCAGTGGGAAGAGGCTGCCAAAAAAGCCATCAGGCCGTTGGGTGCTGCCCTGCCGAGGCACGGGAGCGGATCCAGCCCCGGACACGGAGCCGTGTGTGCTTTCATGGCAGGCAGCCCCTCTCCCCGCTGACGTAAATCCACGAGCCACAATCTCCCTGCTGCCGTGGATGACCCACCCAGGCCGGGGCTCCTCGTGTCCCTCACACCCCACCTCTTCCCCGCAACGCTCTCCAGGTGTTTTTGGGGGGCTCCCAACGTGGAAAGCTCGAGTCTGGCACTTACTCTGGCGCCAAAGCCAACCGCTCTTCACCAGCGCCATGGCTGCCGCGGCTTGGCCGGATCTGCTGGGATGGGAAAATAACGGGGTTAAAACCACAGCTCCTGCCTCGCCCCCGCCTCTGCCCATGGCTCCCAGCTCCCCACGGCCTCGGGATGGGGATTCACCCTTGCTGCTCCTGGTATTTCTGGGGGATGAGCTCAGCGCCCGGGTTAATCAGGGGATTTCGTCATCCGGGACCGGTGGCGAAGGAGGCGCTCGGGCCACCTTTCCCCCTGCCTTTAATCTCGTTGGGATTTAGGGATTATCGGCCCGTGGAGGTAAATACAGAAAACAGGCAGTGCCTCCCCACAGCCCCAGTAACTTTCCATGCTAAGCGACACCTACACTTGTTTATTTTCCCTGCCTGGATGGGAATTAGTCCTTAATAAGGCCATGAAGTCATCGCTCCCCAGGTCCCCGAGCAGAGCCAGCACCCCAGGGAGAGGCAGGAGCAGCTCCCCGGCCACATCCCCAATACCCACTGGGAATCCCAGCTCGCAGTGATGGGAGCTCAGCACCCTGGCAGGGCCTCCAGGATCTCCCACCAGCTCTGGGGGGCACGGCAAGGCACAAACACGCCCCCAGCACCTCTGTGCCCGCGTTACCGAGTGCCTGAACCCCGCGGGGTTTGCATCCCTGCTACCATCACCCGGCACTGCCCATGGATGCCCCCATCCCCAGGTACCCCACCCGCATCCGCTGCCCTCATCCCGCATCCCTGGCGTTCCCCGCTCCGTACCCGACTCTCGCGGCTCGCCCCGGGTGTCCCGGCCCCGCAGCCGCCCCGCGCGTCCCTCGCCGGGCGGAGGCGGCGGTGCCGCTGCGGGATGCGCCGCGCTCCGCTCCCGCTGCTGCCCGCCCGCCCGCCCGCGCGGCTCGCCGGGAGCTGTAGTCCGGCACCGCATCCCGGGAAAACGCCGCTTGCCCGGGATTCACCCCCAGAAAACGCCCTGCTGCCCCGCCGCACGGGCAGCGACGCCTGGGGCATGCGGGATCGCGGCGCCGAAATAAACCGGGGAAACTCAAGATTTAAGCACCAAAGTGCTCGTCTGAAATGAATTCCCGAGTGGAGTGAGCAATCCTCTGGGTGAAAATCAAGGCTTGTCCTGGCTTCTGCTGGAATTGGAACCGTCCCGGGCTCTGGGGCGTGAGGTTGGATTATTTGGGGAGTCAAGACGCGAGCCAGGTGACAGCTGAGGCTGGGCTGTTAATAAAGGATGTTTATTGAGCACATGGCAACACTATTTATTTATTTATTTATTTATATATGCACACACATATTTTATATATATAGATATAAATATATATATATATAAATAAATATATATGTTTTCTTGAGTACATGGCAACTTTATTTTTATATATATATATATGCACACACACATTTTATATATATAGATATATATAAATATAGAAATAAATAAATAAATAAATAAATATGTATATAAAAATATATATGTTTTCTATTCCAGCACGTTTTCCAGCGTGAAGCCCTTTCCCCTCCTCTCCCTCCAGCGCTGGCGTTAATTCCTTTTTTTTAGAAGGAATTAAATTAATCCTTCTGATCCCAGAGGAGTTAAAATGGGAATCACCCCCTCGGCCAGTCCACATTCACAGCCTTGTGCATTCCCTGTGCTGGCTGTGGGGCTGCAAAACATCCTGGTGCTGCTGAATATTCCCAAAATCAGGGAAATTGTTTGGAAATCCGGCTAAGCCATCAACTTTGTTCTGCCATGAGTCCGGGAAAAAGTTCCCTTAGGAAGGGGTTTGGGCTGAAATCTGGATTTATCCTGATTTATCCACTGGATTGGACTGCCTCTCCATACTGATATTAAATGGAATTAATTGGTGTCAAAACTTTTCCATTGTGTTTTTCCTCTTGGGAAGGAAACTGTGCCGGTGTGGGATTTGGGGGGCTTGGTCTATTATTTCTTTTGTAAACTAGGGTGGGGTTTTTTTTTAATGTTAAATAGGATAAATTTGGGGCATGCTGGGTGGAAATGGTGACCCAAAGAGGCAGGAAATGATTTCCAGCCAGCGAACGGAGAGGATGCCGTGTGGGAATACACTCTCAGAAGAGCCAGATCCTGGATTTCCCCCCCGTTTTCCATTGGAGCTGGGGGTTGTTTAATAAAATCCACGAACTCCGATGCCTCTGGTTTGTTTTTCCTCCTGCGGTGGCTCGTGCCTGCTGGGGATCTCCCAGGATTTCAGGACTTTCCAAAACCCTTGCCGCCTCTCGGGAAATGCCTGCCTTCCACGGGGGGTCTCCGCAGGTTCCAGGAGCTGCGGACACGGGCGGAATCCAGGATCGCACGGGCGGAATCCCCCCGGAGCCGCCTCCTCCTGCAGCCGAGCGGGTCCTGCGGGGGAAGGCACGAGCAGCGATGTTCCCGTGTGCGCGATGCCCCCACAGCCGCCCCAGCCCGGCGTTCCCGGCCCCATTCCCGATTCCCAGCGCAGCTCCGCGCCCATCTCCGCAAAACCAGCAGCCAACCGCACGGAACCGCTGTCGTGCGGGATCCGGGGTGGAGGGAGTGCCCCTCTCCGTCAGTGCAGGCGCGGATCCTGCATCCCTTCCCGGAACATTCCTTTCTTTCCCTCAGCAGCGTGAGGGGCTGCGAGCAGCGGCAGCGCTCCCTGAGGGCGGCACGCAAGGCCGGGCCCCGCGGCTCCCCGCTCCCCTCCCGCGGCCCTGCGCCCGCCAGGCCACCCGGAAAGGGTCTCCCGGAGCCGGGATCAGCTCGCGGGGGGCCGTGGAGCCCCACCTGGCACATCCCGGTGGGATTCCCGTGGCGGCCTTCTGCCGCGCATCAGCCTGCGCGGACTACAGCTCCCGTCATGCCCCGCTGGACTACAACTCCCGCCATGCCGGGCGACCCTACCCCTGCCGTACTACACCTCCCAGCACGCCCCGCGCCCGTCCGGGCCCTGTCGCCTTATGTCCTTCCCCCGCCTGCCGCGCGGACTACACCACCCATGACCCCTCGCGCGGGGCGGCCAGCGGCGAGCCGCGGCGGCGGAGCGCGGGGCACGCCGGGAGCTGTAGTCCCCGCAGCGGCCGCCGCTGTAACGGTCCCGCTGGTGGTACTGCCCCCCCTACACCCCCCCCACCATTCCCGGCTGGCGGCTGCGGGAGCAGCGGGAAGAGGAGGAGGAGGAGGAGAGGCAGAGCGAGAGCCGCCGCACCGGCACAGGGGCCGCCGCCGCCCGAGCAGCCGCAGGTAAGGCGCGGGGAAGGGGAAAGGGGGCACAGCCGCGGGTGACAGCGGCGGGAGAGGGCTGGCGGAGCGGGGCGGAGGGGCAGCACCCCCAGCCCCGCGGCGGGGGCACCGGGGCTGCTGCTGCTGCGGCGTGCCCCCCGCGGGCTCTGTCCCCGCTGTGGCGGAGCCCGCAGGGTGTCCCCGTCCATCCCCGGGGCAGCCCGCTGTCCCCCCGAGCCGAGAGGGGCTGTGTCCCCTCCCCGGAGCGGGCTGGGATGCCCGAGCCCCCGGGCCCGCAGCCGGGCACGCTGAGGGGCCCGCGGCAACTCCGGGCCGGGCCCGTCCCGCAGCCCTGCGCCGGGCTCGGAGCGCCTCCGAACGGGGGTGAAAGCGGGCAAAAACGGGGTGAAACGGGGGTGAAATGGTTAAAGGCAGCGCGGAGCCGGGGGATGCCGGCGCGCAGCATCCACAGGAATGAAAGCGGGGACGGCCAGGTCGGGGAAGGCGAGGCGGTGCTGGGGATTTTCCTGCCTGGATAAAACGCCTGCTCCGGCCGGTTCTTTATAAAAACGTGGATTATCTCTCCCTCCCCCTTTTTATTTTCTATTTTAAATATTTTCCCCTCTTTTTAAAATGTCTCTTTAATGCGGTGTTGTTGGCATTGTGGCGCTCCGGGCAGCGAAGTCCGTGGCTATATTGTGGGGGGAATAATGCCAAAAAGGAGCTCGGTTTCAGCCCTTTAGAGAAAGCAGGGCAGCCTGGAAGTGTGGAAATGAAATAAATATTCATTAGCAGAAGGAGGTTCTGCACCGGCTTGGGTTCTGGGGGCATTTTTTGCCCCCCGCTGCACATGGTGATGGGCTTTGGGGTTATGGTTTGTGTCTCCACGGGCTGGATTTTATTTATTTGGTGCTCATTATTGTCAAGTGCGGAAAAATGAGCAGGTTGAGGGGATTTTTTTCCCCCTCTCCTGGACAAAGACATGTTGTGCTTAAGCAGAAAGAAACCCCAGAAAGATTCTATTTCTGTTTTAATCAGAATATGATTTAAGATGCAGTGGTGTGTTTATTTTTGCTGTTAAATAGTGATGGAGGAAGTCAGAGCCTTTTTTTTTTTGTGTCTGTGTGTGTGTGTGGTTTTTTTTAAGGAATGTGAATGATGGAAACATCTTTAGGGAAACATTTTGCTGGACTTGATTGCATCAACTGCATTATTTCATAAAATGTGAGCTGTGAAGTGGATGTTGATTAGAACTCAAATTGAGGAGCGATGTTGAGCAATGTAAAGAAAAAGGAAATTAGTATGAAGAGGCCAAATGCTTCTTTTCTTTTTTTTTTTTTCCCCAGTTCTTTCTGATTCTGAATTTTAACTGCTTCATGGATTCTGAATTTTAACTGTTCATGAGTCTATTTCAAAAGAAAACAAACCCAAACAACACCTACGATCTGTGTGTTTATTCCTGTTATGTATACATAGTCATGAAAAGGACTGATATTAACCAGCATTGTGTATTTTGCATTACATTGGTGTTCAATCTGATTAACTTGTGCTCTGTAAGTTGCAAATGCCAACTGAGCCTGTTATGCATCCCAACTTTTTATTTACCAAAGCAAATGTTGGCGGTTTCCGGGAGGAATTTTTCTCTCCCAAATCCCGTGCTGTATTTTAGGGAAGGTGGGATGAGTGTTGCAGATGTTATTGTCCAGATCTGGGGGGTTTGGGCTGTGTTCTTCAGCCGATTAAAATTCCTGGCTGCCAGCAAAGCCACACTTTTTTTGGGGGGGGCAGGTAGATATATATCCTCAGGAACAAAGGGGCTGGAAGCAAAATGCGTTTGGAGTTTGTTCAGAAAAACTGAACGAGAAAACGGAGCGAGAAACCCGAATTGCGGCGCGATTTACGCGGAATAACCGGGATGCAGTAATTTAGGGAGAACTTTCTGCCCTCGGTGGACACTCAGACTCCTGCACTGCAGCAGGTGAACAGCCCGGGGGGTTTGGAGTCTGTTGGATGAAGGGGATTGTCCTGGTGCAGGGATTCCCAGGGATGGCGGGGCAGGGAGGTGCTGCCAGCCTTTCTGGGGAAGGCCTCCAGTGCCTGCCCTGGGGGATAATTACGGTGCTAATTGAAGCGGGGCTGGTTGGGGTTGTGCTGTGGGATCCAGGGCACTGCCTTGCCCTGGGAGCTCCTCCAGGGCTCTGCCTGGCAGGGAGGCGGGATGCTGCCCGCTGGGATGGCACCTGCTGGCAGAGCTGTGGCCAGAATTCCCCCTGGCACTGCAGCCCTTGCTGCTCAGCTCCCGGCAGCAGCTCTGAGCGCATTCCCAGGCGCTCCCAGGGGCTGTCAGGAGGGAAGCCCAGCTCTGCCCTCTCCCTGCCTGAGCTCCATTTGTCTCCCAGCCCTGCCTTGGGGCTGATGGGATCTGCAGAGGCCCCCGGTTTCCCTTTCCGCAGCACAAGTGCTCCGTGTACTTTCTGTTTCCTCTGCAATTCCCAAAGTCTCTCCGTGTGCCGGGCCATTCCTCTCCCTGTGCCCTGATCTTCCTCACCAGCTGGGCTCAGCTTTGCTGCTTAAAACCCCTCATTTCTCATGTTCATTCCGTAGGAATATCCCATCCGGAATGACCGACTAGGAAACAGCTCCTGGCGTGCTCTGTAGTATTTTCTTTTTGCTGCTTCCAAATTCCAGTCCCTTGGTCCCTCTGGATGCTGCTGGATTCTCGTGCCGTGCATCCCTTCAGTGAACAGATGAAGATTTCTGTTTCAGTGACAAATAAAATCCACTGGTCTGCTTTTTTACCTGTTGATGGTCTTTTAAGTCTCTGAATTAATAAATACTGATTCTTAATCTATGTCTATTTAAAAGTGGGAGTAAATTTTTAGGAATTATTTCCATGTGACTCAAATAGCAGTTGGACAGACACAGTTCTCCAGAGCTGTTTGTGTCACCTTCTTGTTCCTTCCACCCAGCTGAATCACTTTGTTCCTACTTTTGTGTCAAAAACACCGGTATCCCTAAATACCAGGGGAGGATGTCAGTGGCTGGGCTGTGTTTATTTATGCACATTCATGGAATCCCAGGAGGATTTGGGTTGGGAGGGATCTTAAATCCCATCCAGTGCCACCTCTGCCATGGCAGGGACACCTTCCTCTATCCCCTATCTGCTCCCAGCCCTGTCCAGCCTGGCCTGGGACACTGCCAGGATCCAGGGGCAGCCACAGCTTCTCTGGGCACCCTGTGCCAGGGCCTGCCCACCCTCCAAGGGGAACTTTTTCCCAGTAAAATTTGTGTAAACCTGATTTTTGGAGAAAGTCAGGATGTGATTGCACTTCCTACCTGCCCACCTGGGCAGAGAGAGAGTAAAATCAATGTAAAATCAATGTAAAATCAATGTAAAAACATGCCCACGGTCTGTATTTGATGCCATGCTCTGCTTTAACAGTGCTTTGTTGTGTGGATAATCTTGAGGTGGGGTTTTGTGTTTGTTTTTTAGCTTGAATGGGAAGCAACAGTTGGGAATTTCTAGGATTTTCTTTTGCTGAGGACAGGTGTGCCATGGGAATCCCAGACCTGTAATCAGGATCCCAGGCAGCAAAGATCCAGCTTTTAATGCATATCCAGCATCTGCAGATCTGAAATTTGTGGGAGCTCTTTATTTTTAAGAGCCACGTAGGGAAGGAGCTTCTGTTGGTGATGACGGAGCCTCGCAGATTTTTTAGAGTGTGAGTGGGACTTGGATAATTTTTCCAGAGCTCCTCTGGGTTTTGTTTACTATGGATGTGCAGAAAACCCTGAGCACTGCACAGGAATTTCAAGTGACTGTGCTTTCTGCGAGGAAAAAAATGTGGGCCTGCTGACGCTCCCCAGCAAACCATTTAGGAGATTATCATCACAGGATTTATAAATGCTGGAAAAAAACCCCAAAAAACAAACAACATTCTCGTCTTCTGGTTTGTATTTCCCTGTCCCCCCTTCCTCTCCTTGGCTGAAAGGGTCACGTGGAAAACTGGAGAGTGGAAAAATGAGAAGTCAGAGCAGAAAACTGGGGTTTGTCGTGGCCCTGGTAACTTTCCCCACAGGAAGGCTAAAGCTGAAGTGTGTTTGTAGGCTGCTGGGTTTTGCCTTCCTTGTCTCAGCAAGGGTTAGAGATTTGGGAGGATTATTGGAGACAAGCTTAGAGTATTTTATGAGAGGAAAAGTACTAAACTGGCAAAAAAAAAAAAAAAAAAAAAAAAGAATAGATGCCATCATGCCTGCTAGGCATGTCTAATTCTTTGATAAAATGGATAAAGATTTGCAGACTGCAGCAAAAGTTAAAATAGACCATAACATCTCAGGGTCCGCAGGGTTTTTCCTTCTAATTTGCTGTAGAGCTTAATAAAAAAGATTTGCCTCTTTTATGGCATCAATCTCTTTATCTGCCACAAATTAAAGCCCAGTGCTTGAGCTTCTGCTTTCTCTGCTGTTGGATAGCAGCTCCCTAAATTTGATAACGAGTGGGTTTTACCATTCTGAGTTTGCAAAATACATCCTGAGGACTGGTGAGAGCTTCTGAGCATGGTCTTCTTTTCCCCCATTTTCCATTCAGTTCTTCATACTTGGATTTATGGCCAACAATAACTTTTTGTGGTTATTTGAAACAAGGTCCTAAGAGTCCCCACAGCCCCAAGGGCTGCTGAGGGAGTCCCCATCCGGGGAGGGATTGAAAAGCCACGTGGATGTGGCACTTGGGGACATGGCTTGGTGGTGGCCTTGGCAGTGCTGGGGGCCCCACGATCCTTGAGGTCTTTTCCACTCTCATCAATGCCACGATTCTGCCCTCTCCTGCTGATTTGATGGACAGAATAAGATCATTGCAGTTCCTGATGACATTTTACCCAGGACAGTTGTCATGCCTGTATGGACAGACAGGTTCTAGAGGCTTTCCCCTGCTGGAAAGTATTTTGTGAGCATTTAAAATGCAATTACTTTGGAATAGGTCCCTGTGTAAACATTTGGTTCCGTAGTAGTTTATTCTACAAATCATTTTCTTCAGTTTTCTGTGTATGGTGTCACTTAATGAGACTTTTAATGGCTTTTACAAAATGATGGCTTTCCACATATTTTCCAGTTTGCTCTTGACTTGACTTGCATTCACAGCAGAAGTTTTCAAGCCTTAAAATGCAGTGCCATAAACTGGAGAGCTGGGTTCTTTTTCTCTACCATAGCATCCAAATCCCAGCTGTTGAGCTTTCCTGGATAGCTGAGTCTTTTAATATGGATTTGGGAGCTCAAGAAAGTATTTCTTCATATAAGAAATATTTAAAATTTGAGCCCTTGGAAAAGCAAACACGGCGGAGCAGCCCGGGAGCATCTTGCCCACGTGGTTTTGCTTTCCAGGGAAGCTGTGCTGCTGCTGGAGCAGGTGCCAGGGACAGGGTGGGTCCCTGGGGGATTCCAAGAAGGGTGGGACATCTCCAGCAGGCGTGGCAGAGCTGGGCATGGAGAGAAGGAAAAGGTTTTACAGTCTGGGTGGTAAAACATGGGCACAGCTGATTGCCCAGGGAGCTGGTGGCTGCTTGTCCCTCACCCTGTCCAAATGTCACTTCAGTTAATTTCTGACTATGACTTCCAAAAGCCAGTTATTATCTAAATGCAGATGTCCTTTGGTACCCAGTATTTTTCCCCTTTGGAGGGAACTCTTAATTCCACTACCAGGCGATCTGTGGATGTGGTCCAGTCAAACTCACAGCATTGCCTGGGAAGTGCAGGGCAGGTTCTGTTTGAGGGGCTCTGCCTTTCCCATCTCCTTCCCTGGATTCCAGTGTGCCGTGGGCCTCTGGAATGGTTCTGGGCTCTGGATGAAGCCCAGCAGAACCCCACAGCAGCTCACTGTGCTGGTGATTTTCCACGGGTGGCTGCTTTTAGTCATCTGTCCCCCGGCCAGCTCTGAGCCTGCTCAGCTGCTTTGTTGACACATCCTGTGGTAATTTTTTAACTGGGATGTCATCCTCAAAAGCTTGCCTGTTGCACTGCAGCTCTTACCTTTGTCACCACGGATCTCCTCAGCTTTGCTTGACAAGGCTTATTTTCCATAACACTGGCTTGGCTGTCATTAATTTCACTCCTGTTCTTTTTAAGTCCAGATCCAGCCTGATTCAGTTTTCCCTTATTTTGTCCAGAGCTTGTGTCTGGCAAACAGATTGGTGTTTACTTGAGTCATTTTGCCCTCTCCTGGTGTAGTTGTGTTGGAAATGTTTGTCTTCCGAATTTTCTCCTGTGTTCTGGAAAACATTGCAAATGAGCCCTTGTGGTCTCTGAAATACTGGAGGACTCGAGGGTTAAACATCCTGGGCTTCTGGGGCATCATTCCACACTGGAATGCCGAGCTGGTAGAGACCTTGGGCTACCTTCCAGTCCATTCACTCCTCGAGGCAAGCTAAAGTGTCCCTAGAGCATCCTTAAAGAATGTATTTCTAATTTTTCCTTAAAGTCTTCCAGTCTCGGAGGTGCCAGCCTGCTCAGGAAGCTGGCAGGGAACACTTAACCAATTTGGTTAAAAGCTTTTCCAGTATCTTAGATCTTTTAGGAAGCAATCCTTGGCTGGCAGGGTGGGCAGGCCCTGGCACAGGGTGCCCAGAGAAGCTGTGGCTGCCCCTGGATCCCTGGAATTTTTCCAGGCCAGGTTGGATGGGGCTTGGAGCAAGCTGGGATAGTGCAGGGTGTCCCTGCCATGGCAGGGATGGAATTGGATGATCTTTAAGGTCCCATCCAGACCAAGCCATGCTGGGATTCTGTGATCTCTGAGAAATGAAGGTGCTTTGCTTTGCTGTTCAGAATAACCCCTCCCCTTGTTTCTGCTGTCTCTGATGGGAGAATGCCACATCCTCCCCCAGTTTGTGTTCCTGGGCTGGCACGGTCCTTTCGTGTGTTCTTACGGATCATTTTGTATCCAAATCTCTTTATTATTCCCTCAGCTTTCCTCTGTACTCTGGTGTGTTTACTTCTCTCTCTGCTCAGACTTGGCACTGCGTGGCCTTGTCAGCATTGTATAAAACAAAATAATGCTGGTTTCCACATGGCACTCTTAAAACAATCTGAACTGCCTTTCTTTTTTTTTCTTTTTTTTTTTTTGGCCAATTCCATTGTATTGTTGACATTTTACTTGTGGTCCAGTATCCCCTCAGGGTTGTTTTCTCCTGTCCATCAGCCCAGCTGGGACTTCACCTGTACAATGCACCCTGCCCTTACATTTGTCTTTATTGAGTTTCACCAGGCTCCTCTGGTTTGACACAGTTTGGTCTTGACTCATCCCTGTGGTTTCATTTTGGCTGTGATTGCTTTTATGTAAATTGTTAAATAATCTTTCTGGTGTCCTCCCATTGATTGTGAGGGGACTTCAATCTCTGATTTGCCCCAGAAGCTTTTTCAGACTTCACTCTGGAGCTGTTTCCTTTCTGATCCCAAAAGCACTTTGAAACTCAGTGAGTGGATTATCTATATGCAAATTCCTTAATTTTTCCTCTGCTGCGTTGTACTTGTGGAAAATCAAGTGATGCCAATTTTCATTGCAGTTGGACTCAATGTTTTAAAGGTCTTTTCCAACCCAGATGATTCTGTGAGCCTGTGATTATGCTGATATTTTGTTAAGACGATAACTAAAAAGCACAAATGTCATACAGGTTAAAATCAATTATTGGAATCGAGACATTTTGCAATCTCGATTGAATTACTAAGTGAGATATATTTAAATGAGAGTCTGTTCTTTTTCTGCACTGTCAAGGCTTCCAGTCCAGTGATTTCTGCAGCTTTATTGCTTGTAACAAGGCCCAAATCAGTTACTTGGTGTTACAAATTGCCACCTATGATTTAGGGAAGCTAATCTCTTGTAATTACTTGCTGCATGAGAGTTTCTGTATCCCTCCTGTCCCCTCCCCAACCCCACATGGGTTGTTTTTTTTTCCCAGTATGGACTCCCCTGCCTGTCTTGGTGCTTCCCAGAGCCTCCTTCTGGCTTTTCCCATTAAAACACACCAAGTTTCTGTCCTAGAAATTCAGTTTTCCTGCAGTGTTGACAGTTGTCAGAGAGGTGAGCCTTCCCATCTTTTTTCTAGGAACACATTGCAGCCATCTCTTCCTTTCATATCTGAACACCACAGTACTAACAATTTTCAAGTCCAGTCACATGCACAATTTTTTCTTTCCTGCTGGCCAGGATTTCATTTGTTCCTGCTTGTTATCCAGACTCCCTACATCCATATATAGCAACAGAAAATTTTTTTTTTTTTTGGTGAACGCTCTTGTCTGACTTTGTGCCTCATTTCCCCTTCTAAGTGTCCTTCTCCTGTGTTCAGCTTGTGCCTTTCCTGGATGCATCAGCAGTTTCATCTGGGAAGGTGTCTTATTAGTTGGAAAGGTGCTGGCTCTGCACTTCGTGGTCTCCAGTATTGCTCCATCACTCAAATCCAAACATTCTCTCATCACTCGTGCAGCCTTGCTCAATTCCAGGATTTTTTGGGGGCTTTCCTTACATCTGGTACTGGATGAATCTTTTAGCTCAGGGACCCCCGTGCAAGGAGCCCGTGGATGCAGCGAGGAGCAAACAGCGTTGGCATTTGGAGGCACTGGCTTTGAGGAATTTGCAGCTTGCAGTTCCTGCCTCTCCCTGAGCTCCAGGCTCGGCAAAAGCCGCTGTCCTGCTTGGAGCAGATTCTGCTGCTTCGGGAGGCAGCTCCTACCAGCTCCTCTCTTGGCACCTCCAGCCAGTGGGAAGGAAAAGCCTGGCATGGCAGCGTGTGAAGATTGCCAAACCTTGACTTAGACTTTCCCCTGGAGCTCTTCTCCAGGATCCCTGAGATCTTTCCTCACCTGCTTGGCTCCAGCTGATGCAGTTCCTTCTTGTGGCCGAGTCATCAGCCAGTGTTGGTGCTTGTCTGTGGGAAGAGGAAATCAACCCATGGCAGCCAGCTCTTTCTTGGAGACCATCGTGCTGATCCACAAAGCATGTCTGCAGAGGCTGGGTTTGCTGAGCACAGGCTGGAGAAAGCAGCAGGAAAACATTTTTCTCCACAATCCAAGCTCGTTTCCACCTGCCAGCACTAAAAACACACGTGGAGTTTAGTGTGACTTTCACTGTGGGTGTTTCCCTGGATGTCCTCGACTTTCTCCTGCTTTCCTGATGTCTTCACTGACGTTCCTGGCACTTGACTTGAGTGTTCCATCCCATTCCCTGCACTTTGTGTGTTTTCCCCTTCTCCTGACACAAAGCCTGATGTTCCATGTTTGTGTTCAGCCCTTGGGAAGCTTTTTTCCCTCTGCTTGTGGCCAGTGTTGGGGGCTTTAACCAAATTCCACGTAACAGAATCATCTTGTCTTCAGTGGAGATTTTGTTTTGGGATGAATTTTCAGTCTCCTGCTGGACTTCTTAATTCAGGGGAGATCTCCCTGCCAGAAATCCCAAATCTCCAACTTTTTGGATTGTGGCTCATAATTTGCTGGGGATGAACAATGCTCTAGTGATCCAGTGGTGGAAGACTGACACCTGCTCCTTTCCATGCCCCAGATTTCCCTCCAGGTCCCAAACTGCATAAACAGTGCCTCAGTTTCCCATTTGGGATGGGGCAAAAAGGCTTGGCAATGTCTGTACTTGCAGAGACAGATAAATGAAACCTTGGAGGATGCTGCAGCCACAAATTCCCCCTTTTCTCTGCCACATGCAGGAATGGGAAGGTTGTGCTTGGGCTCCTTTTTTGTGCCCTTTATTTAAAGTCTTAGACAGGTTTCAGAGCCAATTGACCCCTGCCACATGGAAGTGTGTCTCGTGTGACATCAGGGCTGTGGGGACAGCTCTGGTGTCACCCTTGCTCAGGTTTGCAGCTCAGGCTGCTGCCTTTGATCTGTGCAAATCTTGATGTGGATCTTCTCTCCGTGTGAGACCTCTCTCCCCAGGACTGTGCTGGCAATCAGGATTAGCTGGGCTTTACTTCGTTGGCAATCTTGTTTTTAAATCTGAAAGGACCTCAGCAGAGTTTTCTCCTGGGGCAGGGAGGGAGTTGGTTCTGGAATATGTTTTTCTTGGTGTTATCAGGATTTTTTGGATATCAGGATAAGCCACGGGGCTTATGGATCATGGAGTTTTCTTCCTGCAGGAAGTTGTGCCTTCAGTTTGGGTTAGGTTTTACCTGACCTTTCTATGATTTTTTACCTTCTTATGATTTTTTTTTTCATATTTTTTTCATATTTCTTGCTTTCTGTGGGTGTTTATGTTTACCCAAATACAGTGGGAATAGCATTGGGTAAAACAATCTCTTGTTTTTTGGCTTTTGGTTTCCGCCTGCCCTCTGGAGATACCGGCAGGGTTCCAGGAGCATGGAACATGGAGGGAGGAGAAAACAGGGCAGTGTTTCTTTTCCTGCCTCAAGGTAGACACCAGGAGCTGTTGTACTTTTAGGGATATTGCCATTAAGTTAAGAGAGGGAAAAAAATCCCCAAATATTAAATTTACTTGAGATGTGTTCTCAAGAAGATGCTTCGCTGGATATCAGTGCTGTCTGCAAATCTTTTTATATTGAAATAATTTAATGGGAGTATCCATTTTAGAGTTACTGGGAGTATCCAGGGTCTATTCCTGGTGCAGAGAGCGGAAACCTGTTTTAATTGGAGCAGTTTTCTGGGAGTTGCGTTTCCTGCCAGAGCGGTAACAGTAGGAAGGATCAGCAGCATGAGAGGTTGTAAAACCCCTAGGCATTTCACATTCCTTTCAAGTAGCTGGATACAGTAAAAAAAACCCAAAAATTGGGCAATCAGAGACTCTGCACAGAGGATTCAGAGAGACTGTTTTAAACCTTCCCAAAAAGCACCTGAATCCATGGGGACACAGTTCCTGAGTTCCCTTCTGTGTTTGTTTTACTGAGTGGCTCATACTCTGAGAGCAGATAAAAATCCACTGCTGCCACAAATAGCACTCGAGATTTTGGTGCTGATTATAATTAACCCTGATGGTTTCTGCCTGATTTGATTCATTTTTGTGTTTGTAGGCAACACGCAGGAGTGCAGGAACAAACCCAATTAACACTGGGAAGTGAAGGCAGAGTGTTATCAGATAACCCAGGGAAGCTGGAGAGATGGAAGCCTTTAAAAATAGCTTTTTTTCAAGATAACTGTGTCACTCTAATTTCAGAAGAAAAATGTGTGTAGGTACATTATTTTTAAAGCCAGTTTTGTTTCCCAAAATGCCTTGAAAAATCGAGCAGATCCATTAAAATTGCTTTTCCTTCAGTGGTTCATCTTGGAGGGATTCTTCTACACAGGGATAATTTATTCCTGCTTGGCGCTGTGTCCGTGATGCACATTATTAGCAAACTCTCACAATTTTGCTCTCACATGCTAAAATAAAGTGGAAAATGAAAAGATTCTGTTTCATGTCCATCATCCCAGATTATCTGAGCTTTATTTCTGAATACAGAATGGGTGAGAAGCCATTATTAAAGACACCGCTGTGTTCTTATGTGGATTTTCACTTTGGGCTGTTTAGTTTCTCAAAACTTGTGTCTCTTTAAATCCACAGATCAGGAAAGTTGTGGAAATCCATTTTCCAAGGGCTACTGATTTAAATTGACCCACTCAGGACTCTGCCCTGTCTACAATAAACCTCAGCCAAACCCCAGTGAATAAAGGGGTGCTTAAAGACTTGAACTCAGTCCTGTTAGAGCAGATCTGCTTCCTCCTTACAGCCAAGTTAATTCCAACTTAATTTTAAGTTAATAATGCCTAAATGGGTTGCCAGTTTTTGTCATCGCAAGGAAATTAAATCGAGTTGACTGTGCTTAAATTGCTGTTTTCAATTAAGTAGCTCAAAGGAGAGCAGCAGCACTGAGAACTCACCCTGGTCCTGCTGAAGCCTCTGGGATGGATCCAGGGAAGCTCTTGTTTAAATTGTGACCTGGGAGGCATTTTATGATATTCTGATGGAGAAAATTGGCAGGATGGTAGCAAATAAATATATTATTCATAATAAAAATGGTTTATTGTGGTCAAGTGGATGAGTTTTAGAAGGGTTCCAATGGTCCAGCAGTGCATGCAACAGGATTTTGGGAGACTGGAGAGGAGAAGGCCCCAGGGAGATCTTGGAGCACCTTCCAGTGCCTAAAGGGGCTCTGAGAATGTTGTTTTGTGAGCAGTGGTGCTCAAAGGGATTACAGAGCAGGTGGGTGTAAACACCCAGTGACGCAGCAACAAAAAAGGCAATTTAATTTTTTTAAAAAATTTTTAGGTGTGTGAGCAAGAAAATATTTAGAAGAGAACAGATTTCATTTCTGTATTTGGTGCTTGTGACTTTCCTGAGTATGATTTCCATTTCAGCATCCTGAAATAGCTCCTGGATAAGTTGTAGGGGAACGGAAGAAACACAAAAATAGTCTGAGGACTAGAAAAAACACACACAGAGAAGCACAGAGCTAAGTCTGGTTGGCTTCTCAGAGGCAGAGTCTGACTGCAGGAGCATCCCAGAGAAAATTCCAGGCACTGAGTGCCCTCCATGCATCCAAGGAGGTTTTAAAGGGAGAACCTTGAAAGGTGAACTGCCTTTTGGGATGAATGGCCCAAGGAAAAGAGCACTTCCCATCTCTAAAATGGATCACTATTTGTGTGACCAATGCAGGGAATGTTTTTGTCAAGGATTAGGCTGGCTGTGGGTGACATTTAAATGATGAAAGTGTGAGCAGGATTTCCTTCCCAGGCAGAAAGGATTGCAGGAAGGCACCAGGCACCATTAACCCCGGGCCGTGGCACAGGGGCTGTGTGAGGGGGTGATGGAGTTTGCTCATTGAAGCAACAGTTTTTATTTCCTGGGCCAGCTTTCACATTAAAATCACCACCTTGTTCTAGTTAAACATTCTGTGGAGGATGGCACAGTGGGAAGGGTGGGTTTGGGATACAGCTCAAATTAACTGGAGCTGGAGACAAGCCCAAAAATGTTGTGGAGCACGTGGTGAATATGGGAATGCAATTGGATTGCTGGGACTGAAGGTTACAAAGATTTCTATTTATATGATAAATGTATTCCCTTATATAGAATCACAGAATTGTTGAGGTTGGGAAAGCCCTCCAAGACCATCAAATCCAACCATTCCTCAGCACTGCCAAGGCCACCACTGCCCCATGTCCCCAAGTGCCACATCCACACAGCTTTAGATCCCTCCAGGGATGGGGACTCGCTGCCCTGGGCAGCTGTGCCAGGGCTGGACAGCCCTTTCCAGGACAGAATATTCACAATATCCAATCAAACCTCCCCTGGCTGGGCTTGGGGCTGTTTCCTCTCATCCTGTCCCTGTTCCCTGGGAGCACTTTCCTGTCAGGGAGCTGTGCAGAGCCACAAGGTGCCCCCCAAGCCTCCTTTTCTCCCCAGCCCCAGGTAAAACGATGCAGCAAGACTGCTCTGAGCAGCAAGACAAAGCCTCTGCTGAAATGCTCTGGCTCCAGGTGATGTCTTGTGGTAGCTGGATGTCTCCAGGTGATGCCCTGTCCCCCGAGGGACAGCTGGGCACTGCTCATGGCATTTCCAGGAGAAGTGCCACGTGCACTGCTCTTTGTCTGCATCTCAGCTCGTCCCTGCCAGCTCTGCCTCACCATCAGAGCTCCTGGCCTGACTGATGTTTGGAGTGATCTAAGAATACCTCAGATGTATTGTCAGGGGGCTCAGTGCTAAATAAATTATAGGAAAGATGAGATCCTAGCAAGCGTTTGGATAACATAAGCAAGATTAATGGTTTGGAGCCTGTTTTCTGAACAGTGGGACGTGATTGATCAAAGAGAAAAAAATGTCTCTGTGGCTCCTTTGTACCAAAACTTTCAAGAGCTGAAAATGAGCAGCTGAAGTAAGAAATGCAGAGCTTAGGGAAGAACCTTGTGATGAAAAACTAGGGTGGGAGGTTATGAAAGTACAGGTTGACAGCTCTGTCCTCTTTATCAACCTTTCCCCACAGGGATCTGCTGTAGAAGATTTTGGACAGGCTGCTATAGCCTGGATAGGTACTTTGAAATTTTTTTCACAATATTTTTTTAAAATCAAAGACTTTCATTGTGCTGTGAATAAGATTTGAGTTTCTAGAAAGCTGGCTCCTTCTGCTATCCAGGGAGAAAAGAGCTGAGGAGGTGGAAGGCTGATCTCCCAGGGAAGGTGACTGTGCCTGAGGGTCTGGGGAGAAAAGCAAGGGCAGATTTTCACGTGCCTCACTCCCTGCAAATAATGTTCCTTGCAATTCCTGCTCCTGAACTCAGAATTTAGGACTTTGATTCCGTACTTGATTCTCACCAGAGGTAGAAAACTGTGGTTGGAATAATTCCAGCTGATTCAGAATGTCACTGAAACCAAGCAGTGGGGAGTGGGAGATGAAGGTCATCAAGGCTGCCCACACCAGCTCCAGTGGCCACATGATTTCCCAAACAGCTCTGCAAAATGGCCCTGTGTGTTTAAGGCATTGAAGGACACACGTCCACTTTACTTAGCTGAAGAAACTGGGGTACAAACCTGCTGTTCTTGATGGAAATGTTGTTTTTTGCAGTTAAATTCTGCCATTCCGTTCACTGAAGCGTGTAAGGATGAGGCTTAGGATGATGTTCTGCCTTTTCCCAGTATCTTTCTTTAAAAGATGTTGCCCTGACTAATCTAACAGTGGGGATGGGCTTTCATTTGGCTCAACCCAAATAGCAGAGCTGGTCTAAGAATAACCATGAATGTGCTCATTCAATATCAGTAGAGGAGATTGATTTTGTGAAAACACTGCAAGGAGAAAGGTGGTTTAAACCCATTTGTTCCATCCCCAGAATAACAATGTGTAAATTGTGATCGCTCCTGCACTCCAAGTGTCAGTTTTAATTTGAGTCTTGTGTAAACCACTTGGTTGTTGAATATTGCAAAGAAATTTAACCCCCTTGGAAGAAATCAGGAAGATTCCTGCTATTGAGGTAATTAGATACAAATTTGAGTAGGGATTTTTTTAATAAAGATTAAATGATCTGTTCAATTGTTTCAGGCCCTGCTTGAGTTACACACACCTGTGTCTAGCTTGTAGAGCATTTTCCTCATTAATTAAGAGCACTTTCCTTGTGTTATTACTTAATTGGGTATCACAGGGATCCTGATGAGACAATGAAATGGTCTTAATTGCAGCCAAACTAAATGCATGATGCTCCACATGCTGGAGTGTTCCACGACACGACCCCAGCTTGTCGTCGTGTGCTAATGGCCACGGTGCCTGCTCGGGGCAGAGGGAGCCCTGCTGGAATTAATTCAGCCACACAGCCAGGCTGGGCAGGGAATGGCTGGGAGCAGCCCTGGGGACAAGGATTTGGGCTGCTGAGGGGTGAAAAGCTGGGCATGGCCTGCCCGTGTGCACTGGCACCTGGAAACCTCCATGCCTGGGCTGAGGGGGATTCTGCCCCTGTGCCCAGGTGAGACCCCACCTGCAGAGCTGCTGGAGGGATCCAGAGGCTGCCATGGGGATGCTCCAGGGCTGGAGCCAGGCTGGGAGAGCTGGGGGTGCTCACTGGAGAGGAGAAGGCTCCAGGGAGAGCTCAGAGCCTGAAGGGGCTCCAGGAGAGCTGGAGAGGGACTGGGGACAGGGGATGGAGGGACAGGACACAGGGAATGGCTCCCACTGCCAGAGGGCAGGGATGGGTGGGAGATTGGAAGGAATTGTTCCCTGAGAGCGTGCTGAGGCCCTGGCACTGGTGCCCAGAGCAGCTGTGGCTGCCCCTGGATCCCTGGCAGTGCCCAAGGCCAGGCTGGATGGGCTTGGGACAACCTGAGCTGGTGGAACGTGTCCCTGCCCATGGCAGGGCTTGGAGCTGGGTGATCTTTGAGGTCCCTTCCCACCCAAGCCACTCTGGCATTCTATAAATGAAGCACTTTCCCATTGTCAATTTCCCCCACTTAGATTTAAGAAGTTTTCTGTGTTTTGACAACATTCAGTTTGGAACCACCTAAACACTCTTGGTTGTTTACATTTCTCAGGGTTGTATCCATTTCCCAGGGCTGTATCCCCTTTCCCAGGGCTGTATCCCCTTTCCCAGGGATCTATCCCATTTCCCAGGGATGTCTGTTTCCCTGCAGCTTCAAACTGATAATTACAAAGGTAAACGGCCGTGTTGAACTTTCAAAAATAATATGTAAGGCTTGTTTTCTCTGAGTGTACACGTGTGCTTCTGGACAGCCAGGGGCTTGTGTGGAAGCAATAAATTTATTCTTCTGGGATTAATCCCTACTCTGTTTCTTCAGCCTATTCCTTTTTTTATTATTATTTTTTAATTTTTTCTGTTGGGAGAGTGGAAGCGAGAGTGAAAGAAGGAAAAAGCTCTTGCCCATGTCATGTTTGTGTGTGCTCATCTTTCCCAAGCAGCAGGTAGATGTGTCAAAACCATGAATTATGAATGGAGCTGCTGGAATGCTGCAGATCCACAGTGGAATTGACCTGTTTTATTCATCCCTCAGCAGCACTCACTGTGGGACTGGGAAACCCCAAAACCTTCCCATTTTCTGTGCTCGGGAAGTTAGTCCTGGATTACACTGATTAAAACTTGGCAAGGAGAAGCTGGAGAGCTTTCACACCTTTCCAGTATGGGAAATTCTCTTGTTCAAGAGGATATTTCAGTCTGAAAAAACAGTTGTCAAAGTTATGTTTTTCTCTCTTGGAAATGAACGCTTTCGCAGCGTGCCAACGTTTTTTTTTTTTTAGGTTTAAGGGGGAGAGATGGCAAGAGATGCCTTGCCATCAAGGCCAGGGAAAGACAAAAGCAGGGACTGTGCATGGCACAGGAGCTGAGCTCTTCTGTGACTTGGAGCAAGAGCTCTGGTTTGTCCGGATTTTTGTTTTCCCCGTCCCTGGAAAGGAATCACTGATATTTCCCTTGCAAGGCCGTTTCCAGGCTTCTTGGATCAAAATTTGCAGGGATTGATTATATGGCACAGTAGCTCTGGGGTTTGGCATTGGTACCACTCAGAAGTAATGGTGAGAGCTGAAGAAAAAGCTGGTTTTTATCATGCTCTGAGCTCCTCGAGTGCCTTCCACAGTGCCACAAAGGTGGAGTGGCAATGAACCAACACCTTTTATCTCCTGGATTTTTGCATTTTGCATTTATGCCCGTTCCAACAGTCATCATGCAAGGAATTTGGTAGTGGGAGGGAGGATCTGAATGGATTCCATTTCCATTCTGTTTGTTGTTGTTACACCCAGTTTAATTTTTCCTGTTGTATTCCTGTGTTTAGCCACAGCCTGCGTGTGACTGCATTCCTGGTGGGGAAGGGTGGGAGAGCTGGATTTCACCATTTACCAACCTATTTAAGGTAGTTTTTGCCTTCCTTTTATTGCTTTTCTTAAACAATATTTTGGATTATTACTGTATTTTATGTGAGGAAGAACTGCAATAGGTATAATGTATTTTAAATACTCAATTTCTCTAAAAATTTCCTATTTTCTTGCCAAAGGGGATCCCGGAGCTTTGTCTGCCAGGAGAAGAAATGGTTATTTCATGTAACTACTTCTGGTTTTAAATCTACTTTTTAAATCTATTGCTGATTTAAATTGTATTTAAGTCAAGAATCCCAGCTTGCTGATTTAAAACATTTGATTATAAACTTGGGTTTTTTTTAAAAATTGTGCTTTAGTTCTCCTCAAAGAAATTTCTGCTCCCTGCTTGGTCAAATATCACTTGTACACTGCTGTCCTTTCATTAAAATTAGAACTCCTTTATTTTGGCCACTGCTTCTGTGCACACTTATTTAAGCAATGGCATCTAATTAGTAATTTGAGAGTCTTTGTTTAATTTTTTATTGTGCAGTGTATAGTGCAATACAACAGTGTAGGAAACAAAGAATGATACATTTCAGTAGTGATGTGTGCTAGGAACTAATGTCAAACTTCCCTTGGAAACTGGAATTCAGATTAATACAGAGTGGGGTGCACAAGTGTTTGTGCTCATAGAAGAACTTTCCACTTGATGAATTCCTGAGAAAAGCAACAGATTTCTCCCAGAGCAGGCTGGATGTCAGCAGCAGCACTGGTCTGACAGGTGTTCTCACAGAATCCAGAGTGGTTTGGGCTGGAAGGGACCTTAAAGCCCATCCAGTGCCACCCCTGCCATGGCAGGGACACCTTCCACTGTCCCAGGCTGCTCCAAGCTCCATCCAGCCTGGCCTTGGGCACTGCCAGGGATCCAGGTGCTTCTCTGGGCACCCTGTGCCAGCCCCTGCCCACCCACAGGAAACGATTCCTAATTCCTAATATCCCATCCATCCCTGCCCTGTGGCAGTGGGAGCCATTCCCTGGGTCCTGTCCCTCCATCCCTTGTTCCCAGTCCCTCTTTCAGACTTTCACAAAGAATAAGGTGTGAAACTGTCTCATCTTGTTTGGTGTGGAAGATAAACATCAAATCACTCCCATGAACCATGTTGCTTTTTCCCCCCCTTTTCTACCCAGATATTGAAGCGCTCTCTTGGTGCTTGGATTTTGTCACAACCGTTTTGCATCCCCAAATCCGTGTGTGCCCACCTGAAGGGGCTTTTCTCAGGCTGTGTGAGTGGAGCAGCACAGAGCAGGGCTGAGGTCAGGGGTACCAGGCCTTGTAAAACAATTTCAGCGTCTCTTTGTAGGGATCTGTTTGTCTTGTGATCCATCAAAACCCAGCTGGGGAATTTGTCCGGGCTGATGGCTCGTTTCCTCCTTGGAGAGACCTTCAAAGGCTGCCATACAAGTAGCTGGCATTCTTCTGCACAGACACATGGTTGTTCCAGGAGGTTCATTAATGCAACGCTGCCTTCAAGCTCTTTGGAAATTTAAGGGTCTCATTCTCTCGTTTACACCAGTGTGGAACCGGGTAGGAATTGTAATGACTCGAGCTTTTGTAGTTGTGTACAAAAAAGGGAGATTGAATTTGATGGGTTTGGTGGGAATTAAGATCAGAAAGGAATATTAGATCATCTATGCTAATCGTGAGTAAATTAGATGGTGCAAATTCTGAGCAGAAAATCAAATGCACGCTGTGATTCCTTACGGGATGAGCTCTGTCACAAGGAGCTGATGGGTGAGAAGAGGGTGTTAATTGCTGAGGCTGCTCTGAGGGGGCATAGCTGATGTTCACTTGGGCATAGTCCATGCTCCAGACTAAGAGGGAGTGGCATCCCTTCCTCCCTGGCTTAATCTGCTGCTTGGGGAGGATGCTGGGGGTGCCTGAGAAGAGGCTCCTGCAGAGCGCCCAGGCTCTGACTGACACCTTTGTAGCTGCTGTTTAGGGAGCTGCAGGCTGGGCTTAGATGGGCTCTGGTCTCCTCCTTGCCAGCTCAAAGAAGTCCAGCTCCCTCCCCTGGTTTTCCCAAGTCCCTTGCTCTGTGCAGTTTTGGGCATTAATGACTTCCCTTGACTGGCCAGCCAGAGCCCTCCCCTGCCCAAAGGGGCTCCAGGAGAGCTGGAGAAGGACTTGGGACAAGGGATGGAGGGACAGGACACAGAGAATGGCATCTCACTGCCAGAGGGCAGGGTTAGGTGGGATATTGGGAAGGAATTGTTCCCACAGAATGTGGTGAGGCCCTGGCACAGGGTGCCTGGAGCGGCTGTGGCTGCCCCTGGATCCCTGGCAGTGCCCAAGGCCAGGCTGGAGTTCTGACAGTCTTTAGGGTCCCTTCCACCCAAACCATCCTGTGATTCCTCTTGACATCAGCCTGTGCTGTCACTCAAGTAATCCATGGTGGTTTTGGACAAGACCAGCCCAAGTACCAGCCCTGTTTTCCTTGTTTCTGGCTGCCAGCTGGGTGTGGAGTCATTGATTGCTGTCCTTTGAGCACAGTGGTCCATATTGCTTTAAACCTATTGAGACACGTTTGTTTGGTTGTAATTATTGCCTTAATACATAACTGCAAGGTTTTGATAGACTTGTTCAGAGCCTCCAAAAAGGAAAGTGGTGTAAAATGGATTTATGTGTTTCAAGATCAGGAGGGACTGACATAATCCTCTGTTTGGATGAAAGATCCTCCTGAAGCTTGGGACTGAGCTTTTTATTTTTTTTTTGGTCTTTTAGAAACAAAAGTAAAGATACTGAGTCCAAGATTTTTTAAATCCTGATGGATCCTTCTGATGTGTGCTTGGAAAGCTCTTCTGTGTTGGCCTGGCCTTTTATCTGCTCAGTCCTCAGATGCTTCTATTTTATCTATTTCTGAACTTCCAGAGCTCCAGAAAGCTTTTTAGCCCAATTTAATATGGAATAAAGCAAAAAAAGCATGGTTTGATTCCAGACCAAGTCAGTCAGGCAACAGTTAGATAAGTATAATTAGACTTGTAATTGGAATGCGTTGTAGACAATTAGTTTTTGTAAATGTGTGTAATTTAATCCCAAGCAAAGGGTCAGGAGGACCTTGCTGTGAACGAGGTTAAGGAGTAACGTGTATAATTTCCAGGCCTTCTGATGCTCATGTCTGACACAGCTGGAGAGGAGCATGTCCATCTTTCCAATGGCAGCAAAAAATTCACCCTCCACAAGGTGAGTCAGGGCTTCTGTTCTGCCTTTGTCTCCCAGCATCCATTCCAAGAAAATCCATAGGGGATGCAATAGCAGCAGTGATTTATGGAATGCCCCACAAAAACCCAAAGTCTGTGAGGGAACAAGACCCACTCTGTGGGAGTCCATTCAGCTTTTGGGGGAGCTCCTGAGGAATGGGATCTGATCTCCTCCCAAAGCCTGGACTCTGCTCTCTGTGGGGCTGCAGGATCTCACCCGCGTGCTTACACGGCGGCACTCGGGATGTTTTTCTTCCTGCAGTCCTTTTGTCAGCAAAGGGGCAGCCCTTCAGCCTCCAAGGTCAGCCCAGGAAAAGGGCCTGCTTCCCAGACATGTGGTACTCATTTGCTTGGAATTTTTGACACCACTTATTACAATCCGGCGCAGCTGCAAGTTCCCAGGCTCTTGGTTTTGGGGTAGGATTGAATGGCAAGGGAGGAATGCCCCAACTTCTCCCTGGATCTTACAACACAGTGCATTCCCAGGATTTAACAGACCCTGCGTCATTATGGCTGGCCTTCATAGCTTTAGGAAAACAACCTCAGTGTGCTGGAGTCCCCGAGAAGGGGTTGGTGGTGCTGGTGACCAGCTGCCCCTGGGCTTTGCCAGAGTTCTCCGTGGTTTTTATGGCTCACGGGCTGCACCGAGTGTGACCCAGGTTCTGTTGGCACAGATGTTGGGGCTGGGGTGGGTTCCACAGCAAAGGGGACTCCCAGCTCAGTGTTAGCTACACCAAATTCAAAGCCTGGAAGAGCAGGTTCTGGTTTCTTGCCTTCTGCTGTAATAGCAGGAGCAGTGCAACCGTGTGATTAACGGCGAGAGTCCGAAAGTAGCAGGATAATAAATACTGGGAATTCAGAGGAAACCTCAGCTTCTGGCAATTACAGAGTTTGTGCAGCAGAGAGATGGAGCTTCTGACTCCAGTGTTATTTGTGACCTACTTGGAACTGAAATGTTGCAAGAGACTGTTTGTTTAATACTCAATTGCTATTTTTTTAAAGTTATACCGTATTCGGGTTAAATACAATCCTTTGAACATGGACTCACAGATAAACATTCTCCTCAGAAAATTCCACCAGTTCTTGTTGTCTTAATTTTTACTGCCAGCAAGTGTTCAATGTGTTCCTTCTTTTTCCATTGCAAAAACCCCCGCCCCGAACCTCCATAACCTTTCCTATCATGTATCCAATATTTTATAGAGCAATCACAAAGGGTAGTAAATTGAGTAAAACATACTATCCTTGGCAGGATTTCCCTCATGACTAAATCCAATATGAACAAAGAGGACAAGGGCAAATAACTTCACTTATTCAGGTCATTTTTCATAAGAATCATAAAAATTAGATAGAAAAGGCCCATTAGATTATCTCTCCTCTCTTCCATTTTGCCAGTTCTGGCTTGTTCTCTACAGTAACCTTGTGAAATTTTACTTGTCCAAATGGAAGAAAGATAATTTTTCCTGCTGGTTATTATTTTTTTTGAGTGGAAAAGGATGGATGGTTTTTCCATCTGGGCTAGAAGCACTTCTTGTGCTTCTACAAGGCTCATTTTTAATTTCCACAAGTGTCTCCTCTTCAGCAGTTTTATGTTCCTCTTTTTGGGCACCGTGATCTTATCGCGAGGCGTTTCCAAAGCTTGGGCCCAAGTTTTTAATTCCACCCCATTATTCCAGTTGTTCAAGTATTGGAATAACCCCGAGGCTATCTGTAACAATTTCACCCCATTGTGTTTCTGCCCTTCAAGAGCTCGCCAGGATTAATGTACCACCACCAACAGATTGTTCTTGCTGTATATTGGGAAATGTTTATAAATGCTCTTCAGATTAAAATAATTTAAAATCCTCTTAAAAAATTGTTTCCTTCCCCCCCAAGAGAACTGCCAAGGAAGTATATATAAGATGACTTAAACCATCCAAAACAAAAAAAATAAAGCCTTTTACAATGGTAAAGGACCATGAAGAGCTGGAGAGAAGCTGTCGGTGCAGCAGCTCTAGAGCTTATGTTTAACTCCACACATGTGGTTTAATTGCTGTGCTGAGCTTCTCACAGGCTGAAGAAAGCAGTGGAATGGTTTTGACATTTGTTGCTCTAGATTAAATATGTGTCAGTGTCCAAAAAATGCTGAAATGAATATGGGTTTGGAAGGAGTTAATGTTTAAGGAGTGTATGTGCTTATCTGCTGCTGAAAGGTCACTGAGTAAATTCTTCAATGATCCCAGTGTTGTGGGGGTGCTGCTGAAATGACAGCTCTTGCTCTGTTTCCAAAAAAACAAAAATCTGGGTTGGGACGCTGGAGCAAGCGGGGATGTGTCTCATGTTGCTGGGAAATAGGGAATTACTGAATCATGTCACAGAATCCCAGAATGGTTTGGTTTGAGAGGGACCTTAAAACCCATTCCATGGGCAGGGACACCTTCCACTCTCCCGGGTTCCTCCAGCCCTGTCCAGCCTGTCCTTGGACACTTCCAGGGATCCAGGGGCAGCCAGAACTGCTCTGGGGACCCTGTGCCATCCAGGACTTGGAGCTCCCCAGTGTCTGCTGGGTTCCTGAATTACTGCAGACTCCTGGGTGATGTTAGGGAAATCAGGCAAGTCTATAATTCATGAACTGGAGATATATTGAATGTGACAGGGAAAACAAAGAGAAATTAGGATCCACAGAATGAACATTTGTGACAGCAGCAGAGGATTCTTGGAAGCTGCTTGTGGATCTTAGGGGGACTGATGTGCTGCTATAATAAAGAGAAATAAACCTTTAATATATAATAAGGTCTCTTCTTTTGATACTTGGTTTTTGACGCATGTATCTGGTTATATTTCAGTCTAAAAAATAGGGTCTACTGGTCAGACAGATAAGAAAATAAGGTTTTATGTTTAACAACTTCCATAATTGCCCTTCTTCTGTCTCTATGGCCACATCTCATGTGTTGATGCCACCCCTGGGCATCCTGAGCCCTGTGTGGGAACACAGATCTGTGGAATGCTGTCCCTGTTCTCTGTGGCTCTTGTGCTGTGAAGTTTGCCTGCCTTTAAAAATGGAAGAGGGGACTACAGTCTGTGGTACCACACAGGGATTTTACTTAAAAACACTCCTGTTTTGGGAGAGTGGCTTCACAGTGAAATAAAACTGGCATCCTTTTGCTCTGTTCTCCATAAAATCCATGGATGGGAGGGTGGCCATGTACAGACTTGCTGTACATTAATTTTGTTTGTAAAAGCTCTGTAATTATACAGCTCTCCTGCCAGTTTGGCACAGGAAGACAAGGAAAATCCCAAGCGAAATGCTTTCCCCATGAAAAGTATTTCTGTAGGGTTTTTTCCTCCCTTAGCTTGAACATAATAACCTGATTGGCAAACCATTTAAAAAATGAATTGCAGGGCTTCCAGCGTGAAATGATTGGCTCCATAGGAGTTATGGCTTTTGCATACGTGGGGGAAAAATCCAACTGTGCTGCTGAGATCCTCTGGGATGTCCTCTTGGAGAGCCTGCCAGGCTGCAGTGACCTGGAATGCATCCAGCTGGTGCGTCACCTCTGCTACCAGCGCTGCATTTCTTCAGCTTTTAACTCAATTCCTGCTCTCCGTGGCAGCTGTTTAATTCTTCTGCCAGAGATAGCTTCAGGAGGGGAAAAAAAACCCAACTGCATATAGAGGAATTGTTTGGAATATTGGGTCTAAACATAGATGAGGGTGATGGCTGGTTCCATTTTTAGCTTCCTAAAGAAACGAGGCTTATCCAGCAGTGACATCTGCTCGTCAGCTGCTTACTCACAGGTTGTGGGTGCAGGGGTCAACTTCAGCCAAATTTTGATTAAAAAACAAGCTTTGCTCCAGGTTTTGGTGTTTGATGGATGGGGACATTTGACTTTGGAGCTCGGTGGTGATTTCTTTTCGACCACGTGGCTGCAGGGCAGGGGAGGGAGAGTGGGTCCTACAAAGCACAGGGGCAGGAGAGGAGGAGGAGTGCTGGTGTGTGAGCTCTGATACGAGAGCAGAGAACAAAAATCATGGCCAAGCCACGTTCCAGTAGCTCCCCGTCTCCAAGAGCAGCCTGCCCGGTGTCCCTAGGCAGGCTCCCACCAGGGGATGTCTTCTCCTGCTCCATTCCCACCTCTCCTTGTGCTGCCACGGCCATTTGTGGATCACTGAGGCTCAGGAGAGGCTTTTGGCCGTGTTGTTTGGAGCTGAGATGAGCTTAAGGCGGCTGTGAGAGCGAAGGCCAGCCTGTCTGAGGCGCCACAAAGCTGCTTTGCCTCAAGGAGCCCGGCTCCGGGCAGGATTATCGGGCTGCCTGGCAGCGTGCCATGCTTCCAAGTGGGCATGGAAGTGTCTCTGGGAGGAGGAGCAGCACCTCAGTGTGCCCCTCGGTGCCTGAGCAAAGGTTGGATGTTGTGATTTGTAGCTTGAGTCCTCAGGGTTTCTCTCCTGCTTTAGAATCCAGCAGGTTGGAAGGGGCCCTGAGGGATCGTCCACGCTCCTGGCTGACCAAATTCACATCATGTCCTTAAGGCATTCTCCTTAAGGGGGCTGCTGACAGGCTTGAGGCATTGGCCACCTCTGCAGGAAGCCAATTCCAGCATTTCACCACCCTCTTGGTAAAGAAACCCTTCCAAATGCCCGGCCTGTGATGCCAGCGGGACAGTCCTCCCGTGCCCGCCCTTGGTGCATCCCAGGCCGTGGTTTGCCCTCCCTGCTGGCTCCAGCCGACCAGCACCCCCAATTCCTGCCTGCAAGGCTCTCCAGCCGCTCCCCTCCAGGGGTTTGGGTGGATTTGTACAAAAATCTGCTGGATCATGGCTGGTGAAGGCCACATTCTGCTGGGCAGGCCTTGAGGCCCTGCATTCCCGGCGTGTCTTTGGGAATGGCACCAGCCTGGAGAGCAAAACGTGCAGCTTTTGGTTTGGAGAAGGCTTTGCCCTGTTTGGGATCTGGCAGAAATATTTTTAGGGTTTAGTGATGGGGAAATGCTGTGGCTGCAGAGCTCTTTAAGGCGCCCTCCCAGAGTCTGTGGGGAGCTCTGGGCCGAGGGAAGTAAACTGGTGACCTGGAAAAAGAAAATGAAGGAAACAACATTAGTCTGCTCGACAGGGAATGCCATCCTGGGATTTAGTTTGATTCCCATCAAAGTAGCAGCCTGAAAGACTTTATGCAGAGAAAATTTGTGTTTTGTAATTGGAGAGGAAAAAAAATACATACTTTTAAGACATATACATATGTAAAAAGTATAGAGCTTGGTTCCTGGCTGGTGGCTCTGGGAGTGCTTTGGAGAGGCTATTCTGCATGATATCCTTTATTTAGCAACTGTCATGCCCGTTTGTAGGATCTGTGGTGATAGAACCTGTCCTGGGAAACGTCTGAAATCCAGAATCATGAAATATTTAGTGGACCGTTCACTGCTAATGGGCTCCAGCCCTGCGCCAGCACCACAGGATCAGTAACAAAAGGCTCTGTGTACCAGTGCCAAGCTGCCTGAGACTGCTCTGAGTTTGTTCAAGTCTTATTTCAGGTTTTATCAAAAGCAAAATCTGAGTCCAGCAAGGCAGGGTTTGGTTGGTTGAAACCAGCAAAAGCTTGTTTTATTTTCCTTGCTCAGAGGAAACCTGGGATATGTCATGTGTGGCATACACAGAAGTGAGTTATTTTTTTTTTCGGCAGTAGATAAATTGATGTGAGAAAAAATACACAGTATTGATTTTCCTTTTCCTGTGGCTTTTGAGAGGTTGTTAATGCAGCAAGTACACAAGAGCACTCATATGTCTGTCTGCACAGTAATCGCTAATAAATTGACTTTCTTAAAAACAATTTTTAGTCTGTAGTTTCAGTGACTTGATTTGTGGAGTAGATGATATCTCCTGGCACATAATTACTCATTTTTGGGCCGTCTAAGAGGGGGGAGGATAAATTTTCCTGCATTATCTGTAGCACTGAACATCTCTCCTATTACTCACACAAGTTTTTTCTCTGTGTCTGCTTCCTTGCTAGCTGAGCAAAGATGTTTTTAAGGATCTGAGGCTTTTCTCAGTGTTAAAATTTACAGTACAGACACTTTCTAGAGCTAATTCTTATGCATTCTGATGCAGCAGTGGTCATGGTCGTGACAAGGACAATGATTTATACTCAGGGGACCAACAATTGGTTTCAGTGTCTCCAGAGTGACTGCAAAGAACTTGTTTTCCTTTGGGAAAAAGCCCCAAACCTGCAGTAGGACCCATGGTGATAATCACATTAACAGCCCAGTGAGAGCAATTTGGTGGCATGTGACAGAATGTGACGTGCCAGGCCTGTCAGTCTGCTGGTGGTGATGATCTGAGGATGCTGAGGAGGGCACTGGGCAGGAGCTGACCCATGGAGTGGGATGAGGTGTTGGTCCATGCCTGGGGAATTTTGGGTGTCCAGTGGAAGCACTTCTGGTCCTGATGCAGAGATGGGCACATGGTGATGCTTTGGAATCACTGGTGTTCATGGACACTTCTGTGATGCTCTTTGCTCTTGCTGTTCTGGGCTTGCAGTCAAAATCTAGTGGTCACTAATGTTTTAATCCGTTTATCCAGTGCAGGATTGCATTGTGTCCAGTTTCTCCTGGGTATGGTCTACACAGTCAGTGTTATCTGGGATTTGTTGTCCCAGAGGGTTGGTTCTAAAGCCTTGTAGGTTGCCATGGTGGCACGGGGACCACGTTGTCACTATTGTAAGGAGACAGACATTGATTATGTTGCTCTGGGGTGATTTATGCCCAATAACTCCTTGTCTTGGCAGTCATCTGGTGATCTCAGCTCTCATGACAGTGATCCTTCTTCAGTATCGCTCCTGATGGCATTTTCCTGATTATCCCCTTGGCCTTTGCTGTTGTTCTGATGTCCCACTTGTTTTTAGCCACTTTTCTGGTTTTTGGTCTCTCTTCCCATGGTGGTCCTGCCAAATCACAGGTCTCCACTCGGGAACCTTTCTGTGGAGGAACAGTGACTGCACTGTGAGACACAGAGTGAAATTCAGGACTTGTAATTCTTGCACATTCACAGCTCTGCTTTCCCCCCCACTTTTTGTCCTGTTTACAGTGCAAATGGTTTCTGCAGGAGGGCCGTGGACATCTGTGTGTTTGGCTGTTTACTGCAGAAAGCTTTTAGTGGGTCAAGGAAGCACGCAGAGGGGAGCTTCTGGAGTGGCCTGTGAAATGATTCTGCTTAGCTTTGTTTCAGCACTCCTTGCACAAACCTCTGCTCCCTCCCCTTGGGTCACAGCTTTCCAAGCTGTGCCAGCAAAAGCAGAGTCAGGCTCTGCTAAACTCAAATGAAGCACGGGGCACATTTAATTTGCATTTGTGCAGAGGTGCTTAATTACAAACACCTCTCCTCCTGCCACAGTAGTCCTGGTAGTTCCTTGATTGCTCCCAGTAGGGAGCTGAGCAGCTTTGAGGGTGGATCTTGTTCCCTTAGGTTTAGGAAGGTTTTCCACATCCCAAGGAGTGCTGTGCTGTGAGATGGATGAGTAAATGTCAGTGGTTTGATATTCCCAGAGGGCTGCTTATTACAGGATATAATCACGGAATCACAGAATATCCTGAGTTGGAAGGGACCCACAAGGATAATTTTTTCCAAATCCTGGCTGTGCTCAGGACAACCCCCAAGGATCCCACCATGAATCCCACCCCAAGGATGTGTGTAAACCCTCCCTGAGGGCTCACAGTGAGACCAACACTTCTAAACTCTCTCAAGGATATTGTAGATGGGGTAGCATGCACCATCTGTAAACCCATGGATGAATTGGAAGACAATGTGGTGGAACTGGAAAATGAACCCCAAACCTGAGCTATTGCCTGAGAAAACATGGGAATCCCCATTAGAAAGATTTAGATTAGAGGACACATCTGCCAGGAGTTTGGGTCTTGGAATTCCATCAGGGAAGTCCCACCTTAATTCCTTCTAGAGATTTAAAAACAAACAAACAAAAAACCCCACCAAAACCCATCCTAAACATACATTACATGTCTGTATTATTTATATGTCTATAAAATCCTCTTGCAGTGCATCCAAATCCTCTCTAGAGATGGTCCCAGGATTTACCAGGTACTACTCTGGACATGCAAGCCTTAGATCCAGCTTGGAAATTGTCAGGGAAGTATTTTCTACTGAAATACAAATATCCCCTTCTCACCCCCTCAAGAAACATTGAAGCCAGTTTGGAGGAGTGAAAGTGCAGTACAACATTTAGTTATAAACTGGAGATTTCCGAGCTCTGTTGACTTAGAGCATCTGTTAGTGAAACACGTCTGCTCTGCAGACAGTTTTTGTACTTGTGCTGTGCAAGCACATTTCAAACAAGCACAGCAAATGTGCTGCTGAGAACAATCCAGCGGTGCTGCTTGGGTCATTTAGATGACTTAATAGGTCTTTTCTTTTTCCTTGCTATCTGCATTAAATCAATGATTCATATAAATTATGCCAAAGGGAGTTAATTGTTATTGCATGGTATAAAAAGCTGCCAAACTAAGGGCAAAACTCTGATTGCAGTGCATGAAATAAAATGGAGCTGTGTTGTGATTGCTGAAAGCATAAAATGGCTGAACCTGTCACCCCTACCAGAACAGCCTGGACTGGAATTCCTGTGGAAAAACGGCAGTAAAGGAATTGTAAAAGCAAAGGTTTGGTGACTGTGGCATGTTTGGACGTTTGGGAACATTTGGATGTCTCCAGAACACACAACAAAGATTAAATGTGAATTAGCCAGCTGAAAGAACTGTTCTTCTCTGGTGCCTGGATCTGCAGAGGAATTTAGGAATTTGACTTTGTTGGGTCAGTGGGAGTTGAGCTCCTAAATATCTTTGTGAGATTGGACTGTGATCTGTATAATTTGGTTTATTTCTTATCTCTGCAAGAGGGGCACTGCTACCATTCTCTCTTTCTGTGTTGTTCCCCCAGCACATTTTCAGGGCTGTTTGAAGAGGAGTTGCTGCTTCTCGGGCTTTTCTAGCTTTTCAGGGTTGGACTTGATGATCTTGGCTGTCTTTTCCAGCCTGAAGGATTCCATGGTTCTCAGAGGGAGGGTACTGCAAGGGCACTTGAAGACAAGCTCAGATGCTACCCTTTGCTTTGGAATATTTCTCACTGTAGCCAGTGGAGAGGCAAAAAAGGATCTGTCATGTGTTACTTAATTTTGATGTGCATTCTGCACTAAATCTGACATGGCCCTTTCCTAGGGAAGCTGCATTTTACATGGAAGAAGCTAAAACAATGAGAAGTTCGTGGAATCATGGAATACCTTGGCTTGGAAGGGACCTTAAAGCCCATCCAATGCCACCCATTCCATGGGCAGGGACAGCTTGCAATGAGAAGTTCATGGAATCATGAAGGGACCTTAAAGCCCATCCAGTGCCACCCATTCCATGGCAGGGACAGCTTTCACTATCCCAGGTTGCTCCAAGCCCCCTCCAGCCTGGCCTTGGACCCTTCCAGGGATCCAGGGGCAGCCCCAGCTTCTCTGGGCACCTGTGCCAGGGCCTGCCCACCCTCACAAGGAGAAATTCTTTCCCAACATCCCACCCATCCCTGCCCTCTGTCAGTTTAAAGCCATTGTTGTATAATGTCAGAGTTGAAACACTGCCTGTTATATGAAGGAGAATGGAAAAATATACACTTTTAGGAATTGTTTGGAGCTAAGCATGGAGGTTTTTGTGCAAGGAAAAGTAGTTTTCAAACAGGAGTCAGCACTGGGAAATAAAATAGAGGAGCGTGTGGAATATGTAGGTCTGGGGTAGGAGGGAGGAAGACAACATCGGGGAGATGCTGGCACAGAAAAGTGTTTGGAATGAGAAGGTGGATTTGTTGGAGCTGGTGGGAAAGTTCAGGAGCACCACGACACACCAGAAACTTGGGAAATGGCAGTGATGGAAATGAGGAAATCCACACTCTGCAGTGACTGAATAATTAATAAGGGACCATTTCTGGCCTGCTCGGTGACCTGACCCGACTGCAGGAACTAAATGTGTGGGGTAAGGATTAATGTGCCTTAGGCAAGGTCCGTGCTGGGATTGGAACAGGAAATGATTAAAGTCCTTTGCAAAAGCTGGAGGAAAGCTCGTTATTTTGCTCTAATATTATCAGGAATTTTTATAATCCACGTGTAGTGTTCAGGGAGGTGAAGTAGTTGAGTGTGGGGGGGCTCCCCACTATGATCTCTTTAAAAACTGGGGAATATTACTCCAAATTTTAGTGAGTTTTCCACCAGCACTCTAATACCTGTCCCTGTGTGGCCTAGGGAATTAAGTGAACAAAAATTAAGTCTACAGTGACAGAAATTGCCAATGACTTCTAAAGGAAGGAGAGATTGGGACTGCTTCAAACAAGTGCTCTAATAAACCCCAGTGAAAGAAATGTTGACTTAACTCATTTTTAATTGCTTTTAAGCTCTTAAGTGAGTTTGTTATTGAAAGTAATTAAAGGCCTTGAAAGATTGTGGGGAACTTTGGGAACACCTCTATGGAAAGGCAGTTACTCACCTTAAAATAATTTTTACTGCTACCTAATCTGTCTGAATCGCTCAATTAATTACTTAATGAAGTGTGGTTCAGCACAGGGATGCTGCTCAGGTATGGCAGAACGTGTGTGCTTTGGGTACAGTGGAAGGCAAAACACCTGATAAACAGTCAATTGTTGCTTTGAGAAACTTTATGGATAAATAAAAAAAGACCAGTCAGTTTTGTGAAGACCTTTTTTGACGAGAGCTCCCTTTCCCAAGGCACACATAAGAACTGGAATGGGTGAATTTTCCAGAGCTGAAAGGTTTCCTTGCAGAATCACAGTTTAAACAATGTTTTCATCAGCGTGGCTCAGTCGGTTTTTCAGATGGAAATAACTCCAGCAGGAAGTGTCTCTGTCAATACAACAATCTCCAAATTGATTTTGTTGTCATGTTTCCATTGAGGACAGTGGACGAAAGATTTCAACGCTGCCTTGTGTGGCTGCAGTGGAAAAACATCCTGAAGGGATCAAGGGCTGCTCTTAACCTGGAATTCAGGTTGAGAGAGAGGACTCTGTCCCTGAGCCCAGGTGAGAGCCCAGCTGCAGAGCTGCCCCAGCCCTGGGGACACAGCAGCAGCACCTGGAGCTGCTGGAGAGAGCCCAGAGGAGGCCCCAGAGCTGCTCCAGGGCTGGGAAATCTGGGGGTGCTCACCTGGAGAGGAAAGGGCTCCAGAGAGCCCCTTTAGGTACTGGAAGGAGCTCTCAGTGCTTATTTTCTGTGCTCTGTTAGCAGTAGGATCTGTCTCCCCAAACTCTGCTACTCAGCCATGCCTTGAGCTGGATGATTCTGATATTCCAGTTATTCTGAGTTTGGAGATTGAAGGAAAGCCCTTCGCAAAAGATGGCCCTTGTAAATTGAAGTAGATTATTAAACCAGGCTAGAATTTACTGCCCTTTGCTTTTCTAAACACAGTGAAGTGAAAATCAAGAATGAGGGCATTTATCTGCAGTGTGTATTTTTCTGGATTACAGACTTTGGCAGATGTGGTGCAGGGCAATATTTCTTGGCAAACTGGCATGTTTGAAAGACTGGCCTTAGAGAAATGAATCTCTTTTAAATAGAGCTAAATATAAAGGCAAACCAGCTCTCACTCTGTTTAAGTCTCTCTTATCTGCTGGTAGGAGTTCAGATTAGAGTGTCTGACTTAAATATCTTGAATCCACACCCATCCTGCTGCTGCATCGACTCCCAGCTCAGCACCTGAAACCCAGGGCTTGACAGGAGCTGATACTTCAGTAGCAGTTGTCCTTTTCCTGCTCTTTGGCTCCAAAAGCAACCTCTCCAGTTTTCCAGAGGATTAGATTCCTTTTTTTTTTTTTTAATCAGTAACTGTGAGTAAGTAAAAATGCAGATGGGATTTGCTGCTTTCCCTAAGCTCGCTCTGCCCTTCTGGCCTTCTGCTGGCATCCTCCAACTGGGAAAGTTATTCTAAGGATACAGTGGAAGTGATGTCAAAGGGAGGTGTGGTCAGAGGTGACATTCAGAGTCCTGATGTGTGTCACTTGTCTTTCTTGGGAGCTGAGCCAACAGGATGGTCCTGGAGAAAGGACGATGCCCGACTTTGCCAGTTTAATGCTTTCCTCACTTTTCTTGCCTCTTGAGTTCTCACTTCGATCCTGCATGTAAAAAATGAAGGAGGATCCTGGGATATTTGATACTCTGGAGTTTCAAGAACCACCTAATTTGAGAAGCTCATTGCACACTTGGAGGTGTTGAGTCATCGTGTGTTGTTCCATGGAGTTTTCCTGGAGGGATATTTTCCCGTGGTGGGTGTGTGCAAGGTGCTGCTGAAGCACGTGGCCCTTTTCACCTTCTTCCTTAGAAACTCCTTCCCCTGCTGACTGGCCAAAGCCATTGCTGGTGATTCCCAATAATTCCAGTTCTTCCACCAGCTGAGTGCTGGAGATGGGTCTTTGACAGGGGGAAGCTCAGGAGCTGGAGGCTGCCCCGGGAGCCTTTCCCTCCTGAGGAATAGTGTTTGGGGAATCCAGGGGTGAATTCCTGCTGCTGCTGCCCGTCTTGCTCCATCCCAGTTCTGGCTGTGCCCTGCATTTCCTGACTCCAGGGTGAAGCTGTCCCTGGGAGCCTCCCTCCTCCTGTGCCTGTTCCCGGTGCTCTGCTGGTCCAGCTCTCCCAGGGCCAGCTGCTGAACCAGCTCAGGGAATAGCAAACCCAGGTTATTTTTAACCTGGATCCCTCCCCTCACCCAGCTCTGGGCCACTCCTGATGCCTCAAAGGCAGCTGCCAGTTTTTAAGGAGAGGAAAGACAGGAAGGTGCTTCCAGCCAGGAATGACCCTGTGGTTTCCTGCAATGTTCTCTGCCTTCCAAAATTATTTCTTTCCATGCCTTTATTTCCTGCTAGGTATTTGCACAGATGTTTTCACTTCCAGCTGCTCCAGGTGGATCTTTAGTTTTTTTGTTGGTTTTTTTTGGTTTTTTTAAATGTGCCCTGAACAGAATGGAATTCAGACCCATTCTGGATAATTTGTATATATTCATTAACATTTTGCCCTGTTCTTCCAGAATTTGGGTCCTAAGTGCATTAGGCTCCATGACAAATGTCTCTGGTATCCTCTCTCTGGTGTCTCCTTGCTCATAGCTCGACACTGCAGCCTTCACTATTGCTTTTAAATTCTGTTTCTTTAATTCCATTCCCTGTGTGAGTAAAGGTGTCTGAATTAACCTTCACAATGAACCTGCCAGGGCTTTTCCCAGTGTCCACATAGATTCTCATTAATCCCTCTTTTGTAATGCAGGAAAGGCTTGTGTTGGAGTGTTTTGCTTTGATTTTATTTTATTTTTTTTAATAGAGGAAAAGGCCGCACTGAGGCTGCTCTCACTGAAAAGTTTATTTTTATTTCTAAGACAACGGCTGCATGTAATTTTTAATGTTGCACTTTCTGGAGGTTGACTGCTGTCAGTAGTACAGTCAATATTTCCTTCAATTAAGAATAATCTTAGATAATGAAATTGTTTTCTTTTCATTACAAAGTAATTTGTGACTTAGAAACCCCAAGGTGCCTTATAATATATAACTTGCACAATGAAAATAATTATTCCAGAGTCAATTCTAGAAGAAGTTTGGGAAAATTGTTGAAAACAGGCAGTAAAGAACATTGACTTTTGGGGAACTTTTCCATTTCGTGGGGTTTAGTTACTCAGAGGGCTAAACCCAAAATGTTGTGGAATAGGATTTATCCCTGCAGAATGTCAGATATTTGCTGAATGTTTTTATCTTCATTTGATAAGCAGTTGTGGAGTGTATTTTTATACTATTTTATCAGAACTCTCTGCAATCTACCAAAGCAGGTGTTTTAATCACCACATCCTAATTAACTCAATCTATTTTATAATCTGTCTACCCAGCTCCTACCACTGGAGTCCATTTTGTGGAAAGAAGGAAAATAAGGGATTAAAAGAGAAATACAGAAGAATAATTGTAATAAGATCATCATTGAATTGTAGCTACTAACAGAAAAGAAAAAAAAACTAAATTTGGGGCATAGGAGGGAGGATAAAATTTAATATCTTGTTTTGCTGCTTGAAATAGCACATGGAGTTGATGAAGATTTTAGGGAACAAGTTTCCCTGCTTAGTAGCTGCAGTAATCTTAGGGAATACTGAGGGGTTTATTCTCTTTTATATCAAGAAGAAAATGGGAAGGGAAGGGAAGGGAAGGGAAGGGAAGGGAAGGGAAGGGAAGGGAAGGGAAGGGAAGGGAAGGGAAGGGAAGGGAAGGGAAGGGAAGGGAAGGGAAGGGAAGGGAAGGGAAGGGAAGGGAAGGGAAGGGAAGGGAAGGGAAGGGAAGGGAAGGGAAGGGAAGGGAAGGAGGAATTCTGGCCTGCAGGAAGCTGTTTTGGTGTCTTTGCTTAACCTGATAAGGATGGAGAGGGACTTTTTGTGGGAGCTTGTAGTGCCAGGACACAGGGAGGGGTGTCCCACTGCCAGAGGGCAGGGTTACATGGCATCTTGGGAAAGAATTCTTGGCTGTCAGAGTGTGAGGCCCTGGCACAGGTTGCCCCACGGGCAGGCAGGGCTGGTTTTTTCTGTGTTCTTGAAGTTTTCCCTGCCTAAATCCCAGATCACACTCTTGAACAAGGCTGTGCCAACAGGACTTCTCAGCGCTGTGCTATTTCCCTAGATTTTCCAAAGGCTTACCTTCCCACAAATTCATTTGGTTTTTCTCCCTCTTTAATGAATGTCTTTGCACTTCCACTCAAAGACACTGATTGGGACTGATTGTTTTTCTGCAAATCCATCCAAATTTGGTCAATCCTGCCTGTTCCCTGCCGGTTTTTGAGCAGTGGCAGGGATGTGTGCTGGCAGCTGGACAGCCTCCTTCTCTGCAGCTTTTCACAGCTTCTCTCTGCAGCAGCAGCAGCATCCACTCCCTCTGAACTGAATCATTTTGACTTCTGGTCAGGAAAAGACAGAAAAGGAGAAAAAAAAAAATCCCCAAAAAGGGTTAATCTGCTGAGTGGCAGCACAATGCAAGCAGGTATTGCTGCTGTTGCAGCTGAAGAAAGATGCAGCACCAAGGTTAATGAGAGGTGGGGACTGTTGTTCTCCCTCTCTGTAGCAGCCAGAGCTGAACAAAAGGGGAATGTTTGCAGAATCCCTCAACATTAAAGGTTGTGGCAGTGCTGTCCTCCTGCCAAATCCTGGAAACCCTCTGGATGTTCAGCACCATTGGACACTCACCTTTAGTGCTTGTCAGCAAGAGCTATGGACTTCCTTGGTTTATACAAACACGAGGATGTGAAGATATGCCAAGATGGGGACTTGGAGCAAACTGAGGTATCCGAGCAGCTCTGAAATGAAATAGCAATGCTAGAGGTGTGGGAATTGAGGTGTGAAAGCAGCAAATGAATGGTTGGTGATCCTGTGGTTGATGCTGAGCCTGGTGCAGCAGGCAAGGCTTGCTTTCCCGAAATCCAAGGGGGCAGGAAGATGTGAGGGAGGTGGTTTTCTCCCCCATTTGCTTGAACACTTATTTTCAGCTTCTTTCTTGCCACAAAAGGAGTAATTTGTTTAATTTTACAAAATGTTACTGAAGCTGTTGGAAGTGGAGCTGCAGCCCACGTCTTCTTAATAAATGAGTGTGTGTATTCCTGGAAGGAAGTTAAAATGGGGCTGTGTTATATTTGGTACCTCCTGAAGTACTGAGGCTACTCTGAGTACAGAATGTGCTCTGAGAAAGACTAATTTGCCACTGCAGAGCTTGATGGGATGAGATTTGTCAAGTCCTTGTCTCTGCTGAAATTCACTTATGCTTTCCTCTCTCTCCTGAAGATATTTTAGGGTTCTATCTCTGAATTGAAGGGCCATAAAAACAAGTCAAAAAGCCTGAAACCAGAATTAAATTCCCAGCAATGAATATGCTTCTTATAATGTAAAAATACTGAAGTCAAGCACCCTTGGAAGCAACAGGTGGAGATGTTCCTGACCTGTTTTCCTGAGTGTGCTCGTGCTCCTGCTAGCACCAGGGTTGGGATTGTTGGGACATTGGAGCTTCAGCAGGGTGGGTTTTGACTTCCCTCCAAGGATGCCATCTCTGATGGCAGGTGGTGGCTTCCTGCAGGAGGCAGGAAGAAGAAAGATTCAGTAAAAATGAAGATTTTTCTGTTTTCTGTTCATTTACAAGTTCATGCTGTTTCATTAGCTGGCTGGAAGGGTTTGGTGGTGTAATTCTACAGGGAAAGGTGGGATGTGCCAGCACTCCCTAAAAAACCTCAGTTGTTTCAGTGGATTCAATGTTTTCTGCCTCCTGCTTTCTCCCCCAGAGTGTTTTTTGAGTGAATGTAAACTAATACAGGATCAGTGGTTAGAAACCATGAAAAAATATTTAATGTAAACCTTTTGGTACTGGGTTGATTAAAATAAACAACTGTTCCAAGGAGCTGGTCCTGCTTTGGGAACAGTAGGGTTTCTGTTCCTCCCTATAATGCATAAAGCATGTGGAGTGCCTCGAGAGCTTTTTTTGGGTGCTGCACTTCATTTTGAGGGATTTCATTTTCAGTTCTCGGAGCTTTTGTGTCAGCTGGGAAGGGAGCATGTAGGAGTAACATGTAAAACTCAGGCTAAAACCTGTTTAGTCCCAAATCCTGACAAATAGCTGGTAAACAAGTATTTAAATGAAAGCTTGGACTTTGTTTTCTCTCTCTGGGAAGCTGGGAAGGCCTTGGTCTTATTGCCAGCTCGGGTATCCCTTCCCTCTCCTTGTATCCTGTGGCTCCTCCTTTTTTTGCCTGCATTTCTTACATGTCCCATTTCTCCTTCTGCTCCAGTGGAGGTGAAGACCACTCTGAGCTGGGAAGAGTGTTTTGTTTTGTTCCAGCAGGTTTTCCACAGAGCCTCACGGGTGTTTTTCTCTCTCTCTCTCTCTGTCCTTGCTGCTGCAGAGCTCTGGAATGCTGTGAAGACTCCCTGCCCAAGCACACTCCTCTCCGGATTATCTCCATCCCAAGGAAGCTCGTATCCAAGAGGTACCAATTCATCCTGTCTTTGTGCCCTTCAGTTTTAGCTGCTTCTCCCAAAACCCTTTCCCTGCTCCCTCCAGACAGGAAAGCCTTGGAGATTGCAGCTGTTGCTGTTTGATGCTCTCCTTTCACTTTGCTACAGAAGCACTTTACATTTTCAAATGAGAAGTGATTTCTGGGTCAAGAAATGCATAAGCTGCAGCTCCAGCAACACTCTGTGCCTGGTGTGTTTTATTGTGTTGATTTAGAAAGTTAATAAAGTTACAGCAGGTCTTCAGCAGCCTGAGTAAAACACACAGTACTTACGTGCTGCTCCTATAAAGAATCGTGGGAGGGGTTCTTGTTTTAGTGTTTATTAGTCTTAATATCTTCCTAGTAAATAATACATTTTGGTTCTATATTAAAAAGGAGACTTGTGTTCATTAGCTGGGTCAAAATCCCTGGGTTGGCACAGACACCATTCCTGATATAAACTTCTGTCATTTGCCTGGAGACAGGCAAATTGTTTTCTAATAGTTTCTATTTCTTGGGAGAAGAAAGCTGGAAACGATGTTTTCAAATAGAAACTTTGCAGTGTAATTTGATTGAAGCAGTTTCTATCTTGGCTCCTTATTTTGGTTTATAGAGCCCAGTGTGATGAGACCTGAGCAGGTCAAGCCTTTAGAGCATGTACATATATTTATATATATATATAAATATTTTTTTACTATATATATGTGTAAAACAATTTAATATGTTATAACAGTGGGAGAACATGATCTACAGGAGCTGTGAAAGAGGAACATATCCGCTCAGGAAATCCCTCTGGAAAGTATGCTGGGAAAATGTCCCTGTGTGCCTGCCCTTCAATTTTCCCTCAGGGATTCACACGTTCCTGTTGGGCAGAGAAGACACAGGGTGGCTGAAGTGTCTGTCTGACCCCATCCAGCTGTTCTTGTGCAGGAATATGGAAAATCCAGGCTTGACTCTATGATTTTTTTCCATTTTATGTGTTTTGCTGCTCACTTAATGATATGAACTTTAAATGTCAGCTGCTCTTGGGTCTGCTGCACTGCGTTGGGATCAAACCTTTGGGCACACTCTGACCCTTATCCTCACAATAATTTAGGACTCCAGCCCTGCTTTGGGAAAAGCTGCCCTAAATCAATGCCTCCTCTTTGGGTACAGACAAAATCTGGGTATTTCTTCCTCTCCCACCACCCCAGCTTAAGTGGGATGGGACAGAAAATGCCAAGGATTTCAGAAAAGCTTTTCCTAGTTTGAGGCAACAACAGCGATCCCCCGTCCATCTTCTGCTTCCCCTTTTTCCCCTCTTCATGCTAGAAAAAAGGATAAATGAAAAAAAAAAATAGGGACTTTGAAGCTGCTCCCATCTTTTTTTTGTGTATGGTTTCCCTGGTTTGGGCAGCTTTTTTGGGATCTGAGAAGCAAAAATCCAGAGCTGTTTCAAGTGGGAATATGTGGAGTGTTGGCTTTGCATAAGAAAGCTCCTGCTCCAAGGGCTCCTGGTCCAATCCAGCTCCAGATTAAGGAATGTGAAGCTCAAGAGTGGAATTGATGGAGCCTGTGGAGACTTGGCTGACCAAGCAGATCGAGTTGCTCTCCAGACTGTGATAGCCCTGCTGGGGATCTCCAGCAAATATTTACTTTTGGGTGACTTTATCTTGAGTTGAACCCCTCCCTGTTAGACTCAGTGTCCATTCAGAAGTCAAAATGTGGAGGAAATTGAGTTAAACTTGAATGTGTGAGTGCTCCATGTCTTAGCATACTTAGGTTGTTTCCTGCTTGGGAAATACCCCACTCCCCCACATCCTAATTGAAATTCCAGCAATTAAATAGTTAAACACGGTGTGTGTGTAAAATCCATGTGTTTCTATAAATACCTCTCTTATCTCTGTAATGGTTTGGTTTGATGTAAATATTTTAAAATGTGCTTTTACATTAGGCTGGTTTTTATCCAGTGTGTGTGAGTGGAATTTGGAACCGGGCCTGGACTTTATACTTCTGCTCCTCAACGTTTCTGAACTCATGTGGAAAATTTCTGGACTTTAAATCTCCTGAGCATTTCTGCCAGTTTGGTGGGGTCTTCACTGGGCTGGGAATGCACTGAATCCAGAGCTGAAGTGGAGCATTTTGCCAGCAGCTCTTGGACACTTTGATGCTGTTGGGAACATCATTTAGTGAATTTTTTTAGCGCAGGAGCGAATCCTTTGTTCCCAGATCTGAAGTTTTCCTGCATTGCCAGCTCTGTTTTGGAGAACAAAATTCCTTTCAGAGAACATGTGATATGGAAAATGATTTCTGTAAAGCCAAGTTGTGTGCTGCATCCAGCTCTGGGGCCCCCAACATCAGCAGGACGTGGAGCTGCTGGAGAGAGCCCAGAGGAATCCATGGAGCTGCTCCAGGGCTGGAGCCAGGCTGGGAGAGCTGGGGGTGCTCACCTGGAGAGGAGAAGGCTCCAGGGAGAGCTCAGAGCCTGAAGGGGCTCCAGGAGAGCTGGAGAGGGACTGGGGACAAGGCCTGGAGGGACAGGACAGAGAGAATGGCTCCCACTACCAGAGGTCAGGGATGGATGGGAATATTAGGAAGAAACTGTGGCAAAAAATATTTTAAAGGGGGAATTTTTAGAAGAGTGGGTCTGACTCAGAAAAGTATTTGCAAGAGTGTTACCTAGGATGAAATGCTGGGTCATTAATCTTTCTCAATTCATCACCCTATACAAGGAGGAAGTTTCCCTATGTGATCTATTACAGCTTATTTAGGTACATCACAGAATCCCCAAATAGTTTGGGTTGGAAGGGACCTTAAAGCCCGTCCAGTGCCACCAGGACACCTTCCACTATCCCAGGTTGCTCTAACCTGGCCTGGAATGCTGCCAGGGATGGGGCAGGCACAGCTTAACGGGGCACCCTGTGCCAGGGCCTCCCCACCCTCACAAGAAGGATTTCTTCCCAAGACCCAGTCTAAGCCTGTCTGTCAGTTTGAGAGAAGGTTTCACTCTTCCTTGTGCTGTCACTCCAGGCTCTTGTAAAGAGTCTGTCTCCATCTTTCCTGTAGGTTCCCTTCAGGTCCTGGAGGGCCACAATTAGGTCACCCCAAAGCTTTTTTTTTCCAGACTGAACAATCCAACAATCCCAATTCTCCAAGCAGAGCTGCTCCATCCCTCTGATCACCTTGGTGCCTGGTCTGGATCTGCTCCAGCAGCTCAGCAGCAGCAGTGTGCTCTGTTCAAGGGCTCTGTGGCTGAGGTGAGCTTATGGGAAACATCCTCCCTGTGCCCCCCACCTTTCCACAGCGCCTTCCCGCAGAGTTCTCCACATTCCTGCCCTCACAAAAGCCGTGCTGGAAGCAGGGGCCTTTCTCTCAGATGTATAATTCAGCCCCTGTCCCCGGCGTGCCAGCCTTGTTTGTGTTGATGAATGAATGTTCCCTGTGTACAGCCTGCAGATTGCTCTGCTCCTGGACTGCAGTCCTGCTCAATGTACCTGGTTCTGATTAAGTGCATTTGAATTTGGGAGTGTGCTTAATGAGCTACACCTTTCACAGATTCTTTTGTTAATTCAGAAAAGCTGCCTGCTCTGATTTATGGCGCCAAAAGGGGTAAACTGCCATTAAAAGCATTAATTAGTCTTGGTTGACTGCACAAAGAATAGACTTGGTGTGAGCCAGTTTTTGATTTAGCCCTTTGATTTTTGCCTAAGCTTGTTAGAGGGTCTGTATCTCTGGCTGTCTCATGCTGAATTGTGTAATTGGAATTTTGTGTGAAATTCTTGGGCTGAAGGAGCAAGAGCCAATTATAATCAATAAAGTTGTAAGGCAATTGGGCAGAACTTTGCAGATAGTTTAAAACAGCAATGTTCCTTTTAAACATGTGGAAGTGATAACTTGGGATTGTCAGATTGTCAGGGATGATATCCTGAGGGTTTGCTGTCAGCCTTGGGCACTGTTGGTAAACCTCAGGAAGGAAAATATTCTCAGGAGCCTTGGATCTGCCCATTGTGCTGCATGTGAGTCCCAGAATCCCACAATGGCTGGGCTTGGAAGGGACTCAGAGGTCATCCAGTCCAACCTCCCTGCTCAAGCAGGATCCCCAAGAGCAGGTAACCCAGGATTGCGTCCACCATCCCTGGGATTGTGGGGTTTGACTATCCCCAGGGAAGGAGACTCCACACCCCTCTGGGCAGCCTGTTCCAGTGCATGGTCACCTCACAGGAAAGTTCTTCCTCTCCTTCAGGAGGAACTTCCTTCATTCCAGTTTCTTCCCATTGCCTCTCATCCTGTTGTACCACCCAGCAGAGCCAGGTGGTAGCACTGGTGGGTTTTTTTCTTTCCCTCTACATCTTTATCCATTTTCTACAGGCTAATTGGAAAAAAACCAAAAAGCCCTAAACGCTGGAACATTGTCTGAGTTGTATCCTTGGAAATCCTATATTATATTGATGAGTGTATTTCAGTGTCTGGTAGTTCCTGTACTTCTCAATTCTAGCCATCAATTCTCCACACAAAGGTTTCAAAATTAATTGAAATGCAAATCATAGCCTAAGCTTTCTTTCCAATAGACTTTCCATAATTATGCTTGACTGCAAAAAAACAATTCCATTGCTATAATTTTGGTAATTGCCTCTGGTCTGTTTGAGAATTAAGATTTCCCTCTGTCTATATAAAGTTTCCTTCTCTCTTAGATATTATCACATTAACTGCTCCATAAAAAGAAGGTTGGATTGGGCTTCCATCCCAGCTTGTCCTTAAGGAGCCGACAGTTGGATCCTCCAGCTCTGCCTTAATTTCCTGGCAGAACTGGAAGGTTCCTTCTCCCTTCCTTCTCCTTGCATGCCTGGTGGGATGATGGTGGTACCACAGAACTTTGGAGTATTGAACTGGAAATATCCTCTGGCTATCCAGGGAGATGGGAACTGCCTTCAAAATGCATTTTTAGCACAAATTGGTTCCTAACAGCAGCATAGATCTGAAATGACAAATATCTTTAGAGGCATGGAGGTATTTAGGAGCTGTATTCCCTTCCCTGAACACATCCAAGTCCTTGGGGCAGTGGGTTTCCAGCATCTGCCATGTTTGGCAGATGGATTTTTGGGTAAGAGTGAAAGCCTTTGAGCTTCTGTTTAGTTTTTTATTCTCAGCCAGCATATCCATGGAGAGAAGTCCATCATGTTGGAAGCACTGGAACAGCCAGGGAAGTGGGAGCTCCCCATCTCTTCACAGCCACAGCCTGGGCTTGGTTATTCCCAGCTCCCACAAATGTTCCCAGCTTTGTCTCTCCATTATTTGTTTTCCTTTCCCATTGAAGGAAGTGGTTCTTTCCAGTGTGAGAAGCATTAAATTGACTTAAATGCTTTGTTTGCCGAAGTAGCTCTTTGAAGTGGATCTTTCAAGTTTCTTATGTGATCTGGGGTTTGGTGAGACACATTTTAACCCAGCAATGTCATAGTGAGGAAGGAAGGGAGGCTGGAAGGAAGAGAAGGAACCTTCTAGTTCTGCCAGTTTTGATCCTAACTCACGCAGTTTTCCACATTCCCTTTTAACACTTGACTTGTGCTGGAGCATCCAGACATTGCAGGGTGATCCGTGGGATGAGCAGGATCTCACTGGTCAGCTTTTCCAAGCATGTCTCCAGCATTAAGTCTCAAACTGGAAAGTTAATCCCCTCGGGAGGCTTGACCTACTCTTCAAATTACTTTCTCCTGTTCTTTTGAGGCGTTGCATTTTATTCGGATGGTTTTTTCCTCCTCATCAAGGCATCTCGTTTAATTGCTGTGACTGCCAGGCAGAAACCTCACTCTCACTCTTACAGACCTCCTTTTCTTCAGCTCCTTCATAACAAAGTGGGTTTTGGAGCAGGGCCAGGCCTTCAGCCCAAAGTGTCTTCTGGTTTTGTATCAAACAAGGGACAGCACAGCCAGATTGCTTCCCTAATCCCTCTTCCCAAAGACAAAGGTGTCAGCACTGTCTAGACATTGGTGTTCCATGTGCTCATTCAAGGCTGAGGGCTCCCCCTCTCTCCTTTTCATCCCACTCAATTGTCCTCAAAGCCTCCTAATCTGCCGTTGCTCAGTGGGTGAAATCGCCCCATGCAATTTGGGATGGATGTGTCCAATCTGGGAGTAGGTGGTCTGTGCCCCTTTGGAGCTGAGTCAGTAAAACAGGGTGAGTGGTACAGACCAAGCATTTAAAATCCCTTTATTCCCCCATATTCATGCTGTATCCAGTCAGGAGATATTACTTTTATATTTGTATGATTATTGAATGCCTTTCTTTGGGTCCACATTTTGCAGCTTTTCCATGGGGGAGTGAGTACTTACAAGCTACAGATTTGGAGTAGGAAAAGTAACAATTCAGCTGCTTCCTGGTGCTTTGAAATTTTCGTTCTACTGATGGCAGGTTTTGTACAGACCAAGCATTTAAAATCCCTTTATTCCCCCATATTCATGCTGTATCCAGTCAGGAGATATTACACAGCAGCTGTTCTTAAACTTTTATATTTGTATGGTTATTGAATGCCTTTCTTTGGGTCCACATTTTGCAGCTTTTCCATGGGGGAGTGAGTACTTACAAGCTACAGATTTGGAGTAGGAAAAGTAACAATTCAGCTGCTTCCTGGTGCTTTGAAATTTTCGTTCTACTGATGGCAGGTTTTGACCTCTTCTTTCTTTGGAAGTGTTCCTGGAGTAGGAAAAGTAACAATTCAGCTGGTTTCCTGGTCCTTTGAAATTTTCCTTCTACTGATGGCAGGTTTTGACCTCTTCTTTCTTTGGAAGTGTTCTGCTGGGAAGTTTAGCTCATGGGAGATCATTAGGATCCTGTTTAGCCTTGGATGTGGTCTGGTGTGTAATGGAGAGGTTAGGTACAAAAAATTAGGAAAACTGAAGACAAACTAGCAGGGAAAATTCACAAATTCTTTCTGCCCAAAGTTCTTTCTCATTTTGGAATTCCTTACAACCCTTTTGGAGAAGAAATTTTCCCTGGGAGCAGGCCCTGACTCCCCCAGCTGCCCTCTCCTGTCAGGACACTGAGGCTGAAAATTCCTTGGCACTTCAGAGTGCTCCTTGTGCCTGTCTGTCAGTCTTTCTGCCTGCCACAGCTGGGAACAAGGAGAATCGTTGTGTTTTGTGTGTTCTATACAGCTGAGTGTGTCATTTCAAGTTAAAAATAAGACATCTTTAATGTCAAGATTGCAAAGTTCAAGAAGCAGAACGGGGCTGGAAGTCAGTAGCTGCACTTTTCAGTTTGTTCTATATTTATGTGAGGCCTTATCAGCAGGATTTCTGTCCAGGCTTCTCTCCCTAAAAAGTCATTCATCCATGAAAGGTGTCTTGGACTGAGGTCTATGGCAGCTGGGGGTAATTAATTACTTATAACTTGTGAGGCCACCTAAAAATGAAGTTCCTTGTTCCTTCTCTAGGCTCTTCTCTGAGTTCAGCCTGGTCTAATGGAAGGTGTCCCTGTTCATGGAAGGGGATGGGAATGAGATGGGCTTTAAGGCCACTTCCAGCTCAAACCACTGGGGGATTCTATGGAAACAAGCAGCACTCTACATTTGTGGAGCTGCTATTGCCTTGTCTTTGGGTGGCTTGGGTTTGAAAGGCGTTTCTTCAGCAAAAGTGCCTGGAAAAGAGCTGGTTATTCATCAGAATTATCAGTAAAGGGGTTTGCTGATTATTCATCAGAATTACCAGCAAGGGGGTTTGCTGTTGGTCCCAGGTACTGCTCAAGGATTATTTTGCCAGTTCATTAAGCTTGGATAGGGATTTACAAGCTGATAGCTTTGGTTCCCCGGTGGACTCCGGCTGGAGCCCCTAAATATTTTGCATTTAATGTTGAAATAAAGCGGGATTTCGGAATGAGAAGCCAATTCTCTTGTTATTTTAGAGAGGATTACAGGCAGAGAGTTTGCAGACTGGGGACAGTAACTGGGTGTATGGGAAGACCACAGCAGCTTATCCACTGTTAGTGCTCCCCTCCATTTCTCCTCCTGTTGGGTGGAACAGTGACCCTGGGATGTCACCAGCACACCCTCGGGCTGCCTTCCCCCAGCTGCCAGAGTGCAGGAATGGCAGATTCCCATCCCCACAGTGCTCGTGGCCTGCCAGAGCATCTCCCTGCAGTTCCGTTGGGAATCACTGCTTCATTTGTCACGTGCAGCTCCAGCCTGGCTGGAGAGCCTTCAGCGGAATTCACGGCGCTCTGCCAAGGCGCTGCGTTGTTGTCAGAGCCCCTGAGCTGATAGAACACATCCTGACTGCACAGTATTGCATCCCTGGCATTGCAGTCCTGCATGTGAGCTCATGAACCAGCCTAGGAATTTGTTGGGTTTAGCCCTGGGGATTACGGAGTGGGTGTGGGTGTTCTGAACTGTTGATCCATATATTTTACTGTTTGAAAAATTCATTTTCCTGAGGGTTATTTGGCACTGCAAGTGCATCAGCAGGATCTCTGTAATGCAATCAGAATATCTTCTACACAAGAGGAAACGTGTATTCTTTTTCCTCAAACAAAAAGACAACTTGCTTTACAAGGAAAAAAAATTTCTTTTGTGACCTTCATTGGGGAAAAAGAAAGCTTTTTGTTTTATGAAGGTTTTGTGTCTGCAGGATCCCAGCTGAATGCCATGTAGGAATTGAGTGGCGTGCTAGTGTTGATTTAAAAAGAAATCGGAATTCCTTGGACATGGGAGGTTATCAGCCAAACACTGCTTAGAGAAATTGTTGTAACGTGCTGCCTTCAGCACCTCACCGAGGCACAGGATGGGCAATAATGTGGGCAGTGTAAGATCATCACTTTTCTCCTGATCATTTAACTAAATCACCAGTTGATAGTAGGAGTATCTGTCGGTAAAATGAGAGGAGAAAATCATCCTTGCACTTACATTGTCCTTGTTCTCATCCCCCTGCTCCAGAGCTTGCTGCCAGCGCAGGGAGAGCATTGCAGGATTCCCTGTGGCTCTGCCTTGCCCTGTGTGTGTTTTTATAGAGTTCCTCCTCTTGTCTGCCCCTTTGATTCTGCTTTTTCCTCAGAAGGCCACACACACAGAGCTGAACCTTCAGTTCTTGTCACCATTGTCATCTTTTGTGCCATTTTCTTTATCCTTTCCCAGTCCCACCTGTGAAATAGGTGTGGTTTAAAACAAAAGAAAACCCAAATGCCAGGTTTATGATCCCGTTTTTGTGTTGCTCTGCCGTGGCTCACAAATGAGGGTTGGCCTCAGAACAGATACAAATGAGTTTTGCTGCCTCTTGAATGTTCTTGCAGGCTGATGGATTTAAAGCAGAGGGAATTAAAATGTAAAGTTGCATTGGGAAAGGGTGTCCCACATCTGCTGCAAGAAAAGGGCAGGAACTGATGCCCAGGAAGTTCCACCTGGACAGGAGGCAGAACTTCTGCCAGGGACACCTTCCACCATCCCAGGCTGCTTCAATCCCTGTCCAGCCTGGCCTTGGGCACTGCCAGGGATCCAGGGACAGCCACAGCTGCTCTGGGCACCCTGGGCCAGGGAACAATTCCTAATTCCCAATATCCCATCCATCCCTGCCCTCTGGCAGTGGGAGCCATTCCCTGTGTCCTGTCCCTCCATGCCTTGTCCCCTGTTCCTGTCCAGCTCTCCTGGAGCCCCTTCAGGCACTGGAATTTAACTCAGAAATGCTGTTAATTTTGAAAAAAAAAAAAAAAAAGCAGCATTTAATGAGTTTTTTACTCACTTGGCCATTTAGTTTCCATTGCATGGATACAAATATTGCAGCATTCAATCAAGCATTTCAGAAGCCCCATTATAAGTGATTTTTGGATAGCCAAAAATTGCCTCTAGGGGATCTTTCTAAAACATCAGCCACTGCAATAGGAGCAGGATTTATTCTTTTATTCAGCACGCACACGTTACCTTGCATCTCTCAGCAGATGATTTCACTCCCTGCACTTCTCTCAGGGCTCTCTGAATCTCCCAACTTAATTATGACTCTTATGAATAATTTAATCTCCACAAACATTGCTTTGTCTCTTCTGTCTCTGTCCCAGTTTCCACTGCTGGTCCCTGTAAAGGCTCTGGGAGCACCTTGCTGTCACCCTTTTGGAACTCTGAAAATCCCAAGTTTAATACAGGCTGTTTCCTATTGCTTAACTGCTCCCTAATCCATGACATTCCCTTTTCCCATTGTCCTATAACTTTAATTTTATAATAGTGTCTCGCTGGGGCTTTTGTAAGTAGCTTTTTGAGGTGGTTTATTCCCCAGTCCTGGACTCTTTAGCCACAATTGAAGGATTTGGGCTGAGTTATTTTGCTTCCCATGCTGTGTCTGTTTATCTGAGCGAGGGCACTGCAGCATTCCAGCCACTTTGCTTCATGGGAGAGGAGACATTGGCTAATTCCATGATAATCCTTAGGACACTTGTTAAGGATAAGGACAAGTCTTGTGCTGTTACATAGTGAACGATTTGAATGTGATAAAGGATTTGCAAACACGTCATGGACAGGGCATTCTGAGTTTCCCCTGACTTTTAAAGTAAACCATATTTGATTTTATTGACTTTAGCATATATTTGCTTTGTCTTCCCTTGTGGAGTTCTCTGGAAATTCCCAATCTTTCCATACTTGGAGTAAACATGGAGCAGATCTGTATGTGCTGTTTTTACTTTCTAGCTTGTTTAAGGTGTTCTGTAGTTTTGTTTAAGCTCTTCTTGGTTTGGATTTAGACTCATTTTCTTCCCATTATTTTGTTTTTCACTGAGCATCCTCCTCCCTGCTCTCCTGTTCCTTCCCCCATTTTTTGGAGGTTCTCTCACATTCCTCAAGCAGACCACAGGCAGTCTGTTGCCTTTAATTTCCCCACCTTTGGACTCTTCTTACATGAAATGATCCATATTTTAAATCCTCCTGTGAACAGATGCAAATTTCTATGTCACCCTACTCACTTTAGAGAACACTGGCTTTTTCCCTGTCCCAAATAAGGTTTTATTCTTGGCAGGGAAGAGCTGAAGTGCTGTTTGTTTGCAGAATTTCTGGATGACTGACGGCATGCTCAGCCCTCGGAGTCCTCACGGTAAACACAGCTCTTGCTATTGGAAAAACACATCAGAAATCCCAAAATAAAGCAGGGAATGTACAGTATTCCCAAGTTAGGAACACCACGTGGGGCTTTTGGTGGCAGTTTGTTTGATTCTGAGATGTAGAAGTGAGATATTTCAGATGTGTTTCAGAGAGAGCCAGAACATCTTTTTTTCCCTTTTCCTACTCATCCGGAAACACTTAGGAATGAGCAATTCCCCCCCTTTGTCTTGTTGATGGTTGTTTTCTCCTGGTATAAGGAAATACTTTCCACTTGTATTAGACCATTATCTCATAGGGATGTGGAGCAGATTTCCATTTGCTGTTCTTGGCTGGGAAGGACATCGTGAGAGAAATCTGCGGGAAGCTGGGCAAAAAACCTGAGAATATGAAGTGCCTTGAGCTGCTCGACTGTGTGTTCTGACTTAGCCTGAAAATTCCTCTTTTTTGGGGTGCCTGTGGTGGGAATAACTAGGGAAGGCACTGTGCCAGTGATGGGGGTGCTGCTGTACTGTTATTTTCATTTGGGGCTGGCAAAGCCTCTTGGTGCCGCTTGGTTGCTGAACCCCAGGATATTGGGGGTTTTGTAACTCTACCAGTGCTAAATCCCTCTCCCACAATAATTCCCAGCTCTTTCACCTGTGTTTTAGGAAGCCTTTGAAAAGGGAGTTGTCAGGTCATATTGTCTTTCTTTAATAACTAGAAATCCCCTGGAATTTCTTGGTAAATACCCTGTAGGATATGCCCCTGGTATAGGTACCCAGCCAACTCTGGCCTTGGAATAGCTCAAAAGCCATAAGTAAATATGTTCTTGGAATTGTATTTTAAAATTGGTTTTCCTCTTTAACTCGTTTTGAAGTTAAAACCTAATTATGAATATTAAATTCAGGTTAACTAATCCAATTTTCTTCCAGTTCTGCATTAAATGAGCTGCCAGAACTCACCTGCTGGTGACAGGTTGGGAAGGAACATTCTCTGAGGTGGCACCACTAAACTGCAGACTCTAGCCTAAAACTGTATTTTAAGCATTAATTTGCATAGAATGGAGGTCCTGTCTTTCAGGAAAAAGAAATTAATTACCTCTCCCCCAGCTGGCCCTATCTATGATGAGGCTGCAGTGGAAAAGCAGGATTCATGCTTTGGAAAAAGGGTGTTTGCCAGATTCTCATCTGAGTTGTAAAGAGCAGCTCTGGCTTTGAAATGAGCCGTGAGTTCACGGTGCCCTTCCATGGATGAGTGAATGAAGGATGGATTTGGGCAGTGCTGTCTGTTTGTCTGGCCCTTTGTGTGACGTGGGCAAGTGCTGGACATAAAACCCAGCGGAAAATTCCCCCATGTGTTTTGTGTTGCTGGAAGTTCAGGTTGTGCCGGCTGATTCAGGAGGGGACATTGGAACACACGCTGGCAGCAATTAAAAGGGACAGTGTTTGCTGGTCATCCCAGCTGCTCTCATCCCAGGAAACATCAGCTGTTGACGCTGCTCAAACCACTGGAGCACTTCTGGAATAGGGGAGCTCTCACAGCTGTCCCAAACTGGCATCTCAGTGAAGCAAAAGAAACTTTACCCTGACCAAGGTGCCTTGGATGAAGAAATCTGAGGGGCCAGGCAGAGTGAATTCCAACAAAACCATGACAGCCACGAGCCCCTTCTCAAATTGTAGCTGATTTCTGGGCCAGGGAACTCCTAAGTGGTGCATTTGGCTGATTGAGTGTGTTTTGGTCTTGTTTTGCTGCTCTGAACCAAGATCACCATGAAGAGAATGAGAATTAATTGTAGCACCATTGCATTAATTGTACACTGGAGTTCCTGCCCTCAGAGTTGCTAAAAATTTGTCTGGATTAGCTCAGGAGCAGTGCAACAGTCCAGTAGCATCCCTGTGGTCCCAAAGGCCCAGATGTGGAAAAACTTTGGGATTTTAAATAAAAAATAAAAAGGAAGTATACACACACAGCATATACTTTACCCAATGTGCATATTTTCTGCAATCATTAAATACCTTGAAAAGATCCCTTCCAGCCCAAATCTGTGGATGATTCTGTGATCCTGATGGTGAGGAATGGTCAACTCTGCTGTAAATTACAAACTCTGATAGAAGCTGAATTGGTGCAATCTGATTGACCATCTTAGACTCTGCTGCCTGAAAAATTTCATCCCTTTATTCCAAGGCTCCTGAAAGCAGTTACTCTGGAGCCATTTAGTTGTGACACGACCTGGCTTGTCTCAAAATGACACTTTGCAAGAAGTTAATAGAGCCATCTGTTTTCCCATACTCTAATTGCTCATTGAGCCCAAACAGCTCCGTGAATCCAAGGAAATCAGGGAGTGAGAGGGGCCAAGTGTTGAGGGGCTGCTCTGAGGCTCTCAGTGTGGATTGAGGCTCCAGGGCTCAATATCCCATCCATCCCTGCCCTCTGGCAGTGGGAGCCATTCCCTGTGTCCTGTCCCTCCATGCCCTGTCCCCAGTCCCTCTCCAGCTCTCCTGGAGCCCCTTCAGGCCCTGCAGGGGCTCTGAGCTCTCCCTGGAGCCTTCTCCTCTCCACTGAGCATCCCCAGCTCTCCCAGCCTGGCTCCAGCCTTCAGAGGATCTCTGGAGCCTCTTCCTATCATTTAGGAATAGCCAAATTTCTTTATTTTTTAAGGCAGATCTCTGTAGTTTCCTTTGAGTTTTGCTTTAGATTTATGGATATTTTTAATGTGGTTCCAATGCTGTGGACAAGAACTTTTGACCTGCTAATCTTGTGAATTTGCAGTGATTATTGACAGAGGTGAGAAAAGGAAAGTAAATCCCACTTATCCTAATAAAAGAGTGGATTCTGACCAGATACTGGGAATGAAATCTTTCCTGTGAGGGTGGGCAGGCCCTGGCACAGGTGCCCAGAGAAGCTGTGGCTGCCCTGGATCCCTGGAAGTGTCCAAGGCCAGGTTGGACTGGGATTGGAGCAACCCTGGGCTAGTGGAAGATGTCCCTAGCCAGGGGGTGGCACTGGATGAGCTCTGAGGCCCTCCCAACCCAAATTCTGGGATTCTGTATCTTTCCTTGTCCTCTTGCTGTGTCCAAACCTGGCAATGTGTCCGTAGCATCTTTGGGTGAAATGCCTGCTCTTGGCATGGTGCTGCTGATCCAGCCAGCCAAAAGTTGTGGAAGACTGGAGCTGGAAAAATGATCCCGTGTTCTGCAAGTTCAGGGATTCCTAATGATTCATCTGCAGGCTGTTGGCAGCTGAGGGAGCAGAGCAAGACCCAGCAGTTGCTGATGGTGAGAGCAGGGGAGCTGCCAAGGCACAGGCAGTGGCATTCCCTGGATTCCCTGGCTGGAAGGCTTTCCTCAGCCTCCCTGCTGAAGAGAGAATATGTTTTGAGATGCTTGAAGGGCCTGTTCAGTGCAACTCTCCTGACTTCTTCTCAACCAGACCTGGGACTTGATGTATAATGTCACCCTCAGGTCTGTAGCTTCCAGTTAAACCAGTGCTTGCGCTTCACAGAGATCCACAGTCCTAATTTATTGCACAGGTTTTCCCCAGTAAAGGAGTCATGGAATAGTTTAGAAATCTGGACAAGTTTAATTCTGTGGAGCAGTTTCAATTAACCTGAAACCTCTGTCAGTTGATGTCTTTGGGTTGATTGGTGATAGTTCTGTGAGGAGACACACAGACCCATATGAAGTCTCCAATTTATATCAGGAATACGTAGGATATGTGGGATGTGGACCAGCAGATCACCTCATTAACCCAGCCACCCCAAAATCCTGGCCAGGGGGGAGCCAAACCCACCGCAGCTGCAGCCCAGCTTCAGCCCTCCCCTGGGACATGGGGTGTGGGCACAGACATGGGGGTACACCACAGCAGAGCAGGGGAGGATGTGTGATTGCTCCAGGGCTGAGAAAGAGGTGATGTGCAGCTGTAATTAACAGCCACTTAATTGAGTGGTTTGCCCAGGCCGTGTAGGATACAACGCAGGATGTGTGAACACCCAGCCAAGGGTGTTTGAGCTTTGCAGGAAATGATCCCAGGTCGTGGGCAGAAGCTGCTGGAGCAGCTGTGAGCCCCTTTTTTTTTTGGGAATGTTGAGAGTTCCCAAACCTTTCCAGGGCTGCAAATACTCACTGTTCTCATCACCCCTGGGAAAGTAAACCCCGGAGTTCCTGCTGCTCATCTGAAGCCCTGCTTTGTTTTTTGAGCAAACACTGCACAGCCTTTAAAAGCCCAACAGAACAGGATGCTTTTTCTTTGCTGGTGAAAGCAAGTGTTAAGGACTGGATTACAAGATGGGAAATGGAGCTGTATTTTTATGGGGCTCTTTTGTAATTGCAGGATTATGTCTAACAAAGATCCTCTTCAGCTACATCAGTATTTCATTCCCTTTGGATGCTGGTGACCCCAGGGCTTTCCTTACCACGTTAAACTCTCCGAGATGGAGTTTTTCACTCCATATTCAAGATGGAATTTCCCTTTTCTGCTTCTTAGTATTTTGTTAACCTATTTTAGGAATGATTTCTCTGGATTTTTACCAAATATAGCAGCCATGACTCAGCCTCTGTTCCTGGTTTTGGACTCAGAGATGCACTTGCTGCTTTTGCATTCCCTCTGCCTCTATAATTTCCCCCTCTAAATTTCTAATCTAGTCCCCCTGCATTCCTCCAGGAGCTTCCTTCAGTTTACATGGCTTTCCTATTGATCTCAGGATTCTCAGGATTGTCACAATATTTTATAAATGGGCAGCAGCAGAAGAATTCAGCACAGGGGATAGGAGAAGGGTGGAATGGTTTTAAACTGAAGGAGGATGAATTTAGATATTGGGAAGGAATTCCTGTCTGTGAGGGTGGGCAGGCCCTGGCACAGGGTGCCCAGAGAAGCCGTGGCTGCCCCTGGATCCGTGGAAGTGTCCAAGGCCAGGCTGGATGGAGCTTGGAGCAACCTGGGGTAGGTGAAGGTGTCCCTGTCTATGGCAGAGGGTGGAACTGGATGGTTTTCAAGGTCCCTTCTAACCCAAAGTCTGGGATTCCATAATGCCCCATATTCCATTGGCTGTCAGACTGTCACAAAGCCCTCAGCTGGCATTTTAATGCACTAGTGACAGATCTGGAGCTGCAGTGTTCTTCTGGAGCTCTGGGGAGATCCCGTTCCTCCACGTGGCACCTGTGGAGCAAAGTTCCTTGGAAGCTTCCTCCCCAGCACGGGCTGTCCTCTGCTGGAGCCAGGGCTGGGATCAATAACCCATGGCACACATTGTCCAGGAGCCCAGGCTGCACACAGCAGGGAGCAGAAGGCTGGAGAGGCACAGGAAGCTTGGCAGTGATGCCAGCTCTGATTCCGAGGTGGTTCAGGGGCTGATGAGGATTTTTTTGAGTGCCCTCTTAATTGCTGGTAATTGGCAGCACAGCCTGAGCAGTTCTGTCTCGCGTTCAGCTCTCTGTTTGCCTGCTCTGATGTCTGCAGAAGATTTGCAGGATCAGATGGCAGCAGTGAATTGCAAATCAGGAGGATTAGCATTTGTATCAAATATGCTCCAGCAGAAGGAGATTACAAGTCCTGGGTCAGCAAGAGCTCGGGAGTGTAGCTGTGGAACTGCTGCTGTGGTGGAGATGGGAATTCTGCTCTGTTCCTTCCACAAGGCTGCCTTGACAGATCATAGAATCATGGAATATCCTGAGCTGGAAAGAACCCACGAGCATCAAAATCCAACTCCTGGCCCTGCACAGACATCCCAGTGCTCCATTTGGGTGAAGAACCTTTTGCTAATAATAATATTCAGCTTCTGCCAACATGTTGTGTTCTCCTGTGAAAATGCAGAATAAAATCCTTCCAAAATGGTGTTCCTGTCCTTCAGTGTCAGACCTCCTTTTCTCTTTCCAGCCAGTGGACAGGTATTTTATATCAGATGAAAGACCAGGAGAGGAGCAGGCACACATTTCATGTTTTTAGAGCTGCTTTTAGTGTTGGTTGAGCTGAACAAAGGAGGGATGTGAGAACATCAATGGCAGCTTCACCTCGGCTCATCCACACCGAGCTGGAAATACCTGCAGGCTCCTGTTCATTTAAAAACTAAAAGTGGGAGCAGGGGAAACCTGGGCTTCCTCTGCCAAGGGCTGAAACACCCACGGAACACACAGATGAACTGCTGCCTGTGGCAAACAGGCTGCCTGAGGGGGAAATGAAAAGTGCCACCCTAAACCCTTTGTAATTACATTTCCATAGCCCTCAGCCACACTGGGAGGACAAATCTGACACTGTTGTGCTGATACCAAAGTCTGGGCACAGCTGGGTTTTAATTTCCAGAGAAAACAGAGGGCTGTGAAGTGCATCTTCCTCTCCTTGTTTTGTGTATCTTCCATCTTCCTTTGGCATTCTGCATATTGAGGGATGCTGGTGGGATGGCACAGCCCCAGTAATGCCATGGGGGACACCTGTGCCCTGGGAAATTAATGTGGAAATACTTCATGGAGTGTTGTTCACTGTGCTCTGATTCCAAATGCAGGCACCATTGTGTTTAAATTCACGTAGGTAAAGAAATGAAAATATAAAATATCTGTTACAAATGTGATTAAAGGCATATTATTAATTGAAAAGGAATAACCAGACTATTTTATAGTTCTTGAAAGAAGTCAATTTGGTAAAAACTTATAGAGAAAGAGGGGACCTTGGGGAAGTGTCTTGCTGTGTAACATTTGTTCTTTCTGAAGTGTGTATTCCCAGGCTCTCCAGATCGTAGAGGTCGTGGCTATTCTCATAATTTGCCCTCCTTTTCTTTCCCTCAAGGACATTTTTTTCACTCCTGTTGCCTGGCAATTCCTGTGAAGATTGCCCAGGCCCTGCCCTGTGCTTTCCCTGTGTTCCCTGTGCTGGTCACATTGTCCAATACCTTAGGACTGCACTTCCAGAGGATGCTCATCCACTCTGGTTTCTCTCCTACCCACAGTGTGTGCTGCCTACTGGGCTGCTTATTATATATTTAATTCCTTCTAGGTCCCCTGTTAGTTCTTCCTTGCTGTTGGAATCATCTCTTAAAGCTGAATTAATCATTGAACAGAAACCAGGAACTCAGTTGCTGTTGTTTATTAAGGAAATGAAAAACATGCCACCAGTATTTCACAAAACATCTTCTGGGAATCCTGAGTTTATTTTCCAGGCATGGAAAAAAAAACTTGTGAATTCATTAAAAAATAGAGAGAACCTTACCAAAATTAGTCCCTTACCAGACCGGGGGTTTTATCACAGTTATTATCAATTTGGGCATTGTCAGAGGACAGAGAAATCTGGAGAAAGGAAATCTGTCTCCTGAGTAGGTGATGTGCACCTGTTGTTTGATTGATAGAGTTCATTTAAGACGAAAATTGAATTGTTAGGGAGAAATGATGGCAGAAAAAAGCCTTATTATGTGCAGAGATGAGGCTTATCAGCATGAAAAGAAATGTGTCACAAATTGGTTGCAAATCAAAGGCCTGATTTTTTTCCTTCTTTTTCAAAAAGGAACAAATAAGGGTGTGCACTGTAAATCATGGAATTGCTGTGTAATGTGTGCTGGGATCTTTTGTGCAATATAAAAAGGCTTTTTTTTCTGTAAAGTTTATAATATGAAGCTGTGAGGCTACAGACAACTCTGTTCTTAAACCAGGTGGATTTATTCCAGCTACACCTGAGCGTGGTGTAAAATCAACACTGAATTCTAAGAATAATTAAATTATCAGTCATAGGTACAGACATGGAATTGTTAAACTTGGACACAGCCTCTGAGGACATTGAGTCCAAACGTTCCCCTGGCACTGCACCAAGAGAGCTGCAGAGGGACAAGGGATGGAGGGATAGGACACAGGGCAGGGATGGATGGGAATATTGAGATGGAATTGTTCCCTGTGAGGGTGGGCAGGCCCTGGCACAGGGTGCCCAGAGCAGCTGTGGTTGTCCCTGGATCCCTGGCAGTGCCCAAGGCCAGGCTGGATGGGGCTTGGAGCACCTGGGACAGTGGAAGGTGTCCGTGCCCAAGGAATGGGTGGCACTGGAGGATTTTCCAGGTGGCTCCCAGTCCAAACCATCCTGTGATTTTGTGGTTGTTTAACCTGCACAGATGCTGCAGTCCTGGCTTTCCAAGTGGCTCCTTGGCTCCTTGACCTTGCAGCCAGGAGGGATGGATCTGAGATGAGTACCGGTGTTCACGTGGGAAGGCCAATATTTGCTTGGCTGCTTCAGAATAATCTTTTCCTTTTAAATATTTCCAAGACACTTCCATGACTTTTTTTACTGTTTTTCTGCTCTCAGCACTCACTGTTATTTTAAGGAAGAAAGGAATGGCTGATCTGCAATTTCTGCCGTGCCATTCATTCCCCAAACCAGTCTTATCCCCCCGATGGGAAACGAGGAAGCATGGCTGGCTTTTCCAGCCATCATAGGCTGGGGATTTCGTAGTTATTTTTTTCCTGATATAAACTGCAAGCTGTAAGCTCCTTCAGACTTCTCTTCCCACTCTTTAGTTCGGGAAGGTATGTCCAGAAATCTGTGAAAAGTGTTAATTGTTGACTTGCTGTGGCCTTTCAGCCCTTTCTTTTGTGTTGCTGCAAAAGCATTCTTGCTTTTGGCCTCCTGGGCTGGGTGTATTCACTGGAAACCTGAACTGAGAGTTTAGGTGAATAAAAGCTCTTCCAAATCTTCTGTGATGGCAGGCTGGAAAATTCTTGGCTTTTCCAGTGGTTGTGAAATATGAATATGCTAATTGAGTGCATATTGCATGTGTTAGGGATCATGCCATACATACACTGATTATTGCCTCTTGTCCCTTAGACAGTGTCTGCCACAAACCTCTGGTAATTCCTGTATGGAATGTTTGACTTGTGTTTGAGGCCTGGGACAGCTTTACAGACATCTGTAGCCTTCATTTAAAGATTTCTGTCATGGTCACCTTTGTAAGCTTGGTTTTTGTTGTACTGGCTATGTGTTGTTTTACTGAGCTTTGCCTATGATTGTTATGATTTTCTTAATTTCTTAATTTGAGTTCTGTTTGTTCATCACTTGACAGCTTTCCCCCAAAATGTCACCAACTTCTTTTCCTTATTTTTCAAGTTGTACCGAGTTGCCCTGTATATTTTCTGTGTTTTGGTGGAGCACATCAAGCCCAGCATAAATCTGGAGTCTGTTTTTCTCCTTCCATGTAGCTTGGTTTCCAAATGGAGTGAGGGAATGCCACTGTCTGCCTGTCCTATGGATGGGAAAGACTTTCAGGCTCCTGGGCTTGTTAACACAGAGCCTCTTGCCAGCACGAAATTACAAAAAGACGATGATAAACAAACTTCTTGCCAAAGCTCCCTTCCTGCTGACAGATTTAGCCTGGGCCTTCCTTCATCTTCCCTGGTACTGCTTTGTTTCAGAACGAAGATTCCAAAATATTTAAGGAAGAAGGGACTGTTAGGGAGGATTGATCCCCTCTGTTTGCACTGTTCATCTTCCTCTTTCCCAGTCTCTAAACCCATCTGGGTCCATCCATCAACGTGAGCAGAGGAAGAGGAGAGGAGAGGGAGAGATTTGCTGTGCTGCCTGATGGGAAAGTGGGGCTGGAGCTGCTCCTCCACCCTGCCTTGGGTTTCCAGTCTTGACCAGAGAAGAAATCCCAGAAATGATCAAGAAACAGGAGCTGGGTGAAGATTGTTAGAGAGCAATGAGGAACAGCCGTGGCTGGAAGTGACAAATTACAGCCAAAACCTGCAGCACAGTGGATTTAACCAAGTAAAGCCCAGGGAAGCCTGACCCATTTGTTATTAAAAGGCTATCTCTGCCCTCACCTGATTTTAATTCCAGGAATATTGTGTTGCTGATGTACGGTGTGATTGACTCCCAGACAAATTTAAATGTTTATCCTGTTGCAATCCATGGCAAGGAGTCAAGTCTTTAATATTTGGGATATGGCTTCAAATAGATTCTCCCATCTTGGGGGAGCGATTATAAAAATGAAGGGAGGGTAATTAGTGGTAGTGGTTGGAAATTTTGGAGCAAAATGTAAATTGAAGCTTGTCTTTGAGGATAATGCGATGGAAAATGGGTGTTACACCTGAATCCTGGTCCTGCCAGTATGGTCTGAAGCAGCTCAAGAAGGCTCAGACAAGAAAGATAACTAAAAATATTTTGTTTTGTTTTTTTTGCAGTGCCTGGGTGATATTGTGGGATGGATGTTTATAATCCAGGCTTTTTCTGGTGGCCAACCCAAATCTCCCAAGGCAGTGCTTGTGGAAAGGAAGGAGCAGAGAGAAGTGTCTTCAAGCTGTGTGTTCCAAGAAGCCTTTTCAGCAGAACATAATGAAGTAGGATAGGGAAGACAAAAGAGTGGAGATAATCAGCTGGAGGAGGCCATGGCTCGGTCGGAGAGCACAGAGTACAAGAGTACAGCAGGGTTCATCTCCAAAGGGAAAGTCAGCAAGGCCTCAAGTTAGAGAAATTAATAGGAATATATCAAGGAAGTCGTTTGAGAACTGCTGAGAATGGTTTGGGACTCACTGGGGCAGATATGTTAGATCTTTTAAAAAATACATGTATTTATTGGTTACCTGCTGGTGAAACCCATCAGACTTGCAGATAAAAGGCTGGGAATTTGCAGCACAAAATTCAGCTGCATTAAGACATTTTCTTCTCTGGAAACAAGTTAATATAACCCCATCTGAGCCAGAATCTTTTGGTTTTTCTCATTCTGAAATTTCTTGTGGGGGAACTGGTTCAAGGCTAGGTTGAATGGGGCTTGGAATAACCTGGTCTCATGGAAGATGTCCCTGCCCATGGCAGGAGCTTGGAACTGGATGAGCTTTAAGGTTCCTCCCAATTCAAACCAGTCTGTGAGCGCATGATTCTATGATTTCTCATTTATTTAGGCTCAAGGGGGTGTTTGTGTAAGCTCTGCATAATTCAAATAGGCAAACACAATGTGCAGGTATTTTGCCATTCACATTCAGGTTCACCTGTGCAACAAGTGATCCCACCTTCCTAGTCCTTTTAAGGGAGGGCAGGGATTTCCTTTACAATATTTCAATATGCAGTCTGTAGTATTAAATTGAATTAATAAGTGAATTATCATTTTTTGATCCTCTGGCTTTTACGCAGATCGTAAACTTCAGCTAACAAAAGGTCGAGATTTTTCCTGTCTCAGCATTTATTTTTTTGGGCAGTCTGAGGTCAGCAAATTCCAAAGTCAAGAGCTGCTTTGTGCTGATAAATTATCCATTTCATTTTTCATACAATGAAGACAAAAGGGCTTGTTGCCGCTAGAGATGTCAGGCTTTTCTTGATTGGAAAAGCCTGATTATTTAGTTCTTCATTTCAGAGGAAACAGCAGGTGATGAGAATGTGGTTCCCTGGGGTTTTGTCTCCCAGGACACTCTCCTGTGTCTCCTCAGTGAAGATCTGAGTGCTCCTCTCCTGGTTTGGAGGTGGGTCTGACAGAAAATGCTGTAGAACTATAAATTTTTGGGAGCTAGGGGGGTTCACCTGGAGAGGAGAAGGCAACCTGGGATAGTGGGAAGTGTCCCTGCCTATGGCAGGGTTTGGAGCTGGATGCTCTTTAAGGTCTTTTCTATCCAAACCAGACTGGATTTCCATGTCTCAACTTGATGTGTTCACATTATATATATATAATACATTATATATGCATATATATTGTATACAACCCTGTTGCATTTCTATAACAGGTTCAATATTTTGTTTCACGTGTGAGATGCTCAATCAACTCTTAAGGTGTCACTAAAAAAAGAATAAATTAATGAAGAAGTTGCTCATTGTGGTAACGAATCTCCGAGCTCGTGCCCACTGTCCCAGACTTTTTTGGGGAAAGGTGGGATATACCCTTGTCACTTGCCTAAATTAACCTTTAGCAGATGAATAGGAAGGTAATTTAATTATTGTTTGGTGGATCCCAAGTGAGGGTCAAGCTTCAAACGACTTAAGGGAAAAATTGTCAGAAAATTAGCGGAATTTGCATGGAGTGTAAGGTCAGGAGGCCTTTTCATGTTCAAGGAGACTTTGGCTGAATATTATTAGCATGCAATTTGTATAAAATTCATTTAAAGAGGTGATGTGCAGGTCAAGGAAGAAAAGATCTCTTTTCTTTGTTCATACTCTCTCATGTTGGTTCTGTGCCACCTGATGTGAAATAAATTACTTTTGGCACATAGAGAAAATAGTACCCTCTCTCCAGAGTGTAAGGAGTGGGGCTCTCAAAAGGCATTGCATCCCAGTGCCACAAAAAACAAGGCAATGGGAGCCTAAAGGGAAAATCACCTTGACACAAGGAATGACTTGAAAGAAAATGGAAAAATGTCTGTTGTTCAGAACAGCTCCCTTTTCCATTGTTTAATCTTTTCTTTTCAATTCAGAGCTACTATTTAATTTTTGGAGAGCCTGAAAGACTCACCTGTCCGTGTCACTGTTTTAAAAACCCTGCAAAATATATTTATTTCTCTGTAAAGATTTCATTCCTTTATTCTGAAAAGATAATGACAGTAACTTCATTAACTTCTGGGATTTTCCATGCCTGCTTGATTCTTTTAGCTTTTATGTGATGATCTTGGAGATCTTTTCCAACCACAGTGATGGGGGTGGCAAAACCCCCTGTGGAGATGGGGAAATCTGGGCACAGTGTTCCAAAGGCACCAAGTAAACCAGTGATGGGGGGAAGCAGTGGGATGAGATGTTCTGGTGTCCTGTGTCTGTAGGAGTTTGGAGATGTGGTGATTCCGGATTCCCAGGAGTGGGGGACACACTCACAGAATCACAGAATCATTAAGGTCGGGAAATCCCTCCAAGGCTGGGAAAGCCCTCCAAGGCTGGGAAAGCCCCCCAAGGTTGGAAAAGCACTCCAAGGCTGGAAAAGCCCTCCAAGGCTGGGAAAGGCCCCCAAGGTTGGGAAAGCACTCCAAGGCTGGAAAATCCCTCCAAGTTCATGGAGTCCAGCCATTCCCCAGCTCTGCCCAGGCCACAGTGACCCATTCCCACCCTCCCTTGTGGCTCTGTTTGCCCTTCACGTGGAGAAGTTCCCTGGTGTGATGGGAGCCTGTCCTGCACTTTCACGGGAAGGATAAAGCAGATGAAAAGGTAACCAGGTTACAGGCACAAAGTATCCCGGGACTGTTTGCTAGCAGCTTATTCCCATGGCATTCCTGCTGGAGTTACTCCTTGCTGGAGTCTCTCGGAGCAACTGAGCATGGCTGTCTCAGGGATTAGGAAGCACTGGAAGCTCCTGCAATAGAGCAGCACTGGTGTTTGTCTGTTTATAATTAATTTTTAGTAGTCTTTTTGTTGGGCATTCATGGCCACAAGCGAACTCTGCAGGTTCTGGCGGTGCAGAAGGTTTAATTTTGCTAATCCTGTTTTATTCCTATTTCAGTGTAGCGGTTTCAATGCCACAACATGGTGCCTGCAATGAATTTCAAATGTATTTTCGGATGGCATTGTCTTGCAGAATGGGAGAGAAAATCATCCCTCCCAAATGCCGTTTGCAGGGGCTCTTTCCTGCTGTCTGGAAATCCCACCCTGCATACAAAGCAGGGAGGAAGCACAAACCTCTTCCTCACAAGCTCTCAAGCCCCCACCACGATTACAACCTTTTTATCTGGGATAAAAAGCATTTTCTTTCATCCTTCTCAATAAGAGTGTTTTGCTTTTACCATTTGGTACAACACCTAGTGCAAGCCACACGTACTCTGTCATTTTTTTCCCTGAACTATGATTTTTTTTATACTCTTCACACACACAAGAGTACAAATGAAATGCTGCTGGCATTGAAAAGGCCCTTTAGAAAAGCAGCCGTGATTCCAGCCCTGCCTGGGAGCAGGTCCAGCTGCCACTGGGTGGTTTTTGGGAAGGAACAATGGAAAGGTGAACAGTTACCCTCCTAAATTTTATTTCATAAAATCACAGAATGATTTGGGTTGGAAGGGACCTTAAAGCTCATCCAGTCCCATGGGCAGGGACAGCTTCCACTGGATCAGATGCTCCAAGCCCCATCCAGCCTGGCTTTGGGCAGTTTCAGGGATGGGGCAGGCACAGCTTCTCTGGGATCTTCTTAAAGATCTCCTTAATGCTCTTAAAGCTGTGTGTTAGTGAAGCCACTGGTGGAATTCTGAGTCTCCCTGTCTCTTCCCACTTGCTTATAACCCTGATTTCCTTTGCTTTGAGAATGACTCCTTCAGTGCTAACTTGGGGGTGGAGGGACAGCTAATTAATTAAGCACTAATTGTTGTCAAATCAATCGGTGCTAACATGTAACGTTTGACTTGTTTACTCTCCCGAGGTAAAGTGAAAGGAGTTAATGATGTAACAAATTGTGTCCCCCATCATGAGGGACTTGTTTGGAGAGAACGGTGTTATTTATGAACTGTAAAATAACACATTTTAACAAAACCCCCAGATTTTGAAGGAAGATGGGCTTGGTTCTGGTGTGAAATTACCACTAGATAGCTGTGGAGACAAATGCGTCGCCTAATAAAGCTTAATGACTGATTTTCCCATTAATCAGAACTGAGAATGTGCTTCATTAAGATAATTAACTGAGCCAGTTGCTTAACTGACAGTTAGGAGACACAAATTCCCAAGTTACTTGCTTTCCTCTTAATAAAACCCACAAGAAGCTGACCCGGCTTGGTGGCTTTTATCGGCGAGGGGAGCGCAAGGGCTGAGATCTCCTCGCTCACCTAAGCTCCGTGACAGAGTGTCCCTGTGGGACACGGCTGGGACCAGGGGGTGGCCCTGCCCAGCCCCACACGGGATGCAAGCCTTGGCCTCCAGCTTTTCCCAGTCAGCTCACGCTGAAAGCTCACCAAGGCTTGCCCTTCTCCATCTCGCCAGCGGCGAATGCTCTTTCATCTGCTGCTTTCAGAAAGGTCAGGTCTTTGGTTTTATCACCCAAGAACTGCTCCTTCTTCCGAGGGGGAGAATTCCTTGCCTGACTTTGTGGCCCCTCCTCTGCGTGTTCATTGCAAGCTGGAACTGGGGTCATAGTCCTGAACCTCCCTGGAGCAGGGATGTGGAAGATGAATCTGCTCCGGGTGCATTTGTAGGCAGAATATGCAGCGCTGGAGAAGTTGTGGGAATTAACGGAGAGATCCAAAACTTGAATTATTAAATATGCTATCTGGTTGTAACGTCTGGTTGTAAATCCCTTCCTTCACAGCTGTCTGTGTCTGGAATTCTAACAGGGTGATGCTATCAGGACTCTGCACACAGACAGAGACTCGGGAGCCAACGTAAGGCAACCATCTCAACTCTGCTTTTCTTTTGTCCTCAGAGTTCCCGGTCTTCCACCATGAATCCTGTTTACAGCCCCGTCCAACCTGGGGCTCCCTACGGAAACCCGAAGAACATGGCCTATACAGGTAGGACAGGGGATGTGGCTTTTCCTGGATGTCTGTGTGTGGTGGTGCCTGATCCCTTAATGAGGGAGAAAGATTTCCCATCAGGGAGCTGGATGGGAACGCGACTCGCTGGAAAAGCCCTTCAGCAAAGCCAGTGCAGTGAGGGTGGTCAGAAGAGTTGGAGCTGAATTCATGCAAAGAGGATGCGCTGGAAATCCTAAGGAAAAGGATCCAAAGGTTTTTTTCTTTAGATTAAAAACATGCCAGCAGGTGCTGGGACAGTCAGCAGGAGGGTTTCCCTCAGGAGCTGCCCTGAACCACTGGGGTGCACGTGCTGGGATAATCCAGCTGTGGAAATGAGGATCTCACATCCAAGAGCCCCTTGTTTGGAGAACATCCAGGTATTGTGATAGGTGGTGACTTATGCTACAGTACTGACTGATTTTTTTTTTTATTTCAAGTTGTGCTTTGGTTGAGTTAACCTATGTGGAACAGTAAGTCTATTGTCTGTTTGAAACCTTCTTTAGAACTGAGTTGTCTAAAAATGTCATCCTTAACACTTGATAAAGATGTTTACCATAATTATGTAACTAGTGGGGAACTAAAGTGTACTGATATGGAAAGAATTCATATGGGACAGAAACAGTGCTTTGGAAAAAGAAAATCCCACTTCAGGTGTATCTGGTTTTCCCTGTGGATTATGTTCACCTTGGCTTGCTTTGATCTTGTAACCCCCTTACAAAATCTGCCCTGTAAAACTCCTTTTTATACCATTTTGGGGAATGTAATCAGCTCTTGGCTGTCATGTTGTGGCTTCCTGCTATCTGCATTGACTTTCACCTCATGTGTGGAATTATTTGGGAATGTGCTTTTGTGGAGGAGAGTGGTCACCAGCAGATGGGAATGATCATCAAATGCTCTGAGTGCTTTGTGCATGGAACATTCTGGTTGAGTTTGGCAGCCCTTCCAGCTGGTGGATCAGTGGGGCTGTGAGGAGCCCTGTCTGCGACTCTGCAGAGCACAGAGTTCCTCAAAGGCGTTTTGCCCCATTTTTATTCATCCTTTCTTTTTCCCATTCCAATTTATGCAGCTGCTTTGTTGGAGATACTGTAGCTTGGGGGAACTTTGGTCTCACAGTCAAAGCACGAGAGGCTTGAGAAAAGAAACAATCTCTGTGCAAAAGTCTCTTCAAAAAATCTCCCCATTGTGAGAGGACTGTGGACTCCAGCAGCACTTGGGTGATAGAACGAGCTCATAAGTGCACAGTTATTTTCCTGCTCTGGAAATAACAGGAATTTTGTGGCTTTCCAGCACAAGAGGCTACTTCTCTCCCACTTTACTTTGATTTTTTTTTTTGGCATGTGCTTAAAGCTCCACCTTAATATCTATTCAATGTACATTTCTGTATCTGCTTTCATACAGTTCTGGGTGTCTTAGCAGCTGCATTATGGCACTTGATAAGACAATTTAAATTAAATATTGAGGTGCAGATTGGCCAGAATTTGGACCTTGACCTTTCTGGAATAATTTTAGAGGGAGAATTGTGCTTTAGATGAAGGGATTAATGGAATTCCAGAATGGTTAAGGTGGGAAGGGACCTTAAAGCTCATCTGATTCCACCTTCCAAAGACCAGGTTGCTCCCAAGCCCTGTCCAGCCTGGGCTTGGACACATGAATTCTTCAGGACTCCATTTGGAATTAGTCAAGTGCCAACATGAATGGGATGTTGTCTTCTAAAGTAACCTGCTGGTTGATCACTGTGAGGTTCCTACTGTGCTCTTAACTCTGTAAAATTTGACTTGACCAACTTGTGCCAGCTCTGATCCATGCAGGGATCAGGAGGATGTGCCCCCATGGTTTCATTCCAAACCATCCTTCAGGCATTTCAGAATTTGTGGTAAATGCACAGAAGTCAGTGGTGGTTGTGCAGGATAATGCTGGAGGAAAAAGTTGGAGGCAGATCAAGCTGGAAAAATTAAAACAAGGTCCTAGGTTATGTCAATGGTAAAACAAAGAAACAAATGTAGGACAGCACAGCAGGAATATTCCTGCTGGATGGTTCCATTGCCCAGGTGGAAGGTAAGGAGTCAGTGGGCTGAACTCCTACAGTGAAGTCCCAAAATAAAAGTAAAAAAGCCCTTAACTGAAGAGCTTTGGGTTTGGTTGTTTTTTTTTTTTTTCTGGGCAAATAGTATTACAAACCCTTTTAAATCTGAATTTGTTTGAATATGTAATGAAAGACTCAAAGTTCTATATTGAATGAGGAGGAGAAAATTTAAATTTTATCCTCTGCAGGGAAAAGACAGGCTACTCCTGAGGGTGGTCTGAGCAGCTATGAAAAGAGCTGTGGAACAAAACTCAGGTGGGGTAGAGGCAGGAGGAAAGCAGGGATAGTGATCAGGATACTGGCAGGTTGAATTCTGTGCTTTTGTGGGGTTTTTTTGGTGCTAAATGTGAATGCTTTATACTACTTAATATTTTGTTTACTGTTTTTATTTATATGATAGCTTTAGGCTGAAATAATAAGTTTTAATCTGAGTTTTAATGATTTTCTTCTCATTCTGACTTCTGTGTTGTTTCCTGGCAGAGCAGGGAGAGAGGTCCATTACAAGATAAATAATCCAATTTTTTCTGCCAGATTGGCTGTTAGGGAAAATAGGAAATCCTTGAGTTAGGGAGAATGGGAAATCCTTGGCACATGCTCAAGTACTTGATGAAGCATCCGTTTATTCAGATTCTTGATTTTTCCATTTTGATCTTCCTTAATGGAAGTGCGAAGGACAGTTATTTCCTAAATCATTTTTTAAGTGTGGGCTGGATTGGCTGGATTTTTATGGGAAATAATAATTACGTTTCAAAAAGGAAGTTTTAAAATACAGTTACTCAGTGAGATAAAATCAGAATTGTTCAACTCATAGGAGAAATCTTTATGAAAACAATCCATGTGTTTGAATGAAGGGATTTATTAAGCACTTGTGGCTTCTCCTGTGTCTCATTTTTGGGGTCCTTAGAACTCCCAGACCTGTTGAATTGCACCCTCTTTTCCCGTTTTTCTTTGGAAACTGAAAGAGGAGGAGAACAACTCCTGCTGGCAGTGTTTCCTGCTGCTGGGTGAGCAGCTGTGGAGCTGAGGGAAGGTGACACAGGGAGAATATTCTGGCTGCAGACAGAGCCACATCTGCCCAGTGCTGGCTTTGTGCTCCAAGTCCTGGCTCCTCGTGCCCGGCTGGTGACGGCTTCCACTCCGCTAATTCCACGGATTTTGGAACATCAGCAGCAGCGTTTCAGCCTTGTTTACTATTTAATTAAACCAGACTGTAATTAAGTTGGATCTTCATGTAAGCTGTTGTTTTAATTGAGGCTAATTTATTTAAGGCCTCCAATTTGCTTTTTTGGTCTTGGTAGAATTCACTTTACCTGCTCCAAACGGGGGCTGCCGATGCACCTGGTTTTCCTTTGGCACATTACCCTTCCCATTTCCTTGCAGCCACTGCAGGAAGGCACCAGTGCTGCAGTAAATAGATTAGCCCATTGGTGTGGAATCAGGGATGAAGAATCAGTCTCTCCTGGAGCTTGTTTGACTTCAAGCGTGAAACTATAAAGTGTTTGTGATAGCTCACAGCGTCTCCCCTCTCCCTACCAGGAGCTGATTAATATGCTGATAAGATGCTGTGATTCATGAACCTCTGCTAGGCTGGCTCTGTGTTCGGTGCAGTTATTCCTAAATAATAAATGGTAATAAAATCCTACAGCCCAAGGATGCTGAGCTGGCTGGGGAGTCTCCAGGGGTTTGTGTCACGGCGCTCCAGAGCACGGCGTTTCTCAGGTCCTGCTGTGGGAGGGATGCTCACAGAATCCTGGGATGGGTTCTGCAAGGGACCTGGAAGAGCATCTCATTCCAGTCCCCAGCCTTGGGCAGGGACACCTCCCACTGTCCCAGGCTGCTCCAAGCCCCAGTGTCCAACCTGGCCATGGACACTTCCAGGGATCCAGGGGCAGCCACAGCTGCTCTGGGCACCCTGTGCCCATCTCCTTCCCAATATCCCATCCATCCCTGCCCTCTGGGAAGCCATTTTCCCATGTCTTGTCCCTCCATGCCTTGTCCCCAGTCCCTGTGCAGCTCTCCTGGAGCCCCTTCAGGCCCTGCAGGGGCTCTGAGCTCTCCCTGGAGCTTCTCCTCTCCAGGTGAGCCCCCCAGCTCTGCCAGCCTGGCTCCAGAGCAGAGGGGCTTTCCCTGCATAGGATCCCTTCATGCTCCTGAAGAGCAAGACACATCCCTGAGCTGGGCTGTTTGCATCACTCCCAAGTTGAAAATCTCCAAGTTTTGTCATTTTTTTCTTTCCCAAGGTGAAACCACACCATTTGTTTGGACATAATGGTGACAGAGGGAATCTGTGCCCTCCGGCCGTTGGTTCTGTTGGCAGGACAGGAGGTGAAGGATTCTCACGTGTGTTCCTGTCCTAATCCCTGTCATTTGTGTTCATTGTTGAACCTCAGACACAACTGCACATGTGAGGAGTGACCTCGACTGTTCCTTTAATTTATTGTGATGTAGAAAGTCGGTGGCCTTCAATGTTGTAGAAGATGGAAGGATGTTCCGACAGGATTTGTGCTGTTGGTTTTTAATCCTCCTTTGCATACTCTCTGTGGGACAAAGATAATTCCAGGCATGATTTCAGCCTTTCTCATTAACTTACAATTCTAATTTGGCTGTATGCTTCTCTGGAAATGCTGGGCCTTTGATGGCAGATCAGCTCTTAGGCCACAGGAACCATGTTCTTTCACAACTGCTCTGTGAAAGGGGATGAACCTTACATTTTTTCTCCTTCTTTTTGACATTCCTCAGCATTTTCAGGGGTAGCACTGAGGAACACAGGGCAAATGGCAGGGTTGAGGTGCTCTCTCCTTACTTCTCCTTCTGCTCCAAGATGTGCATGCATGTCAGCCTCTTCCATTGATTGGGAAGTGCCTCTCCTGGATTTAATTAGGCGATCCATTGCTTACCGGGTCTGTAAAACAGGAATTCTAAACCATGTTCAGGGTGTTGAATTGATTTCAGGGTGATTAAAAATGTATGAAGTGGATACAGTGAATATTTTTCCTCTGGCGTTTCTTCATGTTTATTAATTGGTGTGTATAGAGCAGACAGGAAAATCCTACTTGACTGGGAGAAGAATGAGCTGTGACTTGTGTAGGCTCTCATTGTTTTCATGTTTAACTGTGTGATTTTCGTACGGGAATGCTTCCAAACAACTTGCTGAGTTCCTCAGTGTTGGGAGCTGCTGAGTTTCAGCACTGAGATCAACAATGGATAAATCACCATCTTCCTAATGAATTCAGTCAGGGACTTCTTGAGGTTGTAAAAACCGTAAAGCCACTCAGGGAAGGAGGGTGGAGTAGTTTTCTGTTTGGGAGAAGGAAGCAGAGGGGTTTGGGTCAGATTAGGGATGTTTGTGAGTGGCAGAGGTTGCTCAGGGCGGTGATGGAGTCATCATTCCTGGAATTGTTCCAAAGCCATGTGGATGTGGCACTTGGGGACATGGGGCAGTGGTGGCCTTGCCAGTGCTGGGGAACAGTTTGACTCGATGGTCTTGGAGGGCTTTTCCATCCTTTATGACTCTGTGGTTCTAAAATAATTCATGACATCCACCGAGCTCCTGTGCAGATCGGTCCAACTGATGCCAACCTTCCAAGGAGTTCATAGAAACTTTGGGAAACATCCCTCACCCCCTGTTTTGTAACTGTTTGGAGAAGGTTTTACAGGCTTTTGAGTCCCCCCGTGTTGTGAAGAAACAGAATAGTCTCAGATCTTAAAAGCAAGCAAAACTCGTGTTGTGTTTTCCCAAATGACCTCATTGTGGGCCTTCTCCTCCTCCAGGCTCGGGTGAGTCCATGCAACTGGATTATTTCTGCCTCATTTCTTGGCTGCAATATTGATTTTGGTTTTCCTTGTGGTGGAAAAGAAATAAAAAGATTAAATGGCCACGCTTGAAGAGGGCTGGGGAAAAATTGTGAGGCAGAGAAGCAAAAAGCATAGGTGGGGAAAGAAAAAAAGATGGCCTTGGGAACATGTTTTGAAGAGAAAAGTGCTCCATTTAAAGAAAATAAAAGGTGAACAGAGAATTTTCTTGTGTCTCAATTGCTTTTATAGGGTACAGGCACATCTTGTGAAGTTCTTCACTCACCTGGGGAAAAGAGAAGCTTTATTTTTAACCATGAGCCCTCCCAAATTTCTGTCTTAAATTACATTCAGGCAACCAGAGCTTTTGGCTTTTAAGTACACATTCAGTATTAAAATTGATAACTGAAGGGGTTTTTTTGTTTTATCCTTTCTTAGTGGGTGTATATCAGAGAATGAAACTGGGTTTGGGTAACTTATTTAGTTCTAGTCTGTTTCTGAGCCATCTCCTTTTTCCTTGTTTTAGCCATGATCAATTGTTTTCCATTTAAAACTTCTTTTTCTGCATGTTCCCTTCACTTCCATATCTTTTCCTAAGTTCCTCCTGCTCTGCTCCTGAACAAGGAGCCACTGTGTGGGAAGTCAAAATCACATTGGCCATTTCAGCATCACAGAAGCTGGAAAAGAGCTTCAATATGATCCGAGTCCAGATGTTCCCCAGCCCTGCCAAAGCCACCACTGCCCCATGTCCCCACGTGCCACATCCCTCCAGGGACAGGGGATTTGGGAACCCTTGCCACAGGCTCCGTGGAGCTGGAGTGTGCCCTGGTCATTCTGCAGGTTGGAGATGGGGGTTCACAACCCAGGATGGAAACATCTCCTGGCCCTGGCACCCCACGTTTCAGGGAATCTCTCATCCAGAGTTAAAATCTCACCCACTCTAAAATAAAGGCCTTTTCCTGCATATTTCTTTCTGCCACTTGCAGTTGAAGTTCATATGCTGGCTTGTTTTTCTCTGTGCATGTTTGCACCCCACACATTCAATACCTCTTAAATCCCCAGGTGCTTCAATTAAATGATTGCAAATAAGCTCCAAGGCTGCCTTGTGATCCATTGAAAACCCTTAATATTTGCTGCCTTTCCTTCCCCCCACAGTTTTTTTTTTCATCTTGCACAGCAAATAAGTGGTCAGATCCTTGTTATGTTTTTTCAGGCTGAAGGTAATAAATTAAAATTTAGTGGCTTGACTTCTGCAAAAATGTTTTTAGATTAAATATTGAGTTTTTCTTCCCTCCTGGTGCACAATTATTTCTCACACCGGGCGCAGTCAATGTGATCCAGCACAGAGGTTTGTACAGACAGAAACGTGAGCTGGCCCAGGCTTGGAAAAGGCTTTTATGAGCTTCAGAAATAATTCCCTTGTTTGTACCAGATCTGTTAATTACTGGGTCTGCTTTCCTACTGTGCTTTATACCTAATATCTTATTTCTAATTTAGTGGGGATCAGCTTTCCCGAAGCAGAGCGCTTGAGTTTATTAATCACAGAATCCCAGAATGGTTTGGGTTGGGAGGGACCTTAAAGCTCCTCCAGCTGCAGATCTGTTCTGCTGTTCCGTTTCATTAGACTTAACCTGGTGTGAGGCCAAAATCAGGTGTTGCTTTTATGCAAATGCATTCATATACTTATTTTAAAGTGTGTGTGGCTGCCCTTCCCTCTCCCTGCGCTCGCTGGCACTCGGCCCCGTTTCATCTGATGCAGTACTGGGCTAGAATTTTAATGTCTCTGCGGCCAGCCATGATTTATTAGATCCCAAAGCCCTGGCTCTGAGTGCAGGAAGAAAATATTGCAGCAGTGAGCTGCCTTGGCACTGCTCGAATAAATGAGTCCTGAAAGACTCTTTAGTGTTGCAGCCTTTTTTCCCTTCTCCTCCCCTGGCCCCCAGTGCTCCTTCCCCCCTGCCCGACCCCTGGATTTCTGCTGATGGTGGGAAGTGCTCGTTTCCTTGAGGGAATTGCCATCTCCTGGTCTTTTTACAGGAATGGATTTGTCAACAGCCTCGTCATGTAGAATTCCCAGAATGAGCTGCTATCCTTAATCTGGAAAAAAAAGTAAATCAGCTTTTGTGTAGGGCGAAAGGCTTGGGCTCCTGGTGATGAGCTGGTGGTACAGAGAGAAGATCATGGAATTCCAAGATGGTTTGGGTTGGAAGAGACCTTAAACAAGGGCTCTGAGCTCTCCCTGGAGCCTTCTCCTCTCCAGGTGAGCCCCCCCGGCTCTCCCAGCCTGGCTCCAGCCCTGGAGCAGCTCTGGGCTCTCTCCATCAGAGCCTTGTCTTACCTGTTCTGAGGTCCCATTTTAGCAATGAGGAAAGCCAGCCAGGCCCTCAGTGCTCCCAGGACCAGCAGCAGGGTGTGCTCCTCTCTGCTGCCCAGCCCCTCCTGCCACAGAGCTGCCAGCCCAGCAGCCCTGCCTGGGAGCAGCTCTGAGTAGTTGCACTTCATCAACAAAATCATCTTCAGGGACAAATGGAATAAAGAAAGAGCTGGGCTGAAAAGATGAGCTCCCAGAAGACAGAGCAGTCAAGGGGAGGATTTAGGAGAAGCACAAGGAAGAAACCTTGGAGTAGTAACAGGTAAAACTTTGGAGCTCATAGTTACAAAATTCACTTTAGTAAGCAACCAAAGGGAATATCCACTTTATGCTTGATTTGTTGCCAACTATTTGCACTTAAAAATGACATTTCTGTGCCTCATCATTAGAGGCCTCATGTTTGGCAGCAAAGAGCATCCATCTCTGGGGAGAAGAGGTTGATTCCGTGGCACTCCCAGGAGATGCAAAGCACATGGTGACTGTACATGAAGTCACATAGGGGAAAACCTTGATTTTTACAGCTGAGCAATGAAGAGTTTCATTCAGAAAGATGAATGTGAATGTGAAAGAATGTGTTTAGGCATCTGAACTTCTCTTTACCTCTAGTTCTTTTTATTTCAAATTAAGAACTCTGTTGAGGTGAAGAGCATTCTGGTCTGTGGTGAAGGATGTTCTGGCACTCTGTTGCCAGAATAATTTTTCTCCCCCCATAAAACAGTTAAGGAAATAGTAGTATAATGGACTATCATAGTAATTTCAGGGTGAGCAGAACAATTTTCCACAAAAATGACAATTATGTTGTCATCAAACGAGGCATGGTTTGCTCTGAGCCCATTAATATAATTGAGGGTCTCACTGGATGCACGAGCAGCAGGTTGGTCACTTACACCCAACACCCCCAGCTCTCCCAGCCTGGCCCCTGGAGACTCCTCTGGACTGGAAATCCAGATTATTTCCCCCTAGTTTGGATGCCTTGAAAACCTGGACATTCTGTGATATTTAATGTGAACTCTGGTTTGAGAGGAGATTGTCAAGATGGGACTTGAGTCACAAAATCCCAGACTGGTTTGGGTTGGGAGGGACCTTAAAACCCACCCAGTGCCACTCCCTGCCATGGGCAGGGACCCCTACCACTGTCCCAGGCTGCACCAAACCCCAGCCTGGCCTTGGACACTTCAGGGATCCAGGGGCAGCCACAGCTTCTCTGGGCACCCTGTGCCAGAGCCTGCCCACCCTCACAGCCAGGAATTCCTTCCCAAAATCCTTCATCTGTTGAAGGATTTTAATCCCTGGGTTTTTTTCCCCGCCTTTTGTTGCTTCACTTTGGCTGTGGAGTTTTATTTATTTATTTTTTTAATCCCCACAGTCCTTTCTCCCTCCTTTGCTGCTCCCAAGCTCTCTGGTTCCTTGCAGGCACTAACGTGGAATTCTCCCCTGGAAGATGCTGGATGCATTATGAATAAAGATCAAGTGGAAGTGGAATGCTTTCCCATTAATTTCAAACTTTGGTTATCATGACAACAGGTTACAACTCTCTCCATTGCCATGACAATCTCCCGCAAAATTGTTAAAATGCTGGCTTGTGGTTATTTTTAGTTTGTCCTCTATTCCCATGGAGACCAACTTTTCCTTGAAGTGTTTGATGCTTTGTGCTTGGAGCCTTTAATGAGCCCCACAGAAGTCTGGGAGTCAGGGAAGGCAGAGGCCTCTGAGGTCAGCCCATCCCTCCATCAGCCTTGAGGGATGCTTGGTGCACTGGCTTTGCCACTGCTTTTGTTGTATTGTGGGCACTTCTTTTTTATTGTTATTATCTGCTCTTGTGTGATTTTTAACATTTACATTTCCTGTCGTGCCCGAGCTCTTGTATTCTTTGCCTGTGACCCTATTTGTTATTGTATTCTTTGCATATGACCCTATTTTTTTGCATTAAATTCTGTCTGAAAACTTAACATTCTGCACAGACCACTGGGGGAAAAAAATCTACAAGGGAAAATGAAAAACTGTAGAGGAGCTTGAACAGGGCACATAAAGTGGTAATTTTTTAGTTGCTGGGTGTTTTTGGGAAAAAAAACCACACAGAAATTAACTTTTCTCTCTGCCAATTTACCAAGAAGTTTTACTGGAGTAACATTTGCTCAATCAGCTGAACATTTATTGGCTTATAATTAATATCTTACAAATCAATAAAGTGTTACAAATCACCTCAAGTGAAAAGGGAAATAAAATTACTTTGTGATCTTCCTTTATCCATGGGCTTTGATTTTCCCCCCAAGTATTTTTAGAAGGTGGCTGAGACTGTGCAGGCTTTTATTTGTATCCATCACACCCTGAATGAGGGTTTTCACTGAACTGGGGGATTTCTTTCCACATCTAATAACTGTTAGAGTTGTTCTGGAGTTTCTTAGACACCTTAAATTGTTGTGTCATTAATACCAGCTGAACTCGGGGCTCCACTCAACCTTCCACTGCCCCAGGTTGCTCTAAGCCCCATCCAACCTGGCCTTAGACACTTCAGGGATCCAGGGGCAACCACAGCCACTCATACAGATAATATTTCTATCAATAATTTTAAACCTCTGGAGAGGCTCAGGAGCTTATCATTGACGGTAAAAATCTCTTTAAATGGTGTAAAACCTTTCTCTCTCTGGGATAATGAAATCCTTTTTGTGTTCAGGTGACTCTGAATCTTTTTACAGCTGGTAAGAGCAATCAGAAGAGTTTTTAATGCCTCTTGTTTGCAGAATCTCGGTGCTCATCAGAGTCCTTTTGCTCTCTGCTGTGTCTGAGTTTGCCTTTACCATGCAGAATCCAAATAAAACATGAATTCTGCATAACACAGCCCTCATCTCGAGGACTGAAAGGTTATTTTGGCAGCAGGATTTCCTGGGAAGGTTGATGGCTCAGTTCTACTCTGCAGATACGAGGGAGAGTATGAAATAGGGTGGATTTTTGTGGCACTAACAGTGGTGGTAAGATTTTTATCAGGATGTTGCTCAGCATCCTGTGAGATGCGAGGAAGATAAATCCTGATGCTGAGGCTGGAGAGCTTAATTGAAATAATAATCTATAAATCCCTTTAATTTTTTTTTTGTTGTTCTGCTACTTGTAGAGGACATGGCATAATTACCCTGATTTGATGTTGATGTTGATTGAGAGGTGTGTGGCTGTATTTAAGTGTTCCCACAGAATCCTGGCCACGTGCTGTTCCCAGAATAATTCCTTTGCCCTTTCCATGTGTGGTTAAGAGGCCATTTAGTTTTCCCCAATCACTATTTTATTCTAATGGCTGCTAATTGGTAATAAAGGTTATAGCTAATATAATATATATAAAGTATTGATAACACTGCTTATGTTTTTGGGATGGAGTGGGTTTTGTTCCTTGGATTTTTGTTCTTTTCCCATTATTTAGGATTGCAAGGAATAGAATAGAACAGAACAGAATAGACCATTAGTGTTGGAAGGGATCTCCAGCAATCATCTCATCCATCTGCCTGCCTAATTCAGGGCTGATCATGTTGTTAAGGGCATTATTATTTGTTTTTTATTTGCATGTCTGTGACCAGTGAATTAATTTTATGAGACAATGTTGGTTATAAAATCCACCATGATCTGTTCTTTCTCCAACTCTGGGAGCAGCAGCTACAGGGAGGTGCAACGAGAAATCTCCAGGCATGGAAAAATGGAGTTTCCTTCCACTTGAATGTAGCAGAAAATGCAGGAGGTAATGTGATTTTGGAAGGAAGGGGGACTTTTTTCCAGATTTTCCTATGGGAATTGCCCAGAGAAATTGTGGCTGCTTATTCCTGGGAATGTTCAAGGCCGTGTTGGACACAGCTCAAAGCAACCTGACCTAGCAGAAGGTCCCTTCTAATCCAAACCATTCCAGGGTTTTGTAACTTCTTCTAAATGCAGATCCTGCTCCAGTGCCTTTAGGAGTAAACAAAGACATAAGAACAAAGGAAATCTGTGCAAAATTTTTACACGCACAGAAGATTTTCTCTCTATGATCACACACCCCAAAAAGCAGGCTTGGTTTCCTCAGCCTATTTTGATATTTTAGCAAAATTACTCTGCCTCAAATTTCCAGCTTGAGGAGATGTTTCCCATCCTTGGTTTTAACTGAATTTGGGCTCAGCTCTCCCAGGGCTTCCTGAAGAAGCTCAGAATGAGGGGCAGCATTTTCACTTCTGTTTTTCCTGTGAAAAAAAAAGGATTCAGGATGGCAGCCTGGTGGAAAGGAGCGGGAAGAGCTGGTGTGCAAGAAATTCCGGAGGCGTTTGTGTTAAGCTTGGGATCAAATCCTGCTGGGCACTGACTCAACTGCCATCGATCCATCCCCTTGTTTGCCTTCCAGCTCTCACATTAAGCAATGGTTAAATCATCCCTGGGGCTCCCTTGACTAATTGACTGCTCAAGGTGGTCCAGGTGCTTCTGGGCCGCTCCATCTGGCAGCAGCTCCGACCCATCTGGCCCTGTTCTGGCCTTGGAGAAGCCTCTCCTGGGAAGTTTATCCCAAAATCGTTGCTTTCAGAAGTGTTTAAGGAGCAAAGTGAGGTGCAGCAACGACCAGGAATTCCTGTCAGTCTGGAATGGCTTTGACTGTGAACAAATGCACAAGGAACAACGGGGATAAATATCACCTATTGGAAAAGCCTGACTCCTGGATATTTAGGAAGTGTGGATGTTTGGGCTTCTCACGTATTCCTTCAGAGCAACTTTCCAAAGTAAATGCAAAGCCAGTCACCTTCAAAAGGCAGGGAATGTCACCCTGCATTTCCTATCCACCTTTGCCAAGCGGGAGGACTTGGCATTCTCCGGAACGGGGAGATTTGATGGATGGCAGGACTTCTAATGTTGCTGGCAAGCAGTGCAGGTTCCATAGGATTTGGCAACGTTAGAGTCTTTTATTTTATTATTCCTTATTTTTAGAGGAATCTTTCAGTTTGCTCTCACTCCTGGTGTAAATCAAGAGCCTCCACAGGGAGGTGTCCAGATATTTCCATGCATGGCACACATTCCACATCCCCAGTTTACTGATCCAGTCACTAACCACGAGCCTTTCCTTTCGTGCTGTCAATCCCAACACATTTTTCCAGTGAAACCAAGGTCGTTTCAATCCCTCACTTGAAGAAGGAACCTGCCCACAGCTTAAAATCAATACTGGGGGCGAGGTTATTTTTAGAAATAAGGCAGAGCCCTGACCCCAGGCACCCAGGATTTATCCCTGCCTTTGGGTTGGGAGGATGCTCCAGCAGGGACCGCTGGGTTTCCTTCCGGCATCGCCCTCGTTATTCCCGAGTGCCTTGGGCTCATCTGTAGGGAAGCAGATTTATTCAGCTCGTGTGAGCCTCTGTATAATCATCCTTAGCTCTGCATTAATGTGCTGAGCAAGTGGAACTGGTTAATGAGAGGAGGAGAAAGGAATCTCTTTTTGTCCCTGCGATGCTCTTGTTCCTGGAAGCGGAGGGGAATAATTAACATTCCAGCCAGGAAGCCCGTTCCTTCGGCAGTGCCTATTGATGCAACACGGGGGATACAGGTGAGCTAATTCCAGCCAGCCACAGGCTTGATGTTTAGCTCTGCCTTTGTTATATAACAGGTTTCTAGGTCTTCAAAAAAAGCCATTTCTGAGCAGAAATGACCTTCAAGGAATGGTTAAAATAGGAAAGCCGACGTCCCTTTGGTTACCGGTGCACAAACTCATCACTTACATAAACAGGACAAAGGCTTTAATCTCCTTTTGAAGTTATTTGCATCTTTATGGAGGCTTGCAGTGCCTTTTTCTTTGGGATCCCACTGATCTGGAAGTGAAGGACACACATGGCTGGAAAGCCCACCAGGTTTCCCTGAGGTTCACATCAAACTCACTTGTTAGTCCTCGAGGTGGGACGAAGTGGCAGGATTCAGCTTTGCTGTGAAATCATTAAACCAGGAACTTCTTGGTATTTCTGTGCATTTCTTACTTGTTGTTCAACAACCTTCAAAATATTTTTTTCACCTGTTATCCCCTTGTTACTCTTTAAAAGAAGAAAACCTTTGGGGCTTTGAAATTAAATTCTCTGTAGGTTCATTGAAATTCCTTTTCCTGTATGGGATTTCAGCCTTGCTGAGTGGCACGTGACCATCACAATTAGATTATCAACAAAAATGACACCTCCAAGAGCTGCTCTTTTGAGACAAATGGTGCTGCACACTCAGAGAAGGTGTTTGGAGAGGTGGTGCTGCATTGGTCCCATTGCTTTGCCATTAACCCCACTGGGAATCTCCACATCCCTGGGGTGATTTTGTGGCTGAAGGTGAAGCAGGGACCAGGATCCTTCATGCTCCATTGGTGCAGGATGTCCTTGCTCATCCTGGATGGAGTAGCCAGCAGCAGTTTTGAGTGCTTATATTAAAAACCCCACAGACACACCCCAAAACACTGCAGTTTTGTGAGCCACGTCTTGCCAGGATGGGAATTCTCCAGGCTGCAGGATGAGGAAGGTGCTGTGGACAGCGAGGGGTGCCATAATTACATTGCACAGTGCACCTAAACATGAGCTATTGCAGTAATTACTGTTAAATGCTGGCCTGTAATTATAATCCAGCCATATTCCCGGCAGAAACCTTTGTGTGGAAGCTGCAAGGAGCTGTTCTGCATTGGTGACTTGGAAGTAGCTGGAAGAAATTCAGAACATCTTCATGTGAATTACATTTTGGTCATGGTCTGCTCATCCCCAGGGCTTTGCAGGCACAGGTTCCCCTCCTTGACTCCTCCTGCCTCTGAGGCTGCTTTGAGAGCTCATCTTTCCCTTCTCCCATCCCCACCAGCAGGATTTTCCTCATGGACAACAGCCAGCTGGGAGCAGGTTGGGCTCTGCTCCCAGGGAACAGGGACGGGAGGAGAGGGAACAGCCTCAGGCTGGGCCAGGGGAGGCTCAGGTTGGATATTAAGGAAAATTTCCTCATGGAAATCCCTGTCCATCCCTGGCAGTGGTGGAGTCCCTGTCCCTGGAGGGATTGTTGTGGGTCCCCTCAAACTCAGGATATTTTGTGATTGTATCTTCCTATAAAACCTCATTTTTAAGGCTTGTCCCAGGTCTTGCTTTGTGCTGCTCCAGCTCCCTGCAGTGGCGGGCAGGGATCAGGTGAAATCCTTGCCATTAATGTGTGCCCTCCACAAAACCTGCAGGCAGTTTTGGAAGAAAACGCCACACTTGCCTTGCACATGAGCCCTATGAAATTATTTTCAGGAAACATTTCCATGATTTTGAGCATTTCCCCCCTTTTTTTAATAATTGGCCAATTTATGTCAGAATGTCAGGGCTGAGTCTGCTTTAAAGCAGGCTTGAACTTGGTGCATATCACGAAGAAAATGAAATGTTTCTGGATTCCCATCTGTTTGACTGGAATACACCTGGCTTTTGGGACTAGACACACGCTATGCTTAAACCCAAGGCTTTAGAGATAAAACATGACACCGGCATGCCTGACTAATCTCCTGCAGGGATGCTGCTGGGATAAGATAAGGGACTTGTTGGGAATGGTTATTATTGTCTGGGGGGGAGCTGCCAGAAACACCTGATAAGGTCCTGCCAGGCTGGCACCCACAGCTCCTGTCCCGCTGCCACCCCGGGATTTTGGGAGCCTGTCAGAGCATAAACCAACATCCCTGATTCCAAACAATCCCAAAGGACAGCAGTGCTCCCTGGATGGTGTTCCTGATGGAGGGACTGTCTCCATCAGGAGTTCTCCTTGGCAGGCAATTCCAGGAAAATCAGAATGAGCTGTTATTGGGGTGATATTTACATTCCTGTTCCTTCCTCATGCTCCTCTGCACCAGTTTCAGGGAGCTCAGCCTTGCAGATTTTATTCTCTCCAGTTCCATGTCCACACTGGCATTCTCCTTTTTTTTTTAATCCCATTGACTGATTTTTTCCATTTTTTCCCCTCCCTGCTTGTGGATTTACATCACCTTTTATAAATATTGTATAAAACATATTCTTTTTTCGGTGTGAGCAAATAGGATTCTCTGAAGAACAGGGCAAGACATAATTTGAAAATTGAAATAGAGCATTGAAAATTGGCTTTTTTCCTTTAAAAATATTTCAGGTATGTTCAGCAGGATGTAGAAAAAACAAGGAAAATATATCACAGGGTAAGGAAAAAAAGAGAAATCTTTGTGGTCCTGATGATTTTGGGGTAAAAAGAAAGATATGTTTACTGATTAAATAAATCTGTTTTAATTCCAGGCTGGGTATTGAATAACTGGTGTCTGTAGTTGTTCCTAAACTCCAGAGGGCTTAGGAAAATCCCTCTCCACCTCCTTGAGCTGCTTCAGGAGCTTTTCCAGGCCTTCCTTGAGGTCTTAGCCTGGGCTGGGGTTCCTGCAACTCCCCATTTTGTCCCAGCTCAGCCCAGTTCTTTTCCTGCCTATTCAGCCCAGGATGGGATGGTGATGTTACATTTCATTTGGCAAATAAACTGAAAACATAATAACAATTCCATTCTATTTAAGGAATAATTAATATTTATTCTTGCCTCAACACCCCATTTGCCTGCCAGCCAGTCTGCTTGAGTTTAATACAAATTATTTCATTCAACTCCAAATGTTTCATTTCATTCATTTATGAGGAAATTAAAGGAAGTGAAGAGAGACGAGGGTTGCTAATTATCATAAAATCACAGATTCCCAGGATGATGCCTGCTCCATTTTGGGTTAGCACTGGAACAGAACCAGAGTCCAAATGAATGTGCAGGAAGTTCAGTCCTCAGGATATTTTTTTTTTTGCACCATAAATTGGATAATTCGGGTTGGAAAGGACCTCTGGAAATCCTCAGGTCCAGCTGGGCTCAGGTTGGTCAGAACCTTGTCCAGTGGACAGAAGTCAAGGAAGTTTTCTGGTTTTTTGGCAGGTTTTCAGGTTTTGCTGAAGGAAGCTCTCCTGGCTCTGCTGCCAGGTTTTGAAAACACAGGATTTCCAGAGGATCCAGGAGGTTGTAGCTGGATATTTGCAATTTTATATGAGCACCTCTGCTCTGGAGCCAGGCTGGCAGAGCTGGGGGTGCTCACCTGGAGAGGAGAAGGCTCCAGGGAGAGCTCAGAGCCCCTGCAGGACCTGAAGGGGCTCCAGGAGAGCTGGAGAGGGACTGGGAATGGAGGGACAAGAAAAGGGGGAACAGAGAGCAGGAATAGTGGGAGCTCTGGTAATCAAATGCAGCACTTCAAAGCTGGCCCCATCTCCTCCTCCAAGGCTGGACCAAAAGTTTTCTTTTAGTCTTTACAGATATAAAGTTCTTACGAATTTCCTTGGAAAATTTTATGGCTTTTATGGGCAGACTCATTATGCTTTGCTGCAATAGAAATCTGCACACTGGGTTGCTTGATTTTTTTTTTAATTTTTATTTTTATTTGCCCAAAGTTTGCAGACTCTATGGCCACAAAGCTTTTGCAGCTGGTGCCACTTTTTCAATGGATTTCCACATCCTCCCAAATTCAGGGGGATGAGTCACCTGGCAGGAAGAGGAAAGGAGCAGCAGTGCTGTCTCATCCCAAACACATCCTCATTCATGCCAGTGCCTCGGGGTGCTGCACGTTCTGTGTGGGGAACACTTGCTTGGGTTTGTTTTCCAAGGATGTGCAATTAGTGAGGATACAAAAAGCTGGTGCTGCTCACAGTTTCTGGGACAGCAAATCAAAGAGTAACAGCTGGGAGAAGGTGGGAATTGCAGTCATGGAACTGTCTGGGACATTGGCAAGGACACTTCCCACTGTCCCAGAGTGCTCCAAACCCTGTCCAGCCTGGTCTTGAGCACTTCCAGGGATCCAGGGGCAGCCACAGCTGCTCTGGGCACTCTGTGCCAGGGCCTGCCCACCCTCACAGGGAACAATTCCTTGCTGATATCCAATTCCAGCCCACTCTGTGTCACTTTGAAGCCATTCCCCCTCTGGGCTCTCTCCAGCATCTCCAGGTGCTGCTGCTGTGTCCCCAGCAGATCTGCAGGTGGGGTCTCATCTGAGCTCAGGGGCAGAATTCCTGCTTTCCTGCTGCCCTTGCTGGGGGATCAGCCAGGACATGGGTGGTTGTGGATTGCAGGGAATAAAGAAAGGACAAAATCCTGCAAGAATAGCAGAATTTTCTCCCAGAGCCACCTCAGCTCTTTTGTTGGGACCCATCTGTGCTCTCTCCCAAGAGCACTGCCCAACATTTCCCTGCCTTAACTCAGCCCAAGGCACATGTTCTGGTTATCAGGAGGAATCAGGGCATCACTCAGCAAAAGCTCAGCTCAATTTACTTCCTGGAAAGCTGACTTGGTCTTGCAGTTGAGCTCATCTGGACTTTAATTTCCTAATTAATGATCTTCTTCCTAGGAAGCAAAGTACAAATCCAAGAAAACAGATGATGGTCATACCGTGTCCCTGTGCTGTCTGTCCAAAATAGGACAGGGAAGGCTGGATCAGTGCACTGTGACATTTTCTTGTGTGAAATTCTGCCCAAATTAAGAATCGTGAGGAAGTGCTAGTACTGTCTGCTCCTGTTAAAAATGCACATCCAGGGAGTGGTGAACGTGTCCCTGTCAGCTCCCAGCTTTTCCTTCCTCACTGTGTATATTCTCTTTATTCTTTATTTCACAAGGTGAAGTGGCAAAGGGAATAAGCAAATTCAAGAGCCTGATTGCACTGGAACAGGTGATACTGATGCACACAGGTGGCATCTTTGGTTTTCTGGCCAGACTCCTTCTGCATATTCAACTTACTGCTTATGCCTGATCCTTTGGGAAGCAAAGACCTTCTTGAATATTCATGGAATTAGTCCTTGGAACACCCTGAACTTGCATACCTAATCAGGTGATATATTTACCTTCTTAATCCCTCCTGACCTTCTTCCCTATGTAAATGAGACAATTTGAAAGCATCTACTTCAGCACTGGGTAGGAGATCCAGCTGATTCCTCTTACAGTAATTGCAGTGCCTCTTCCCAAAGTTTCTGGGAAAAATCTTCAATCTTAAATCTCACTTGGCTGTGCTATGCCCTTGGCCACTAATAAATTGGTTTTAGCTCCTTTCTGGTTCCTTTGAAAGGAACCTGCATCTGTGTTTTTCAATTCAATCCACAAATTGCACCCAAAGAGTGACAGAAAATGGCTTTAAAGTATTTCCTGACAGGTAAGAGACCAGCTCTCAATCACACATCTTTTTGAGCTCCTTCTTTGCAAATATTTTGAAACATTGAGAGATTGTTCCAGTAGTTTTCCTGGACATCCCTAATGCCATATTTATTGTCACAGAATGATTTGAGCTGGGAAGGACCTTAAAGCTCACCCAGTTCCACCCATTCCATGGGCAGGGACACCTCCCACTATCCCAGGGTGCTCCAAGCCCTACCCAACCTGGCCTTGGACATGTCAGGGATCCAGGGGCAGCTACAATTCCATCCCAGTATCCCATCCGTCCCTGCTCTCTGGCAGTGGGAAGCCATTCCCTGTGTCCTGTCCCAAGTCCATTTCCAGCTCTCCTGGAGCCCCTTTGGGCACTGGAAGCAGCTCTCTGGTCTCCTTGGAGCTTCTCTTCTTAAGGCTGAACACCCCATTGCATTACACCCCATTACCATCCCTGCATTAATTTTATTAAGCAAATACAATAAATAAAAAAACCCTGCAGAAACACAAACAGGAGACAAAATAGTTGTGGAATGATTGGTGCATGATGAGATCTGGACTAAAAATGCCACATCTCGACCTACTTCAGGCAAGGTCTCCCTGTCTTGGAGAATGACTTCAGCCCTGACACTGATTTGATTATCCACTCCAATAAAACAGGTTATTGACTTACACAGGCACTGTAGGAACTGCAGCACTTCCTCCTTTTGCACTCTCCTGCGTGGAAAATGGAAACTGGAGTCACTTTTTGGTGCCTTAATCATGAGAGCAGCCCTGAACTTGTGGACCTTGTTGCTCAGCTGAGATGTGATGATGTGGAGACAAAGATTTGTTGCCAGCAGTACCTGAAACATGATGGGAGCATCTCCTCTTCTCTGTAAAAAAATCATGGGATCTTTGGGGTTGGGAAAGCCCTCCAAGACCATGGAGTCCAACCATTCCTCAGCACTGCCAAGGCCACCACTGCCCCTTGTCCCCAAGTGCCACATCCACACAGCTTTAAATCCTCCAGGGATGGGGACTCACTGCTCTGAGCAGCTGTGCTAGGGCTGGACAACCCTTTCCCTGAAGGAATTTTCCCTAATACCCAACCTAAACCTCCCCTGGCACAACTTGAGGCTATTTTTTTTGTCCTGTCCCTTGTTTCCTGGGAGCACAGCCTTCCTCAGGGAGCTGTGGGTTGGGATTCTCTTCCCTGTAATCCTGACAGTGTTGTACCTTATCCCAAGAGATGGTCACCAGGCAGTGACCAGTTTTAAATTTCTACTGAAAAAGGCAGGGATTCCTTGAGCTAGGGAAGGATAAATCCATGAAAGGAGCTGCTGTCACCTGAGGTGGTTGTTCTGGAACACAAACACCCTGATCAAGCTGGGGGTTTGTCAACACAACCCCAGAGAATTCGGGGTGGTGCACGAAGGGGATGTTTGTTGGAAAAGTGGAATGAGAATCATTAAGATAAGTCAGCAGGCTGCTGAGAGGGATCTTAGGAGGGTGGTGTGAGGATGAGAGGTAAAACAGGAGGTGGAAGTTTGGAAGGAAGATTAAGCACTGAAGTTGCAAAAAGCTAAATGAGGTAATTTGTGCCGTTTATAAAACTTCTGTGCTGTTGCAGAAGCTTCAGGAGGACTTTTTGATTCTGCTGAAGCTCTTCAGATCTTCACTTTCATGTTCTTTTTCATAATCTCTTTATCTTTTGATTTACCAACACCAAAAGGATCCTGCCAAGCTGTTTGAAACCATAAAGAAAGAAGTTGCTCTGTTTATTGACCTCTACTTGAAAGCTGGCAACCGTACTTCGATTTCTCAGATGTTTTCCTCATTTCACATCCTATGTCATTATAAACATTTGTCTTTCAAGCATGGGACAGGCTGAGAGTTGAAGAATTACCAACCTGGTGCAGGTCCTCAGAGTCCATCTGGTTCCTTCTCTCCATGGCAGGAGCCTGGAAGTGTCCAAGGTCCATCCCAGACTGGTTTGGGTTGGCAGGGACTTTAATGCTCATCCAATCCCACTTCATTCCATGGGCAGGGACCCCATCCACTGTCCCAGGCTGCTCCAAGCCCTGTCCAGCCTGGCCTTGGGCACTGCCAGGGATACAGGGACAGCCACAGCCTCTCTGGGCACCCTGTGCCAGGGCCTGCCCACCCTCACAAGGAGGAATTCCTTCCCAACATCCCACCCATCCCTGCCCTCTGGCAGTGGGAGCCATTCCCTCTGTCCTGTCCCTCCATTCCTTGTCCCAAGTCCCTCTCCAGCTCTCTTTGGGTTTTTTTCCCCCCAATATTTATTATTTTACACCTGTCACAAGTGGATTTTTTTGGTTGTCACTTTGCTTATTCACCAACTTTGTGCAGGTGTTTTTCCCCCTTCTATTCCTTGTGCTCTGTCTGGCCTGGCTGGTGTTATTAATATATTGAACTGGCAGCTTTCCTATTTTCCTACTCACTTTTCATTATTAATCCACATGTCAAAACAATTTTGACGGGTTTGCTTTTCTCCCATAAGTTAATGGAGAAGTGGAGCTGCCCTGGATGAATACAGAATTTATGGAGCGTCCTCCCTGAGCCAAGGGATCGCTGATATCACAGCACCAGCACAAATCAGCTGCACTGGGAGCCAGACAGAACACCCTGTCCAGGACACGGAGCCTGGGTCAGCTCAGGCAAGGAGCCTTTTCCCCTGTTCAAAGCAGCAGGGAGCTGATATCTCTCCATGGAAGTACCCAGTGATAGCAGCAGAGATGTCTGGAACACTTGGTGGCTGGATCCCATGGGAAGGGGTGAGGATGCTGCAGAGGGCAGATCCATCAGTTTGGAATTTAATTTTTCTCTCCTTGTTTTGCCTCTCATTCCTTTATCCCCTGCCAAATATTAATTTAAATGCATTCTCGTGGCACTCTTGTTTTATTTTTTTTTCCTTGCCAGACTGTCTGTGCTCTATTCCCAGTTAATTTTCCGGAGTACAAGGAGCTTCTTGGACAGGGAGAAAAACTCTTCTAATGTATTGAATCATAAAGCTCCATTTTGTGTCATTTTCTGGCAGACGTAACTCACTGTGGGGATTGTGTTTGTGGTTTGGGTCCTTGGGTCTGAGACAGCCCTTTCCCATAAATCATTAGGAAAGGGTACAGAAGCTCTGGCTCTGACAGCTCAGTCCCTCTCTCATTACTCCACTCTGCTTTATTTACCTTTTTCATTAAGCTTAAGGGGAGAACTGCCCACATAAACAAAACATCAAGAGTGAATTAGCTTCAACAGGAATGATTAAAGCTATTCCCAAATTCTAATTTATCCCCTATTAGCAGACAAATGAGCACATGCTGACTCCATGCTCTTCCTCCACCACACTCTTCATTCCCAGTGTCACTTCCTTGACACCACAGAGAGCACAGTGCCCAGAACAAATACAGAACCTCTGAGTGCCCAAATTCAGGTGGAAAATATACTTCTATCTCATATATATGAACCTGTGCTCGTTGTAATTGCAAATATGGAATAAAAAGACACTATTCCAGAGGAGAGAAGGCAGAAGCAGCAGGATCTGAAGTGCAGAAGAGGAGTAGAGAAAACATAAAATAGCAATTATTGAATAATTCTGTGTCAGACACTCTCTGGGTTGTAGATACCAGGACAATTTGGTTTGGAAGTTTATGGTTTCCAGAAGGATGTGCCTGGTGAATTTCTGGGCAGGGAGTGAGGCTGATGGGCTGGCATTTCCTTTTCTGAAGGTGGGTGTGATGTTGCCCTTTTCCCAATCACCAGGGACATTCCCCATCTCCGTGACCATTCAGAGGTGACAGAGTGGCAGTGACAGCAGCCAGCTCTCCTGGCACCCTCAGGCCCATCTCATCTGGCACCTTGTGTTTGTGCACATTGTTTAAATGGTCTGTAACTCATGCATCCTTTATCTGCAGTTGTACCTCACTCTCCAGACTCTGCTCTCACTGATCCAACACAGCTTTCCACAGGATCCCACTGATCCCCCTGAATAAGGCAAATCCTGTGGAACTGGAAATACATAAATTCCTCATTTTTGTTCCTCTCTCTCCTTCCATGGTAGCGTGGCACTCCTCCTTTTTCCCAGAGTCTACAACATTGCCTGCATCAGCAAATAACCTCACTCCCCTGCTTCTCCTGCATGTTCTCCTTTGGATTCTCCTCCACATCCATGGCATCCTGCATGTGTCACCACCTGGGACATTGAAGTGTGACAGGAGCTGCACTCCTGGCCCAGGAGAAAGCACTGGTTTTGCACATGGATTACTTGGAGTCGCTGGATTTCCTCCTCCCTGCAGTGTCAATCTTCTGCCCTTGGAACCCTTGAGACATCCAGTAATGTGGGTGGTGAACTTCCATGGGAGAGGAGGTCAGGGAAAGCACCCAAGACAGGCAGAGAAGGTGAGAGGGGTGGAGAAGGTGAACATGAAAATGCAGGAGGGATAAACAGCCTGAGGGTTGCTCTGATCCAGACTTGGATGAGCATTTTAGTCATGTGAAAAATGCAGGTTTGGGGGAAGCAGAGAGAGGATGTGGTGGAGCTTGGGCAGAAAATTGCTACTGACAGGAAAAGCTCTCTGGGGCTATTTAAAGATGCAGGTTTGGCTCCTCTGTTTTTCACTATTTTGTGGTGTTAATTTGTTTTGCTGTTGATGCCTGACTGATGTCTCGCAACGCCTACTCCAGAGACTCTCAAATTAATTCCTACTAGGATTTGTTTCACAGAATCACAGACTGATTTGGGCTGGGAGGGACCTTAAAGGCATCCAGTGCCACCCCCTGCCATGGGCAGGGACACCTTCCACTGTCCCAGGTGGCTCAAAACCCCAGTGTCCAGCCTGGCCTTGGGCACTGCCAGGGATCCAGGGGCAGCCACAGCTGCTCTGGGCACCCTGTGCCAGGGCCTGCCCACCCTCACAAGAAGGAATTCCTTCCCAACATCCCATCCATCCCTGCCCTCTGTCAGTCTGGAGCCATTCCCTGTGTCCTGTCCCTCCATTCCCAGTCCCTCTGCAGCTCTCCTGGAGCCCCTTCAGGCCCTGCAGGGGCTCTGAGCTCTCCCTGGAGCCTTCTCCTCTCCACTGAGCACCCCCAGCTCTCCCAGCCTGGCTCCAGCCCTGGAGCAGCTCCTCTGGGCTCTCTCCAGCAGCTCCACGTCCTCCTCATGTTGTTTATCATGGATGGGTGATGTTGGGATGTGCTTTTAGTAAATGTTGAGGCTGACATGTGTTGATCTTGTCCCATCAAATAATATCATCTCTCCTGACATGTATTTTCCTTGAGAGTTCTATGGATGTGTGAAGCTCCAGCTTCTACGCTGAATTTTGGAGACTTTTTTTCCTTCTTTCCTGAGAAAACTCTCCAGTAACAGAGCACAGAAGACTGTGGAAGGCAGATTGGTGTTTGCTGTGTTCAGTTCATTTGCTGGAAGCACCTGGTGGCCATTTAGAGAAAGGGATAAACTTCTGTCAAGCCCAAAAGGAAACACGATCAAGGCAGAATTGACAACTCCTGTTTCTCCAGCCATCATTTGTCATCATGCTTTGGTGAACAACATCAAGAGGAAAATACTTGGTTGTGATGTGGATAGAGATATTATTTATTTGTACTGGCACAGAGTGGCTTCATCTGCCTGAAAACACAGCAAGATTAATCAGGCCTGTTGTTTAACTCTTGCCCAGCCAGGCTCTTCTCAAGGATTATGCAATTAAATTTTGGATTAAATTGAAAATTTAATTGGATTTATTAGCTCTAGGGGGTGGATGAACAAAGTTTATTGGTCCTAAGTGGGAAACACAGGGTAATGTACAGTGAAATTATGGGCTCTTGGATTGCACACTCCACTGCCCATCACTGCACCGATGCTCTGCTAAAAACCCATCAGGAATTCCATGTAAAGTCTGAATTCAAACAATTATTTTTTTAAAAAATCAGAGTTTTAAAACCCAAGAAAAACTCCAAACCTCTCATTTTGTCTTAACATGGAGCCTTTTTTCATGAAGGAAGCTGGTTGCTTCTCCTTGAATTCTCTGGCTCTTTGGAGTAGGGAATTAAGACTTAAAGCAGCATCTGCTACCTATTAACATTTTTCCCACTGTGATATCACTGAATTAGTCCAAAGGGGGTTTTTTGAGAAATCACAGTATTTTAGAAGACATCCCTGCTGGAATCTGCTCCTTGTCTTTGTTCCAGGAAAACTCAAATATCTGCTGTGTGCTTATCCCAGAAAAGCACCAGCTAAAGTCTGGTTTGGGTTTGGCTTTTGCCAACATTTCCAGGCAGTTCCCTCTCTCCATCTCCAAGGTCACGTGCCTCAAAGATGGAGCTGCAGGACATGGATGTCTTACATGAATGAGAATAATCTCACAGATGGGGTAAGGCTGGGAGTGAGATAAAAATTACAGTATTAATTTTTTCCCCCTTAATTCTGAAGGACGACAGAACTTCATTATCCAATCTGCTTAAAATTGAACGACCTAATGAAATTTCACACCCACTAAATTTAATCATGGATTACTCATGTGGGATTTGAATCAGATAAAAAGGATGCTTCAGATATTTGGTAGCAATTGCATAAGGTAATAAAAAATCTGCAGTGTTCTTTGTCCTTTTCAGCAAATGTGAATTGCTCGACCTACTTTTCTTTTCTTTACTTTTTTCCTTTTTGCCTTTTTTTTTTTGTGGTGTTCATGACCCCACCTTCCTCCTGGGCATCACTGAACAGTCAGTCCCACGCTCGTGTACAAACCAATGGATCTCAGGAGTGCTTCCTCCTGGGTGCTGGGGATGCAGGTGGATTATTGCTTTTGCTGCAGCAGTTTGAGGCTGGGAAAAGAAAGGAATGTTTTACAGTCAATATCTTAGCTGGTGTATTAAAGGGCCAGGCTGGTAAGAAGATCTTGTTTGTGGCAGGTGGGGGTGGATGGTGGATTAAGGTTCTGCTCAGGGCTTTGGTTGTGGCTGCTGAATGAGCTTTTGCAGATCACTTTACCCCTCCAAACCTGCCCTGTGTGGATGTAATTGGTGTTTGACTCACAGGGATGTTCTGACCCCCCCCAGAACTGGCAGTGCCTGTTCAGGAACACTGACACAACACACATTCTGTGCTTACAACCTGTGGTTTTCCCCTCCTCCACTGTTTCCTGCAGAGCTGACCAAAGGGTGAGGAAGGTTCTGGAAATAGCAGCTCTCTTGTATTTTTAGTGGGGCTTTGGGATTTGGGGCTGTTCTTCAACATGTACTTCAGGCAGCACCCCAAGCACAGAGCAAACCCAGGCCCTAGAGTCTCAGAGAAGTGGAGCCTGGAGTCACTTTTGGGAAGTGTACAGTCAAAAGAACCTTTGGAAGAGATGCTGGGTATTTAGGAGGACTTCTGGATTTTCCTTGTGGGAAATGGAGCACACAAAGCTGCTTTGGATGTGCCCTGAGAGAGCAGCACAGGCAAAGCTGGGGTGCTGGGGGTGGCTGAGTGAGGATGAGGCAATGGAGTACCTTGAAATAAGCACAAATTGCTTACTTTTCATAGAGTAAAGAGAGTTAGTTAAGCTGGGTAAAGGGAGAAAGGCACATGCTGAGGAAATTATCTTTCCAGGAGTATTTGGAGTAGACAGTGGTGGAATAGCAAAGCTTCAGTGAAGGTTGAAGGAAAAGCTCTTTTGATAGTGGAGGTGTGAGAGGCTCTGGCTCCTGGATGGGTGGGGAAGGCTGTGTTTAAGAATGTTACACACAAGGAGTTTGGAATCTCCCACCAGCAGCTGAAGACAGGGATGAAGTTTTTGGTGCAAGTCACAGGGAAGATGCTGGATACAGTCAGTGGAAAAGTAATAGAGGCTTGGAGAGAAAACTCCTGTACTTGTACTCCCAGGGAGCTTCAGCTGATGGATTGGCATCCCTGATGTCCCTGAAGAGATGAACACAAGCTGAAATATTGTTTGGACAGGATGGCTCAGGTCTATAGAAGACACCTGTACAGAAAACTTTAGTAAAGAGCTTTCAATTCCCCTTCAGGAAAAGCAGAAGTTGGAGAAGCCACTTCTCGATTCAGAGCCTGCTTGTCCAGAGTACAAAAAGTCAGTGGAGGAATGGCTCAAGGAGGAGAGAGAAACAGCCTTTGTTGTCAGATCTTTCCTGCTTTTGCAGAACCATTATTCCAAAGCCTGCACTGTCCCTGCCGGGTGTCCACTGGGTGCCCTTCATCCTCAAAAAAAACCCCAGGAAAAAAGCAGCTTCAGACATATAAAAGGATCCATCAACAGACTGAACAGCAGCTTCAAATGTTTCATCAAGGAGTAGGAAATCTCATCACAGCTGGATTACCCACCAGCTTCAGGGTTCTTTAAGGTCAGAAAGTGGTTAAATTGTAGGGAACAGCGGGAAACAAGGGCACTGAGGCTTCCTCTGGAGGCTGCTGGGTGTGAGTCCTGTCTTCCACACATGGCCCACAGCATTTTTGTTATTATAATCCCTTCCCATGAACACTTTGCAGGCTTAGAGGATTTTTTTTTGTGCCATTCTTTTCACACAGCCAGAATTCAGGGAATTTGCTGTCTAAAAGGTGTTCTGTGGTCTTTGCAAACAGTTTGGGTGGTGGTGAGAGCTTTTACCACAATTCTCCATCACCCTGCAAGATGATGCCAGGGCTTTTTCAAATGGAAATCTGCAATTTTTGTCAGCATCTGTATGTGCACATCTGGGAGTGATGGCCATGGTTGGGCAGGAAGGTTTCTGGCCAGATTTATCCAGGGATGAGGAAGGGGCTGGAGCCCCAGGAAAGGCTGAGGCAGCTGGGAAGGGGCTCAGGCTGGAGAAAAGGAGGCTCAGGGGAGGACAGCAGTGGGGGACAGGGACAGGAGGAGAGGGAATGGCATCTGGCTGGGCCAAAGGAGGTTTAGAGTGGAGATTAGGGAAAATTTCTGCATGAAAAGTGTTGTCCAGCCCTAGCAGTGACTGCCTAGGGCAGTGGTGGGGTCCCCATCCCTGAAGGGATTTAAAGCCATGGGGATGTGACATTTGAGGACGTGGGGTGGCCTTGGTAGTGCTGGAGGAATGGTGGGACTCGATGATCTTTGAGGTCTTTTCCAGCCCAAACATTTCCATGCTTTTGTGAAGCAGAAGCAGTGTGTTTGGATCTGTTCACTGCTACCAGTGACAACAAATCTCCTCCACTGCCAGTTTCTTGGGAAATAAATAATCAGTGGTTTAAATCAGATCGGTGCCAGTCACAGATTGCACAGCCTGTGTGAAAAACACGTGTAAGGCCGAGGAGTGAAGGCAGTGATGGATCAGGGGAGCTGAGGCTCACACAAGGAGTTGTTGATGCAGGATACAGGGGAGATTTTTCCTCTTTTTTCAGTCTCCTGCTGACACACACCTGCTTTACCTCTCTCTGCTTGGGAGACACCCCTGCCTGTCTTCACTCGTGCTGCACTTTTAAAGCCCTGAATTTATTGTTCAACATAAAACCAAGATACAAGGTTGTCTCTTCCTGAATGGAATGCAAACTCTTTGTATGTCTGATGTGCCAGGGGTGTTCCTGTGCCAAGGCACCCTCGGAGCTGCTGGTCAGAGGGTCAGGACACTGGGAAGTGGCAGAGGGTAGGAAATATCCTTAGGGATATTTCAGTCATAAAATCACAGGACAGATTGGGCTGGAAGGGATCTTTAAAGGCCATCTCATCCAAGCAGCCCACCATGGTCAGGGACACCTTCCACTATCCCAGCTGCTCCAAGCCCCATCCAGCCTGGCCTTGGGCACTTCCAGGACCAGAGCCTGGAAAAATGTGGCAAGTGGTGGAAGGAGGAACAGCAGGAGCTGTGGAAGAGGAGAGAGTCTGGTCTGCTGGAGAGGAAAGGAGGAAGCAGCAGCGACACTTTGAATGGGTGTTTTGAAATATGCTCGGAGTTAATTTTATCCAGAAGCATTTGACATGAATTTAGATTTGAAATCAGCATTTGCTCATTACCGAGCGACTGATGAATGCCAAATCAGGTCATTACTCTTGGAGTGGGTTTTTATCTTCTCCCATTATCTGGGGTTGCTCAGATCCTCTTCATTCACAGTTGTCTTTTCTGGATATAATTGGGTTTAAGCAACTAAGATACTAAATGAAGTGTTGATAACGAGAAGGATTGTTCATCTCTCCAAAGATGGTTGGGTTTTTTTCCTCCTTTCTCTCGCCCCTGGTGTGCTGAGGGCTGCTCAGCAGTAATTGTTCTAAGCTCTGTGCATTCAGATGTGTTCCATCACTGTCAGGGTGCATGTACTGACCCTTCCCTCCCTGCTGGAGCACATGATCTGTAGGAATTTGCCTGCAGAGCTGAAGTTCCTCTGTCTCCATTCCTGAAGGCTGTTCCGACAGCTCAGCGAGTGGGAGAACAACAAAACGACCTTAATACCTTTGGAAACTCAACTACCTGGTTTAACTCAATAACACCGAGAGGAAATTGGTTTCCCATCCTAAAAATGTTTCCTCTCCTCCTGGAAGAAGGGATGAGGTTTCCATTTATCAGAGCACTGGAGATCAACAGGAAAATGTTACCGGGTTCCTGCGGCGCTTTTAATAGAATAAGGAGGCAGTGCCCTTCAGCTGTTCCTCAGCCAAACAAAATGTTTGGTGAGCCTTGCTAATCTATCCTGGCAGGACCAGAGCCACCTAACAGTGGGAAATGTCACCATGGCCAACTGCTAAAATAATATTATAATTGTGTAATTTGTATTCCTGCGGGAGAATCCGGCTGCGTGCTCCAGCAGCCCAGATCCCCTGGGCTGATCTCTCAGCCTGGGCAGCAGGAGAGGGGGATTGTGTCCCTGAGCCCAGGTGAGAGCCCAGCTGCAGAGCTGCCCCAGCCCTGGGGACACAGCAGCAGCACCTGGAGCTGCTGGAGAGAGCCCAGAGGAGGCCCGATCCCCACTGAACATGACAATGTCACTGTGTATTTTTTCTCTCCAGCACACAAAGCTGAACCTCTGAGTTTGCAGGCTTCAGTTTTTTTCCCACATCTAAATCAATTTTGGACACGCCAAGCCTCGTGCTCCCACATTGTATCTTTACACTAAATATCCTACTCCCACATCTTGTCATTTTAAAAAACAGAAGCGTGGCCCAAGAGGTCCTGAAGGGCTTTTCCTCTCTTTACACAGAGCTTTTGATTCCTGGATCTGTTTGAAAGTGTCTGAGGGCTTTCAAGATAAAATGCAGTTGTCTCCTTTTCACTCCTCTCTGGTAGGCAGAGTCAATGCCTTTGTTTCCTGACATAGCTGAAGTGCTGCCATTCCATTTGAAAATCCCATTTTTTTAATCTCATACATCCAATGATGACATTAAAAAGTAGTACAATATATGGTTGGTTTTCCACAGGCATCCCATTGTTCAGTGGGCACACATGGCTCTGTGGGAACAGGGCTTTGAGGAGGGACTTCACAGAGGGAAATTCCCCAGGCTTAGACCTGCCAGGATGTCCCTTTTTTACTCCTAAATCATCTCCAGTCTCCTACTCCTGCAGGCACTACTGGCATGGAAGATGGGGCTGCTGCCATGGCTTTGCATCTTTATCCCCAGGTACAGAATCCCAAATGGTTGGAGTTAGGAGGGACTTAAAGCCCATCCAGTGCCACCCCTGCCATGGGCAGGGACACCTTCCACTGTCCCAGGGTGCTCCAAGCCCTGTCCAGCCTGGCCTTGGACATTCCAGGGATCCAGGGGCAGCCACAGCTTCTCTGGGCACCCTGTGCCAGGGCCTGCCCACCCTCACAGGGAGAAATTCCTTCCCAAAATCCCATCTAGACCCACCCTCCTTCAGTTTAAAGTCATCCCCTTTTGTCCTTTCACTCCATCCCCTTGTATTTATTTATTTCCCTCCGAATTCTTCCCTTCACACAAATAGGAGGAGCTGGGTGCCACTGGATTCTTCATCCATTAGAAATTCAGCTGAATGGTCGTGAGGAATATTTGTCCTACAGCAGGAACAGCATTGAATTGGGAGCAAATGTAACCATTACATTAACTACTGCATTTCTCCTCAAACACAGGAAGATTTCTTTGCACTATGTGGCCTCCCCACCTTTTTTTTCCCCCCAGATAAACTGATATTCCCTGTTCTGTGGGGATTTAATTTCTTTTGTCTTCAGCTTGAATACTCCCTTAACTATATTAATCACATATTTCCATCAGAAGAGATTTTTGAAAGTCTTTAAGCATATTTTGCACAGGTTGGAAGACTCTGAGCTGCCATCTCACTCTTGTTACTCTTCAGATTTGTAATTCCCCAAAGATAAAGCAGCATTAGGAGCAGTCCCCCGTTTTCTCTGGAAAGTAATTTCTGATTTCCATATTAATCAAAAATAGCTTTACCTTCGTCCTGCCCTAATCCTAGGAACAACACAGGAAGAAGATTACATTCTGTAGATGTCAGAAAAGCAATTAAAATTTGCACAGAGGAATGGAAGGGGGAAGGAATCTCACCTCTTTATTTTGTGAGCCGAGCAGGGAAAGACCCTGACCTCCAACTGTTTGTTTCTTATTGGCTCCTTTTCTTTTGAAGTGCCTGCTAGAATCATCTTTAATATTGCAAGATTAAAACACTGGGCTTGCAGTAGACTGAGAGGGTTATAGTGATGAGAAGAGACATTTAAGGAGGGTGAGGATTGGCTGTGAAGAGGCTGGAATTTGCAGTTGGAGAGGTGAGTGCCTATTAATAGCTCTGTCTGCAGAAATGGATATTCCTTGATCCTCGTGCAGGGAGATCCTGCTGGAATATTCCCAGGCTGGAATAAAGGGAGCCAGGAGAGAGGGGCAGGAGAGTTGTCCTGCTGTACAAGTGTGCAACTGCAGGAATTTGGGAGGTGCTCTGGGGAGCAAAATCTGTCACAGCTGACAGGAGGATCGTGGAGAGGAACAGGGAGGAATGTGGTGGGGATGGCTTTTGGGGTTTGGCCTGTCACGTGTCACCTGTTTGGGTTCAGCCAGGGTGTCCTGTGGTGAATCAGGGCGTGGGAAGGGAGGTGGGATGTGGCTCTTTGGGATGGGGTCCTGCCAGATACAGGTTTAGGGGTAGGGGGGGAGAGAAAGACACAACAGGATGGGATGGAATGGAATGGAATGGAATGGAATGGAATGGAATGGAATGGGAGTGGAAGCCCTGTGGAAGGGGCAGAGGAGCACACGAGTAGATGCTGCTGGGCTGTGGACTCTGTGTGTGTGGGATGGATTTCCCAGGATGGTGCTCTTGCTCTTGCCTTTGAGGAGAGGGGATTTTCCCAGAGCAGCTCTCCTAAACATATTTTATTCTCCAGTTTTTCAGGTTCTGCAGGGTGAACACTGAAGCTGCAGATATCAGTTTTTACTGACTGAACCTTTGAACCAGTTTGCAGCTGGACTGATCCTTGTAGATCCCTTCCAACTGAACAATTCCATTCTAATCTCTTCTATTCCTTCCATTCCATTCTTTCCTTTTAGTGAGCACATCTAAGTGTTCTCTGGAATGTGTGACATCATACCCACAATAATTCTCTTCCTGAAACACTTCTGCTGTTAAATAGGCCCATTCTGGAAATTCCTTTCCTCCTCTTGGCTGATAACCCTGGACCAGTCCAAGGCACTGTGGTCAAACTTTGGAGCTGCATTTATTGCAAAAAATTTCTCCAGCAACTTGCCATGTGACTGATGGCAGTTCTCAACGCTGAACTTTTTCTCCTGCTTTCCCCGTGCACTACAACTCACAGCAATGTGATCATGGAATGACTTTAATTAGATGGGATATTGGGAAAAAATTCCTCCCTGTAAGGGTTGTAAGCCCTGGCACAGGGTGCCCAGAGGAGCTGTGGCTGCCCCTGGATCCCTGGAAGTGTCCAAGACCAGGCTGGACAGGGCTTGGAGCAGCTTGGGATAGTGGAAGGTGTCCCTGCCCATGGCTGGTGATTGGAATGAGATATTTTTTATGGTCCCTTCCAACTCAAACCACTCTGAAATTTTATGCAAAATTTTCTGCTATAAAACTGTGCTTCCTATTTTATGGCATTAAAAGCATTTTTAGTTGTGACTTACAGCCTGTGAGAGCCCTTTATAAAGCTGTTTTAAATGAAAACTCTTGAGGTGCTTGTGTGTTAGTTTATTTTTGAGAGGGAGAAAAAAACTGCTGCAAAAGGAAATTATTGTCTTCATGCATTTTTAAACCATATTCAGCCAGAGCTGTGACAGTGACAAATTGGCCTCAGGTCATTTCTTCTCCTTGACATTTGCAAATCTGATACATTTTCCAAGCTGTGGCTGCCCCGTGTCTGGAAGTGTCCAGGCTGGTGTCCCTGCCCACTCAGGGGTTGGAATTGGATGAGTTTAAAGATCCCTTCCAACCCAAACCATCTGTGATTCTGTGATACTTTGAACTAATATACATTTCCTGAACTGCTTCCAATGTAAATTTAGAGAATTCCAGATTTCTAATTAATTTGTTTTACTGGAAATTACATGCTAAAACTGAGTCTTTCAATTCTTATTATATTTCCCAATTTCTTTGCTGTTGGTCCTGTAATTTTTGAAAAGGATTGGAGCAGAAAGCCCAGTCCTTCATGGCAGTGCTGGGGCACTGCTTGGCTTCAGCTGGATTTTGGATCTCGGGCCTCATTTTATTTTATTTAAGGACAACAGCTTAGATTTGAGCCGTGGGTGACCTGGGGAAGCAGGGGTGAGTGCCACACGTTAGAATTCCATCTGGGAAGTGAAGCTGGTGTTCTGTCGTGGTTTCCCTCAATTTATTGCAGTGAGGAGATCCTGCAGGACAGTCATGGGATAAATTAATTGCAATGCATTGATCTTGTCCTGGAAATCTGCAGAAGTTCATTGAATTGAGCAGGACATTGAGCAGGAGCACTGCCTGAGCACTGCCTGACCCAAAGGAGTCAAAGCAAGGACACCCAGGATGTCACTGAGGTGACATCAAACTGCCTTTGACCCGCTTGATGTTTGCCAGGTGACCTGGAACTGCCACTTGCTTGTGTTTAAAAGAAGCAGCAAAATCTTCAGGAGTGTTTCCTAAGGCTGCTCCATGTCCCAGCAGTCTGTTAAAACCAGATTCCTGGAGGAAATTGCTAATTTCTGTAGGCTGTGGGAAAGCTTCCTCAGAGCCTTCTTTGCCATCACAGGCAGGGACACCCTCCACTGTCCCAGGCTGCTCCAAGCCCTGTCCAACCTGGCCTTGGACACTTCCAGGGATCCAGGGGCAGCCGCATCTGCTCAGGTAACCTGTGCAATGTGTGAATCCATGAAGAGCTCAGAGATCAGGAATTGTCTCAGTGTATTGTAGAGCTGAGGATTTAGAATAATTTCAATGCATTCTTTACACAGAGCTTTCAAAATAACCCTATCCAATAAAATAGATGCTGTTTCTGCTTGCCCTGCTTGGAAGTAGACCAGGACTTTGTGGGTGACAGGAGGTCTGCGCCGTGCTGAGATGGAGTGGGAGGCACAAATCCAGGCAGAGGAGGATTTCAGGGGATCTAAAGGGAAAGCAGCACCACTGCCTACAGAAGAACTGGTGAGGGACCGTGTGCTGCCAGTCATGTTGTGCCAGGATAAATACAAACTTGGTTTATTTTACCTAATTTAGTTATTTCTCAATGTAGACACGACCTCGGCCGATCCTTTATTTCTCAACTGTTCCTGTTAATGTTTTTAGGCAGAAGACAAAACCTGCCAGGAGTTTTGGCTCTGTAGAGTAAACAGGTTGCCCAGAGAAGCTGTGGCTGCCCCTGGATCCCTGGAAGTGCCCAAGGCCAGGCTGGATGAGGCTTGGAGCAAGCTGGGACAGTGGAAAGTGTCCCTGCCCATGGCAGGGGGGGAACTGCAAGAGCTTTAATGTCCCTTTCCACCAAGCATTCAATGATTCCCTCCATAATCCATACTTATATATTGCTAATTTCCAGTTTCTTGTGCCCCAAATGATATTTTATGAAGTGTATTTGATGCCATGAATTAATGGCAGTTTTATATGGTGTTATGTTTTTTTGGTAAAAATTTTTAAGTCCATCTGAGAGATTCCCCTGGATGCCTCTTCCCTCTCCTTATTCTCACTCCTTGCTTAAATCATCCCTCAGGTTCTGCTGGTAAAACCAAAGGCTGCTGATATTCTCAGTCCCAAATCATAACTAGTCATGTTCCCTTTTTTAAGCTGATTTTGTCAACCCAGCAGCCCCCAGTGCAGGAGGGGGCTGATGTGAACCCTCTGATTTTATTTTGCTCGACATCGTGCCTTTCATTCCTTTCACTTCTGAGCTTCTCTCTTTTCCCCTCTCCCTTTTCCATCCCAGTCCATTACTCCAATTTGCTATTCCTGGAGGGAGCTGCTGATCCTTTTTGCTGTTTCCCAGCCACGCTGGATGTGTTATTTTAAGGCAGCCTCACTACCTGCAGTACAGTGACTCATTTTGGATTTGCCAGGTCCCCACGTTCCTGCTGAGAAATCAGCTCCTGGATTGAATTCCTCAGAGGATTGCTAGGATCACGGCAGAGAATTCCCAAATCCTTGGAGGATGTTAAAATCACAGCTATTCCCTAAACACAACCCAACACTGCCCTTCTGAAATGAGGGGGCAGAGAGTGCCCCCAGGGCCTTTAATTCCCCCTGTCCCTGGAAGGCTCCAAGGCCAGGTTGGATGGAGCTTTGAGCAGCCTCATTTTTGAAATCCCTCCTGGGATGGGGACTCCACCACTTCCCTGAGCAGCCTGGACAATCCTTTCCATGAAATCATTTTCCATCCTCCTGCCTCGCTCTCCATCTGCCATCCATCCTGAGAGTCACAGGGGTCTCCCAGTTATCTATGGGAAATAATTGCCCCACACAAATCTTGGGATTTTGTTTTTTAAACAAGCCTGCCTGCTTCCCTCTGTTAAAAAAACAAGTAAAAGAGGAGCTGCCACAAATTTATCACTTTTTACCTGCTTGAGCAACCAGGAGGATGCACCTCAACCATAAAATGTAATTTACTTAATTAGTAATTGCTTTGCTGAGTTGGGCCAGTGTGGAAATCCTTGTTTTAAAGCAAGCAAATGAAAACTGTGCTAAAACATCCCAGGCTGTCACCCCTCAGCTATGGGGTTTATTACGTTTGGAGTTTCTTCTGGGCTTTTTGTAAGGAATAAAATATTTACAGGATGGAGGGAAAGGATTTCTATTTGCTTTTTTGTATATATTTTTTTTCTCCCTAAGCTTTCTGAAGAGATGCTCTATCAGAACACCAGGTGCAAAAACATAACTCTTAATTCAAGTATTCCCAGAAATTGCTTGGGTTTGTGGCTTTGTTTTAGAAGAGGGATTATAGGGCATGAACATGGTTTATTACACTTCTTTAGGGGTTGAAAAATTCATTTTATGAACCAGAAGTAGCAAATTCTGCACAGCCCCATTATTCCAGAGCTGTTCTTCCTCCCTGGATTTTGGTGAGTTGGGCAGGAGCTGGTGGGGTTCTCAAAGGTCAGGTGGAACACTCAGAGAATCTCATCCCAGCTCTTGGCTGGAAAATCAGTAACCAAAACCTTGAGATAAGGGATCTTTGTGGGATCACTGTGTCCCTGCTGCCTTTCTGGCAGAACCTTTGCACTTCCAAGCTGGTGAAATCAGATTTTATTTCCACCAGAGCCGTTTTTCCAACAGCACTGTGGAGTTTTGCCAGTTCAAATATTAGGGATTCTCAGCTTCCCCCAAGCATAATTTGAATCCCATCTCCTGGCCCAAATACATGTGAGAGACCCATTAAGCCTTTTAACACCCAAAACCTGCTTTTGTTAATATTCTCCGTGTGCTCCATCTGCTGCTGTGTTTGTCCATAGCCAATGGATTTGAGAGCAATTCCCTTCTCTGGTCTGAGGCCAAAATGTCCAAAATACCATATGGACATTTGAAAGTTAATGAGCATTTTAAAATTTCAATATCTAAGGCTGTTGTGATCCCTAAACCTGAGTCTTCCTTGAATTTGGCCTCTTCTTGTAACCCAAAATATTTTATCATTTTGGATTTTTAGCTTTGCAAATGAAAATCACGACGTTTCTACTTTGAATTACTGGCCCTTTGGGGCAGTAATTTGATTTGTAACATTGTTTTGACTGTTCTGGAGCTGATTATAATGAAAATGAGCTGAAATAGGAAATTTGGTGTCCCCAGAGATGTTGTTTAAGGGTGTGAATCAAAGATGAAATCAGGAGGATGCTGCCAGTGCCAGAGGACAAAGTGGAGTGTAAAAAGCAGAGATAGGAGCCAGGACTATGTTTGTGCTATAGAGAGACTTAATTAGTCAATTAATTGATGGATTACTGATTAATTTATTAATTACCAGGCTGTTTCTGTTGGGTTATTTATTGATCATGCTCAGGGCAGTGCTGGGCACCTTGGCTTTGGCCACACACCTGGAATATAGTTTTTTAAGGCAATTCTAACCTGGTAAATTCAATTCAAGTATTTGGAATAAAAAAACCTAAAAGCCAGGAGCTTTTTGCCATCACCTCTTTCAATCCAAACCATTCCAGGATTCTATTTTGTACCCAGTTGTTACAAACGCCAATGTGGCAGAAAAAAGAAATTACAATAGACAGAAAACAGGGACAAATTCCCAGTTCCAGGATCTAGGAAGGCATCAGGAATGGGGAGCAGTTGCCTTTCCCTAGCTGGAAGCACAGAGGATTTTGCACAGACCACAGGGCAAAGAACTGGGTTTGAACTGATTCTCTTTTTAGCTCCTGGCTTGGGAGCAGAGCTAAAAGGATGGATTGAAAATTAGCCAGATGAACAAGTGCATTTTGGACATCACAAAGGGTTATTGTAAATATTATTGTAAATATTATTGTAAATATCTTGTGTAACCTGAGGGCATGGAGAGCACAGAGTCCTGCCTGCATTTCCATTCCCAGCTCCTCCAGAAAGGATCTTCTCACCCCTCTGGAGCTGCCATAAAAATTCTGTCAGAGCAGGAGCATCCAGGTGAGGCTCTCCAAAACTTCAGGGGAATGGCAAATTCATGATTGAAAAGCAAATGAAGGCGTTCCTGGTCCAGGATGAGGTTGGATGGGGCTTGGAGCAGCCTGGGACAGTGGGAGGTGTCCCTGCCCATGGCAGGGGATGGAACTGGGTGAGCTTTAAGGTCCCTTCCAACCTAAACCATCCTGGGATTCCAATACCACATGGTCTGTCTCAAGCTGAGCACTCTTCTGCCATCTTAATTTGTTTTAAATCTTTCCAGATGAATATTTCCCTGGGGAGCATTATTGGATAAGGCTGAGCCACAGTTGAGTATTTAAGAAAAACTGCAAAGGAGCTTCTTTATCTCAGGCTTCCACTTTCTGTGGAGCAACAAACCCTTTTATTTTATCCGTAGGGGCTGTTCTTACCCTACTTGGGATTCTTCAAAGGCAGAACGAAGCAAATCATTGCAAGGAGAATCAATATTGCACAACTTCAACCCTTTTCCAGAACTTCTTTCCCACAGAGCCTTGTCTGAACACTGGAGAGGATGTGACACATGTCTGTGGCCCAGAAGTGATATTGATTGACAGTCTGACAAGTTCTGTCACTCTGGTTTATTTATAGTGTGTGCACTAAGCAGTCAACAATCTCTCTAATATTTTTGGACAGTTGATCCTAGTTTTCAGGATGAGTTTTGCTCATCCAAACACATCCTTTACCCAGACAGCTGCAGTAAGGCAGGAGGTTTGGTTTGGATGTAAGTGGGAAGTAAAACTGAGGTGGAATTAAAATAAGAATGGAACAATCTCTTTTGTCCAACAGCTTGCAGCTGTATTGAGCCTTAAAAAACTGGTCTGAAAGCAAGTTTGGTCTGAGCAAGAGAAAATCAGGGCAATGTGTGTCCAAACCAGTGCTTCTGTCACTTCCTTAATATCTTTTTAGGCTTGTAATTCTCCTCATTCCTGGCATGATGAAGGAAACAGCTTCCAGCTGACGTGTGGCATGGTGCAACCACAAAGTCCCGTGGAAGAGCTCAGAGCTCTGTGCAAAATCATCTCTTGGCCAGCCAAATTCCCAGCAGGAAGCAGCTGGGATTCTGCAGCTCCTCAGGGCAGCGAGGTCTCACCATCCATCCATCCATCCATCCATCCATCCATCCATCCATCATCCATCCATCCATCCATCTGCCTTTGACCTCCAGCTGGGAAAAGCTCCTGCGGGCAGGCAGGACCCCGTTGTGTCAACACTGTGACCCTGTGGGATGGAGACAGACAGGCAGGGCCACGTGCCCCAGCTGTCCTGCCAGGCACTGGAGGTTCTGTCCCCATCAGAGGTCTCTTTGCCACTCCCAGCCCTGTCAGCAGTGCTTTCTGCAATATTCCCTGCCAGATCCCTCTGGGGTTTGTGGGGATTTTGGGGTGGTTGGGTTTCTCTGTGGGGTTGCAGTTGTGTGAAGGGTGATGCCTGTGGAGCGCCCATCCTTGGGCTCCAAGCCTTGTGCTCACCATGTGAAATGTGGATAAGCCCTAAGGAAAACTCCTTATGCACACAAATGGAATTTGATCAAGCTGTGATCCTGGGCAGGGAGAGGAAGGAGGCAGAAGGAGGCACAGACATCTTCTCACCAGAGAGCAGCTGCACTCTTCCCTCCTATCCTCTGCTCTGCAAGCCCAGAGCTGCCTCCCCTCCTGGGGAGCCTCCTCCCCTCTGTAACGTCCTCACCATCCTGGGAATGTGGGGCTGGACTGATGGGATACTGGGAAGGAATTCCTCCCTGGGAGGGTGGTGAGCCCTGGCACAGGGTGCCCAGAGAGGCTGTGGCTGCTCCTGGATCCCTGGAAGTGTCCAAGGCCAGGCTGGACAGGGCTTGGAGCATCCTGGGACGGTGGGAGGTTGGTTTTGCATGGCTCTGTGTAATAGTTGCTGTTTATATAAAGGGAAGGACCCTTCAGGGAAAAAAAGAATCAACTGTAAAAGGTCTCCAGAAGCAAGATTGTCAAATGTGAGAGCAAATCTTTTTTTAAAGACCTTGCTGTGTCTGGTGCATCCACATTCATTTGACTGCTCCACTCTTGGGCTGATGAGGCTTGAAACAGTAATAAGGGGGTGGCATTTTTTCATGGGAACAAATGCATTTATTATCCTCAGAGCCTTCAGAAATGCTGGATTCTCAACCATCCATTAACTTGCTCTTCAGAACAGTCCCACCCTTGCTTTCAGCTTTTCCTCTATTTTTACACGCGTTTAGCATGAGTGGGCTGGAGTAGTTTCATGGCAAGGAGGTGAGTGAGTGATGGGATGGCTGTGCTTATGTGGGATGATCAGTGGGAAATGAAAGCTGCTCCAGCCCCTGGGCTCCTGCAGCATCCAGGTGCATCTACCTGCCTGCTTCTAGGGGCATCAGGAGAGGTTTGGGCAGAACTTGCCATGGAAATGTGTCAAATGGATCTGTGTGATGAGGGAAGGAAGGAAAGGTTATCCCATCTTCCCTGCCCTGAGCTGGCAGAGCAGGATTCACCCAGAGATGTTTTAAACAGTTCCCACTGAGCAGGGAAGGTCTGCACTTCCCTGTGTAAGAAGCTGCTCAGAGGTCACCTCCCTCAATCCCACTGTGGGATATTCCAAAAGGCAGGAAGAGATGCACAGCCTGGAGCTCTGCAGCTGTGAGAAGAGCCAGGCAGGCTGGGAAGATCCTTCTGGAATGAGATCGGCCGATGCCATGGGAGAGCAAGCTTTGGTGCCACCCCTGCTGCGAGTCCTTTGGGGAATGCTGGAGCTCTTCATCTCTGGAGGCTGGTTTCCTCTGCAGGAGGAGTTCCCAGATGTCCTCCTCAGCTCCTTTCCCTGTGTCCCCTCCCCATCACATCTCCAGGCACGTTCTTTCCGGTGTCACTGCTCCCAGCAATCAACGTTCCCGAGCCTTTCCTGCGAGTCTGGCTGGTGGAGGCTTCAGTGGAGCTGTGCCAGGGAGCCTACATGGTGTCTGCTCTCTCATTTCTCACTTCTGGGGTAATTCCTCAAGTACCAAATCTGCACATCATTCATTTCCCAACGTGTGATTTTCTGCAGGAATAAATCCCCAATTGCTCCGCTCGAAAGGGATTTACAGCTGCGAGCAGTTGAAGGAATGAAGTTTCTCACGTTTTTGTCCTGAGAAGGTGCTTGTAAATCCTGTTTTTGAAGAGTTTCTGAGGGCTGGGCACTAAAGAATGAGAAATGCTGGATGGGCTTAAAATAGAACATGAAAGTGTTTTGCAGGGGAAAATGCTTTGGCTCCATCTGGCTGACCCGAGGAGGTGATCATAAAGCAGAAATGTTCCTGGGGCTGCTGCAGCTTCAAAGCTGTCACTCATCAGAAACAAAGGGGTGGACAGTGGCTAACGGGGTTTGGAGGGAGGATTGGTAAAACAGAAGCACAGAACCAGGTTGGAAAAACCTTCCAAGACCACTGAGTGCAGCTATGTCCCCAGAACTACCAAAGCCACCACTGACCCTGACCCCAAGCACCACATCCACGTGGCTTCAGGCATGGGGACTCACCTGTGCCCTGGGCAGCAAATTTACCTCATATTATCTAAATTTATCTCATATTTACCCACCTCAGAGCAATACTGCCACAGGTTTGTGTGGCTGCCTGGCTTCTCCTTCCAGGGATTGCTGGTGGTTAATTGAGCTCTCCATTGCAGCAATTGTGGAGCTGGGAGTCCTTGGCAGCTCAAGGAGTTGAAGTGTGGTTTTACAGTGCTTTGTCCTGCCCTTAGATAAGGGACTTTATCATCCTGTAAAAATCCTTGTGACATGGCCACTTTCAGGAGTCTGTGCTGCTGGAGGCTGGTGAAGGAAAAGAATGGAGGGGAAATATTTTGTCTTGTAAATTAATGTCAGCTGCTCATAGCAATTAAGGCCTTGATCAGATAATGGTCAATGAAACTGCTCTTGAAAAAGTGAAATGGCACAATCTGGAATTCGGTGTTGGAGGTGACAATTCCCAGTGGGTGGGGGGCTGAGACCATGGACCAAGCAGGGGCTCTGTAGCCAAAGAGAAGCAAATTCTCTTTCAAGAATTCCAAGAGAACCTTCAGAGCTTTAGCACTTGTGTATTGTCATGGCTTGGGTGTTATTTAAATGATACAGAAACACTTAAAATACATGAAAAATTAAAGATGGCTTTTAAATACCTACTTGATGCAGCCCCGTGTGCCTTTTGCTTTGCACAGTTATTGTGTGGTGATTTTTTAAAGCAGCTCAGCCAGTGCTTCCCAGAGCTGGAGTGCTGTGTGCTTTCCCTGGGGAGGAGATTAAATGAACACTGCCTTTCTTACTCCTATTGATTGTGGGGATGATATTAAATTAAAATAAGCCGCAAAACAACTTTAGATTTCTGCTACGAGGAATCTAATAAATTTTGTTCAATATTTTTCATCTCATTTTCTTTCCTTCTGCGAGGCCTCAAGCCCAGCAGAGACAGAGTCCTGTCATGTGCAGATGCATAGGAAGTAAAGGATATTTTCTGTCTGTTCCTGACATTATATGTCAAGTGGGTTTGAGCCTCTTGCTGTTATTTTTCATTCAAGGTGACGAGGCAGGACATGGCAGGAGGGGAGCAGTGGCAGCAGCAGGAGCAGGAATTTACAGGAGGTGTCTTGGGTTTTCCAGGGGGAAAATCAGAGCAGGATGCTGCATGCTTTGGTGTTGTCACCTCTCCTGAGATCATTCCTGGTTCTTGGATCCAGGCTTTGTTTTGTACCCAAGGGAAAGTAAGGCATGGGGACAATCATGGGGGAGCACAGCTCCATGTGGGAGCTGATTTGGGATTATCTGGGGGATAAAGAAGAGCCAAAACCAACAGGATATAAAAATTATAGGATTGTGGAGTAGTTTTGAGTCAGAAGAGACCTTTTAAAAATCACCCAGTGTCCATGGGCAGGGACACCTTCCACTATCCCAGGTTGCTCCAAGCCCCAATGTCCAGCCTGGCCTTGGGCACTTCCAGGGATCCAGGGTTAGCCACAGCTTCTCTGGGCACCCTGTGCCAATGTTTTATCACCCTCATTGTAAGAAATGTCTTCCTCATGTCTAATCTAAATCAACCCTCCTGCAGTTTGAAACCTTTCCCTTTGTCCAATCACAACAGGCCCTGCTAAATGAAAAATGCCTCATGTATTTTTAAACCTGCTGGATTTTGAGTGCTGGGAATTTCCAGGCATGTTTCTTCTGGCACAAATTGCCCCAGATTCTGCTGCTTTCTTATTTGTCACTGTGTCCAAAAAAAAAGGAGCAATCCACACTAATTTTCCTGTACCTTTCCCATCTCTGCTTTGCCTTAAAATAGAAAGGACAAGTTTTCTTGCTGGAGGTCAGCACTTATCAAAGTTTATGAGATCACAGTGGAAGACAGTGCAGAGCAGGGCTTCTTTTTGCGTCCAAAGCTATTAAAGCTTCCTTGATAGAAATCACATTTATTTGAGCCAAAATGAATCCAAATCCAGCCACAGCTTACCTTCAGAACAACAAAACAAAAGATACCACAGTAAGGAAGAGTCCTGGCAAGCAGAAACTAAACCCCAAAAAAAGGAGAAAGACCAAGTAAGTCCCCAGCCCTGGAGGGTTTTAAAATAGGTGTGGATGTGGCACTTGGGGACATGGGTCAGTGGTGGCCTTGGCAGTGCTGGGGTGGGCTTGGACCTGATGGTCCTGAAGGTCTTTTCCAAGTGAAACAATTCTGTGATTCTATAAATACACATGGAGTTGCCTCCATCTGCCTGAAATAAATCCTTCAGTACTCAGCTGGATGGAAAATCTTACCCAAACCCTCACTTTTCTTGTGGTTTGACTTATTTCAGGCTCTTTTTTTAAGGTATAACCCCAATGCTGCAAATTTTGGTACGAGTAAAGGAGGTTTTTTTCCTGATTTTGACAGTGGGTAAGTGCTGGTGGCATCTCAGGGGGAACAGGTGAAACATTTGTGACAACACAGGACTGTGTTTGTCATGGCTGGTGACTGAGGGCTGGAAATTAAGGATTATTACTGGAGACTGCAGCAGTTTGTGGGATTCAGGGCTTATTTGGGGGGATTTTCCAGCAGCAAAGGTCAGAAGAACCTCTTGGAGCTCCAAGAGCCTGTCATCTAGATCCCTTGCAAACGTGACTTCCCAACACCATGGCACACAGAGCCATCATCATCTGTGCCCGTGGCAGGGAATTGGGATGATCTTTGAGGTCCCTTCCAACCCCAGCCAGTCTGGGATTCCACCAAACCATGTGCCAAGAAGGTAAAACCCCACGAAGAAACACAGGAAAACACACAAGAAGTGAGCTGGAGTTGGTTTAGCACCCCTGGCCAGATTGTCAGGAGGAAACAGGAAGAGTGTGGAGCAATGAATGTCCTGGAAAAGACATGGTTGTCTTCTAATGAACTGAGAGAGGGATATTTCTGATTTAAGATCCTCATCATTAATGCTCTGCTTGCAATCACTGGATCTGCAAATAACTTTCTAAGGAGCTTCTTGATTGCTGATAGGGTTTAGATATTCCTGGTACGATGAAAACAGAGTTCTGTGTAGCCTAAAAACAACAAAAAAATCTGTTAAACTGCTGCTTATCCAACATTAACTACAGCAATTTATAATTAACCTGATTTAGAAGCCAAATATATCACTGATGAAAATGAGAGGGTAGAACATCCAGTCATTTATTCCAGTACAGTGGCCATGATTGTTGAATTAGATTTATTCAAATGAACCTCAACATTTTGCCACAGAAGTCAGTGGTGCCAGGGTTTGGGAGCAGTGGGATTTGGGGTGTGGGAGGGGGGACTGTGCTGTGGCTCTCTTGGTGCTCAGAAGAGGGGAGTACAGACCCACGCTGGCTTTTATTTAATAAAATAAAACATTAAAAAAGATGGGTGTAAATCCACTGCTAATTACCTCCTTCCAGCCTTTGCTGGCAGCCAACAGGCAGTGTCAGTGGGGCTTGGCATGGAAACATCTCCAAGGGCCATGGCATTGGCTCTGCTCTGGGATGCTGGCCAAGGGGACACGCAGATAAACCGGGTGGTGACGCTCAGCACAGCCAAAATTGTCCACCAGCAGAGCAGGGTTAACGTGTCCTGTTCCCTCTGCCAGGGGGATTTACTCAGCAGCACCTAAGGAGGATGGAGTTGTTCAGGTGTTGCTCTTTTCTGTAGGGAAAACCTGCAAAAAACTGAAGGAAATGAAAAGAAAATGATGAGAAGTGACAGGACCCCAGGGAGCAGCTGGAGCTGTGCCAGGGCCGGTTCAGGTTGGATTTTAGGGAAAGGTTCTTCCCCCAGAGGGTGCTGGCACTGCCCAGGCTCCCCAGGGAATGGGCACAGCCCCACAGGGCTCCAGGAGCTCCCAGGGCTGCCCAGGGAGGGATTTGGGTTGTCTGTGCAGGGCCAGGGGTTGGGCTGGATGATCCTTGGGGTCCCTTCCAGCTCAGGAATTGTGTGGTTCTGTGGGAAAGGAGCAGACTGAGGTGCAGGGGTTGTGTCTGTGCTCTCCACAGAGGACAGGAATTTCCAGTGAAGTAGGAGCTGGATGCTGGACACCTGCACTGCGTGGGTGCACACAGGCTCTGGGGTGTGCCACGATTTCCAGCGCCCCACTTCCATCACACGGCTCCCCTGAACTCCCTCTGACCTCTCCAGTGAGGCTGATGCAAGCTGAAGATGCCCATTAAACCCTGAGTGGCTCCAGAGGGTCCTTCCAGGTGGCCTGGCAGGTGATCAGGGCCCTCCTGGGAACAGCACTTGTGCAGCCATGGGTGAATCCAAGGCTGGCATGTTTTCCTGCAGGATCCCTGCCTTCCCTTCAGCAAGAAACTCTGCTTACTGGGAGTGCTGAGCTCTCCAAAGTGCTGCCACACAGCCCGGGAAAACCTTTCCAGTATTGCTGTGCTGGTGGGGTTTTCTACATGAATTCCATGCTCAGAGTATGGATTTTCCCAGCAGTTTTCTCCAAAGCACAGTGAGCACACCTGCATCCTGCATTCTGATCCTTGTTTCTTACAGGAATAAAGATTAAATATTGATGATGTCACATGTGGAGCACATTCATGTCCCCAGAAAATCCACCTGTGCTTTCCCTGTGTGCTCACCCAGGTTGTTTATTGCTTTTCAGGGCTGCCATCCCTGCTGGACTGATAAAACCCTAACTGCTGTTTTCCTCTCCTTTCAGGTTATCCAACAGGCTATCCCACTGCTGCCCCAGCCTACAATCCCAACATGTACCCAACCAGCAGCCCCGGCTACGCCCCAGGTAAAAACCCTGAGAAAGCCTGAAAACATTCCCTGCTCATCCATTTCCAAGCGCACGCTGGAGATGAAAAATAATATCTCACCCTTCAGTTCTGCTTTTGGTTGCTTGAGATGTTTATTTTGAGTGGTTTTGCCTCAGAAGAGCTGCAGGGTTTTAGCACTTCCAAATGAAGCTGCCTTTTGAGCTTGCATAAGGAGCACAAAGCTGGACTTTGTGCCAGTCTTGCTAAACCCTCTCTCCCCCTTAATTGCCAAGTTTTCAATCTCCCAGTTGTCATAAAATCAGTGGATCCCCAGGCTCAGATGCTTTCCAAGGCTGATGAAACAGGAATGAGGGGTTTGTTGCCAAAATCTTTTGGTTTTGTCTTCTCCACATCACAGTTTACACATATTCCATAAAACTGTTTATTGTGGATGTTTCTGGAAGGGATCTGTTGTGTTTTGTTTGGGTTTATGTGCTTTTAATAAGGTCTTTAGCTGCATTTCTTCCCATTAAAGCCTTAACATGGAACATGAAACAATTTTTGTTCCCCTGGATTTGTGCTGGCCACCCTCCTTTCCCCTGAAGGATAAAACACTGGAGGAATTAAATGAAAACAACTCCACAGAATAAGAAAAAGCCCATAAATTTATTAGTAGCTTGTCCTCCCAGAGGCTGGCAGTGTCCTCCCTGCTCAGCCAGGAATGTAAATACTGCAGCATTCTGGCATTTTGGCCTGGATATTATAAAATGTCACTTGTCCCCAGTTGTGCAGGTAGCAGCTCCTGCACTGAGTGGGCACATGGCCAGGGGAACACCCAAGTGAGAGGAAACCCCAAATCACTGAAGGACAGGGATTTTTGGGGGGGTCTGAATTGCTTCTTGTACATCTTAGACACCATTTAATAATTTCCATCTTGGAAATCTCCTGATGGTCAGAGAGCTGACAGGTCAATTTTCATGGAGAATAAAAACCTTCCAGTGGTCAACACAGCTAAGCACTAAACTAGCAAGGAAACTATGAAGATTAAAATTCAGAAATTGAAATTGGAATGAAAATGCTGAAACTTTTCATAGAGTTTCCTGTAAATCTTGAGGCCAAGTTGGAGAGACCTGGTTTAGGTAAAGGTGTCCCTGCCAAGGCACAGGGTTGGAACTGCATTGTCCTTAAGGTCCCTTCCAACCCAAACCATTCAGTGGTTCTGCTCTAAACAATTTTTACAGCTCTTGAAATCAATACCATTTCATGTCACAGCAGGATATTAAACCATTTTAACCACTCTGGGAAGCAGGAGCAGGCTCTGCTGCTCAGGCCCTCCCAGCACCACACTCAGTGGTCCCTTCTCAATGGAAAGCAGACTTCCAGGAGGGAAAAAAAAATAAGATACTTTGGGAGCTAACTGATGGAAAAGAAGTGCCATAAAATCTCCCAGCAGTGGGGACATGTGATAGAGTGACAGCATCCTCAACTGTGTTAAATGGAACTGGGCTGAGCTAATTCTGTGGTTCAGTGGCTGAGCTAAAACCATCATCAGTACAGAGAGTGTTTCCTCAAATTGAAGGAGCTGCTGTCACACAGGAGGCTGGAAAAAGCCTGGAGAGGAATGTGCTCCTGGTGTCCTTCAAACACACTGGGAATCAGCTTGGGGGTTCAAATCCTGGACTTCTCAAACAGCAGACTAATTCTAATTATGTTTTTAAGGGATTTTATACATTGAGTCTAAAAATGAAAGAGGTGCTGCATGTTCCCAGCAGAATAACTGCTCCTGAACTTCCCATCCCTGGGCAAGGTCCTGTTCCAAAGCTCCCAGGCTGGGCAGGAGGTGTTCCTGCTGGCAGAAATCCCTCCAGCTCACTAAAAAGCAGTCACAAACCAAGGGTTCATCTGATTCTCCAGATGGAGATTACCCAGGGAAAGGTGCCCCTCAATACTGCTTGGAACAGAGGCTGGGAAGAGCTTGTAGTTTCTGAGTTCTTGGGAGGTACCTGCAAGGAAGGGCTCTTGAACAGAACCATTCTGTCCCAGCTTGATCACCTTCTCTGCTCCACCCTGAAGATGCTCCTGCTCCCTCTCAGATGTTTCTTGCCTCAAACCTCATGAATTTTGGTGGATTCCCTGCAAAGTCTTGGTGGGAGATCAACCCCTGAGTGAAGATAATTCCAGTTTTCAAATCCCACCTGCTTTTGTCCCTGATGTTCTCCAAACACTCCCTGATGCTTCAGCCATGCCTCATGCTCTTCTCTTGACCTCGTGGTTCCCAAAATCCTGGGATCCACATAGGAAATTAAATGATGTAGTGACCTAAGCTTTGCAACAGCATCAGAGGGAAACAAGGAGAGGAACTTGGAGAAGTCTGGAGTCCCCTTGGTCCAGTCCTCTGTTGAGGAAAGGGAAATGGTGACTGGAGCCAGTCTTGATTTCTCCCTCTCCCAGTGCCAGGTTTTGAGTGGATATTTGCTGCTGTTTGAGCCCAAAAGGTGTTAAATTATTCCCCAGATTATTCCACAGGAGCCCTACAAGCAAGGGCATGAGTTGGACTGGATGATCCTGGTTGATCCTTCCCAACTCAGGATATTCTGGAATTCTATCAATTCCTTTCCATTCCATTTCCAATTCCTGCCTTGTGTGATTTTTCTGCTGCATTTTCCACAGTTTTTAGAGGAAGAGACACAAGGCAAAACACCATCATTGCAAACTCATGCTTGCAATAAGCCTGGTGTTTTAGGACACTGTTCTTAACAAATCCCTTTTAAGTATGCAGAAATGAGCATCTAAAATCACTCTGCTGCAGACACAATTAAAAAAAATAAAATTATGTATGTCTTCATTAAGCCTGGTGCATGTTCCCTCGCAGGCATTCTGTCTTGCTCGTGGTTGTTTTGTTTTAACTTCCTTCATTAAAGCCTCCCTTTTTCTTTTCATGAAAGTAGGACACACACTTTGCTCGTGGAGGCTGGCTGAGGCTGGAGCTGTGTTTATTAATAATGCAGGGCAGAAGTGATGGCTTTGCAGCAGTGCCCTTCCAGAGCAGGACTGAAACCAGCCTCAGAAATCAGGGATCTGTGTGGGAATGTCATGGGATAGAAACTGATAATTAATAAGAACTCTTTATTTTATTTATATTTAGGTGAGATGATAAACCAAATCCAGAAGACACTGGTTAGAGGTAGCCCTTAAATGAATATTGGATAGTCATGGCTGGATTGTGATCCCTGTGAATTATTGCAAAGGACCAGGAGGTATTTATGTTCCTGGAAGCCTCCTTGGTCCATCTTTTGTGTAGTTTTAAGTGATGGATTCTCTGAGGATCCATGATTTAATAAAGAACATGCAGAGCCTTGACAGTCTCCCAGCCATCTCCAACCCAAATTGCCTTGATTTTGTGGCAGGTTTAATGTGGAGAGGGAAAACCACAGAGGAAGGATTCGTGTAACACTGGAATGAATTGTCTCATCAGTCTCAGAAATTAAAACCTCTGTGAAATCCAGAGGCAAAAGTGAATCTGATTCTGAATAAAAGCATAAGTGAGGGAGTGTTTCTGTGGCAGCACTGGGAGTTGCTCTCCAGTGCGATGTTCCTGAGTGCAGCCTAGCATGGAAAATAAAGCAAGGCAGCCTGGAAATCCTTAATAACTCCCAAACCTTTGGGAGAGGGCAGACACTTGGAGCAGAAAATGATCAGTGACTGAGTGGAGGAGAAATTGGGCTTGAATCTCTGACTTCCCACAAAGCTCCTGGTTTTCTGTTGGGGGAGGGAGGAGCAGGGTTCCACATCTCCGGGTGGATCTCACTCCCATGAGCATCTCCCACAGCTGCTGATGGCCAGCAAAGCAGCACTGCTGCGTGTCCTCTGTGCTCCCCATTCCTGTCTGAGTCTGGGAGAGCCTCAGGAGGGCTTCGTGGAGCAGCAGACCTGCAGCACTGCTTCCCTGCACTCTCTGGGAGGTGGATTTCCATCCACTGGGATGCGTTGTGCTGCTGCAGGCTGTGGCCCCAGTGCCAATTCCTCCTCAGCCTCCCCAGTCCAGAGGATTGATCCCAATCATTCCCACCTTGCAGCCCTGTGACACTGCAGATTTAGAGCTGTACCTTCAGAGAGGGTTAATTCAGAGTCTGAGCAGGTGTGGAGGGTGTGGAACATCCTTGCTCAGCCCAGGGACTCCAGGAAGATTTCCAAGCCCTGAAGGGGCTGTGAAGTCCCTTCCGTGGGACTCAGCACCTCAGGGGTAGGAACCTGGAGGGAAGAGATTAACAAGGTGATTCCAAGGTGACATAAGTGTGGGAAGTTGTCTGTGTGACACCTCTTCTCTGTCTCCACTCCAGCCACACTTCTGATGAAGCAGGCCTGGCCCCAGACCTCCTCGTCCTGTGCCACCGAGGGCACCTTCCACCTCCCGGTGGACGCTGGCACCGAGAACAGAACCTACCAGGCTTCTTCTGCAGCTTTCAGTAAATAAACTTTCCTTCTGGGGGGCTGCTGGGTTGGTTCGTGTCTGTTTGCCTCCCCTGCTGGGGACTGATTTGTGGACAGGGGTATTTGGGATCACAGAATCAAAGACTGGTTTGGGTTGGGAGTGACATACTTAAACCCCATCTTGCTACAAGCCCTGTGGGCAGCTTGAACAAGACCAGGTTGCCCCAAGCCCCATCCAGCCTGGCTTTGATGGATTAAAACCATGAAGGATCATGAAAAGGAGAGTACTGATCCTCTTGCTGCTCCTGCAGAGGAGGAATTCCAGTGGAGAAGGTGAAACCTCTCTCTTAGCTGAGTGTTTGATCCCTGGGAGCAACCTGGGGTTGTTGACAGGTATTTATCTCCAAAGGGACATTATTCCCCATTCCCTTAAAACTGAAAGAATTCCACAATAAAGCCTGATTTTCAAAGAACACTGCTGAAACTCCCACCTTGTAACCCAGGAGAAGGGGGAGGAGATGCCATTGAGGGATCACAGTCAAACAGGCTTTTCCAGTGCAGCCTTGTCATCTCATCCCTGAAGAGGATAAGTAGTGCCTCCAGGAGGGCTGATAAGCTCCCTGATAAACCTTGGGATGCTCTCCCTGGTATGTGGGGTGTCCTCTGGCCCCTGCTTAATCTGGGGCATGAGTGCTGTGGGGTCAGAGTGTTCCTCACCTTACAGCTACTCCAGACTCCATTTTCCTACTAAATTCAATCAATTACACAACAAGGTGAGAGGAAGAAATATAATATATTTTTTTACAAAAAGAGTTATTAAAAATAAATCTTTTAAAAGCCTCTGGGAGACTTTCTCTTGGGAAAAGGATGGCCCTACCATTCCTTGGGGTAGGGGCTGTACACCAGGCATGGTCCAGCCCTCGGAACATCTCAGTGGCCTCCTCTGGGCTCTCTCCAGCAGCTCCATGTTCTTCTGCTGTGTCCCCAGGGCTGAAGGCAGCTCTGCAGGTGGGGCTTCACCTGAGGGAGGCAGAGAGGCAGAATTGTGGACATTCTGTCAGTTCCTTGCCCAAGTGAGGAATCCTGCTCGTGGTGAACCCTGGAAACAAGCGGCGACGGCAACACAAAATTCCCCACTGAGCTCTTCTCCCCCCACAAGAAGCCTTTTATAGAAAAACATTTCTGTGCAATCCAGGGCACTTGTGAGCTGCAGGATCAATAAGGCTGAGATTTCTCGAGTGACATGAGGGATTTAATCAGCAATTTTAATAGAAGATGGAGCTTAAAGGCTCGCTGCTGCTGAACCACAAAGCGGCAGCAGCACGGGCCACGCCAGCCTAATCCTAATAAGGTGTTAGTCATAATTAGGTTTTAAAATTATGTGCCAGACAGAGAGGAGCCTCTATCATCTTGTGTCATTAAACCTTGTTTTCACATTGTTTTACCTGCAGGTTGTTGTGTTTTTTCCCCAGTTTATAAACACAGCAGATTACATCTGCCTGGGTTATTATGTTTTAATGCCTTTTTAATATAGGAGATAAACTGTCCGTGATTCATCAGTCAGGAAACACTGCAAGTCTTGGTATTCAAAGTGGTGCAACCACACAGGCTTGAGCAGGTCCACACCTCTAGACACCCCTCAGAAATGAAGTGTGACACTGAGAACTGGCAGCCTCTGAGGTATTTGTTTGAAAAAACGAGTTCAGAATAGAGAAAAAAATCCATTAGATGTAAAACCAGGAGGTTGGTTGGTCTGTGGCTGCTGCTGGGTTCCTGGAGGAGTCCTAATGGAGGAGGCTGCACTTCTGCTCTGATCAATATTTCAAACCTTTTCCACTTCTCATTCGAAGATGGGTGCTCTCCTGCTAATGTGAGTGAGGAAAAGAGTCACAGCTATTCCCCTTGTTAATTAACACCTATTTTTCCAATCTGCAGTAATCAGGCGGGAGCTCTAAAAGCTCTGTGTGTTCTTCGCCCTGTTTCAGTGCCTGGAGGATGATGTGGGATATTAGACTTGAAATCCTGGCCTTCTCTAATTGCTGAGCACTGGTGGAGTAAATAAGCTAAATATATTTGAGCCAAATATATTTGAGTAAATAAGTTAAATATATTTAAGTAAATAAGTTAAATATATTTGAGTGTTTTAGCTGGGTGGAGCCTTGCCTTCTCCTCTCCATCCCACGCAGTCTTCGGGGTCAGGGAATGGCTTCTCCCAGCCCTCCTGCCAGCCCTGAGCAGCCATTCCAGGCCCTGACTGGCACCCCTCTTGTGTCTGTGGCAGGGTACACCGCGGGGACTCCCTACAAGGTGCCACCGACCCAGAGCAACAACGCCCCTCCTCCCTACTCGCCGTCTCCGAACCCGTACCAAACCGCGATGTACCCCATCAGAAGTGCCTACCCACAGCAGAACCTGTACACCCAGGTAGGTGCCACCTCCTGTCCCCTCGGCCACGCCCCAGCCACAGAATGTGCCATTTGTCCTGTGAGCATTTGTAGCTCCTGAAAGAAAGTGATGGAATAGTTGCTCTGCACCTCCTTCTCCCCTTAATCCAGACCTTCAGAGGTTCTCTAATGGGGCTTTCACTAATGCACGGTAAAATCTCCCTTTTGCTGATTCACATCCGTTTTCTTTCCTCCCATGCCTGGTTTGCAGGTCCTTACAGTGCTGCTGCCTGTCATGGGGACAGCAGTTCTCTCCCTTGTGCATCTCCTCATTTCAGGCTCTTCATACTATGTGAAGCTTTTTCTTCTTTTCCTCTTGGCTCCTTCTATTCCCATGCATCCTTCTCCCCCTTGTTCAAAACCCTGTGAGCCTTGGCAGCCTGGATTTTGGAGCCCTGTGTGAAACCCAAGAAGATGACACAATACTGGACCCAAGCACCTTGGGATCATCCAAGAACCATGGCTTGTCCTTTGCTTACATGTCTTGTTCCTTTTCTACACCAGCAGTCATTTGTGTCCGGGCCCTGTTTCATCCCACCAAAGGGAGGCAGCAGGGTTTGTCCTGGATGGATTGACTCCTTGACTGTTGATTCCCTCCCCATGCATTCCCCATATCCCCAGGTTCAGGTCTCTAGGTGATGCCTGAGGTTTAGCTTTCATATTTTTCAGATTCTATTCTGCCTAGGTGTACAGTTCTGAGCTTCATGTTAAGTGTTGGTAAGCTCTCTCCACAGAATAGGGAGACAAAACAATTCCTTCTCTAGCTGGGGACCAAGGATGATCCAAATTTCAGGCCTAAGAGCAAAAACAATGGTGAAATTAAGAGAGAAAACAGGAAGAATGGGACTTCATAATCTGAAGCTGTAATTGGACAATGAACTGCAATCTGCAAATGGAGCAGAGCTTATAAAAGTGAGACCCTGTGAGCGGTCATGCATTTTGGGACCATTTTGGTTCATCTTGGGTGCAGCCCAAGGTGCATCCATGGAGGAGATCCTTTTCATAAATCCCTGCTTTATTCTGTAACTCTGCCCAGCCTCTGCTCCAGCTCAGCCCTCCCAAGGCATCATGAGCACAGGAGCTCATCCATGGAAACACCAGCTCTTCGTCAGAGCTCGAGTCACAGAACCAAGGACTCCTTAGGCTGGGAAAGAACCTGGAATGATGGTGGCTTTTCTTTTTCCCTTCTCCAACAGGGAGCTTATTACACCCAGCCCGTGTACGCGGCCCAGCCCCACGTCATCCACCACACCACGGTGGTGCAGCCCAACAGCATCCCCTCTGCCATCTACCCGGCCCCGGTGGCCGCGCCCCGCACCAACGGCGTGGCCATGGGCATGGTGGCTGGCACCACCATGGCAATGTCAGCAGGTAAGGACGGAGCCCTTCCCCTGCTCTGAGGCCTGGGAAAAAAAAATTCCCCGTGCATCCCAACCCTCGGTTCGCCTGCTGGTTTTGTTTGCTGGGCACTGCTCCTGTGCAGGCAGAAATGCGGTAATTTGCCCCAAATCCTCATCTGACTCAGCAGAGGAGACCTTTGGTTTGGCTCACTCCTGCATCCTTAGATATATAATTATATATCCTTAAATATATTATTCTGTATCCTTACATATATTGTTCTGTATCCTTACATATATTGTTCTGTATCCTTAAATACATTGTCCCTTCCTCTGTCTGTTCCCTAAGTGAAGGAATAACCAGATTGGTCCATCCTCAAGTAGATGTATTTCCCTCAAGCTCTTTTTTTAAAGACACTTTTGGTCATGTTTTTGTCTGACAAAATGAATGTAACCTTGTTTTATCTATCCCGGTTCCTCTACATTTTACATGCAGATTCTGACTGCAATTAGTAGCACATTAAGTAAGATAGGGGCTGGTTTTATTTTTTCCAAAGCCTGTATTTTTCTCCTTAACAATTCTTGGGATTGTATATTGAATTATGCCAAGAAAATGCATCATTCATCCTTTTGCATCTGCATTAGCTGTGAAATAGGAGTCTGTAATGGGACACAATCCCTATTCCAAGCAGAGATATTGCAGCCTGGATGTGACAAGAACCACTCTGAGAGATTGCTTATATTGAGAAGTGGATAAATGTAATTAATGCACGTGGGATGTGTTAGAATTTCGTTAGTAACATTTGCAGAGAGATACCCAGAAACTGAGAATTTGGTTTAAGCACCCAGTTGCTCCCAGAACAGAGTAGTCCAGGGCTGTGTCCTCCCTCCCCGTGAAGCACTGTGCAAATTCTGACCTAAAATCCCTCTGTTGACTGGCTGCACACTTAAAAAAAAGGCTCATCTTAATTTTCCATGGAGATCTGTTGGGTTTTTTAACTCGTCTCCCTTTGCATCCCTCATCCCTTCCAGTTTGTTTCAGATCTGTGCAGTGATTTGCTGTCCCAGTTTAGCCCAGTGCTTTCCGCAGGTAGATGTCAGCAGGTTGTGGCCAGCTTTGCTTCCTGTCTTTAGGGACAAGGATCACTGGGAAAAAAACAAGGAAAACCCTCCAGGTGAAGGGCCAGAGGTAGCATGGAAAATCTGCTGGAGCTTCAGGGGTTCTTGCTCTGTTTGTGGTGCTGCTGATCCCAATCATGTGGGTCCAACACCTTCGAATCAGGTCTGGCAGGCAGAAGAATTATCAGGGAAAAAAGGGAAAAGGGAAAAGGAGGCAGCTGATGCTCTTCCTGCCCCGCTGCACCCACAAGTGGCAGCTCCTCTGCTCCGTGACAAGTGTCTGTCTGTCCCTGCAGGAACCTTGTTGACCACCCCCCAACACACCGCCATCGGAGCACATCCAGTGTCCGTGCCAACGTACAGGGCTCAAGGAACCCCCACCTACAGCTACGTACCTCCACACTGGTAAACCACTGGCCAACCATGTGAGTGCTGCCTCCGGGCACCCTGTGCCTCAGCCTCCCTGCCCTCACAGGCAGGAATTCTTCCCGGTATCCCATCCAACCCTGCCCTGTGGCACTTTGAAACCATTCTCTGCGGTCCCTGACAAAGTCCCTGCCCATCTTTCTGTCAGGGGAATATTTCCTTTCCCCTGCTGGGAGATCACGCTGTTCATTAGCGCTGGGTTGCGTGCGGCTGCCTGTGTGTTCCTGTCATGCCTGGGATCCCAGAAGTCCCAGCCTGTTCCTGCAGCCCTTGGCCCATCATGCCCAATTACCAGGACAGGCAGCTGATGGGAACACGATGCTGCCCAGGGAGATCCCATCCAGCCCCACGGTTATCTAAAATCTCTCTGTGCCACACAAATTACGCCGGGCTAATCCTGCCCCTCCCAAATTGGTGTGCAATTAGCAGGGAGCAGCTCATCTGCATATTTGTAATCCTCTGCGTTGGATACCGCCGGGGAGCTGCTGCTTTCCCAGCTCCCTTGCCTGACAAATTGCCCACGGGGACTGTTAAATTCCATATGGATCAGCTCCGCGTGGTGCAGGGGTGCAGAGGGGAAGAGAACATCCTTCTAACTCCCTGCTTTTAATGTATTTGCTCTCTTGCAGATCCGGAGTCAAACATTGTATGCAACTACACAAGTCTTACATCGGCGCTGCGGCCGCTGGGCTGCAGCGCCTCGTCTGTTTGCAAGAACAAAAGAAAAAAAAAAAAAGTGCAAGGGTCACTTTATGCATTCTTTAGTGGTTTTTGTAAAAGCTGCTTTTTCTAATCTTCTGCCTCTTTTTTTCCCCCCTTCCTCCCCCTCCCACATGAATTGTGTAACACACATACTGACACTGAGCAATAGTCAAGTTCTCTCTTCGGTCCTATCATTTGAAAGCTCAGAATCTTCACTTTTCCAGCATTGCCCAGCTGAGTGGTGCAGAGATCCCCCCACTTCTTGTTCGTTTGGGTTCTTTTTGTTATTTTTCTGTTGTCGTTGTTGTTGACAAGAGCCTAGATTTTTTTTGGCTAGTAAGAGTGGTTGATGTTCAGGGTACTATGTGAAAAGCACAGCGCTGGTAGGCAGGCTTATTCCGATTTGGTTTGGGTATTTTTAGTTGAAGAATATAAATTATTCAATCTTTCATAACATATTACAGGAAAATTGGTGTCTTCCAGATAGCTGTCGTGATAGATTATAAATGCATTATCTGCAGTGGAATTCTGAACTCATCCCTTCTTTTTGTAGGAGTAAGAGAATATAAATATAATTAGCGACGTAACACACTTGTCTTAGGAAGCACGAGGACTGGTCACCAGCGGGTCTTTGGTCTGCTTTTTCCAACTGGGCACATGGATCATGGGTGATGGGAAGGGAGCAGCAGGAGGATGCATGCCCTGGGAGCATCTGGAACCCCTTGGGAAAGCGGGATGCTCCCCCTCAGCCACGTCCTGGGGCAGTGTGAGGGAGAAGGAGGCTCCTTCCCTGTGTGGCTGCTGTTTGCAGGCAGAGATGTGCTGGGCAGCTGCTGAGGGAAGCAAGGACATGTCCAAAGGTTGGGCTGGAGAGCTTCTCCAGGTCCAAGGGTTGATCTGGAGAGCTTCTCTCAGGTTTAGGTTTGGTCTGAAGAGCTCCTCCAGATTTAGGGTTTGGTCTGAGGAGCTCCTCCAGGTTTAGGGTTTGGACTGAGGAGCTCCTCCAGGTTTAGAGTTTGGTCTGAGGAGCTCCTCCAGGTTTAGGGTTTAGTCTGAGGAGCTCCTCCAGGTTTAGGGTTTGGACTGAGGAGCTCCTCCAGGTTCAGGGTTTGGTCTGAAGAGCTTCTCCAGAGTATGGTGGTGTGGGAAAAGAGGGCGTCTGGTTGATGGAGATGAGTCTTCAAGGCAGGGTGAAGGCAAGGTGGGTGGCTTCAGCTGGCACCCATGGTGCTGGCAGGGCTGAGACCAAACTGCACTGCCTCCCTGGCAGCTGAGGTGTCCCCCTCCCATTCCTTGGGTTACAGCTCCAAAACTTCCAGGAGAAATGTTCATCCAAGCACAAATACCAGCACCGTGGAGGAAGGCTGGGGAGGGGGATGATGTCTGGCTGCTCTGCTTGGGGAGGTGGCAGAGGAGGAAGCAATAGCAATAAACACGTCGCCTCCTTCACGGGAAGGCACCTGAGAAGAGGTGACAGCAGGGAAGGTGATCCACAGCTGACATGGAGCAGGATGGGGGACGCTGGGCACGCCGAGGCTGTGGGCATCAGGGGCATTTGGGGGGTTTTGGCTTACCCAGGGACAGGAAGCTGGTGACATCCCCCCTCGGGGTGTCCAAGTAGAGCAATAAGTTGTCTTGAGGGCAGCAGAGGCGGTTTGGATTTGCAGACAATGCTTGTGGCCAGTTTGTTTTTAAATCCTTGTCACCAAACCCAGCATAGAAACAAGGTTTTTGGGACTTTTTTTTGTTTTTGTTTTTTTTTTTAAGACAAAAGCTTGGTTGGGTTTTGATTTTTGCCTCAAGTGTGCCAAAAGTGTTCCGTGCTCTCGGCGGAGTCTCCCAGCTTGGCCTGTGCTCCTGGAGCTCCTTCCCTGGAGCATGGGCCAGGTGGGGAGTAACAAGCCTAGGGATCCCAGGAGGACTTTCCCTCCCACTGGCTGGTCCCAGGAGGTTTGTCAGGTTGGGTGTTGGCACTTCTGTTTGGGGGTCATTTGGTTGATTCTGCTGGTTTTGCAGGAAAGCTAGAGCAAAGCTCTGGTTGCCCTCCTCAGCCTCAAGAGGAACAAAGTGGGGGGAGACTGCTGTGGGGTGGGGAAGGGGCACCCTTGGGCTGCACTTTGGGCTGGTATTGAGGGAAAGGAGAAGGAAAAAAAAGAGCAAATAGGCAGCGGGTTCCCCATTTGGCTTGGCAAAGCCAAGGATTAGTAAAGAGCAGCAGGACCTTGGGAAATAACACCAACACATCATCCTTGCACTGTTTGTAGCACATTGCAGTTAATCCTGGGCCAAAAAATCCCCAGATCCTAAGAACTGAAGACTTCTGAGATCCCTTTTTCCCCCTCACATGCTGACTTTGTGTTACACACCAGGAGCTGTCTGTCAGCATTGAGTCAGGCCTCCCAATGTAAAGGCACTCTGGTTTGGGGGGTCCAGCGAGATTTGGGGTCCCTGTCCCAGCAGACACCATCCCACCACTGCCCCAGGCACCCTGCACCACCTTAGGAACCACTCCTAAAATTCTGGCCCGTGTGTGGAAAGGAGATGTTGGGCTTTCTCCTGGAAGGAAAAGAAACTTTAAAGGTGGGGGAGAAAGCCCCAGGAGTGGAGCGTGGTGGGTCACCCAGTGTTCCCACTGATGAGCCCTGACACGGGGCAGTTGGGTTTTAATTCCTTTGCTCAAATATTTCATTCCAGCAAAGCTTTGCTGATGTTGGTTAAGGAAAAGGGTTTTCCACAGTGAAGAATCACACCGGGCAGCAGTGAGGGGTGAAAGCATCCTTAGCAGCCACTGAAGTGTCTGAGATTAAAATTCCAGCTAAAGAGGAAGGAAAAATAACTCTGAACCATTAACCCATCCCAGACCTTACCTTTACTTCAAAACACAAGCTGCGAGGTGAGATGTGGGGGGGAAATGGGATTTCAGTGGTGGTGGTGACCCCCACAGCCCAGCAGCCCCTTGGAGCCTGAGGCCATCATGCCTCCAAGTGGCTGAACCCTCCAGGCAAGGATTTGCTACTGCATTTTATGAATAATAAATCACTCCGTTCAGCATTGTTGCAGTTTTGGGATGCAATTCCCAGGAAATGTTATTTAAGGGGTTTGTTTTAATGAGGGGTGTTCAGAGCATCAGGTTTTCCTCCAGCCACCAGCATCCCACTGAATCTGGTCCTTCCCAGAGAGACCCCCCTGACTCTTTGCCATCCCCTCTGGGAATGTGGGGATGATGTGGTTCCCAGCTGGAGGGCATGAAATGGGATCCTGGTTTTTTGAGCAGGATGGAAAAAAATAACATTTGAGGCTTTATTTTTGGTAAAATCCAACCAGCCAACAATAGCAATAAGAGCTGCTGGATACCCATAAATCCAGGTGTTTTTGGTTTGGGTTTTTTTTCCCTAATTGCCAATACTTTCAGGCCCTCCAGCTGTGGTGACCCTCTGCCCATCTTCCCTTTGCTTTGCTCCTGAGCCAGGATCAGCCTCCAAATATTTTCTCTGCTGTGTGTTAGCATTCCCTTAGGGGAAAAAAAAAGGAAAATAAAGCCTGTGATGGAGCTTGGGAGGGAGGAAATCCTTGGAAAAGGCATTTCTGTGGCATGTTGCACCACGGCACTTGGAGATTCTCTGGCAATCAGGTAAAAGAACTTGTGGGAATGTTTGCAGGGCAGGAACAGCAAAATCTGTGGTTTGACAGGAGCGATTCCCATTTGGAAGCGCTCGGTTGTGCTGCTTGTAGGGAATAATCTTGATGCAACATGGCCACCTGCAGCCTCCCTGCATCCTCCTGCAAGAGATGGAGCTGGAATTTTCCAGGGGGAAGAGGGGTTCAGGATCAGGGGAGGGGTTTGTAGGGAAGCATGGCAAGGTGCAGGATCACACCCAAACCCTCCCATTCCCACAACACGGCCTCGACCCACACCAGGCTCCCACCCCTCTTTCTGTGTAATTAATTTTAAATTGATTTTGACCACCAGACCAGCTCGTTTTTAAGTATTATTGGACCTCTTAAACAAAAATAAATACCAAAAAAAAATTCCCTGAAAGAACAACAACAACAAAAAATTTAAACCCAAGAGTAACCACGTCTTCCAAGTCTACATCTCACAGGTGTGTAGGGAACATGGCCTTGGACTGATGCCCTGGAGAGCCCCACAGCCTCAGTTTGTCCATCTGAAGTGTAAATTTGGGGTTGTTTTCCCGTTTGTTTTCTGTTCTGGTTTTGGTTCTGAAGATCAGGTCGTGATCTCCCTGACAGATTTCAGCCAAGAGTTTGTAACTGTACGATATTTACTGTAAGATGTAGAACATTCGATAACTATTAAAATGTTTCCAAAAAAAAATTAAATAAATAAATAAAAGAGCCCCAGAGGGTTTGGTGGTTGGTTTTTTGGCACGGTGATGTCGTGGGGAGGTGAATGGGACCGGCCACAAACCCTTTTTTGGGTTGGTGGTTGGGGCTGATGGTCTCCAACCCAACCTTGGGTGGGTTATCCCAGTGATCCCAACACGGCCAAGCCAGCGTGATCCCATAGAAGCAATTCCTATGGGAAGTGAAATGTGTCATCTGCACGGTGAGCTGAGACTTTGGAGAGAGGATGGATGGATGGATGGATGGATGCAGGAGACCAGCTTTGCCCAGAGCAATCCGTGCCCCAGCTGGGCTGTTGGGAAGGGGGAATCATTCTGTGATCCAGTGATCCATTATCCTGAGCGCTGGCACCAGGTGATGGAGGGAAATCAGGAGTTCCTGATGGTCCTGCAGAGTTCAACAGAGCCAGAGGGTGACCATGAAATGGCATCCAGTGCCCTCTGTGCTCCCAGTGGAGCTGTGCTGTGGCATCACGGTTCCCAGAGATGACGATTCCCGTGGCCACCACCGCTGGCATCGCAGCTCCTGGAGTTCCAATCTATGAGGCCACCACGCCGTGGCCACCCTCAGGCCTCGGGGACAGAGGATCCTCTCACCAGCCGAGCGAGACGCTGGGTTTGCTGTGCTGCTCTTGCACACCTTGGTGGCAGGAAGCTGCGCTGCCACCTCCAGCACTTGGCAGCCCTGAGCTGGACTGGCTCTCACACAATGCCCGCTGTCCTCACCCCCTCCACGGGGTCCCTGTGGCTGTCACTGACCCCCGAGGCAGCCCCCAGGCCAGGTGCCTGCTGTGGAGGACAAGGGATGGACCACGGGTGAGCCTGGACTGGCCCCTTGGCACCACCCAGGGTGGCAGGAGCCACTCGGTGTCACCCACGGCTGTCACTACCCAACCCCAACCTCCCCCGGCACAGTTTGTTGAGGCTGTTCCCCCTTGTCCTGTCCCTGTTCCCTGGGAGCAGAGCCACAAGGTCCCCCCTGAGCCTCCTTTTCTCCAGGCTGAGCTCCTCAGCCTCTCCTGGTGCTCCATTCCCTTCCCAGCTCCCTTCCCTGCCCTGGACACGCTCCAGCCCCTCCATCTGGAGGGGCCCAGAGCTGGATGGTCACAGCAGCAGCGCAGCTGGAGGAGGGGACGCGGGGACGTGAGCGAGGGCACGTGAGCCCTGCAGCTGCCCGTGAGTCACGGAGCAGCCCCGGCCGTGCCAGGCCATGCCAGGCCGTGCAGAGGGGACACCCCTCCCTCCTGCCCCACTGTCCCCACACCACATCCCTGGGGTGTTAATGCTCCCCTTGCCAGCCTCCAGAGCCCCTTTGTCCCGGCAGGAGCCCAGGGCTCCCCAGCACCCCCTCACCTCGAGGGGCCCTTGGTGCTGCTCCATGCCGGGTCACATCCCGCTGCCGGCGGGGAGGGGACCACGGAGGGGCTCCCCCCCTGCCTCGCCCCGCAGCTCCGGGATCCGGGACACCCGAAACCTGTTGGGGAGCACCACGTCAGCCTGTCCCCAGCCCCGCAGAGGGGACACCCAGCGGGGGCTGTCCCTGCCTACCTGCCGATGGAGAGGATGGTCACCTCGCTGGGAGGAGCCGCGGCTTTGGGGACTTTGGTGGCACCGAGGGATGGCAGCAGCTGGGGCCACTTCTGGTCGCAGCGGGCGCACGGGGCCGGCCCCTGCACCGTGTGCGGGTGCTGCTGGTGCTGGCAGGCCGGGGGAAACTGAGGCAGGAGGTGCAGCCTGGGGAGGGGGCAAACGGCATCAGCGTGGGGGTGGTCCCAGCACCAGCAGGGGGTCCTCAGGGGACACTCTTACTTATTGAGGGGGGCACAGCTCGGTGGCAGCAGCTGCTGCCTCTGGTGCTCCTTCAGCAGCTCCTCCAGCGCCGCTGCGTTTTCTGTGTGCGGCACCCAGGAGCTGGGGGGTCACGGGGCCCTGGCCCAGGTCGCCCCCTCCTCCTCCCCCTTCCCAGGGACCCCCTGACCTTTCTTCTCGGTGATCAGCCGCACCAGCACCCCGATGGTGTCCTCGTTGGCATCCTCCAGCTGGTAGATGGAGCTGGCACCTGGAAGCAAAGGTTGGGGAAAGCTCGGTGATGGGGGATGAGGCACCCAGGATGCCGTGGGACAAGGGGAACCAGCAACCACAGGAATGGGCTGGGCAGGATGAGAGGGATGTGGGATCACCGGGGCTCACCGGTGCCACCGGGCTGGGGCTCCTTGCTGGCGGTGCAGTGATAACCCCTCTTCTTCAGCAGGTTGCAGACCAGGATGCCCAGCAGCCCCATGGCACAGAAGACCGGCACGATGGTCAGCACGGCTGCCTGCGCCGCTGCCGCCTCCTCCTCCTGCTCACCCAGCAGGGTCACGCGTGTCCCGTTGGCTCCCGGAGCCCGGCCCGGCATCTCGGGGCTGCGGGCTCGCCGCCGGCCTGCGGGGAGGACGGGCCAGCCTCGGACAGGGGCTGGGCTCACCCCGGCAGGCAGGCTCCGCAGCGGCTGTCGCTGGCCGCCGTCCCCGCCGCCACCAGCAGCCCGCTCCCGGCCCGGCACGGCGTGTGAGCGGCGCAGGGCGCGTCCCCCCGCGAGAAGGTGCCGGGGGGACAGGCTCGGCACGGCCCCGCTGGATCCTGCGGGGCGGGAAAGGCGGTGAGCCGGGTCCCGCGGCCGGGCTCGGCTCAGCCCGCCGGGCCCGGCTCAGCGCCCTGGGCTCGGCTTACCCGGCTGGGCTCGGCTCCGGGCGGGCATCCCGCTGCGCCCGGCTCCGCGGCGCTGCAGCTCCCGGCGCTCCGGGCAGGTCCGCTCAGCACCTGCGGGACACCGGAGCGCTCAGAGCCGGTGGCACGGTGACAAAGGCCACCGTGTCGCTCGCCCCACAGCCAGCGGATGGCCTTCTGCAGCGGGGTGAGGGATGTGAGCTCAGTGGATGCACCGGGGTGGATGCAAACCCATCCCCGTGTCCTGTGTGGTGATGGAGCATTGGAGAAGCAGAGGGATGGGAGGGGATGGGATGGGGCCAGACGAGGCCATACTCACCCCCAAGACGGCGACAAGCCACCAGTGCATCCCACTCCTCTTCATCACCCAGGGGGACCTGCCCAAGGGAGAGCACCGGCGTCATCATCCAGGGGAAGTCCCACTGGGGAAGTAATTTGGGGGCCCTTTTTCTCCCAACTGGGATGCTGCCTAAATATCCCTACAGCAGCAGTCCTCAACTATCCCCCAGAAAGTTATTTCAGAGATCTTCTGGAATGCCCAGCTTCACCCCTTCCCTTGGAGATCCCAGCTCCATCCCAAACTGGAGAGGGACCGACCTCAGCAGTGGAGTCACACCATTCATGCAAGGAGCAGATGATGCTAAACAAAGTTAAAGAAAGGTTTTTTCCTGCTCCGGAGGAAATCCTGTCACAAGGAAATGAAGTCACAAAAAAATATTTAAAAATATTTAAATAAGAACTTGAACAAAACAAGAGGTATTTCTCAGAGGCTCATCCCCCCCTCTTCGGGCTCAGCAATTGGTTGTTAAAATTAAAATCTATGCTGACAGCACAGGGGAAGGAAGGAAGGAAAAAATAAATAATAACCCAAACCCGGATCCAGCCTCCGCATGGAAATCCTGCCGCCCGCATGGAAATCCTGCCACCCGCATGGAAATTCCCCCCCCGGTCGTCACGGTCCTGTGAGAGCCCTGGCAGAGCTTCATTACAGCCTGTGCCTGACGAGTTTCTCCTAATTAGCGGCCAGCACCACGCCGAGATGCAGCTAATTACAGGTGAGGGGTCCTGGGGGTGAGCGGGGCTGAGCCGGGGGTTTAGAGGATGTGGGTTGGGACACCCAAAATGAGCAGACCCCAAAAAGAGCAGACCCCAAAAAGAGCATCCTCTGTATTCCAGCTCCCTCCCAGTACAGGATCACTCCCACGGGATGCCAGCCCAGCTCCTGAATCCCCAGGGATTTGGGATGTACCCCTGGAGCACAAAGGGATGGTGGTGCCCTGTGCAAGCTCTCCATCCTACAATCCAATAAAACTCGAGTTTAAACCTGGCGTGGAGCACTTTAACTCCCTGGGGCTGTGCACTTTGGGGACACACTGAGACGTCTGGGGACCTGCTCTGCTGGGGAAGAAATGGCCTCAGGGGGGGACAGGGGGGTCCCTCCGTGGCTGAGGGACCACGAGCACTCCAGATCGGGATGACTGGATCTAAACACCGCCAGGAGCAGGGGTAAAGCTGATTTGAGGCCAAGCTCAATCCCGGGATTGGGGGCATCCCTCAGATGAACACGGGAGGCGCAGGGAGCAGGGGGTGCCGGCTTTGGAGCTTTGCCCAGGACTCAGCACCCGCTTTTGGGGGCAGCTTGGGGCCATCCCAAGCGGGGACAGGGTACACAGTCCCCAGCTGGTGAGGCTGGGAAGCCCAGCTGCCCTGACACACTCCTCAAACCCACAGGATCTGCCCTTCCAAGAGGCAGAGGGAGCCAAAAATAACTCCATAAACGCCAGACCCGGCTGCTTTTGGGGGCACTCCAAGGCCCGAGCCCCACCTGACCGGTGCATCAATGCCAGCGAGCCAGAAGAGGCGAGGTTTTGGAAACCTCCCCAAATCCCTCCGGATCACATGAGCCGTTCATTCCAGAGTCTGTAACCCAAAACTGCCCGCCGGGATTCCAGCCCCGGCTTCCCCTCCCCTGGGGGAGCCGGGTTCCAGCCGCAGACAAACGGAGGGAAAAAGGAGCAACTGTTGGGGAAAACTTCGGGAGCAGCTGCTGGAGACAGCCTCGGACAAGGAGGGATTGTCCGGCAGATGGAGCGAAACTCGGCGCTACCGCAATCCCGGCTCCCAGGGGGGCTGCGGGAACGACCGAGCCGCCACGGAATTCCAGCGTTACAGTCAAACCATCCCCGGGGAAGCGCCGGGAGGCGCAGAGCCCCGCCAGAGCCCCGTCCCGCAGCATCCCGCAGCATCCCGCAGCATCCCCGGCCCTGGGATTTTCCAGCTCCGGCAAAAAATAAAAAAGGGGGGCGGACAAAAAAATAAAATAAAGAGAGACCCGGCACGGCTGCCACCTCTTTTCGCCGGCAGCCGCAGCTGAGCGTTCCTTAACCTACTTTTTCTCCTCCCCAGCCCTTTTTTTAACCTACTTCGGCGCCGCAGCAGCCGCAGCCTCCCGGCCCCGCGGGGCGCACCCCACTCCCGGCGGGAGGGCTTTAGGGACAAAACCAGCACAGCGGGGGTCGAGCACCCCAAAAAGCACCGGACCCCCCCCCCGTCCTCGCACATCCCAAAACTGCAGAAACCCCAAAACTGCAGAAACCCCAAAACTGCAGAAACCCCAACCCCGGAGCGCCGCGTGGGCGAGCGGCCCGAGCCCCCCGGGCAGAGGGGGTGTCCCTGTCCCCGGGGGGTGTCCCCTACCTGTCCCCGCCGCGGAGCCCCCGGGCTCCCCCCGGGGCGGCCCCGTCGCTCCCGCCTCCTCCTTATGAATGAACCCGCGGGCGCGCGGCTCCGCCGGCCCCGCCCCTCTATGTGACGTCACGCGGTAGGCCACGCCCCCTCCGTTCACCGAGGCAGCGCCACCTGCTGGGGACTGCGGGAATGGCCGATCCCGGCCCGGGATTTGGGATGGGATTTATCCCGGCCGCCGGGAAAACGGGAACAACCGGAGCGCGGTGGGATTCACCTGCCCGGCAGGAATTCAAATTAACAAGAAAAAGGGTTTTTTTGTTTTCTTTCTTCCCCGTGTGCGCTCGCAGGGGGGATCTGTAAGTGCTGCACCCCGCTTTCCTGCAGCCATGCCTTGTCCTGTTCCCTTGGGGACAGCTTTCCCACTCTGGGGACACCCGGGTGCCGTTCCTTCTATGGCCCTCGGTTTTCCCAGGACGTCCTGGGGAAAATATCAGGATATCCCTCATATCCTGACATCCCCCTCGGGGTTATGCAGGGCAGAATAACTGCACCCCAGTGGTGGAAACGGCTTCTTCCTCCCACCGGGGTCTCCATCACCAGCGGCAGCGGCGGGTGACATTCCCAGTGGGAATGGTGGGAGCCGTGCCCCTCCTCAGCCTGTCCCTGCCGCCCCGCACCGAGGTGAAGGACGAGAGCACGCCGGGATCATTCTGGCACGGGTGACCTTTAATAACAAAGAGCCCCCGAGTGACCGAAATCCCCCCCCGCCCCTTTCCCAAAATATCCTCGTCGCCCCAAATATAGCGCACACCCACTCACCCCGCTGACGGACAGACGGATGGCTCCATGTGGGATGGCAGCATTCCCGTCACTCACCCGGCTGTGCGGGACTGGGGACACCCTGATTCATCCCTGCCACCACGGCTGTCACGTCTCCCGCGGGGACAGCAGGGTGTCCCAGCCTGGGAGCACTGATCTCGCCTGGATCCTGGGGTGAAAGCAGGAAAACGGGGGAGAAAAGGGGCACATGGGGGAGGGCTGGTCCGGCACAGTCTCGTTTTTGGGGTCACCGCATTGGAAGGGTGGGGGACAGCCCTGGCGGCAGAAGATGATTCCTCTCATCCAGAGATGCTCCAAACGGCAGCAGCGCCTTCATCCCACTTCCCAGGCTGCACAACCCCACCGGGAATCACAGAGGAGGAGGGGGGACGCCCAAATGTCCTTCCCTCCTCCCCTCCCCCGGCGGGGTCAGGCTGTCCCTCGGGGCGCTGCCCGGGAAGTTTTAACCCCTCACCCCCGGAGAGGAGGGCCCGGCAGCGCGGTGAGGACGCCCCTGCCCCCTCCCCAGGCCCCCAAATAAATAAGGATGTTTATATATATATAATATATATATATATTTAAAACCAACGGACGAACGGACAGAGCTGTCGGGGTGCTGGCGATGGAGCGAGCGGGTTGGCGGGCGGCCCGGCCCGGCCCGGGGGGGACACGGCGGGCGGCTCGGCCCCGGGCTGCTCCCGCGAAGCGCAGGCACACACAGAACCGGAGAGCAAGGCAGGATCCTGGCGGGCGGGCATCCCCGGGGATGCTCGGTACCCTCCTCCTCCTCCTCCTCCTCTTCCTCCTCCGCAGCGCCTTCCCAAGCGAACCCCCGCCCCATCCCCCCGAAGCGCTGTGTGTCCCCCCCGAGTCCAGCGGCGGCCGGGGGGAGCGGGGCTCATCCCCCCGACCCCGAGCACACAGAGAGCAGCCGGGCTGGAGATGAGAGGTGCTGGGGCGGGGGGCGGTGGGCAGGGGGCCGGGACCCCCCCTCTGCGCACAGGGGGGCCAGCACCCCCCGTTCCATGCCGGGCCGGCCCGGGGGGGCCGTGGCTGGTCACGCTCTCCACAGCAGGAGGTGGTTGGTGCTGTCGTCCCGGCCCACGGTCTCGCTGCTGCTGGTCAGCCGGAAATCCTCGTAGCCGTCCCCGCCGCTGATCACCAGCATCTTGGGCTTGGACAGGGCCAGCGCGGGGGCACGGGGCCGGGACGGGTCTCGTTTCTCCGCCTCGCTCGGCTTCTCGGCCCCTGCCAGGCGCAGAACCCCCCGGATGCTGTCACCGGCTCCGCTGGTCCCCAGCAGCAGCACCTCAGCATCCACCCTCCATCAGCATCCAGCCTCCATCAGCATCCACCCTCAACCCTCCATCAGCACCCACCCTCCATCAGCATCCACCCTCCATCAGCATCCAGCCTCCATCAGCATCCACCTTCCATCAGCATCCACCCTCCATCAACATCCACCCTCCATCAGCACCCACCCTCCATCAGCATCCACCCTCCACCGCCTTGCCGGCACCACATCCCGGCCCCAAAAAGCTCCTCTCATCCCAACAGGCCCTCATTGCCCAAATGGCCCCTGTAACCCAAATGGGCTCCTGCCAGCTCCCATCCCATCTGCTCCTTCTCCCTGCCTCGGAGCTGGGCTGGGTGACACCGTGGGAATTCGGGTCTCCCTGGGAAATTTGGGATTGCCCGTGTTGGTAGAGGGCGGTTTGGCATCCAGTTTTCTCACCCTCCACTGCCAGTTTTTCACCCTGGATTTTAACAAGGCAGGAATGCAGCGGGGACTCCGACATTTCCTGCTCATCCAGCGCGGCATTCCCAGCCCCACAAACACTGCGCACTGCCCCCAGGAAGTGCCAGGACCGGGACGTGGCAGCCCCCCCGCCTACCCGTGTCCCTGGGCAGCGGGAAGAGGACGTCCAGGCCGTCGGGCAGCTCGATGGCCGTCAGGAAGCGCACGTGGCCGGTGTGTCCCTGGGACAGCCCCACCAGCGTGGGGGCTGCCTTGGGGGACACGGCCAGGGTGAGCACCACGCCGGCGCTGGTCCCGATCCACAGCAGCTCCTTGCAGGCCAGCAGGGCCGTGATCCGCAGGCAGGCGGCCTTGTGCTGCCGGATGATGGCATCCGAGCCTGCCGGGCATTCCTGCCGTCGGTGCCTTGTCCTGCCCCGCACGGGGCTGGGAACCCCCACCCACAGGGAGCCATCCCCAGGGAACATGGGGCACGGGGAAGGGAGCTCACAACCCCCCCCCCCCCCGGGTGGTGGCATCACACTGGGTTGGCAGGACAAGGGGGAATGGCTTCCCACTGAGAGAGGATGTCGGGAAGGAATTCCTTCCTGTGAGGGTGAGCAGGCCCTGGCACAGGGTGCCCAGAGAAGCTGTGGCTGCCCCTGGATCCCTGGCAGTGCCCAAGGCCAGGCTGGACACTGGGGCTTGGAACAGCCCTGGGACAGTGGAAGGGGTCCCTGCCATGGCAGGGGGTTGGAATTAGATGATCTGTAAGGTCCCTTCCAACTGCAACCACCCTGAATTCCACAGTTCTATGGATTATGGGATTACCCACGTTTTTCAACACGGAATTATCCACTTCCCCAGGGGCTGCCCCATTTCCACATGGGATCACCCAGCTGCCTGGATAATCCCACAAGGCCTCGCATCTCCCTCCCCAAACCCAGCACCCTGAATCTCCCATCACCGGCTGCTCCAGGGCGCTTTCCAGGGGCGCCAGCACCCGCTGGAGCTGGCGGTGTCACCCGCCAGAGACGCGCCACGGGTGTCACTTACCGGCGAGCATCTTGTGCACCGGGGGGGTGATGTCAGCCTCTGCCAGCTGCTCGTAGGTGGCGGCGTGGTACAGCCTCACCTGGGCGCTGCCCTGCAGTGCCACCCACACGCCGCCGCCCGCGCTCACCATGCAGGTGACGCTGCGCCCGCCGTCCTGCCCCACCTGCAGCGTGTGCTGAGGGGACACGTGCCACCGGTGATGCCACCTGCGATGCCATCGGTGCCCGTGACACCTCCCAGGGTGCCCTCTGGCCCCCCCGTACCTCCTGTGCCAGCGTGGCGGTGTTGAGGACGATGACGCGGTTCTGGCAGCCGCACCACAGCTTCCCCGCCACCGCCACCATCTTGGTGATGGGGCTCCCCGGTGAGCCCAGGGACAGGGACTTGGAGTTCTGGGGGTCCCAGAAGCGGCCTGAGAGGGCGGGGAGAGTGGGGTGGGTAAAGTGTTACCACTTCCTCCAGGCCACCCCTCAGAGAGGACATGAACTGATGCCACCATGGGGTTCCAGCGGCAGGCAGGGACCAGGAGAAGAATGCCCATCTCCACCTGCCTCTGAGTGTGGTGTTTCCAGCATCCCTCCAGGGATGCCACCCCGAGCCACCCTCCAACAGCCACCACCTTGGGGCTGAGTTTCTGACATCCCAAATCCAAGCTCACCTGCTTCCCGCTGGTACACAACGAGCTCCCCGTTGGCCAATGACACAAACACCTGGTTATCCAGGTACCTGCGGGCACAAACCACCTTTGACATCCAGCTGCAGAAGCCCAAAATCCCCTGCTCCGGCCCTCCCAGAGCTGAAAATCCCCCTTCCCCACTTACAGGATGCACATGACGGCGGCAGCGTGCTGCATCTTCATGCTGTTCTTCCTGTTCCGGATGTTGTCCGAGGACTGGTACACGTGGATGCTGCAGGAGGAGAGCAAAGCTCGAGGCTCCCCCAGGACCGGCGCGAATTCCACGTGGGAATTCCCACCCCGGGGACCCACCAGCCATCCTCGGTGCCCAGCCACATGGAGCTCTGGTGGGCCTCGGGGTCGAGGCTGAGGAGGTCCTCGAGGCTGCCGCGGGTGAAGGAGCCGCGGCTGGAGCGGCGCAGGGCGCGCCCGTCCGTGGGGCTCTCGCCGTGCCGGCTCTGCCCGTAGGTGCCAGTGATGGGCATGAAACCAGGCTCCTGCTCCTCCTCCGAGCTCGTCGTCTCCACTGCTGCCTCCTTGCAGCTCGGGATCTCTTCATCTGAGGAGGAGGAAGAGGAGGAGGAAGGAGTGCATCAGACCACGGCCATCCAACACGCTCCAAAGTCATGGGGAAAAGACCACGGGTGATGTCAAGCCCAGGGGGTGGCACAGGGATGCTGAGCCCCAAAATCCATGAGGCTTCACCCAAAGTCCACAGAACCACACTGTTGGGCCAACATCTCTTCTCCCAGGCACAAAAGCCTCCACCTGCAGATTCCCCCAAGGAATACAAGGCAGAGAAGCCAAAACAATGGAACTGCCCATAATTTTGGGGCTAAAAAGCGTATTTCTCCCAAGCAGGGGCTGGGGAGGACTCACTGCCGAAGCTGGAGGAGATGGTGGAGTGGCTGGCTTGGCTCTGCAGAGTCCCGGAGGGACTGGGCGAGGACTCGTCATCCGTGTCGTCGCTGTCGAAGGGCACCAGCTCCCTGTTGCCGCCGTCCACGGGCTCCGAGAGCTCCAGCGACGAGCCCGAGATGGAGATGTGCAGGCACGGCTGCGGCGCCGCGTCCTCCGGCGGCGCGGGGCCCAGCTCGGCAGCGGGGCTGCCCAGCGGCTCCGCGCGCTCCCTGCCGCTGCCGGGAGGGAGGGAGGGAGAGGAGAGAAGCAGCTCCAGCATCGCCCCGCTCCTGCGGCAGCGCCCCGCGCCCCTGGCGCCGCAGGGCTGGGGCATGTCCTACCTGTAGGCGCGCTTGAGGCCGGGCACGGAGGCGATGCAGAGGATCCTGGCGGAGCAGACGGCGATGCAGGCCTCCACCGTGGGCTCCTTGCGGATGCTCAGCAGGCAGACCTGCCCCACGTAGCCATCGCTGTTGCAAACCCAAACCTCGTGCGAGCTCTCGGGGCTGCCGTGGCTGGGAGAAGCGCAGGAGAACTGCAAGGGAGAGGAAGATTGGGTTACTCAGGAGCTGTCGGCGTCTGGTAGCAAGAGCACTGGGGTGGGGAGGACCCGCGGGATGCCTGAGCCCAGACTTTCAGTACCTGCATCCCACTCCGCGTCTTCATGATGGGGATGGCTTTGAGGAACTCCGGGTCCAGGCAGTTTTTGCTGGAAGCTGGGAAAAACAGACTGGGAGATCAAGACGTGATGGAGGAAAGGGGTCTACCAAAGCAGCGTGGGGGGATGCCAAGCCCACCACCTCGTCCAGCTGCCCTCTCCCTGCTGTTACCCAGCTTTTTCTTGGCATCCTCGAAGGCTTGCTCAAAGCCGAGCCGGGCGTCGGGGTTGGGGAACTCGAAGATGAAGGACTCGGTGCCGTCAGCTTTGGTGGTGCTGAGCTCCACCTTGTTGGGGGGGAAGGCCATGCTGAAGGACAGGGATTGCTTCTCCGACAGCTCCCGGTGGATGGCGGCCATCAGGTCCTTGATCACGTCATCCAGGCCCTTGGGACGGGGACAACAGCTCTCAGGGACGGGCCACCACAAGCCACGTGCTTGATAGCCCCTTGTCCATCCCCTGGCATCCTCCAAAAGAGGCTTTAGGGTGCCACCAGTCCTGCCACAGGTTGTCCCCTCTGGCTGAGGACATCCTGTGTGTTCCCACCAGGAACGTATCCAACCAGGGCACAGCTGCAGGGCCGCCATCCCCATACCTGGTGGGGGAAGCTGAGGGTCTCTGACAGCTTGCTGACTTGCCCCAGCGTGTTGAGGTCTTCATCCAGGCGGCTGATGCTTTTCTGGATGCTCTCCCTGTTGGTGGCTTGCGAGGCACCTGTGTGGGGACACACGCGCAGAGTTAACCCCTCCCTCCCTGGCTCTACCACCCATGGGTTTTGGGGAGAGATGGGACACTCCAGGAAGCAGTGAAAGACCTTTGACAATTTCCACATCCTGTCCATCCCCTGGCATCCTTCAGAGGCTGCCCCAACCTCTTTTGTGGCTTTAGGGCGCTTATGGCCACCAGTCCTGCCACAGGTTGTCCCTTCTGGCTGAGGACATCCTCTGTGTTCCCACCGGGAACGTATCCAACCAGGGCACAGCTGCAGGGCCGCCATCCCCATACCTGGTGGGGGAAGCTGAGGGTCTCTGACAGCTTGCTGACTTGCCCCAGCGTGTTGAGGTCTTCATCCAGGCGGCTGATGCTTTTCTGGATGCTCTCCCTGTTGGTGGCTTGCGAGGCACCTGTGTGGGGACACACGCGCAGAGTTAACCCCTCCCTCCCTGGCTCTACCACCCATGGGTTTTGGGGAGAGATGGGACACTCCAGCAAGCAGTGACAGACCTTTGACAATTTCCACATCCTCCAGGGGCAGCTTCCAGAGCAGTTTGTACTTGCTGGCGGTGTCGATCACGCTGGCCGCTGTGTACCTGGGAGGTTGGGGGGCATGGCCGAGCTGCACCCACAGCCACAGCCCCCTGAAGCCAGGCCAGCTGGCAGGGACAGCCAGGGGGTGTCCTCAGGCCTGGGGGTACTCACAGGCTCATGGAGCTGCGGCGGAGCGAGCCCGACTTGCGCTTCAGCGTGGTGCACACCAGCAGGTCCGTGAAGAGGAAGAAGGAGCGGTCCTTCTTCCCACCCACCGCCTTCTGTGGAGCAGCGGGAGACACCAGCGGGTTAGTGACCATCCCTCCTCAGGGCCAGTGCTGGGAGAGGGCCCTGCCTCAGTTTCCCCATGTGCTGCCTTCCCCTTTCATCCTTCCGTTCGTTCCATCCATCCATCCATCCATCCATCCATCCATCCATCCATCCGTCGCCTCCCATGGGCACACAGGCAGCCCATGACCTGCACTCACAGCCCCCCACTGCCCACCCCGAGGGGTCCCATTTCCCCACAGACCCCACTCTTACCACTTCCACGACCATCTCCTGGCGCAGGAACCTGCGGAGCGGAGCCTGGAGCTGTGGGGACAAGGAGACCTGTGGTTGGGAAGCCACTGTGGGGAGCTTTGTGGCCTTCATCCCTGCCCCTGCATCCCCCAGCTTAGAGTTGAAACCCCAGTCCCTTCCCAAACCCCCACCAAGACCAAATGAAAATGGGGAAAGCTGGACCTGGAGGAGCAAACAGGTGACCCAGAAAGAGCAGAAATGAGGACGTTTTGTGGAGAGGGAAAGAGTGACCCCATCCAAGGCCCCCCACACATACGTCCTCCATCCCTTCGATGTGGGACTCAATCTCCTGCACGATCCGGGCGTTCCTCTCCACCTCCTCCGCGCTCTTCATGCCCTTGTTGATCCTCTCGGCCACCTGCTTGATGTTGCGCTGGGCGTCGATGAGGAAGGGGTGGTCGGGGTGGTCCTCTGGGGTGTGCTTCAGCAGGTCCTGCCACGGGGACAGAGGGGGCTGTCACCCCTGGCAGCGCCTGCCATTGCCCGAGCCCCTCCCATGCTGTCCCGGCTGCTGGGGATGGAAACCAGCCCCGAGGAAAGGGTGGAAATGTCCAGCGGGAAGGCTGAGGGTAAGGGGACCATGGTGGGCTGGGGCAGCAAGGTGACCGTCCTCAGAGTGACCATCTGCAGGAGGGCAGAGCCATGTGCACGCCTGGGGACACCAGCTTTGTGACAAGGGGTCAGGAGAGACCTGAGAGCCCTGAAAGCTTTGTGGAGGCGAGGAGAAGCCGTGGCCTCCCCGCTGCTGGTGTGACACTGCCACCCCGGTGTCACCCACCTTCACCAGCAGCTCGTATCGCGGGATCCTCTGCACAGGCTTGATCATCAGGTCGGACAGGGCCTGCTTCTCCTTGTTCTCCCGCATGCTTTGCTGCAAAACACCCAGGAGGGACAAGGATGGGACCCTTGGTGGGACACAGCAAGGATCCATTAAACCAGGATTGCCCATTTTGGTTTGGGGTCCAAATTTCCACACCACCCGGAGTGATTCCGCTCCATCCCAACTGACCCTCTTTGCACCAAAACCAAGAAGGTGAGGGGAAATTTCCAGTCTGGCAATAAATTTGCTCCCATTAACTCCCATCTGGCTCTAGATCGTGGCCAGGATCTACAGAGACAGGAACCAGGACCCACCTCCAGGAACTTCATGAAAGCCGGCCGGGCTTCCTTGGCGATCCTGACGGCGTCCTTGGCGTTGAGGAAGTTATCAATGTAGGCAGAGTAGATGTTCACCAGCACATCCTTGGAGAACTGGGGGCAGGAAAACAGGGCTAGGGATCACGGGCATTCTGGGAGAGCCTGGGAGCAGCTGCCCCAAGGGTTAACTCTGGCTCTGGGCTGGCGCAGGGAGGGCTCACCCGCTGTCCGCCCACCTCGATTTTTCAGCCCTGACGTTTGTGCTCCCGAGGCAGAAACGCAGAGCTGCAGAGCCAGCCGGGAGCAGCAGCTCCCACCCTTATGCTAAGCAGACAGCAGGCCTGGAGATCGTCTCCTGCTCTCCATCCCAGGCCTGCTTGGCCCATCCTTTCATCACTCCCCTGCCTCCTGCTCCGAAACCTCTGCTCTGGGGCCGTGCCCAGCAGCGGGCACACCCGCATTCCCGGGGGGAATCGCCCCGCCAGCACCTACCGACTGCACCAGGAGGTCGCCCACTTTCTGCTTCTCGTGCCAGTTCTGCACGCAGTCGTGGATCTGCTCCAGGAACTGCTCGTGGTGCTCCAGCAGCTCGGGGATCTGGTCGAAGATCTCGTCCACCAGCGAAGGGTCGCAGAGCAGGGAGTTCTCCGGCTGCTTCAGCGGCTTCATGTAACCCTGCGGGCAAGCAGAGGCACCGGGACCCGTGGGGGTTTCCCCTCCCTGCCCAGCCAGTCTGGATCTCTCAGCCCATGTAAACACGGGCATGGATGGCAGCCTGCAGCAGGGGGCTCCTCCCTGGGCTGTGGGACCAGCCCCCAGGACCAGGCAGGTTTTGCAGCCCAGCCCTCCTGGGTCCCTGGGATGCACTCAGTGAATCCCCACAGCTGAGTGGGGAGGGGACAGATCTGCACAAGGAGCCTGCCTGGCACAGGATCCTCTGTCCCAGGGCCTTCAGAGCCAGCTTTGCTGTCATGAGCCTTTACCACCTCCATCTGCCCGACCTAGCTTGGAAATCACAGCAACACCAGCCCGGGATCCAAATGCCGGAGTGTTCCCGGTGGGATTTAGGGTGTTTGGAACCAGGTGGGGGCTGGGCCAGCAGGATGCACCCACTGGGTCATGCCCTCGGCCACCACACAAGGGCCAATGAGCAATGCTCAGGGCCAGCAGGTGCTCAGCAGGGCTGGGTGGTGGCTCTGCTATGAAACCCCTCTCCTCCATCCATGGGGCAGAGCTACAGAGTGGAGGAGCACCCCTGGAATGGCAGAGATGGATTTGCAGGGGATGCAGCAGCATGTGGAAGGTCTTCTCAAGCCTTGCCACCCGCTCAGTCTGACCAGTATAGGGTGCTGGTGGCTTTCAGGATGTGTGGAGGACCATGGAGCTGAGCACTGAGGACAGGACCCATCTCCAGTGGCTTCAGACCTCTCCAACCAAGCAGGCAAAGGAGTCATGCCCCAAGGATCAGGTTCCTCAAGCTGATGCCAGATATCTCATGGAGACCCAAATTAGAGGGACCAAATCTGTCCTGGGGCTCCTAACTCCCTTCACCTGTCCTACTGCGTCCAGCACCTCCAGCAGGAGCTGGGATGGACTGTGCCATGCATCCCGTGCTTCCTACACTGGGAAGAGGAGGAGACAGCCCTTGCTGCAGCACACAGGGACAGCAGGCAGGGCTTGCCCATGCACCATCTGCCTTGGCTGGAGGATGATGCTCCAAGATGGTCCTTGTCCCATGCTAAGTGCCACCAAGCCATGTCAAGGACCTGAGCACCTTGTCCCAGCTGAGACAGGGAGCTGGGGACACCTGGAGCCCCATGATCCCTGCCAGAAAGCCAGGTCCCCCCTGGTGGCACTGTGTCAGGACAGGTCCCATGGACAAGAGCCCAGGCATTAACACCCTGTGGCTCCCACCCGTGTCTTTCTAGAGGATGCACAGACCATGGGACAGACTCTCTCCATGGGAAAACCAGTGGGGACACCTCCCAGTCCCAAACCCTGTAAAATTCCCCCCAAAATCAGCCCCAGGGCTGGGGTCCTCTCGCCCCTCTAAGCCAAGGTCTGCACGGGCAGCAGCCAGGGGGTCCCTCCCTCCTGCAGCCCATCTGTGTCCACCTTGGGGCATCCTTGTGGGGCATTTATGGGAAGAACCCAGGGCAGTGTGGGATGGAGTGGCCCATGCCCTTGAGGACTGTCACAGAGGTCCCACAGGCACTGCTCCTGCAGTTTGTGGTGTTTCCCCCTGCAGGGATGTGGCTGGACAAGCCACACCTCGGCCAGGTGACGTCTCCAGGGCGTTGACCATCATTAACCTGCTGAAACACCTTCATTAACATCTGAAACGTGGGCTGGACCCTGGGGCCAGGCTGCTCCAGGGGGTTTGGAACCAGCTCAGCGAAAAAAGCCTGAGAAAAACCTTTGGCTCAGGTCTGCAGGTGACGATCCGAGCAGGGAAGGGGAGCACGAGGGAACGGGGGATTTCAGGCATCATGGCAGGGCCATCAGGAGGTGGGGTGCAACACGAGGAGGAGATTTTGGAAGGCAAGCACGGCAAAGAGACTGGGGGACACGCCACCTGCCAGGTGACAGCACGCTGGCAGTGCCGCAGGCTCGTTTCGGGCACGGAGGTAATTCCTACACCCCGTTCTTGACACTGCTGTCACAGCGCTCCCCTCAGTCCCCAGCATCCCCAGTGTCACCCCAAGCGGTGCCACACAGCCCCTGGCACGGGCAGGACTGGGGGTGAGCAGGCTTTGGGGTGTCACCCCGTCCGTGCCACCTTACCTGCATCAAGGTGCGCAGGGACTCCACGTAGGACTGCTCCGTGTCCAGCAGGGTCATGATGACGTGCTTCCTCATGTCCTGCCCGGGGGGAAGAGACACAGCAGCGTTTTGGGGAGAGCCGGGGCGGGGGAGCAGCGTGCCGGGGCTGGCGGAACACCGGAGCAGCCCGGCTGGCGTCCAGCTCCCCTGCGCTGCCTCTCCGCCCCGATGGAGGAATCCGGGAGGATTAGGAAGTACATGACACCGAGCGCCTGGTTTCCTCCGCGGCCGCGTCAGGAGCCCGCCCTGGAGCTCACAGCCCTACATGGGTCGGTGCCGGAGCCCTCTGGCTCTCCGGCGGCCCCGCTCCGAGCGGACCCGCAGGAATTCGCCTCCCGCCCAGCACCCGGGCACCCTGGGGAGGAGATCCGTGGGGAGGTGGGAAGCCCTGGGAAGCAGATGGGCCGGGGTCTTCCTGGCTGCGGGGCCCAGGGACCCCCCCTGCGTGCACACCCTGAAAGGCTCTGAGAGCAGAGACACCCCAAGAGATTTCCGTGGGAGATGCCCCAAAGGTTTTGGATGCAGTGATACCACTGAAGGTTTGCGTTTGGAGGGAAGGTTTGTGTTTGGGTGCCCCCCAGAGATTCTGGCTGCAGAGACACCCCGAAGGTTCTGCATGGGAAGGATGACTCCAGTGCAGAGACATCCCAAAAGCTTCTGGTGCAGAGATGCCCTGGGTGCACAGACACCCCAAAAGTTTTGCAGAATCTCCAGAGACCCTGGATGTGACACCCCAAATATCCTCAGTCCTGTGGGATGAGCCCCTGCCATGTCCTCCCCAGTGGGGACACAATGAGCTGTGAAGCTGCTCGGCAGCCACAGCAAGAAGTCTGACCATCCTCACCAAGGAGAGAGGCCACCACCGTGCTCGTGGTCCCCAGGGAGCAATGGAGAGGGATCCTGGCCAGATCCTGCTCTAGGACAGAGCTGTGCCTCAGTTTCCCTGCTCCCCACCAGGCTGCTGATGGAATCAAGCCTGGAGGAAACTCTTGTCTGCAGCCAGATATTGGTGACGGGTCCAAGGCTCTCCAGGAATCAGGAAACCATGGTGATATTGGGAACACCAGCTGAGACCTCCCCACTTGGTTAGAGAGCTTATGAACACTCTCGCTGCTGGATTAATTAGCTGTAATTACGGATGGACGGGCGCTCAGTGGAGGATGCAGCTTAGGGGAATCTGCTGCCCCAGACTGCCTCAGTTTCCCCAACCCTCACCCTGCTGGTCCTTTCTTTCCTGGACCTGGGGATTTGCAGCAGTGGGGACACGCAGGATGAGGCCCAGCTGTTGGCAAGGAATCTTTTCCATGGTTACAGCACCAGCATTACCCCGGCAGGGGCAAATTCCCCGTGGGATGAGCAGAGCTGGGGGAAAGGCACCATCCCAGCAGGGCAAAGCCCTGCGTGGGCAAAGGCGGGATGCGCCCCGCTGCATTCCTTACCCCAGCAAAGCCTCTCCGCCGGGGGGCTGAAGATGCTTCAGCCTCATCTGCTCCCCCACCTCACCCCGGCCTCACCCTGCCTCCCCCGGGACGCTCAGCACCCTCGGGATCAGCCCCTGCCGCCATGGAATCGGGTATTCCCACCATGGTATTCCCACCATGGCATTCCCACCATGGCATTCCCACCAGCCGACGCCTCCGCCGTGCACACCAGCACCGGGGGGGCGCTGGCAGCGCTGGCTCCAGCCCCCCCATCGCCCCCTCCGGCCGGCAGCATCCCCCCTGCCCGCCATCCCCAGAGCCCCGGGGGCGCCGGGGCGAGGATGAGGATGAGGATGGAGGCTCGGTTGCCAGGGCAATCGCGGCGCAGAGCCCGCAGGTGCCGGGCGCCGCACACGTGTCCGGGGGTGACGCATCCCCGCATCCCCCCCGCATCCCCCGCCGCAGCCCCGGGACCCCCCCGGCCGTCACCTCGGAGCCACCGCGGCCGCCGCAGCCCTTGTCCGGCAGCTCCTCGGCCGCCGAGCCGCCGAGCCCGGAGGTGGCGAAGGCCGCGTCGATGCCGTCCCCGATGTCTCGCATGTCCTCCAGCGCGATGGTGAACTGCGCCAGAGTCCTCACCATCTGCAGCATGCGGGTCCCGGGGGTCGGTGCGGCCCACGCGGCCCAAGGAATCGCGCAGAAATTCCCGCTGCGTCCCTGCCGCCCTGCCCAGGTGTCCGCCCCAGCCCGAGCGCTGCGCCGGGATGCGGCGGGGAGGGGAATGGAAGGCAGGCGCTATTTATACCGGCGGGGCTCGCTGGATGCGGGAGCGGGGGGATGCTCGGGAAGCCCTCCCGCAGGGCGGCAGCGGGCTGCGCCTGCGTCCGTGGCCACGCCAGGGCCCCCGGCCCCCGAAACTGGGCAGGCAGGGGCGGGGGGCAGAGCCGTGCCCACGCCGACACGCAGGGATGCGGGCAGGGCCGGATCCCGCCGAGGGATGCTGCGGGAATGGCTCTGCCCAGCGAGGATGCTGGGGCGGGGGGCGGGGGGAGGCGATGCTGTCTTGTTGGGGCATGAGGTTTTTTGGGGAGGGGGCGCACGGGTGATGCTGAGCGCCCTCAGGGGCTCCATAGCTGTGAATACCCCCCTCCCCGGCCTTGCAGGCAGGGAAACTGAGGCACGCCCCCTTCCCCGCAGCCCCACGGCATCCCCACCTCAGCACCCACATCCCTGCTGGCCGGGTGATGCATCCTGCCCAGATCTGTTTGTAACGCTCCCCTCCTGCTTCGTTAATTAAATCTAATTAGCCGCTCACCCCGTTTCCACAGCAACGGCGTGCAGCAGGGCTGCATCCCTCTCACTGCAGCCAGTAAATTTCCTCTTGGAAGTGAGGGTGACAGCATCCCAGCCCGGGAAGGGTGCGAGGCAGAGAACGGACGGCTCGGGGCAGGGAATGGAGCTGCAGCAGCTGCCCATGCACCCAGGGGTCAGGGAGGAGGGAATGCTAATTGCAACCAGGTAACGAGGCTGCTCTCAAGCTCCTGCTCCTGCAGCTGCGGTGCCCTGGCCATCCCAGCTGTTGGAATGCTGCGTTTATTTGGTTTGCAATCCCAGATCTGCTTGGGTTGCAGTCCCGAGCTCTTCTGGGATCCAATTCCAGACCCATTTCTGCTGTAATCTCAGATTCCTTTAGGCTGCCATCCTAGAACCAGTTTTGTTGCAAGCTTGGATCCATCTGTATTGCAATTCCAGAGCCATCTGGATTGAAAACCTGGGCTGTTCTGAGCTCCAATCCCAGATTAATTTTGGTGGTAATCCCAGACACATTTGGGCTTCAATCCCAAACCCATCTAAATTGCAATTCTGGGCATAACTGCATTGCAATCTGGGATCCATTAGGGATAAAATCCTGGGCTCTGCTAGAATCCTATTGCAAACATGTTTCTGTTGCAATCCCTGTTTTATCTGGGCTCCAATTCCAGACTAATTTCTGTTGCAATTCCAGATCCATTTGGGCTCCAATCCCAGAACAAAATGGGTTGCTAATCTAGGTCCATCTGGATTTCAGTTCCAGACCCTGCGCTTGCACTCCCGGGTGCTTTTGGGCTGTAATCCCAAACCCACCTGGGCTGCAGATCCAGGCCCAGCTGGGCTGCAGCACTCTGGGTTGCGATCCCAGACCCGTTCATTTGCCATCCTGGGCCCCATCTGTGTTGGAATCCTGGGTTCCAACCCCAGACCCATCCAGCTGCAACCCCAACCCCATTCCTTTGCAATTCCAGAACCATTGGGGTTGGATGGGTCTGCAATCACAGACCCACCAAGGATTCAGACTTGGGTCCAGCCCCACTGCAATCCCAATCCCAATCCTTTTGTAATCCCAACCCCACTCCTCTTGCAATCTCGGACCCAACAGGAAAGCCAGCCTGGGTCCATCTGGGTCCAGCCCCACTGCAATCCCAAATCCAGCTGTGCTGCAATCCCAATCCCAGCCCTTTTGCAATCCCAACCCCACTCCTCTTGCAATCTCGGACCCAACAGGAAAGCCAGCCTGGGTCCATCTGCATGGCAATGCCAGATCCATTTGGGCTGTAACCTCAGAACCACTCCTGCTGGAATCCTGGATACACCTGGCTCGCAGTTTTGGACCCGTTTGGGCTGTAACCCCAGATCCATCTGGGATGCAATCCCAATCCCATTCCTCTTGCAATCCAAGGTTCATTTGAGCTGCAATCCCAACCCCATTCCTTTTACAATCCCAAATTAATTTGAGCTGCAATCCCAATCCCATTCCTCTTGCAATCCTGCGCCCAACATGGGTGCAGACCTGGGTCCAACCACATTGCAATCCCAGGTTCATTTGAGCTGCAATCCCAACCCCATTCCTTTTACAATCCCAAATTAATTTGAGCTGCAATCCCAATCCCATTCCTCTTGCAATCCAAGGTTCATTTGAGCTGCAATCCCATTCCTTTTACAATCCCAAATTCATTTGGGCTGCAATCCCAACCCCATTCCTCTTGCAATTCCAGGTTCATTTGAGCTGCAATCCCAGGTTCATTTGAGCTGCAATCCCAATCCCATTCCTCTTGAATCCCAGGTTGATCTGGGATGTAATCCTAATCCCATTCCTCCTGCAATCCTGGGTTCATTTGGGCTGCAATCCCAACCCCATTCCTTTTGCAATCCCAGGTTCATTTAAACTGCAATCCCAATCCCATTCCTCTTGAATCCCAGGTTATCGCATTCCTCCTACAATCTGAGATTTATTTGAGCTGCAATCCCAATCCCATTCCTTTTAAAATTCCAGGTTCATCAGAGCTGCAATCCCAATCCCATTCCTCTTGCAATTCCAGGTTCGAGTTGCAATCCTAGGTTCATTTGAGCTGCAATCCCAATCCCATTCCTCCTGCAATCCCAGGTTCATTTGGGCTGCAATCCCAGATTCATTTGAGCTGCAATTCCAACGCCATTTCTCTCGCAATCCCGGACCCACCAGGGATGCAAACCCGGGTCCAACCGCATTGCAATCCCCAATCCCACTGGTTGGCAATCCCATTCCCTCTGGCTGGCAATCCCATTCTCACTCCTCGGTAATCCCGCTCCCCGGGCAATCCCATTCCCGCTCCTCGGTGATCCCGCTCCCCGGCAATCCCATTCCCGCTCCTCGGTAATCCCGCTCCCCGGGCAATCCCATTCCCGCTCCCGGCCCGGCTCAGCCCCGCGCTCCGTGTCCCGGCGGCTCCTCCCCCGGCACCGCCCGCTCCCTCCATCGCAGGAGAGCCTTTCCCAGCCCCGAACGCCAGCCTGGGCTCAATCCCTGCATCCCACCCAGCGTGTCCCGGGAGCGCTGCAAGGGGACGCTCCGGTGTCGGCTGCGCCTTCCTCCGTGGGTCTGGAACCTCGCTCACACCCACCCCACCCTCGGGATGGGACAGAGGATGGCCGGAGAAGGGTTAAACCCGTCCTGCCCTGTCCCGGTCGGGAATTCAGACCGAATCCCGCTGGTTTCGGGGCGCCCTGTCCATCCCCCGGGATGCAAACCCCGCAGCCCAGCCCGGACCCCCCTGCAAGCGGCCCGCAGCCCACAGGAAATTCCTGGGAGTGTTTGGCCACTCCAACAGCGCTGCCTATTTTTAGGGCTGTCTAAAATATGAGCCGGTTATTTTTAGCAGCGCGGCTCTTTGTAAACACCTTTAGATTTCCTTTCGGACCAGCCCCTGTTGTGGTTTGGTTTTGTTTTTTTTTTTCCCAATCTGAGCGTTTCCTCCCTCAAAACCCCAAACCCTCCTAGGAAACGCGCGCCAGTTCCTTGGGATGGAGCCAAGGGACTCATCCCCCATCCCAAGGCTTGTGCCAGCGTGGCAAAATGCTCCTGAAAACCCAAAGATGGAGAGGATCCAGCACCGGGGGTTTGGGGTGATTAAGCAGCGCCCCAAACCTGGGATGGGGGCCAAGGAAAAGCCCTTTTCCCCCAGCTTTCCCTCTGACACTGGAAATACAGCCCTGAAGAAGGATGGGAACCCTCCCATCTTGATTTATTTTATTTTTTTAACTAGGCTCAGGGAGCAACCCCATCATTTTGCTTTTCCCTGCGCAGGAATATCGATGCAGGAGGAGTCTGAGCATCCCCAGGGATTCTAAAACATCCTAAAACATTTGGAAAAGGCCACGGTATATCGTGTCCTGCCTCCACCCCTGCAAACAAAGATGCATCACGCAGCAAAGTCCTAAAACATCCATTTTTTAAACAAACAAAGGCCAAAGGCAGAGCAGGAATGTACATTCCATGAGGGATCACAGCCACCACACAGATTCTGGCCCCTGTGCACACATCAGTGCATGGAATGATGGAGTTTCCAGCCACTCTGAGGACTCCCCCACTGTCCCAAACCCGGTGATTGGGTCGGTGTGGGAGGGTGTTCCTTGTGCTGCATCCCCAGAGATCATCCCAAAATTCCCACACCCACAGCCCTCGGTGTTTCTCCCTTTCTTTGGTGTAAACTCACCCAGCCACAGCCAGAGTGAGCTGCAGCAGGGATTTTGTCCCTGAGACCCTGTTCTGGGGCAAAAATATCCAGATTTAGGGGGGAAAACAGTGCTTTGGACCACTTTGGGAGTGGGATTTGCTGCTCAGGGCCTTCCTGCAGCTGCTGAAGGAGGAGCTAACCCTGCCTCAAGCAAAATTATTCCCACCCCTCCAAAACAAGCCAAAAATGTAAGAGTAAATAAATACAAGTTGTTTTTCCCTCAATTACAGCTCGTTCCTGCTGCCAGCTCCTGATGGGAGATTCTCTAGGGTGTCACAGTAGGGCTGTGCTAGGAGGTGCATGAATCTTGGCACCTCCATGAAACCAGCATTCCCAGTTTGAAAGAATCAGGTATTTCTGCACCTTTTCTTTCCCTGAGTGCTTGTTCCCAAGGTAGATCCCACTAGAGGGAGCTGGGACATAGTGGGAGCCACTGGTCCACCGGGAGAGTGCACGGTGAATTCCCAAGTTTAACAATTTTAACACATCCTCAGCTCTATTTCTACCAAAACTGGAAAGAAAAAGCTTGGAAATAAACTGGACCCGGTTCCATCCACCCCAATGCAATGAGCAAACACCTCTGCAACAAACAGCATCATCCTGGCATCTAAAACTTCCTGGAACAGCCAGAAAAGCCCCTGGCTGGCACCACCTCCCAAAACAGGATGATGCTATTCCATCCAATCCTCTATTGCCTCAATCACTCAGCCTCTGGCAGGAAATCACTTGAGGGAAAAAAAAATAAATCACATTCTGTTCTCTTGGGAAGCATTAAAGCAGGAGGTTGGGTCGGGTTTTGTAGGGTTTTCAAACCTGAGCAGCCTTTCCCTTGGGATCAGATGCTCTGCCCCGTGTCCCTCAAGTGCCATAAAGCTGGGGGATGGCAGCCACTGCCATCCCTGGGTACCAACAACATCCATTCCACAGCACCAGCCACCTTTTGGGACATGTCAGCTCATCCCTGGGTGCCAACCACATCCATTCCATGGTGCCAGCCACCTTTTGGGACATGTCAGCTCATCCCTGGGTGCCAACCACATCCATTCCATGGTGCCAGCCACCTTTTGGGACATGTCAGCTCATCCCTGGGTGCCAACCATCCCCATTCCATGGTGCCAGCCACCTTTTGGAACATGTCACCCCATCCCTGGGTACCAACCACTGCCATCCCTGAGCACAAGCCACCTCCTTTTCCAGGTGTCACCCCATCCCTGGCTCCCAATCCCTCCCTCCTGCTGCCAGCCTCTCATCCCTGAAAAAGCTCCCTGGGAGCTCCAGGTCCTGGGGAAGGCACTGCCATGGGAACAGGAGGCCCTGTGGCACAGCAGAGGGGCCGTGCCCGAGCCTGCCCGACGCCGTTGGGAATCACATCCGGGGCTGCATTCCCTCCCTGCCCAGCCTCTCCCTGCTCTCCCACGGGTAAGGAAAGTCCGAGCTGCTCTCCAAAGAGTAACTTCTTGAAAGGAAATAGGAGCATAAATCAGCAGCTCTGATTCAGCCCTGCTTCAGTTGCTAATAATATTCCCGTGTTTATTCGCAGGCCCGGGGCTGGAGATGTTTGCTTTTCCCTCGGCCGTGGTTTTTCCCAGGCTCCCGGCTCACAGAGGAGCATTGATTTGGTCAGGGATGCTCCCATGGAGAAACCCGGCAGCACCGCCTCCTCCGGGATGGGGAGGATGAGGAGGAGGAGGAAGAGGAGGAGGAGCAGGGCAGCTTCAGCCCCAGCACCCGGGAATTCAGTTGTTTTCCCTTCTTGGACTTCTCGGCTGCGGTGATTCATCCCGGGAGGACACGGCCTGGCTGCAATTCTGCTTTTAAAGTGTGAGGGGAAAAAAATGGGAATGAAAAATAAAGGAGTTGGGGCCATTTTTCCAAGGCAGGGTGGAAGGATGCTGGGCATCCCTGTGCTGCCCAGGGGAGCAGCGGCGCTGGCAGCAGTGCCAGTGGGATGGGGAAAGGGCAGCTGCAGGACACTCATCTCCCAAAGCAACGAAAGTTCCTCCTCTAAATGCACAGTGGGGCTTTTCCTGTGGGATTTTCACTAGGAATCTTCACCAGTGGCACTGGGGTGAGGGGTTCTCCCCTCTGCCAAAATCCAAAGCTCAGGATTGTGCTGGTGCATCTCCTGCATCCTCCCTGCGCTGCTGGCAGCATCCCACGGATCCCCCCTCTCCATGCCCCCCTTCCCAGCCAGCTGGAGATGCTCACCCCGATTTAACCCTCCCCAGCTACCACCCATCCCCTGGCACATTGGCAGAGCCCTTCCAGAAGCAGTGGTCCAGGGCAGAGCTGGGGGCTCGTGGCCCCCCGTTTGCTGCCAGCCTTTGCCGAGTCCTGGAGCAACTTTCACCAAATATGGAAGGTTTTTTTTGCCTCCGGTTTTCGGCACGCAGGCCGCGGCCCAAGAGCGCAGCTTTCCAGATGCTGAGGTCAGCCCAGCTCCTCTTCCCTCCCCCTGCTCCTTCCCTGCTGCCTCCCAGTGGGCTTGGCCCTGCACCCACCGGGACAGGAGCAATTCCACCCCCTCAGCTCACTGGAATCCCTGGATCCCCCACCAGCATCCTCTGCTGCTGGCACACGCCTCCCCAAAAGCATCCCACGCCACCCCAAAAGCAATGGCTATGAGGATTTTGGGGGACAGGGAAGCCAGGAAGAGGGGTGCCCGGTGCTGGCACTCCCTGGCATCCCTGCTGGACGCCAGCCTGGCACAGGTGGGTGGGAGGTGCCCGGTGGGATGGGGCCAGAAGCCTTGGGGCAGGCGGGAGGGAGCCGGCCTGGCATGGAGGGGGTGATGGGCACAGGAGGGGGTCGGTACCCAGGAGCTGACGGGGATGCAGGGCTCCACGTGGAGCCAGAATCCCAAGCACACCCGAAGCCAAGAGGCATCCAGGAGTCAAAGATGATGGATGCTCAGAAGCTGATGGCTGCTTAGGAGCCACCCTGGAGTCCATGGGCACCCAAAAGCCAGTGGGGACTCCCTGGGTACCCAGGAGCTGATGGATGCCCAAAGAGACTCTGGGCATCCATGAATCCATGGGCACAAAGGAGCTGAAGGACACCCAGGAGCCAACGGACACTCACAGGCATCCAGAGGCCATGGGCACCCAGGAACTGATGGATGGCCAGCATCCAACAGGTACCCAGCAGTCCAGGGACGCCCTGAAGCCACTGGGCACCTGGAGGGGATGGGGATGCAGGAGCTGATGGATTCCTAGGATCCAACAGGTGTCAGGAGTCCATGGACACTCACAAAGCCAGAAGTAACCACAGGCCCCCATGAGCTGATGGCCCCCCAGGTGCCAACCAGTACCAGGAGTCCATGGGCACCCAGAAATGTCATCCAGCTGCTGACAGGCAGCCAGGAGCTGACAGATGGATTCTTAGGATCAAATAGGTGCTAGAAGTCCATGGGCATCCCCAAATCCACAAGCTGAGGGACACCCAGGAGCTGATGGAGGACGTGGGAGACCTGACCACCCTGTTCCATGCTCCTGCCAGGATTTCTCCTGTCCCTCCTGCCTGGGTCCACGCCTGGAAGCAGCTGAGGTACAACCACCAGCCTGCGCCCAGCTGTGCCCCAAAGATTCCCAGTGCCTGGTGCTCCGTGGGTCCCCTCAGCCTGCTGCAAGCAGGACAGCAGGGATCTGGGGAGAGGGGGGAAGCACAGAGCTCGCCAGGAACGCCCACAGCCCACGTCACATCGCAGCCAAGGCGAGAGGTGACTGCTTCCCTGCCCTGTCACTGTCACAGCACACCCTGGGGTTGGGGGGAGGAGGGGAGCAGGGGGGGTTCAGCATCCACTGACCTGCTCCAGGTTTGGACGACGGAGGGACGAGTTCCCTCTCCGCTCACCGAGGCTCTGAGCCATCTACATCCCATCTCACCGGGGTTTTGGGCAACCCAAAAATCACCAAAAGGACCAAACCCGATCCCCTACCGCTAGCGACGGTGTTTCTGCCGAGGGGTCAGGATGAAACTCTTCCAAAAAAAAAAAGAGCAAGAAGAAGGATGCCAAATCAGGGCAGGCCGACGAGTCTGCTGCTACTCCAGCTAAAAAAAGCAGGAAACCATATCCCAGGCTCGGAGATGCCAATCTTCCCATGCAAACAACTCCCTTTTTGTTTTTTTTGGAGAGTATCGGAGGGCTCGGGAACAGGCAGTCACAAATAGCAACTCCACGGCACCACCAAGGAAACCTCCTCCAGCCCCGGGGACCGTGCAGGGATGCTGGTGACCCCACAGCAGGACGGTGGCTTCTGCAGGGGTCACCTGGTGGTGGCTGTGCCCTCACTGGGATGGTGACTCCTCCAGAGGAAACCTGGTGGTGGGTGCCACCACGGGTGTCCTTTTCCCAGCACATCCGTGCAGGGATGTCCTGCTGGGGCTCACTGGTGTCCTGGATGCCACTGGTGGTGGTGGCCATCTCCTGGTTCCCAAAAGGGGACATGCTGGGGTTTCTAGGATAATGCAGGACACGGGGGTGACACAAGCCCAACATCTGCTCCCTCCAATCCTTCCACCACTCGGATTAAAGGGATTCTGCCCAAAATGCCCTGCACAAGGTAGAGGGGAGCACCAGGCTTGGGGACAGCCCCCAGCTGCACCCAGGCATGGCGGTGCCGGGGGCAGGAGCTGGGATCAGCCTCCCGTTCCCCGGAAGCTGAGCGGCTCCAGCGGGAATTTGCACAAAGAGTGAGTTACTGGAATACTTTTACCCAGATGCTGATTTTCGTCCTCCTTCCCATTGGCCGGGCCGCAGTTCCCAAAGAACCAAAAGCAAACACACTATTTTTAGAGAAGAGTTCATTTACTGGAGCCATTCCCTTTGAAATTCCTCACTCATCCTCTCCATGGAAACCGAGGGAGTCCGGAGAAACAGCCCCACCGGGACCAACCATCAGAGCTTTAAAAAGAGCCACGGTGAGGGAGAGAGGGTGGAAGTGGCTGATTTTCCTTCAGTGGACACATCCTGGCCTGGAAGCACCATGGTGGACACGGCAAGGCTTTTGTTTGAGGGGGCTCTGTCTGTGCAAGCCTTCAGGAGGAGACATCCTGGAAGATGGACCATATTCTCCTGGAAAATCATGCCTGGATAGCGTGTGGGGACTGTTGTCCTGGATAAGTGGTGGGAATGGCTGGCTGGATGGGAGCATGGACGTGGGTGGAGGTTGATGGAGATGGGAGGAGGTGGATGAAGATGGATGGATGGATGGATGGATGGATGGATGGATGGATGGATGGATGGATGGATGGATGGGAGGATGGGAGTCTCCTTCCTTGTTTTCCAGGAGGATGGGACTCTCCTTTTCCCTGTTTTCCAGGTGGATGGGAGTCTCCTTTTCCCTGTTTTCCAGGCCATGCCCTGAGAGAAGGGGAAACTGTACTGGCCAAACCTTCCTTTCGTGTGAGGGCACCTCCTTCTCCATCCTGGATTTAGGAGAAGCTCCTGCTGCAGCTCTGAAGCTGTGGGATGCCCCATGGGACCTGCTGTGACCAGGTGAGGGAGCTCAGCAAGGGGAGACCTCAGCACATCACCTCTCTGGACATTCCCATCACACAGGGATCAATATCCAGGGGAAAGCTCCCTCGTCAGAAATACCCCTGGGAAAGGCTCTAAATCAGAGAGTGAGAGAATCACAGAATGGTTTGGACCAGCTGGCACCTTAAATTCATCTTGTTCCAACGCCCCAGCATGGGCAGGGACACATCCCACTGGAACAGGTTGCTCCAAGGCCCACCCAGTCCGGCCCTGAACACTTCCAAGCATCCCACAACCCTTGCAATGATGGATAAAGGCTGCAGGAACAAGCCCTGGGAAGCTCTGAGCTTCCATCCCAGCTGGGTTTGGCAGGAGGTTACCTGGAGGTTACGCCACAGGGAGGCCGACCTGCTGCTTCCCTGGCAAGAGCAGATGGAAGAACGAGGCCACCTCCTCCCAGAAGCTTTGGAGGCATGTGATTTTCCATGGAAAAGCCCAGGCATCTGTGCACAGATGCAGGCAGGGTGCAGGCAGGCTGCCCAGTGCATCTCTGAGAATACATCCCAGCACCAGGGCCCTCTCCACACCCCTGTGTGTGAATCCCTGCACCAGGGACCTCCTCCCTTAATAATTTTAATCATTTAGAAGTGCCACTGGGTGCACAGCCTCCTCTTGGGGACCTGCCAATGTCCCCACGGCGGCACCAGCCAAAGCTCCAGGAGGTTCCTCATTAACCCATTTTAATTATAATGCCCAATGGTTTCATAGCACTTTCCAGCTCACCATCAGAGAAGGCAAAAAACTAAACCTGAACTGTTCCATCAGGCAAAAAATGATGCCAAATTCCCCCCAAATTCCCTTTGTGAGTGTCCCATAAATACCTACGTGTATCTCTGTACCAGGCTCTCTCCATACCCCCTCTATGTACATCCCTGCACTCCAGGACTCCCCGTGCAGGGATGCACATCCACACAAATTCCAGGGATTTCCCTGGATGCACAAGCCCAGAACCAGCCTCTCCCTGTGCACCCCAGCCCCAGGGAGCTCCTGGTACATCCCAGCTGCAGTACTGTGGGTCCCTGCACGGGCTGGAAGGCCAGCTCCTGCCGAGCCCATTTCAGCCTCCCACCCTGGCTGCAGGGCATGGATCCTGCCCAGAGCCTGACCTTGGGATCAGGCAGCCAGGAGCAGCCCAGCCCAGGGCTAACCCTGCTGCTCCAAGGCTGCATCCTGCACCACCAGCACAGGCCTCCATCCCACGTGGATCATCCCCCACCCCGGTGGAGCTCGCTGCCTAATTAATTAGAGGCTTTTAATTAAAGTGGGGGGGACAATGGACAAAGCAGCCCTGTTCGAAGCACTGGCAGAAATGGGCAGAGTTAAGGGGATTTTGGCACCAGGGAAAGGAAGAGACAAAAATGGGCAAAAATAAGGGGATTTTGGGCATTGGGGAAGAGTAAAAACTGGGCAGAGTTTAGGGGACTTTGTCAGCAGGGAAAGAAAAGAGGTAAAAATGGGCAGAGTTAAGTGAATTTTGGCACAGGGGAAGGAAAAAGGTAAAAAATGGGCAAAGATAAGGGATTTTGGCACAGGGGAAGGAAAGAATAAGAAATGGTCAAAGATAAGGGGGATTTTGGCAGTGGGGAAAGAAAGAGACAAAAATGGGCAGAGTTAAGGGGACTTGGGCTGGGTCACCCCCCTGGCCCTGTGCCACTGATGCCAGGCTCAATCCGCACCACTGACAGGCAGCATCACCTGATCCCAGAGAACTTCTCCCCTCTCTATCCCACATCCCAGCTCTCTGAAGGGTTGCCTCAGTTTCCCCCTACTCCAGCATTTCGCTGAGCACGGCAGATCCAGGGACGCAAAACCCGGGCAAACCATTGGAGCAGGGAGAGGAGAGCCAGGATTTGCCCATTCCCACCTCTCCCCTGCAGCTGCTGTAATTAATTAAAGATTTCCAGTAAAAAAACGAGACAACTCCCAGCCACAGCCCCAAACCTGGGCATTTACACAAATGGAACAGGGGGAAACTAAGCCCAGAAATTACAAACTCCAGGAACACACGGCCAGTGCATGGATCCGCCTCTGAGCTGTCCCCACAGCGAGGAGGAGCTTCTGGAGGCTCGGGGATGGCGCTGGGGAGGGAAAGGGGTGGTTTACACAAGCTTCCCTGGGAACGTGACCCCGCCGTTCCCGCCGGGATCCCCCTCCATCCCTGATGGCTTTTCCGGGGTGCGGCCGCCCCGCTTGGGACCGGCAGGTGGGGAAGGCCGCGTTCCCACGACTCCCGTGCTCCCCAGAGGTGCTATATTTAAATCAATATTTTCCTGTTTAATCCAAGTGCTGCTAAGTCAACAAACACAGCAGGACAGCCAGCATACCTAATTTTCCATCCCCAGATGGATTCGGCTATGGGGGGGGGAGAAAGATCCAAAGGGTTGCCAGTCTGGCAGGAAATGGACCCCAAATCCATCCCAAAAGCATCCTAAATGCATCCTGCCTTGCTGTTAGGCTGTGTACGGCTGAACGTGGGTGCACACACATGTGCTTGTGTGTGCTGCCCATTCCAGCAGCTTTTGGGATGCTGGAAGCAGGGAGAAGTCTTTATCTGGAGTTTTGGGGGTTTTTTCCTCCCACAGGATGCCCCATAGTGGGATATGCTGCTAACGACCCCCAAGGAATTAAAAGCCTGGTGCCCATCGTCAGGCACAGGGTGAAGGAGTTCCCCAGGATGAGCTGGATGGCTCCAGCCCCATGGAGAATTGCTGGGAAGCACCCAGGGCAAACAGTGCTGCCCCCGAGGAGAACACCACGTTACCTCTCTGGGCAGGATGTGCCAGATGCACCTCTGCCAAAGCCACCACCAAACCATGGGAGCTGGGAAAATATCCTGGGGAATACTCAACCTCTTGAGGGTGAAAGATTTTGGGAGAGAATCTTTTAAGGGAGCATCACTCCAGAGGTGCCAGACCCCATTATGAATCCCTTCCCAGTACAGTCTGCTGGAGATGGACACCATCTCACCATCCCACCATGATATGAGATGGATGCTGCCATCCCACAAAATTCCCAAGTGGAGGTGGCCATTTCCCCACACAGATTCACAGCCTCGCAACGCTGGCCCTTCCCATTGAGTCAGGGAGGGGAAAAAAATCTAAAAGTTAAAAAAATAAAGCAGATTTCTTCTCTGCTGGTCAGGGATAAATCCATGCTCCCAGCCAGCCATCCCAGTGCCAAGTTATATCCGGTCCTTGGTGCTCTCACTCAGAATTAAAGCAAGCCCCTTGCAGGGCTCAGTCCCCCTTGGCCCCCGCCAGACAAAGCTGATGCCATCTGACATAAAACATCCCAGCTCCACCATCTAATAAATCAAAAGGAGAAATAAAAATCCTGGTTTCAGTTAGGATATGGCTGGAGCACAAAGAAATCCCAAGGCAGGAGAGAGATTTGAAGATACAGCTGTGGTGTTGCCCTTAAAAGGGAAAATTCGCACCCTTGTTCCCCGAGGCCAGAGGGTTCAGGCAAGGTGAGGAGCAGCATCCTCAGGGTCTGCTCCCACAGGGTGGCCCATCCACCTGAGGACATGCTCGGCCAAACAGGACCCCCAGCTGGTAAAAATCCACCCAAATTCTTCCCAAAGTTGGGATCAGACCCGGGCTGGGGGTGTGTAGGGGTCAGCAGAGCATCCCTGATTTTGGGGCCATCAGGTACTAGCCACCGGGACCTGCCTGAGTATGAAATATCTCTCTATAAATTATTGAGATAAACCATATATTATATAAACTAAACATATTAATTATTTAGAAGTGCCACTGGGTGCACAGCCTCCTCTTGGGGACCTGCCAATGTCCCCACGGCGGCACCAGCCAAAGCTCCAGGAGGTTCCTCATTAACCCATTTTAATTATAATGCTCAATGGTTTCATAGCACTTTCCAGCCCACGATCAGAGAAGGCAAAGAACTAAACCTGAACTGTTCCATCAGGCAAAAAATGATGCCAAATTCCCCCCAAATTTACCCAAAACATCCTCAAGGATGTTTCACACAGTGGCCAAGAGTGGCCATCCCTGTTCTCAGCCACCAACGGTTGTTGTCTGGCAGTGGGGACAACAACAGGAAAAGGAGCTGGATGGGACGCAGAAATCCCTGGAGGATATTTTGAGGGGAATGTTGCTGCAGGGATGACGTATTCCAAGAGAATAACCTGGGGGAATGATGCTGTGGGGATGCCAGACCCCAGGAGAACCTCCTGGGGATGACAGTGCTGCAGGGCTGCTGGATCCCATGAGAATATCCTGTGAGGAGCATGCCAGATCCCAAGAGAATACCCTGGGGGGAAGATGCTGGGGGATTTTGGGAGGATCCAAAGAAAAGCAGCCTGTCTCCACATGGCTCTGCCCTGGCCAGCAAGGGTTACACCACCGGGCTCAGCCCCGGGGACTTCACGCTTGGCTGCCAGTGGCTGCTGGAAGGGAATGGTCCAGCCCATCCTCTGAAATCGGTTTGGAGCAGGGGAGAGAGCCCTGCCAGCATCATTCCTGCGAGCTCTCGGCAGATCCCCCGCGGGAACGGGTATTTCTGGGCTTCTCCCAGAGCTATTAAAAGCCCCGTGGGTGCTGGCACTGCTGTGCCGCAGCAGGAGGTGATGCTTCCAAGCCCTTCCCGGCACAAACACCCGGAGTGATGGGAACCCAAGTCCATGTTCAAACAACAGCCAAGGCGCCAGCGATGCCAAAAACCCATCCCAGGAGAGATCCCAAAGCACGCAGCTGTGCTTCAGGGCGAGCAGAGCACCTTCACATCCCCCAGACTGCACCAGCTCTTCCCCAGCGAGGATCAAACTTTCACCTATCAATCAAATATTCAGTGCATGCACAAAAATATTTTTCCCCCTTTTTCCCACGCACCAGCGTGGCAATGCTCATGATCCCAAGTAGAGGGGTGGTGGGTTTTTTGGGGAGGAAAATGCAGTTTTGCTCAATAAGGGGCGTAACATTTGGATTCCCAAGCAGAAGGATTGTTTCCCAGCCAAGGAAAAGGCAATTTTTGGTTCAGCATCTCAGGGATGGTCAATTTATCAGTACCTCATGTGGCACCACTGAGAGATGTTATATATAACCATAATGCATTTCAAAAACCCTCTTCCACCACAGCTTGGTGCTATTTAACCTGAAAACTGCTTTTTCCCATCCAAAAATCTCCTTTTCTTCAGGGAGGTTGCCCCAGTGAACAAGAGCTCATCCCCTGGGGACCACCGGAAAGGGCTGGGAGGGCTCTTGGCCATCCAGCAGTGCCTCTGGTGGGAACTTCCCCTTGTGGTGGGAACTTGTCCACCACGAGGGACACATGACAGACCCCGAGGCCACCAGTGCTCTGGACGGGTGGCGCACCCCATGAAACAAAGGTGCTTGTAGGATGGATGGGCACTTACCACCTGTGGCTTGGTCCTGGGGCCGTGCTCCTCGGGCAGCCGCGAGCACCGGGGCAGCCGGGGCGGTGGGGCAGCGGGCGGCGAGCGGGGTCCGTCCCCAGGACTGGGGGACGTGTCACCTGAGTTGAGGGCCAGCATGTACCGCTTGGTGACATCCTCCAGCGAAGGAGGCTGGAGGGCCGGGAAGGATTTCCCAGGTGAGCGGCCGGCAGCCGGCGCAGGGAGGGGGCCGTGGTGGCCGGAGGGGACGAGCGGCTCGGGGACGGTGATGGGGACGAAGGTGGCGGGCTCGCTGGTGTGACGGACGTGCTTGGTGGCCGGGCGGCTCTTGGCGAGGATGGCGGGCGCGGGGGGCGGCTGGTTCTCCTGGTGGGCCGCGCGGTTGGAGCGCTTCTTGGAGCTGCGGCGGGCGATGCGAGGCGACAGCACGTCCGCCAGCTTGGGGTCAAAGCCGTAGCCGCGGCCGGTGCCCGGTGCTGCCGGCTGTGCCGAGAGGATGGGCTCGCTGCTGGACGGGGGAATGCTGGGCTCCAGCTCGCTGATGGCCTCGCCGGGACCCTCGAAGGCGCCGGGCGACAGCTCGCCGCGGCGGCTGGGGTCACTCAGCGACTTCTTCTTGATGGTCTTGCCGTTGGCCTTGTCATCGCCCAGCTTGGCCATGGCACCGGGCTGGCTGACGATGGTGCGGATGAGGCTGCTGTAGTCCCGGGGCCCATCGCTGCCCAGGGACAGGTCGCTGCCCGCGCTGCCCGCGCTGCCCGCGATGGCGGCGGGCTGCGGGATGCCCGCCTTGGCGCTCAGCGAGCCCAGCAGGTTGCTGTCGACGGAGAAATTCTTCGCCTCCTCCGCCACCGAGCGTCTCCGGTGAGGCATGGGGTCGCTGAGGGAGCGGTAGGGCTCGGTGCCACCCTCGCTGCCGCCCTCCATCCCATTGGCGCCCGCTGACGGGAACTTACGTCGGCGCCGCAGGCTGCCAGGGGTGCTCGGCGTCTCGGGTTTGCCAGCTGGAAGGTCTTCCACCGCCGCTGTCGGGTGAGCGGGCAGCGGGGTGTCGGAGTCACCCGCTGCTGGCCCGGTACCGGGCAGCATCCAGGCATCCACAGCTTTGTGCAGGTCTTGGAAGGGCATCCCCACAGGCTCCGGCTCCGTGACGATGCCCTCGTCCGTCACGCTCGACTCGTGACCCGACAGCTCCTCCACGGATTTACTGTGAGCGAGGCTCTCCTCCAGCTCCACGTCCTTCAAACACCGCGTGCTCTCCACCTGTCCCCGAAGGGTCACGTCTGTCGTCCCCGTCACCGGTGCCACCACCTCAGCGCCCTCCACACCTCCGCTGTCCTTCTGCTCGGCGGCAAAGCCGTAGTCCTGCTGGGAACCCATCCTGCTGATCTTCTCAAACACCTGCCTCGCCTCCTGGATGTACTGGTCCTGGATGACCACGGGGAGAGGATCCTCGTCCCCCTGCTGTCCCCCGCCTGGAGCCACCCGGTCCTGGCTGTCCGTAGAGGCCAGAAGGAGCTCAGAGGAGCTCTGCTTCATGGTGCTCTGCAGGAAAAGCCGTCGCGTCCCGGATTTTTCGGAGCAGGTGAAGGACTTGGCACGACGCAAAGTGGCCGTCAGGTCCTTGAGCGTTGGCCGCTCGCCCGGCGCCCAGCGGTTTTGGGGATGAGCGGCACCGCAGCCGCCTGGAGAGGGGCTGGCACCTCTGGAGCATCCATCAGAGCCCACGTCAAGGCCGATCCTCACCCCTTTCTTCTTCACCTTCAGCTCTGAGAGGTCTGATTTGAGGAAGCTGAGCAGAGTCAGGGTCTCGGTGGCAATGTCGGGGTTGGACAAGGACTTGCGGTGCTTGGCCCGCTCCCCTTCCAGCCCTGGCTGGTTCAGAATCTCGCTCCCATAGTCCGCTTTCGCCTTGGCCACGCTCTGGGGCAGCTTGGGGCGGACGCGGACCCCCGGCTGTCCCCAGGCCAGGCCATCGCTGGCCCCGAAACTGGGCGACCTATAGATACCATAACCTGCCTGGAGAGCCCGTCCTTGGCTGGGCCAGCAGACTCCAAACTGCTCCTCTTCCTTCAGCGTCTCCGTGCTGGAATAACGACTGCTGCTGCGTGACCCGCCGGGGCTGCCGAAGGGCAGGAGGTTCACCTTGGAGACGCGGGCCACCATGGGCAGCGGGTGCCGGGGGACCACCCTAGCGCAGCCTTCGGCCTCGGCATCGCCATCCGCCGTGCCCTCCTTCTTCTTCTTCCGCGCGGCGCGGGGCCGCTGGGCAGCGCTCTGCCCCTCGCCTTCGCTGCCCGACGAGGCGCGGGGAGAACGGGCCGCCGCCGCTTCATCGTCCCCGTTGGAGCGGGGTGATGGGGAGGAGGAGGGTGCTTGCGGTCGAGCCGAGTTATGCCAGGAATGCGGGCCGGGCTCCGGCGGAGCTCCGCGGGGAGAGCGGAGCGCCGGGTGCGGGACGCGGCTGCGGGGCGGAGGCGGCGGGGGAGCTCCGCGGGCGCTGCCGCTGCCGCTGCCGCTCCCCATCCCATTCCCGGCGGCCGCCGTGGGCTGCCGGCAGCTTTCCCCGAAGAGTTTCCGCATCGCCGGGACGCTGGGCCAGCGCGGCGGCTCCGCGTTTAACCCCGGGCCCGGCGGCGGCGGCGGCGGCGGCGGTGGAGCCGGGCACGGCGGCTGAGCCCCGGCATGAGCCGGGCCCGCCGGCTCCGGCTCGGCGAAACGAAGCGAAAGCTGCCGTACCGACGGGGCCAGGCTGCCAAAAGCCCGGCCCGGTTGTTGCTCCGCGGTCGGCGCTGAAACTTTCCTACCCGGGAAGAAGAAGGAGGAGGAGGAGGAGGAAGGCGGGGAGGAGGCGGGCAGGAGGCCCCGAGCCGCCGCTACCCCCCGGCCGCTGCCCCCCTCCGCCATTGTCGGTGCCCCCCCGCCGCCGCCGCCGCCTCCTCCGCTGCCCAGCCAGGCCCCTCCCGTTCCCCTGCCGCCTCCGGCTCCCCCCCTGCCAGCCTCTGGATTTTCAGCGGGATTCGTGTCCGAGGATAATCGCCCTTTAACTGGACTAGCAGCTGCGCTTGCTGGAGCCAAACTTAGGAAAGTCTCACGGGTAAATATAACTCTGGTTTCTTTTTCCCGGTCCTGTCCCCGCTTCTAACCTTTGTTCAAGGTCGACAGCAGGATCCAAGCCATTAGGGGTAGGCTTAATTCATGAAGAAAGATGCATTACAGGATGTGCTGTCAGCCCGTGCCCTTCTTTATGCATTTGTTCCTTTCTTGCACGTGAACTTTGCTGGTTTCATGAAGTCAGCTCTCGTTCTGTTGGCACATCTGCTGTCTTTTTGTGTGCTCTGAAGGGTGAAGACTCCTCCAGTTCGAGTGGAGGAGGAGGAGGCTCTGCTTCATCCAAAACAGACGGTGGCCGTGGAAATGGACCCCTTCCCTTGGTTTTTTTTTTTTTGGCTTTTCCTCCTCCCTCACCCCCTGCTTTTTTATTTGTTGCATTCAAATAAACTTTCCTCCCCGGAGGCGGGGTTTGCTTCCCGCGGAGGGGGAGGGTTGAAGTTTTGCTCCCTTTTAAAAATTATTTATTTAATTTTTCTTTCTTTTTTTTTTTTTTTTCCCTTTCCTTTGGAGGGGAAGGGGCAGAGGAAGGCGGCTTTGCAGCTGCCCTCTCGCTAAGCGGGAGCACCTCTCACCTCCTTGCATCTTTCACCCCCCTCCCGCATCCTTCCTTACCCCCTGCCCTGCATCCTTTCTTCCACACCCCCCCGCCCCCAGCATCCTTCATTCCCCTTCCCTTTCATAAAGTGGCTTATCAAAAAGTGGGAGAGCAACTTTTTACACGGGCAGACAGTGATAGGATGAGGGGGGGACAGCTTTAAACTAAAATAGGGGAGCCTTAAGTGGCATATTGGGCAGAAATTCTTCCCTGTGAGGGGGGTGAGGCCCTGGCACAGGGTGCCCAGAGGAGCTGTGGCTGCCCCTGGATCCCTGGAGATGTCCTAGGCCAGGCTGGACAGGGCTTGGAGCACCTGGGCTAGTGGAAGGTGTCCCTGCCCATGGCAGGGGGTTGGAATTAGGTGGTCTTCAAGATCCTTCCCAACCCAAACTACTCTGTGATTCCCTCCATCCCTTCCCAGCTTTTTCTTTTTAGGGGGAAACAGGACAAATAACCAAAAACGTGAGTGCCAGTGAAAGATTCTTCCCATTGCAGCAGATTCCTCCAGACCCTGCTTTGCTGCTCATCTCGGGGAGGAGAGAACACCTAGTTCCCAACTCGCAAAGCTGTGCAGGGAAGCACTGCCCCGTGAACAGACTTTCTCGTGGGTTTTCAGCAGCGCTTGTCAGCGCTTGCTATTTGAAGCCTATAACCCTTTTTCCCCCCCAAGACAGCAGATTTATCTCCGGGGATGTGAAAAACGAAGGTGGCTGGGACGGCTGGTGGGTGAGCTGTGGCCTTGGAGACACGGATGGGGCTGCAGAGGTGTTCTGGCCATGTAGAAGACATTTCTGGCTCTGACCCCAAGGCACAAAAAAGGGGGGAAAAGAATCCAACACCTCCTGTAAATGCATTTTTCGGGGTCTAAAAATGCAGTGCCATGAGATGCTCCAGCCCAGCAAGTCTTCCTTCCCTGGCTCTCCCTTCCCACCCCCCTCCCTGCTTCCCCCAGGCCTGGGTGTCTGCTGGCTGCAAGGATGACATCCCCACGATGTCCCCCCCAGGTGGTATTTTGGGCAGATTTTATGAAAATGATGCAATTATGTGTTTCATCCCCGCTCGGTTCTGTGGGAGCTGTTCCTCAGCTGCTGGCTTTGAGCATCTGGCACGCAAAGGAGATTTGCTGAAGCCTTCACCCCGTTTCTAAGGCATCCCTTTATTCCCATCACTTCCAGGCCTGGTGGTGCCAAGGGAAGTGCTGACACGGCAGGGCAGGACATGGCGAGATCCAAAGAGAGCTCTGTGTGTCCCCTTTTCTCCAAAAACATTCCAAACTACTGATTCCAGTACCAGCAACACCATCCTGAGTTTGTTGGATGTTATCACCCGAGCCCTTGCAGCCACCACCAGACTTTTGGGATGCTGATTAAATTTTTTTCCCCCCTCAGAGCTTTATTGTGGTTCTGTTTTTCCGGCCACCTCCTCCCATGGGTCCTATCCAGGCGCTGGGTGCCCTGATGCTGCAGGGCTCCTCCCTCCCTGGAGCCAGGTGGACACCCACAGATCAGCCGGATTTCTCCAAATCTAAATATTTTGCGCCCTCTCCTGGGTCCGGATGGCGTGGCCCGGCCCTCCCACTCCGTCACCTTCCTCCTGTCTGGGAAGGGATGGAGACATCAGGCTGGGCTTGTCCCTCCAGCCACGGCTCTCGCAGCCCCCCAGCACTTTGTTCTTCCACTGCAGGACCCCAGAGATGCATCAGAAGGGATTTTGGCGTGGATGAGGCCAAGGGAAAGCACGGGGCTGCCTTTGCCTCCTCCATCACATTCTGTGCCCCAGCCCAGAGTCATTGTCACTGTCAGGGCAGGGACGCAGCTCCTGCAAAACCAGGTGGTTTGAGCTAATGCTGCTGCAGGATCCCTCCCTGACCCAGCAAAGCCGTGATGCTGAGATCTCTGAGCATCACCTGAGAGCCTGTGACCACTCTGGACACCCTCCCATCCTCATGACAGCAAGGAGACACAGTGGCACTGCCAGCATGGATGGGTGGTGGCCAGGAACCTGAGGAGAACCTGTGTACCTGCAGGGAGCAAGGCAGGATGGAGCTGCACGCTTGGCCAGCTGCAGGCAGCCAAGCTGGAGGGCTGCTCAGCCCTGGAGATTGGAAGCAAATGACTTCAATCCACTTAGGTGTGGTTATTATAAGCAGACATGACAAATGCAGTCATCCACATATATATTTATATATATATATACATTATAGATACATCTACCATGTTCAGGCAGAGAATTTCTGCAGTGCAGAGCCTGGGCTGGGCCACAAACCTCCCTCTGCTCGGATGGATTCTATGTCTGTACATCCAGTGGGTGTATACACCCATCTGAGAGAGAGCAGGAGTTAATTCCACACATCCTATATGTTAGAGGAGACTCGCAGAGCGATGAGTGGTGCATCCACCTCGCAAACCCCTCCTTGCTGTGAGGGAGCAGCATCCCCATAGGGGCTGGGGGAGCACAGTTCAAGTGCCAACCCCATGGAGAGGCCAAGCCAGCTGTGGGATGTGTGGTGACATGGCGAGGACACTGAGTAGCTCTCTGTGGAATGCATCTGCCAGCTCTGGGTGTTGTGTCCACGTGTGCTGGCTCTGATTGTGGTGGATCCTGGTTAGGAGGTGCCAGCAGGGCACCACTGACACCAGCACGGGCCAGATTTGGGGTGCTGGGCTAAGCAGGGAGCTGGATTCAGGTGAAGGTCATCAGGAGGTGACAGTGCTGCTGGCTTGTGCCTAACCCAGCCCATGGTCGTGGCTTCAGTGGGAAGTCCAGCATGGGTGTTCCAGCTGCCCTGCTGTCCCCTTTCCCTCTTCCCAGTCTGTCCAGGAGTGCTCGTGCACCATTTTGCAGCACCAGCAATACCAGTGAGCTTGTGTCTCTTGCTGGTGTGGCCTCATTCCGGGCACTGGGGGATAGGGATGTCCCAAAAAAGATGTTTCACTAAAACCACCCATGACACTGATCTTGAGCTGGAGGAGCACATGGCCCCGTGGTATGGGCTGAACCAACCCCTTCCCAGTCTTCATGCTGTCCCCATCAGGGAATTTGTAATTGAGTATGGGGACAAATCATCCCCCAGCAGCTCATCCTGAGCCAGGATGTGTCCTCCATGGAGCTCCATCTTGTTCCCACGGTCCCAGTGGGTCTTTGGTGCATCGGTGGCTTGACCACCAAGGTGCTGAGCTGCTCCAAGCGAGCAAGGGAGAGAACACTGGATCTGTGATGGGGTTAACACTGTACGGAGGTGGATCACCGTGGATCCATCACCCGGCTGCAGATGGGCTGAAAGTGCTGCCAGCTTGGGAGATACCATCCTCACCTCCTCCAGCATGTTCCTGGTGAAGCCATCTCTACTCCATGGAGTTTAGAGCCGAAATGCCCCGTGCCTTGGTGGCACCGGGGTGGCCTCGTCCTCGCCTAGGAGCCGTAGGTGACGCAGTGGTCGTGCCGCCACTTGGAGCTCACCTTGTCGAGGAGGTAGCGGGTGCTCTCGCGGAACTTGCGCTGCGTGAAGTAGAAGAGGATGGGGTCGAGCACGCTGTTCATGCTGGCAAAGGGCCGCGTGCACTTGTAGGCGATGGCAAAGGCCTGCAGGGCCGGGCAGGGCAGGGCGGGCGACGAGCGGACGATCAGGTAGATGGTCTTGGTCAGGTGGAAGGGGAAGAAGCTGATGGAGAAGACGATGACCACGATGATGACCATACGCACGGCTTTGTCCTTCCTCTTGTGCACGGCCAGGCCGATGAGCTCGTCCTTCTGGCACAGGATGCGGGCCATGCTGCAGTAGCAGGCCAGGATGGCCACGAAGGGCAGCAGGAAGCCGGTGAAGGTGAGGGTGATGCCGTAGGGGAAGTAGGCGGCGGAGCGGTCGGGCGCGCTCAGGTCGTAGCAGACCGTGCGGTTCCTCTGCGTGCCCGTGGAGGCGAAGACGAAGGTGGGCAGGCACTGGGCGATGACGATGAACCACACGGCCGCGCACACCAGCCACGTCAGCTTCTTGCCCTTCTTCTTGTGCCACGAGGCCAAGGGGTGGCAGATGCCCAGGTAGCGCTGCACGCTGATGCAGGTGAGGAAGAAGATGCTGCTGTGCAGGTTGGTGTAGAACTGGAAGCGCACGAATTTGCAGGTGAAGTCCCCGAAAGGCCAGTAGTCCTTCTGGGTGTAGTTGTAGATGAGGAGGGGCAGGGAGCAGACGTAGAGCAGGTCGGCCACGGCCAGGTTGAGCATGTAGATGGTGGTGCGGCTCAGCGCCTTCCGCGCCAGCCAGATCTGCCCGATGACCACGGCGTTGAGGGGCAGCCCCACCACGAACACCACCGAGTACACCAGGGGCAGCAGCACCTGCTTGAACTCCTCGTGGTAGGTGCACGAGTTCCTGCCGGCGCTCGTGGCTGTCAGGTTGGCCATGGTGGTGTGCCCAGCCGTCAGTGTCCTCTCTGCCGGCACGGTGCCTCCGCAGCACCTGTGAATGTCAGAGGGGACAGGTGGTGACTCGTCTGCGTGGCGTCACATGAACCTGGACTGGTGTTCTGTGGGCTGGGACAAGCCCCAGTATGCACACGGGCTGGGGGATGAAGGGATGGAGAGCAGCCCTGAGGGTGATTTGGTGGATGGGAAGCTGGACATGACCCAACCACGTGCAGTCATGTGCAACCCCCCTGTCCTGGGCTGATCCCCCAGCGTGGGCAGCAGGGGAGGGAATTCTGCCCCTGAGCCCGGGTGAGAGCCCAGCTGCAGAGCTGCCCCAGCCCTGGGGACACAGCAGCAGCACCTGGAGCTGCTGGAGAGAGCCCAGAGGAGGCCCCGGAGCTGTCCCAAAGGAGCCCTTCTGCTCTGGAGACCTGGGCTACCCAGGGAAGCTGTGGCACCCCTGGAAGTGTCCAAGGCCAGGTTGGACAGGGTTTGGAGCACCCTGGGCTAGTGTGAGGTGTCTCTACCCATGGCAGGGGCTTGGAATGAATCTTTAAGGTCACTTCCATGCCAGACCCTCCTGTGGTCCCAGGTTTCTAAGCCACAGTGATGGATTTAGGCAGAGCGAGTGGGACCGCACAGCACAGCGTGGTAGCCACACTTGCCACCATCCCAGCCATCCCAGCTCCACTTCCCGACGCACTTATCCCGCACAGAAAGGTTCGCACGGGGCCGAGCCGCTGCCAGCCCCCTCCGGCGGAGGAAATTGCGGCAGGATGCTCGGGTAGCCGCCGGCAGGGCTTCCTGCTCCTCTGCAGGGGGTGCCAGAGCCCCGCGGCCAGCCGGGCTCAGCCCGGGACGTGCCACCCGCCCGGAGCCCGGCGCGACCCCCGCTCCGCCCGCGGGCGCAGCAGGTCCTGGAGAGCCGCTTCTCCTCCCTGCCCTCCTCCCTGCCCTGCCCTGGATGCAGCCCTGGCAGGAGGCACGGCCCCCGCTTCCCCTGCTGCCCTGGGCACAAACCTGCCTGGAAGGGGGTGGCCCCTGGGAAGGGGAAACTGAGGCAGGGAGGAGGTGCCCGAGCTCCAGCCAGGAGCATGGGGCACAGGGCACCAGGGAGAGAGAGACAAACGAGCCCAGGGGCCAGCCTGTCAGCTTGTACACCCCCATGTCAGGTGTCTGAGGATTCAGCAGTCCCCAGAGCCCAGCCCAGCCATGGTGCCGGTGTTGGGGACACGATTTTGGGGCTTGTGAATCCGTCCCCTGGCTGCTGCACACACCTCCCGTCCCCTGGTACCCTGTTGAGTCCCCCTGCACCCCCGTTCGTCCCATCACACCCTATTTGAGTCCCTCTGTCACCTCACTGAGCCCTCATCAGCCCCCCGTGCCCCCCTAAACCCTGCTGAGCCCCCCTGCATCCCACTGTCACCCCACTGTCACCCCACTGTCACCCCACTGTCACCCCAGCTCCAGGCAGCCCCAGCACCCACCTCCCCTCCAGGCCAATAAATGCTCCAGGCCTGTGAACTTTCCCATCCTCTGGCTCCCCCCAAAGCTCCCCCGGGTCCCCCCAAACCTCCCCCAGGACCCAAGGTCGGGGCAGCACCCACAGGAACCTCTGCCACCCCCCCAGTGTCCCCACCAAGGACACTGGGGACAAGGCGGCTGGGCAGAGGGGGCCTGCGAGTGCCTCTTACCTCTTGGGGTGCCCCGGTGTGCTGGGAGCCACGGCTCTGCCAGCCCTTGGCACATCTGTGGGTGCTGTGCTCGCCCCATTGAGCAACACTTCCCTTTCCTCTTTCAGCCCGGGGGAACGGGGAACAGAAACCCAGCTGGCAGGAATGGCTCTGCCTGGCACTGCACGGCTGTGGCACGGCTCAGATGCCACCAGGCAAGGGGATGCTCCTGCCTGAAGGTGCCAGGATGTGGCTGGCTCGGGATTATTTGGTCTTTTCTGTACTTTTAAAAACTTTCCCTCTCATTTTTTGCTCATTTTTCCTCTTTTTTTTTGCCTCCTCTCCTCCATTTTTGCCTCATTTCCCTCATATTTGGCTCCTTCCGACTGCGGGCAGATGCTGGGGACAGGGAAGTCCCCTGGCACTGTGGCACCAAGAGGAAAAAGATGCTCCAGCTGTGCAGGTGCTGCAGTAAAACAAGGGAAACTGAGGCACAGGCACTGAGTTTGAAGTGTATTAGTGTGGTCTACACCCCTTTTCAACATATTTTCCCCCCAAAACACCCCTTGGAGGTGTTGGCAGGGCATTGCTGAGGGCCATGCCCAAGGTCTTCAGTTAGGGAGGGCACCCAAAGAAAGGAAGAGCAGCCAGAAAAAGAAGGATTCCCTCCCCAAACAATGGCAAATGAGGAAAAAACCCTCTTTGTAAGAGGGAAACAGCACTGGAGCCGCCTGCTGCTGGGTTTGGAGGGATGGGAAAGCTGGAGGAGAGGAGGAAAAATCCCTCCTGATCCCAGGGAAAGGTGGGACACTGGAGAATCCCCATCCCAGCTGTATCCAGGGCCTGCAGCTGCCCAGAACCCACAGTCACATTCTGCTACCACCTACCAACTAATGAAACCAATTAATGAAACCACACTGAGAGCCTCAGCCTCGACCAATTTCTGTGCCCAGGGCATGTTCCCACCTCATTGTCTGTTGGGGTGGATTATCCCAAAAGTCCCTTTTCTCACCCCAAAACCCCATCATGGGAATCCCTGCCAGCTCTTGGGGTGATGGGGCTGGCACCTCCCACATCCACAGGAGCTGGCACCCTGCCACCACAGCGACGGGCACTGGCTGAAACCCATTGGGAAATGAGACTTTAGGGGGGGAAAAAGGGGTGCCTGTGGTGTTGAGAAGGGTCAGGATGGGGTCACCCTCATCCCAGAGGTTTCAGGTGCCTGCAGAGGAGGAACAAGGATCAGGAAAGAGAAGTGGAGCTGCTTCTGTGGCCAGATGGGGAAGAGATTAAAAATAATCACCCGCAGCCGCGAGCTTCCCCCTGCACGTGCCCCCTCCAACCTCTTTACTTTCAATCCAAGCCCTTCTCCAGTGGAATTAGCTTTAATTAACGCCCTGCTATTGATTTGGAGGGGGATTCTGCGAGCTGGACACAGTGGGGAAAAGCTTTTGGATGTTGCTGCCCTGGAATAGGATGTGGGGAAGGCTTTGTCCCTTGGAAATGTTCCTCTGTGGTTTATCTTTCCCATCCTGGTCTCTGTGGCTGGCTGGCAGGGCTGGCACTCTGGGCTGGGTGGAAGTGAAAGCTCCAGCTCAGCAAGTTCCAAAGAGGGATGCTCCATCCTGCGTGTCATTTGGCCAAAGCCACCACATCCTTATCCCCAAACATCTCCTGGCTGGGGCCAAAATATCCTCAGGTGCCCCTCTGCCCGGTGGGCAGCCAGGCTTGGATGTTTTAAGGGAAATCTCCATTCAGTGAAGCCTCAGGGTGTAACAATGTGGAAAAATTGGGACAACACTGGGAGTTTTGGGGTGCTAAACATGGATTGTTGGGCACAGGGTGGTGGCAGAGCCACTCTGTCCTTGGGTGTGCACATTCATCTTCCCACAGTTTGGTGCCCCATCATAAATCAGCACCTCAAGGAGGCTCTGGGCATCCTGGGCTGTGATTCCCTGCTGGAAAGGGAATGATGGGGACAGGGAAGGTGCAACGAGCTTTCCCAGTCTCAGCTGGCTTATACCACTATGCATGTAAATATAAATACAAATACAAACATAAACACATATCTCTATACAGAAATACACCTCTGCACATCTCTCTCTATATGTATCTCACTACATCCAACCATATCTATGGCTCTCCACACACACATTACATATTTATAAAAAAAATAAAATATATATATATAAATCTAAATCTCTCCACTCACAGAATATACACACACATATACAGAAATTTCTACACCCCTACACACAAATATATGTCCCTGAGCACATGGAGTCACACTCATGTTGATACATGTCTCCATCCATGTATACAGAAATATATTTATACATCTATACATGCTCATATAGAGGGATATATTTATACCTCTGTATGCACACGTGCACAAATACATTTAAATATATACAAAAGGTAGAGGCCAGGCTACGGGCACCCACAGCAGAGGTGCCAAGGGAAACCAGGTCCCTTGAGCACACTTAAGCACATTTATGTGCAATACAACTTCTGGCACGGGGCTGATCCCTGTGGATGCCTGAGGGATGCAGGCACCCCAGACCACGGGAGAAGAGGCACAGGGGAGAATCCACCCTGCACCAGCCCTGCCAGCGGGATCACGGTGGGAATTTGAGCCCTGCTCCACGGTAAGAGCTGCCAAACCTCCCCAAGGGCAAAGCCGGGCAGCTTCCATTCGGAGCGGCTCTGGGATCACCCCAAATCCCAAAGCACGGCTGTTCTCTGGATCTGGCCCCGTTCTCTTCCATCCTGCCCAGTTCAATTCGATCCGTTTGGGTCCAGTCCTGCCCAGCCTGCCCCCATCCTGCCCAGTTTGGTTTGGTCCCGTTGGATCGCATCCTGCCGGGCTCAGCCTTGCCCCTCGGGTCTGACCCTGCCCGGTCACTCTGACCCGCTCGGACCCCTCCTGCCCAGCTGGGTCTGACCCCGTTGGGTCCCATCTTGCCCTGTCAGTCCCATCCTGCCCGGCTCACTCCGACCCGCTCGGATCCCCTCCTTTCCCGGCTCGCCTCGTCCCGTGCCCCGCTCCCCGCTGGCGGCGCTTACCGGCAGCGGGATGTGCCGGGAAGGAGCGGGGTCACTCTCACCCTGTAGGGTCCCATCCTGCCTGGGCGGGTCTGACACTGGGGGGTCCTTTCCTGCCCGGTCCGGTCCCATTCTGTCCGATCCAGTCCCATTTTACCCCGCTGGGTTTAACCCTGTTGGGTTCCAGTCCCATCCCGTTCTTCCTGCCCGCGAATTCCATCCTTTCCCGGTTCGGCTTGTCCCGTACTCCCGGTACGCGGCACTTACCACAGCGGGATGCTTCGGCAGGCACGGGCTCACTCTGACCCCTTAGGGCTCCATCCTGCCCTTTCCAGCCCCATCCCTCCCGATCCTGCCCGGTTCACCCAGATCCCATCCTGCCCGCTCGGCTCTGACCCTTTGGTGTCCCAGCCGGCCCGGTTCGCTGTGCCCCAGCTGGGTGCCGTGCCGGCCCGGCTCGGTGGATCCCGTTCCCACCGTTCGGGGCACTCACGGGAGCGGGATGCGCCGGGAGCCCGCGGCACGGAGCGCTCGGAGCAGCCCCGCTCCGCCCCGCTCCGCCCCGCTCCGCAATCAGAGCCCGCTCCGGCACCTGCGGGAATGCCCGGAGGGGCTGGGGAGGGGTCACAGCTGGGATGGGGAGGGACAGGCCGGAGAAACAGCTGGGCCAGCACGGGGGGGCTCCCCAAAACATCTGCCTTGGGATCTTGGGCGAGCATCTGTATCCCGGCGGGTGTCGGGGGAATTCCAACGGCCGCAAAAGTGGGATTTGCAGCGTGGGATGCCCAGGGGACAGCTGGATTGTGCTGGCCCTGGGTGTCGGGGACAGGGTCTCCCTGCGGCAGCGGGTGGCAGCCGAAGGGGTCGATGCCTGCCGTACTCATTAACCAGGCGGTCAAAGCTCCGCGCTTCCTGAGCAGGGCAATTAAAGAGCAATAAGGCAAAGAACCCCGCGGGCACGGGCTGGGTATGGAATGGCAGATGCATAAACAGCGCTGGGATGCTGAGATTCCGCTGGATGATGGGCTTGACCCTTCCTTTGCCTGGGAGCTCTCCAGAATTATTCCCTGCTCTCTTTTGGGGGGGTTGTGATGGGTCTCGGTGGATGTGGAAGGGAAGGAGGTGCTGAAGGAATTACCCAGATGATGGAATTCCATATGGGGGGGTCCCCAGTGTCAGCTCACTGAGCAGGCACCCAAATATGCCGTGAGAGGGTTTGGGCTGTACGGAAGGGATGGTGCAGTGGGATGTGGCATGTGAATCCTGCTGCAGTGGACAGCACAGGCTTTCATTGATCCTGGCACGAGCCCACGGCCAAGCCAGGCAGCGTGGCCACGGGAGACATGGGCTCTGGCAGGATCTGACACGAATATTTGCAACCACAGCCAGGCTGGAGCCATCCCTCACATCCCGGGGCTGCCCGGGCTTGTGGGGTTGGGTTGGCCGTGGCTCGGTGCCCTTGTGAAATTCCCCGCTTCCACAGGGAGAGGAAAATGGGGGGGAAATGTGCTTTTCCCCAGAAAACACACCTTGTGCAAACAAGCCCAACATCCGCGGATGGGGATCCCAGGACTTCCCACAAGCATCCCGGGAATGCAGCTGAGGATGGATGAAACTCGTTCCCCCCCACGAACTGCCAGTGAGGGCATCGATCCCACCCCCAGTGCTGCCCCTGGCTTTGGGGAAGGCTGGTGTCCTCCTCCCTCCCGGCACAGAGGGTGTCCTTGCAGGTCCCCAAGGTGAACTGTGCTGCTGTGGGGACACTGTAAATAGTGGTGGGAGTGTTAAAAAACAGAAAATAGAATAGTGGCTCCTGGCTGCCTGCCAGCTCCAAACACCTCCACTGAGACACAAGCCCAGCCCTAGAGCACCTGGAGTTAATGGGAAATCCCCAAAAATGACATTTTGAGGGCTGATCAGGGATAGGAGAGGCAAATTTGGAGGCAGTAGCTGGATCTAAAAAAAAAAAAAAGAGAGAGATTTCAAGCAAAACATTGTTTTTATACCTCTTTTTATTCATACCAAAGGATCCTTGGGAAAAATAAGTGGGGAAAGGGACTAGCCTGGGTTCCTCTTGGAGTCTGACCGAGTGAATTAATCCTTGGCAAAAAGGCCTGGCACGGTGGCTGGGCTTGAGTTTCCGAGCCCCTGGTTTCTGCTCCTCCGGCTGCATGCTGCCAGTAACTGCATTAGCTCCTGAGTGCAGGTGACCTTTGCCACTGCTGTTCCCAGGGGCAATTGCACCTTCCCGGGCAGTACCCAGCCTTCCAGCTGCCAGCAGATCCCAGCATGGCTGGATGAAGACAGCAGCCCCTGTGGTCCAGGCCAGGGGGGAAGTTTGGAACTGGGACCGTGGTCTTTCAACGGCTGCAAAACCTCCTGGAGGTGAAAAGCAGCATTTTTCAAATGCTGAAGCTTTGTGAGGGCCTCGGGGCTGGGGTGTCCCCACCAGCAGACACTGGCTGTCCCCATGGAGAGGTTCCTCAGAGCTCTCAGGTTGTTGCAGGGATCAGGCTGGGTCTCTTCTGCCTCGGGCTCCGCCGCGTCTCACCAGACCGGAGATGTCTTGCATGAAGAATTTCATTACAACTAAAAGCTGTTTATAACGGAAATGGAGTTAATCTCTCATGTCCTGACAGCTCCAGCCTGCCAGGGTGGTGGATCTGGTTGAGCTTGCCCGTGAGGAGGTCACATTTGATGACAACTTTCTCTTTTAAACCAGCTCAGGGGATATGGTCACCCCAGACTCCCCCATGGCCACCTGCTATCCCAGCACCTTTTGAGACCCTGGATTTTTGGCAGAGAAGGTGTTTGGTGCAGAAAGTCTCATCTTCTGAGGTCTACTCTGATGGAGTCCTGCCCCTTTTTGCTGCAACCAGGGTTCACCACAGCCAGAGCAGTGCAGCCAGCTGTGGTGAAGTCAGACGAGTCCTCTCGCTGCTGGAGTTCTGAGGTGGAGAAACTGGTCACCCTCCAGTGCCATGAGGGGTCCTCCACAATTCAGACCTTCACAATTTGGACCTTCACAGTTTGGATCTTCATAATTTGTGGTCAATTTTCTCTCTTCAAGGACAGAGCTGGGGTCTGGGATGGTGATGTCTGGGATGGTGATGTCGCTGAACTTTTCATGATTGAGTGGAAATCAAATGCCTCCATGTTGGCCACAATCCCTCCTTTGGCTCCTTGCCCTCTTTCCTGAAAACCCTTAGCTTTCCACCTCTGTGTGCAATTTTTAGTCTGTGCAACAAGCATTTCCATAATGGGAATTTAAAGTATTTTCTTAAGTGATTCTTCAGATCAATTGAAGTTATTTCCTCATTAATACCATTAAATGCACCACTGTTGACTCAGTTTGTCCATCCCCTTGCCAAGGGCTGTAAGGATGGGGCCTTGGGGATCCCTGAGAACCCAAAATAACTTCAAGGCATGAAGCATCTCCCAGAGGGAGCAAAGCCTTCCAGAAATTCAAAGTCAGAGCATGGACCATTTGCTTCCCAGGAGAATGCAGGGATCTGCTCAAGTCTTGGGCTGGTTCTCCCTTTCCTGCAGGTAGGTCCATCACACTCAGCCACCAGAGCAAATATTTAAAACACACTTCCCTGTCTTTCCTGCAGGTAGGTCCATCACAGCCACCAGAGCAAATATTTAAAACACACTTCCCTGTTCCTTCCACTGCAGAGGAAACCAAACTGGACATTTATTTTTGGGGGAAAAAAACTCTGTTTCATGTCTGGCATCACTGATGATGTTTTTGGTGGGGGCTACTCATGTGTCTTCACTTCTCCCTTTCGATTCTGCTTCTCAAAAGATCACGCTGTGCCCTTGAAGAAGATGAAAGGGGAAGGCATGTCCCAAGTGATTTATTTTTTAAATTCCAAGAATTGCTCTCTTTCTTATAAGAAGGAAAAGACTATTTTTTTTCCTTTTTCTATGGAAGAGCAGAATTACAATGACAGGGCGAAATTGAGTCACAGTTTTCTTTTCCGTCATTCACGGGTGGGCAAAAAAAAACTCCACCAGTGCTTGAGGTTTGCACTCAGCTAAACCAAACATGATGGTAATATTTTATAGGAAGATTTTGGAGGTATCCCGGGTAATAATACCCCTTGATTCAGGTATAAGAGGTTTTTCTGCTCTGCTTGTTGGGAGATGACTGGACCACCACTTGTTGGAGGTTTTACCAGGAGCAGCCCTAAAGAGGGACAGTTCCATGTCCTTCATTCCCAAAAGGGAATTATTTCCATTTCTTCCCCCACCTAATCTACCAGAAAATCCATTGGATTTGCTGCTGTGCAAGCAGAGAAAAGCTCAAAGCTCCAGCAAACCCACTCAGGGCTTGCTGTAGGGTTTACTTGGTGTTATGGGCAACATTAGGAGCAGGAATCAGGGGTCTGGGGCCAGCTCAGTGCCCAGGACAAGGAGGGGGACAGGAACAGCTTCCCAGGACAGGCTGGGTTTTTGCAGGGACGTGGTGCTCGTGCAGCAGTGCTGGGAGCAGCATTATCTTGGCAGCCCCTCCTAAACAAAGCTCAGAGCAGAGCCAGTGCCCAGACACTTCATCCAAACACCGGGGGGAAACCATAACAAGGAAAATACAATCCTGGGGGGTCCTGGCCATCAATTGTCTGCATTTGGGCAGAACCAGGCATGGCTGCTGAACCTTCTCTTTTGATGTGATGGCTTGCACGTGTTTGGGGGTTTCAGTGGATGGGATTTGAGTGCCTGTCCAGCACAGGAGCGTGGCCCCGAGATGCTCATGGGTTCTCAGGAGATGTTGATATGTCAGGTGTAGTTTTGGGGTGTTGTAAGACCATCCTGAGCAAGGAGGTCTGTGCCTGTCACTGCTGGGAGTGACAGGGTGGACTGGGGAGATCCTGTGATGACCTCAATCCGCGCCTCAGTTTCTCCAGTTGCACAAAAGAATGAAAGCCCAGCTTTCAGCTTCCGGGTAGCAGCTATAAAACCCTCAAACAGAGCGTTGGCAGGTTGTATCCACCATCTGGCACAGGTAAAAACTCCTGGGCAGGAGCAGCAGGCAGGGCCCTCCTCCCCTCAACCCGCCCGTCCTGTGCCATCTGGGACACCTGAGACCTGCCCCAGCCAAAAATGTTCAAGCAGGTCCATCCCGTTGGGGATGTGTTGCAAAACCAAGGCAGGGGCTGAGTTCTGCACCTCGGCAGGGAGGCAGGGAGGGAGGAGGGGAATCTGATGGGAAACAAGATCAGCTCGTTGCCCTGGAGCTTGCGTGTGCTGGCAGGCTCAGGAGCAGCGGGTGACCTCACTCACAGCACCTTTCACAGTGTTTCAGCCTCTTGAATTTGTTTTTTAAGTCATTTTCCCGCAAACAAGGTTCTAGTCTATTCTTTCCTATTCCAAGTTATTATTTTTAAATCCCATTATTCAGGCCAGGAGCTGCCAGTGCCTGGGTCACTCTCTCTCCATGCACGTCAAACCAAGAGTCCTGATCTTGGCAGAGTGGTGACTCCTCCAACTTAAGGGATAAATACCCAGACAAATCTGACATAAACAGAAAAAATGATGAAATGGGTTTGATTTAATATATCCAGTAATCCTAGGCATTCTCACTTCCTTCCCAGTATTATCTGATGTGTCTTCTATTCTTGGACACTCAGAGAAATTTGCTCAAAGGAAAAACGAACAATAACAGACAGGAGATTAAAATAAAACCAGAAAAATAATGGGAATGGCGGACAAGAAAATGGTTGGGTTTCCAGGAAGGTTCAAGGGAATCTCCTGTGCAGGGATGTGACTGTGACGTGCACCAAATTCCTGTTGGAGGGGGATCTGAAAGTGCTGTGCTCCCCTCAGGAACAACTGCTAGGTTTGGGTGTCCTTGGTCCAAACGGGCTCATCTCAGCAGGGTGGCTGGGAAGGAGCCCTGGGATGTTCTCTGGAATGTGCTGTGGTGGGCTCTGTCATGTGGCTCTTGGTATTATTACCACCCTTGTCATCCAGAGGCCAAGATGGGCTGAGACCAGGCGGCTGTAATTAAGCAAATCATTAAATCTCTGTTTTCCAGGCACTTGGACATCTGGTTTTTAACCCAGCCACGAGAGGAAAGGCTGGTTTTTCCCCCCGGGATGACAGCAGGTGCAAACCACCCTTGGCTAAGCAGGACCTCTGAGCATGACACACCTTGAGGTCTCCTCTCACCCTGGCACACCTGGACGTGCCTCTCTGCTCAGTTCCAGAGCATGGGCTGAGCTGCACCCCACCTCCTGCTGGGTGAGTGTCCAAATGTCCCAATCTCTGGGATTTTAGAGGTACCATGAGCCAACACAGCAATGGTCTGGTTGGGCCATTCCCAGACTGGGAACCTCCAAAGAGAGCACTTCCCTCTGCTCCTGTGTGCACAGAGCTTTCAGTCTGCAAACAACCAGCACAGCTCAAGGGCTTGGCTCCCACTCCGCCAGCTCCTGGATGTGTTCCTCCACTGGATCTTCTCCCTCTCCCTCTCTCCATGTCCCAGCAGCCCCGCTCCTCCCTCCTCTCCGTGCTTGTTCCTTGCCAGGTACTAACATGGGAGACCTTCCAGCTGTCAGAGACATCCCCAGGGGCTGGGGACCTGTGTGCTGACTCCTCTGGGCATCTTCCATCTCCAGGGGGCTGTGCTCCTCCTTTATGTTCCCAGGAATTCTTTGTTGGTGTGCAGGGCCTGCGCCAGGGCCTGCGCCAGGGCCTGCACCAGGGCCTGCACCAAGGCCTGAACCCACCCAGGGGAGACAACAACCATGCCCACATTGCTTCCAGGGCTGTCACATAGGTCCTATGGCTGTCCCAGAGATGCTGTGATTGTCACATTGTCCTAGATTGTCACACCGTCACCCAAAGACCAGTGTGGAAGACACAGCCACCCCAGCAGGCGACATTAAATGGGTCACTGGGGTGGTGGTGAAGGCAAACAGCCTGGTTTCTCCTCCTCCTCCTCCTCTTCCTCCTGGGGCAGTTAATATTGGTAGGGTTTATGAATTAACTTTCCTCTGAGCGAGTCGGCAGAGCCGGAATGGGGACATTAAACAAAAAGCGAGTGACTTGTGACTCACGCCGTGGCCCCGTGCCAAGGCAAGCACAAAAGCAGAGGCCTGGGCAGAGCTTGGGAATTGTTCACTGCTCACATCCACGTGGTCCTGGAGAGCACACTGGATGGGTCCTCTCAGCAAATTTACCTGGGGCAGGTGAAAAACTTCTCCCCTTCCCAGGAACTCTGCTTCTCAGCCAGTGCAGAACAATCCATGCAGAGACAAACCTTGTCCCTGAGGGCCACCCAGCTCCCACAGTGACACAGATCCCGGATTTGGGAAGGTCCCTCTCCCACACCCCACAGGGCTCGCCTGCTCCTGCATGGGATGATGCAGCCCTGTCCTGCAGACTCCCAGAGGGCTGTAGTTTTGAAGAAAATGAGTAAGAGTTGATTGTCCTTTTGGATAAGAATGAATCAAAGAAGTTTAAAATAGTAAACCTGTCCTTTCCTATAGTTATTTCCCTTTTTATTCCCCCTCCTGGCTGCTGGGAGGTTTGTAAACATTTATTAAAATCTGCTTTGACATGTCACGCTGAGTATTTCCTTTTGGCCAGCTTCTTACACGTTTGCTTCCATGCAAATTCCCATACAAGGACAAAGGGGAGCCAGACCCCTTTCATCCCTCACAGCCTGCCCAGAGCCCTCTCCGGGGTCACAGCTGGAGGGCAAGGAGGCTGAAAACTCTCCAAGGTTCTGGTTCAGGCAGATCCTTTCTCTGATGGGCTAAGGAGGGGAACTGTCTCCTCTAGCTGTTTGCAAGGCAAAAATCCAAAGGCAATGGATAAGACGGATAAGAAAATGGAGCCATAGTCTTTGGAGTGGTATCCAAGCGATGAACATGAGAAATCCTGTTTAGATGTAAGAAAATGATTTTGCAACTGCGGGGGTGGTCAGCTGAGGTTGTGGAGATGCTCAAAATGCATCTTGACATGTCCCTGAGCAGTCCACTCCCAGTCCCCCCACTTGAGCACTGGGCTAAATGGTCTCCAGAGGTCCCTGCCAGCCTCAGGGCCTCTGGAAGGGAAGGAAGGAGGGGACACCCCTAGGAAATAAACTCTGTGGGAAGGGGGGAGTTTCTCCCATGCCAGGGAAGTCCTTGAAGCCATGGTTTTGTGTGATGAGGGTGTGTCTGACCCACACTTCTGCATGATGGAGGGGATGCTGATTCCAGCCCTTTCCAAGCCTTTTGTGAAGCTTTCACACACCACAGGGCACAGCAGCAGTGCAGTCCCCTGCCTTGACTCAGACATGGCTCTGCAAGGACACAGTGAGCTCATCCCTGCTCCCTCCCCATTAAATCCCAGACATCCTCCAGATGTTCCTCGGAAGGATGAGCACCACGATTTTGTCATTAGATCAGAGACAAAAGCTCTGGCTGCAGTGGATGAACTTGTGCCCTCTGGAGCAGGTGCCCAAGTCCAGATGTCCACAGCGCAGGCAGGGATGAGATGAGGGAGAAGCTGGTCCAGGAGAAACATCTGGGCATGGTGGCTGCTTGATCTTGAAAGAGGGACCCCTTTCCAGCTGGTTTGGAAAGGCAGCACAAGCTGCTCTGGAGATGAAAAGCACTGGGAAGCACCTGCACCTCTTACACTGCTGTGCACAAAGAGCCACGGTTGCATCTGGTTTGGGGAAAAAGCAAGGGAAATGTTGGGCTGGTGAGAAACTGTGAGGTTGGAGAAGGATTTGTGGCATGAAGAGCCACCTACTTTCATAAAATCACAGAACAGTTTGGGTTGGAAGGAACCAAAGTCCAAACCCAGATGAGGTTGGTCAAAGCCCCATCCAATCTGACCTTGAGTGTTACGAGGGATGGAGCATCCACCACCTCTCTGGGAATCCTGTGCCAGTGTTTTACCACCTTCATTATAATAAAAAAAAAAATTGCTGTATCTAATTTTCTGTCCTGTTTTCTTCTTTCTATTCCATAAATCATCTCACAGCCCACTGCCCATGAATGTGGAGTGAAGAAGGGAGCAAGGCAGAGAAAGTTGCTCCAGAGGTACCATCCAAGGGCTGGAGCTCAATGTTTTCCTGGGAGCTGCTCAGAGGAGGTGTGATGTCCCTCTGCCCCAGCTCCACATCCTTGTTCTGCAGCAAAATCATCTTTCTGAGGGCCTTCAGCAGCTCTAGCCAGCTCCTCTCTTAGCCCAAACAACCCCATTCTGGCTCCAGCCTGTGCTTGCCCTCCAGGGCTGCTTGGTTCAGTGCCCTCGGGGGCATCCTGAACGTTTCACCCACTGTGGATAAGGGGACAGGGTCACTGTGTCCCTCCCAAGCTGTGCAGGGGGGCTGGAGGCTCCTCTCTTCCAGCAAAGCCTCCTATCACACTCCTGACATTCCTCCCAGTGCATCCTGGTTTGAGGATGGAAAATTTAGAGAGAAGTGGTGAAAAAAATAGGGGGGAAGAGGGTACAAGCATGTATTGACTGCCCCCAACCACTCCTCCACGCTCACCCAGCCTGCAAACCCAGCTGGCAGGGGAGGCATGTTCTCCCAAATTAAAAATGCTCCCAGTTAAAAATGTCTCCCAGTTTATAAGCACAGGGAGAGTGTTTGGGGGGAGATAAGGGCTGGTACAGACGCAGGGAGCTGGGCTGAGATAAGAACAGCCATTGGCTGAGATGCAGAGCACAGAATGGTTCCAGCTCCAGGAAGCTGCATCCAGGGCCAAGCCACGCTGGACTGCACCAGAGATAGGAGAGGGACACTCTCTGCCAGCCCTGGGGGCATGGACAAACCCTGCCCCTCGGGATTCAGTCCAAAATCATGGATGTTACAGCTGGATTCCTTTGCTCTGCTGCCCTTTGCATTCCTGGGATTACAAATCCCAGCTATAACTAATTATAACTGAGCATCCCCCAGCACCTTGATCCAGGCTCTGGCTGCTTCTCCAGCTCTCTGTGGCATCGTGGCTGGATGCAATACCATGCTCAGGGTTGTTTCCTTGGGAAATCACCCTGGCTTTGGGTGTTCCCCTTCCCTTGGCCTTGGAGGGAGGTCAGACACTCCAGGTCCTTCTGCTTGGTCCAGTTAATGGCTGGACTTGATGATCTTCAAGGTCTTTTCAAACCTTAATGATTCTATAATTCTATAATGTGCTGTCAACTTTTCTCCCCTCCCAAGCCACCTTCTTTGATTTCCACATTGTTCTTTGCATACAGGTGTAGTGTGCGCTGAGCAGGTCTAAGCATCCCTGAGGATTTGCCTGATTCCCTTTCCTTTATGCCCTGGAAAGGATCTTGCTTCATTTATCCCTTCACCCAACAGAAAAGCTCATTTTCAAAGGACAATGCAAGCCCTGAATGCCACAAACCAGCGGTTTCTGAATATTTGGGGACAAGGCTTGGGATTATGCAGAGCTGTTTGCTGCCTACCTCGGAATTACAGTGACCTCCCACGAGCAGCCACAGTGGGAGCACCAGGGAAATACCAGTGCCCCAGAAATACTGCGCACAAACAGCACAAAAAGCCAAATATTTGTCCTTTCACACTCCCCATGAGGGTTCCTTCTGCAGAGCTCTCCTGGCCCTAGACTGGGATGAAAGGGAGGGGAAAATGTGGAGGGGAAGAGAGGCTGGAGGAGAAATAATAACAGAGGCAAACAAACAGCACCAGAATCTGAGCCAGAGCCTGGACAGCGAACTCAGCTCTTCGTGATGTCTCCTAGGACACCAAATCTTCCTTCCTGCTAGTTTTAATGGATTGTTTTAACCAGGAATTATTGCGTGCTGCTGATACCGGCCACATTTCTCACCACAGCCAGCAATTCGTGTATTTGCACCTGAGAAAAAAAGTGTCAAAGAAGTGAAAAAGAGGTGATGAAATACAGATCAGAAGTCCCAAGGAGCTTGGAAAGAAGAGCTGGTGCTTCAGCAATGTCTCTAATGATGGGTATCCATCCACTGGGTGCAGAGGAGCTGCTTGTCTCAGTTTGGAGACTGGGAAGTGACAACTCATGAAGTTTCACCTTTCTGATCCCTGTGGGAACCCTAGAAAATCCTGGAAAAGCCCCATGATAAGAAGATACATAGACAGAATGCAATAGCAGAGCATGTGTTACTCTTGTGTTCTCAGAGCTGGTTGTATTTGATTTTGGATGGGCTGATGGTGGCTTCTCTAAGACAGCAGGAGCACACTGGGCTGTGCTTCACAGAATCATGGAATTATTTGAGTTGGAAGGAACTTTTAAAGACCATCTTCTTCCAACCCCCCACCATGGGCAAGGACACCTCCTGCTAGGCCCCAGCCCTGTCCAACCTGGCCTTGAACACTTCCAGGGATTCTGGATGAAGCACCCAGGGTTTCACCTGCCTCTCTCTGAGCACAGACCCAACACTTCAGGCCCTTCCCACCCCTGCCTCCATGGTGAGGAGGAAAGTCTGGCAAGAGGTGACTCCCAGGTCAGCCTGCCCTGGACTTTGTGTCCCAGTGCTCCCTGTGGCTTCCCAGCTGGCACAGCCTGGTCCATAACCAGGGACAAGGAGCCGCCTCACTGCTGCCACAAGATCAGGAACTGCTCCCTCTCCATCCTCCTTGCCTCTGGGCTCTGGGGAATTTACATATTTGCTCTCTGGATTATGTTCAAACCCTCAGGCCACGCAGAACAACAGCAATGAGGCAAGCTGGAGTAGGGGAATGGCATTTAGGGGACAAAGGAGATGTCCCCATTCCTGTTCTCCACAAAGATGGACAGGTTAGGAAATGTGTTCATCTCTAACAACCCCCAAGATATCCACAGGGGATTTTTATCTCTTCACGTGTGCTCAGCCAGGAAAGGAGTTGCACACCTGGAAAAAGGACCTGGCTGCATATCAGGGCATCTGCTGTGCCCATAGCATTGCAGCAACACAAAGAGGGACTTTGCACGAGACAGCACTTTCTCACTCTTGTGTGAATTCACAGACTTTGAGCTTTCCTAGGCAAGAAAAATGCTGTGTCTTGTTTTAGGGGTGTAGAGACATCATGCAGCCAAGTAAATGTGCAGGTTTTGCATTGTTACAAGTTGAAGATGCTTTTCCTTAGCTTTTCCTCTTCTTCTGGAGGATCCATGCACAAGCTCGGGGTGCTGCCATCGAGCTCTGGGTGGCCAAGCTGTGACAGGCAGAGCCAGGACGAGGCATCACAACACTGACCAGTGACTCTGAAGGGCTCAGTCTGGGAAGTTACAGTGTCCTGGCCCATGGCCAGAACAAATATTCCTTTTAGGCTCATCAGAGTGAGGCTACATGTCTGGAGAATCACTGCCAGCCCCGAGTCTGCTGGCCAGAGCAGAGGTCCAGAGAGGCTGTCCCTGGAGGACAAGGGGCATCTAGAGGTGACCACACTGGCAAAACCTCGAGGACCAGAGTAGAAATGTCCACAGCCCCCTGTTCCTGACTGAAGCACCCTTTGGTTCCCACCAGCTCTGGCTGTCCCAGACTTTGTGTGTGTCAGGGAGGGTTCCCCAGCACACCCAGTTCAGCCAGGCTCTCACCACCTCCAGCAGCCTTGCCCTGGGAAGATGCTGATGGGGGTGAGATCCTGGGCCCGGGCCTACACCATGAGATATGAGAAAAAATAATTTTCTACTGCAACATTTAAGAGATTTTAATTTTCTCTCTTTTATTGTGACCATCCAAGTGATGCTTTTGCTGCAAGATGCTCTGGATTTTTCTTTGTAAAAGCCCACAGCCTGTAAAGCCTTTAAAGCTCTCAGATCCTGAAATCCCTCCTAATTTAGCCCTGAATTAGTGCTTCATCCTTGGAGAGGACAAATTCATGGCCAGCCCATAGGGTTGACCACCCTTGGGTGTTACCTTGATGGGTTTGCTTTGGCCCAGCTAAACCCCTGCCTGGCCATGGTTAGAAAGTTGTTTGGATTTAGCAGAGAAGGTTCAGTATTGCTGCAAAGCATTTTCAGTGGGGAAAAATTCCTGGTGCTGCAGTGTTTGATAGCAAAAAGGGAAATGACAGAGAAATGAGGAATTAAGCAGCTGAACAGGATGAGATGTTTGTAGAGGGAGTGGAAGTGGGCTGAGGATGCAAATGCAAAGCACTGATTCAAAAAGGCTCAGGGCAGCCAGGTCCAAGCCACCAGGGGAAAGAAAATCTCCTGCAGAAGATCCATGGTGTGTCCAGATGGGAGGCATGGGACAGGTGATGGACACAAGCTGAATGTGAAAATCCACTTGAGCAGGTGGAAGATTTTGAGGAACAACCCACTGAGAGCTGCAAAAGGAGTTAACAGGAAGCAGAGCCCACAGCGCAGCTCTGCAGATCTTCGTGGTGGTGGTGGTGGATAAAATTAATTGTGCTGAATTGCACAGTGCTGAGGAGGTGGCAGCATCTCCCGCAAGCTGTCCCTGCCCTGCTGTGCCACAGGGAGATGGGCTGGAGCTGTCACAGGCTCTACGGGGCAATGGAGACCACAAATACTGATTAATGGTTGTAAAAGACCTGCCCAAGACCCAGGACCAAGATCCAAGGTCACCTGGATGGAACAGGTGACCTTGTTGCTCCAAGACTGGAGGAGGTAGTGACGTGAGGAGGTTATAAAAGCAGGGAAGTTTCCAAAGCAAGGAAATTTTCTGGCGATTATCTAACTTACCCCACATCCTTCTCACAAAATCCCTCAGCCACAAAAGCAGGGTGTGATTCAGAGCAGGTATCACATTGCTAATTCCTTCCTCCTGTCCCTTTCCCTGTGGCCTCTGTCAGCAGTGGGGCACTGGGGCTTATGCAAATTACGCATGAAAAAAATGCAGAACACATCTCAAAATACATAAATATATATTTATATAACAGGTTTCACAAGACACTTTTGACAAGTGTCACCTGCTGTTACCAGGATATCTCCAGATATCTGTAGGAAATTCCCCAGTGGAGACATCTCTAAGTGACAGCCTGAGAAACACAAAAGAGGCCCTTTTCAGTGGTACTAAACCATGTCATTAAACCTGAGATTACCCGGGGTCAGCTGGTACCGTGCATGGTAAACATTTGCTCTTACTGGAAAAGGATTTTTTTCATCCCTCGCTGCTTTTGTGAGCGCTTTATCTGCAGGGTAATGAGGGAATTGGGTCCTTCTCTTGCCTTTTTTTCCTACTAAATCGGGTTTCTTACAGTCTTCAGGCTGATCCTCCTCCCACACAGGGTCGACGTCAAGTGTGCGTCCACCGGTTTCACAATAATCCCATTAACTTGGAACCGGACAAAACCCACAAAGCCAGCCCTGGGCAAGGCTGGGGCAGGAGGCATTTTGTGACTGGGTGGCTGAACCAAAATTTGGGAGGAAAACATGATTCCGGTCAAAGGGAGGTCAAAGCCAGTGGTTGCTGTTGATTTCTTTTAACCCTTTCTTATTTTGGTAAAATAAATGAGTGGAGGTTTTTTTTTGTTTGGGTTGTTTTTTGTTTTGGTTGAAAAAGTGTCCTTTTGAAATGAAAAGTCAAGCGCTTTGTATCAGAAAATTAGGAAAGAGAATAATTTTTTCTATATTCCAAAATTATTATGTTTTCTGGGAGTTGAGTTTTTCATAGAAATCACAGAATCATTTTGACCTTGAAGATCAACCAGTTCCACCCCCTGCCACAGGAAAGGACAATTCCCACTATCCCAGGTTGCTCCAAGAGCCACCCAACCTGGCCTTGGACACTTCCATCCCCATCTTCTTTATTCCCACACCCAAAATATCTCCACCTTCAACTAAACACCAGCCTCTGGGCAGCAGAGCAACACCTTGGTGGTAAATCTTCGTGTGGAATGATTCACCCTCCTTGGACACCACCGGCTGCATCCATAGCCCTGGGCTGGGAATGTCCAGATTAATCATTGCACCACCACTGGCACGTTTGGACCCAGACTCCTCCAAAGCAGCTCCATTTTTGGGGGGATGCCCATCTGGATGTGGCCACCTGGGCATCTTGAGTGCCTCAGGAGGGTCCAGGGGGTCCTGGAGGGCTCATCTCTGTCTTGTGGGCTTGTATTGGGGTTTGTGCCAACATCTCTCCCAGGACAGGCTTTAATCACCAAACCAAGCAGGGGGGAGGAGACCCCCAAAACACCACGTGTCCCCAAAACACCACGTGCCCCCCAAAACACCATGTACCCCCAAAACAGCACGTGCCCCCACCAAGCAGACAGCTGGAGGAGGAACCCAGAGGGGGGCAGTGCTCTTCCTCCATCTACGGGCAACCAGGAGGAAGAGCAGCTGCTACAAAGCCAAATTTGCAGCACATTTCAATCCAGCTGCGTTCTGGGGATGCTCCAACAGTCACCATAATCGGGACAAAAAATGGGAAATATTTTGGTGATGAGGGGGATTTTGATGCTTCATGGGATTGCTGGAACGTGCTCCAGACTTTGTGCTGCCTCACATCACCAGCCAGATGCTGGAATGCAGGGATGGGTTGCAACATCTGGGAAGCATTGCCTCCTCGGAAGGGACGATGGATTTCGAGGAAATGACCTCATCAGGTTTGGATGAGGCTCAGGACAGCGGGGTATTAATCACCACATGGAATTGGCATCCTGGGACAGGGGCACTCACTGCTGCCCATGGCCCTGGCTTGAGCCATCATCCTCACGTCATTTAATCCAGGCCCATGATCCCAAAGATTCCACCCCCCTGGCACGGCTGCTGCTCCCCACACCAGGAGCTGACCACAGAGGGGTCCCCGAGCCCAGACCACCCTGCTGGGGGCCCGTTTGCCTGAGGAGGAGCAGATGGAGGAGCACGAGCTGGGAAGCTGCTCCAGGGCTTTTGAGACTTCCCTGGCACCCCATCAGGGTTCCTCGGATTCTGGGGTGCTGCCACCTTGTGCCAGAGGGGTTTGGGGCTGGAATGGGAGGGCAGATGGGCTTGGAAACACAGGCTTGGCAATGCTGACGCTGGTGACAGCGATGCCCACCCACCCACTGCCCCCAGGGAGTTATTTTTGGGTCTCAGCCCTGTGAGCTCAGCCTGGGAGGATGCTGGAGGGTGAGGCATCGGAGTATCGGCATCTTGCTGAGCACAGGGCTGCAGAAGCTATTTAGGGATGATTTGGGTCATTTAGCAACTCCCAGATGGGCTGCTTTGCCCAGGGAGAACCACAAGAGTGTGGATTCCTGCAGCTTTCTGCTGGGCCCTGCAGCGACAGGATGACACCAAAGAGCTGGACACCCCACACGAGCTCCCAGCCTGCCCTGCAGTCCCATCCCAAGGCTCATTTGGGACCAGATGGACTCGTTCCACAGGCCACGAGGGGCGTTGAACCCGCACCCTGTTTGCAAACAGGCTGTGCTGGCACCCACGTGGTGCCTTGTCCTGCTGCCAGGCTGCAAAAGGCACCCAAGGCACGGAGCAGGAGCAGGGCCAGGACCGCATCCGGCTGGGGGTGGTGGAGCTGCTCACCTGGAGCAGCTTAGGAAGCACATCCCACCCTCCTGCTTCTCAGCAGAGGAGGTTTGCAGGGAGCTCCAGGGCCCAGATGAGTGACTGATCAGGGATTTATCTGAAATAAACTCGTTCCCAAAGGCAGTGATGGTGGGGAAGCCCCACCATATATCAAGGTCCTCCTGCCAAGTGGCCTCCACCTCCATCCATACACATCCATCCTTTCCTAAAGGTGTCCAGCCAGTTTCCAACCCACTTGCCCCAGCTGAGGAAAAGGATGGCAGCAGGTTAAATGAGCATCCAGGCTTCCCTTAAGGGAAGGGATGGAGCTGGAACAGCAAGTGGGAGACTGGATGATGAGTTGATGGTGACCACGCTCTTCCCCTGTCATTAAAACCACAGATCACAGGAGGAGAAACCACACAAGGGAAACTTCAAAGTGAACAGAAAACTTCCCCATTCCCTGGAAAGTCTCATGGATGAAAATCAGGACCCTGCCTGGAGTGGCTGTGAGTGCCACAATCCCAGCCTGGGGACAAGGACCCCGCTGCTGGCACGTCCCCTTGGCACCAGCAGAGGACTCTGCTGCTGCAGGTTCAGTTCATTCAGATAAATTGTTTCTCCATTAAAAATCATGTCAGGATGGATTTTGCACTGCTGGGCCCAGCATCTTCTATGTAGCTCCCACCATCTGCCAAGGCCCCCCACAGGCTGAGATCACAAGAAACCCCTCACCCTTTCTTTCCAACTTCAAAGGTGGGAACTCCATGGTTTGAGGGCATCTCCAGGCTTCCCCAGGATTTAAGGGGGGCTGGGAATGGGGTTGTGACATTCTGCCTTTCCACAGTGAGTGGCAAAAGCAGAAGAGAAGGGTCTGGTGGGAGAATCTCCTGCTCTCCCACCAGCAGCATCAGAGGGGGCTGCAAAACCCACCCAGGGGTTTGGGGATGCTGCAAAGTGGAGCACTGAGCTGAGACCTTGCAGCTCATCCCAGGAGGAGCCACAGCCAGGAAGATTTCAGCTGGTTGGGAGGACTTGTGGAATTCCTGTTCTCATATAAATGAGGTTTTTGGGTTTTTCTGGCTGATTTTTTTTCTGAATTTTTTGGCTTTTTTTTTTTTTTTTTTTTCTGAATGCTTTCCTCTGCCCTTGGGAGATCAGGCAAAAGGCTTGAGGGTTCAAACCCTTCTCTAGTCCTGAAGCATGGAAAAGTGGGGTTGTGGGCATCTGTGTACTTATATACAACACATGCATGTGTGCCTACATGTGCACAATCCAGCTGCTCCCCAAAACACCCCCCAAAATGTTGGTGCTTAGCCTGGGCTTAAAACTGCAGGTATTTGAGGGGATATCATTTTTAAAAGGGGTTATTTTAAACTTTCAGGTTTTCATGAGCCTTTATTTGTCAGAGTCTGCAAATATTGGTATTGAAGCTGTGAAAGTCTCCAAATAAACTCCTCACAAAGCTGGGTGATTGACGTGTTATTTCAAACACCCACTGGCTTGGTTTGTCCCTGAGCAACTGCTGCCTTGGCCCATCCATACCGGGGGAATTTCTGCATGAATATTAGTTTGTGGGATTTGGGAATTGGCCCCGTGTTTGAACACAGCTTTGGGCTGCGGGGTGGCCTTTGGGCCTCTCACCTGCCCTCACACATCACTCTCCCAAGCCACCTCAGGCTCTGGCACAGGGGAGGTTTCTCTGGTGTCTAAAACAGGTTTTGAGCTGTTGGGTGACAATTCCTTCACATCACAATTTCCCATGAAATCCCCAGGAGCTTAACAGTGTGCTGACTTTGTCCCTGAATCAAACTGGCCAACCAGACCAGGAATGACTTGGAGGGGCAGACAGACTCGTTCCTCTGGATAACCCAGCCCCCAAGGCAGAAAAGCAGAATAAAAATGGAGACAGGACTTGGAAAAAGAGGTGGATGCACCAAGTGTTTACAGTAACAGCATGGCCTGTTGCCTGCCACTGTCCCATTAAGGGCCTGCTTCCTCGGAAGGCATGATCAGGAAGGAAAAGCTCTCCACTTGGGTGCTGGGAAAGTCCACCAGAAGTGTGCATCCCTCCAGCCCATGTGGCAGATTTGTTTCCTTGGCAGGAAACCATCAGTGCTCTTAACTTTCGCTTCCTGCTCCCCAGGCTAAGGGATATTTAGAAAAAGTGGTTTGTCACCACTTGGCGTGGCCGGGTGGCTTTTTTCTGCTCGTTCCTCTGCAAAACCTCTGTGCTCCCCATCAGTGGTTGTTTTTCTTCCTTAATTCTCATTCTTGGGTTTGGGTGACTCAGTGCGAGCTGTGCACAGTCACTGCAGTAAAGATTTGGTAATGATGCTCTAAATCCCAGAAGTTAAACCTATTGTGTGAGACCTTGGTCCCTGGGCATTGCCCCCAGAGAGAGACCCCCAAAACAGGGACTGAAAATCAAGAGGGGCTTTCCAGAGGGTGCATCCTAGGATATCTAATTTAGCAGTTCTGGGGCTCACAGCTATTTCTCTGGCTTTGTGCTTTTGAGACTTTGTGTTTTGGCAGCTCCAAGGGCTGCAAAGTTCCTGAAAAGAGTAAGGAAAGCAAAGCTTTCTGCCCTGGTGCAGGGGACCATGCAGGGCTTCTGTCCCACAGAGGGGTGATGAGTGACTGTGGCTGCCTCTTAAAGACACTGCTGGGACACCAAGTGTAAACTGATTTGGAAACAGCTTCAGGATGAAAAGTGAAGGAATTCATAGGACCAGAGAGTCATGGAAACACAGAAAGGACCTTAAAGATCATCTCATTCTAACCCCACTGCCATGGGCAGGGACACCTTGCACCAGCCCTGTCCAGCCCAGCCCTGAACACTTGCAGGGATGCATAGAGCAGTGGGTTTCCATAAAATTACATTTGCAGACATCATCCATATCCCCTGGAAGTTCCTCTTTGAGCTGCCCAGATTATTCCTGAGCAGACTGCAAGGTGACTTGGCCTCGGTTTGGAATTAACACATCCATGGAGCTGAGTGTGTCCTGAGCCTTGTTTCACTGAGAGAGAAAATGAAAGTCAGGCTGGGGACAAAGGTAAATTGCAAACCAAATGAAAGCTAAGTTGAAACCAAATGTATTTTTTCATGGGGACTGTGGTTAGGCTCAAGAAACCTTCTTCTGGTGTCTGCAGGGGAAAGTGAGGAGCCTCTGAGAACCAGAGGTTTCCAACATCTTGGTTTGGTGGCTTTTGAGTGGCTGGGAGAACTAGAAAAACAAAATAAGTTATGTGGGATGGGAGACTAATTATTCTGAGATTTGTTAATTAATTACTTAGTCTAAAAATTTATTCTTGTCTTCAACAAGAGCAGCCTAGGAGAATCTACCAAGACCATGGAGACACAACCAAAAAAGGCTGGCTATTGAATTTGTCACACTTCAAGGTATTTTGTCCCCTGTGAAGCCCTGCCATGACCACAGCGCTGTCTCTGTACCTGGATTTTTCCAGAACTGGTGGCACCAGCTCCATGAAAATTTTGAATCAAGAGTGGAGATTGAATTCATTGAATTAGATGGAGATCAAGATTCGCAGAGGAGTGGACAGCTGTACCTGGAGCTTAAAATATTTCCATGGCACTCAACAACCCAGTTTCTACCCCCAATACCCATTTTTTTACATACCAGAGGAGACAGCAGAGAAATGCTTGTAGTAGAAATAAACTCATTTACTATCAGAAATCTGAGGTGTTTGCATGTTACAAAAATAAAAATGTACAGTCACTGTCATAAAACTCACCTTTTTTTTTTTCTCTCTAGTATAAGTTAGTGCTTTTACAAACAAAAACAAAAGTCTAGAGCTAGATTTCCAGCTGGTACCACTCCAACTGCTCTGCACTGGCCAGTGGGATCACCTGGGGATGAGGATCATAGAGGGACACCCCTGATGGCACTGGCAGCGCTGCCCAGGGTGGTGGCCAGCTCAGAGGCAGGTGGGATTTCCAAGCAGGACCAGAGGAGGAAACTTTGGGTCTGTTTTTTGTTGAATTATTCAGAGCACGTAACGTGTCCACGCCGCTTTTTTGGCAAGTGTGGGAGACCGGGCAAGGCCTGGCCTGGAGTGATGTTTGTACCAGCTCAGTGCCCTGGCTGAATTCATTTCTCCCAGCTGTTTGTCTCGCCCCAGTGACTGTGCCATGACCCTCACCATCAAGCCAAGCTCCCTTCACAAGAACAAAGGAATAAAGGTGCTGCCATGGTGCAAGTCTGCTCTTAACCCAATCCTATCCCAAACACACTTGAGGGTGGCTCATGCCACCCTACAGATGTCCTATTTGCCTTTGCCTCCTTCCTGTGGTTGTGACATTGTTGGCAGGGACGACCAACATTGGGGGTGGGACCACAGGAACCTCCCAGTTAGCCCGGAATGGTCCCAGTCACCCGTGACTGAACACACCTGGTGACATCATGGTGTGGCTTTGTCTCCACCAAACTTCACAGGAAGGGAGGATGGGAGAAACTAAGGTCTGGGTCTAAGCCAACATCAGTGTTTGCCTAGTCCTGAAGCAGAGCTTTTACAAAATGTGACTCGTCCAGTGCTGCAGCTCAAGCAATTTTCATTTCTGGGGGCAGGAATAATTTCTCCTGGAAACCATGGACCTGGGCTCTCCAACCCAACAACCGCAGGGAAAAACACCACAAGCACCTTCTGGTGAAATGTTCTGTGGACATTTTTTACAAATCCAGGCAGAATGGGGTGAAGCTCAGCACCACTTGCAGCTCCTTAACTCGGGGTTTAGTGCTGGCAAATTCTGTCACCTCTGAGGGACAGCAATGGGGACGTGGCAGCGCTCAGCCAAGGGGATAAACACTGGTCTTTGCTGCTGGGCTGGAAACATGAATCACCAGGAAGAGGATTAAAAAAAAAAATACATGAAGAGCTCACCTTAAATTTTAATGAGCTGGAGATGATTATTAAAGCCAGCAGCTGGAAGCTGCAGGTTCCTAAAAGCTTTTAAAGGGTGACTGCTGCTGTTGGGAAGCACTAATGGGTTTTTTGGAAGATGTTGGCCCCACTGGAGAAACCTACAGGGGACCTGCTCGATGGTACCAGTAAACTCCAGTGGGCTGCTACCAGTGCACTCCAGTGGGATGCAGTGTCCATCAGGTTAATGGGAAGGCAGCCCTTGGAGAGGAGCTGGGAGTCCCATCCCTGCTCTGCCACCTTGAAGCTGGGAGAGCATTCCTGCAGGGATGCAAAGCTGTGGGAGACCCTTTCCTGCTGTGGGTGACACTCATCCTTGACATTTGCATCAAGCTGCTCAGCAGAACTGCAGCTGCCTCTCCTCATCCACCCAAAGCCCTTCGTGCCTTGCCAAGGCACAGAGGAGCTCCGGCTCCCCCTGTGCCAGGCAATCTGCAGACGGAATTCTTTAGGGGCACTTTCTGCACACGGCGTTCTTGCTTTGGAAAATGACTCAAGGCACGATTTCCCCCCCAGATTTGGTCACCTCAGCGTTGATCAGAGGGGCAGGCTGGGATGCAGAGCCAAGGATCAGGGTTCATGTGTGCAACCACAGCTGCACCTTCCTGAAAAAAATACAGCAAAACAAGCAGAGGAGCGCGTTTGACACGCTGGAGAGGGTGCAAGCCCAGGCACCCCAAACACCCAAAGCCTCGGGCCCCAGAGCATCCTGTCCTCCCTTCACAGCCAGGACAAACCCTTCTGCTGCGGGGCAGAGCTAGGATTTCAGATCCTTGGAGAGCGTGTCCGTGTCGCTGCTGGTTCCCAGGTGACTGTTGGGCACGATGCCCAGAGCCACCTCATTCTGAGGCTTCCACGGCACCTTGTTGCCCGCAAACTTCATAAATCGTTGCCCTGCTAAGAAATACAAAATGGGATCCAAGCAGCTGTTGGTGCTGGCCAGGGGACGAGTCACTTTGTAGGCCAAATTGATGGCGTTGAGGGTTTGGCAGCTCAGGTCCCAGCTCCGGAAGGAGTAGTACAAGGTACGAGTGACGTGGAAAGGAAGAAAACAAACAATGAAGACCACCAGGACGATGATGATCATCTTCACCGACTTCTTTTTGGAGCGGGAGAGGCGGGAAATGCCCCGGGTGGGCTGGAGCAGCCGCCGGGCCATCAGGCAGTAGCAGACGATGATGATGAGGAAGGGGATGCAGAAGAGCAGCACCAGCATCACGGAGCTGTAAATGACAAACTGCCCGAAGAGGTCCTTGCTGGACGTGTCGTGGCAGGTGATGGTGTCGCCCTTGGCGCTGGTGGTGACGAAGAAGAGCACGGGGCACTGGCACACCACGGTCACCAGCCACACCAGCACCGACACCCGGCGCGCGTGGCGCACGTGGCCCCACTGCAGCGACTTCAGCGGGAAGCAGATGCCCAGGAAGCGATGGACGCTGATGCACAGCAGGAAGAGGATGCTGCAGTAGAGGTTGGTGTAGAAGAGGAAGCGCACGATCTTGCACAGCCCCACGCTGAAGGGCCAGTTGTCCCCCATGGCGTAGTAGTACACCAGGAGGGGCAGGGACACCACGTAGAGCGTGTCGCTTATGGCCAGGTTGAACATGTAGGTGGTGGAGGCGTTCCAGGTCTTGATCCTGAAGATGAAGGCGTAGAGGGCCAGCAGGTTGAGAAAGAGCCCCACCACACACACGATACCGTAGGAGACGGGCAGCAGGATGTATTTGAAGTCCTCGTCAAACACGCACTTGTAGGGGTTGTCATCTGCGCCACCTGGGTCCAAGGAGCTGTTGGTGACCCTGGTCCAGGCTGGAGGAGTTGTGAGGGTCTCCATCCTCTCTCTGGGGGGAAAGCCAAGAGGCTGTAAGGACATGCAGACAGTGGCTCAAGAGGGCAGCACATCACTGGCCACAGACACCACGGCCTCATGGTGCTGGTGACACAACTGAGTAGTGCCTGGCACGGGGGAATTATGGTCAGGTGGATGAGGTGAGTTTTATTTCACCTCATTTTGCACCTGGAGCACAGAGGAAGAACTGAGCTGCTTTAAAGCCACCAACAAACTCCAGGCCACATGTGGGAGTCCACCTCACAGCTCCTGCAGCCCCGTTCAATGTCCCAAACCGCCCTTCCCACCAGGTTCACACAGAAATTTGGTCTCCTGCATCACAGAACAGGAAAGATGCTCCATTCTGTGTTTAACCAGCCACGAGTGGTGACTCAGCTGAGCGCCATTAAAAATGCATCCTGCTAAATTCCAAGCAGAAAAGATTAGAAAGTGGAATTTCAGCAAGCAACCCTCGTGACTGGCCCCCATTTCAGAGGTCTTCAGCTCCTTCTGGTAGGGCAAACCTCATCACACACACAGGTTCTGCAATCAAACCTTGCCAAAAGGAGCAAGGGGCTCTGCCTGGCTTGGCTGTTGATGAGGATGAAGGGTCTTTAATGGGTTGAGTGTTGGGCTGATGGTGGCCAGGTCACAGTCCTGCCCCCTGGCCTTGAGCCCTGCTTGTGCAGAGCTGGTTTCTGCACAGGACTGATTAGCTGGGATGAGAAAAATGGCCTTGAAAGGGTCTCTGCAGACACACAGAGCCTGGCCTGTCTGTGAGGAGGGACAAGGGCCCTTTTGTGCCCTGGGCTCTGCTGACACGCGATCTCCGAGCGAGCCCATGGGTCAGGAATCAAATTAAAATGCATTTCCTCCCTTCCCGTAAGAGGAGCCGGATTGATGTCCCTGCTGTTCCCTGCCTTACGGGAAGCCTGTGGAAATGGGGGGTTGCAAGGAGACAAATCTAGCCCAGGAGTTCAGGGACCAGCAGCTCCTGCAGGAGAAAAGCTCTGGGGAAAGGTGCCCTTGGAATGAGTGAGAGGGATGTACCCTGACCCAAACCCCACTGGGATTTCAGGGGGAAAAAAGCAATCCCAGCCTTTTCAGGTGAAGGGCTCAGCTCTAACCTGGTGCCACCATGCTGAGGGACAGTGTGGCCATGCCCTTTCTTGCAAAATAAATACCAGATCTGGAGTTATCCTGCCCCCACCTCCAACCCAGGTCCTGTAAGGAAGGAGGCAAAGACAGTCTCCTCGAAGCTGCCAGCCTGGGTGATCTCTCATCCAAGTAAAGCACTTTGTATTAAAAAGCACCTTGACAGCTGTTTGCTGAGGGAGAAGGGATGAAGCGATGCCTCCAGCCCATCACAAGGGGATAACTCCAGTCCTTGCTCTGGGGACTGGATCAAACAACCTGTCCAGAAGTGCCCTGACACCATCCCTGACGATGTTTCCCCAATCCTGCTGCTTTCCCCTTGCAGCAGAGCAGGAACAGGTCGGGCTGAGGCTCACACTTCCCAAGGACAGGGGTGGAAATCACACACACACCAGATAATCTGCAATATCTCCAAAAACCCCAATACAACTTTGGGAACCACTCTGTGATGAAAATCAGGAGCCAGCACTGTCCTGGCCTTGGGGATTTGCTTTTCCTGCACTCAGCTCAGCTTTGCTCCCGTCCTGCTTCCCCCGAGTCCTCAGCAGTGTGGCTGTGGATGGAGAGGGTTAACAGAGCTCTGGCAGATGGGAAAACATTTTCCAGCTGCTGTTCTCCGCAGCTTCTTCCTTCCCTCTGAGCTTTGCAGCTCTGTGGCCAGGCAGAGAGAGGTTGCCCACAGACCTGGCAGCTGATGAAACGGGTTGCACAGGCCACCGTGACCGAGGGAAGCCACACAAGATGCCCTAAAAGGCTCAGGGAAAGGTTACAGAGTTCCAGAGGCTTCAGCCTGGCATGGGATTTCTCCATCCTCCCCTGCACATAACCCAGCACTGGTGGGGGGAGATCACCCTGAATTCTGGCTCATCTTCCCTGAGGAAGGCTCCTGAGACCCCAGTGAGAAAACCCAGCCATAATCCATCTGTAAGCCAAGGTGGGGAATCTCCTCTGGCTGCCCAGGGATGTGCCAAGCCCCTCATCTCCACCTTCAGCACAAGGAGCAAACAGCGTTTGCTGGTTGGTTTGAACGGACCCTTGTCCTTGCTGTCGTGCTCTCCCTCCTTTTCCTCTTGGGAATGCAAAAGCCTTTCTTTTTCCTCTTTTTTCGCCCTAGTTTTGCCCAGAATCCCTGGGACAAAACCTGCTGTGTGTGCTGGGCCCGTGGCTGCAGTCCACCCCCTCACTGCATCCGCAGGGAGCGAGCTGGAGAGGCCAGGGCCAGCCAAGCACAAGAGCTGGCAGCTGGCACTATGGCTGCAGTCCACCCCCTCGCTGCATCCACAGGGAGCGAGCTGGAGAGGCCAGGCCAGCCAAGCACAAGAGCTGGCAGCTGGCACTGCCCTTTGCTGCGCCCACGGGTGGCACGAATGCCAGCTGTGACACCCTGAGCCCCCAGTAGGAACGACGGGAGAGCAAAGGCAGCCACAATCCCTGAGGATGCCAAGCAGGATAAACACTTCTGTGATCCCCAAAAGCAAAGAAACCACGATGCTTTGGTGAGAGCCACCTGCATCTGCCTTGTCACTTCATCTCCCGGCCCTTTCCGAGGTCACAACAGGAGGTTTTTTTCTGTGGCATTGGATGCAGGTGACCAGGCACAGCTTTTTAGGTGCCCTCCAGCCATCCACTCACAGTTTCCTCCATGCTGAACCACAGGTTGCAGTGGCTGGACCATCCCTGTCTCTGCATTGTGGCCTCGGACCTGTTCATCCCATTATTTCTTTTCCCAGAAAACCTCAGTGCCAGAGGATGAAGGCAGCACAGGAGAGGAGCCTGGTGATGAGAGGAACCCAGGCAGATCACTGCCCTCAAATTAAGCACCCACAGGCATGTGCACGTGAAGTCAGCATCCCAAAATGCTCCTGTAACTGAATCTGCCAGGGATATTTAGATCAGCCAGCACGGCAAAGGAGGGGGCTGTCATGGGAGAAGGTCACAGGCAGCTGAGGGATGGGCAGCACTCCACAGGGAGACCACGAGACGGGCACTGAATTTCCAAGTAAAGGCCTTGACTCCTGATTTCTGCCCCATTTTCCAGCATTCCCAGTGCCATCCCAGCCGTGTTTCATGCTGGAATTTGCCAGGGCAGCAGCAAAGTCACTGAAGACAGCAAAGCGCAACCAAATCACGGCTGCGATTAATACGTTTTCACAGGGAGGCTGATGAGGTTTAATTGGCCTTCCCAAATAATTAATGTGGATTAATTTCCCAGCAGGACCTCACAGAGGCAGCCCTTGGCTGTGCCACAGCTCCCATTGTTTTATGCTGGAGGCTGAAACCACGATCCCTCCACGGCATCTTCTCCCTAACTCCCTTCCAAAGGACACACGGAGAACGTGGGTGTTTTCCCTGCCCTAATTCTGAGGCATTCAGTAGACTCATCAAAATCCTCACTCAGGACCAGGAACCACTCGAGACTCTGGGAAGCAAACGACCTGGAATCGTTTTTCACTGCTCTGGGGCTGTGGTTCCAGCCCTTTGTGACCACAAGCAAACAGGCAAGGCGTTCGGGAGCTCCTGTCTGCTGGGAGCTGGGAGACAGGATCCGGCCGAAATCTGAGCCTGCCAAACTGCCTGCTGTCCATCTGCCCCTTCCCTTTGGATCCTTCCTGCCACGGTCACCTTCAGAGCCTTTCTCCTCCGGGCTGGCCCCGGCCACCAGCGTGGGCTGAGGATCTTCACAGCAGTTCCAGCTCCACCATCCCCAGCGCTTCTCTCCAACAATCCCAAGGCAAAAACTCCAAAAATTCATTTCCAGGACAGCCAAGCAGCTTTATCCATCTCCCTGCCAGACAACATCCCTCCTTTATCCCTGCTGGGTGTGATCTACCCCCTCCTCCATCCCAAACATAGCCAGAACACCTCATTTAAACCAAAACCTTGCAAAGGATCTGTATTTCTGTCCCTACCAAAAAGCACCTTTGGAGGGCAGCTCCACTCCAGAAATGCTGCCTCAGTTTCCCCTCCTGTCAGCAGGCTGAGAAACAGCAGAGCTGAATTTGTTTTCTCCGTGAAAAATATTTTTATGGGGGTGTTTTGGTTTCCTAGAAGGTTTTTCAGTAACTTGATGCAAGCTAAAAAGGGGAGAGAAAGTCTGGAGAAAAGATATAACAAGTTTAAAAGAACTTTATGACTTTGTTTGGAGGTCAAATAAAAGGTTTTGCTTTGAGAGAAATCCCTTCTTCTGGGAATTTCTGGTTTCCCCCAAGAAACTCCCTGAATCAATCTCCCTTCCAGCTTTTGCTTCCCTGGGGGTACCAAAACCTCCTGCCTTGCTCCACACCATGGGAAATCAATCGGGATTAACCAAATGTGTGGCTTTAAAGTGAATTAAGAGAGAGTTAAAACTATCAGTGACAACGGTAATTAAGGCCACCTTCATTCAGTTGAACCTGACTCAATTCCCAGCACGGCAGAGCTCTGGGGATGGATCCTTCTGGAAGCAAACATCAACCCTGGCCAATATTTAATCCCTTCATCAACACTTCCCTTCCTGCTTCAGCAAAGCTGATGGTCCCTGCCTGTTTTTCCCTGCTGTGGGATAGGGGCAGATCCTATTTGACCCCTAAAACTTCCAGTTTTAATTATTCCACGGGGGAAACCGAGCCCTTGCATCCTTTAGGCTTCCTGGAGGTACAAGGTGGTGTTTCTGCCAGGAGTTTGACTTTGCTTTTGTCCTCCATGACCTGATGGAGGAAGGAACAGTCAGAGAGAGGAGTGTGGGGCCAGCTTCTGGCTGATTTGGTAACCCTACAAGCTCCATATGTGGGAGAAAGGACATTTCCATGGAGACCTCCCAGCCTCCTGCCCACACCAAGGGAGTCACAACCACCCTGGAAAAACCAAAGGCACTCAGGGGGGACAACCAGGATAACACAATTACCGGGCTCCACCACCAGGAAACCCCACAGGGTTTGGGGGATAAATTTTTTGCTCCACAGGCAGCATCCCGTGGAGGCAAGAGGGTCTTTGCCCCAGGGGTGGCTCCCAGTCAGGTTTTAGTGGGGGCTGCTCAGCACTGAGGAGGGAGCCCGGCAGCACGCTCGGCTGCCAGAGAACTATTCGTGGCTTTGGTTTTGTGCCAACAACCCGAGATAAAAATCGCACTGGGCAGAGACAGGATAAAGTCACTCAGTGCCACGGCCGTCAGAAATCCTGCTGGAGCTTTTATAACCCGCTAAGCCCCGGGATGTGGCTGTGCTTTGGGGCTCAGAGCATTTTGGGGTCTCTCCCTTTGCACTGCAGCCCCTTAACCTATCAGCCACTAAGCCTATCAGTTGAGGGAAAACAAGAAGAATTTGGTGGTAGTGAAACGGCCCAATTTTGGCAGCAGCAACCACGAGCTAGGGCCACCATCCCCCAGTGTTGGTGGCCCCCCAGAGCTGGGTTTGCTGCTCCTCACCTCCTCTGTACAGGAAGGCAGCGGGTTGCCAAATGGCTTTTGCAATAAACTGATAAGAAAAACTGGAACAGAAAGAGAAATGAGACGTTTTGCCCCTGAAGTTGTTCCCGCAGTGATGTCAGCCAGTGCCCAGCTAAGGGCAGAAGGGTGTTTTGGGTGTTAGGAGGTGCTAGAAGGAGTCAAAAAGTTTGAAATGAGAGTATCACCACTGCAGTGTAAATTAAAACACTCCCAAATAAATTACATAGGGAGCCCGGCAGGCAAAGAGGTGGAAAAACACGCGGAGCAAAGCAGGGAGTCAGCTCCACGGTTTAACCTGAGCTGCGTACAGGAAATCACGGACAAACAGCCAGCGAACTCCCCGGGGAAGGGAGAAACCGAGCAGCATAGATATAATTGTGAATTAAGGCATTACAAATCCAACAATTCAGGCAAAGAGGAGCAAAAGGAGCAGGAGGCTTCCCTGAGTGCCCAGTTTGAACCATTTGTGCCAGCACCCTGCCATGCCAGCGACTCCCTGCCGGCTGCTGGTGCCACTGCCCCGTCTTGGGGCACTTTGGGGCTTGAGAGGGGGACAGCAGGAGGGTCGGGGCTCGGCTCTGTCCACGCAGTGCCCCACTCGCTGCTCTGGGTGCGCGGGGACAATGTGCCACCCGCGTCACCCGGACGGCAACAAGTGCCACCACCTCCGCGAGTACGTGCATGTGTGTGTGTGTCCGTGTGTAGGGGGCTGTGTGCGTGTCCCACCCGTGCGTGTCCCCAGTCCAAGTGTGGGCATGTCCCCACTCCCCCGTGTGCGTGTCCCCACTCCCACCCCATCCACGAGTTTCCCACCCGAGCCAGGAGGTCGCCTCCTGTCCTTCCTTGTCGTGGGCAGGACACGCACCCCCACATCCCCCCACGATCCATGATCCATGTCCCCCCCACGATCCATGATCCCCGCATGTCCCCGCACGTCCCCCCGCGCTCACCGGGCGATGCCGAGCCGGGGGCTCCGTGCCGGGGGTTTAGCGCCGATCGCCCCGCTCGGGAGGCCGTGCCATGCCCGGCCCCGGTCCTTCCCCCGCTCCCGGTGCCGCTCCCGGTGCCGCTCCCGGTGCCGGTGCCGCCGCGTGTGAGCCGGGCCGGGGCGGGCGCGGGGCTGCACCGCCCTCCCGGCGCTGGGAATGGGGCTGGAACGGGGCTGGAACGGGGCAGGACCGGGGCCAGAGCTGCCCCGCCCGGGGCCGGGACCGCCCCTTCCCCCGGGGACGGGACAGGAGCTCACCTCCCGGGATGGGAACGCGCGTGGGATCGGGACAGGAGTCCGGCCGCCCCCTCTTTCTCCCTCCGGGATGGCACCACTGTGGATGGGGTCGGGATTAGGGCTAGGGTAGGATCCCCCGCTCCCTGCCCCGGAGATGGGAGTGTGGATGGGATTGGGGCTGGGCACCGAGCGCTCTGCCCTTTCTCCCCCGGGAATGGGAGCGGGATTAGGGCTGGGACAGGAGATCCCCCTCCATCCTGCAGAAATGGGAGCGTGGATGGGAGCAGAATTGGGACTGACACTGGAGACAGTGAGTGCTCCCCGAATCCTCCCCGGGGTTGGGGCCAGAGTTAGGGCAAGGACAGGACCCCTCCCACCTCTCTGCCCCGGGAATGGGACCAGACGCACTTCCAGGGGCGCTGGGACCGGGACTGATGGCAGGACTGGGATGCTGGGACTTTTCACCATTGCTGGATCCAGGAGGACACGGCTGAAGGTTTGCTCGAGGCGTGCTCCTTGCTGTGTCCCTCTGCCCTGCTGTCCCCACAGAGCCCTGCGGGACACAGCCTCCCAGCAAGCTGAGCAGGGCCACCACCATCCCCTGCCCTCTCCCGCAGCTGGCTCCTGCCCCGGGGAAGCAGCGGCCAGGTCCAGCCCAACCTTCCTCCTTCACCTGGGAGAGAAACCTTGGGATCTGCAGGGCTGCAGGAGCAGGCACAGCCCCACGGGATGACGTGCAGGTGGCCCAGTTGTTTTCCACCGCCGCGAGCCCCGGTGCTCCCCCGAGTATTGCCCATCTGTGTCCCTGGGTGACAGCCAGATCCTCCTTCCCCAGCTGGAGCTGATTTCATCTGGGGGTCCCTGGGCCCCCTGGATGTGGCTGGGGGGCCATGAAGCCCCTGACGGAGGAGGGGAAGGACACCAATGGCATCTATTATTCAACAGCAGAATGTGGCAGCTGGCTAAGGAGGCATTTAGAGGATATGAACTCCTGGCATGGACACAGTGCTGCAGAGATTTTGCTCACGGACCTCCATGCCAGAAAAGAGAAAAAACAAAAAAAAAAATTCCTGTTTCCTTCTGATGTAATTTGTTTGAGGAGGGAAAACAATACATCACATCGCAGCTATTTGGGGCTGATAAGGGAGGAAGGACAGGCTCTCAGAGGGAGGGAGATGCCTGGGCAGAGCTGCTGAGTGAGGCTCAGCTGGGTAAAGCTGCCCAGCAGTGCCCTGGCTGCTGAGTCCAGCCCATCCCTCCTGGATTTGGAAACACTTCTTGGGCAAAGCTTGGGTTCACCCCACCACAGCAGCTTGGTTTCATCCTCCAAATCCTTCGCCCTCCCAAGGAGGGATGATGTGCAGAGGTGATGGATGATGTGCAGAGGTGATGGATGATGTCCAGGGAGTTGTGGCTGTCCTTGCAGGAGCTGTGACCCCATCAGCAGCCCTTGCCTGACGCCATCTCCCCCAGCCTGCTCCTCCAAGGTCGGAGCACCTGCAGCTCTTCCTCTGCAGGATAAAGCCAAACAACTCAAAAACAAGAGGCAGGCGCCTTCCTCATCTCCAGGGGTGATTAATTGTGGCCAGGCCAGCTGCAAGGGCTGCTTGGCAGCTGGGTGCCTCAGCAGGCCAGAGATGTTTTTCTGAAAGCTTCTTTGGAGCGGGGAAGTGTCCCCTGGAGAGCCCTCTTCCCATCAGACCTTCCCCGAGCCTGGTTGAAGGCCCAGCAGCTTCCAGCAAGCAGGAGCTTCCCATCTTCACTGCTGGAAAAAACTTTCCTTGCCCTTCTTTTTGCTTTTTCTCCTCTCGTTTGGGCGTGAGGGAGGTGGAAGGAGGGTCTCAACCCTATCCCACCTTGCTCATTTCTGTCCTTCCCGCACCTATCACCCAGGGCACCCAAATCTCCATTTCCCAGCTCCACAGCAGCCCAAGGAGGAGGCAGATGTTTTAAATCCTATTGAAAAGCCAATGATTTGTGCAGCTGCAGAGCAGAAGACAGAGGCGATGCCCAGTGAGCTGGCCTGGAAAGCAGCCCCACGTTTCCCTTCGCCGCTTCATTTTTCAACTGTTTTGGCAGCCCGGCAGGTTTCTAAGACACTTTCAAAACATTCCCATGTTGTCTAGCAGGCAGGAATGTGATACAGGAACGGGTGGACCGGGAAGGTCAGGCTGGCCACAGCAGAGCCTGCGCTGCACCCATGGGTGCAGCTCAAACACACCGGCAGCAGCGCTGGAGACAAGCTGGCATGTATCAAATCTCTCTTCTTTTTTGCCCCTTATTTTCTTTTTAAAGCCTTAGGTGCAGCAAGGAAGACAGTTTGGGTGTGTTGGGCTGAGCCTGCAGCCCTGCCCTGTGTGACTGGGCTTGCAGGAGGGACAGCCCATGGGAGCAGATGTGACTTTGCAGCTTCCCAGGATGCCTGGATTCTCCCGGGATTCTCCCTCTGGGATGTTCAGGACCACCACCACCTTTCAAGGGGCAGCAAAAGCCAAGGCAGCTGGAGAAGGAAACCTCTGTGCACGGTGCCCTTGGGGTGTGCTGGAGATGAGGTCAGGTGGGGCTGGAGAGAGGCATGGGAGCACCTTTCTAGCAGCCAAACAGGGTGGGTTGGTTGGAGGTGGGAGCTGGGGCTGGAAAACTCAAGAGTCCTGGAATTAGCAGGGTTGGAAAAGCCCTCTAGCATCATGGAGTCCAACTGCTAACCCAGCGCTGCTGTGTTCACCCCTAAACCACGTCCCCAGGTGCCACATCCACACATTTCTTGAGCAGTTCCAGGTACTGTGACTCCACCACTTCCCTGTTCCAATGCCTGACCACCCTTTCAGACAAGGAACCTTTCTGAATATCCACTCTAAACCTGCCCAGTAACCTGAGGTCTGGACCAGGAGCCAGTCCCTCTGTCCATCCCTCATCCCCACAGGCTCTGGGGGAGCCCTCTGAGGCTGCAGCTCCCAGGAGGTGGTGCTGGCTGGGTGCTGAGCACAGGGACACACTTTCCTCCCCTTTCCACCCTTTTCCCACTGATCCCTTGAACAGGAACTGACAAATGGACCCAGACAGGGCACAGGGGACCTTTGCTGTCTCCGTGGGGAAGAGGGATTTGGAGAAGACCATGTGGGGCTCTCTGGGGCAAGCAGCTGCAGGCAGTGAGCCTTGAGCACATTGCTTCAGTGCAGGGAGGGCTTTGCTCTGTGGCTGTGGCCATCTGGGTGTGGATTTTCTCTTCTCCACCAGCGGTTGGGGATTTTTATTTTAGCCCAGCTTTCGTTTCCTCCCCACTGAGGGCATGTGATGTCTCTCCCCGCCTCCTCCTCCTCACCATCAGGAAGGTGATGGAGGTGCCACTCACTTTTCCTCCCAGCTCCTGCATAACCCAGGTGTTTTGGAGGGGTTTTCAGACTCCAAGAGCATTTTCCCCCCTCAGGATGATGCTTGCAAAGAGGATGCTGCCCCAACCCCCCAGGCAGCAGGAGCTGCCTGCCAGGCCTTAAACACAAGCATCCTGTTGTGGCCAGAAGTGTTTGTGCTTTTAGAAAGACCATAAATAAATAAACCACCTCACACCAGGGCAGGTGTGTTAAAATAAACCCATAGGCTTGGGCTGTGTGTGCTGTGGGTTCCCAGATATGGTTCTGCTCTGCAGCCTGTGCAGGGAGGGAGGGAGGGGGGTCACAAAAAAATCACAAAACTCAACGAGGACAGCTCTGGCAGGGTCATCTCTGCTTCTGCTGGCCCCATTGATGGCTTTCTTAGGAGCAGAGATGCTGAGTTTTCTGCCAGATTTCATGACACTTCCTCTTCCTCTGGGACTGCCTTGAAAATAGTAAATAAGACAGATTTATATTAAAAAAAAAGTAAACAAACCCATTCAAGGTTTTATTCAAGAGGCTTTGAGCAAGTTGCCAACAGCAGGAGCTGCTGGAAGAGGTGTCCTGGAGGACAGAACTTGGTGCTGGAGGAGGTTTTGCACTGATCCTGGCATTCAATAACACAAGTAAACACATGTCCTCAAACAAATCCTCCTAAAACCAGCAGCAGAGACCCATCCACGTAATGGTCCCAGCCTAAAATAGTGCTGGGGGTTCCTGAAAAAGGCTCCTTTCTCCTCATTTCTCTATTTGCAGAGCTGCTGAGGAGCTGTGCAGGAGTGGCCCCAGCTGTGCCTGGATCCCTGGCAGCAGCTTGGGATTCAATGGGCATGGGCAGCTGGATTGTGGGGTCCAATCACCCCCAAATTTTGTGGGGTTACAGCTTGGCTGATCCCCAGCAGCTCAGCCTGGGGGTCAAACACAGCCTGGCACCAGGATGGATTAACGCCAGCTGGAGTTTGGTTCAAGGGATGGGGTGGCAGGGCCCCCATGGCACCCCATGTCTTCTATTTTTCACCTGATCCTCATGAAATCCACAGCAAAGAAAAGCCCCAGAGATGCTCAGGAGCAAGTCCCCATTGGTGCTGGAGTAGAAGCCATTTTCCAGTAGTTTTGTTGGCCATTATTTTTGCTGTCAGCTCCCAGCAGTGAGACCATGGAGAGCAGCACAGGGTCCCACCCTGGAATCTCTTTGTTTAAAAAAAAAAACAAACCAAAACACAAACTTGTTCTCACTATGGGACTTTTGAAATCACTTCCTTCCCCTCCTGCTCCACAACAACCTTTGTGTCCTCAGGGAGATTCCCTCAGAGACACCCCCAGGGATGGCCCTGGACCCCAGAAAGCCACTGCTCCCTGGGGGTGCCACACAAGGGGGGTGATCCTTATCCAGAAAACAGGAGCTTTGCTCAGCCCCAGTGAGTCCAGCCCCTGCCTGGAGCCCCCTTGGAGATGTCCATCTAAATGACATTCAGATAAATTTTATTTGAATTAAATTTTCAAACGGGTGAAAGAATCACACCAAGTGTCTCCTCAGAGCCCCAAGCTGATCATGTGGGGATTTGAGGGATGGGCGGGGATGGGGAGGGCACCATTACACCTTCCCAATGTCCCAGCAAGCCTCCTGGGTGACCCATCCTGCTGCCTGCCCTTTGGGAGAAGGTTGGTGATGTCCTCCTACGCTCAGGTCATCCTTTAGTGGCTTCCCCATGGATGCAAACCCTGTTGGAAGAAAACCAGCATTAGATCTGCTTTGACTGTCAGTAAAAATAATGGAATCATAGAGGCTGGAAAAGACCTTAAACACCATCAGGTACAACCATTCCCCCAGCACTGCCAAGGCCACCACTGACCCATGTCCGACCATCAGGTACAACCATTCCTCAGCACTCCCAAGGCCACCACTGACCCATGTCCCCAAGTGCCACATCCACACAGCTTTAGATCCCTCCAGGGATGGGAACTCCAGCACTGCCCTGAGCAGGAAAACCTCCCTGCAGAGGATGGATGCAATTCAGCTTCTCCATTTTAAAATGCCCTCCATCATCATTATGTATTCTAAAATCGCTTTTTCCTGTATTTTTTTGTCATTTAACACACCAATTAGACCCAAACTGGGCTGAGGAGTGCAGAGTTCTGTGACCAACCCCTGCTTTCCCGGCTGGAGCAAAGAGGGAAGGTGGGGAATTGTGTCCACATGGATTTGCCCCAGCCCAAAAAGGGAGCCCAGCCCTGAGGCTCGTTCCCAGCTGGAGCCCTTGTCAGGAGGCCAATATTGTTATCTAGGGCCTGGCTGGTGTTTCTCCTTTGGCCCTTTGCCACTGCAGTTAAAATATCTCTCCCACCACTCCCAGCATGTAAAGGTCACGTTCCAGAGATTAATCCGGAGTCTCCCAGGCCGCCTCCTTGGCTCGGGATCCCTGCTGGGACAGACAGCCTCGGGATGCTGGGTGTGCACTCCCAGGGCTGGAGATCCCCTGGCCAGGAGTGGCCCTGTCACCAGCACCAGCTCCAAGGTCCCCCAGGAGCTGGACATGGAGCTATGGACAATTCTGAGCTAAACAGGAGCCAGTTCCCCCATGTCAAATGGTTAATTCCATGCAAATCTGCTCCCAGCCCTCAGCCAAGCAGTCCTGGGAAGTCCAAGTTTGCAAAACAAGCTTTGGAGGCATCCAGAGTTTGTTTGACAGGTCTTACAGCTGGCCCTGCACTTGGTTTTTGTCCAAACAAGTCCTGGAATGATAAGAAAGGGTTTCCAAGTTAAATACAAGAGGAGAGTGATTGAGTGCTTAATGAAATCAGAGGGACTCTCTCCAAATGAAGGGATAAGTTGTGCCTAAGGAGCAGAGGATGTGTGAGCAAGGAGAGATGGAAGGAGAACAGAAATTCCATGATCCCCAGGGATAGATAAGTGGAGAGTCTGTGGCCCAGGAGATGGGAAGGACAGCGGGACCTGTAGTGTGTCCTCCCTCTGCAGAGACAAACCTTCACACCAGCACCATTTTCCCGGCTGGATGGACCAAACCTGCAGCACCCAAATGTGCAGGAGCAGCTCAGGACAACACAAGGGTTCCTGCCCCAAATCTCCAAGGGCTGCTCCTGGTGTCAACAGGGCTGTTCCAGAGGGGTGATGGTGGTGCTCCCTGGAACTGCTGCCTTCATTCTCTTCTCGTGATAAGGAGACCTCTTTGGGGAAGTCTTGGTTATCCTGGCAGCACTGCTGGCGTGGTCACCTCTGACATTCCAGGCTGCGGATAAGGGAAAACTGTTCCACCACAAGCGGCTTGTGAGACCTCTGTCCTGGGGGCTTTTTGAGACCCAACTGAATAAAGCCCTGCCTAACCTGGTCTGACCCTGCCATGACCAGGAGGTTGGACTGAGACCTCCTGAGGTCCTTTCCAGCCCAACTTATCCTGTCATACTGTGATCCAAGGATCCCAAACGACAATAGAGCAGCATCATGGCCTGGTCTCCTGTGGCTCCACCGATCCAAGGGTCTCTGTCACAGACTGGGGCAGTCATGGGGAGTTTTACTGAGGCCAGCAGAAAGTCAGATCCCTTTCTTTTGGCTTCTACAAGAACTTCCATGAAATCCACTATGTCTGGGCTCTGAACCCTCCAGCAGGTGACATTTAATGACACTCACCTCGGGCTGGTAGCTGTCATTAAAACTGAACCATGCAGCACCAAGAGAGTCTCACTGTGGCTGGGATCTACCTCTTCCTGCTTAGGAAACCCCATGAGGAAGACCCTTCCCTTAGCTAGGAGCCTGCAGGTGTTTCCTGATGATTCCAGGCGTGGGGACTGTCCAAGCTGTCCCTTTCAATGAGTCAGACGTGGGGTGTCCACGGCAAAGTTTTGGAGCCACAGATGGAACCCTCAGGGCTCTGTGATTTTTTAGAACAAATAGATCATCTGATAAGAAAACCCCAGGCACGGGTAATTTCGGGAGCAGGTATTTCCAGGGGAAGTGGATGGAGATTTCTCTGCAGATAGATAATCACCAGGGAGAGGGATTGCCTGCAGCTTACACAGGAGTGAGTCACTCACCTTCCTGTGGCAGCATTGGCACTCCATGCGCTTCTCCCTTGTCAGGAGGCCGCTATTTTGGGATACAATGCTACAATGCTCTGCTCCTTCCCGTGTCCCTCAGGGCCAGCAGCGTGGGCTGGGGCATCCCCAGCACAGTGGTGACCCTCCTCACCACCCTGGCTCTGTGATTCCAGCTGGGAGCAGGGGGAATTTGGGCAGCTCGGGGCAAGGCTCAGTCCTGGTGCTGACCAGGACACAGGGGAATGGCTTCCCACTGCCAGAGGGCAGAGTTAACTGGGATATTGGGAAGGGTGGGGAGGCCCAGAGAAGCTGTGGCTGCCCCTGGATTCCTGGCAGTGTCCAAGGCCAGGCTGGACAGGGCTTGGAGCAGCCTGGGATGGTGGAAGTTGTCCCTGCCCTCTGGCAGACAGAGGATAAAGTGAGACAGAGGATACAGGGCAGGATTGTGGGACCAGCATCCACAGGAACTGGGGCATGGGCTCTGCACCACATCCTGGCCTTCTCAGAATAACTGAGGCTGGGGGGTCTCTGCTCCAAGCCTGACCTTCAATGAGATCAGGTTTTGTCAAGGACAGGCTTGACTGCCTCCAAGGATGGAGATTTTCCTGCTCCCCAGTGAGACCTCCCAGCTCCTCCATCAGCCCTGCCTCTCCCAACCCAGCCATGCTCCCCAAGCTTGTTCTGCTCCCAGACTCCCTGAGCATTCCCATTCCATCATGCAGGTGGTTACAGGAGTGATGGAGGCTGTCCAAAGAGCTCTTGAGCCTGTCCTGGCCCTCCAGGACTCCCTGGAGCGTGCAGGAGAGGATGTCCTGCAGTGGCACATGGCATGTGTGGGATCAAGAGCCCACAGCCAGCATTGGGTTAACCCTTCACATCCCTTCTCCTCTGGCTGTCCTGCTGTTGGAGGACAGCGCTAGGCCATGTCCCTGTACCTCCCAGTGACATCCTGATGTCACCTGGTGTCCCCAGGATGCCAGTGAGGAGTGAGCAGACCCTTGGGGAGGAGTGGGATGAGGGGATGCCACAGAGGGCTGAGAAACATGGGTAAAGCAGGTTGGTCCAAGGGACAGCCTACCCCTGGGAAATGCCTTTTGTCATGGGAAAAGGGATGCTCAGAAGACAAAAAATGTTCCCAGATCCTGGCAAAGGCAACCTGCACTCCCAGGCAGGGCTTCCTTCCCAACCTTGGCTGCCGAATCCATCTCACCTGGGGCACGGAGGTGTCACCAAAGTTCATCTCAGCTTGTGCAGGAGTGGAGTTCCCATGTCCTGCACACCCTGACGTGCTCCCCAGATGCTCTCCCAGGGCTGGGAGGGCAGCAGGGGGCTGCCCAGGGCGTTCCCAGCTCGGAGGGTTCCGCGTGGCGTCGCGTTCCAGCCCGCGCCGGGACACGCCACGGCCGGCAGCCAAGCGTGGCACAGCAGGTGACTCAGAGCAGCTCTGCAGCTCGGCCAGCCCTGCCTGGCATTTCTGGGAGTCTGGGCATGTAGAGCAGCAAACACGGGCAGCGCAGTGTGCCTGCCAAGTCGGCGGCAGCAAGGGTGGAAAATCCTAATTTTCACGGTTTAGGTGCATCCAGGGCACGCCTGGGAGATGTGGGGCTGGGGTGGTGCAGTTGTGCTGGTGCAAATGCTGGCCAGATCATGGAATCATGGAGTGGTTTGGGTGGGAAGGGCCCTCAAAGATCATCCAGTGCCACCCCCTGCCATGGGCAGGGACAGCTTCCACTATCCCAGGTTGCTCCAAGACTCATCCAACTTGACCTTGGGCACTTCCAGGGATCCAGGGGCAGCCACAGCTTTTCTGGGCCTCCCCACCCTCCCAGGGAACAATTCCTTCCCAATATCCCAGTTAACTCTGCTCTCTGGCAGTGGGAAGCCATTCCCTGTGTCCTGTCCCTCCAGGCCTTTGTCCCTCTCCAGCTCTCCTTTAGGCACTGGAAGGGGCTCTGAGCTCTCCCCAGAACCTTTTCCTCTCCAGATTGAACAGCCTGGCCCCAGAGCCCTTTTCCTGAGCTTTCTTAAGCCACACATTCCCAGATAGGCACCTTCTCTCTGTAGGGCCAGTATAAAGCTTAACCAAGCTCGTGTTTATGCCTCCAAGTGCTGGGACTTTCCAGATTGAAGATCTGCATTTGTGGATGGGCAAAGCAAATGGATTAAGTATTTCATGAAGTTAAAAGCCGGCACAAATTCTTGTTTCATTTCCCCTGTGACTCAGAGATGAACACTCACTGCCTGGCATGGCTCTCGTGTTTGCCACTGCTCCCCATCAGCTGTTCCTGGGGAAAAAGAACCTTTCCCAGGGCAAGAGCAATGCTTTCAAAGCAGGAAAAGCAATTTTGGCAGGAAAATCACAGGTCTTCATAGTGGAAAGGGGCTGGTTTCATGCAGGTGATGTACAAGCCCAGCTGCCAGCTCAGCTGAGCCCAGGGTTATTTAGAACTACAGAATCATTAATGTTGGGAAAGCCCTCTAAGGTCATTGTGCCAACCATTAACCCTGACCCTCTGTGTTCACCACTAAATTGTGTGTCCAAGTGCCCTAATTCTGTGCTGATAATCCACTAGGGCTGAACAAACTCAAATTTGGGAGGGCAACATGAGGCTGTTCTCTGCCTTTTGATGAGAAACCAGCACAGAATTTGTATCTGTAAAGGGTTTGTTGCTGCTTTCTGGTGCTCAGGCTGAAATCAGTAATCCAAGCTCACAGGAAAATCAAACCACTCAATAGATCTCAATTTTTTTACATTGGGATATTAAATTAGGGGATTGCTTGTTGTTAAAATGCTTTGATTGTGTCTTACAGCCATAATGCTCCAGGAGAATAAAAATCTCTGGGGCCCTTTCTTATTCTCTTTCACATTTTGGGCTTTTCACCTTTCAAAGCCTCACCCTCCAAATAACATCATTTCACTGGCACAAACACGCAGCAGAGGATAAAAACTGGCAGGAGTGGGGTTGATCTCTGTGCCTTTGCTCTTTTACAGCAGGGATGAACCACTTGTGCCCCCAGGATGGAGCTTTGTGGTCACCTTGCTTCAGCAAGCAGGATGCTGCAGCCCAGAGCATTATCTCTGGGAAACAGAGAGGAATAGGAATTAAATTGGCTGGCGACACATCAGTACATTGCTCCCACCACTTCTCCTTCATTCAGGAAGTCTTGGTTCCCCTTTGTGTGTGAAGATCCAGCTCTAAACCCACGTTTCTCCCACACCCACCCTCCGGACGGAACATGCCAGGCCACGCACAGAATGGGCAAAAAAGTGCTGAAATTGGCTTATGCCACACTTTCAGCTCCGTGCCCAGTTTCACTTCCTTCCTAGCCTTGGCAGAGATGGGTAACTCCAAGATCTCCATGGCTGGTGACCTCTAAGGCCACATATTCCTCTCCTTCTGTCTGCATCAAGGACCTCCCTCCTCATCCAGGTCCAGTCTCCTTACAAAAGAAGATTTCTTAGGAGCTTCCTCTGTTTCCTTAAAGGCACCCAGCGTCAGGGAAGACTTGACAGAGACACTTTTTGTTTGGAAACTTTTGTTAGAAAAGGGAATCTGTGTAGGATTTTTCCCTTTATTCTTCACCATGAGGGTGGGCAGGCCCTGGCACAGGTTTTCCAGAGAAGCTGTGCCTGCCCCTGGATCCCTGGCAGTGTCCAAGGCCAGCCAGGCTGGAGCAATTTGGTTTCGTGGGAGGTGTCCCTGCTCATGGCAGGGAGTGGAACTGGATGAGCTTTAAGGTCTTTTCCACAAACCATTTGGTGATTCCATGATTTGAGGCTGCATCCAGATCCCAAAGTTTGCAATTCCCCTTGGTGGAACAAGAGCCAAGCTCCCAGGCTTCACAGCCGGGAGTGTTGGAGGTTGGAAAGGGCTTTTCTTCAGCAAGGACACTGCTTCTGCCCTGCTGCCCTGGCTGCAGGAAGAGAGGTGGAAAAGGGATTTTTAAAGATGAATGGAGGTGCCTGCATAAGAAACTCAGTGCCAGGGTGGAGGGGATGGCTAGTGCTGATAACCAGGGCTGGACTGGGATGTGGCCCAGTAAGGAACACAGGAAAGGAGCCATCCCTGGCCAGCCCAGCAGCTGGGGGCTGATACAGACCCTGTGCAGCTGAGCCCCAGGGACAGCAGTGCTCTGATAAGGGCAGGGAGCAGCCAGGGTCTGGCATCTCCATCATCCTCCTGCTTTGGAGGTCAGGCAGCTCTTCCCACAGCACCCCTGACCCACACATGTCTGCTCTGGATGTGCCCTTCCTGACACCCACCATGGATGCAGGAAGCAATCCAGCAATCCCCTTCCCTCTGCTGCTGTAAGTGAGGAGGAAGAGGGCTCCGACATCTTCTGCCAGCCACACAACAGCCTTGAGCCCTGTGAAACTCCTGCTCCCAGAACTGCTCTCAGACACATCTTTGTAGAAAATGAACTCCCTTCAGGTGGTTATCCACTCTCTGTCCAAGACAGGATTTTTCTCAGCTGCCCTAGAGGGATCACAGAATCACAAAATGGGTCATACTGGAAGAGACCTCAGAAATATAAAATTTCTAAAGTCAGGAAGGACCTGCAAGACCATCAAGTCCAGCCATTACCCAGCATCACCATTTTCACCTATAAACCACATCCCCAAGTGCCACATCCACACATTTCTGAACACTTCCAGAGATCCAGGGGCAGCTACAGATTCTCTGGGCACCCTGAGCCAGGGCCTCACCACTATCTCAGGGAGCAATTCATTCCCAATATCCCATCTAACCCTGCCCTCTGGCAGTGGGAAACCATCTCCCCTTGTCCTGTCACTACAAACCTTGTCCAAAGTCCCTCTGGAGCACCCTTGGAGCCCCTTTAGGCACTGGAAGGGGCTCTAAAGTCTCCCTGGAGCTTTCTCCTCTGCAGGCTGAAGAGGAGACTCCGAGGAGATACTCAGCCCTCCCCATCTCCGCCCTTCACATCCACCTGCAGACAAAAATACCCGGCGGGAGCAGGCAGGGATGGAGCTGGCCGGGGACAGACAGTGCTGGGATCACAGCAATGTGCCCCGGCGAGTTTCGGGTTACACATTAACGAGAGAAGGGGGAGAGAGGGGAGAGGGTGACGCACGAGCAGGCAGGGAATTTATAGCAGGACTGCCCACTGGACAGCCTCATCCTGATGTGCTCCTGGCAGGATGCTGTGACACGCTGAGACTTTTGGGATCAGAGCTGTCTCCAAAAGGCCAGAGCCAATTTGCAGTAGGATTTGTCAGCCTGGCAAGCTTGTACTCCCAAGGAAGGTGTGGGAAACCAAATGGGGACTGTAAGAGAGATGGGGACAAACTTTTAAGCAAGGCCTGCTGTGATGGTACGAGGGGTGATGGGTTTAAACTAAAAAGAGAGGAGATTTGGTTTAGATACGAGGTAGAAGTTTTTATAATAAGGGTGAGGAGGTTCTGGCACAGGGCGCCCAGAGAAGCTGTGGCTGCCCCTGGATCCCTGGAAGTGTCCAAGGGCAGGTTGGATGGGGTTTTATATCAGCAGTTTTATACCATCACATCCACTTCAAAGCACCTGGATAGCCTTGGAAACACAGCCTGGATAGCACCAAGAAGCACCTGGATAGCCTTGGAAACACAGCCACGCTGGGATGGGACAGAGGGCAGACACAGAGCCCTGCTCCAGATGTGTTCACATCTGGTCACATGCAATCAGAGAAGGAGCAGGAAAGCTGCCAGTTCCTGGAGGAAGAGAAACCCCATAAAGCTGCCAAGCGTCCCTGCTCAGGGATATTTACACTTTCAACGTGTTCTCATGGAAATTAATCCCAGGCTTACCCCTGCAGGTATGGTAAACATGAGAAGTGAGGAATGGGGAGAGGCCAGGACAGCGGGGCGAGGGGAACAAAGCTGTTTGGGTGTACCAGCCTTCCCCAAAATGTGGTGGAACAGGCCCAAGCAGGACGTGGCAGGGCTGCTGGGGCTCCCTCCCAGCCCCCCGCAGCCATCCCGGCTGCCCAACGAGACCTCCCACCCCACTGGGACCTGGAGAGGGCTGATTCCATCCCCTGGGCTCCCCGACAGCTCCCTCGAGGTTTCCTCAGCCCATTAATTTAAACAAGCCCCAAAGAAGAGTTTTTAATTCCGCTGGGGAAAGGCAAAGCATGCAAGAAACAAGGAATTCTGCGCATGGGGAAAAAATGCATGGAGCCCTGTGAAACTTATTTTCCCCCATCCGTAGAATTCCGTGCTTCCTGCATGCTTTATGAATCCTGTCCTTCCCAACCCATATATTTTCTTTCCTCTTTTCCCACATTTTAATACTTCTTGATGCTTTTCTTTCCTGGCGAAAAGCAGCGAGCAATGCCAGCCTCTGACTGTCACCTGTGCCCTGCCCGTGGCTGCAGGAGCGCTGGGATCCGCATCCCCATGGCACCCCCACGTGGGGAAAGCCTGGAGGCTCCGGCCCCAGCCTGGCCTTCTCCTTTCCGTGCAGGGAAGGGAGGAAGGAAGGCTGGAAACACCTCGTTCAGTGCCACCCTGAGCTCGGAAGGGCTGGGAGGAACTCTCAGAACAGAATTGTGGATGTCAGATAAGGTCAAACTCAATTTCTGGCTTTACCTGCTCCTGGGAGCAGTCAGGAACATTATGAACATTATGGTTCATTTCTCCAGATAATTTTGTCCTTTCTTTATTTTTTATTTGTTATACTTTTATTCACTTTTTTCTTTTCATTTTTTTTCATTATTTTATTCTTATCTAGATATGATCTTAGATGAATTTTCCAATAGAAATGAATTTATGATTCTATGTGCTTGTCTCTCTCAATGTCTCTCTGTGTGCATGTCTCTCTCAATCACTATATCCATTAAGCTTTTCATTACTTATATATTCATTTAAATATAAAATAAATTCCTACCCATTCATACATATCCACACATAATACAAAATAAATATTCCTATACAAGAGAGCTGGGGAGGGACTTTGGACAAGGGATGGAGGGACAGAACAAGGGGGAATGGCTTCCCACTGCCAGAGGAAATGGATGGGATATTGGGAAGGAATTCCTGGCTATGAGGGTGGGGAGGGCCTGGCACAGGCTGCCCAGAGAAGCTGTGGATCCCTGGAAGTGTCCAAAACCAAGCTGGACATCAGGGCTTGGAGCATCCTGGGCTAGTGGAAAGTGTCCCTGCCCATGGCAGGGGTGGAACGAGATATTTTTTCCTTCCAACTAAACCATTCTGGGATTCTATTACACTCCTAAACATTATTTGCTACAATTAAATATCATACATTCCATTAAAAAAGCTGACTTCCCTGGAGGAAGCTGCTGTGCTGTCAGCCCCCTCCCTCCACGGTCTCTACTGGCAAACCCTTCTGCCAGGAGCGCTCCTGTGAGCCCAGCAGGAAAAATCCTCAATATCAGGGAGCAAACCCTTCTGCCAGGAGCGCTCCTGTGAGCCCAGGGGGCAAAATCCGTGGCTGGAGCAGCTGCTGTACCAAGGCTCCGGCAGCCGGAGCTGCCTGGTGCGTTAATCACGGGCCCAGCGCGGGTTCCAGCTCGCCGGATTCCGCTCGGAAGCGCGTCCTGGCAGCCAAGAACCCTCCAACACATCGTGGTTTTGTGCTTGAAAAGGTTTAAACCCCTGCAGGGATTAAATTCAGGTGTGAAGAATGAACAGGCCTGATAGGACAATGCAGCAGCCGCTTGGGAGCCGGGATCCAACACGTTGCCTTCGCCTGAGGATGGGAATCTGGGGAGCTCCGTTCCCTAAAGTTCCTCTCCAAATTTTGCTTTTATGACTAAATTCTTCTTCTTTTTTTTTTTTTCTTTTTTTTTTTTTTCTTTTGGATGAGGGAATAAGCTGCTGCTTTCAGCTGCGAGTTGTCACCATCAGCTGGAATTTGGCTCTTGGCGTTTCCAGCCTTGATGTCTCATCTCTGTTGGGGTTCCTTGAGAGGTGTCAAGGTGTTGCTCTGGGGCTGTATTCTGCACCCTCCTTCACATGAAATGAAATGAAATGAAATGAAATGGAATGAAATAGAATGAAATAGAATGAAATGAAATTAAATAAAACAAAAATTAAATTAAATGAAACAAGTAAAATAAAGGTCAATAAAATAGAAAATAATAACTGGTCTAGTGGAAGGTGTTTCTGCCCATGGCAGGGGATGGAACTGGATGATCTTTAAGAGTCCCTTCCAACCCAAACCATTCTGGAATTCCATGAGACTCAACTGCCTTCAACTCCTGCAATATGAAAGGAGAATCAAGGGATAAAGGCTCAGGATAAGCTGAACTCCAATTATGCTGTGAAAACAAGTGTTTTGATAAAATGTACAACACTTAGACACTTATACTATGGACTTTTTGATAACCTTTTATTTCACATCGTTTTTCCCCCCTATTATCAGCACTATTATTAAGATGTGGAAGAGCCATGGGCAGCTACAAGAGGCAGCTCCATGAGGATTTATCATCCCAGATGCAAAATCCTCCAGGATTCACGTCGAACTCGCAGCGCTCCATGAGTCAGGCTTCAGGGAATCTGTGGTCAAACAGATAAAACATAATTATTCATGGAAGAAAACAAGCAAATAGTGGAAAAACAACTGCATCATAAGAGAGGATGATACATCTGCCTGCAGGCCTGGTACCTAAAATGCTTCTTAGTCTTACATGCAGAAGTCTGGGCATGTTTTTTTAAAAAACCTGGGCTAGTGGAAGGTGTCCTTGCCCAGTGGAACTAGATAAGCTTTAAGGTCCCTTTCAGCCCAAACCATTCCATGATTCCATGAAGAGCAGATCCCATCCCCTTGCAGCACTAATAGAGAAATGAAATATTTTTTCACAGCATCTGCTGATGCACCAGGTCTCACCAACAATTTCAAATTTCCCGGGGAGAAAGAGTTAAGGCTAATTAGCAGCACTAAATAAACGAATAGCTGGAGGGGAAAGCAGAATTCAAGTTGCATTTTAGTTTCAAAGGTGGTTAAAGCATCTTTAAAGGCGAGGGGTCATTTTCTCGGAGCTGGAGCAAAGCAGCTCATCAATAATGAAAGAGCCGGCGATGGAGCAGCGGCAGCACCGCTGGAGCACTTGGGAAAATGCAATTATGGGAATTGCCTGAAGCTTTGCAAACTGCCCCGGTAATTTGCTTAAGGGAAACAGCCAAATGCACGTTAATATTTCAAAGATTTCGTTGCAGCAGAACTAATAAGCAAAGGCCAGGAATTTCAGTGCTGGGGACGGGGGTTAAAACCCCAAAAGTACTTCTGATCAGGGGTGTTTAATTCACACTCGGCGAAACACAACAGGGCTGGGAGCATCATTCTGCCTCCTGGGCTCTCTGCATCTGCAATGCTCAGGAGTTGGGCTTTGTTTTATTTTCATTTGGTTAATGGAAAGGCCCTGCAAAGGCTCGTGTCCGGGTGCTCTGCTCCCAGTGTGCTGCCCTTGGGACACACCAGGACCTGGGGTTCTCCATCAAGGGATTCTCCAGCTGCTGTCAGGGGGTGATGCTCCCCCATGTGCTTCAGCTCAAGGCCAGCTCTTGCTGCCCAGCTTTGTCAGGGCAGCCTGGGCAGTGCTGGGGCGAAGGGGTGCCTGCTTTGTGCTGGGCAGCACCCCTGGAGTGCCACCAGCTGCGTCCTGCACCCCAATCCCGCTGTGTGGATCCTTTTGGAGGGCACTGCACTCCTCTGGGCACCTCCCTGCACCCTGAGCACTCCAACAGCACCCTGTGCACCCCCTTCACTGCCCCTGCACAGCCTGCACCCCCTCTATGCGAACCCCTTCACATCTGTGCACCCCTTGTGCAAACCCCAAACCCTTTGTGTATCCCCTTATGCTAAACCCCAAATCCTTCATGTATCCCTTGTGCAAACCCCAAATCCTTCATGTACCTCGTGTGCAATCCCCAAACCCTTCACGTACCCCCTTATGCTAAACCCCAAACCCTTCATGCACCCCCGTGCAAACCCCAAACCCTTTGTGTATCCCCTTATGCTAAACCCCAAATCCTTCATGTATCCCTTATGCTAAACCCCAAATCCTTCATGTACCCCCTTGTGCAAACCCCAAACCCCTTCATGTACCCCTTGTGCAAACCCCAAACCCCCCGTTATGCTAAACTCCAAATTCTTCATGTACCCCTTGTGCAAAGCCCAAACCCTTCGTGTACCCCTTTGCGCACCCCCTACACAGCCCTGCACCCTCATTATGCACACCCATACACACCCTCATTGTGCACATCCCTGCACACCGCACAACCCCCCTTACACACCCCATTGTGCACACCCTTGCACACCCCAAACCCCCACTGTGTCCCCATCGTGTCCCCACCGTGTCCCCATTGTCCCCCCTCCCCGCTCCTCCCCTCACGCCGCCGCCCCCGTGGCGCCCCCCCTTTTTTTTTTTCGCTTTCCTTCCTCCTTTTATTTTTTTTTCCCTCTCCGCCACCCCACCACGTCTTTTCTCTCCCCGCTGTCCCTCCGCCGCCTGCTTTCCCTCGGCGCTCCCCAGCGCCGGGACGCCGCTCCGCTGCCCGTGAGGAAGAGGCGGCCTCCCCCCGCCATCCATCCCTCCCTCCCTCCCATACACACCCCATTGTGCACACCCTTGCATACCCCAAACCCCCACCGTGTCCCCATCGTGTCCCCATCGTGTCCCCACCGTGTCCCCATTGTCCCCCCTCCCGCTCCTCCCGCCGACCGGGACTCGCCCCGAACCGGGAGGGAGACGCTCTCCGCCCGCTCCTCCTCCTGCTGCTGCTCCTCCTCCTGCAGCGGGGGCCGCATCCTGCTGCCGGGGGGGAGGGAATTGATGTGGATACCCAGCGCAGCACCTCCACCATGCAGCCGCCGCCGAGGAAGGTGAGACCCCCGCCCGGCGCAGGGGGGCCGAGGGCCGCCCGAGGGTGCTTCTGGGGGGCTGCGGCGTGGGTTGGGCTGGGCTCGGGGTGCGGGCGGGATGCGGGGGTCCGAGGCCGCGGGGAGGGGGGCGCAGGGTGCGGGAGGCTGCGGGGAGCCCCGCGGAGGGAGCGCAAGTGCTGGGAGGGGAGTGGGGGGGCGCCGCGGCGAGCTGGGGGCCGGGGCATTTGTCTGGCTGGTGATGGGTCGCGGGGAGGTGTCGGGGAGTGGGCTGGGATGGGCTGGGAGCGAGCTGCGGAGGTCGGGCAGGGCAGGGATGGAGGTGCCGGGGGGCAGCGCTCCGGCGGGGACCCCCTTTTCCAGCGGGGGCTCCCCGGGGGGACGCGGAGGGCTGGCAGAGGCTGCGCGGAGCCGCCGGGGCCGTGCTGCTCGCGGGGCGCCCGCCGCGGGGTTGGTTGTCGTGGGGAAGAAGGTCACGTCTGGAGTTGGTCCAGGGACGCAGCCTGTCCCGGCGTGTGCCAGGAGCGCACGGGAGCGCACGGGAGCGGGGGCAGCAGCGGGAATTGTGCGGCGTTCTCCCTCACGGCCGGTCCCGCCTGCGATGGGAACGAGCTGCGGGTGCTCTTCGGTGACCCTGCGGGCCGTGGGGATGTGGGGGGCTGCCCACCTCGGGGACTGGTGTGGCAGCGGAGGCAAGCGGGAGTGGAAATTTGGGATGAGCGCTGTGCCCGGCGTGGCTTGTCTGGCTAGGCAGGTTGGTATCTGGGATGCCTGAGCTGCCTTCAGCTGCTCCGGGCTGGGCTTTGGGCACGTTTTGGGGGCTGTGGGGAGGATGGAGAGGCTGCTCCTGGAGTTCCATGGGGATGGGAGCCGTGCCTGTTCCGTGTCCCTGGTCCTGCCCAATTTGGGATGCTCTGGCTGTGACGATCTGCAGCCCCATGGAGATTTTCCATGTGGGATTTCTCCGTGGGGAGAGGAGATCGCCCGGTTCTGCGCCTGGCAGAGCCCTGCCACAGTGACCAGGAGAGGAGGGAATGTGAGCAGGATTCCCTTGCCGTGCCCAGAGCTCCCCAGTAGCCCTGGCAGGCAGCTGCAGTGAAGGTGTCTCATTCCTGCCTCCCAGCCTCTTATTTTAGGGGCTGACTCTGCTTTTGTCAAACAAAACCAATTTAATCTCAATTATTTCAATTTTAGTTTATTCATTTTCTTTGCCTGTACTATTTCATTTGAGCTTATTTCCATCACCTGGCTTATGTCGTGTGGGTTTATTCATTTTGAGTTGGGATTTTTTTTTATATACGGATAAAACCAAAAATGCTAAAAGTTCACGTTGAAAATAGACACTTTTTCTGCTTAAAGTCAGGGGCATACATGTGATTTATTTTTCTGGTGTCATGTGAAAAGCTTGTCTTTATGTGATGTTGTGATTAAAGGGTGCTTGTTGCTGGGGCATGGTTTTCAGAGTTGAAATAGGGAAACTGATGAGATCCAGGATTTTTTTTTTTGTCTGGCTGGTGAAGAAGAGGGAGATGGGTGCCTCTGTGAATTTCTCGTCCCTCTGCAGTAACAGTTTGTCATTTCTGTCCTCGTGAATGCATAATGTGTTCAGAGATATTGGTGATCATTTTTTAGGCCGATATGTGGATTCCCTGTGATCACTAGAGGGCTTAAGTACCAAGACCTCTTGTTTAATAAAAAACAAGAACAAAACAATTCCAAGGTTCCCTTCCAAAATCAAATTGTTCCCAATACCTGGGCCATTGGTGCTTCTTGCCAATTACCAAGCAGGTTCCCAAGGTATTGGAATTTTGGCTGTGCAGGATCACAAGGCTCAAAGGAAAATTACAACAGTACTAAAAACGTAAAGCCAACCTCCTGAAGCCTTTCCCAGTTTGTTTGTTTGTTTTCTTGTTGAAATGTGACTTAAACTACAGAAAATATAAGTGGTCCTTGGGCTGGTTTGTTTGCTTTCCTGATGAAATGTGACTTAAATGACAGGAAATGTAAGTGGTCCTTGGGTTTGTTTGTTTGTTTTCTTGTTGAAATGTGACTTGAACTGCAGAAAATATAAGTGGTCCTTGGGTTTGTTTGGGTTTTTGTAGGTGAAAGTTACACAAGAGCTGAAAAACATTCAGGTTGAGCAGATGACAAAACTTCAGGCCAAGCATCAGGCAGAATGTGACCTACTGGAAGATATCAGGTAAGGCTACAGAAAATGTTACCAAAATTCCTTTAAGGTCCAGTTTTTGGAAGAACATTTGAGTTACAAAATTCAGGAACTGACGATGGAATTTCCTCTTTGGATTTCCTGCTTTTAGGCTGTTAAAGTTTTGACACAGCTGGAAATTATAACTGGAGCTAACACAATGCAAACCCTTTTTTTCTTCTCTTCAATGGGGGAAATGTTAAAAGAAACTCACAAACAACATCCAAAAAGCCTTGGTCTTTTCAGCAATATTTATTTACATAATATACTGGGACTTTGATTTACCAGTTGTAAAAGGCTGCTAAAATTACTAAAATATTTTAAAGCCACTGATGATTTATGTCTCTCTAGAGATAGCTTTGAAAAGCACTTTCAAGCAGATTGCATTTTTTACCAGAAAGTTACAAGAAGATATTTGCATTTATAATTTAAAACTCTGCATGGGTTCAAAACAATAGAGAAAATCCACACAACATCAGTCGTGGGGGTTTCATGATTCCTTTTACCTAATGTGATTTGCTTCTCCTGAAATTGAAGGTTTGCTTTTAACAAAATATGGTGGGAGTGGGTACCTGGCATTACATGGAGGATTAATCGTTCAATTTCCTGTAAAATATTCAGCAGAAGTCCATTGCTGCCCTGCTCTTTTGGGCAGTGGATAGTCCACGTGTTAATTATTTAAATGAGATTTCCTGCTTGATGTTTGTATATTAAATGCAAGTGTTTGGCTTTGACAGATGAAGTTCTGTTTGTCTCACTGTCAGCGTCCTCCATAAATCAGAATGTCAAGGCTGGAGCCTTTTCTCCCCCTTGTTTTTTTGGGTGTTGAAACACTTTTTTTTTTTTCCTATGGGAAAGATCAGAGTGTTCATTTCCTCAGATTAAGATTATTCTGGGGAGTGTGTAACACGCAAATGCTGAGTAATAAGTAACAGGCTGATCCAAGGAATTTTCCCCCCTAAGATGGAAACTTATTTTTAGAGCATCTAGGTTGGTAGTGCTGCTCTAGCCCAGGTTTTGTCAGCACTTGCTGTTTTTCAGGAGCTTATGATCACTTCAGCCTGTATTCTGCTGAAAGATGTCGTAAGCCTGTGGATACAAACCCAGAAAAAACGTGAAAATGCCAGCTTAAAATATCTTCCTTTAATGTAATTTAATTTCTGCAGTTAATTAAATTTCTGAATTTTAATGTTGGGGATTAGGAAGCTGGGTTAATATGTTTAATTCACTCCCGTGGTCACTGAGTGTGTTCAGTGCTCTGGTTGCAGCATTGCTGTGTGGATTTACAGATTAAACATTCTTTCAGTGTGGCATGATGAGATGGCAGCTCCGTGGTGGCAGTGATTTGTTCAAATATCAGATAAGAGAACCAGAACCAGGGAATTGGGGGTTAAAAGCATTTGCTGAACACCCCTGATCAGTGTGTGATGCAGAGGCCTTTGGATTGGGAAGGGGGGAAGCTTTGGGGGCTCCATGGTGTTGATCAGGGTGTGATGCTCCTGGGGGAATTTGGGTGTCAACCTCACCGCAATATCCCCTGTCATTTATGCCTGGATTCAGGATATGCAGCCACCATGGTTCCAGAGCGTTCCAGAAAGCTGGAACCACACACAGGATCTTTTTGTGTGTGGAAGGAAGGTTTGTTTTTACAGAAAGCACCCTGCTGTTATCCCAAAATACGGAATTTGAGCAGAGTGCCATTTGTTTATCAAGACTCAGAAGAGTTTGGGTCCTTTGGCAGCATTTTTGGAGCTTTTGGGCACTTCAGGAGCACAACTTTGTGCTCGGAATTCCAGAAACTGGAGTGCTGCAATGGCAACAGGAAACACTGAATCAGGGCTTGCAAACCAGTGATTAAAAATGCATGTTTGAAAAAGTTACTTTATTGTGAATAATTGCTTAGTTTGTTGGCACATAAATGCAGGCATTCAAATCGCATTTTTTTTATCGCTTCGGTTGGGTTTTATGTGCAACTAAAGAGAAGTGATAGGAGGAAAAGATCAGAAAGTTCTCCAGCAGAATACATCTATTGTCTGGTGTATTAGCAGATGATTTTTGGCAGCCTACCAGCCCATAAAGCATGCTTGCAGTAGCAGCAGCTTTGATATCTTTATGCAAAACTGGGGATTCTTGGTCAGGGTTGAGGTATATGTGTGTAACTACCCTTTTTTTTTTGGATGGCTTTTGACACTATGTAAAATTCTAGTATTTATTTTAAAAATACTGAATGTCCATTTCAGTCTTAACAAACTGTGTTGTTCCTCTGTGGAAGCTCAGTAGCATTAAGCTGAAGTCTCTTTGACAGGACTCTAATAAAGAATGTATTTGAAATGTGTTAGCAAATAGATTTAAAAATACATTTCTGTGTTTATAATCTCTGTTTGGTCTTCATGTTGCATTTCTTCATGCTCAGTGACTGGAGAATTTGGGGAACAAGTGATTCAGGATGCTTTCAGAGTCTTTGGCTTGCTTTTAGGCATGACATGTGTTTATCTTCTGTAGCTCACTAAAGCTGTCTCATGCCTTCATGTGGGAGATATGTGTTGGCATTACCATAAAAAAGGCTGTCTTTCTGCCACTGGGATGGAGAAAAAGTTGTTTCTTTTCCTTGACAGGTAAATGTAGGTTTTGTTGCTGTGATCTAGAAACCCTTCAACATTTATGGCAAGGAGTCCTTCACTCCATCCACACTGGCTGCTTTTAGGCAGTGAGTTAATGATTTTTTTGGTGGGCTATGAATGGCTGAATTTATCAGAGGTGTTAGTAATATTCATGTATTGTATTTTGGTTTTAAGATTGCCTTATTTGACTGATGGTAGTAAGTAAGTCACAGCCAGGGTCTGCAAATGCTCTTGGTTTGCTGGGACACAGGGATGCTTTCCTTTTGTAGGTGCACCAGTGCCTGCAGAATTCTAAAGAACTCTGTATGATTCACATTCTAATTCAACTTGGCATTTCTGTGAGGTATTTATGTGCTACAGACTTTATAAACTCATTAAGTGATAATTGCTTTACATTAAACATTGGGTCTTGCTTTTTCAAAGGCTTGGGGTCTGCTTTTCCAAAGCACTTGTTATGCCTTTTCAGGTTTTGCTGAGGTATCCTAAGATGTCCTTTCTAAAACTTCTTCACATTTGTGTTTTGCTGGAGAGAATGAAGTTGTGCTTATGTGTCTGTTTTAACTCTAGTCTGGACTAAAGCTGTAGGGCCAGGTCCACTGGCCCAGCTAATTCTGCTGCAGCACAGGGTGGGCGAGTTCTGTGGATCAGGGAGCTCACCCACCTGAAATCAAACCTTCCCTGGCTTTTCTCCTGGGTTTTTTGATAAATCCAGTCCCTGGTCCAGTGTGGCATGGGAGGGAGGAGGAATGATGAGTACCTGAGGGAGGAGAGGGAAAGCCAAGCTGCTCAACAGCAGCCCAGGTTCACACGGGTTTAAAGTCACCGTGTAAGCCCAGCCTGATGGCCCTGTACAAGGCACAGCTGCTGCTTTGTGAGTTACAGCTCTGGAAAATTCACCTCATTTAAGTCTTAACTCGTTTTGGCTGTCTGGATGTGCTGATCTACGTTGCTTCATCCTTTTAAGTCATTTGAAATGAGATGTAAAGATTGCCTGATTTCTGGCTGAGAAGGAGTAACAATACAGTCCTTTCATTTGTTGGCTCCTGAGTTTAGCTTTTTCAGGGTTTGTTCACATTCATAATTTAAAAGGAATTGCCAAAAAGACAGGCTCACAATCTACTTGTACAGCTGATAGAGATGTGAATCTATGTACAAATACTTCCTCCTGTTTCCTTCCCTCTTCTGCCCTTGTGGTTTCTGCCTCCTGACACGTTCTGTTTGATAAAGCTGCATTTCTCTGTGTTATTCACCTTTCTGCTGCTGCTGCCTTGCCTTCGTGGGGTGTCCTTGTGGGTCCCTTCCAGCTCAGAATATTCTGTGATTTTCTGTCTTCAACTCTCTCCTCCAAAGCTCTGCCTCCTGACGATTCCTTCTCCCTTCCAATTTGTCAACTTATTTTTTTTGTTTTTTTCCTCCCAGGTGTTCCATCTCCTCCCTTTCTTTATCCAGTGCTGACCTTGTGAATTTTAATTAGTTCTCTATTCCTGAGATTCTTTCCTGTTTAATGTGCAGCAGAGCCACTGAAGATGTGTTAAGCCAAGTGGGGAGATCTTGTGGCTCTTCCTTCCCAATGTGATCCCTTCCCTGTCTTGGATGCTGTTGCTGGGCTGTCCCTCCTGCAGGTTGTGAAGGAAGCAGTAATTCCAGGGCAGGATTTGTGTTTCTGTGCCCAGGATGAGGACAGAGCACTCCTTTCAGCCTGTCATAACAAGCCAGAGCGAGCAGCAGAGATCTTTAAAAAAAGAAAGTAAAAGTATGAATGAATTTACATCTGTAGCCAGCCAGTTCCTGCTCGTTTTAACATGTCATTTTCTGTGCTCAATTATGCTCCGTGGAGGCTTTTGCTGTTGGATACACTTTGTACTCCCTGGTGGAATTTGTGCTCCTGGAATCTGGCTGGCTGTGTTGGCAGGTTCCTGATAAGGTTTATGGCAGCTGGGGCTGAGTCTGGAGTAGAGACCAGCAGCAGTTCCAGTTTTAAATACAGCAAATCTACAAGATCCCTTAAAAGAGTCTGTGTTAGGGAAGAGCCTCGTGGAGCTGTGGAAGGAGGAGCAGATGGAGAAAAAAGCTGTAAAATATGCATTTACATGTGTGTGTAGCCATATGTATTAGAATCCAGTAAGAGATTCTGAATAATTTTGAGAAATATCTGCTTTTCCTGCCCCCAGGCACGGTGGTGGTGAGGAGTTTGCCTTTCTTCCTGCTCTTTCCAGTCTCCAGCTGCAGGGAATGCAATTTATTTGGGTATTCCTGAACCTGGGCTCCAGAGCATGTTTGCCTCTGGCTAGTGGTATCTGCTAAAGCCCCTTTTTAAAAAATTCATCTATCCATAGCAGGTCCATCTCTTTTTTCCCTTTATCCTGCTGAGAAATGTGTCCTTCCTTTTTCCCTCAAGGTCATTCCCTGCATTCAGCAGATGCAATCCTTGCCTCTGGTGTTTGGGGCTTTATTTCTGTAGGAGCAGAGTGATTTGCTGTGCTTACAGGTTCTGAAACCTGCAACCTGCCAAAGTGGAAAGCAGCAGAAAAAATCAGAAAAATTCCCCAAAACAATGTGCAAAATGTTATTTTTCCTGGGTTTGACTCACACTTGAGGCTTTCCTTTGTGTGACTGGAATATTTATTTCTTTAAAACTTCCAATCTTCTTACAAGCTGATGACATTTCTTTCCTCCTGGGTTGATCTTTCTCACCACCAGTGATTATTGTGACTTTATTTTGTACTTTCATTTGTTTTCCCAGGCTCTGCTAATTAGTTGAGGACACACAATTCTTTGGTGTAACACTAAATAAGCAGAAGTTTCAGAATTTTTGAGAAAAGTTGGTGCAGTTACTTCTGAATAATATTCCATATAAAGATACCACAGAATCTGTGGTCTGGGCACGTTACCTATAATTAGGCAGGGCTTTAATGAGATGCTCACATTCTTGACGGAATTAAAATCTGGTGATGTTTTGACTGGAACTGTTTGAGGGAAGCTTGGAATGTACTTTAAAAAAAGCTGTTGCCTACTGGGTGTGGAAATCCAAGTTCTGAGCAAAAAAAGAAGAGTTTTAGTATAAACATGGCCACAGTGTAATGATTCAGGCCTGTCTTGGCACAGTGGAATTGAGAAATGGACCACATTCCTTCTTTTTTTTTTATCCCTGACAGACAAAAATTAATGGATCCCCTGTTTTAGTATTTCTGAGTATCTTTCAACTGATGAAAGTTAAATAATCAAAAGAATTTTTTTGCTTGCTTTTTTTATAGCAGAATAGTGTAAATAAGTCCAACAAGCCATTTCTCACATCAGAACGAAAATTCTTTCTTTCCCCCCGTTTTTTTTCCTCTGAGGTTTGCATTTGAATGAGCTTTTTTTCTCAAAGCAATTCCAGCACACACTCTGGAAGCCTGATTTTTAAGGACTTTCAGGAGACCCTGGGCTTGTTCTGTTAAGCTGTGGCTTTAGTGTGAGTTTGTCTTCTGAAACATAACAAGAGGATTTGGGTTCTCAGTACAACAACTCCTTGCCAAAAGTTGCATTTTCACTTTTGCCTCATGCCCTGTTTTTTAAGAACGAACTCTTTAGTTTGCAGAAAGTCCTGTGGGTTTGAAATTTTTTTTTTTTCCCTGAATTTTATCCAAGCATGGCTTTTGCTGGACCCAACTCTTGTTTTTCACCACGATGTTACTTGGCAGAGTTCTGGGAAACCAGCAGCTGCCATGGAATCCTATAAAGTTGCCTTAGGTACAGATTTTCATGGGGACAGTTGCAGTGTGTATTAAAATATATGGCACAGGGTGGTTCTAAAGGAATAACCATGTATTCTTTTAATCCAGGTGTTCAAACTAAAGGTGCTTCTTGGGTTTTCTTTCTTCTCCATCACATCACTTCTGTGGTGAAGGCTTTCCCTCAAGGCTTTTCATCCCAGCTCTTATTGAAACCCCTGTGTAAGGGGAGTTGGAGGCATTGGGGACATCCCACAAAGGTCAGGATGAGCTGTGCTGGAAAGAGGAAGAGCATTCTTCCCATTCCAGGCACAATCAGGGTGGCCTGGCCTGATTTCCTCTGATGGTGGTGTCTTATCACAGAGCCATGGAATATCCTGATGGAATGGGCCCATCAGGATCATCCAGTCCAACTCCTGGCCCTGCACAAACACCCCAAACCCCCCCATGTGCCTGAGAGCGTTGTCCAAAGGCTTCCTGCAGTCAGGCTTGGTGCTATCACCATTCCCTGGGGAGCCTGTCCAGTGGGGAAGAGCCTTTTCCCAGCATCCAGCCTCAACCTTTTGTTCTCTTTAGTTTGGTGCCAAAAGGTTTATCTTGCAGGTGTTGCTGCCTTTGCCAGTATCCCGTCAGGAGACATCAGAATCCTTGTGCTTTGTCAATTCCAGCATCCTGAAAAACAATGGGAATGGCATTACCAAATCTTACATCATGTAAATACTCCTTGTAGGAGAGGCAGAGGTAAAAAGAGGGGTTGTGGGTTTGTTTTGTTGTTTTTTTTCCCAGAAAAGGGCCGATGTACCATGGTTATCTTGACTGCAGAGAACTTGGTGTCCTTACTTTCCATTCCCAGCTGGTCCTTGAGATCAGCCTCTCCTGCTCCCAGTGAACTTTTGACCCAACTAATATCTTATCTTAGACGTGGTGAATTTGGTTTTCTGATGAATATGCATCTGATTTTTAAACTTTTTTTTTTGCTTAGTAAAACCATTGACCTTGTTTAATCATCTTGATTGCTTTTTGCATATGAAAGCACACAGAAAATTTATACTTATGCTGCATTTATACTTTTCAAAACTGGCAGTTGAAAAAAGGCTAAATCCTTATCAAACCCAAGCTGCTTAGGTCAAATGTTTGCAGTATAAACTGGTTTATAATGGCTCAATGTGGTGCTTTTCTGACTGGTTTTTATAGTAGGTTTTAAAATTTTAATAACATTTTTCCTAAATGCACGGTAGGAATATATTAAGTTTGGGGCTTGTTATTGACTTTAGGCTTGTAAGTGTTGGGTTGTGTTTATTTATGGAGTAAATGCAATATTTCCAATTAAAACTCGAGGAAAGAGAGGGAAAGTATGGAATTAATGGTTGTAAGTCTTGGGTTGTGTTTATTTAGGAAGCAAATGGAATATTTCCAATTGAAACGTGAGGAAAGAGAGTAACTACGAAAATAATCTGTTGAAATCTAGGTTTTGGTTTGGTTGTGTTTTTTGTTGTTTTTTTTTTTGCTGTGTGCTACTGTAAGCATGGAGATTCCATTCTCAGACTTTTAAAATTATTCCTAACCTTTGGAGCCGCTCCTTCTAAGAGCCTTTGGAGTTATTTTAAGCGTTCCTTTCTTTGTGCCACTGTGAGAACAGTTTGGGCCAATCCCCAGTGGCTCTGGGAAGGTTGTTCACACACTCCTCTCTCCTCCTGCGCCAGCTCCACCAAACATCCTTTTAATGAGACAGACAAAACGCGCTGGTGTCTAATTTTATGAGCAGAGCTCAGCCATGCAGAAGACTTTCGAAGATTTATGATGGCAGAGCCACTGAGTAGAGTTATTTCTAGACAGATGCAAGCCAATGTTAGTGGGGAAGATGTTGGCACTTCTGGCCATGTTTAAATACATACAATCCTCAGCATAAATAAGATTTTTTTTGAGGGGGCTCTTCTGTGTTCTGTTTGCATTTTTGAAGGAGAAAAAAAAAAGGAGGCAAGAAAAACTGAGCAAGCCACAATTTTTCTTGAGGGTATGATACTCTGAGATGAGCTCAGATCAGAAGTGCCTTTAAAGATCTTTGAATATAAGAATGAATCATAGATTTGTGGAATGGTTTTGGGTAGGAGGGGGATTTAAAACTCATCCAGTGCCACTCCTGCCATGCCAGGGACACCTCCCACTGTCCCAGGTTGCTCCAAGCCCTGTCCAGCCTGGCCTTGGACACTTCCAGGGATCCAGGGGAGCCACAGCTTCTCTGGACACCCTGTGCCAGGGCTTGCCCACCCTGACAGGAGGAATTCCTTCCCAAAGTCCCATGTAATCCTTCCCTCTGGATGGCTCCATCCTTCCGTTGTGTCAACTGCACTGCTCAGCTTCGCTGCAAACTGGGAATTTGAGAAATCACTTAGCTGTGTAAAAGGTGGAATTACTTTGCTCTTATTTCACAGCGACAGACATGAGGGGCTGAAGTTCTTGAAAAATGAAGTAAAATTGACCCCTATTTTTCAGTCTTTCAGCAGGGAGTAAAATAGTTGTAATCTCTTGACATAATTGGGAATTCCTGTCTTGAAACATTGCCATGTGTTAGGCTGCTGAATTTCTGTTAATGTTTGACCTGAAAATCATTGCCTTCCCATCCTAAAGCCAGGCAGGGGCAGAAAAGACAGGCTAGATTGCCTTGTGAATGAAAAAGAATATCCAGAAAAGCAATAATAGGCCGTGTTATGGTGTCTTGATTTCTAGCACCTGCTTTTCATAGTCCTGGTGTGTTCCCAGGCTGGTTTTAGCCTGTCTTATCTCTAAATGTACTTTGCTCATTTTCAGCTGTGTTGCCACTGGTGAGAAAGGGAGTAGGTGGCAGTGGCTTCCCATGTTATTTTAATGTGCTTGTTGTTTATGAAGTTTTCTTTCATGTTAATTGATTTTGTGTGATTGTTTCTAATTATCTCTCTGTGATCTGAGCTGGCTGAGTAAGAGGACAAGTACATATCACTGCCTAGAACACCTCATTAAGAAAGAGGTCCTGCTTTTGAATTCCCTCTTTGTCTTCTCATTCTTCCTCTGCTCTTCTCAACTCTGTTGAGCCAGAGCTGTGTGAAGAGAGACAGGACAGGGAATGAGTGGAGAGGATCCAGCAGAGGCTGCAAAGATGATGAGGGCCAGGAGCCTCTCAGTTCTGGAGAAAGGCTGAGGGAACTGGGCTGTTCATCCTGGAGAACAGACGGCTGAGAGAGGATCTTATCAATGCACACAAGGATTTTCAGGCCAGCTGCCAAGGGGATGGGGCCAGACTCTTTCCAGTGACAGGACAAGGGGCAACAGGCACAAACTGGAATGCAGGAAGTTCCCCTTGAATATGAGGGAAAAAACTGCTGTGAGATGACAGAGCACATGGAGAAGGCTGCTCAGAGAGGTTCTGCAATCTCCTTCCCTGGGCTTGTTCCAAACTGCCCTGGGTGAACCTGCTTTGGCAGGGGGTTGGACTGGGGGTCTCCAGAGGTCACTTCCAGCCCCAGTCATTCCATGGTTGTGTGATTTGGTGAGATTGAGAGAGACCATCACAAGGGTGGGGTTTTGTTTGACCAGAGTCACAGCAAAGCACTAATATTTGAATTTCAATAACTTTATTGAACCAGCTGCTGTGGCATTGGTTTAAGGTGGTAAACTTAAGATACCTCAGTGTACCAACAATACCAGGATGCTCTTTAAAAGCAGATTTACCTCCAGGGCATATCTCAAAAAGCTGTCTCATCCAACCCTACAAGGCAAAGGGAGCTTGGATGAAGTTTCCTCACATCTGTATCTTGAAAACCTCCACGATGGGGACTCCATGCATCTCCTGGGAGTTTGTTCCAGAGACTAATGGTATCTTTCTAAAATGTAGCAGTTTGGGAGCAAAAGATTTAAGGCTCATGATGTGATTTCCTCTGGATCTCTGAGCAATCTCATCTTTTCTTTGCAGTTAAAAGAACATTAGTTCTCTATGTAGCAAACATTTGTATTTTGGGGTACTTGTGCAGCTAATGTCTTTGGGATTGTTAGTGGGAGTTGCAGCTATTCCTTGTATCCCACATTTCCCACCCAGTAATAGAAAAGAGATGAGAGAAAAGCAATTTCTGCAGTTGCAGCAAGACTGGTGTGTACCTCCTTCTTAGCTCTGTTCTGTGTGTTTCAAATCAAAGCAAAAGCTCAGAATTGTAACAGTGTGGGAGGTGTTGAGTCTCTCGAATCACTATAAATAGTGGCAGACTTGGGAAAGCTTGGGAAGTGCACTAGTTCTCTTCGGGAATCTCTCTTTTTTTTTCCCTGTGGTGTACAAGCTTTCAGGGGAGCATCTGCCTAAAACCTTCTGATTTGGCTGAATGTATGCAGAGCTTGAAGAAGGTGCATTATGTTCAATAGGTTGAAAATGCAAACAAACGTTTTCTAGACATTGTTTGTCTGTATTTGTATTAATTGATGTGAAAGCAGGTTGTAGTTAATTGCTATGAGCTAATCAGCTGTGTAGAAAACAAAGAAGGCCCTATATTCCAGCTTTTCTAAGCATTTGGAGCTCAGGCTTTTCTGCTGAGGAGGTGAAGGTAATCTTTGTGATTACAGGAGTTTTTCATTTGGAAATGTGCAGAATTTGATTGTAGTATCAAAAGAGTGGTTGAAATGTGTGTAATTTGTGTTGCAGTCTGCCTGTTGTTGGCGAAAAGTGTCTGAACTTGATCCCTAATGCCTGAGGAGCTGAATCTTCTGTCTGTTGGGCATTTGGTCCTCAAGAAATAGTTTCAAAAACCTGTGTAAAGACTTCGATCATCCTCTGAAGTGTCACTGATAAAAATGTCATTAAACTGTTTGTCTGCACGTGCTTCCTGTGCGCTCGCTCTTCTTTCGGTGAGAGGCTTCTCTCCTCCTCTCCATCCTAACAAAGAGCAGCACAAGGAGGAGCAAAGGCACGTTTCTTTTCCCTGAAAGCGTGTTGTTATTCCTGGTTTCCTGGGGAGACGTGGCCTTGTGACTTGCGTGTCCCGCAGCCAGGGTTGGTGTTCCTGCGGGGCTCTGCGGTGCCGCTGGAATGTGGCCGCACGGCGCTCTTTGTTTGGAACACCCCAGGCCTGGCTTATGAAGTGCCTCGAGCTTTGATCTGCCCTGAGAAGCTCCTTTGAGTTGGTGGGGGTGCTTTGATGTTCTCTGCTCGCTGCCAGGTCCTTCTGGTGGAGGTGCAGCGCAGAGCTGCTGTCCACTTAAGAACCAAGACCTCATCTCTCCATGCATCCAAAGACTTCTTTATCCCAAATGGATATCTCTGGTGGAGGACTTTGCCCGTTGTAGTTGTGATTTTTTTTTGTTCTAAATTTAGCAGGTTAGCTCAATACTGTGCTGGAGGAGGGCTGGGCCCTTTTGTTGACACAGCTCCGTGGATGTTTGAAATGCCTTTTGCCTTCTCTGCACCCAGCTGTGCTGCTGAACTGGCAGTATGGGAAAGGCTGGGAGGATTGGGATTGCTCAGCCTGCAAAAGAGAAGCTTCGGGGTGACCTGGTTGCCCCTCCTAGGACTTGAAAGGAGCCCATAAGAAAGAGGGAGATGGACTTGAGAGGCATGGAATGCCAGGACAAAAGGGCATGACTTCTGGATGCTAAAGAGCAGGGATACTTGGGTTTTGGGAGGCAAGTTCTTCACTGGGAGGGTGGGGAGGACCTGGCACAGGTTCCCAGAGAAGCTGTGGCTGCCCCTGGATCCCTGGAAGTGTCCAAGGCCAGGTTGGACAGGGTTTGGAGGAGCCTGGGACAGTGGGAGGTGTCTCTGCCCATGCTGGGAGTCTGTGATTCTGTGACAAACCTTTATTGACAGCCCTGTTCTGGTTTTACTGGAGCTGAGGAACAATGGTTTAACTGCATCATACTCCTATATGTGTTTGGAGCAGGCAGTGGTGCTGCAGGTAGTAAGCAAGATCAATATTCTTGTCGGTGGCAAGAAGACAGGATGACTTGATCAATTTCAAATATTTTTTCCATATCTATTTTTCATTGGCAATAGACTGAAATTTCTCCTTTTGGGAAACAGTTTATAAGGAATATTCTTGTTCAGGGAGAGACTGGACATGGCACTTGGTGGTGGCAAGGTAGTAATCAGTCAAAACCTGGGCTCAGTGATCTCAGAGGTCTTTTCCAACCTAAATGATTCTGTGATTCTGACATATATATATACAGATGGATTTTAGAAATTGTGCCACATGTTTTGAGTGAGCTATTACATTTTACTGACTTAAAAAAAATAACAGTACATCTACTGTACTCTTCTAAAACAGGGTGATTGTGCTTTGAGGAAAAAACCCATTATAGTAATTATTATTACCTGTAGAATCCATTAAAACACAGAATTTGACTTATGTCAGTGTTAGTGACAATGAAACCTTGTGAAGGGCATCATTTAAAATTGAAATGCTCATACAAAGACTGTAGGAAAAGAAAGGAGAGAAGTCTTTGTAATGAACCTGGGTGGCACTGTCAAGATTCCCAAAATGTGACAGATGAGTAAAGTAAGAACTCCAAGGTGGTTGTTGCCTGCTACAAAACCTTTTGCAGATCCAGGATGAAATAAGAAGCGTGAATGATGAAATGTGCCTTGGCTTCTTGCTGTTAAGCAAATGGGGATCAAAGAAACTCCTCATATTCCTGTTTTCTAAAAGCTCCTGGTAGACAGTCTGAATTATAACATCCTAGGTTGTTGTTTTTTGTTTGATTTTTTTTTCCTGAAAGGGAAATGCCTTGGATATGATGAATCAGGTGTGGGAAAGCTATAGAGAAATACCCTTGTATTTGTTGAAATTGTATCTCTTCCTAGTGTTTGCTTAGTTTCCCATTCTAAAACAAAAACTCATTAGTGATCATTTTAAATACACTTAAGCTCTGAAACCAATCCTTGCATTTGTTGTGAATGTTAATGCTATAAAGAGAGCACGCTTTTATTTTGAAAAGGGTGAATGAAAAGCTCACACTCACCAGCAGCTTTCTGGCGGTTCTTTTTTGTTTTCTTTTTTTATTCTACTGAAGGAAAAACTATTGTTTTAGCATTGTTTTGTGTCTGGGTGTCATGTTCCTCTGATCACATGCTGGACTGCTAATGCTTCTCTGAGACAAATTGCTGAAAACATTGGCTACGTTTGAGGTTGCAAGAATTCTCTATATATAGTGACAGAATTGATTTTTTTGGCTCTGTTGCTAGTGGCAACTCATCCTAATCCCAAACTGTACAGTAATGTGATTTATGGGGAGTACATTGCTCGCTAGTGAATGTTGTCTGGAATTTTTTTCTCTGTGCATTGCTACAGGGGCACTGTTCAGGCACGAGGTAAAGATATTTCATGGTTAATCATAGGTTGTGTGCATTAGAACATTTACAATTATGAAATAAATTCATACCTCACAAATGCATTTGGAAAAAAAAACTGCTTTGTTGTTTTTGATAGATTTATAGAGAAGAAATTTCTTATTAATTGGGAGCTTGTGCTGATAAAAATCACAGCTGTCTGCTGTTGAAGGCCCAATTTGCTTGTGGGTACTTTCACACCAAGAAATTTGCATATGTGTTAATTTTTTTTTTGTTTAAGTCAAATAAATTTTACTGTACATGAAAAAGCTTCAGTTAGAAACGTTTCCAAGATTATATGTTCTAATATGTTCTGTATGTTGTAAAGAGCACTTAAAATTGGCCTGTGACCTCTAAATGTCCTGCCAAAAATTGTGATTTGATAACACACTGTGTGGGGAAATTTCAGGCTGGAAGTGCATCTTTTAAACTACTGTGAGCACTGTAAGCAATGCTCTCTTGAAAATCCAAATGGGCTTTTTAGGAAGGGACATTTTATAACAGCAGGTAATCATTCATGGTTGGTCATGGTGATCATCAAGGTCATTCCCCACCTGAACTATTCTGTGTGTGAGAACTTGTGAAGTCAAGATGTTCAAAGTTAGACTCTCTGGCTTTTGTTTTTCCAAGCAGGAGCTCATTTATCTGCTCTCCGTGGGCATGGAAGGCAGAGTTAGTGCTCCTTTGAGTTGAGCAGTAGTGCCTGCAGTTGCCTCAGGGGACGGCAGGAGGATGATCCAGGTACTGAAAATTGTGTCTGAAATCTGGAGTAAAAACAATTGTATGTGGATGGATGCTGGCAGGACAGGCAGGAGGCTGCTTTTGCCACAAAGATATTATGCCAACTTTGATTCTTTGATTATATAGCTGGTTGCATCCTGATAAATTGAAATATTGTTTGAAATATTTTCAGCTTTAATACGTCTGTTTACACTCAGGAGAGTTTTCCTTCTGTGTACTTTTATCTTAGTTGAGGATAAGTGGAGATTTAAAGGGTAAGCATTCCAAAGTACAAATGGCAGCAAAGCTGTCACAGCCCATTAGTTTTAGGTGTGAGATGAGCAGGCTCCTAATTGCAGGGCAGAGATAGAGAATCCAGTGCAGTTGTGAGTTACTGTAAACCCTCTGTGTAGCAGAAGGATGGAGCAGGGCTCCTCGGGGTGGTAAAATGTTCTGTAGTAGCTGAATCAACAAGGGATTTCTGTGTGCTTGGCTATAAAAGGGATGGGGCGGATATTGTAGCTGCTGTTTGCTTGGGGAAAAACTGCTAGAAAATCGTGAGATGAGTTGTAGAAAGGAATTTGTAGAGCAGAGAAGAGCTCTGCTGTGGTACAGGATGTTTGAATTGCCAGCTACTCCCTTTCTGCAGGAATTTATGAAGCTCTGTTCAGAAAAGCTATTTTAAGACTGAAGAGGAGACAGTACAGAGTATGTACATTAAAGTCAAGTTTAAAATAAGGCCACTTCTTTATTTCTTTTGTGCTTGCCAGAGAGCTGGAGCAGTGCACTGAGGTAAGCAGAAAGTGAGGGCTGCCTTGCCAGCGAGCTGCAGGAAGGAGAGCTGAATTCCTTGACTCAGCAAGCAGAGAGTTTCCTGATGTTACAAATATTTGTGCTTCCCAAGTTGTAAAGATGCCCTTCACACGTCTGCTGAGATCAGGCAGACCTCAAGTGCATCCACAAGCAGGAAATGTCACTGGCTTCTCGTGCTGGGTCACAGAACTTCTTTGTGGGCAAGAATTTAGGCTGTGGGTGACCTCGCCAGGGTGGTTTTGAGTTTGTTCTGCTGCCTCGTGTGCTTTCACAGCTGGTGGGACCTTGGCCTGCCCGGCGAGGTTCTCGTTAAAAATCTTGGCCTGGAGGCCACGTTCGCACCGCGTTGGGATGTTTGTGGTGGGAGAGCTCCACGTCCTCCGTGCTTGCCGTGGGAGGAGAGGCTGGTGTTCAGAATCCTGTCCAGACTGGTGTGGCTTGGGCTTCTGTGACCACAAATTGCCTTCAGGACCTGGAGATGCACTGTCATGAGAGCAGAATGCAGCAGAGTCTCCTGGGAAGCAGCCAGGAGTGATGGGTTCAGCTTAGTTTTCCTAAGCAGGACTTGCAGATGGCTAAGGAGCAGCCCATCCCGTTGTGGGGAAGGTCAGGAGTTTGAGCAGGAGCCCCTCATGGCTGAGAGAGAAAAGCATGTAAGGTCTGTGGGCAGGAAGGGAGGAGCATGAAAGCTTTGCTTGGCTGCTCAGGGACAATATCAGTGACATCTCCAACTGGTCAGGGAGGAATGGAAGGAGGGATGCTCTGGGAATGGGAGCAGCAAGACATCTTCTTCATGAAGACTTCTCCTAGTGATGGGCTCTAGGGAAGGCTCTGCAGTACTCAGCAGTTTTATTTCCCCCACTCAACCTTTTCCAGGGAAATCTTTCCCTTTACTGATATCAAGGTAAACCTTAACACGTAATTTGGAAAGAAGAGCCAAGGTAATGCTCTGATGCTGATGAACGTATTTCTACAAGAGCTGGGGGAAGAGTTCCACGTGTGTATCTGTGTGCTGAAGGGTATGGATGTGATGTAATGTGGGAGGCAGCAGGTTTAACTGGAGACCAGGCAAATAAAGCCAGCCCAAAATCCAGGCAGCAAAACGGTGTTTGAACAGTGCTGTTAAATGCCAGCACAGTGGAGTTTATTTAGTAGGTGGTACAAAGTCTTCAGCAGGAAAGGCAATAGTGGCAGGGCTGATATTATTCAAACCTGACATGGAACTTTTGCCCCTTGATAAAGGTACAGCTGAACTGCCAATTTCTAGCAACAACATAAACCTGGCAGGTGACAGCATGCATATAAAAGGGTCATCTTTCTAGGAAGGGATCTCTTTCATTCAGATGGTATAAAACCACTGAACAAAAGAGAGTTTGTAATTTTTAAAACCAAACATAAAGGCTGTGATTTGCTGTAATGTGACCTCTGGTGATTTTTTTTTTTCTTGGAATGGCTGAAAAGGAACCTGAAGTATTCTGTGCAAATGAAATGGGAAGTGACTTTCTCTTTGCTTGCAGCTCCTTAATTTCTTCAGTTGCCTTTTTGCAAGAGCAAAGACATGAGATCAACTGTTAGAGTCAGCACTGGTTTTACTGAAATTTGGGGGTGTTTAAATCAAATACAGTTAGCCAGAAAGTGATTGGAGGCACCTGGATTCCCTGGTGAGGTGATTTTGCTGATGATTTTGTGTGGTCTGACAGTACGGAGAATTGTAATAAAGTAGTTAATTCTTTTACATGATGTAATTAAGCTGAAACTTCACTTGCCATGCTTTGTCTGAGGTGAAATTTTTGATGTATAAATAAAAAATATCATTCGTGGTGATCAGTGATCAACGCTGGAGGAGTTTTGCTGGGGAAAGGGAAAGTCAGGCTACAAAAATCTCTGAATTTGGAGTCTTGAGTTCTTTGTGGCAGGGTGGACAAGGGGAATGGAATGGGATGTTCTATACATCCCCTCTGACCATAACCATTCTGGGATTATGTGAAGTATGTTCCAAATTTTAATAACCTGGCTGTTGCACTGCCGTGCTTTCTGCAGCCTGTGTACAGGTAACTTCAGAAATTGTGGTGTTCTGAAAAATAATTTACCCTTCAGCTACTCAGAATTTTATGCAAATCTTCTAAAACATTTCTGTGGCAGTAATCCTGTTTAGTAAAGAGAAAAGCCATGAAGAGGAGTTCTGCATTATTACACTGCAGTGTTTGAGGGTCTTGTCGTGATGAATAATTTCTGTAGATTCATTATTGCTCCAGGTATGTTGTCTTTGTGTCTGCTGGACACGGGCAGGGAATATTAATGCAGTGTGTCCCTGCATGCATGGGTGTTCCTGGAGTCCCTCATTAGCCATGCAGCTGCTGCTGTGTTATCTTATCTCAGCATTTATTGCCAACCCCTGCCCTGAAAGGAGCCACGGGGATGATTTATGTTGGCTGGAGTATTTGGGATTCAGTTGTGCCTTTGTTAGTGGCACACCTGTCCTTAAATTAAAAACCAGGTAACAGCAGTTATTTGGTTGTGTGGTACTGATTCATTATGGTGCATTTTTCATGTTGCTGGGGAAAAGTGAGAGGAGACATCCGCATAAAAGTACTGAATTAAACCAAACAAGGTTAGGTTTAATTCACAAAACCTGTTTTCCTTCAAGGGATGGCAAAACGTTTTGGCCCATTCCCTCCTCCCATATATTTCAGGATTGCTCCCATTTGGATTTTATAGTGGGAGCTGGCATTCCAATGGATATTTTAATTCAGTGTCATGGTCTGGGGAAGGGGCTGGAGCCCCAGGAGAGGCTGAGGGGGCTGGGAAGGGGCTCAGCCTGGAGAAAAGGAGGCTCAGGGGGGCCCTTGTGGCTCTGCACAGCTCCTGACAGGAGGGGACAGCTGGGGGGGAACAGGGACAGGAGGAGAGGGAACAGGCTCAGGGTGGGCACCAGCAGGAATTTCTTTATGGAAATGATTATCAAACATTGCAAGGTGCTGCCCAGGGAGGTTTGGAGTCCCCCATCCCTGGAGGTGTCCAAAGAAGGAGTGGATGTGGCATCAGTACTGTGGGCTGGGGACAAGATGTGGATTGGGCACAGCTTGGACTCAGTGATCCCTTGAGGTTTATTCCAACATTAATGATTCTATGACATGGCAAGACAAATGCCATCATTTGGAACATCCCTTCTTCCTTCTTCCCCCATCTTTTATTGCTGAGCACAATGCTGTGTGGTTTGGGTCACTTGGGGTCAGCTGTCCTGACTGGATCCCCTCCCAATTTCCTGCACACTCACAGCCTACTCACTAATGGGAACAGGGTGCCCAGAGAAGCTGTGGCTGCCCCTGGATCCCTGGCAGTGCCCAAGGCCAGGCTGGACTGGGCTTGGAACAACCTGAGACAGTGGAAGGTGTCTCTGCCCATGGCAGAGGTGGAATAAGATTATTATTAAGGTCCCTCCCAACACAAACCATTCTGTGGTGTGAGGAGCAGGAAAGGCTTTGAGCTGTGTAAGCACTGCTCAGCAATAACGGGAACATCCCTGAGATATCTGTGCCCGGAACTTTGTGTTCTCAGCACAAATCCCAGGCACAGCCCCATCCCAGCCACTGTGCAGAGAATTAACTCCATCCCAGCCGAGCCCTGTGAGCTGTGCAGTGGAACTGGACAGGGCAGGTGCAGCTGCAGCCCTTGGAGCTTGCTGGGACTCCAGAGCTGCACTGGGATGGTTCCCTGTCACCTTGGAAAGGTCATGGCAGTCAGGAGAGCTTCCTGATGGCTGCAGAAGGGCAAACACTGGACCTATATTCAAAGACTGCCAGGAGGAGGATCTGGGAACAGCAGCTTTCCCTTAATTCCTGGGTAAATTACTCCTGGAAACAATTTTTGAGGCTTCCTTTCCATTCCTTGAAGGGGCACAAAGGTGATTTGGAGCAGCCAGCATGGACTCCCAAGGGCAAAAAGTGCTTGACAGCCTTTTGGGAAAGCTGGCAGTGCCTGTGTTGTAGGTGGTGGCTTCAGGGGGACCTTTGACACAGTCCTGTAGCACCTTTAGAGCCACGCTGGGGACAGACAGACTGATAGCTGGCTGGAAAGTTGGCTGGGCTCCCCAAATCTGCGTGGTGGGGAGCAGTGCCAAGTGCAGCTGGGAATCCCTCAGAGGTCAGTGGTTCCGTGCTGGTCCGTGACTCCAGTCAGCCTGGATGGTGGCATGGGGCTTTTGGCAAGTTGAAGGAGCCTCTTAAATTGGGGGAGAGCACTGGCTGGAGGCAGGGCTCTGTCCAGGGGCTGGCAGGAACCTCTGGAAGGTCAGCAAAGGCAAATGCCAAGTGCAGGGGCATTCCAGCCTTGAGCAGCAGGCCAGGCTGGGACTCCAGGCTGGAATTTCAATGCCATCCTGGGCAGAAACACTTCACTGCATGTCTTCACCATTAAAGAGATTGGTCAGGAGTGATTTGTGGATAGTAATTGCTAAATTTCATCTTTATCCTGCCAGCGGTAATGCAATATGCTTATTTATTCCCTGTGCCCCACTAAAAATCATTCAAAACCCTTTAAAGTCTGGGGTGGTTTAAAAAGAGGACAAGAAAGAATAAATACAAAGAAATTCAACAATATTTGGGGTTGGCTCAAGCTGATGGAGTGGTTTTTGTCACTGGGACAAAACCAGCTGCTCCTTTTTTTCTTTTCTTTTTTTTAATAATGAGAGCTGTCTGATTTCATATTTTTAATGGAAAATTTTGGATTGAGTGCATACTAAAAAAAAAACAGGATAGTATTACTTTGGACATGATTGCACACTGAGTGTGTGTGCTCCCAGTGTACATTATAAGCACAAGTTGTAAAGTCATATTTTTCCACTGCTGTGTGTTCTAGCTGTCAGGAATTATCCTTGATCTGCTTTCTGGGAAGCTGGAAATTTTTGGGTATTTCAAAATTCACTGATTCATCTTCTTGAGTGGTGGTGGATTGAGTCAGTTTTGACCCAGATGCAATGTGCTCTGCAATTCTTAGGGAGATTTGCTTCAGGAATTTTGAATTTTGACCTGAGTTAATTTCAGGTCAAGGTCAGTCAAAAGGTGTTTCTTTAGCCAAGTGTTTTTGGGTGTTTTGGGTGTGGTATTAGTTTATCTGTTTTCTGAGGCTTTGTGTTAATTGTAAGGATTTTAAAATTTCATCAAAATTTCCAAACAATTAGTCTGAATGTTCATAGCCAAAAAACTCCCAAACACAACCTGCTGGTGTCAGGTGAGCTATATGAATTTTCCAGTTAATACCTTGGGTTTTTGATCATTATCATCATGTTGCATGAGAAATTGTTCCAAATGGGATTCAGGCCTTGTCTGGTTCATTGTCGAATTTCTCACCATTTGAATAGAAATACATTCACTGGTGTAAATTTAGCCTCTTCTTTTATTCAAGAGCCCTGAACATGAAGTGTGTGTTCACGTTTTTGCATAGCTCTGCATGGAATTAAATTTTTATACAGTGACTAATTCACTTTCTGGTTTTCAGGGTGTCACTGGGTTGAGCTTTCTGCTGTGCAAGCTGTGACTTTGATCTTCAGATTTGTACAACTTCACAATATTGGCAGATGGGACATTGTCTTATAAAACACTAACTTATATTTTAATGTTCTTCAATTGATTTTTCATGAAGGTGTGAGCTTTACACATTTCCAGCCCAAGTGGACATCCATGAAATAATTAAGCCCATCTGTTTCTCCTGTTTCCCTGTAGGAAAACTTAATGAAATATGATTCTCCACTGACCTGACTCCTTAATTCACATTGTTATGTTCTTCTACAATGGGAATATAAAAAGATACCTCAATATTTCATAGCATCTGTTACCTTTAATGGATGCGAGTGATGGAAATACGTGCCAGTGGTTGAAATTTGGGGTTGGGAATTTGCAGTGAGGGCTCAACACTAGAAAAAGTGTCACTAGCAAAGTGGGGATAGGAAGAGAAGATTTCTTTCTCCTGCTCTGTTAGAATTCCCAGGTCTCACACAGCCTGAGTGAAAATGGGAAGGGAATAAATGTATTGCATTAATGTTGACAGGATAAACAATATATTGAGGAATTACTGTCCACAAACTAAAATGCCTTTTTGGGGAGTGCAATTCTGGTGGTTCCTGCACTTAGTTAGTGGTTACTTTGAGAAAAAGGTGTAAAAGTAAGTATTAATGCTCCCTAGTTTAAAAACACACAAAATAATGTTCCTGCTTTCTTGCAGACTCACTACCTCATGTTGTAAAAAGTTACCAGTAGTTAGAGAACATTTTATTACTTCATGAAAACAAATGTTTCCTTATATGAATGGACTTGAAAGTCCATCCTGAAGGACAATAAGGTTAAGACTCTCCCAGCTTTGCACATAAAATCTGGATACACACACGTCAAAGTTTTCACACCGCCCAAGTTAAGAAACTATGATGCATTTATTAGTCAGAATTCTCTTTTCCCCTGCTCAAAATAATTTTCTCCTGGGAAATGCGTTGACTTCAGTCTCCTCTTTGAGTGATTTTGTGTGTTTAAAAACACACAAAATGATGTTCCTGCTTTCTTGCAGACTCACTACCTCATGTTGTAAAAAGTTACCAGTAGTTAGAGAACATTTTATTACTTCATGAAAACAAATGTTTCCTTATATGAATGGACTTGGAAGTCCCCATCCTGAAGGACAATAAGGTTAAGACTCTCCCAGCTTTGCACATAAAATCTGGATACACACACGTCAAAGTTTTCACACCGCCCAAGTTAAGAAACTATGATGCATTTATTAGTCAGAATTCTCTTTTCCCCTGCTCAAAATAATTTTCTCCTGGGAAATGCGTTGACTTCAGTCTCCTCTTTCATCATGTTTTGTAATCCATTCATAGCTGTTATAGAAGGGTTGCTGTCTGAGCTGTCCCAAGGTTAAAAGCAGCTTTGTGTTGGTCCAGGGCAGGGAAGCGCAGTCCCAAAGCCGCAGGGAGCACCGGCTCCAAGGAATGCAGGCGCTGATCCCGACTGCCCTTCCACGCTTTAACATTTTCTTCATTCAGCCAAACAAATTTCAATACTGGATACAGCATCTTGCCAACTATTTCCCCATTTAAAATACAGAACAAAGTCTAAAACTGAAATATTTCTCATAAGGAGGTGCTGCTGTACAATCCGTTCTCCTCCTGATGAAGGTTGTGGTCGATCCAGTTCCAAGATTTCAGTTGGTTTTGGGAGTCAGTTTGGTTCCCCTGTTATTTTGTGATCCTACACAAGGGCTGCTTGAGTGATTTGTTTTTCTTCTGTGGTGCAAAACTTTTAATGTAGAAAGTTTTGGGGATATCTGGGGCTTCCTGCTTGTCACTGTCATTGTTTTGCAATTAATTGAAGACGAATTTGGTTTGAATGGGGTGAGGAAAAACTCAGGTGAAATACACAACTTCATATCCAGGTTTGGTGTAATTCAGCCCTGATTCTATGTTTTGAGATGCAGTTAGCTGAGAATTGGAAAATAACTGTGTTCGCCTAAAGCATTCCCAGATTTATGTTCCAAAGACTGCCTCTTGTTTTCTTACCTTTTCAATATTGATAACACCTTTCAGTTATTCCTTGGAGGTATTTGTGCAGTTCTTTGTACTTCTGATAGAAAAGTGAGTCTTTTCAGAGGAATGCTGTGGTTTCTAGGTGTTTGCTAAACTGCCTGGCATATTGGATTTTGGAACAGGAGGTTCTAAAAGAAATTGGGTTATAATATTAGCTGGAATACTTGGAATGCTTTACAAAGGAAATTCATTCACAGGCATCTCAGCCAACTTCACTTGTTCAAACTTCACTATCAAGGTGTTTCATATGGGAATTACACAGCCCTTGGAACACAAGGGGGATTTGGGAAGTTTAACTCTTGGAGCTGGAATATGGCCAGATCTTTTGGGCTGTCATTGGTCTGGAAATAATTTTAAGCAATCATGATGCATTTAAACTTTGTTTTACATCCTGTTGGGGAAGCTGAGCCTGTAGCACGTGGATACTCTTCATGGATGAAATGCAGTAGGCAGGAATAAAAGGAGCCTGTCCAGAGCTCCTTTTTATTGAGTTATCTTCATTAGAGGATGTTCCTGAGGTGGTTTTTTTTTTCTTTATTGGAGTGTCACCAGAGTTATTGTGTAACTAATTTAAATGTAATTAGATTTTTTTTTTTTGTGCCTGTGGTGTAGCCTTAAGCTGAGTCGTTTGTGGTATAGCTTAAAGAAAATAACTCATCAAAACAAGTGTGAAGAAAATGAAGTAAGTCTGTCTAGGTACATAATGTCAAATCCTGTTCTGTGCTCCCAAATTCCTCACTCAGCTGTACTGCTGGAAAGCTGATGAGCTTTTAATGAAGAAAATGCTATTTATGCCTGGGAATTGAGGAGTCCTGGGAACTGAGTTTGCCCAAGAAAACTTGGAAATTCAGCCATCACACATGTGAAGTCCACACACAATCGTTGCTGGGCTACTGATGTGCACTTGTCAAACCATTTCCCTTTTTTGTTGCTGTTTCACTCTGCAGACTGTCCAGCAGAAGCTCCTTTTAAAGTAAATTATTGAATTTGTAGAGTTTTGCTGTCTGTGTTAATGGATTTTGACTAAATTATTGAATTTGGAATGTTTTCCTTAATGTTCTAACTGAATTTCTTTGCTTTTCTTTCAGAGCATTCAGTCAGAAAAGAGCTGCAATTGAGAAAGAATATGCACAGGTAGGTTCTGGAATAATTTTGATGGCTGTGGCATTGTTCTGTTGGTAAAATTAGTTAATCAGCAAATTATCATGGTGTATACTTTGTTCATTTATCTTTTCCATAAGTTCTTACCATGAAATGTGTTGAAGTTCTGAATCAGTTTGATCTATACAGGACTTAGGCCCATTCTGTATTTTCATGTATTTTGACTTGAGGAAGTTCTCGAGTACATAAAACATTTTTAACATTTTTTCCCAATTGTTACAAAGTCAAACTCCATGTGGTTTTCTCAGAAGTCAGTGTGAAATTTGAGTGAAAGGTAAAATCAGGTCAATTAGAGGGAGAGGAAATGTTCTGGCTTACTCGATCCAAAATAAATTTAAATTCACATTCTTCAGTAAGAGCAGCTTCCCATTCATCTGAAATAAAAGCAGATTTGGCCTCATGCTTGTGATAGGGAGTGGAATGAATTTTGATTTGTTTGTGAGAAAAGAGGGAGGATTGCTTTTTCTCCCCCAGTCCAAAATTAGAAAGCATCTAATAAGGGGCACCTTCCTGTTTAATTTACAGTAAAGGCTCTTGGAGCTTAAGTCCAAGTACAACAGATTAAAAATACATTAATTTATTTTAAAATAGATTAAAGGTAGAATGAAATCCAAGGGAGTGAGCTGGTGGAGCTCAGTGTGCCATAAATCCAACTGGAGATGTGCCTGACGTGGAATGTGAGAACACAAGCTGTCACCAGGCTGCTTCCAAGAGCAGTTGTAGGATGTCATGTTAAACATCCTTTTAGTCCCCAGTGCTGCATCGCCCCCAAAATACACGGAGCAAACTTGTTCTGGGGCCAGGCTTCACTGTCAGTTGGGAAAAGCTCATTCCTGTGCCTGTGATGGATGAGGTTTCAGTGCTGGATTTTCTGCATGTCTTCTCAGCCTAACACCCACCTGAAAACCCTTCCTACAGCACGTGGAATTTGTGCTCAGTTAAGCCCACTCACTGACAATAGTGCCATAAGTTACTGGTGCTCCCATTCTTCCTCCAGTTCTGAGTTTACCTTGGCAAGTATCAATTCCATTGGCAGCTGAACTAAATTTGATTAAATAACTGATTTTTTCAATGATGGTGCCTCCTGAAACTGTGGTTAAAAATGTGTGTTCTTGAGTGATGTTTTTTTTTAACTGCTGTAGCAAATGTAACACCAGTTCTTAACACAGTTATCCATTAGACACTGGGAATGTGTTTTATATGCAGAGACACAACAGTCACTGCATTTAGGGAATAGTCTTGATAAGTTGGAAAAATAATTACACTGCGCTTCAGAAAGCTCAGACCTAACAACTGAGGCTTTCAGCTCCTTGGATTTAACCCCCCCCCAGCTTTGCAGCAATGCAGCTGCAGCATTTGAGAGTCACTGAATAGCTGTGTCTATGAATGAAGTCTTGTGGGATCGCTTCCTCGGATTGCTGATAAGTGCACAGCTCCAAAACAATGTTGGATGCTTCTTCTAAAAGGATTTCTGTTTTGGAGGTGGTAATAAAATTGCACATAAAGCCTTTTGGGGAGAGAAGTTGTGCTCCAAATAAATGGGAAGTCGCATTCATCTGCAGTGGGATATTCCTTTTAAACCAGTTCCAAAGGGAGTTGGAAATGCTCAGTAGTTTATGAAGCCAGATTTTTAAACCTTTTCACAGATTCTCCCCAAATGCCTCTTGTCACCTTAGGGAATTTGGAATATTCTGACATCTGACTTTTTTTTGGCAAGTTAGAAGCAGTGGAAGGGTGGCCAGTGAAAATCAGTTTCCCAGAACTGAAGGCTTTGTTGGTTTAAAAAAAATTGTAGGTTGGTGCCCTGCACTTGGGTGCCAAGTTTCTAAACACAGAGTGCTTTTGTTGGGAGCAGGAGAACCTGTCCAAAGGCAAGTGAAACACCCCAGCCCTGTGTTTATAACTTGCCCCTAATTACATGGTAAGTGGTGCAAATGTATGTGATGAATTACAGGGCCTGGATTTAAATTTCCCTGCTCTTATTTTGTCCAAGTTTTTTTGCGTTGTGTTTTCACCTGTTGCCTTTGAAGGTTGTTGGAGCTATTTTTTGTTTATTGCCCATCTCCAGTGGGTTCTTTGCTGGCTTTTCTAGGCTGTGCTGTGGTATAAATGGGAGAAGGATCCAGTGTATCAGCAATTCTGCAGTTTTCTAGATCAATTGGGATTCTGCACTCAGCTCTTCCCCTTGTATTTTTGGTCCTGCATTATTTAATATATGCTTAGAGGCTTACCTTAATATTCAGAAATGAGAGCTCAGAAAGGTTCTCATTTCCCACTAACAGTATGCCTGCTAATAGCATTTAAATTGCAATTCTATATTGTTATTATTAGCTGTTCTCCATGATTAATAAGCTACCTGAAATCAGTGCCTGAGAATACTCTTATGGTGAAAAAACAGTTTACTGAATGTGTGCTTTTGCTGCTACCTACAAAAAAAAATGTTTTACCCAGCATGTTAAATAGGTAAAATGTTGGTTTTTTGGGGGTTTTTCTTGGGATTATAAATACATCTCTGCTACAGTTACTATTATTTCACACTTTTAACTCAAGAGACCAGTCCCTCACAGTCTGGGAACACACAGATGACCTTCCTTGTCATGTTTTGGTTTTGCTTGATGTTTCATTATCATTGTTTCAGAGTAAAACGTGACTCCAGGCAATCAGCATGGCCTGGCCCCTTGGAATTTGCAAGTAACCTCAAGGAGGTTGAGTTTCCCTGCATGCTAATGAGTTTCTAATTGTAGTACCTCAGCGAAAGGCACTGATGTTCTACAGAAAAGGTGGGAGAGCCCATTCCCTGAGCTACATTTCAAGTGAGGCACAAGTAGAAGTGTCTGTTCAGTTTGGTTTTTTTTTTAAGAGGCAGTAATTATTAGGATTTTTTTTTCTCCTGTCTGTGTTTTCTAGAGGTCAGATGAACACTGAAGAGCTGTGGGTGCTCAGTAAAACCAGCTTATCGGTCATCAGGAAGGGACAGGGCACTCGGTGTTGATTGCTTCTCTGTGGCACTGAGAAACTTCATGCATTTAAAACATTTTCAGACGTGGAGAAAAGAAAAGTTAATGTAGTTTCTAGCCACAGAGTCCTGTTGGCAGCTCCTCATATCCATGGTAGTGGTCAGGAGAGGAGTGTGAATAAGATGAAATGGATGTGAGAGGGAAAAGCAGCTGGAGGTGGAAGTGAGAGGAGCAGGAAAGGTGGAGAGGTGGATGTAAGCAGACACCATGGCCACCCTTACCCATCTCCCTCACCCTGTGTCTCACCAGACCTAGAAAACACACTCATTTCAACACATCAGAATATATGCATTAATATTTCCTACAGATTTACAATATTCCTATGGCAGTTTCTGTCAGTATAATGTGTGCATGTGTATACAGAATATATAAAGCAGATACGTAACGTGATTTATTTTATATCTTTACATATGTATTTTATATATAATTTATTTATATATTTGCTAGAATGTACTGGTTTTCCATTGTTTAAAAGCAAAATAGAAGCTGACCATTTCTTTTACCATGTTCTAATAAGGATGCCAAGCTGCCCAGTGGCCTTTTGAACAATTATTCAGAGGATTAAAATCATAAGGGTTTAAATCAGACATTCCCACCATGTCTTAATAACTTCTGCCATGGCTAAGTTTTTTTTTTCCCTTTGCTGTTCTTTATCATGTATTCCAACACTTTGTGAAAATTAACTTTATCATATAAAGACTGGAAAGGTGATGGTATTACCCTTGTAAGGAATGAGAGAAATGGAATGGATTTTAGCCAAAATACCACAAATCTCTGATAGAATGGATACCAAAATACATTTTGAAAATACACTGGTTTATTGGAGTGTTTCAGTGGTGACTGCAGGAGCAGGAGGATGGCAGACACTGCACAGGAACAGCTGGGAGATTTGGGAATGGTACTGGGGAGCTCTGGAAATAGAACCCTGTCAGCATGGAACACCAGTCACCTGGGTTCATTCCTAAATCCCACCAGGCAAAACAGCTGCAGCCTGGCAAACACTGCCTTACAACAGCCTTGGAACACAAAACAAAAATTCCAGGGTGAAGCAAATTCTTTCCTCTGCCTCTGAGCCTGAACCCCTGGAGCGGCAGGAAAAAATAACTTGAGGTACCTGCCCTGCAAAGCCAGCAAGCAGCTTTCCATGAGATCATTGCCTGCAGTCTGGGCAGAATGGCTTGGAGTTTTTAATCCCAAAGGATGCAGGAGGTTGCTGTGGGAGAGCAGGAAGAGATTGTGGATTTTAAGGGTGGGTCCCCTACTTGGGGACAAACAAGGAGCAGCCGTGGGTTGACTGCTCAGGAGCTGTTTTGTTAACAGATGAACTTAAGTTACTTGTTTCTTCCTGTGAGGATGATTTTAGAGTTGCTGCAGTGCTAAACCTCCCTCTAGAGTGTTTCTGTATTACTTGAGACATTGGTCTTGGTTTTGTTTTATGGTGAAATTGATGACTTCTGTAGTCAAGCAGTAATTTGAAAAAGCCTGAGAAATCAGTTTTTGTGTGTGTATGGAAGATGTATTTTTAAGACTTAGGACACTTCATCTTTTAAGGAATTTGAATCTTCTGTATTCCAGATCCTGTGAGGAGAGTTCAGTTCATAATTAGCTCATATGCAGAAACTAGGCTGGTTTTTCTTTTATCTCAGGCTTATCTTTGAAAGGAATTTAGCTGTCATCCTCTGATTTCTCTGCAGAGAAACTTTCACTTGTAGTACATGAGTGGATTATGTTGAAATTTCCATCCTGGTTATCCTGAGCTGAATGGCTGCTGTATCTGGATGTATTTGATAGCAATTAATTTGAAAGGGAACAGATTGCTTTGAAACCCACCTGTGTATTTATTGTACTTTCAAACTTTCTGTAGGAAACACTAGGAAAAACTCAGAGTTAAATATTTTTCTAGGAATGAACTCACTGAGTGTCTGCAAGTATTTGTTTGTGTCTGTTTTAAAAGAGAGGCAAAATATTAAAACAAACAAACAAACAAACCCAGCCTGTAAGAAGTGACCCTGGAGGCCTGAGGTGCTCCATGTGCACCACTCAAAAGTGTGGCAGAGCTTTGAGGTACCTTCTTCCTACTTTATTGGTAGTGTTGCAAACCATTTTAGCAGGCATTCGGTGTGTTGGTTTAATTGCATATTAAATCCATGGTGTTGTCCACCAGCACTGGGGAATGTTCTCCTCCCAGCCCAGAGCCTGGAGGAGACTTTGTGCTGGTCTTTATCCATAAAGTTCCGTTTTTCCCCAGTAGTGGCTGTATGAATGTGGCACCTTTTTCTCTTAACAGAGTTATTTCTTGTCTGTGCAGAGAGAACAGCTACTGAAATCCTACAATCCAAGGTCTGACTTGAATATTCCACCTTTCCTGCTGTAGGAATTTCTGTAGGAGAGGGCAGCAGACCCACGGACTCTTAGTGTGTGACTTTATTTTGGATATTGCTGCCTGATCTGCTTGGGGGAGTGGGAAAAGCTGTATCCATGAAACCTCTGGATCCCATATCAAAAATGCCAGAGCCATTCAGGGCTATTCCTGCACTGAGTGATGTTGTCCCATGGATCCTTAAGGGCTGTGGGGCTCCTCTTTTTCCTTCCTTTGGAAACTTGCTGTGGTTGATCCTGTCTGTCACAGACAACCATGCCAGGCAGATTTGTTTGTAAACAAACTGTGCTGCTTTCCATGGGCTTCCTCCTGCTCTTCCATGGACCCTGCAAACCAGGGAGACTGAGGAGCCTTCAGAAGGAGCTGATTCTTGCTTGGAGATGATGTCTTTGGTTGATACCTGTGAATTATTCCCTGTGAGGGTGGAGAGGTCCTGGCTCAGGGTGCCCAGAGCAGCTGTGGCTGCCCCTGGATCCCTGGAATGTCCCAGGTCAGCTTGGATGGGGCTTGGAGCAACCTGGGATAGTGGAAGATGTCCTAGCCCGTGGCAGAGGGTGGCACTGGATGATCTTCAAGGTCCCTTCCAACCCAAGCCATTCTGGGATTCTGTGATTTAAGATATCTATTTTGGATAATCACTGGTGTTTTCTAAAGCAGCTTTGGATTCATGAGGTAGAAAAAACCTCAGCGTAAGACCTGTGTTTCAACCTGGGTTATAAGCACCTTAAGTCTTTGTTCCTTGTTATATGCCTGAAAAATCTCATGTGTAGTGTGGAATGCCTGTGATTTCAGATACACCTGGAGCCTGGACTGTTTTGTTAGTTTGTTTTAAATCTCATCACGACTAACTTTCCATTTTTTGGGAGAGGATCCCAAGTGGCAGCACTTCCCAGTCACTGCCTGGCGTGGAGCTCATGCATATTGATGGCCTGGTTTGGTCCTTTCAGCCACGGTGGTGCACAATGCATCAGCAGAACTTGCTGCTTCCAGAAACAAAACACCTGCCTGGTGCTACCTTTGGATTATGTTCTCCATTCAAAGCACTGGGATATCCATGAGCAGGGCAGGAAAATGAAGTGTAGGACTCTGTGGCTATTCAGGCCATTCTTCCCAAAAAAGCATGGAGAATCAGTGGCCGTGAAGGCCACAAAGACTGAGCTGCTCCATTTCATAAATGGTTAGGAACACTATTGTGAATTTTAGAATAACTTGTAGAGACAAGTTTGACAAATCAGATGTTATAATGGGATTATTGATACCATTCTGCACTTGTCACAGTTCAACCTCTTAGTGCACGTTTCCCTTTTTTCCCCCAAACAAGAAGCTCTTTAGAATTCTCTATATTAAATGTCCATTTAACATTTAATATAATATACTTTGCCCGGAACAAAGACTGTGGGTCTATGAGTGACATTCCAAACAATATTATCGTTGACCTTCTCTTTTTATGTAGATTTTGCATTCAGTTGTTCGTGTACTTTTCTGTCTCCAAAAAACACATGTCAGAACTTAAAGTGGGGGGGAAAGTGGGATATCTGATTTTGGTCCTGTCTCACTGGTAGTTCTGTTAGAAGAAAAATGAAGATACCCTACCCTGCAGCATTAGTCCATTTAAAAAGAATTTTAAAAGGCAGCCTTTTAAAAATGCTAAGCTATCTGCTCCAGTTTTTATGGAATTCTTTAGGTTAAAATAATATTTCTCTAAGAACAGAGGAGGACTGTCAGCTTCTATTTTCAGTGAAAACATGTAGTTCCTTATAAAGGGGCTGCTAAGCTTAGAATTACTCTATTCCTACAAAGAAAGCCCTTCATAAAGAAACCCCATTTTTTGCTGAACTGATGCAAGCAAGTTTCTCTGAGCCTGCTTTTAGTTGTTATTTTTCTTTCCGATTACTGCGCTCAGAAGCATCCAGGGCCTGGAATTTGGATCCTTGTAAGTGGTTCTGCTTGCAGATGAAAAACTTTATTCTTCAGAGCTGCTCTTTGCTTGGCCATTGAGCCCCACCAGTGAGCCAGGCAGTGGGTCCTGCAGCCTGTGGGGTTATCCATGAGTTCCTCTGTGGGCATCGTTTTTCCTCTGCTGCCTCAGTTTTTCTCAAGCTACCTCTGTGTTTCAGTTCTTTCCTAACCCATTCCCTTCAGTCATCCTTCCCAGCAGCTGCTTTTCTTTTTCCTGGGATTCAAGAGGGCAGGCGAGTCACAACTCAAGGCTTTCAAAATATGCACAGTGGAAACTTTGGGCCTCCAAAGTGGCAGCAGCAGCAGCGCTGAGTCATGAGTCTGTGCCAACCAAGGCTGCTCCACCTCTCTTCGGGTTCCTTTTCCACCTCTTTCCTTGTATCTTGTCCTGGGAATACAATAATCTTTCATTTCCTAGCTTTGCACACCTCACACACATCTCAGAGTTCTTTGGGTGGAGGGGATTCCTGTTCCAACCTCCTTAACCAAACTGTAGTTTGGTGAGGCCCTTATTGCTTTGAGACTTGGAAAACCTTTAAGCATCTTGGTTCCCAAAGTGCATCCCTCAGGAGAAACATGTCGTTGTTCTCAGAGAGAGCCCAGGCCTTGCCTGAGCCACCTCCTTGGCCTTTTCCCTGCTCCGTTTCCCAGTCCCCTGGCAATGGTGGTGCCATGCCCTCCTCCCAGCTTTTGGGTTGGTATCAGTTCCTCAGGAAATGCATCCTGGTTTGCAGACCACTGCTGGACACGGCTCTGCAGGGATCTACAAGCAGTCAATACACCCAGGAATGCTCTGGATGTGGGGTTGGGGGTGTTTGTTTGAGGATTTTTAAATCCCTAAAGCTTTGAGGTAGGAAGGCAAATATTTGATGCACGAACATCATCCCTTGTATTTTCTAGTGGGCCATAAACATCTCAAAAGCTGTTTTTCTCTTAACTTTCTTTTGCCTTTATTTGCATTTCTGCACCTCCTCTGTCAGCCCTGCATTTGTTCTGGAGCCATCAATTGAGAAAAAAATCCTTTGTATCCAACATAACTCTGCCTCTATACCTAATAATAAGCATGTTCTCTGTTACAATCAAAAGACCATAACTTAGGGGAAAACAGAAAATTTCACCAGTTTGCCTGAAAATGGTACTCAGGAGAGTGTAATTAAAAAGAAAATTATTATTATTATAGTAAGAAAAATTAAAAGAAAATTTATTGACTTAAAATTTTTATTAATTTTAAAAAATAACCCATAGTTATTGCTCCAAAAGTATGGAGAATGTCATTCTTTGTAGAGTTCAGTTGGTAAATTCAGCTGATTAAATTTTCTCCAATTCAACTGGTTCAGGTGGTTGTCAAATGTTGGGCACACAGAGGTAATTCATAGGAGATGGTGTTCCTTTTTTTACTCTGAGACTTTGAAAAACTTTGATTGCACCTCCTGCACAGTAACTAAAGTGGTTTTGGGCTATGTGTTACTGTATTAAAGGAAGTGCCATTTCTGAAAAGTTATTCTTCCTTTTCTGTGTCTCAGACCTTAATTTTACTGTTGAAAAGGTCTCCACTGGTTAAATAATTTTTTTTTTTAAAAAGGGAGAAGAGCTCATTTTATTTACTGTTCAATAATTAAACACATAAACTTGTGTTCACACTATAAAAAAGATTGAACATGGGTTTGCAGGAGCAGCCTGTCATCCTCTCCATTCTAGAGCAATCCCCAATCCCAGGCATGCAGATTTCATGTGAGACCCTCAGGAGTTCATTAGATGGATGGAAGGAAAAACTGGGCAGAACTTCTTGGCTACTGAAGCTGTTTATCTTAGGGGTTTATTTAAAGGGTAAAGTAGATGTGTTCTTAACTATTTTTAAAAGCTGTACTCCCTTCTTCCTTTTTCCAGCCTTGGAAGTTTGCTTTCAGACCTGGATAAACCAGGATGTGTTGACAGCTCAAAAAAAAAAAACCCCAAAAAACCCCAACAGAGAATGTTTAAGTTAAGTCTCCCCTAAATGATTATTCAGTGTCAGACCCTCTGTCTACAGTGGGTGACTTGTTCAGTTTTGTACAGATAAAGAACTTTAGCCAGCTTTCACTCCCAAAAAAAAAAAAAAAAAAAGAAAAAAGAGGAGAAAGGAAACCATCAACTTTTAGATCCTAGGGATTATTTCTGAGAATTGTCCAAACTGTTGCCTCAAACATTTATTGTTCTGTTTCATGGTGTGTGGGGCCAGCAGTGAAGCTCAGCTGGGTCATTTCTCCCACATAGTGTTAGAAGGAATAAATAGCAATATTTGAATATGTTGGTGCTTTAGATAAGGAAAAATGCTTGTCCAGGTGGATACTGGAAAACTATAGGTGCCTGGGGTCCCTTATAGATGATGGGCTCCACTTGATTACTGGATTGGTGCTATTTTATTTTAGTGGTGCTTGGTTGTTACTCATTAAGTTTCTTATTAATCAATTTTCTGGGTTTTTTCCATGGAAAATAAAGTAAGCCAGTGCAACAAGTTTTATATTGGGAGATTTCCATATATTTCAAAATCAATTAACTTCTGTTTTATTGAGAAAACATATTAAAATTTGATGGGTAAGTTAATGACATCAACATCAGTAAACACTCATTAGGGGGAAAATCCAGTGTAGATATAGTGCAGGAACAGAACCTTAACATAGATTTACACTTTAATTTAGAGATGTAAAGCATTCTTTTCAATCACCAGAATTGTGTTGATTATGGCACAGAGTTATTCCTGCTATCCCTTGTTTAATTTTCAATATGTTTTCTGCTAGGCAGATATCCTGCCTGCTGCTCATTTCTCTAGCAATATACTCTTCACTGCCTTTTGCAGTTTAAAGGGTAGTTTGTCATATTTTCAACAAAAATAAAAGCATATTTCATACTGGTTGCAAACAGAAACTAATTGAGTAGGAGGAAGCCTACAGATTTATGAAAAAACCATCTCAGCACTGGTTTTCTTAGCTCTGCTTGTGTCCAAATATGGCTCAGAGCTTTTTTTTACCTTCACAAGCCATAAAGAGGTAATTAAAAAAAAATTAAAATACCAAGGGCTGGTTACATTTTTTGAGATGTGAAATTTGTGAGCTCCTGGGTTTCCTGGATTTATTTCTCTTCAGGATGCCAGATAGATCTGTGTTTGCTTTTTGATTGTCTATCCAAATAGGCTGGCAAAAAATTTGCATTTTTCCTATCACATGGGGTTTTCTTGTATTTATAGCAGCATCTTGAAAGATATTTTCTGTCTCGTGTTGGCTTTCTGGTTTTGTTTTGAAATCTTTTTTTCTGATAATTTATGTTCACCTAAGGTAGAGCAAAGCATCTCTGTGAATGCCCTCCAGTAAATCTGGTTGGGAGTGGAATTTGTAAGCAGGATTATTTTTTCTGTGTTCCTAAAAGTGAATAATGCAGATAATACATTACCTACCTTCTTAAAAAGAGTTTTCAATTATACTGCTATTACCAGGTGTAATGATGCTAGAATTGCTTACTTTTATATAACAAAAATAATATAAGCTCTTAAATATAATAAAGAGGTTGTGGAGAGTCACAAACAGCTGGAATACATCAAAATGTTTATTTTTTATTATTCCTGTAGCCTGCAGGTTGTGTGTTAAACCTTTAGGAAGCAAAATCCCCTCACACAACAAAACCTGGAAACGTGATCCAAGGTGCAGGCAGCTTCTGGGAAAGTCTCCTGCAGAAGGGTTTTGGTTGAGGGTTCCACCAAGAATTCTTAGAAATGCCTTGAAGAAATACTGAGATGTTGCTAAACGTACATCCTGTCACTTTTTTTTCCCCCTGCAAAGAGCTCTCTACTTGTTCAATAGAAAAAGAACAAAAAACATACAAAATATTGAATATATATGGCAGAAATATATCTTCTTTTTCTCCAAATAACAAAGAATTTGGTCATCCTTGTGACTCCAAACACCCAATATTACATGATGCAGGATTAAGAAATTATAATTTTTTCTTCAAAGCTGATTTCCTCTGTAGCAATAATTGCACACCAATAAGTGGTAAAAATTGTGGGGTTGGGGTGAGTGGGTTGGTTGTGTTTATTTTTTTAGCAGTGGGTCTTGTCACCAACTTCATGGTCACCTTCATGCTTGTACTCCTTAATTTGTTAAAACTTCTTTCTGAGGAAGAATCCATGAGAAAAAGGGGTTTTGCTGTGTGTTAGTAAATTGAGCTCCTGAATCTTAAAAAAACCCCACCCTCACACTACATATTTTGCAAGTTCATATGGCTTATCTACTGATTTTGTTTGGGTTTTTCCCCTATGTGTGTCAGGCGCAAAGAAATGAGGCAAAGAACTTGTGAAGGAGAAATGCTGCAAACAACCTTGTGGGAAATAATTTCAGTTCCTAAAACGTGTGCTCTTCTCGGGAAGCCACAGAGCTGAAGTGAGGCTCAGCTTCCAAATGCAGATATTGAATGTCTCTAAATTTGAGTCACATCGTCAAAAATAAAATACTCTCTGCTCCACGAAAAATTCTTTTCACTCAGCAGTGATATTTTCCTCTCTGAGTTGTAAAATTCCACCAGCTCCAATCCTGCCAGCGTTGTATATAACGGGAATAAACAGATTTACTCTTTCAGGCACTTTCTGATGCTGTGTTTGACAGAGTCTCTCCCTGATTATTCTTGCAGTTTGTCCAGGTTCAGGAGCGTGAAATGTTTGCTGATTCATGGCAGGATTAGGACGTGCTGAGGAAGCACTGCTGGAATTTAGCCTTGCTGGGAGCAAGGATGTGGCCTGGCTGCCTGATGGAATCAGCCTGTGGGAATTCTGCTGTTATACATTCAAAACTTCTGCGTATTTTATGTTTTGGTTTTTTTTTTTCCTCACTGTATCTAAATCCTCACATTTAAAAAGCATTTTCCAGTAAAAAGAATGGAACATCTGAGTGAATGTGTGTCCAAGCCCATCCCATAATTCTGTCTGGTTTTATTTTCCTGAAAGCACAGTGTCAACTCTTCTAGAGGTGTCGCCTGTATTGGTTCTCCTTACTTTGCTCAGATTTGTGAGGTTGAAATTCACCTGTCTTCACCAATTTCAGGAAAGAATCCTCAGGAACGCGTTTGGCTGCTGCGCTGAGTCACTTGGCAGGTGGTTTTGTGGGATATGAATCCCACTTCACTCAGGTTATCAGGGAAGGCACTCATCATTTTTGAAATGTCAGGTGTTTAAATCCATGACCAGAGGCTCCTGTTAAGTAAGATCAGAGACGTTTTTCCAGCATTTAAAAAAGAGCCAAGCCAGCTCTGAAGTAAAAAGAACTGGCAAACTCTTTAGCCAGCCTTTATTATCCAAGAAATGTTTTACCTTCCACTGGTGTGTATCTGATTAGGACGTGTTTAATCAGCTCTCTTCTGAGTGCAGGACATGTCCTTTTAATGAAAGATCTTCTCTCTTTTTGAAATGGGGCTTCACCACAGGAACTGATGGATTATTGAGGTGTTAATGCTAAATTAATACTAAATAATTATTCAGGTACTCAGGGAGATCTTCCTCTCTGCTGAAGAAAGCACTTTGGTTTGCCAGCTGAGAAAGTAAAATAAATAGCATTTGTACTGCTTCAGTGTGCTCCATTGATTTGGGCTTTTTCTATCTCAACTTTTTCAGTGTTTTCCCTCCCTAGCTGCACTGCCAGCTGTCTCCCCACTCCAAATTATACTGTCACCAGTTCTGTAAACACCAGAGAAAACCACTTTTATATTAAATTCCTTCCCCTGCTGAAGTGGTTGATGGAGCTGGTAACCAAGTTACTAAAGAATCAAAAGCAGAGGAGCTTTTAATTAAATATAATTTGGCAAGGTGCCCAGAAATTTCCCTGTCGTGGGAGTGGGGAATGACAAACAAAATGAAGAGCTGCCACTGCTGCCTTTCAGAGTGTCTGGAAGATGTATTTGCTTGGATGTGCAGATCCACTACCAAAGAGTAATAAAAATAAAAATCCACAGAGCAGCTCCAGTGCCAAGGTGACCTTGTGCAAGTGGTTTTCGTAAGCTCAGGATGAGTTGTGATCACATTTCACAGGAAGCAGAAGAATAGCATACAAACCAAAGTCCTGCACGGTTTTAGGCTGTTGTTTGAAGGTGAGCAGCAATTCAGTGCCATGAATTGCCCCTCATTTCCATCAATTCCACACGATGCCACATTATTTTATAATTATCCCTGCTTGCATGTGGGCTCATTAAATCGTTCATGGGCTGCTGCTTAGTTGGGATTCTGTCACTGTGCTTTTAGGTGGTGTCTTTGTTTTTATTATTCTTGATTTTTTCAGAAAGCTTTGCCATAGGTGATTCAGTTTTTGGTCATCCCTGCCTTTTCTTGCTCACATAATGAATATCTCATGTTGATGGTTTCAGTGAATCCTCTTTTGCTGTGTTCAGTGTTGTGATTTCAGGTACATCTTCCCTGCCTTTAACCAGCACTGTATTTGTTTTTAACTTCTAAATCTGCCTTCCTGTGTTCCTTTCCCAAACAAATTAGATTCTCATTTGGAAAAGAGGAAGATGTCATCTCTCTCAGTGATGATTTTTTCATATTTCACATATGTTTTGATTCATTTTTGCCTCTATATTAGTGCCAGAATGTCTTTCTCAGTTGTCAAAGTATTAAAATGCCTTATGTAGCAATGAGATGACTCGAACTGAAACTTCCTTCCAATATTTACAGAAATATTTGATACAGAGCATTTTTCTGTTTAATTTTTTACACTTAAACTCCTTGTTTGTGAAGCTCTAAAGCACCAAGCCCTTGTGTATTAACTTTCCACAAGGTTTTAGTTCACTTCTCTCAGTCTCTTGCCTATTTTGCCCTCAGTGATGCTTTCCTGTCCCCCTGATTTCTGCAGCTGCCAGGTCACCCCAAACTCTGATTTACCCTGGTTATTGGGGGGGTTTATTTGTGTTCTAAGTGCTTCCAGGTAGGGAATGTTTCCTTCTGTGTTTGTACAGCACTATGTAAATTTGCAACAATATATAAATGTTTGCTAATGACCCAGCCCTGTGGAAGTCAATAAGTCACATCAAGGCTGAGCTTGATGTGTTGTGTTCAGAACCACGGGGTTTATGTAAAGAAAATCAGGATTAAAAAAGGTTGGAGTGGAGAGATGAGCCCAGACTGCAAATTTGGAGCTTGCCCTGCGCTAAATAAAAGTTGTTTTTAAAAATCTATTTTCTACCAATGCTGATTTAAATGTGAATGGAGTTCATTTTGCTCCTGATTCTGTTTTAGATCTTTTTAAACCAGATTTCATTGGTTTTCCTTAGCAGAAATTTGCTCTTGATGTGTTTGCTTAAACCAAGACTTGAGAGAGCCCATCTGCACTCTTCAGGCTCTGTGTCAGCACCGCTTCTTTTTGGCTTCAGGCATCCCTGTGAAGAGCATTTTCCTTTGCAAAACCATGGAATTTTAAACACACATTGGCCAGTGTGTAAAATACAGTACCAAATGAAGTTAGTTTTATTTTTACTGAGTGATCTATTTAATTTCCCTGCTTGATCTCAGTTTTAAAGCTTTATTCACATCTTTGTGTCTGGGATTAATTTGACTTGGCACACTGCAGTGTCTCTGTCTCCCAGGAGCAGCTGATAATTTACAATGAATTTCTTTTTCCTCTTCTCCCTATGACTTGTATCAAAGGTTTTTCTCTGCACAACTCTGGATAATATGCAAAGAGCAAAAATATTTTAAGAACGAATAACTGAGTTACCTGTGATGATTGGAAACTCAAACATGGCTCAGCTTGTAGTGAGTCCAAAACTGTTATTTACCAGAACATCTTTGGTTTGCAGCAAAGAAACCTTTGAATAATGAATGGTGCCTCTATCTGTGTAGCTGTACAGAAAATACTGGGCTGGAGGCCTACAGTGAAACGTAGGAGTTGACAAACGTGTGTTAATTCTATCTAAATTAATCATATAATTCTGTGTGAGAGAAGGAGAAAATGTGTTTTCTTTTAGGTATAATAATGGTGCAAATAAGAAAAATTGACAATTTGGAACTGACTTTTGAAAGATAATTTGTTATAATTTTTTATTACTGCTTCCTTGTCTTGTTTTTTTAAGTGCCTGTTAATTTTTGGAAAGGCTGAGGCTGATGTGAGTGCCTGTAAGGGGCTGTGTGTGACTGGGCTGGTGAACATGAGCTGGAGCCAGGACACATCCCTGGCTGTGTAAATCACCAAGTGTCCTTTAATCACCTGCATTTCTCAAGGAGTTGCAAAGGAGGAGTGGGAAGAGTGTTATTATAAAATCATGGAATGGTTTGGGACCTTAAAGCTCATGGGCAGGGACACTTCCACCATCCCAGGTTGTTCCTACCTGGTCTGGAATGATTCCAAGGATGGGGCAGCCACAATTTCGGGTCGTGCACCCAGTGATGTACCTGTGGGATGTTGGAGAAACCCAGTCCTGGGAGGGAAACTAAAATCAGCATTGGGGCATCTTGGTGATGGGATTTCTGGTCATGGTTGTGGGAATTTTGGACAGCAAAAATGTCGTGGGGAGAAGACTGCTAAAGCAGGCTGGATTTGTTCCCCCTTTAGTGAACAGTATTGTCTCTGTCCTCCTATTTATATCCTAAATGCTTTTTGTCCTTCCATCAGTGTTGTGAATACCTGGAACAAAAGACCAGTAATAATTAGTTTCTAAAACTGAGTAAATGAAAGAGCAGAACTTTCAGTGAAATCCAATTATGTACCATCATATATTAAGCTGGTAGTGGTGTTCTCATATCCCAAAATCAATGGCATGCCCTGCAGGCATGTTTTAATTAAAATAGGAAATATGTATATTATTTTAGCCCTGCCATAATAGTTAATTCTGAAGTTCCTGATGATTTTCCTGAGCGAGTATAAAGTTCAGTCTCTGAATAAACCCCGTCCTCTAAAGGCTGAGTGGATTGCACCTGACAGTGAACAAGGATTGGCAATCCAGAGGGAGTTTGCAGTAAATCAGGGAATGTTCCTGGGGCTGTCGAAGGCTTCCTCTCTCCCAGAGTTACCTCCAGAGCTCGAGTGAGTGTTGGCAGCAGCAGAGCTGAGAGCAACCAAAAAAGTGTCAGGGATGAAGATCTACGATAAGCACAGATGGAAAGAGCCAGATACAGGAAAGAAAACAAAGCAGCTGGGGGGTGGAATTCCGTCCCTGGTGAAAGAAGAAGTGAATGGTGAAGAGCTGTGGAACAGCATAAAAAATGAGATTATGGCAATGGCTGCTCAAGTTTTGTGTTACCAGGCCAAGACAAAGAAATAGAGGTGGGAAGTGCTAGAAATGAAAAGGGGGGGAATTAAAAAAGAGATTGAAGAGATGGACCAGACAGTTGGTGTTGAAAATGGAAATACAAAAATGCCTGGCTGGGCATGTAAGAATGGTCAGAAGAGTGTGGAGAAAAACTGGGTTGTATGGCAAGGTGAGAGAAATCTGGAGTGGAGCACTGGAATCAAAGATGTCAGTGCTGAAAGACAACTAATAATTGAGAACATAAACACAGAAAGTGAAAGATATTTGGAAGACTTAGGAAGTGCCCAGAAGCCAATAGGTAGGCTGATCCCAGAGGAGATTGCTGCAGGAAACAGGGAGAGAGAGCAGTGGAGTTACTGGAAATACAAAGCACTCAGTATCTTGGCAGAAAAAGGGAAAATCTGAATTCTGTGTGTCAGAAAAATCCTGGAGGAATTCCAGCCAAGCAGGAGACATGATAATGGCTGTGTACATGTGATGAACACATGAGCAAGAGTCTCCACAATTTATTTGTAAATTCTGTTGAATGAGGAAAAGTGGCAACACTGTCACTGATAAAAGGAAGATTTGATTGAATCACTTTAAAGCAATGTCAGAAACTGCCCAAGAAATTCTTGTGAATTGAAGTTCAGCGTGAAGTTGTTGGGATCTGAATGGAAAAGAGGTGGTGATGGAAATGAAGCCAAATATCCATCAACTGGAAAAACAAAGCGTGTGGGCTTTGGAAACTTGCTTCAAGGGTTGGGGGATGTTGAGCTGAAGCAAAAAAGAGCATAAAAAATAAGTTCTGAAACACTATACTAGTAAAACTTAAAAAAACCCAAGACATTTTCCTCCTATATAAAGTTTTATCTTTACTGACTCCAATTACAGGGCTGGAATAGCGTGAAAACCTGTGAAGCAAAGGAGGTGTTGGTCTTTAAATGTAGATTATCCCTAACACTGCCCCTGTAAATTCTACTCAGTCAACTTTGAGGCCCACTCTAAATTACACGGACATACCCTTTTTTTGAGGAATAAGTGAAGATTTTTAATTTATTTCATTTTTATTTGAGCAAGGCTCAGATGATTATTTCTTATTTTAGTCATCTGATACCAGCTGTAGAAACCTGGTTCCTTTAAAATCAGAGTCACAGACTGGAATGGGTTGGAGGGATCTTGAAGCTCATCCTGTTCCATCCCCTGCCATGGGCACCTTCCATTATCCCAGGCTGCTCCAAGCCCCATCCGGCCTGGCCTTTGACACTACCAGGCATCCAGATTTCTTCAATAATAGTGAGAATAAAGAATTCAGCTGCAGAGCTGAATCCTCAACCTGTGCAAAAGCCAGTGCTAATGGCACAGGTTGTTCATCTGTGACAGCTTCTGACCCATTAATGCTGCTCTGCATCCTTTTAGTACCTGGTGCTCTGTGGGAAGGGAAAGTCCTGCCCTTAGAATTATAATTAGTCATGCCTAACTTATAATTAATGAAGTTGGAAGCTGCTGGTTGCTTGGATCACAGTCACTTGCCTGCGGTCTTCTTTGTGTCCTACTGAATCCTGGGATTCAGTGGGACAGCAGAAGAAGAGCTGGGTTATTATCTATGTGAGTACTTAGGTGGAAAATTGATATTTGGGAGAGGTGAAAAGCATTTGAGGTAAAAGTGGGTGATTCAAGCCATGGGCTTTAAGGAGCTGTGCTTGAAATATGAGAAACATTCTAGCAGTTATTAAGGATAAATTTTACACATTTTAGTAAAGTACGTTAAAATAAATAATCCTGGAGGACTGAAGTGGAGCAAATTAATTGTCTTAGATTCCACATTGGTATTTTATTTATTCTGTGACCAAGATGTGGAATTGGAAAGAACTCAACCAGAATCCAGGTTCCCAGATAACCAGATGACGTCCTGCCCAACTTCCCCAAACTTCCCGCTTGCGCCAGTGCTCCCAGCCTCTGGAGCTCTGCCTTCCAGCTGAAGGAGAGCTGCCATCGCTCAGCTGCTTTGTCCCGTGGCAGAACACAAGAGAAGTGTCCAATAGGATGAAGAATACATTTCCTGGGCTCTGAACTCGGGCTCTGACCCCTGCTAGCCGCGCTCCAGTAGGATCATTCCAGGCATCTCCCCGCTCGGCCAGGGGATGTGTTGCTATCTTCCGTTCACATTCCCTCCCTTCTTTCTCTTGGTTTGTTTTCCACATGACTGGGAAACAATTGCTTCTTCCACATGGAGCCCTTCTCCCATTCCTGGGAAAATAGCAGGGAATGGGAGCATTTGCATAATCGTCTTTAGTGCTATTGTGGGCGGGCTTTGGATGCCGGCACGGAGTTGCAGACTGGCCACCTGTCCAGAACAAATGAACTTAGCTTTTGTATAACGTTATCTGGTTTTCCACAGTGTTATTTTTGTGTAATGAATAACTCGATTAAAATATTATAAAACCCCATCATTCAGTAAATGTTTGTGTTGGGTTTAAATCCCCCCTGGCAGGAGTGGGGAGGGGGACAGAGTTTCCTCTTCCTCTGTTAGCACAACTATATTTTCAAGCTGCCTCTGACATAGTTTTATAACTGCCTTTGTGAAATTATCCTCATGAATATTAATTAGGGGTGTGGGAAGAAAAAAAAAAAAAACCAACCCCAAACCTCAAAATGATTTGCATTCATCCTTGTATAAATGATAAATTAAGTGTTGTCTAATGTTTTCTAATGGTCCATTTCACCTATGTAAAACAATTAATTAAACAGTTGGCCTCTTAGGGAAGGAAGAAGAGGAGGGTGCTGAGGACACCACCCCTGCCGGGGCTGCAGCACGAGAATCAAGCTTGTTCACTATTCACATATGTGACTTTTGCATGTCTCAGTGTTAGTCTTTGATCTCTTGGACTCCTGAAATCATAAAAAACTAATTCTAAAGGGTAAAAAAGAGACAGTGTGTTCCTATATGCAGGTTTGGGACTTTTGCCAGCCAAGGTATGGGAAGGACAAACTCCGGGTGCCACATTTTATTGCACCTCAACCTTTGCCCCACGATGAGTTTCGATTACTGCGTTATGAGAAAGCAAAACAAACCCTTCCATACTTTCTGTTGGCCATAAATAACTTGTGGAGCTTAACCTGGACAGCGAGATTTCCATATTGCCCATTTTACTTTCGTATTTGTATCTTTTATTGCCCGTAGTAAAAAACAACTGGCCAAAGTTCGGCCAAGTAAGCACCGCTGAATTATGACCCAGAAGGACGTGGGTTTATTCTTCCCCTGCATTTCTCTTTTCCAGAGCAGTTAAAGGTAAGAACTGCATTGACCCAAAGCACATTATTATTATTATTTTGTTTGTGCTTTTGAGCCCTTTCTCTGCTCCTCAGTGGCCGTGGCTTTGCTGCTTTGCAGTTTGGTGGCAGCAGATAAGAGGAGGGGAGTTTCTGTCAGTCAGCACTTGCAATTCCATTCCTGAGACAAGAACATCCACCACGGACATTGTCCTACCTTGTTTGACTTCTGGCTCGTTCCTGGTGCACGTGTCCCATGGATTTGGTCCAGAGCTCCTCCTGCTCTTTTATTTCCCTTAGTTAGCAATCACTTGGAAATGCTTCTGGTGAGCATTGTAGGTTACTGTGATTGATTTACGTGTCAGTGGTATCAGCTTTGGAATATTACTGGAAGGAATTATTATGGAGTTTGGTGTGGAGCTGCTCAGGAAGAGGTTGACGTGTCCCTCGTGTAGCTGTCAGTCAGCAGTGTTGGTTTAAAACAAGCTTGGAATATCTGCCAAAGAATCTGCCACAGATCCTTTGCCGAGGGAGAACATTAAAATTAGGCAGTTGTGTTTTGCTGGAGTGAAATAAAATGTCATTATAGGCAGCAAGGAATAAATACTGAAAGTCTGTAAATTAAGAAGTTTAAAGCCAAATCTTCCTGCTTCAACAGTTAAAATTTGCAGATCCCTTTTCATTTTGTGTGAATGGATGATTTATATATGTATTTGATACAAATGTAAGTGCTGTTACTATAACCTAGTTAAAAAAACTGTTTTGTTTGATTTGCTACCCCTGCTATGGATTATAAACCCTGAGCCATTAAAGGTGTGTTTTCTCTACCTGAAATGTGGTGTTTTAAAACCCAACAAACCAGTGAATTGGAAAATGGGGGCACGTTGAGTATATGTATTTGATAAATATATGAGTGCTGTTACTATAACCCAGTTAAAAAACTGTTTTGTTTGATTTGCTACCCCTGCTATGGATTATAAACCCTGAGCCATTAAAGGTGTGTTTTCTCTACCTGAAATGTGGTGTTTTAAAACCCAACAAACCAGTGAATTGGAAAATGGGGGCACGTTGATGAACTGGAAATGGTTTTTAATCTTTTGCTGATCTTTTTCCTGCTTTTCTTATCTCTGCTGTAATAACTGGGAATTGATTTCACATTTTATGCTCTCACCCACTGAGTGAAGACCTGGAAGTTGCCTAAATCATAGCCCAAGTTTCAGATTTACAGCTGTGGATCAGTGCAGTGTTTACAGGAGCAGTTCTCCAGATATGACTGAATTTGGAGGATTTAAAGTCGGGCTGTCGAGTGCAATCTGATCCCTTTTGCCATTACTTATTGATGAGGTTTCCTAGGCTTTCCAGTTGTCAGCTTGCTGATGGAACTCCAAGATTTAGGATGTTATGTGGGTATGGGAATCTCACTCTTTGTTTTCTGATTAGGAGCCTGACCTCTGGTACCTCATTTTAACATTAGAGCAGACTCTGGTGAATAATGGTCTGTGTTGAAAGTGCATCCAGCTGGAATTGCATCTTGGGATGGGGGTAGGGGGGACTGGAATCTTTGGATGCCATCATGAAGCAATTAGACAAGCTACTTAATAATTTATAGCTTGCTGTCTTAAGGGTTGTAAGCGTTTTGACTGAAGAGGGTTTTGTTTAACCTTTCAGGGCTCTCCGTGAGGCTGAGATTGAGCTTAGAAATTATTTTCCTTTGAAGAGCGGCAGAGAATCCAGAGCCAGATGACTTTGTCATCTATTAATTAATGCTTTGTCTTGCTACCTAAATATAAGAGTTTGCTCAGCTCTCTTACAGCTTCAGTGTGTTGTGAATAGAGAAAAACCTTAGGGAAGCAGAAGGCGAACAACAGGGTTTTTTTGCAAATCTTGTTGTTCTTAAATTCTTTTTTGTTGAATTTGCTTATGACTTGGTGACTTTTTTGTGTTCTTTCACCTTCAATATTAAATATAATATTTAAAATAAATATAATATTTCCTGGGGAAAATGTAATGCTGGGGAAGGGAGGAAAGCAATTGCATATCTACTAGATTTCAGTAATCCTGGTGTAATTTCAGTATTCTTGCTGTTTATATTAGAGTGACTTAAGCATTATACAGACACCTTCCAGTGAAACAACTAGTAATTTAGCATTTAATGAACTAGTGATTTGTCCAGTCTTTGTTATAGCAAAGGAAGAAAAGCCCACCTGGGTTTTCAGGTGCAGGAGAATGAGGGGCTCCACTTGCCTGGAGATGTACAAAGGCCAAGAACCAGAAATAAAGTGCAAAACTCTGTCTGTAGGAACTGACTCCACTGGCTCTTCTAGAAATGTTGTAAAATTAAAAAGTTAGGAGAGATTTCTAATGATAGTCTGTCAAGCATTTGTCTGGAGAAGAGAATATTTGTTAAATATGTTGCCGATATTCTTGGATGTGACTATTTCACCTCCTGTCAATGTGCAGCTGCTTCAGATATATAAATAAATATATTAATATATACTTAAATGTAATAAATATATACATACAGACACTGGGAGATATTTTGGATGGCCAGATTCAATAGCTAGGTTTTTTTGGCTTATTCCCATTGTTGTAAGGATATTACCCATGGTTTAGACCTGTATTTGCTTTTATATTGCTTTGAATTCAAGTCTGAAGTGTGGCACAGTTTCCTGAATTACAGTGTGGATTATTTTTCTCTGTGTTATTCTGTGTGTTTCCTTTTTGCCATCAAACTCATCTGTTTTTCCAAGGACTCTTCACTTTGGGGGAGCTTCATTACACAGCATCTCTTGCAATATGATTGTTAAATGTCATTGTTTTTTCCTAAAAACTTTCAGCCTTCCCACTTTATTTCTCCCTGCTCCCCCTGTGAGTGTGCTTAACAGAACCCTTTGGATAATACTATTTCTACTTTAATGACTGGAATCTGCAGTTTTCCTTTTCCCTCCATCTCATCTGCTTCATTTTCAGTAGGAATAATTTGTGGTTTTCTTGCGCAGGGCTATTTCTGTTGGAATAACCTTGTAGTTAGTTGCTGATACTTATCCATGGAAGCTATGGATTTTTTTCTCCCCCTTGTATTTTTTTTTAGAACCAAGGATTAAAAATATTATCTACTGATCTCTGCAAAGTGAAAGTTGCTGCTTGATACAAAATAGGAATTTTCAGTACTCATCAGGGCTTGACTTTGGATGCCTTTTACTCGATGTACTGCAGGGTGAAATAGAGCAGCTTCGTGGAACTGCTGTGTAATCTGGGATTAAATAAAGGTGCTGATGTGCTGAGATCAGTGTGGTGGGGACTGACGTGGTCTCATTCCCTCCTGGGCTCACTTCATTTGCATTATGTTAATCTTTGCATGGCATTTTTTGCCTCAAACCTGAGTTGTTGTTGCCATATTTGATTTTTGGAGGTTTTGGTCTCTGTCCTTCTGCTTGGCCTGATGTTACAGAGTGCTGACCCAGGGCACTCCCAGAAACCAGAGCAGAAAAATCTGCTGCAGCCTGCATTTATCTCATTTAATTTGCTGATCTGGAACTGTAACGGAGAGCTTCCATTTATCAGTGCAGCAAAACCTTGTTCTAAACAAGCTGGACAAACCACCCGAGGTGTTGTCTCTTAACACTTGTGTGTGAAATACAAACCTGTTTCCAAGGAACTCATTTCAGCCCTGTTCTTGGCTAGTTTTATGTTAAAATATATTTGTTAGCAGCATGGACTTTGAATTTCAGGCTTTTCTGGTTTATTTCATTAATTCTGTTCTTGGCTAGTTTGGCTTGTTATCAGCATGGACTTTGAATTTCAGGCTTTTCTGGTTTATTTCATTAATACACGAGTAAACTTGTGGCTCAAGAGCTTCTCTCGTAAATATCAGTAAATAAACAAATTAAAGATTGCCTTTGCTGTTTTAAGAATAAGAAACCAAAGAAATTTGGTCCAAATAATCTTAGTTTGCTAGGATTTGAGCTTTTGCTTTTTTAAGGATAAGAACCCAAGCAAATTGGTCCAAATAATCTTAGTTTACTAGGAGTTCAGTCTTCGGGGGTGTTTTTGGTGGTTTTTTTTCCTTTCTTGTTTTGGGACCTGCTCTGGAAGTGGTTTGGGAATTTTCCAATTTTCAAACTAGAATAGGAGGACATTTCCTATCCCTGGTGAGAAATTAGCCCACAATCCCTTCAGAAAGCAGAAAAGCTACCAAGGCCCCAGTGTGAGGCGATGGCAGAGATTTCTGTGCCTCACCTCCCCACTCCCCCTCCTTCAGAACAACCCTGCACCTCTCCGTGCCTTCGTTTGCAGCACCACAGAGCTTCCCCAGTAAATAAACAAATTAAAGATTGCCTTTGCCGTCTAAAGAATAAGAACCCAAAGAAATTTGGTCCAAATAATCTTAGTTTGCTAGGATTTGAGCTTTTGCTTTTTTAAGGATAAGAACCCAAGCAAATTGGTCCAAATAATCTTAGTTTACTAAGACTTCAGTCTTCGGGGGTGTTTTTGGTTTTTTTTTTTTCCTCCCGTGTTCTGGGACCTGCCCTGGAAGTGGTTTGGAAATTTTCCAATTTTGAAACTAGAATAGGAGGACATTTCATATCCCTGGTGAGAAATTAGCCCACAATCCCTTCAGAAAGCAGAAAAGCTACCAAGGCCCCAGTGTGAGGCGATGGCAGAGATTTCTGTGCCTCACCTCCCCACTCCCCCTCCTTCAGAACAACCCTGCACCTCTCCGTGCCTTCGTTTGCAGCACCACAGAGCTTCCCACAAACCCCACGCGGGCTGGGAGGGTTCAGACACGAGGTGGGGGAAGGCAGGAGGTGATGCCCAGCGCAGAGGAAATGTGCCATATGCTTCCCAGTGCCGAGCTGCCAAACTCAAGCCCTTCCCTATTGTGTCGGCGCGGCGCACACCAGATGGTTCCTTTCCCCCGGCACTGCCTTTTCTCCCTCGTTCTGTCTGTCTGTCTGATAACACCAATTCCAGGAGCTGCACGTGGGAAATAATGCACAAACCTCTAAAAAATAATGAATAAACCGCTACAAAAACCTTCCTCTGGGTGGACCTGTGCTTAGCCAACGTTGAGCCTGAATTAATGCATGTTTTCCTTTCCTTCTCTGTCTGTGTTTTCTATTGATGTGATGATTTTTTGTTTTTCTGAACTGTTGCTGTTAAATTCTTTCTTAACTGAGCAGGAAGAAATTTCTTTTTCTTTTCCTTTTTTTTTTACGTGAACAAAGTCAAACTGAGTTGGACTCTGATGTTCTTGGCAGCTCTTGTAGAGTTGGCTTGCCTTCTGACTTCAGAGAAAAATTGCTTTCTAATAGACTGTTTTTACCCTTAGTGAGTGCTTTGGCACCTGTATCCTGAGTTGTGGAAGGGTTTCTTTTTTTCTACAGATGTTTGAACATGAACACAGCCTTTAACATCATTGTGTTATTGCTGCCAGCTTTTCTGTCCTGTTGAAAATAGAGATTTTTTTTCTAAAAAATAATATCCTTGATTTAAAGTACTACCATACTGTGAAACAGCAAATTTACCCTATAAAATTCTGTTAAAGGCACTTTAAGATGGCTAAAATGTTACTTAAAATTTTGTATTGTTTGCATAACTGTGTTCTGCAGCCTTAAATTTTGCTTTCAGTGTCTGCTACTGTTTGATTTATAAAAGAGAAAACAAAACCATGGTAAATCCCTGGAATTATAAGGCAATACTTTAAAGGTTCAGCTAAAGGAATGAGGATGTCACCTCCTGTGTCCTATAGGATATATGAGGTATTAAGGAATGTGCTGTGCACTAGGTAATTTTGTTGTTAAGTTATTACTTCAGGGTTAACATGGAGTCTTGGAAAAGTGGGAAATTTTCTGTGGTAAATTAAGGGAGTTACAAAGGCTGTGATCCCTGGGAATCCCTGCTGCTTGTGGGAAGCTGGATGTGAGCTTTGGAGCCCCCTTGCCTGGGAATGTTGGTATCAGTGATCTCCCCTAGACCCAGTTTAATTATTAATGGTGGCTCTGATGTGCCACATTCACCTGGGATCTTCTCATGGCAGCTTTCGTGTGGCTTCCCTGCTGCTGTGGGCACTGGTTACTTTTTCCTATAGAAAAAAAAAAAAAAGCCCTCGAAGAATTTTAGGATTTTCAAGGCTCTAAAATGGATTTGTTTTAATGACTTCTATCCAAAAAAAAACCCCAAAAACTGAAACAAACCAAACAGAATCCAAACCAAATTCTGTTCCCTGTGCTGGCACTGCTGAGGCACCTCCAGTCCTGGGGACACTTTTGGGCCCCTCAGGACAAGAAGGACATGGAGGGGCTGGAGCGTGTCCAGGGAAAGGAACAGAGCTGGGGAAGGGTCTGGAGAGGCTGAGGGAGCTGGGAGGGCTCAGCCTGGAGAAAAGGGGGGTCAGGGAGGACTTTGTGGCTCTGCACAACTCCTGACAGGAGGGGACAGCTTAGGGGAAACAGGGACAGAAGGAGAGGAAATGGCTTCAAATTTCTCCTGAAGTTTTTTGAGGTTACCCCTTTCTTCTGTATTTCCATGCAGGACACAATCCCACAATTTTTTATGCTCTTCTATGAATGGGTATTCTTCTTCTTACAGCTGGAATTCCCCTCACCCAGTATTTCTTCTTCTTTCTCTCCACTGAAGTGATGAGTTCTCCAGTCCCTTTTCCTGCATCAAGTCTCAAACTTTACACCAGAAGAATAACGTGGCTTTGGTGTCTGCTGCCTTAGAATGCTGAAAATGTTGTTAGGTATAACTGTGTTCTTACTTTGCTCCTCCTCAAGCTGCCTGATCAATCCAGCTGTTTCATGTAGGAAGTCCAAACCTTTGTTTTCCATAACTGGATGGTGGTGCCAAAATTCCTTGGCGGATGGAAGCATGCACACTTGTCTCCCTGATTTCCAGGGAGCTCTTGGGTTGTTTGTGCAGCTGGAAGAGTTTTCCAGCCAAGGTGAATCATCTTCATTTGTTTTTCGGAAATTTAGGTCTCTTTCTCCTCTACTCTTGACATTTGTAACTCTACTTTTAGTGCAGATTTACGGGTTCAGAACAAACCCAGACTGTCAGGTGAGGGTTTTAATTCCCTGGCTGTTGTAGAGTTTGTGCTGCATTTAATTATTTTACTGATCTGAGCATAACTAGGTGAGCAGTGGCAAACCTTTCCTCATGAAATCGTGGAATGGGTTGGGTTGGAAGGGGCCTTAAAGCTCACTGGCACCAAGGACAAGTTTCTTGGAGAAAATGGAATGGCTGAAATGTTTGGTGGTGGTTGTGGGGCAAGTTGAGGCATCGTGGGGCTGTGGTGGGACCAGTGACACTTGGAATGTGTGCTGCAGCATCCCAGAATTTCTTTTCCGTGCCAATATGTGTTCCCTTGAGGAAAAGAAAAGGAAACTTGAGGACTTTGCTAATTAGTCTCAAACTATATAAGTTTATGAAGCTGTAGAAACTGACTCCTGTGCACAATTTTTATTGTCATCTTCTACTATAGGAGTTGATTTCAGCAGGCCTTAAAGTAGACCTGTAGGGGTTAGTGTTGAACAGAAAAATATGAATTTTAAAATTATTTAATTAGTAAGTAGTGAATTCTGAATAGTGGTGATGGTTTCAGAGGGAAATTTGTTCATGTAAACTTTGCCAGACAGATAAAATGTACTGAACTCCTTAAAAATATGGCATTGCATTTTCAGGCTGATTTTTTGGTTTTTACCTCATATTATGATGTACACAATTAAATTTATGCAGAAACCTGACTTAATTGCAGGTTTCATATTCTAAAGATAGACCAAGCTCAGAAGCTAATTACCAAATTCAAAATTAATTTTAAAATTTCAGCATGATAAACTTGAGAGTAGTAACACTTCCACTGTTACAAACTGATCAATAAATATATGTAGCACAAATTATTTCAGAGTTATCTGCCAGATGTTTTAGGGTGGGAAAAAAATCAGCTTTGTGCTCCATGGAGCGGGAGCTGTGTCAGTGCTTTGTAATCATGTGAACCTTTAATTAAGAAGTTCCCACAGAATAGGAAATGCTGACCTGCAGGAGACACTTCCAGGGAATAACACAGAGCAGCTTCAGTGGCAGCACTGTGGAGAATGAGACAAATTCAGAAATATTTCTCTCAAAATAGTAAATATTTAAAAATGGAATCCTCCTAAATGGCATTATTAAAAAAAACCACCCTACACATGCTGTAGTTTATTCATTATGGTTTGTTGTTATGGTCAGCGCCAAGTCCTGCAGTGAGGATGGGAGAACCACAATGTTGCAGCCACAACTTGTTGGTCTTAAATACAACTTTTTGTAGGTGTTTGAAACAAGACAGAGAGGTCACTCAGCATTCCTGGTTTACTCTGACATTCCCTTTGTAGCTCTTCCAGTGCTTCCCTGCTTTTTGAGCTGGTTCAAATGCTTTGAACTTCTTCCATGAGGCAAGTGAACTGGTTAATATGGATTTTTAATCCATAGTTCTGGCTTTGCTTAGGAGATCCCATCCTGATCCTTCTGTTTAGTAGAGCAGTGGCTGCACAGTGTTCTCCAGCCAAAAAATACTGTGGAAGATGAGGTTTTTGCCATCCTTCATCAGCCACCCGAGATCTGAATTACAGGAAATTTTGGAAATTATTGCTACACACCTCACACGTTAAAAAACTGGGAAGTATCTGGTTTTGGTCTCACTCAGCAAAACAGAACTGGTGGAGGTATTTATGGGGAAGGTGAGAATTTGAGAAACTACCCTTTTTTTTAGTTCTAACTGGGGCTTTCCAGTTGGAACTAAAGGCTCCACGTCATGATGCTGTTGTCTGTCTTTCTGTCCAGCAACACTGAGCTTCCATTTGGATGGGGCAAAAGGGAAAATCAGCATTCCAGGAGTCCTTAGAGTCAGTTTGGTGCTTGTTGAATGTGATATTTCTTAGCAGCTCAAACAGAGAAGAAAAACCCCTGTACCTGATAGCAGCGCTGGTTAAAACCCTACAGAAAATCCTTCAGACTCATATTAAAGGGATGCTTCTGGCTGGGATCCCTGGAACCAGCAGGAAATGGTGGTGAGGAGGTGACAGCTGTGCCCCCCATGTCCTGCTTCAGCTGAGGTGTGAGACAGAGGAAGGATGTGGCATTGGTGTCCCCGAGGTGGTTCCTCTTCGGAGGGAATGGCAGAAGTGCTGCTGTGCCATCTCTGTGGGATTTGGGTGGTATTTTGTATTTGTGTCCTGAGAAACTTCACTTCGAATTTATGCTGGCAATCAAACTTGAACATGGAGGAAAAGAGGTCTTTTGTCACAACTTCACTCTTTTCAGTCTTTTAATTTCAGGGAGGGATCTTAAAAATCACCTCATCCCAACCCCCTGCCATGGGCAGGGACACTTCCTACTATCCCAGGTTGTCCAGCCTGGCCTTGGACTCTTCCAGCGATCCAGGGACAGCCACAGCTTCTCTTGGCACCCTATGCCAGGGCCTCCCCACCCTCCCAACCAGGAATTCTTTCCCAAAATCCCATGTGTCCCTGCCCTCTGGCAGTGGGGAGCCATTCCTTGTGTCCTGTCATTATCCTGACCCACGTGCAGGACCTTGCACTAGGCCTTGTAGAACCTCATGAATTTCTCTATTTTTAAGCTTTAGATCTGTCTAAAGATCAAGGTCCAAAGTTGTTAAAAGTTTACCTAAAAGTTAAGAATTAACTCAGCCAAAAATGACATTGTCTAGTGCAGTAGGGTGGAAAAGAAATCTGGTTTATAAGGAGCAGTGTAAAGCAGTGGTTCCCCATCTGAAATGTGATCCAGGACTTTGGTTTATCTATTAGGAATGGGATTTGCTCAGGAAGCACAGACTTCTGACCCAAAAGACAAACAAACTTCTTCTCCAGAGCTGCTAATGTGCCTTTGGCTCCAGGGAGAAGTGATGTGGTGGAAACCTCCTGATACCTTGTAATACAACCTGAGGCTCTGCCCCTTCCTGAGGTTTTCTGACAGTTTCTTAGGGACTTAAAGAAAGCCAACTCTGAAAAAGAACTCTGAGTTTATGTAGAACAGCTTCACAATCTAGGAAAAGTTATTTCAAGTATAAGAAAGCATAATTTTAGATGGTTTAAACAGGAGCTCCTTGTGTTTTGAAGAATAAAATCAATCTTCAGCCGTTTTCCAACTTTCACGCTCAAAATGGGAGGGGATTTTACTCAGATTTCTTCACTGGGTGCCTGGAAAGCTGGGGGATTTTTATTTGCTTGGATTAATGTACTTCCTCAGGGGTTGTAGAGCTAAAAATTATGAGAAGAGAGTCCCTAAACTTCAGGCTGCCTGAAATACACTCACTGGATAAATACTGGATGGTGCAATAAGAACATCAACGCAGACATTTTTAAAGGAGTCATTTAGCAAAAGGCTTTCAAAATAACCTGGAATGTTTCCAAATAGCAACATATCCTTACTGTAGCAGTTTAAAGTATGTCATTTAGAAAGTGAAAATAATTTCTCCACATGAATACTGAGCTTGGTTGGTGTAACTGGATTTATTCTGCTCAGAGTTGGAAGTATCTGTGATTAAATGATAGCCACGGTGCCACATCATGGAGATTACAATTCATTTTTCTTGATGCCTGAAATCCTAAAATTTGGAAGCCAAAGACAGGAGAATTCAGAGAAAAAGCAGTTGGAAGCTTAGTGATGTATGGTTTTATTACTTAAAATCTGTAAGGGTATTCATAATAAGGGAGACTCATAATGAGACAGACAAAGAAACTTCCAACGCTGGTTTTGTGCCAAGTAGTACAGAATATGAATCCCTAGGTTAGCTGTGGATGCTGGCCTGATGAAAGGTCAGGAATATAATAGGTTAGAGAACATTTTGGTGAATAAATCTGAATTGGCTCTAGGTGTAGTCAGCTTGGCTGCAGTGGTTTTATCCTCTGATCATTTCCTGTCTTAGCCCTGTGAGTGTTGTTTTTGAAAACTGTGAAACCTTTGGAAAAAAAGGACAAACTTAGTGCCAGGGTTTTTTTAAAAAGGAGGGCTGAGAGAGGAAAAGTTAAATTATATCTTATTCAGATTGTTTTGGAGAGAATTAAAATGCTGCAGATGAAGCAACAGTTTTAACAAATGAACAAAGTGAATGAGAAGAGCTTTGACGTTTATTTTACTAAACCTGATTGCAGGAGTGCCTGAGGTGATATTTAACTGCTGTACATGAATTTTTTAGCTTCCCACTTTGTTTTCTTTGCTTTCTTGTCATGCTTCAAATATCTGAAAATAAAAAGAGAAATTGGAACAGCTTGGAACAAAATTGTGAATGAGTGAATAAATGAATGAATGAAACTCCATATTTTCTTGTAGTCATTTGATAGTAGGAAAGAAAATCCCATCTTGAGGAAGGAGAAGCATGGTTAGGGTTGCAGCTTCACCTTAAATAACCAGCCTTTCCTAACACTTCCAGGGAATTTTGCAATTGGTGCTGCAGGCACAGGGGAAACTTTTGCCTCTCATTAACCATGTTAAAGGCAGTGCAGACCAACAGTCAGGACACCTTTTGGGAAGGGCCAGGATGCACTGGAGAAGTCCCTGTGCTGCCTGTTCCAGGCATTGTTTTCATTTTCATTTGGCCATGGAGCTGCTGCCTAAGGCCCTGTGTGAGCTCCCAACCCAAGAATTGTGTCTGACAGAGCTTGTGATGCCAGTGGAGCCACGCCACATCCTCCCTGGAATCCCTGCCTGAGTCCCTTCATTCTCAATATGAAAATATTTTATCTAGCTCTGGTAAATAAAAGATCATTTGAAATAATCACTATCCCAGACTTTAGTACTGACACTGAATGGTTCTGCTGGATTCAAGAACCACAGTTCTCACCTCACAGGCTGTTTTGCATTTTCTGCTCCCTTCTCCCTGTCCAAATGTTCCCAAGAGATTGGCAAGGGTGCAAAATCTCTTCCAAGTTACTCCTGAAACTTGTGAGGCAAACATCTGTGTGATTGATAAAGCTCTCTCCTGAATTTCAGCTGTGTTTGAGTGAGTCAGGCTCCCTGAGCTCGCTGGAGTTGGGTCAAATCTCACTGGTTTGAGAAAAAAGCTGAGGGCACTGGGGAAGTGCCTGAAATTTCTTGGTTTGGATACACCTCATTTTTCATTTGTGTAGTAGGAGCATTCTTCAAAGTGTAGACATTTTGCGTTTTGGTTGTGTGGGGTTTTTTTGCCCTTTATTTTTTTGGAGGAGTCTCTGTGTGTGACAATTCGCCTTCATCCTCAGCCAGTCCTCACACATTGCTTCATTCATTTCACAGAATATTCTGAGCTGGAAGGGACCCACGAGGGTCATCAGAGAATGGCCCATGCAGGCTTGCTCAAATATGGGTCTGAAAATATCAGTCAAAGGCTGTTTTTACAGTGGCAGGAGAGTCTTGGTGTAGCTGTCAAATTTATTTTGGAAGAACCAGCAGTACTGAAATAAAACAGAATTTTCCACAGTGCCTGCACCTCTCAAGAATGACAAAGTACAACATTCGCAATGCTTTTTTTCCCATTTAAAAATTAAATACAGCAAAGCTCTTTTGCACATAAGCAATGGGTGGGTCTGATAATAAGAATTAATACATAATAAAACTGTGACTTTTTCTAGATGCTAATAGGGAGTGTTAATTTGCAGCTGTTGATTAGTAAAAGTGTCTTCCACACTTCCCATGAAGTCAGTTTAATTGGGAGTAACCTTGCTTTTCCCAGAGAAGAAGCAAAGAGAGATACTGAAGCCTCTCTGTTGTGGAGTGTTTGCCTGCCAGAAGAGGACTTAGGAAACAATGAATAAAAGAAATAACCATGTCAGAAAGCTCCTGTGACAAAGAGAAAGGATCAAAATGATGCAAGATACCGAAACCACCTAAATGAAAAGCAGCCCTGAATGTGGCTGTCTGATAGTCCCAAAACTCAGTGTTACATCAGCTGTGTCTGTCATGCTTTCTGCTGTCAGTGATAAGTTTTTTGGGCACTTGCTGTCATCAGCACCTTCAGTTATTATTACAGATAAAAACCTTACAACTGCTTTAGGAAGTGTTGTTAATATGACTTTTAAAAAGTCTTCTAACAATGATCTTTTAATTTGGGTCATCTCCCTCTCTCCTTTTCTAATTTTAATCCCTTTTGTAAGCATTATGGCAAATATTTTAAATTTTTTTTTCCTCCCCAATACCTGCCACAACTGGCTTTATTAGATAATATCAATAAATAGATTTGGGGTGTGAGGTCTGGTGATAGAAAACATCAAATAGGAGCTGCAGCCCTGGGAAATACAAATCTGAGTGTATGTGAAATTGTGCTGATTTTTTCATGGATGCCAGAGCTCCAGGAGTGTTTGGACAACACTCAGAGTGGGATTGTTAGACTGTGCAGGGCCAGGAGCTGGATTTTGTGATCCTGTGGGTCCCTTCCAGCTCAGGATATTCCATGATTATTTTATCCTCTCTATTATCTTCATTTTTTTTTTTTTGAGTGGTTCTGTTGCTGAGCTTGTTCACTTAGGAAATAAATGGTTAATCACACTGGGTTGATGGTTTATTTGCTGACATCAGTGATAGGATTTCTCTGGGCAAAAATAGCTTTATTTATCCCTCTTGTGACTTTTTTTGCATCTTATTTTGGTAGAGCTTGTCCTCAGCTGCCAGCGAGTTTTTTTCCTATTTCTGAATGTTTGTTCAGCATCTTGAGGCAGATTTTGAATCTTAATTTTGGCATCTTAATTTTGGCAGAGCTTGTCCTCAGCTGCCAGCGAGCTTTTTTTCCTATTTCTGAATGTTTGTTCAGCATCTTGAGGCAGATTTTGTAGTGGAGTCTGAAGAAGAAAGGGTGGAAATAGGGAATTAGCACCAGGTGGAGTCATCTCGTAAAGCTCCAAATCCCATCACAAATCGCTCTGCCAGGATTAAAGGAAACACTATTTTTCCTTTTATCTGCGATTTTTAACAGCTACCTAATGGAATTTGCATTTTTTTTTAATATATATGAGGGGGCATGATTGTTAAAGGAAATGCTATTTTTCCTTTTATCTAGGATTTTTTAACAGCTACCTAATGGAATTTGCATTTTTTTTTAATATATATGTGGGGGCATGACTGTGCTACTAGTGATCTATTAGCAACATTTAATTTTTCTTTGTGAACACATTGATCAAATCATGGCTTGGTGATAAATTTCTACCACTGTGTGGGCTGTGAGACATTAATAAAATCTTGTGCTGTTTGAGCTACTTCTGATTTATTTATTTTTTTTAGGAGTAATTCAAAGGTTGTTGCATCTTAAACATGGTATGGAAAGTGTAAATAAATGACACTGGGCAAAGATGGTGTGAACATATTGATCAAATCATGGCTTGATAAATTTCTAGCACTGTGTGGGCTGTGAGACATTAATGAAATCTTGCACTGTTTGAGCTACTTCTGATTTTTTTTTTTTTTAGAAGTAATTCAAAGGTTGTTGCATCTTAAACATGGTATGGAAAGTGTAAATAAATGACACTGGGCAAAGATGTCTCACCCCAGGCTCTTCCTCAGGACTGCTCTTCCAAAATACTCCTGGGGGGTTGATTCTTAGCTGGAGTGGGAATTTTCACCCAGTGAAAATTCACACTCTCTGAGTGTGAGAATTTGTACATTTGCTGAGCTGGAGATTGTTTGCTTCTTTGGGTTTTCATTTGTCTGAGGTAAGAGCAGAAATGGTGCTTCAATTACCTTTGTTTTTGTGGTGATGGTTTAGGTTGCAAAGGATCTTCAAGGACTTTGAGTCCAGCTGTTGTCCCACCACCAACCCATGTCCCCAAAATGGGATATACATTGATATACTGAGGAACATGGGATATGCATTGATATATTGAGGAAATTGGGAGGTATATAGACATATTGAGGAAAATGGGATATATATTGATGTATTGAGGAAAATGGAATATATATTGAGGAAATTGGGATATATTCTGATATATTGAGGAAAATTGTATATATTGATATATTGAGGAAAATTTGATATATATGGATGTATTGAGGAAAATGGGATATATATTGATATATTGAGGAAATTGGGATGTATATTGATGTATTGAGGAAAATGGGATATATATTGATATATTGAGGAAAATGGGATGTATATGTGTATATTGAGGAAAATGGGATGTATATTGATATATTGAGGAAAATGGAATATATATTGATATATTGAGGAAGATGGGATATTTATTGAGGAATTGGTATATATATTGAGGAAATTGGGATATATATGTGTATATTGAGGAAAATGGAATATATTTTGGTGTATGGAGGAAAATGGGATCAGCAGCCAGAGGAGGGGTCGCTGTGGCGAAATATATAGTGATATATTGAGGAAAATGGGATGTATATTGATATATTGAGGAAAATGGAATATATATTGATATATTGAGGAAGATGGGATATTTATTGAGGAATTGGTATATATATTGAGGAAATTGGGATATATATGTGTATATTGAGGAAAATGGAATATATATTGATATATGGAGGAAAAATATATTGAGGAAAATGGGATATATATTGATATATTGAGGAAAATTGAATATATATTTATATATTGAGGAAGATGGGATATTTATTGAGGAATTGAGATATATTGAGGAAATTGGGATATATGTGTGTATATTGAGGAAAATGGAATATATTTTGGTGTATGGAGGAAAATGGGATCAGCAGCCAGAGGAGGGGTCGCTGTGGCAGCAGCTGCCCTTCCCTCTGTGGTTATAAATGAAACCCTGCTGCTTTCTGACCTTGAGTATGAAAATGTTGTTATTGATTTCCCGAGGCCGTGCAAAACGAAACGCGGGGACTGAAGGGTGCAATTAACATGAATAATTAAAGATGAGCTGCATTTGTCAATCTCTTGTCTGAGTATGGGCTCCTCCTGGGAGCAGCAGAGCTCCTGCAGCCTCGGATGATCCGAGCTGGGCAAGCCAGGGTGGGCTCATGATGATCCAGATGTTTCCTGGGTTCTGAGAGCCCCCTGTCCTGATGCAGAGAAACACAAATTGGGGTTCTCACAGCTGGCACAAGTGCAGCCTTTCCCTTCCAACATTCCCACCTCTGTGTGGGAATTTGTACTTTTGCTGAGCTGGAGATTGTTTGGTTTGGGTTTTCATTTGTCTGATGTAAGAGCAGAAATGGTGTTTTAATTACCTTCTTTTTTAACTATTTTTCCCCTTTTTTTAACAGAGCATTCAGAAGCTGGCTAGCCAATACTTAAAGAAGGACTGGCTTGGAATAAGAGCTGAGGAACGAAGTGATTATAGGTAATTTGCCAGTTGGATATCTCAAAATTGCTGTATTTATCATTTCAATTTGTGTCATTATTTTAGTTAACAATGAATCACTGCTTTTCTGTAGCTAATTTTTCTTTTTCCTTTGTAGTAGAGCATTGCCAGTTAAAAGAGAAGCTTTGTTTTCCTGAGATTAGTCTTAAATAGATGTTTATGACTTGAATATTTAGGAAGATGGAAGAAACAAAACAGCTTGACAGGACCACAACTGTAATTTGCATCTGTTTGGGTATTAATGTCTGTATCTGAATATAGATTTTAGTAAATGACTTTAAGGCTAGAGGGGTAAGTGTGTGGATTGTTTCACAGGAAAAGACAGGAAGAGACCTCATTTTATGAGGCTGTTCTTTGTGAAGATCAAATCTGACAGCAGGGAGGAGGCAAAGCAAGACACAGTTGTTTACAAAACTTTATTTCATTAACATGAAAGGTGGATAAAACATGAAACCAGAAATAAAGCAGTTGCTGAAAGCCTTTGAACAGCATCTCTTAAATATTTGGAATGAGCTTTCAGATGCTTTGTTTTAATGTCCTCTTTGTGTTCTGACAAAGAGGACATTAAAAAATTTATTTCAAGCAGGAAGAAGTTGACAGATTTGTGTTTGGGACTTTCAGCACCCTCACATTGGCTGTGTGTTTAGAAAGAAATAAACTGAATTATCAGTCTCAAGTGTACATGAAACACTCCCATAACACCCATGAGATCCCTTCTCCAAACCCCTCCCTACCCATCCCCAAGTGCTGAACCCAAAATGTTTGGTAACAAGTTAAATGAGAGGAACAGGCTGGAAAAGCTTTATTTTTGGTACAACTTCATTAAAGGTTTTGTTAGAAGTGGAGATATTTGCTAAAGGATTGTGCCTCAGATTTAGTTTTAAAAGCAGTCCTTGGAGAAATGTGTGCTGCTGTCACATAAACCAGCCCAGGAGCTGATTCTGATCCTCGTGGAGGATCCTTCCAGTTCAGGACGTTCCATAAATCCGATTTTTCAGTGGAACACCTGACCTCCCTTTCTTCCTTCCCACACCCTCTCTGTGTTTCATTATTTTAGGAGCATGTACTCAGTTTGGAAATCACTCTTAGAAGGCACCATGCAGGTGGCCCAGTCCCGACTCAATATCTGTGAGAACTATAAAAACTTAATTTCTGAACCAGCCAGGAGTGTCCGGTGCTTTAAGGAGCAGCAGCTGAAAAAGGTATTTGTGCTTTAAGAAATCCTTTGAACTATTGTCATTTTTATTGAGGAAAATAGATTTTTAGAAATCTTTTATTGTGGTACTTCTAAAATATGTAAGTACTCTTCATCTTATATCTGTAAGATTCATCTTATAGTACGCTTCATCTTGTCCAGCTTGTTGCAGAGGGATCAAAATTCTGAGCTGTTATCCCAAATTATAACTGCTGGGAAATGAGTCTCCTAAAAATACTGTATCAGTTGGTCAAATGTATCTCAGCAAATCTCACACTGTGCTGTAGAAATTGCCTTGCATTGGGTTTGCAGTGACAATTGCAAGTGGGTTTTGTTAGAAAAAGTTCTGATTTTGAGAAAAGATCCATCTGAAACATGGAGGAATGGCTTGAGCGATCTCCAGGATGGAGAGTGGAGACTGTCCAGCCACCTCCTGTAACACTATCACAAGTAAGTGCTCCAAAAGCTGCTTTAATTATCTCTTTAATTAGCTGTAATTGTCCCTGCAGAGAAAATAGTGTCGTTCCAGTGAGCTGGATATTAATTTAATTGCTTGTTGTGTTTGAAAGTCATTTATGAGGGTGCCCAGAGAAGCTGTGGCTGTTCCATCCCTGGACGTGTCCAAGGCCAGGTTGGATGGGGCTTGGAGCAGCTTGGGATAGTGGAAGATGTCCCATTAATAAAAAAGTAAAAACCCAAACAACAGACATTTTATCTGTCCTTGTTACAAAGTGACCACAAAGATCCAGAATGGACCCAGTTCTGTGTTCTAGAGGAGTATTTTGTAAAAGACTTGGTTACAAATTCAAATAGATGTTCCTGTGATGTGAGCTCTGAGTTTCTAAACAAAATATTCTACTCTTAGAAACATGCGCAATATCTGTTTTGTGAGGGAAAAATTAACTTTATTAATGCTGTTTTATTGTCCTGTGGAATTTTATTTGCATGTGAAGCTTTCCAAACAATGCTGTGGCAATTTTATGGCACTTACTGCTAAATAATTGTACTTTATTCTTCTGCAAGTGGTGATAATTCTGTGTTTATGAGTCAGCAGCAGAAGTGGGATCTTTACATTTTTAAAAGTCATAGAAGTTCCTTTATTCCTGCACTTCTGAATCAGCAGAACAAATTATTACAATTATCAGGGCAGTATTCTGGTTCAGGGTATTCTAGCAGTGTGCTTTTCCTACAACATGGAATTATCATCCACTTGGCAGGATTAATTCTCCTACACAACCAGTTTATTGTTTTACACAGTGCAGCCTCTCACCCTTCCCTTTGAATTCCCAAACAGATAAATAATGGACAGAGAAATAATTGTTCTGACCCCCATTCAGACAAAAGCTTATCAAAATTAAAATTCAGTCAGCAAAATACTTGTAAGGTTACATGGGAATACCCATCTAAAGAGGCTTCCAGTCTCCTGACAATTTTTTATCCTACAGGGATGCAAAGCAAGATTATTTAACTCTTCTCAAATGATCTTTTTTACAACTGGGGTTATTTGATATTTTAATTTTTTGATGCTGGCAGGAGATTTTAGGGATCAAAATCCCTGCTGATGTTGCAAAACCCTGGTTCTTTTCACAGGCTTTTAGCTCTTTGTCAGCCATCCGTTACATACAGATTATTTTACCTTTCATTTTTCACTGATGCACACAGAGGTCTCCAGAAATCCAAATTCTGCCTTCCACCACTCCCCAAACCAGCCTTTAGGGAATGCACTCTCTGGAGCCCGTTGCTTTATTGGTCTGCACACATCAAACAGTGGCTTTAGTGGGAATTTTTCTGGGCTTTGTAGCAATTTGACAGCTCCAGGGAGTGCAGGATTGTGTGGTGAGAAGACCAGCAATTCCTGTTGGCTGCCACTTGGTTTTTTCCAGGTGGCTGGGTGTTATTTTTTAGCAGTAGAACAGAGGGAAGTTGATGTTAGATTGTTGGATCCCAGCACCCCGCCAGTCCTGCAGTGCTCCCAAAGGAGGTTACAGTAATTATGCATTAATAATTAGTGTAATGAAGAAGCTGAGGGGTTTTGCAGGGGTGTTCAGCACCTGGAATGAGGGCAGCCAGGGGGGTGGTGATGATATGAAAAGAACTGGGACTTTTGGGGTGGTGTTTGAAGGACTCAAAGGCAAATTGAACTCCTTGAACTCACCCATGGGTGCTGCTGGAGCCTCCACTGACCACATCCAGCCTGTGATGTCTGTAATTAAATAGAAATCCCCTGGACTATCAATCTCCTGCATGCTTAATCCAGTTTGGGTGAAAGAAAATCTTTAGTAATCTCTTCTGAAGAGAGTTTTAATTCTAGACACTGATGATTCACATTGGTTTTCTTACCAAGATCCTGCTTAGCACAGATCCTTTCCCACTTTGTTGGGGTTTTTCTTAAACTGGCAGGGTGTCTGAAGAATTGCTGAATATAATAAATTTTCTTCCTGTTGTGTTGTGCTTTATGTGGCAGCTTTTGCTTGATGTTTTAAATTTTAAAGAAGGAAAGATGAATAATTTTTTGGTATCACTTCCAGTAGATTGCCTTTGGATTTTTCCCAGTTGTATTCCAATGACTTCAACTAATTACTGCATCCAAAGCTTTCAGAACATTTCTGTTTAATTTGTGGGTTATCCTAACACCTTTAAACAGCAGCAGAAAGAAAGGAAGAGAGAAGGTTTTGTGTTCTGATCAGTTTTAAAAGACCTGCATGAATAATTGACCAGGAGTGACTTGAAGCCTGCATCCTTCCCTATAAAATACCATAAAAAGCAGTAAAACATTGATGATAATGACAATATTTGGATGCAAAAAAAAGTAATATTTTCTTTCCTGAATGCTTTCTTTCAGTGTGTGGACCAGCTGACAAGGATCCAAGCTGAACTACAGGAGACAGTCAAAGATTTAGCTAAAGGCAAAAAGAAATATTTTGAGACTGAACAGATGGCTCAGGCGGTGCGGGAGAAAGCTGATATTGAGGCCAAGTATGTTTTTATAATGGCATATGTAGGAATAATTGCAGCCCCAAAAAGCACATTTGTATTAGGTTTTGCACTTGATATTTGGCTTTCAACGAGATTCTGCCAGGTTTTCTTTGCATTTTGCTCCTATACATTTTTGTAGCTATTTCAAGCACACCCTGAGAGGAAATTAGAACTTGTTTGTGTTGGTTTGTTTAGGAAGGAAGTTCAAGTAACAGCTTTGATTTGGCATTTTTTGTGGACTGTGTGTCAGTTGGCACTTCTTTGATATTGAAGCCTCCTGACTTCCTTTTCTATCCACACATCTCAAATTTTGGATCACTCCATTTAGAGGGAAGAGCAGCAGGACACTGTTTTTCATTTTTCAAGATAAATTTTGGAGACTTTAGGTTTTTTCTGTTCCTTGACATCCTAAAGGGGGTGATTTCCTTCCTTCCAGGAAAACCAGTAACACATGTTTTGGGTTTGGAGTTTGGCCTGTCTTAGGGGAGTTCACCACACCCCTTTTGCTTTTTTTTTCTTTAATTTTTGTTTTTAGAAGTTATTCAGAATTGCTCTCGGGGAATGAGATGATGGTTTCCTTAGAGATCTTTTCTGTCTTTCTGAGGGATGATGAAAAGAACTTTATTAAAGTTACCTATAATACTTGAAGAAAGTAAACAATCATACACAAACAAACAAAAACATCCAAAAAATTTGAGCTTGGGGGTTTTGGAGCAAATTTATCCTGCAGTGTTATTCATATTAAAATAGCTGTTGACTTGATTTTGTTTTCTTATTTACTTTTTAAACCACCATCCTTCAGACAATGAAAAAATACTTCTGTAGAAATAGTGTAAAGCAATTATTCAATTTCTTCTGCTCATTTCTGTTCCAGGTCCAAACTTAGTCTTTTTCAGTCAAGAATAAGCTTGCAGAAGGCAAGTGTGAAGGTGAGTATAAAACTTGGATTTTGCTGCTCATTTCTTGAGGCAAATGCTCCAAATCATGTGGAATGTAGAGGTGAGGGACAGCTTGGAAGGGAAATTGGTGGGACAAAGGATAAGCAAGAGCATCCTCTGGGCAGATTATAGATTATATATGGAATATATGCAAGGAATTATGTATCTAATTAGAGTTAAAACTGTTCTTTGAAGACTACATGTGAAATTCCAATTGCAGGAGAGAAAAATCCATCAGGAATCCCCTCATCACTAGGAAGAATTAAAAGCTGTAAATGCCCTAAATGTATTAACACAATATGCACACAATTAATTTGCTGTTCCTGAATGCTTGGTCATTCAGATTCCCTTTGTGAGCTGTGCTTTCACTTGTTGCAGTTAAAAGCCCGACGATCTGAGTGCAATTCCAAGGCTATCCACGCCAGGAATGATTATCTCCTCACTTTAGCAGCTGCCAATGCCCACCAGGATCGCTACTATCAAACAGACCTGGTGAACATCATGAAGGTAAGGAAGATGATTCCTGCCTGCCACAGGGTCTTGGAATCCAAGATGCAGGGAATTCTCAGAACTTTGGGTCTGTAAGTCAAGAATTGAACACAGGATTTGGTCTGAGACCTTGGAAAAGGCTCCCAAACTTAGTGAGAATGTGGATTTGTAGTTTGAAGCAGAGACACATTGAGATAAGTAAAGTTTAGAGTTTTAGAGTTTAAGATATTATCAAAATAAAAGTAGTTTTAGATATAGAAAAATAAAAGAGGTAAACGAGTTCATAATGCAGTACTGTAGGTTTGTGTGTCACAAAATGATTGGCTAAGAAAGCTTGCACTGTAGCATGGGTCCATAAGATGAAATATTTGATTGAGTCAAAAACATGAATGTCCTTGTTAGCAGTGTTTTATTAATCAATAATTCCTTAAAAAGTCTTGTAACTGGGGGTCGTGGGACCTTCTGAGCCACGCTGTAATGATGTGAGCTGAACTCCCCCTTCCTGCCTGTAGAAGATAAGAGTAAGAAAATAAACCCCATCATCAAAAACAGCTCAGAGGTCCTGTTTGGAATTCCTTCCAAAATTCCCCACAAGTGAATTATCACAACTGGGAACTGGGTAGATCTGGAAAGTCCGAAGTCCCAAGATTGGCTTTTCCAGTGAGCTGCCACGAGTGAGAGGGAAGGTAGAGCCTGCAGTGGTGTCCAAAAAACTTGGAACCAGCTTTCAGGCCCCAAAACTGAGCAGTCGCTTCATTTTTTAATTCACTGCCTTTCTTAAAAACTCAGCTGGATAGAACTCACTTGGATAAAGGACTAAAAAAAACCTGACTGAAAAACTCACTTGCATAAAGGAGTCAGGTTTGTCAAGCTGAGCCCTGTCTTTTCCTCTTGTAAGGAAACCAGAGATTTTTTTTACTTCTTTAGTACCATATTCAATAATTCTTTTTATTTCATGTCTGATCAGAACACTTCTTTATGGTGTGATTAATGAGCTAGAGTTATTAACTATCTTGGTTCCCAAACTATGGATTTTAAGGAACAGCAGTCAGCATTCTTGTTCCCACCTGTGGCACTTTGCCAGGTCAAGGCAGGAGCAGCTCCTTGAACTCAGAGGAAATGACACACTTTAAAAAGTTCAAATCTGATTGCTCTCAGTTGTTTTTTCTTAAATATCACCCTAGAGTTAATTAAATGTACACTATTCCTGTGTCTTTGAATTTGAGAGTTACAAATAAATCACTTTACAAATAAGTAAAGTCATCTCCTTCACACTTTTTCTGCTTGCATTTCACTTGTTCACATTTTCAAACTTTACTTGAAATAGCTCTTTACAAATTATTCCTAGGCAGGGTGACTTAGAAGACTGTTATTTGCATTTTGAATTGCTTTATTGGAGAAATAGCATAGAATTATAACAAATCCCTGTATTATCAGCACATCTTTGCAATTTTGGGAGGGAAATATTGATATGAAAAGCAGGTAAGTGAGATAAAAAATAAAAGCACCAAAGGAATTCTCCTGCTTTTCCCTCTGTGTGTGCTTTTCTGTTAGTAAAATGTGAATATTTGTGCTGACTAAATGTTTACTACATGGAAATGCTTGTAAAGAATTTCCTTGTGCTGCTGCAGATAAAATTATTAATTGATGCTTACATAAGATTTTCCACACTTACATGCATGCTTGGCTGTCATCACTTAATGCTCTTCCTTGGGAGCAATTCCAGAAGGGAATTTAATAGGTTCACAACAAAATAAACAAAAAGGGTGCTTGAAATAATTTTTGAAAATGATCAAATAGCCTTGGTAATTTTTTTTCAAGCCTTTCTCAAGCTGAACCTTTTTATTTTTCATACAGAAAAAGCCTTACAACTTATTCTTTTATATAAATAATTGTGGTTTACTGAAAGCCTAAGTGCTTTCATCCAGCCAAATTACTGTGGAAGGAAAGGACAACACTCAGGGTTTATTTTTCTGCATCTCGCAGATATTTATAGCAATTGAATCTCTTTGTGTGGTAAACAAAAGTGTGTTTTTAATGAAGAGCTGTAAATTCAGGTCTCCTGCTCTGTTGGCCATGAGCAAAACTCCCTGGGAACACACCCAGGTGTCCTGGGAATGGGGTCATTCTCTAGAGCAAGGCAGAGGTCACAAAATTGGAGATTTTAGGAGACAGAGATGGAAAATCTCCAGGAAAATTAAGGATAATGCATCACTGGACTCCAGTTCTTTCATCCAGGGGCTCTAATGTAAATTGAAGGATGAAATTGCTTAAATATGTAAATAAATATAATAGGAACAGCAGTTTGTAATCTGGAGTGGGATTTGCTGGCAGGGTCCTGGTTTCTCCTTCTCCTCCTTCTGAAATTCCTGAGGGAACTACACTGTATAAAGTACAGAAAAAAATGATTATTTTATTTAGCAGAATGATTTATCACAAATGGGGAAGGAGCTGGAGAGGGGTGGCCAATTGAAGGTGCAGAATCATTCAGGGTAAGCAAATGGACAGTGACTGAGAAATGGAGCAAGATCTTGCCAGTTTTGGTTGACCAGGCAGAAAATAGCAGATGAAATTAGTGTTAAAAAGAGAAATGCAGTAATTTGGGGAAAAAATTGCTGCCTGCAGAGTAAAGAACCCTGAATAGGCGTTACCATTTTTGAAAGAGATGCTGGAACTGGAAAAGGGGGGGAAGGATAAATGCAGTGTTTGTAATCTCTAGGTGACATCACTGGGAAGGGAGGATTTTGGAAGGGAGTTTCCACCCTTCCAGCACAGTTTTTGTTTCAGTAGCTTGAGTGGTGGTGTGACTCAGTATATTTTACATGCTATGAGCAGTTGTAGTGTCTAAACTAAACATCTTTGCTACCGTTTTGTGATTAATATTCAGAAAATGTGCTTTTAATCTCAATATTAGTAAGTCCTTAGGTATTCCTGTAGTGCCACGTGCTGTCTGTGAGTGTTTCCCCATTTAGCTGCCCTTGAGCTGATCTTTGAACTGCTCAGGGCTCTCCACATTTCTAAATCACATCAAGTATCTCCTCAGGCTGTTCAGATTTTGGATCCAGTGCCTGGTTTTTCACAGTTGTTACCCAAAAATGATAAAATCTTTAGAGCTAGAAAAAAACACATGCAAACTTCTCATCTGATACTTGGCTGTATTACTGTATATAACATTTACAAGTGTGTCAGAGGCTGTTTGCATCCACCTTAAACAGTTTCTCCATGGGTTTCGGGTTCTTGTTTCCAGAATTAGGATGGAGCTGTGTGGGTTCTGTTGCCTCTGGCTCACGGGGAGCCAGGGCTGGCTTGGCTGGAGCTTACCCAGTTCCTGGCCTGTTATCTTGGAGATACCAATTATTATCGCTGTGTTAATTGAAAGAATTGAAGGGACCACAGTTGGGCTAAAAATGATTTATTACTCAAATAAACATCAGCCTCAAAGGCTGTGAGATTTAAAAGAGCAAGCAGTCAGCCATAGCTCTAAAGTAGGGACAGGTTTCTTAGTTACAAGGCAATATGTAACATTCTAATCTAAGTAGAAAGTTGGTATATTCTTATTTACAGCTATAGAGGCATAAGTTTATAATTTTTCTGCTTAATGTCTGTGTACTTTTATTTTTACATCAATCCAAGCTTCGTGCAAGGCTGCAAATCAAACCTCTCATCTGTGGGAGTTTCTGTCTGAATTTTTTACACTGGCCATGACCTGCCTTTGGGTTGGAGTTGTGGCACTGCCCTCTCAAACCATCCCTGTGCACCATCTGCATGTGCAGGCAGTGCTCACTTCCCTGGAAAACATGAGATTTTCCTCTCAGCTCTGACATGGCTGCATTGATAAATAATGAGTTAAAAGCTCAGCTGCCTTTTCCCATCTGTTTTCTCCTTATATTAAATTACCTTTTATTTCAGTAGGTTAAAAGGTGTCTTACTTGGCATAAAATAGAACCATGGAGTGTTTATTGTTGGATGTGGACATCAAGGGTTGGTCCTGGCATCGTGTGTGAGCTGAGCTCAGCAGAGCAGACAGGTGGAGTTCCTGCACAGCCAGCCTGGAGAATGGATCCTCAGTGTTTTGGAGCAGTGAAATCCAATAAAAGGCTGTGTTGGTGCTGGAGAAAGGAGGGGTGGAGATATTTTGCAGCCACAGTGTTGGTTTGTGCCTGCAGGAGGGATTTCCAGCCTGTTGGGAAAGAGTGATGTGAGCTGGGCTGAGGCACCTTGGGCTGCTCCCAAGAGGAAGCTGCTGCTGGGTTTGTTCTTGTGTCTGGCTCTGGAATGCTGCTGTGGTGCTGTCCTGTGACAAATGAATCACAAATCCACCTTGTGGCCTTGTTTGCTTTCCTGTGACAGGCAGCAAAAGGGGGTTTTCATCCCAGGGTTCCTGGTGCATACATCTCCTCCTTGTTTTCAGTGATTCAGAGTATGTAACTTTATTTTGCAACATTTTTTTTTGCAGAGAAGAGAAAGTGATCGGCTCTGCTGTGTTTGTAACTGTGAAAGCCATCACAGGCTAAACAGGGATACTTGGAAAGAAAATACAAATTGCTTCCAGCTTTTTCAGTAGATTGAAGAATTGTTCCTACTGTGCCTTCCTAGTTTTCCAATTACACCACTTCATAAGGAGCAAAGCCATTCTAGGTCTCTGTTCAGAAAAGATTTGAATCCTTTTGCCTTGCCTTTTATCTGTCCTTTATGTCCATTTCAATCTCTGCAGTGAAATTAAAACCCCTCAAAGCACTGAATAAATAAAGCCTGGTAATGTTTTATTCTTTGCCAGTTTCCTGACAAGCTGCTTAGGAAGAGTTGCCACCACCTGAATGTGAAAGTACATACCAAAACCATTTAAAAATAAGTTGTCTGCCTGGTGCTTAGTTTTTTATTTTAAACTGAGGTCAGAAGGAAGTCCAAGATGATGTTTGAAGTCAAATTAGGACTGTTTTATTATTCATCCTTAAAGAAACTTTATATTTTTTAATGCTGTGCGCTTAATTGTGTAAGTTCCCCTCATGAACCATCTCAGAGAATGACTTCACACAGCAACTTGCTATGAGGAAATGTTGACGTGAAAAAAGAAAAGCAGGTGTGCTGGACACTTTAAACACTTCTGAGATTATTTAAAGAGAGAAAGAAAGAGGGAACAAAAACCTCCATTTCGAAATCACAGGATGGTTTGGGTTGGAAGGGACCTTAAAGACCATCCAGTTCCAACACCTTCCACTAACCCAGGCTGCTCCATCCTGGCCTGGAGGAATTCCAGGGATGCAGGGGCAGCCACAGCCTCTCTGGGCACCCTGAGGAGCAGCTTACAGGTGGTGCTGCACTTTTTATGAGCACACAAAAATTCTGGAGAAGGCAGCAGGCAGTAGCAGCAGGTATTTCTAAACTAAGCTCTTTCAAAAGGAAATATTTCATGTCATTGCTCGTGTGGGCTTTGGTGTTTGAGGGAGAACAGTGTCAAAAGCTGGTGCTTTGTCTTTGTGGTTTTGGTGGTTTCTTTTATCCTGTTGTAATGATCAGGCTGCTTTTCTGGTTTTTTCTGTACTTTCCAGTTTGCTTGACACGAGGAAGTGGAGTTGTGTAATTTGGCTCTTGTTCTTGATCAGAGTTCTTGTGATGATTTGGCAGGTTTGAATAAAAACTGGGTTACATCATTTCCCTGCAACAGCCCTTTGCTCAGGTGTGGGTGACAGTAACAACACAAGTTACAGCAGAGCTTTGTTAATTTGAGAGGTTGATTTATAAAATTACAGGTGAAGTGTGGCTTTTCCACACCCTTGCCTGTTTTTAAGGACTCTGATAGAGGAAGAGATCTGGCTGACCTCCAAGGAATGAGCAGCCTGGTGTACTTGACCCTGCTCTGAGGGCAGAGGTTGAACCAATATCTCCCTTTTAAACCTGAATTACTCTATTATTCCTTCAAACAGCATTTTTTGCTAAGGAGGTTCTCCTTGGGATTTAACCTTCTGCTTTCTGGTTTTGTTTTCATTCTGCAATTAAGTGGAGTCACTGCACGAGTTCCAGCAGTGCTGGAACCTTCATGTTCTGGTGAGCCCTGGTTTTCATTTGTTGGAATGGTTGGGAGTTTTTGTGAAGCTGTGTTGACTTCTCTGTTTTCAGCACAGTCATCCATCACTTTTCCCATGCACTTTCAATGATCATTTAAAACAAATGGAAATGCAGGCTCCAAACATGACTTGCACAAATGAGATTCAGCTGGAGCTGGCAGTGTTTGTAAAAATGACCCCAAATTGAGGACTTGGTGGCTTCCAGTTAATAATTTGCTTTATGTCCTGAAATTAATAAGATGTGTGTGGCAAAGGGTTCTTTCCCCTGGTGGCTCTGTCTGAATTGAAAAATAAGTTGACACAGTAGCTGAAATTCCTAAATTGGCTCAGGAATGTTAGCCCAGCACTGCTGTGTCCTGCAGAAATAAAAGGGTACCATTTGCATCAGCACATATTTCTGTAGCCTCTGGAACAAGCAGAGCCAATATTATCACTGTAAGAAATCAATTTACGTCCATGGTATTGTTTCAAACTTTCTGGAATGATTTAGAAGCACCCAGGGGATTCCTTTGTCAAAATGGAGAGTCTGGCCCTCAACGAAAAAATAGCATTAAGATAAAGTAATTCTGAAGTCACCAGAGATTTCCATGTTCTTCTATAAATCTCTTTTATTATTTCAGTGCTACCAATTCTTTAAAGATCCTGTAAAACTCCCTTAAAAATGCAGGGGGGACTTGTGCAAGTGAAAGAACTATTGTTTCACTTCCTTTCCTTGTCAGCTGCCAGCCACAAATATTTTGTAATCCCAATTCAGGCAGCCGTGGATGGCATTATCTCCAGCATCAGATGGGCACAGGAACTCTCCTTCCCAGGCAGTCCATGAGTGTGCTTGGCCTCCTCATGGTCATTCCCACAGAGGGGGGTGGCTGGAGGGATCGTGCTCAGCACATGATCCCAGCGTTCCAGAAGATGCTCCTTGTGGTTCCACAGCAGCTGATCCTGGTCCCACGCTGTTTTCCCATCCAGGGACATCTGTCTCTGTGCTGATGTGCACATCAAACCTGGGGGAAATTAATTCCAGGTTGTGGTGTAGTTCTGGATCCACGTAAATGATGAGATCATTAATTGTGGTCTCTTGTTCAGTGTTTTTCTTAAATGCTCATCTCTCACATTCCCAGCTGATACCTGGGAAGTGCCTTAGAGAATTTTAGCTGTTCACAGTCCATGGAATATTGCACTTGGATTCCAGCTGACTGTGAGTTAATGTTTGCAGGGAAGTGAAAAGAGGATTTGCACTGGAAATGCAACTTTTGATGTTAATTTTGGTAAAACCACAAGCAAGAAAGGTTTGTTTGCCTTAACAGTTAATAGTATTTGCACCAGTAACTGTGGTGTATGTATGTCACAGAATCACAGAATGGTTTGGGTTAGAAAGGACTTAAAAAAGGCATTCCCACCCACTGCCATGCCAAGGACACCTCCCACTGTCCCAGGCTGCTCCAAGCCCTGTCCAGCCTGGCCTTGGGCACTGCCAGGGCTCCAGGGGCAGCCACAGCTGCTCTGAGCACCCTGTGCCAGGGCCTGCCCACCCTCACAGGGAACAATTCCTTCAAAATATCCCATCCATCCCTGCCCTCTGCCCCCCAATTATTACATTTCCAATTATATTTTTAATTTTTCATGGATAAAATATGGATTTTCAGTTTCAAATCCACCGTTCACCCCCTGAAAAACAACGTTGCTCATCATGCAGACTTTCCACACGACCTTGAGGCACAGGAGTGAAGCTGAGTCACAACTACTTCTGTTGTGAGGATGAGAAAATGTGATGGTCACATTGGTCTGGTGACAGTCAGTTTGTCCCACCTCGTGTTTCAGTCACAAATTAATCCCTTGGTAAAGCATTTGACCCAAAGAAGTCCATTTATTTCAGGGATCCAGGTGTTTATTCCTCCATGGCTGGGCAGTGCAGTGTGAAAGCAGCATGGCAAAGTCTAATATGGATCTCAGGGCAACTTAATTATCTTAAAGCAATGACCATTATTTCATGGTGAAATAAATTATTTCTTGATAATATAATTTACTTTTTAGTGAGGTTTCCTTCAGTGTTTTCACAGAAATAACTTAAGAAAAGGGTTGATTGTAAAAGAGCAGTGTGATTTTACAGATGCTTATGAAAGAAAGGTATTCCCCCTTGTCCTGTCCCTCCATGCCTTGTCCCCAGTCCCTCTCCAGCTCTCCTGGAGCCCCTTCAGGCTCTGAGCTCTCCCTGGAGCCTTCTCCTCTCCAGGTGAGCACCCCCAGCTCTCCCAGCCTGGCTCCAGCCCTGGGGCAGCTCCGGGGCCTCCTCTGGGCTCTCTCCAGCAGCTCCAGGTGCTGCTGCTGTGTCCCCAGGGCTGGGGCAGCTCTGCAGCTGGGCTCTCACCTGGGCTCAGGGACAGAGGGGCAGAATGATCAGGGATGAAATCAGGGATTTGAGCTGAATGTACAACAAGGAAAATGTCTGGAAAGCCAGAAAGAGAAACAAAAATTGAAAAACCCCTGCTAGAAAGAAAGCACCAGGAAGGAAGGCAGTGTAAGGATTAGGATTGGGAAGGAGTTACTTGAAAGAAATCTGGGAGAAATATGTTTGAGGAAGGTAGCAGAAAACCTAAGACCCTTTTTTTTTCTTTTTCTTTCTTTCTGTTTTTGGTTGGGTTTTTTTTTCATTTGAAGATCTTATGTAGAAACTGTTTAGGATTTGAATGGGGTTTCGGGATATTTTGGTCAGCTGTCATAAACCCGCTCATTGTGAGCAGGAAATGAAACTGCCACCTTGTTTCAAAGCCACGCTGTAACACAATGAGAGCAGCTCCCAAAATAGCTCCCTGTGCCAGACAGCAGCCTTGGAGCTCAGGAAGCACCTGGGCTGCTCAGTTTGGGAGGCAGGTGGGGCAGCCGTGCTTTCACCAGAAACGGGCAGCATTCCTGCTTTAGGGTTGATGGAGAAAAGCATCCCAAACAGATCCTTCACAGGGTTTTGTTTGCTTGAGGGTTTTGTTTCTAGCAGCTCCACTGGGAGAATTGAAGAAGCAGGGAAAAGTTACTTTTTTCTTTTTTTTTCCTGCTGTTACTCAGAACCACCCAATGTTTCAGTGAGTTACCTGGAATGGATGTGTTTCCATTGAAACCGGGGGGAAAACCTCGTGGATTATTCTTAAAATTGAATGTGTGTGCACAGGTTTTGTCCTCTTAAAAGAGATATTAAAATGTAAAAGTTACTGAAAATGTGGAGACCTCAGAGCCCCCTCTATTGCCTAAAGGGGCTCCAGGAGAGCTGGAGAGGGACAGGGGACAAGGGATGCATTGCCTAAAGGGGCTCCAGGAGAGGGACAGGGGACAAGGGATGGAGGGACAGGACACAGGGAATGGCTCCCACTGCCAGAGGGCAGGGATGGATGGGATAGTGGGAATTAGGAATTGTTCCCTGTGAGGGTGGGCAGGCCCTGGCACAGGTTCCCAGAGAAGCTGTGGCTGCCCCTGGATCCCTGGCAGTGCCCAAGACCAGACTGGATGGGCTTGGAGCAGCCTGGGACAGTGGAAAGTGTCCCTGCCATGGCAGGGGTGGAATGAGATGATTTTAAGGTCTCTTCCCACCAACCCATCCTGTGATTCTGTGACTCATCTTCTGTCGTCAGTGGCAGGACAAAACATTTCTGAGTGACTTCACTAATGAAAGCAGCAGAAGAATTATAACAAGGAGATGAGGCCCAAAATAGCACAAGGCCAATAAGTGTGAGATGGAAAATGTCACACTGAATTTGAAGTTTAATTAAATCCCAGAAATCGTTATGGGAAAATGGTAAAACGGTTTCTAATCTACAGCTGTCTTGCCGAGAGGGAGGCAGACATGAGAGGAGTTTTCACAGATCTTTGAGGGTTTCATAGGGCCCAGCTGTCAGATTTTGAGGGGTTCTTTATTCTTTCAGCTTCCAAAGCTCTGCTGTGTTTGGAGACAGTGCAGGTGTTTTGGGATGGCTGGAGGTGAGGAGCTGCTCATTCCCTGTGTGGACAAGAGCTGCCTGAGCTCTGGTTTTTGCACAGTCTTTAGAAAACTTCCTTGCCTTGGAATCCCTTCCTGCAGCTGAAAATTCCTATTTAGTTTTTGCAAATTGCTAAGGAGATAATGGATTGTAAAGCTGGCCCAGCAGCTCAGTCATGCAGAGAGGAGGAGGAGGAGGAGTGGGAATGCTCCAGTGTGATTTGTCTCCCTACCTGCAGGTTTGATCCCCAAAAATAAAATTCCCATCTGTTCAAGTTGTCATCTCTGCTTAAAAAGCTTTGGTCTACCCTTGGTGTGGAGGGAAGCAAACATTCCCTACCAGTGGCTTCCTTAAATCCCTAATTCCTGATGGCTGACTTGTGGAATGGTGTCATCCAGCTGAAGGAGGATATTAGTTTATAATGCTTTACAAATTATCAAAGCCCTAAGGTAGTTGCTTGTAGGATTGGAATGCTAATTAAAGGAATTAATCTCTCTCTGGTATTGCCAGTGTTGCTCATGGATAATGGGAAGAACCTTTTCCATGCATTTTCCTCGTGGCACCGGCATTGTCCAGGGCATCCAGCAGCACCTTCCAGCTTCCATGAGGGCCTTCTTAAAAATCCTCATGGAATTTTTAAAACTTCGGGAAAGTTTTAGTGCTTGGGTTCAAGGGATTTAATCTCACATAAAAGTCATGGGGAGCTGAAAATGATTCAAAATGAAAATGAAAAAAAAAATGTTAGGAGGAATTATGACAGTATTCTGGGATTTGGGTGCCTGAATTTTCTTAGGGATAAGCTTCTTTTGACTGGAGTTTTAAACCAGGTAGATGGAGATAGTTAAAAATCACGTTTCTGGTTCAAGCTCAAGAGTACTGGAAATCAAAATTTTAAACTGCTCATATTAATAAAATTGTACAGTGTTCACTCTACTAGATTTATATATATTGTATATAGTAATTTAACAGATGAGAATTCAATTTAATAAAAGATCATTTTCAAAAATACAGAATTCCAAGAAAATGGTGCATAAAAAGAAGATGGCAAATCTGAGAAATACCTTTTTTTTCCTACATAAAATGTTCACAGATATTTGTGGCTCTGTGCATACCCAAATATATTTTAATAGCTGATCCACCTCTGTCAGGCTTTGCTGTTCTCACTGGGCAGTTCATCCACTTGGATTCAGTCTCAGTTCCTTCAGCTGGATTATTTCAGTGTATTTTTATGATATTCATGTGTGACTTCAGGTCCAGATCCCTGGATTCTGTGTCTCAGCATTCCCACTGAGCACAGACCCTTCTCTCTGGCTGGGTGTGGGAGCCCCATTTCTAATTTAAAAGGGGATATTGGAGCATTCAGTGAATTAACTTTGCTGAAAGGCTCAATTTATTTAATAGCAAAGACTAAGCACTGAAGACAGCCTTGTATCAAAGAAATCCCAGCCCTGCCAGATCCTTGGGATGTCTCTTCCTGTGGGATTTCAGTCTCCTGCTCAGTGTCAGGAGGGCCTCTGAGCAGTGGCACTGTGAAATTAAGGAGTTTTTAAAAAGGTTTGAGTATTAATCCTACAGGGCTGAAATAAGTTTGAAAAGGAGCTTAACTTTAATGCAGTTATGTTCAACAAATACTGTCAGGAGACCAAAGTATATTTAGGTATTCCCAATCAGGCCACACTTCAGAAGTGATTTAATTAAAAGATTTAACAGCACTAGATCCCATTTTTGTTCGTTCTTCTGTTGATTTTTGTTACCCATCACTGTCCTGTCAAACAGTCGAAGATTAGAAAATCCTTTCAGCTTCTGGAGAAAATGGCACAACTGGTGATTCCATCAATCCTTGTTCAGGAATACTTTGGGATGGGGAGAATCTGTTTGTGAAAGGAAAAAACCTTCCACAATATTTTTAATTATGGACTTCAGGCTCAAATTATCTTTGTCCTCACCCACTGGTGCTTACAAGGAGTGCAGGCATAAATTGTTAGTGTGATTCCCTGGAGATAATTGAGAATGGACTCCTAGAAGGAATAAAGCATAATTGGCACCCAGAATTCCCAAGTGGGGTTTGGGAACCCAGGATTAATCTTCCTGCTGCACTGCAGCTGCCATACCTTTGGCATTACCCCCACCATGATTTTTCCTTTATTGTGGGAGATAAATGCTGTCATTGTTCTGTGATTCCATAATTACTGCAAATAATCACAGTGCTGTGACTCTGGGCCATTTTCCTTATAAGAACACATTGGTGCAGATTACAAAAATTCCTTGAAATAGTTTTGTTGGATTTGGTCCTTGCATTTTAGTGTGACTGGCAGAGTGGTCCTTTTGTAGGATACCTGTTCAGGAACGTAGTTCCCTGTGTGAGATACACTCTGCCCTTTTCATATTGCTGAATTGTCTCATATATTAGCATAAAATTTAATTGAGTTTGTAGTTTGACTTGGAAAATGCCTGAATATTCAGAATATCCTGACAAGACCACTCGTGTTCTGGGTGAGAGAGAGCAGTGTTACATTTGCTGGACCACATCAAGCTGCAGGTTGTATCTCTTAGGCATGATAACAACCTGAAAGGCTTGGGGATATATTAAATTATTGGAATTTTTAATACTGGGACATTTCCATCCCTGAACCTACTCTGTGAGCAGCTTTTGAATAGCCTGGTCACTGAATATAGGTGATTTTAAACTCTCATAGAGAAAAAGGAGATGGAAATGATAAATCCAAGGAGCAGTTGAGAACAACAGCCTGTGCTGAGGCAGAAAAGGTTTTGTTGAAGAGATTTATCTGAAGAAGTAAATGAAAATGATAATACAGAGATTGAATCAGCTGAATTAAAACCTAAACCCAGCAAAATAGGTGGTTAAAAAAAACCTGCAAGGGTGCAAAAGAGTAACCACAAGCTCCTGAGGAATGTTTATGCTCAGTATCTAATTTATTTTTTTTTACTCCTTTTTAATGCATTTTATCATCCAGAGAAGTATTTTTAAGGAAATGCTTGATTCTTAATTTTTTTAAAGAACATATTAGGAAAATAGCTTAAAGAAAATATTATAAGGAAAGTATTTATTAAGAAACATTGGGATTTGTTGTGAAATACATTTTCATCTGCACATCTGTGTCAGTTTAAGGTTTCTCTCCCTTAGCTCGTGTTGTTGTAATACAGAAAAGATTTGGATTTATCCAAGCTTGTGTCTGAGTCAGGGATGATTCTCCTGTAGCATGAGAGTTCCTATGGATTTATCCTGATAAATCTGGATGGAATTCTGTAAGGAGGAATTCCCAGGGCTGGTTCTCCATGTGAGATTTGGTTTTGTAGGAGGTAAAAATAATCACCTCTGGTCTGTTCCTGAGCAAAGTGCATTTCTTTAACTTACCTTCCAGATCATGTCAAAATATCAAAATATTTGTTGAGCTGAGCAGCAAAATAATTTATTTTTGGGTAAGAAGAACTAAAATTTCCAGACAGATTACACACCCCACTGCTGTCCCTCAGACATTTTGTGACGATGACGATGGTCTTGTGGTCAGCAGAAGAATCCTTGAGGAGCAGAAATGGTGTCAGAGTGCTGAAGGATTTAAGTGCACATTTTTCCACGTGAAGGAAGCCAGTTATTACTGGCATGAGCAGTGTAGAGCACTCTGTACTCTCCAGATGCAAAGATAATCATCATGGTGACAGCTCTGTCACAAAGTTGTCTTCCAAATGTTGGATTTGAGCCAGAACTTTTTTTTTTCCCCTCAAGAATGAGGAAGTACAAAAGCAAAGATGCAGTTTATTAACAATTCAGCCTGTCAAAAGTGGAATCCCCCTGGGATTTATTCCAGAGCTGTGCAAGAAAAAGCAAACTAGCTCCAAGAAGTCTTGGGAGATACTTTTGGGGAATGTATTCCTAGATATTCCTAGAATCTGTTTTTATCTTCCAGAGTTTTTTAAGCCTTACATGGTAGAATTTGAGGATCTGGTTTTCCATGTTTCTGGCAGTCTCACATCAGGGTGTTCTCACTGATTTCAGTGGAGTTCTCCTTTAACCCTGGAGTGGTAATTTAGTGCTGCCTCCACCAGGTAACTCTCACTGCTGTCAGCCTTGTGGCAATTAAAGGAATTATAAAGGGTATTTCCTTCCATGCCTGTGTTCCCCTACAGGACCCTCATCCTGAAATGTGACAACTGCAGGGCACTGCCATGAGATGGTGGAAGCAAATCTTGTTGTTATCAATTATTTTTATCTTGTTATTATCAATAATTCTTGTTTTAAAGGGACTTTTTCCTGCTTTGGGGGAGGGTGACAGGCATCTGTTGGTGGCTGTTCCATATTTTTCTGTGCTCAGAGGAGGCTGCAGCCCCAACAACAAAGGTTTTGTCAGTAAAAACAATGACCCTGGCGAGATTGTAAAGGAACAAAATGATGTGCAGAACAATCATCAAGTGACTAATGAGAGCAAACAAAGAACTTGCAAACAAGCCCCAAACTCCTGACAGCAGAAAACACAAAGCTCTGGGGTAAGGGAAAGTGCAGAGTGTGTTCATGGGCACCCAGCTGAAAGGAACTTGGGGCTCTTGTGGTCTTCCAGTGTCCATTGTTCCCCTGTTTGCCGTGGTGAGAGCTCCTGCAGGGTGTGGAGAAGAGGAAACTCTGAATTTCATCAAACCTTGTCAAGTTAAAGAGGCACTTTCTATTCCTATCATCATATTCTCTTCCTACCTCGTGGTCTGCTGGTTTTATTCCCAGGTTTTCATGTATCTCTGCTCTTCATCTGGAATATCTTGTGCTGGGTTGAGCAAATGCACTCCAGAATAGCACATGGTCATGCAGGATGTGGATTTGGGGAAACCAAAAAGAAACAGGAGAAATTAATTAGCCTGACAGCAACAGGACAGGGACACAGTTATAAAAATTCCTTAAAATTACTTTCTGTGGAAGTTCAACACAAGGAGCAGAAGCCAGAGAGGATCTTTTTGTGGAGACTCTTAAAGCCTTCTTCACTCAGACCTGCTGGCATCCTCTGGGCCTGCTATAACAGGTCCATGTCTTTCCTGTGCTAAAGACTCTGGGTCTGGATCAGTGCTCCAGGCACTGGATTTCAGATATTCCCAGGCAGAACTAGCTAGTGATACTTCAAGAGTGAGTTGCTTCTGGACCTCACTAAAGCAGACTTGTCAATACAGCCTTTGGATGTGTAAGATTATCCTGAGATACAGATAATTTTACAGCCTTAGATTAGCCCTGCATTGCTTTGGATGCGATTTTTGTTAACCTGAAATCCTGATTTTACAGAGCCAGAACTTAGGTGCTCTCCCTGCAGGCTGAGGAAGTGCAGCTCTCACTCTCTATCAAAGAAGAGAGTTGGGGTTTGCCCTCAGCTTTTCCTAGCAGCTTTCTCTACTTGCACAGCTCAGCAGAAAACCAGGATTTTTCCCCAAGAAGGAGCCTGCAAAGGGCAGGCTGGGCAGCAGCTTCCTGTCATTTGGAAGTCAGGCTGCAGCCCTGAAATCCCTGATGGGCTTTGGCAGGGTGCAGTTGTTCCTGCAGGATCTCTGGGAATGCTGGAGCCTGATGCCAGCAGCTCCAGTTGCTCCAGACAGGTTGTTCAGGGACACTGCTGGGGCTTTGAGCTGGGTTTTCTTGGGAATTCAGACTCAGGTGTTGTGTTTTGTTGACAAACACGGCCCTGATTTACTTCTACATTGAGGGATCTTGATGGAGGGGAAGGGATTTCAGCAGAGACAAATGCTGCAGGGATGGAAGAGTTAAAAAGGAAAAATAAGCAGCTTTTCTTGTGTATTAGGAGAAACTGATGCTAGGAATCAGCATTTTTAAAGGAAAAAGACTGTGGAATGGAGCTCTTACCTAGAAAGGATGGGTTTTCCTGACCTTCCTTCCTTCTCCTCCTCACGTCCTTGGGAAGTGCTGTTCCATTTCATGGCTCTGAATAGTGCTGAGTGTGGCAAATCCAGCTGATCCGGGCTCTTGACTTTGTTCTGAGTTTCAGATGAGTTTTTAAAATGCTTTATCCTTCACTGTCAGATAAAAGGAGATTTGTTGCTCTCTTTGGGCTAAAATACTGAGACATCTCTTCTCACCCTAGAGAAGACTGAAGTTGATGCTTTAATTCTAAGAATACCTGTTGACCAGTTATTATTGTCTGTACATCAACCTTTCCTTTTAATATTCATTTTATATTTTCTGACACATAACAATTAAAACACTCAGTGGAGTCTCATTTACCAGAATCATTCAGCTGAAAATTCCAGACTGTGCCATCCGTGAGATCACTCTGTTTATTTAGTGAAGTGGAGGCAGGAGTTTCAAGCACAAGCACTCAAAAAGCTTCACTCAGCATGTTTGTTCTGCCATTCAGATTGTTGGGCTTTTAATTTTAAGTGAGGAAGAGTTTTGAGTAATACTACAGAAAATCAAGGATGAGAACTCAAGTCCCTGTTCTTAATGGATTCCAAGTGGTTTTCAAAGCAAAGCAGAGCAGGGATAGATAAAACAGGGGGTTTAATGCAAATAAAAGTAGGGTGGTAAAAGAATTGAATTTTCATTTTTAATATAATTATAGTCACATACATATAATTGTAAAATAGAGAGTGGAATCTATGATACAGATCTCCCTTTTGGTTTGGGGGCTGAACAGGAAAATAAGTCACATTACCGGGATGCAGTCCCATTGACTCCAGAGAGAAGTCACCACTCCACAGACACAATGATTTTTGTTCAGCTCATTTCTTTCCCTTATCTTTCTGTTTTCAGGCTGCAGCCCATGCAGGGGAGGGTCAGCTCTAATTTTGTGCTGTTCCTCCACCCATGTAAGGAAATTCCTTGCCTTCCACATCAGTTCTATTGTTTCCGGCCCAGCGGTGGCAGCTCGGGGAGCCTTTGCCAAGGATTTCAGTGGCAAAATCTGCCCTCAAAAACTGCTGGGTGACATCAGCTCGGGGAAGGATGGGTGTTCTGAAATGAAAACTTAATCTCAAAGAGACATAGGATGGTTTGAGTTGCAGGGAACCTTAAAGATAATCCCATTCCACCCCTAGTTCGAGGATGATGGTTCTTGTCACAGGCGTGGGGTGAGGGAGTTTAAAATGCATAAAAACATAAATGTGTGTTTGCAAATATCAAATTATTTCTAGGCAGTGGTGATTCAGATGAGACTGGTGTGAATTAGTCAGTGAAACCCACATGGCTTCACAAGTGTGCCTTTAATTGAGGGTTTTTAGCCTAGCACTGGTTTTGGTGCCTGGTGGTTAAATGAGAGGTTTAGTTTGAACACCTGAATTTAAAGTGTAAAATTATTACCCAGAGCTTCAGCACAGATTTGAGGAGTTTCTGTGCAAGACAACATGAACAGAATACCAGGAATATTTCAGGAATAAATGGGACAACGGGGAAAACTCGCCTTGGTGGCTTCACACAACTCTGCATTGTGTTGGGCAGAGTGTTTCCATTTTTAATTTCTGTTTGCTTTTTAAATAAAAAATACAGAGTAGTTCAGCTTGTTCTCTGTCTTCTCCAAGATATTGAAATGATAATTTTTAAGTGGAGTGTGGCTGAGACCTGACATGAAATGTTTTCATGAAGAGACCTCATAATCACAGAAATGAAGATGAAAATTCTACACAGAGACTGTTATGCATTGTATGTTATTTTAAATGAGTAACAACCTCCCAAAGGCAACCAAATGTCCTAATAATAGCTTAAATACTTTTATTTACATATTTGCTTTTGAGGGAATTTTCATAGAATGTGGAATGATTAAAGCTAAATTCCCAAAATGTTTGGTATCATCTCTTGACACAACAAAAGCCCTCCTGAAAATGATCTGAGCTGGGACTGAAGTTTTGTTTCTGGGAAAAACTCTCAAAGTTATCCATGAAACTTGGATGTTGAAATCAGAACAGTGTTCTTGTCCCATTCACTCTGTATATAATTGTATTGGTTTAATATATAGATTTTCTTCTAAAAATAGGCTTTAATTTTGTTGTGTATCCATTGTTTTTATTAACAGCTTCAGCTCTTCTCAGCCCTAATTCCAGCTTTTAGCTTCTCAAGCTTGGACACAGGGGAAGTAGTTTTGTACCTTTAGTATGGCAATTCTGCTGTAAAGAAATTATTTCAGAAAAAACAGTGACTTTTTCCTATCCTTGGAAATTGCAATTTTGTGCTACTTAACTTCGTATTATCTTGGGTTTGATGCCAGATTTGTTTTTTTTTTAAAAAAAACCCTTGATTTCCTTTTGAAGTTGACAAAAAGACAGATTTTTCAGTGGGATTGTAATACAGTAAGTGATTTAGTGCTCTCTGGAGAGTCAGAAAGAGAACAAAAGCCATTGTAGAGGAATAATGGGTGTTGGGTTTTTTGATTTTCTTTTTTTTTTTCCCAGTTTCCCCTTCAAGTTGTGTGATGAGAAATTTTGAAAAGACTTTTCCTTTCAAAACCTGTGATGTTCAGTGGTTTGGGTCAGAGTGTTTGTAAGTGAATGAGATTCAGCTGATAAAACCCCACGTGAATGTTAATTTATATCCCACAGTTCAGCAAGTCAAGTCTTTTGTTTTAACATGAACACATCCAGCTCGATGTAATAATTACCATTTTATAGAAAGCATAAATCCATTATTATTGCAAGGCTGGAACCAGCCAGCTCTCTGATGCTGTGGCTGATGGGATGTCACCTTTTCTGTGCTTTTTAGCCTGTGTTGGAGCTGCTTTCTCAGCCCTGCCTGTGTGATATTGCAGTGACTTTCAGAACTTCAGTTCTGGCAGCTCTCATTGGTATTTAAGAACTTCATCATATTGAAACTGCTTTAATTAATGAAAGGAGCCAGGCTGTAGTGCAGTTCTCACATGCTGGCAGACCAGTGTGCTCCCTAATGTTTTGCCACACTTTGCTCTGATGTTCTTTCTTAAATATCTTTATTTTTTATATCACACTGGGGGGGTTTCTGGCATCTCAGCAGAGCTGTGGTCGTTGCAGGAGGAAGGGGGGAGATAATGAAGTTAATATTTCTCCCTCTTTTTTTCCCTGTTTTTTTTTTTTTTTTTTTTTTTTTGCAATTCCTTGAGCTGCAGGCTGCAGCTGGACATGAATTACTCCCCAGTGCTGTGTGGATGATAATTGGAGGGAATGAACACGTGTGGGGCTGGGCTGTGTGTGCCTGGCGTGGCTGTGTGAGCTAATTGTGGGGGCACTATTTACGGTCAGTGAAGAGGAATAGGCCCTTGGCATCCTGCCTTTCAGCTGACCTATTTTAGCCATCTATCTTGGAGAGGGATCAATCACAACACACAAACACCAGCTTCTCTCCACTGGCTCTGCAGAGCACCCAGAGTGTCAAAACCCAAGGCAGAGCTCAGCATTTAAGACTGAAATGTAATGACACGAGCCCTTCCTGTGGGGTTTGACATAAAAACAACATTTGGGTTTAATATGGAGCTGTGAAATTCTCTTTTATGGCATCGTGGGATGAAAAAAATCACAGCTGCTTTGCAAGCTGAGCACTTGGAATTGCCTTGCCAAACTGAAATTATTTCTTCACATTTCTTAGCAGAGTTGCACTCCAGCCGTGGTGTTTGAGCTGAAAAGCTTTAGGAACAGATAAATTTGACAGTTCTGTTTTGGGGGAGTCTCAGGCTCCCCGTGGGTCCCCCAGGGAGAGCACAGGCAGTCTTGGCAATTTTAGCCATCATTTGTATTCTCAGTGAGCACAGGGCTGAGCTGCTGTTGGGGCTGCCTGTACTGGATGTGAAATGAGTGTCCCTGGAATGGGGTGGTGACTCTGGCACTCGTGTGTCCTTCAGGGCTAAAAGCACAGGGAATGTTCAAATCCTGTGAATCCCAGCAAAGCTGTGCCCCCAGCAGCACAAACAAGAACCAAACCTGTGTATGGCTCCATGCTTTCTGTGGATTTGCTGCTGGGAGTTCCCTGATGTTTTCCTCAATTGGCTCTAAGCTGGCATTACATAACTCTTGAAATAAGAATTTTTAGAAATTCTGTGTAACAGAGGGTTTGGCAGGAGGCTGGGGCAGTTATCCTGAAGCTCTTTCCCAGCCATACTGGGAAGTCCTTCCTGGGGCAGGGCCTCCAGGAGCTGCCCTGGCTGCTGACCCCTCGAGCCCAGCCTGAATGAACCCCTGAGTGAAGCAGCTACAGTCAGGGGGCTTGGAAGGAATTCCCAGTTTGCCACTGGTTGGGCTTCCTGATGACCACAGAACTACTGAGTCTGAGTCAGGTTTAATGTGTAAAGCTGGAGGAAACAGTCTGCTAAAAATTCCTTTACACTTGGAAGGTGGAGGGTGAATAAAATAGTGCTGTGTGGAGTGGGTTTGGGGTATCAGAGTTTGGATGTGAGAATTCCACTCCCACAATTTGATTATACCCTCAAAGCATCCCTCACTGAAGGTGGCTGTGTGCTGCTGGAAAAGTTTTGCAGAAGGAACATCTCTTCTGTTCTTAACTTCTGAGGGATTTCATAAAAACATGCAGTGGTTTGGGTTGGAAGGCACCTAAAAGCTCATCCAGTTCCACCCCTGTAATGGACAGGGACACCTTCCACTATCCCAGGCTGCTCCAAGCCCTGTCCAGCACTTCCAGGATTTGTGTCTGATTCATTGTGTCTGTTTTCCTCACCTTAAACACTGGGCTTGATTTTTCAGGGGCAAACCTATTCTTTAAGTCCTGCACAATTTCACTCTTTTGTCCCCCCTCAAATTTTGAAAATTATTTAAATAATAAAATACAATTTTCTAGAGAAGCACATTCTTGAGTGTGTTGGAATGGAATGGAGTTTCCATGAATACACTGTTGAAATGATTATCTGTGAAATATAACCTATTTAAAAGTCTATATCACATATATTTAAATACATCCTGAGTTAACCATTTAAATGACATTGTCAATCACTTTCAAAGTGATATTTAACACAGAACTTGTGTCACCTGCCCTGTGTGATGTGATTTTACAGCTCTGCTCACAACAGAGCTTTGGGGTTTGAACTTCACTGTCACTGCTACATTTGTGTTCCTTATTTGGTATCTCTGTACCCAAAACAGCTGGGGACGTGTCCCATCCAGATGTTGAGTGTCCTGGCAGCACTCCCTGAGGAATACTCTGCTTGGCAGCACCCCATGGCCTGGCAGTTCTGGGTTTTCCTTGGCCTCAGTGACATCTCCCTGAGCATTTTCCCTTTCCAGAGCTGCTCTGCCCCTGGGAACAGCTGGATGGGAATGCCGGGCTGTTGTTGCAATGCTGTGTGCTGCCATCTAATGGAGCCCAGCACTGGCACTCCTCCTGCCAGGAGTGAGGGATTCTCTTAGGTCCCTTCCCACCCAAAACAGTCTGGGGCTGTGATTGTATCAAAATGCAATTTGAGTTCCTTTTCACTTGAGCAGTCTTACTCTAGACTTGTCCTTCTTCCACTTCTCTTTCTGTCCACTCCTCACAGGTGTAAATATGCTAAAAAAAAATTGGTGTGAGCATCTTGCAAGTCCCTGGGTGAATACTGATGAATTGTATACAGAGTTACTTCGTGCTTTTCCTGATTTTCTTTATTTCTTTCCTTTGTGCAGGCTCTTGATGGAAATATATACGATCACCTTAAGGATTATTTAATGGCATTCAGCAGGACTGAACTAGAGACATGCCAAGCTGTACAAAACACATTCCAGTTTTTACTGGAGACTTCCAGCAGGGTAAGTTTGAACTGAATGATGCTTTGTAACTGAATCCTTGCAGCATGGACAAATCCTCAGGCCTGGGATTTGCTTCCAAAATCTTGACAAAACTGAAATGTTGTTATTTTTGGTTACTACTGAGTGGTGTTAGGTTTAAAGGCACCAGACAGTTTTCTTGGGGAGCATTTTTCCTCTAGCACCCAGGCTGCCTTCCCCTGAGTGCATTTGCATCCAGAGATGCTCTGCTCTCCTCACCCTGCACGTTTGGGAGGGGAAATTGCAGCTGAGGGTTCTGCAGGGTGTAATCTGGAGCAAAGCCCCAGGAAACTGCTTGGATCATTCCTTAATAATTGTCTGTCAACATAAAATCCAAGCTATTAGGCTGTTTTCTCCCTGGAATTAAGAGTGGCGAACACAGCAAACAAATTAGAGCCCTGTTGTAGACGTGGTTTGTTTGCTTTGTCGAGCAGCCAGACTGAGAGAGGCGTGATCGCTTCCAGGGTAATTTTGATACTTAAATAATTCATCTGCTGGGCTAAAAGAAGGGGAAAAAAATTGCCATTGAGCTCAGAAAAAACTGCTTTGGTGCAGTCATAATATTCCTTTTTACGTTTACCTTACCCACCCACCCAGAAACAGAGCTCATTCACACAGAGATCTGGAGCAAAAGCTTATTTAACACATTCCTTATTTACCTCCAAGCAAGTGATCTCACACCTTCAGAGGTCTAAAGTGTGGGTATGAAAAATGGGCTTCACCCTCAGCTTTGAATTCACTTGGCAGCAACTGTAAAAATAATCAAAACACCATTTTCTCTTCAGTTGTAGAAGGGCTTTCAATAATTTACCTTGGGGTGTGTTATTCAGGTCTGCTTCAAATACCTTCCCCTGAAATGCTGGCTTGGAATCTTTCGCTAAACAGGCTGCTGTATAATGTCTGCATAATTAATTTTTCACTGTTGTATCAGATCCTTTGTGTTCAGAATACTCAGAGAGCTGCCTGGTTGGGACTTTGATCCAGTTCTAAACTGCCATATCCAAACATTCCTTGGAGCAGGAATCCTTTCCTCAGGTATTTGTGTGTGCTGAGGTCGGGGTGCCTCAGAGAGCTCCAGGTCTGGCTGATTTTACACAACCACCAAGTCAGGCTGTGTGTGTGAGCTGTGTTTGTGTTTTACTCCATGGGCACAATGCCTGGAGAAGGGACAGAAGTGTAAATCCAGCTGGCAGGTCTCAACAGGGCTTTTACAACTGGTTTCTACAACTCCATCTGCTTCTCTCCTTGTGCTTCAGGAATGTGGAGAAGAGAAATTTGTGTTGCTTTGCTACTGAAGATGTGTGCTTTGCTCTGAATATGTTAATTAATGGATTTTTCCACAGGCTTTGCTTATCCTTTCTTTCCATAACAGGTTGCACTAATCAGCCCAAAAAAAAAAACCCAGAAAAAACCATTTTCTCTCCACCAAAACCCATCCGTGTCTCTCAAAGGCAGCTTGAGTTGTTAAACATGTAATAAATTTGTTAGCAATTTAGAATAAACCTGTCATCAAAGCAGAGGTTTTAAATATTTATTGGGGGTTTTGAATGCTTCACCTGTTCTTTGTTAGGTTGCAGTACAAGCTTGGCAGGCTCTGCTTAGAAGAGACACTTCAGGTCATTGGGAGGAATCTTTTTGCTCTTCCATCTGAACTACATTTCTGTTTGCAGGATGGAATTAAATTGTATTTGCTTTAGGAGGACACAAATGCTTCCCACAAGTGCCAGGGATGGCTCCTTGGGTGGGCAGGCTGTCACCTCATGTGATGCAGATTGAGGGAAACAGCTAAAAAACCCATATTTTGTCTATAAAATGCTGGGTTTTTACTTGAAGAGTTTTACTCTAGACTTGTACTTCTTGCACTTCTCTTTTGAAAAACAAAATCTGATTTTCTTTGGAATATTTTCTGAAATTCCATTTGCTGTTTTGAGTAATATTTCTGTGAGCTTTCTGGTAAGAGGGCAAATAATTTCCTTTATGTGCATCTCTAGCTGTGCCTTGTTTCTGCATATGGGATGTATTTGATGTTTGATTTCAGGTCTGCTGTAACCTGTCAATTGACATTGCCTTCAGAAAGAAACCATGTAAGAACATTGATTTAATTACTGAATAACAGGAAATCTATTTGGAAAAGTTGCAGCTTAATCCCAAGGATACAGTGTTGCTTTGGAGTCTTTTTATTCTCTTTTTTATCAGTTGTCCAATATTTTGTGCAAATGCAGGATTTCATGTGCTGGGCTTGCACATCCTCCCAAGCCTCCTGTTCTGATAAAGTTGTTTTCATTTTTAACCACTTACTGTGGCTTTGAGGGGAAATCTCCTAGGAGTGCTGTTGGAAAAATGAGTTTTCTGCTTTGAACTGATTTGCTGGGGAGTCAGATTTCTGGGGAAAGCACATAAAAATATCTGTGGAGGTGTTCACATCCTCAGTAACTTTGTTTTGGGGGGGTTTTCCTAATTGAAGTTAAAATAGCTCCACATACTTGGCATGGCCCAGGGTTGTGTGCTATGGTCAGTGTTCACATGGATCTAAAGGACAATTCAATGGAATAGCTGCTTAAATGAAATTATTTTGATGCCAGATCAGGGCTGAGCATCCTCTGAAGCTGCAGATGTTTCCTTCTTTAGTATTTTCTGAATTTCTATTTCTGGGAATTCGTGATGCAAATCCCTGTCTGTTTTCTCCCCATTTGAGTGTGTTTATGTTCAACTGCTCAAATTGGAGCAGTAATTATGTACTTTTCTGGTTTAGATGAGTGTGTTATTGGCCCTGGAGGACTATTTACTTTCTTTAACTGGAGATTAATTTTTTACAGTTCAGTATTTCAGCAGCACAAGCATCAACATTTTGCTGCATTAGAGAACAAGTTTTATTTCCCATTGTCCATGCAACACAGAGTTCTTGGTCATGCACAGTGCTGCTATTTCTGGATAAATACCATCTTTATTATCTCCTTTGTACATGTAAACCCCCAGTTTGGTAATAAATTGATATAATTTTGATGCAATTTCATCAATTGAGGCAGTGAATGCTCTGTGAGAGTTCTTCAACCAGTGATCCTATTTTTTCATCTTGCAATCACTGGGTATTTCTTTGTAAATCTGTGTAAATTGTGACATAAGAGGTTTGTTTAGGGATCTGTGTCATGCTGCCTGAAACATATCATTAAACAAATTTGGGAGCTGAAGGAGTTTTGCTTCAGCAAAATGCAAGCTTGGAGAGTTTTCTCTGAAAGCAATTTAATAAAGAGAGATGAAGTTTGTAACTGATTTTGGATGCGTTACTCCAAATAAGTCTTTTCAGCTCCCACAATTAATAATTTCTGCCAAATTTAGACTTTCCATCTCAAGAAAGAGCAGTGCACAGGAAATTACCCACAAGAGGAGGGAAAAATATTTATGGCAGTGACACCACAGGGTGTCTATTCTGTGGCTGGTGTTTTTTCCCCCATTTTGTAGGTAAATGGCAGGGATATTTTAGGTCCTTGTCACTCCCTGTGTGTCCTGACAGTGCCTCTGAACAGCTCAGGTCCTCAATTCCGTGCTGGTGCACCCAAACTTCTGCTGCAGGTTTAATCTCAATTGGAAACTGTGCTGGTTTTGCTCTCCAGCTGTTTTTCAGTTCACCAAACAAGGAGTCTAAATAAACCTTTTTCTTTCCTCAGGTGGTGCGGGATTACAATCTCCAGCTGTTCTTGCAGGAGAACTCCGTGTTCCACAAACCTCAGCCTTTCCAGTTCCAGCCCAGCGACAGCGACACTGTAAGAGCCCTGTGAATCCCTGCAGTTACTTGGTCTTGCTCTATTTTAAAGCAGATTGTTCTAAATGGGGAAGAGAATCACTGGTATCCCAGTCTGGTTTAACCTCGTGCTGGTATTTTTGGGAAAGAAAGGGAGAGTGGCCTGGTTGCAGGAGGAGGGTGATGGTAAAAAAAGCATCAAATAGACTCTGGATCATCCACAAAAGAGCAGAATCTTTTTTTGGCTTCCAGATTGTGACTAACAGTCCTCTGTTTCACTGCTTTCAACCTAATTCCTACTAAATTTTGTTGCCTTTATGTCCTGCTGGTGAGGTTCTCGTAATATTCACTAATACTGGGTTACAACTGTGCCAAATAAAGTGTCCCTGCACACCTAAATTGCTCAAGGAATACTTAGAGATACATACAGAGAGTGTTACTAAAAATAATACTGTTAAAACACTGCATTCCAGAATAACGTGCAAGAATCTTATCTTGGTTTCTGTGTTGCTTCCAAAGCAATCATTAATGACATTAAAAGTGAGTGAATCAGAGTATGTAAGTGCATTTCCAAACAGCACCTTGATTAAAGTGGATTCTTGATGTCCCATTGACATTAGTGATGTTATTTTTAAAAACAGCTGTTTAAAATGAGTATGGATCTTTAAAGCTTATAAACTTTTTCTGACTTGAATTCTTTATTGAACTGACTTGGGCAATCCTGATCTGCATTCAAGTGATTCAGATGAAGACCTGCATAAGGGTGATTTTCCCAGTCACCCTGACATCTCTGACTGGCTCTCCTTTGTATCTCCCTTTCAACAAACTCTGATTTTGATTTTTATTCCAGGAAGAGTCAGTTATTCCCATAAATAAATGTTTGGACAGTGCTCTTGGGGGGGATTTTGGGGTGTCTGTGCAGGACTGGATAACGTTGATGGGTCCCTTCCAGCTCAGGATCATCTGTGATAAATTTTAGATTGTTCTTGATAACAATGAACAGAATCTTTCTGAGTCTTTGCTCTGCCTCTCTAACCTTTGCTGCTGTGTTCTCATCCCTGTGCACTCGCTGCATCCAGAGTTTTAATGCAGTTCAGCTGGTGGAGATTGAGCCCTCACCTGTCAGTGCTATGAGAATGACCATAGCAGAGGTACCTGGGGGTGTTTCTGGTCAGCCCTGTGTTATCCTTGTGCATGTGGGATGCTGAATTTACACTCTGGACAGGTGGCAACAGAATGCACAATCTCTATATATATAAAACAGAAAAGGAAAAAAAAAAAAAAAGCTTTTTTTCACAATGAGACTTCAAGGAGAAAAAACAATTTAAGGGTGTTAGTCGTGGAGGGAAGCTTCACACTTCTTTTGTAATTGATATTCTAATCAATTTGGGGTTTGTAATTGATACTCTGATCTGCTGGGGCATGAATTAAAATTTCACAGCTCAAGACAGTGCTGTGTGAAATTGGTTGCTGCTCCTGTGTGAGAGGGAGAGGTCTGAGAGCTGCAGGCTCTGAGTGCACTGGTGAAGTGCAGCCCCGTTGCTGATCCATTTGGCTCTTTTTCCACAGGGCCATCCCCATGGCCAGGAGAGCTGGAAGTCTCTCCCAGGGAACTCTGCAGTGTGAGGAATGCCAGGATTCTGTGCCATGGCACCTGTGTGGGCTCACGGGGTCCGCGTGTGCTGCTGGTGCTGCCTCACTCCAGGAATTTTTGGGAAGCCATGAATGGGTCCTTCATGTCTCACTTCCTCACTCCTTTGCTTGGTTAAACCCCTTGGGCTGCAGAATTCCTGAATTTTCTCAGTGCTCTGCAGCTTTTTAATCTTCAGCTGCTCGGGCTGTAACCAATTTCCCCCAAAATAATTCAATTATGCTTCTTTATGATCCATGTAATTCTGCTGAGCTGACAGGATCCTACCTGGGCAATCCCATTTTTAATCAATAAGTAGAAGAGAATGAAGGCTCTTGCTCAGGCTTTGAATTGCTCAGAAATTGGGTGTTTTCTAATTGATGGAGCAGCATTTAATTGCAGGAGAACAATCACCAAGCATTCTTTTGCCACATGTTCTGTTTCTAGATGTTTTGCAGAGGTTTCTCAGTTGGCTTTTAATTTCTGTGGGTTGTGCATGATAATTTTCACACCAAGGACTGAAAGAAAAAAGTAGAGTCATAAGTGCATCTCATTAAAAGTTTAATATGAACCTTTTCCAAGAACAAGTTGTGGGCTCTCTTCAGGCTGATCCACTGGGACTGAGCTCAAAATTCAGAGTATTTAAGTATTACTGGAATGGAGTTGTGAGGGCTGTAGGCAGGAAGAATGTTATAAACAATATGGATGTGGAGCTCTGAATGGAGAGATCTGAATTCTGCTGGAAATTCCACTTTTGCATGGTCCATCCCAAACTTCTGTCTTATTACCAGGATTTCTGTGCAAGCCTTGAGTCAGGGACAGCCCAGTTTGCTTCCAAAATGATCCCAACATGCACAGTCAGAGCAAAAGGGTCTGTTCCTAAGAAAGGAAGGAATGAAACAATTTTGCATCAACTTCCAGGAGTTTTGATCCCAAAAATCCCAGTTGCTCTAGGTAAAATGTACACTTCTGAGTGGCTCAAAGAGAAAACCACTTCAAAATATTTTACATCAATCAGGTATTTTCCTTTATCTAAAAAAAAATTGATTTGAGCTGGAATTTAATAAATTGATTTCATTATCTTTGTTCATTTTGATGGACATAAATTCTTATTTTTAAAAAAGAAAGTTGTCAAAAAAATCCCTTAAACAAACCTCTTACCCTTAAAGACATGGTTTGGTCTAAAAATACTCCGAAAGAAATGATTGATCAGTTCCTAGCAAGCTTTAATCCTCTCCAGAAAAGAATTCCCAGCGTGGATTTATAGCCAGCAAAGCAGAGAATGGAAAAGAACCTTTTAAAACACCTTTATCCTCCCAAGGAAATGCACAGGGGCTGCTGTGATACTCCAGTTTCACCATGCCCCACCCTCCCACGAGGAAAAGGGATATTTCTGAATTCCACAGAAACCCAGCCTGTGGAAACGCTGCCCTGTGCTCAAAGATCAGGCACGAGAGCAGGGCAGAAGAGAAGGGAAATTGGCCAGCTTTGCTCTGCTTCCTGCCTGGAAAAGCTGCTTTTTCCTTCATCCCAGGGTTATCTCGTGAGAAAAGGAGGCAGGTGACACAAAAGTGTCCCTGGAATGGGAGGAGAAGGGCCCTGAAAAGCTGACATTTCATTTTTGGGGTCTTTTTCCTGTTTTTTATTCACTGTTTCCTCAGAGAACATGAGGAAAAGCTGTGGCCCAGCTGATTTCTCCCACAGCTTCGTGACATGAAAATAATGTTATTTTTTCCCTCTTAATTTGCACAAAAACACCTCAGGAAGTTCAGAGGAAAGTTTTGCAGTTTCTCCCCCACGTAACTTGGCTGTTTCATGGGTAGATAGTGAAAACAGAGATGAATTTCCCTTCACTCTCAGAGGAACATCTTGGAATTTCTCAGCATCTTCTATAAAGGAATTTTATATAAGTTACATAAAAAGGGCCCATATTTCTATATTTACAGTGATCTGTACATTTAATACCAGAACAGACCAGGTTTAAGTATAACTTTCTTGAAGTTAAAACTAAAAGAAAAAAAAAAAATCAAAGTTACTCTTTAATTTGATCAACCTTTTAATACTGGAACAGACTGGTTTTAGGTATAACCTTTTTGAGGCTAAATATATATTACAAAGAGGTAATTACTTAATTTTGTTCAGTATTAGGAATTCTTTTTGAGGAGAATTACAGCCATTCAGGTAAAGAAATGATCAGTGGGTGTGAGTGGGCAAAGCTCTGCCTTCCTTCTGTGACTTGACCCATCTTGTGCCTGTCTAAAATGGATTTTATTTAATCCCTCCCACCCCAGTTGTGCTTAAAATAAAATCTGAAATCTGATATTTATATTTGAGGTTGATGCTGAAGAAAAAGGAAAGTTTAGGATCTACTGGGGATTTAACTTAGGTTGAATGTGAGGTTCATTTCTCATTTTCTCCTAAGTATAATGAGTTGGAATTGGCTCCCAACCTAATGGATTTTATTTTAATTTTCACTGCCTAGTTGATTTTATTTTAATTTGCACCACCTAATTTTAATTTAGAGAGCACACAGAATTCTTTGGCTTTTAGCAGTCGGGAAACAAAATTTAAGCAAAGCTCTGAGTATTTTCTGTGAAAATCAGAGAGCAGAAGTTGCACAAGAAAGAAGTGGCTGCTTCAGAACTACAAATTTTTTTATATTGCATTGGAAATATCTACAAAATCAATTTTTCTGGGTCAAACTTGATTTTAAAAGTCTTTTTTTGCCTTTGGTTACCTAATGAGGGCTATTTTTCCATATTTCTACTTCTAATAGATTTTTGAAAAAAATGGCTGGGAATGCAGCTGTTGTGAGAGCTGAGGAAAATGAGGATAATTATGAGGGTGAGAACAGAAGTAAATTAACAAAAATACTCTGCACTCTAATTTCAAGATTAATTTCAGTGAGAACAATAAAAACCTTTAGAAATAAATAAGATTCAAATTAATTTTAACAAAAGGGTTGTGCTTTTCATCTCTTGTATGCAGCAGAAATTCTTAATATAGAAACATCAAGGCCGAGGAATAACAAAGCTGTGTTGATCACTGATATTTAACAAAAGTCCATACTTTTAAGATTCTAGACTTCCAAAACAACAACAACAAAAAAAAACCCTGAAACAAACAAAAAACCCCAAAACCCAAACCAAAACAAAAAAAACCCCAAAATAGCCCTGCCCAGCCTGATGGTCCCTTTCCTTCTGCAGCCCCCTCATCAATTTATTAGGTTTATATAATATTGTCTAGTGTTAATAAAATATTATAAATTTGTTTGTTTAAAAAGCAGCATGTGGTTCTATAAAGCAGCAGTAATAGGTTGATTTGGATTTAGCCTTATTGTAACATATATGTAAAAATAATAATAGTGGGTTTCAGTCCTTTTTTGTTATTCTGAGGGGAAAAAAAATCCCTTTTATGCAAAAAAAAAAATCTGAATTTTTAAAGATGAGGAGTGTCCATTTTGAAATGCTGGAATTGACTGAAATATGAGTCAGCCCCAGCTCACTCTTGGCTAAATTAAAATTAAATGAATTCAGCAACAAGAGACTGGAAGGAGCCCCAAAGTTGGCTCACGATTTTCTCAGAACTGCTGAGTTTAGCAGTGAGTTGTGTGAAAAATGTCATGTGTGTTCCTTCCTCCTCCCCAGAGTGTTGCTCTGCAGCATTGGCATGGAAACTTCTTGTTTTCACCTCTCTTTAAAAGAAATGCCTGGTTTTTAGCTGTGTTTTATGTCGGTGCTTTGCATGCAATAAATGTTCCCTGCATTTTGCCTTGCTAGAAGTGAACTTTTTTAGGCTTCAGCCACAAAAATAAGGAACTTTGGGGCTCAAGAGCCGATTTTTTTTTTGCTTTCAAGACAGCACTGTGCCATCTGCATCCGGATATAACCAGATAAATAAGAATACAGGCTGAGTTTGGCCTGTTGGGAGGCAAATCCTGCACCTGCACCAACATTTCAGACCGAAATGGAGAAGTGACATTTGGCTGCAGCCTGGATGCTTTTGTTAATTTAAGAAGCAGCATTGCTGCCCCTAAGCTTTTTAGCTGCTTGGAGCCGTGCAGGACTTTGTGTTTGGTTTACTGATCGAATTTTTAGCACTAAACACTGGTTTTGTTGTAACCCAAGCCCTGAGGGAGCAGCAGAGTGCCCATCTATGTTTAGCTCAGGTTTTTTGGCTCTCCCTTCATTCCTTGGCCACGCAGAGTGGGTTTGGTTTCCCTCTCTTTTTGGAAAAGGTTAAATTGAGGCATTCCAGGCCTGAAAACACTTCAGCTTCATGGAGTAAATCAGGATCAGACTCTTCAGTTCCTCCACCTTCCTTCCTGCAATTTGGACTTTAATGTCCACAGCAGATAAATCTGGTTTAGCTCCTTTCTTCTCACCTGTTTTAATGGTAACTGAGTTTTCATTTTCTTGATGTTCCTGTCCAGTCTGTCTTTCCCTGAGAGTACAGAATTAAGGCTTTTCATTGCCATATTTTTATTTTTGTTTTATTTTTAGACCTTTAAGCAAGGGTGAGGTCTGCCTGGGTGCAATACTGCTTTATAAATAACTGATAAAAGTCTGATCCTACAAAACTCCTTTATTTTTTAGTAGGCCTTAAAGTGTAGCCACAAAGTCCACATTCATTTTTCTGGTCAAGCGCTTTTGATTATAAATAGACTAAAACCCCAAATCACACTTGGGGTAATGGAGAAGATTATCAAGTGACTGAAAAGTCTGGATTCTTTCCATATGAAAATGAGCTGCTGAGTAGGAGCAAGGGCAGTGGGAGCACTGAAAATATGTTATGGGCTGTTTTCACTCTCAGATGTTTGATAGGGAAGAGGGAATGTCAAAGATACTGCTCAGGTTTAGGCTCAGGTGGAAGCTGTGGAAGAAGCTGTGTGATAAACTGGGAAAGAACTGAGGTGAAATGTTACCTTAAGGATTGGATGTGCCTAAATAAATCCATGTGTTGTCTTCTCCAAGTTTACAGTGGAGTAGCTTAACAGAGGCGATGAAAGGAGTCAGTAATGAATGGATATGATTCTCTAAATCCATCTCAATAAAAGCCAATTTGCTAATTAAATTGAGGGGATGAGTGAAGAGATCCTCACCTGAAGCTTCACCTTCCCACCTGATCATCCCAGGGCTGGCCCTGTGCCTGTACCTCTCCTCTTCCTCTTCTGGGCTGCTCCACACCAAGCCTGACAATTCCCTGTACCTGGAAAATAACTCTGGCTGGCATTTCACACACTCAGAATAAAGGCCAGGTTCAGTTTTGGCAAAGAATTTCCCTGAACCAGTAATGAGCTGAACTGATTTTGCCTCTTTTTCAATTATATCCCCTGATAGGCTGTCAACCACAGTTAGTAATTTTTGTCTCTTCCATGAGGACAGTGTAATCTAAAGGGCAGAAGAATCTTGTTTTCAGAATGACTTCAGTTTGCCTCCTGGTGTTCTTGGCTTTACCCCAGTCTGTGCCAAATGCTGGTGTAGATGATTAAACTCTCATCCTTCCTTGACACAAATCATTCCACTTTTCCTGCTAAAATACCTGATAACAGCATCTCTTCTTCTGCAGCAGCTGGAGACTTCCCAGCTACCCTGAAAATGATTCTTTCAGCTCTCTTACCCTTTCCTGATGGCTAACCTTGGATTTCTCCTGCCTAAACCACCTTTTCATCCTTCTGGGCTTTTCCCCTAGTTTCAGACTCCACCTGAGGAAGAAAAATGGTGTCATTTGAACCACACAGAGTGAGAAATTTGTGACACAGGCATTTCTTTCACTTCAACAGCTCTGTGCGTATTCTCTCTTCTTGAGTCAGTTTGCAAGGGATTTTTTTTGGTTGATCTCAAAGGGTGGGCAGGATTATGTCAGGACTTGTGTTGAAAAGGAGTGCAGGGGGTGTGGATTGCAGTGTCTGGATCAGGAAAAAAAAAATCACAAGGACTGGTTGAGGTTGGAAGGGATCTCTGGAGGTTGTCTGGTCCAGAGCTGGTTGTCCAGGACTGTATCCAGGTGGCTTCTGGATATCTTCAGAAATGGAAGATGATTCTGTGATTCTGTTACAAATGGAAATGATGGAAAGATTGGGAATGATTTCAGTAATTCCATGCTGGAAAATGTTCCTGTTCTGTTCAGCTTGGAGACAGTGCAGAGAACTATTTCATCTTGCTTTAGTTGGAACTTCTTGAGGGGCACAATTTTACTTTTGTCATTGACACAACAAAAGCAGAAGTAAGATGGAACAATATCAAAAATGTGATTGGAAATTCCAGACTGTTTTGCAGACACAAACATTTTTGGACAGAAACTGACACACTGAACTAAAATATTTGATGGCTTTGTGGTTTAATCACAATTTACAAAGAATGAGCCTCTCTAAACTTTACATCTTTAGGAAGGAATTGTTCTACATGAGGGTGGGCAGGCCCTCACACAGGGTGCCCAAGGAAGCTGTGGCTGCGTCATCCCTGGAAATACCCAAGGCCAGGTTGGACAGGGCTTGGAGCAACCTGGGACAGTGGAAGGTGTGGCACTGGATGGGCTTTTAAAGCCCCTTCCATCCCAAACCATTCCATGATCTTTGCTTCCTATAATGCCTGTTTACTTTGAGAATTGAATTCTTCTGAACTTTTGGCTTTTAAGTCGTCTTCCCCCAACCTGGGCCCATCCCAAAGTTCACCAGGAAGTTCTTGTCACACCTTCTTTGTTTCATAAGCAGCGAGACCCCAGGCTGATAAATGTAGCACAGAGTTACCCTGTAGGCAAACACAGAGGTCTGGGCCATCATAACCCATCCCTTGTTGCCCGTTCCAGAGCCGACAGCTGGAGTCGGAGACGGGAACGACCGAGGAGCACAGCCTGAACAAGGAGGCGCGGAAATGGGCGACGCGCGTGGCCCGCGAGCACAAGAACATCGTCCACAGCCAGAGGGTAGGTCTGGGACAAAGCACATCCCTTGGGACACGAGCTGCTGACAGCACCAGGGACTCACCCTGGGCCTGCCTTCACATGGCTGTCAAAAGTCAGTTCCACAATGGGAAAATCCGTGAGGAATTGGCTGTTAAATCTAATGCGAAGAAGCAAAATTAGACGGGAATTGATAAATTTATTTCTGTGTCTGTGGCTCAGCTCTGATGAGCCAAGGGCTGTGTTTGGGCATCAGGCAGCTGGGTTTTGGAATGTGTTGAATGTGTCTTTTAGGAGGGAGAATAAAGATGAAAGTTCCTGGAGTTCATGGAGTCTGCTGTGCTTTCACCACACCCTGCCCAGTTTCCCGGTCCTCCATACAATTCCAGCCCCTGAGCATGGCATCAGCTGGAGAAAAACAGCATCCAGAATGCTCTGACATCTCTGGAAAGGCTCCAGGGAGAGCTCAGTGCCCCTCCCAGTGCCTAAAGGGGCTCCAGGAGAGCTGGAGAGGGACTTGGGACAAGGAGTGGAGGGACAGGACACAGGGAATGGCCAGAGGGCAGCGTTAGAGTCATCACCTTTTATTTCCTGGGATGCACCTTTGTCAGCCAGCCCCAGCACCCAAACAGTACCTGACTGTCACAAATTCCTGTCCTTGGCACCTACTGCACCTGTGCTGTGTTCCCTTGTTCCTGGCAGACCCTGGAGGAGCTGGAGTGCCACGGGCCCGTGATGTCCGAGCAAACCCGAGCGGAACTGGAGCAGAAAATAGACGAAGCTAGAGAGAGCATTCGCAAGGCTGAGGTAAAAAGGAAATTCTTCTGGCATTTTCACTTCCTTGCCACAGGTAGATCTTGGTTACAGCTTCATTTGGTTGGTGGAAATGTGTATTTTTAGCATCAAAACCAGGGAGTTATAAGATTTTTTTTTTCTTTGTTTGGTATTTGTCAAATCACTGAATAAACTTCATGAAAGTCCAGATCAAAAAAATGATATTAAAACACCTCCTGATGAAGAGTGAGTCCTCTTGCTGTATTTTTCACTGTCAAAGGTCAAGAATCTCTGTATTTAGGGACTTTATCTGAAACAGATTGAAAAACAATCTCATTGTTTTTCACTAATTTCCTTCTGCTTGAAGGAATTAATACCAGAAAATGATGATTTTATCTGACTTCATATTTTTAGGTTCTAGAACTGCCATGTGCTGTTGCAGTGGGTTTTGATACACAAACTAAATCTGATTGTTGATGAGAAAACATTGGAAATAATCCTTGTATGTCTAATTTTAGTGTGAGGGGCTTTTAAAAGATTTACAGAGGCTTTTGAGATGTTGTGGGTTAAGACTCATGAAAAAATTAACTTCTTATTTGGCTGCCATTGTTGGGCTGGTAAAAGTGAACTGTTTTCATGGCCACTGACTGAAAAACCCCATTGCAGGCAGCAGGATCTGATCTGCTGGGTTTTGGGTGAGTGGGTTGCTTAATTAAAACTTTAGGAGAAATCTAATTGTTTCAGTGAAATGCTTCTTATACCTCAGAGTACCTGGTGTAATTAGGAATGTGATTTACAGGTGAAGGGGTTAGAAAATACAGAGCAAAAATATTCCTGGCAGGAGAACTGTCAGGCTCCCTTTTTAAAGAAAATGCAGGATGTGTTTCTCTTAAAACCTAATTCTTACAGAAAGTGGTTTAAAAACCTGTTTTGAGTAAATTATTTCCAAGGGACCATACTACAAAAAACTTGTGTATATGCATACATAGTTAATGATTAAATCTGCAAGGATAAAAGCAGCAGCAAGAAATAAAATCAGGCTAAGAAATTGCCAAAGAGAAAGTTCTTGCAGCAAAATATTATAAAAGGTACAAATCAAACCAGTCTGGAACTTATGTGACTTAGGAGAGAGGGAAAGTGCCAAGAAGAGGAAATTTTATACATTATTTTCTCCATGACGTGTTGTAGTTAATACAAATAGTGTATTTTCCTGGTTTTCCAGTGTGTTGGAGTTAAACCATCCCTTATCTTCCTAACAGTTCACACGTGCCCTGTTTTACAAGGGAGTATGGTGCCAGTGCCAAGTGCTTGAGGATGAAACTCAGTGATTGAGGGATTTTTGCCAACTTCTTTCTCTTCTGCCGCATATTTTAAAGACATGAAGTTGTCCCTGAGCTTTTGGGATGGTGTGGAAACCTCTTTGTGGGAGTTTTCTGTATTGCCACCAAAGCTGTTTATACTGTAGCATTGTTTAATTTTTTCAGATAAGCCAATAAGTGAATTTTGGGAGATTTTATTTCCACTTGGGAATGACTTTTCCTTTTAGCCCTGTTGGTCCCCACTCCCCTAAGACTGAGCTCAAGACCACAAATCAGACAAGAGATTTTTGCACACATAAAATCCTGGAGAAGAACAACCTAAGCTTTGAGCTAGAACCTGTTCTTGGGAATGCAATTATAATTCCTTGCAGTGTGTGAAAACCAAACATTCCTGCATATTTAAGTGCACATGATTGAGTTGGAATTACTGAGGGTTGGGTAGGGGAATGGTATTTGTGCAAAAAGTTATTTAGGCTGTAGAGAGACTGTGGAATTTGTTCTGGTGTCACATCTAAAGGTGTGTGAGGATGACACAGAAATTGGATTTTTATTTTATTTTTCTCTTGAAATGCTTGTTATTTTTATGGAAGTTTTTATGCCTGTTCTCTCCCATGTTGGTTTCTTGACTCGTTCATTTTCCTTTGCAAATTCACTTTCTCCCTTCTTTCCTGTCCTCATCATTCCTGAAGGGGAAGACAACTTCACAAACATATTGGGATTAATTCTTTCTGGTTTGGTTAGAGAGGATTTTATTGGTAAAGGTTTTTTTTTCCAGGGTGTATTGGGCATAGAAGTGCTCATCTCACTGCCCTCTTCCTTGGAGACCCTGAATCCAGGGAAATCTAAGCCCTGGGAGGAGCTGAGGAGCTGTTCTCTATGGATAACTGGATTTAACAAGTACAGGAGTGTGGAAACAGGTGTCATTTGAAAGTACAGCAAAGGAATTGAGGAAAAATGTGCTCAGGGTTAGGAAATATTGGAGAATCCCAATTGTTCTATGTTCTGCAAGATGAATATAAACCCTCAGATTGGCACATCCACAGCTCAGTGGGTAATTTCTGATCTTTTTGTCCCTGGGATAACAGCTATTTTCCCTTGTGATGTTTTCAGGGAGCAAACTGCTTGATTAGAGTTAGGGGGAAATTAGGAATTCCAGCAGAGTGCTGCTGTGCAGGTGACACATGACAGATGTGACTGTAACTGATAACCAGAGCACACATTTTTGTGTTAAAACTGGAAAATGTGGGGTTTGTTAAAGGAGGGGTTATTTTTTGTTTTGTTTGATTGCTTGTTTTTAAAGGGGATGTTAAAATAATGTTAGATTTTGAGTGATAATACCTCTGGCACTGGCAAAGAAGTAAAATTGACTGCAGTTAATGACACACTGTGGAGTTTAGATCCAGAGGGATTCCATCCTTGTCCCAGCTGCATTGAACCACTTTGATCCTGAGAGCACAAGGTGCTCCTTCAGATTGAAAGTGGCACAATTCAGGCATCAGCTGTAAAGGAGATCAATTAGAAATTTGGGAATTGATATTGAAAACTGATTATTTGTGAAAATAAACCATTCTTGGAGCTCCTCTGTACTCACTGACCCAATTCAGGTAATTGAAGTAGAACTTCTGTGATTTCAGCTTTGATTTCTGTAGCAGCAGGAAGGAAGGGAGGAATTGAACTTTCCATTTTCCCACTGCCTGAATCCCTTTATCTTTCAATGACTGGAGACAGCAATTTACTGGGAGCAGAGCCCGACCTTTCTGGCTGTGCCCTCCTGTCAGGAGCTGTGCAGAGCCACAAGGTCCCCCCTGAGCCTCCTTTTCTCCAGGCTGAGCCCCTTCCCAGCTCCCTCAGGAATTCTCCAGCCATTCCCAGCTCTGTTCCCTTCCCTGCACACCCTCCAACCCCTCCAGGTCCTGAGGATCCTGAAGCTGCCCCAGGACTGGAGGTGCCTCTGCAGTGCCAGCACAGGAGATTTCAGTTTCTCATCTCCTTTTTCCTCTCACACCAAAGGCTCCAGCGTGGCTCTCCCCAGCCAGTTCAGTTATCCCAGGGCTGACAAGATTCTTCTCCAGGATGGTGGGACAGGTTTCCCCTTTGCTCTCAGGTCTTTGGGCCTCCACAGCAATTAATCCTATTCGCACTTAATTACAGGGGGATGTATTTTGTCTCCTCATCAGGATACCTACAGCTCTCCAGAGGGTGTTTGTACCTGATTAGATCTGGTTAAGGCTCATTGCAGTGCTGTTTATTCTGTCTGATCAGCTCAGAGGTGTAGGGCCATTCTAAATTGTACTTGGGGGCTGATTTCTCCATCTCCTTGTATTTGGCTGTGGATATTTATTGCTGGGTTGTGGCACGGTGGGAACAAAGGAAATTCCATATGCTTCAGGAAAATAAACGAAATGGAGTCACAGAGTCACAGCATGGTTTGGGAGGGAAGGGACCTTCAGGATCATATTTAGTCCCCACCCCTGCCATGGGCAGGGACACCTTCCACTAGACCAGGTTGCTCCAAGCCCTGTCCAGCCTGGCCTGGAGCACTGCCAGGGAATAAGGCTCCTCATCCAAAAAGGTGATTTTGTGAAATGTCACTCTCTGCCATCTCTGGTTGAGCTCAGGAAGCAAAGGCTGGGGAGCAGTGCAGGGAGCCAGGTGCCTTCCCTGCAGGAGATGTGTGGGAGCTGTTGGTCTTCCCAGGTCAGCAGATTGAGGACTGGCCTGGAAAAATCCCAGTGACATCCACAGAGCAGGAATTTCAAACTGTCTTGGTAGAAAACAGTTTAGTGAGGGGGAGAATGACTTTGTACATGGTGGGTAGTGCCAGGACACAGGGAATGGCTCCCACTGCCAGAGGGCAGGGCTAGGTGGGATGTTGGGAAGGAATTCCTGGCTGGGAGGGTGGTGAGGCCCTGGCACAGGCTGCCCACAGAAGCTATGGCTATCTCTGGAAGTGTCCCAGGCCAGGTTGGATGGGGCTTGGAGCACCCTGGGACAGTGGAAGGTGTCCCTGCCATGGCAGGGGTGGAATGGGATGATTTTCTAAGTGATGGGCTTTGGGGTGTCTCTAATCCAGCCTCTACCTCAGTCGTACTGAATGTTTTGGCTCTGAAATGTCCATAACATTTTTCACTCCATGAAGGACCAGTGTTCATCCCAGGACTGCAGAGAAGCATGATAATGACTGTTTGCATACATGCATTTTACAGACACTTATTTCCTTACAGAATTTGGGTGATGTCCATTCAGGCCCTGCTCCCAAGAGCTTGAGAGCCACTTTTTAAACCCTACACATTCAATACTTAGGGATCTTTAATGTTCTGTGTGTCTAAGCTTGGGAAAAACCCATCTGCCACTTGGGCTGGAGCTGTGCAGGTGGATTCTTCTCCAGGAATAGCTTCCCCTCTCTTTCCTTAACCTTGGAATTCCCTTGGGAGGGGTGTTATGTGTGCCAGTGCCTCATTTCCTACTTGCTTCACGTTGCATTTCAGCCCATGCAGATTATTTAGCATATAAATTAACTCCTGGAATAGCTGCACAAACCTCCAGCCCAGCCTCCCACTTAGAAAAGAAATTCACTCAGTGTTGTGGTGGAAAATGTAATTTATGAGCTAATTCCCCACCTGGTACAGAAAAAGGATCCAGATTTTAGGTGAGTTCTGTTGGACAGGATTTGGCTTTTTGGTTGGGGTGGTTTTGCCACAGCTTTGGGTTTTCCACCCCAAACCCCAGCAGGGCAGTGCAAGCTGAATGTTTTTGTTTATTTCCTCATACACACATGTATATTTCCTCATATTTCCTAACATATTTAACACAGCAGGCTGTGATTTAAAACTGAACTGCATGGAATAAGACTCACTTTGGGTTTTGAGAAGTTTAGGGCATTCCAAGACTTAATTATAAACCAAATTGATTTACAATCATGCCTATCACTCTACCATCATTCCAGTGGCCCAAAATTTAACTTTTCCTGAGCAGAATAATTTCATTTTAATGCTGTTTCGTTTTAATATCTTTTTCAATTAAAAAGCCTAGAATTTCAACGAAAAGTTTTTCTAAATGGGGACAGAAATAAAGATAATGGCTTTCCAGAATGTTTTGCCAGAATCTCTCCACACTGATTTCTTCCTGGCTAAAAGAATTTGCCAAATGAGTGTGTCCAGCCACTTGGGGACATGGTCAGTGGTGGCCTTGGCAGTGCTGGGGGGACAGTTGGACTCCATGACCTTAGAGGGATTTTCCACCCTAAATTATTCCTATATGATTTTTTTTCCTGCTACTGAAAAAATATTGCAGTGGAGTAAAACTTCTCTCACAGAAGATGGTTTGGGTCTCCTCATAATCCTAATTTAATTTGATTTTAGTATCTGACCAATCTCCTAAGTGCAACTTTTGTGTAAAAGAAATAAATCTGAATTCTTCAGGAGGAAAAATATTTGGGCATGGCATCTTGTTCTGCACCTTGGAAAACCTTGAAAAGCAACTCTGCTTTCAGGAAAATCCATTTAAAACTGGCTTTAACAAAAACCTAAACCAGAATATTGAAGGGGCAACATTTGCTGCATTTCTGCGTGGTTTTTTTCCCCAACACCCTTATAAATGGCTCTGAAGGACTTGGATTCGAGGTGTTTGTAGGATGTGAAGGAACTCTGGGTTTTTTCCAGCCCTTTTCTCTCCTGGGAATGGGGAACAGCTCTGTCGTGTTCCTGCTGGATTTCATTTCCATGCCTTGCAGAACAGTTGTGTATCTTCATCTTGAGTAAGCTGTGGGTCAAAAAACCATTGCTTAATTAAGACTGGAACAGTAAATAAACAAAACTATTGCATCTCCCATGTGGAGCAACATCAGGTATGTGAGGAACAGATAACAGTGTTTATATTTTCTAAAACTTGGGTGGTTTTTTCCTTTCATCTTCTTAGATCCTCCCAGCAGAAAGAACAGCTCAGAGGAGCAGGAACCCCCTCAGAAGAGTTTGTACATTTTGTGGGTGGCTGATGATTTTTTAATCTGTGTAAAAATACCCCAGTCCTCAGCTATTAACCAGTAATTGGTGGCTGTAAACAGCAATTTCACTGTTACACAGGAAAAATGTTTGTCCTGCGCTGAGATTTCCTAACAATGAAATTTGGGCAGCGCCCAGATTTCAGAGCCAGTGCTGGATTCCAGCATTCCTGGGCTTGGGAAGCTCAGCTGCCTTCCTGGAGATGCCCAGAGCTGCTGGGACTGCCAGGGGTCACTTGATTGAAGATATTTCCCAGTCTGTCAGTGGAGGTCACTCAGCCCCCAGTGTCCCTGCAGTGGGAGGCAAGGAAAACCAGGGTTAAAGCCTTGTTTGGTTTTAATGTGATGATCTTTCAGTGGACCAAGACTTGGAGAAAAGCTTGAGACACAGTGTGGTGAAATCACCACTATTGCCCTGTTTCCTTCTTACTTAACATTTTATTCTGGCATAATGAAAGCACCAAGCCCCAGCTCATTCAGATGGAGTGATGCTTGAATGAAATGTTTGTATCTTTATAGAAGCACAGAGTCATTGAGATTGGAAGGGCACCCCAAGATCAACCAGCACTGCCAAGGCCATCACTGAACCATGTTTAAATGTGTAGCTGCTCCTGTGTGAGAAGCAGGATAAAGTTCTGCTCCTGAGTGGTGTTTTATTTGTATTTTTCCTACAGGTAGGAAGCTGTTAACTCTGGTCTACCAGCATAATTATTTAGGTAAAAATCTAATTTCAGCTTGTAAATAACTTTCAAGTGCAGGCCTGACCTAATGCTTCTGGTGCTTTTATGGCTTGTCTGCAATGGAATGAAACTCAAAACATTTGTGGTTTGGAACAAACATTTGTTGACTGTTGAGGCTCCTGGGTGTAAACAGGGAAGGGGAACTCCATTGGATTTGCTGGGTACATTGAATTAAAACCTCTTGTAAAGTACACTCAAGGATTTTGGAGCAGCTTGTTTATTTTAACTCACAATTTGTACCAACAAACTACAGCAGAGCGAGGACTAACAGCAACTGCAGATGTTTGTAGCAGCCTGGACCAGTGTTTATTGCTGTAGCATAACTCAGCCTAATTGGAAGTTGCATAATGAGGTAAACAAAAACAACTGGGCCGAGCAATTCCTAGGTGGAGGCACAGGGAAAGTGCTCATAAATGGGTGTCAGGATGTAAAGGCAGGTTAGGGGAAAGCTGCTTCACTCCACAAGTAAATATATACATTTATATATATTTATATATTCAAGGCCAGGCTGGACAGGGCTTGGAGCACCCTGGAATAACAGAAGGTGTCCCTGCCCATGGAAGGGGGTGGCACTGGATGATTTTAAGGTCATTCCAACTCAAAACCTTCTGGAATTCTGTGAATAAGTTGCCTTTGCAAGGTTGTTCTCCCTGCCCTGTGCAGCTCCAAGGTTGGAGTTGGAAATCTTGGATGCTTAGGAACAGGAGAGAAAGGATGCACATTAATGTATTGAATATTTCCTCCTTTTCTCAGCTCTCTGAACACTATTTACTGTTAATCATTCACCTGGAGACCCCTTGCATGAAGAAGTGGCCCAGTGGCTTTGGCTTTTCCCGTGGGAAGCACCTCTCAAAGTTGTCCCATCCTCCTTTCTCCATCTCTGATTACAGGGCAGAGTGTGTGCATGCAGCTGTAGCCATAGGAAGTTTCATCTGATATCATAAATTTCCCTCTTAAAACTGACCTACTCCTTAAAAATCACATGTCTGCTATGCAGAATTTAAAATAATGTCTCTCAAAAGTGGTTTGAGGCAGGTTTTAAGTCACCTTCACAAATTAAGTGAAAATGGAGACATTTTATGGGTTCAGCTTAATAAAGTTAGCAGTGATTTCTTTTCTGATTTAGTTTCTTAGTAGAAAGATAGAATTCTCTGATGCTGTAAGTGCAGCAGCATGTCAAAAACGAGAAAAATACCTGTATCACTTCAGCTCAACACAAATTTTTTTATGGAGTAAGGATTTGTGTAAGAGATAAATACCTACCTGGCACACATTTGCATTTGAATTCACTGTACTCCTATTCTGCAAATTCTGCTGTGCTTCAGCCACTACTGGAAAGGGAATTTCCCTCTTAATTTTTGCCTGATCTCACCTGTTTTTGCTGGTTTTGCTTGGATTCCCAGTGCTGCTGAGTGCTTGATCTGAAGCAGTGAGGTGCTTCAGATCCCTGTGGAAAAGAAAGGAGATGAAACTTTGCTACTTGCTAAAAATGACCAGTGCTGTGAAAGGGAATGTGGGAAGAATTCCAGGGTGCTTCAGTGGGTTTCTGCTGCTGCCTCCATCAGTGACTCACTGAAGGATTTTTGGGAAATCACTTGATTTTTGTTCCTCTGATGAGCAACAGCAGCAGGGGGGTGTTGAGAGGGCTGGCCTGGACAAAAATACCTTCAATTTTATCCCTGGGTTTGCCCTCCACTTCTTGCTGCAAATCTGCTCTTGCTGAAACCCTGAATTTCTTCACACTCCTCTTCCCACCCTCCTGTTTAGACTGTGAACTAATTTGGATCAGGGTGGTGCTTTGCCATGAATTTGTTAAATGCTTGGCTCCATCGGCCAGCCAGCCTGCCAGGATGCTGAAGTGAACCCAGCTGTCAGAAAACCTCCATTTTCATGCTGTTCTGGAGACAAAAACCCTGAAACTGTTTGTTGGAGTGCGATACTTACTTGATTTAGGAATTATTAACATATTGTGCTTCCATAACAAATGAGTTTCCTGTGATCTCTGGCACGTGCTGGTGGAAAAGAGCCTGGCTTGGGAGTTGGTGTGTTGGTGTGTGTATCCTGTCAGGTTTATTTGTGTTTCACATCCAGCTTAGTCACCACCTGGAAGGGTCTGCACTGTGGATATTCCTCATTTTAAAAATCTTGGGAAGCACCATGTTATTGGACTTCAAAGCTATGCTGAACTACTTAAAGGTGTGAATTGGGAGCAGGCACAAACTCAGAGGTGATATTTTAAAAAACACCAACTGGTGGGACTGGCTGGGCCTCCAGAGAACCATTGCCTGTGTCTTGGCTCACACCAGGTGAGGAAATGAGGAGTGGGGCTCATTTCCACAGGGAGCAGCTTCGGGAGCCACCTGGATGGTCAGAGGATCCACGGGGCAAGGTGGGGCCCTGAGGAGCTCTGAGCTCTGTGTGTGTTTGTGTCCCCAGATCATCAAGCTGAAGGCAGAAGCGAGGCTGGAGCTGCTGAAGCAGATCGGGGTGTCCGTGGACACGTGGCTGAAGAGTGCCATGAACCAGGTGATGGAGGAGCTGGAGAACGAGCGCTGGGCCAGCCTGCCCTCGGTCACCAACAACGGCTCCGCGCACCTGGTACGGATTCCTGCCCGGGGCTGGGGATCCCGGATTCCTGAGGGGAAACCCCTGCCCAGGGCCGGGGGTCCTGGATTCCTAAGGGGAAACCCCTGCCCAGGGCTGGGGATCCCGGATTCCTGGGGGGAAACATCTCCCCAGGGCTGGGGATCTTGGATTCCTGGGGGGAAACCCCTTCCCAGGGCTGGGGATCCTGGATTCCTGAGGGGAAACCCCTTCCCAGGGCCGGGGGATCTCTCCAGGGGCTGCTTTGACTTTGTGTGGGATACAGCAGGTCCAGAGGAGGCCCCAGAGCTGCTCCAGGGCTGGGAGAGCTGGGGGTGCTCACCTGGAGAGGAGAAGGCTCCAGGGAGAGCTCAGAGCCCCTGCAGGGCCTGAAGGGGCTCCAGGAGAGCTGGAGAGAGGCTATTTACAAGGACGTGGAAAGACAGGACACAGGGAATGGCTTCAAAATGACAGAATATGTTTAGATTTTATATTGGGAAGGAATTCTTCCCTGTGAGGGTGGTGAGGCTCTGGCACAGGATGCCCAGGGTTTAGATTTTATATTGGGAAGGAATTCCTCCCTGTGAGGGTGGTGAGGCTCTGGCACAGGATGCCCAGAGAAGCTGTGGCTGCCCCTGGATCCCTGAAGTGTCCTAACAGTGTCCAGGGCCTGTGTTTCTTTGAAGCTTTATTAATAGTTTAGAATATTATCTTGAGCTCTTCAAGTGTGCCCTCCAAAATCCCAAAGGAATTCCTGTGCTGAGTTTCACTTCAGATCCTCTCTGGTCACGATAGATGTGGATTTGTTGCATAGCTGTATTAAACAGTGATTTTATTCAATTTCTTTTTGTACTTCACCTCCTTTAACTTCCCTCTGTGCCTTTTGGGTTGCTCCCAATCCCCAATTCCCAGTGTCCCCAGCCATGGCACAGTTGGCCCTGGAGCTGAGCCCCTGTGCTGGTCCCAGGCGATGCCCCAGCCTGGGAGGTTCAGCTCTGAGTCTCATTTTCCCCTTTTACACTTACGTAGGCTCCTGTATTTAAAAAAGGCTCTGTTGACCTTGGCAGGCCAGACAGGGACAGCCCAGAAATGGAATTCTTAGAGCTGGGACCAAAATGATGCCAGAATTTAGAGGAATTACTGCAGTTTGTAACAAGCAGCGCTTTGACTCCAGCCTGGAGGAGTGGGCAGTGTTTAACAGAGCTGGGAAGGGGCTGGAGCCCCAGGAGAGGCTGAGGGAGCTGGGAAGGGGCTGAGCCTGGAGAAAAGGAGGCTCAGGGGGGACCTTGTGGCTCTGCACAGCTCCTGACAGGAGGGGACAGCCAGGGGGGTCGGGCTCTGCTCCCAGGGAACAGGGACAGGACCCATCTGTGTATATGTGCAACAAAACAAGGTAGATTTTTATATATTTTTAATATTTATATTTATATATAAATATTTCAGTTATTTTTCATGTATATAATCTGCTTTTCTGATCACCTCCCCTGCATTTCTTCCTGTGTTTGCTGCCTGTCCCACACCTTTCATGTCCTTCTGTCCCATACATTGATTCCTTGCTGGTGCCATCCTCCATCCCAGACCCTGCAGAAGGATGAGCTGTGTCAAGCCAACCTCTCAGTTTCCTGTTTTCCCTCTCCCTGCCTGCTTCCCAAATGATTCCAGCTGAGGAGCTGAGAGCAGCCCCCGTGCTGAAAATGAAGGCGTGTTTTTCCTGCTAGAAAAGCAGGAGCAGATGTTGCCCAAACCTTGTAGACATGATTTGCTGATTTCCATGATGTCCCAGCTGGATGTCAGCCCTGGCCGCTGGGACCATGCACAGCAAAAGGCAGAGAAACAGGAGGGGAGACCCCAGGTTTGCCACAATTTGTGGTTGGTTGCTGATCTCCCAAAGCATTGCCCAGCTGTAGGACAATTTTTTGGTTATCCCAACATCCATGAAGGATAAATGGAGGCGAACTGCTCTTGGATAGTGAGGGGAAAAAAATCACCAGAACTGCAAGGATTTGATTTGGAAATAGTAACATAAAAACTAATTAAGTTAGAACATGATGAAGCTTTGTGCTCTTCTAGTCCAGGCCTAGAAGAGCAAAGCTGTCAGAGACCGGGTTTAGGGAAACTGTACTGAGAATTGGGAGGCTCAGCTTAATTTTTTTTGGTTTTATCAGTCTCTCTCTTTTCTGGGGGAGCACCAGATTTACTCCTAAATTAATAGGAATAAACACAGGGAAGATGGCTCTACATAACAGTGTTGCCTTTGATTCACAGAGCAGTTTTCATAGAATAATTCATCATTTTTCACATGAGATAAAGTTATTTATTCACAACATAACCTGGGCACAAGGCCAAAGCACAGCTCCTGGCAGTCTTACCCAAACTTGTATTTTTCCAGCACATTGACTTCAGGTTTTATTTAAACTTTTATAGCAAGTTTTTACAAATCTTCCTGTCTCTTAAGAATTTTTGTAATAAACTGCAGCAAATCTGTTGTGTGGAATACACCAGCTAGAAGGTTGATGTGGAGGTTTATTTTTTAAACTATAAATATTTCCACTGCAGATTCATTTAATAACTCATGGTTGCAGGTACACCAATCTTTCAGTAGCATAAATTCCCTTTTTTCCTGTAAACTGTTTTTTGTGCCATTGCAATGGCATCTGCAAAGTTCTTTAGTCACAGATTATGTGATAAATGTATTTTATAACTGTCCAGTAGCTGAGCTGGAGCTTCCAAAATCTTTTGCAGTACTTCTTAAAGTCCAGGTGCTTGTGCTTGAACAAAGAAATCCAGCTATTTTCAATAACAATAAGTCATAAAAAATACACACTGAAAAATATTAACCAGCTCATTTTTATTGTTATTTCTTCACCAATTTTTAGCAGCTGCTGTAATGCCAACTGGAATTTGTTTTACCAGGTCAATGCTGATGCAGAAAAGGAAGAAGGTGAAGAGTTTGAGGACAGCATGGATGTTTTTGATGACAGCAGTTCTAGTCCTTCTGGTACTCTCAGAAATTACCCTCTCACCTGCAAAGTTGTTTATTCCTATAAGGTTGGTGATTTTTTTTTTAACTGATTAGAAAAATGAATTGTATAAGAACAAATAATAAATGTGCTTTAGGAGCTTGAAGTTTGCTTTTCTGATGGGGTGAGATTCAGGGAGATTCTCAGGGAGAAGGGCTTTGTGAATGGCAGAACCTTCAATGGGATGTTTTAAATCATGTCCAAGCTTTCAGTTTTTTAACAAACATCACTTCTAATAAAAGTCTAGAACATGGGAATGTTTTTGCCATTGCTCATGCCTTGCCCTCAAAGCCACTCTCCTTTTCCATCCTTCCTGTCCCACATTCCAGGCTTCTCAGCCAGATGAGCTGACCATAGAGGAGCATGAGGTGTTGGAGGTCATTGAAGATGGAGATATGGAAGACTGGGTCAAGGTATCATTTTCTCAGCTTGTTCCCATGAACTCTTCCAGGACGGAGGTTGGGATGGGAGGGAATGCTGGGATTCTCTCCAGAGCAGTGTTCCCAAGCAGAGAACGGCTCCTGTTGTTGGTTCACAGGCACGGAACAAGGCAGGACAGGTGGGATATGTGCCAGAGAAGTACCTGCAGTTCCCAACCTCCAGCAGCCTCCTGAGCATGCTCCAGTCCCTGGCTGCGCTGGACTCCCGATCCCACACCTCCAACAACTCCACGGAGGCTGACCTGGTGCCAGGCAGCCTCAACGGAGACTCCAATGGTAAATCCCACTTTAAAATGCTTAGGGTATCAAGGTGGCTCTTGGAAACACTCTGCACATCAAGTCTGGGAGATTTTCCAAGATTTCATGGAGTCACGCAATCATTAAGGGTGGAAAAGATCTCCAAGATCATGAAATCCAACGTTTGAGCAAATCCCACCATGTTGCAAAGTCTGCTCGTTTTTTAATCCTTCCAGGCTTGTCCACTCCACCATTTCCCAGCCTATTCCAATGTTTAATCACTATTCCAGGGAAGAAATTTAACCTGAGCCTCCCTTAGTGCAATTTGAGGCCACTTCCTCTTGTCTTATCTCTGGTTTCCTGGGAGAAAAGGCCCCACCTGGCCACAACCTCCTTTCAGAGAAATTTTACCTGTGCCTCCCTTAGTGCAATTTGAGGCCATTTCTTCTTGTCTTATCTCTGGTTTCCTGGGAGAAAAGGCCCCACCTGGCCACAACCTCCTTTCAGAGAGTTGCAGAGAGAGACTGACCCATATCTGAACGCAGCCATTCCCAGTTATTGTCTCTCTCATATTAAATCTGCATAATTCACCTCCTCAGCTCACAGAGAGAGACTGACCCATAGCTGAACACAGCTATTCCCAGTTATTGTCTCTCTCATATTAAATCTGCATAATTCACCTCCTCAGCTCATACAGCTGAGATTAAAATTAAGGAAAACTTAATTTTAATAATCTGTCTCAGCAATAACAGAATCTTTAAAAGAACTTCAAAATCACCAGCTCCAGCTATCAAACTTGGTGTATTTTTCCATTTTTTTCTTAGCTCACTGGGTTTTTCCTTTTCCATTTTGCAGTCTGTTTTGTAAAAGCACTTTATGATTACGAGGGGCAGACAGATGACGAGCTGTCCTTCCCAGAGGGAGCCATCATCCGCATCCTGAACAAGGAAAACCAGGATGATGATGGCTTTTGGGAGGGAGAATTCAACGGCCGCGTCGGGGTCTTCCCCTCGGTGTTGGTTGAAGAGCTCACGGCCTCAGAGAATGGAGAGACTCAGTGGATTGGGGATATCCAGGTATGGAAAGAGGTGTTGGCTTGGTTTATTATTTGGAAAGCTCTGTCACTTCTTCAGGGGGAAAAAAATCCAAACAGATTTTAAAGAAAAAAAAAATATCACTATTTAAGAAAAAAAAAAAAAATCAGAACCAATTTAAGACAAAAAACAACCCAAGCCCTCAGTGCTTGCATTTTAGTTTCTTACCCAACCTAATAACTATCAACTGATGCAGTTTTGCAAATTTATGAATAAAGGCAGATATTTGGATAGAAAGCAATCAAAGGAAATTTTGCAGTTTACTTCCTGTCATTAATTTATGAGACTGAGATGTCAGACACAACCTGGCAAAAAGAGAATTACAGGCTCTTTCAGCCCTAATTTAGTGTTTTCATACTTAAATCTGTTCTGTATGCTCTGAGTTTTGAGGGGCAGGATACTGCCAAGTTTTGGATTACAGTAATTTTTGCAGAAATGTCCTGATTTCTACAGCTAGCTCTGTAATCCTTACATCATGTTAGAAAATCAGACACATTCCAATATGGAGTTTGGAGACAGAAACTGCACTTCCATGTTTTCTACAATGGAATTTTTCAGTATTTTTATTCCTTGATTTAGGAAGACCATAAAAATGAACACTTAAATGCATTTTGGGTGGGGATAAAGCTCTTGATCCCAAAACTTCTGTGTGAATCCCACTTGTCCGAGTGACCTTTTTGTTTCAGATAACCTTCAAAAATCCTCTCTGAATTACCTAGGAGAGGCTGAAAATTTCTGTTCAGTGGCAACCTGTGATTTAAAAAAATTGAATCCCTGTTGGATACCTTGGCTTTCCTTCCCAAATTTTTCTGCCAGCTGCTTTTCCTTCAGAGGGAACTTGCTGGAGTAGAGATGGGTTGAAAAACCTGTGTCTGTGTGTGTTAAATGTGCCAAGGAGGATTTGCTGCAGCTTCTCCCTCTTTTTGGCACAGGTATCCCCCACTCCAAAGGCCAACAACTCCCTGCCACCACTGCCTCTGTATGACCAGCCTCCCACCAGTCCCTATCCCAGCCCGGATAAAAGAGGATCCCAATTTTTCCCCAGGTCTCCGTCGACGAATGGTGAGAAATTCGCAAACATTTTGGGTAGAGGCTTCATTTAGAAACCTTTCAGAGGGGCAAAAAAAGAAAAAAAGAGCATTTTTACAACATAAATTCAGCAATACTGAGGGGCGTCTTTGTGTTGCTTATTCCCTCAGAAAACAGCTTTGGTTCAGAGTCCCCTGGATTCTCCCAACCTCCACGAATTCCTCCGGAAAGTTCCTATGGCAAACTGCGGCCTGTAAGTGACCAGCAAATCCTGTGGGGTTTATTAATAAAATATTTGATTAAATAATCTATTCTTAGATTATATTATAATGATATTATAAATATTGCAAAATATTGATATTCAGGTGGTATCAGCCCCTGAAAAGAGCTGAAAAAGAGGTGGGAAGTCAATGCCAGAAGAGCTCAGTCCTATGGTTTATACAGTTCCTGCTTTCCAGAAGTTTTCTGCATATTTGGGATTCTGTTTATTTCCACCCCCTTCGGTTTGAGGGGTTTGGATTCACAGTTCCTAATGATGAGGGTTTTGTGTTGTCTTTGCTGTCTAGAAAAAGGACATTTGCCAGAAAAGGAAGGGAAGAATTAAATCACTTAGAACTTGACAAAATCCATCTCCTATGATTAACTTTGAAATCAAGTTGTGGGGTGTTCAAAGCCCTAAACCAAATCATACTAAAACATAACATTTGTCTTTTCCTGGCCTTCTCAGTGAACAAGCTTACAGAAAAAGAGCATTTTTGGATATTCAAATAATATATTCTGAATATTGAGGTAGTATTGGGCAGTATTTGGTGCAGGATTGCTCCACAGCTCATGTTTTCCAGAGCAAGTCTGGTGAATTCTGAAATGGTGTCCTAAAACCCCTGTTGGTACTAAAGTTGATCTCTGTCAGGAGCAAAAATGAGTGATGTGGCAGAGTGTGAGAACAACATCACATTTTGGGTGTGTATTGTTGAGTCAGTGATTGATGAAGTATCAGTGAGTCAGGTGCAGCAGAACATCCTGGTAGTTCCCACTCCAGAGAAATTCCAGGCAAAAGCACCATCAGATTCAGCATGTGCTGAGCCTTTCCCAGGTTTCCATCCTGGTTTATCCATGGAATAGTTGGGATTGCACCCTGGAGGGAATCTGGGACAGGTGATAAAGAAAATCCCTGATGGCTGAGCTGGGCAGCACTGGAGCTGCATCCCGCTGGACACACAAGCTGTTTGCATCGCCTGGAGGGGTGATCCTGGGGCTCAGTGCAGGAACTGTCGGGGGTTTCTGGTGGAACTTGGCCATTTTGGGGTAGTCACAGGCTGCTTCTGAATGTTGCAGGTGCGAGCAGCTCCTCCGCCCCCGACACAGCACCACCGCCGGCCCGCGGAGAAGATCGAGGACGTGGAAATCACTCTGGTGTAACGAGGGGACTGGCTAATTAGTAGTGCTACAATCAAGGCCAAACACAGCTTTTGGTCGATCTCGTTTTTAGGCACCTTTGCATGATGAAGACTTGGACTAGAGCGAGCGGTAGGGAGGATTTTTTGTGGCAGTGACCTGGCGGATTCCTTCCCACAGTCATGAATATTTTGTGCCTTTTGGTTCTTTTTGTTTGTTTGTTTGGATTTCTCTACATCATTCTTCTTCTCTTAGCACAAACCAAGACAGGCCAAGATTGGCTTTTTTTCTTGGCTGGAGATGCTCCATTTTGATGTGGAGACAAAGAAAGAGCCCCGTTCATGCAGCTTAGTCTTAGCATCCTTTGCTCCTGTGCATTAGTACAGTATATTACTGTTGCCATAGGAATGTGTTAAAGATTGTGGATCCTTCCAGTAGCATCACCTGCCTGATCAGGTATTCATCAGAAGAATGAAAAAAGGGAACAGAAAAAGAAGTCTAAAGGAGAGGCTGGCTCCTCTTGAATCCCCCTGCAGAAAGGAAGAGGTGGGAAAATGATCTCCTGGAGAAGCGAAAGTGTTCGTTCCATGGGTGCTCCCCTTGTCAGTGATTCACAGCTGAACATTCTGCCTTTGGATTTTTGTGTTTACTCAGTGCATTTACTCATAGAGGATCTAACACGGAGGTGCTGAACCAGCAGCAACATCTTCTTCCACAGCAGAAACCAACGGGTAGAAAAGCAAAAAAGCAAGTGAGATTTTTGTCTAGATCTGGAAATTGAGCTGCTTTTTCTTTTCTTTTTTTTTTTTTTCCCTTAGCAGATTTTGGGGATGTCTTTTTTTTTTTTGTTGGGTTTGTTTTATTTTTTTAAAGCATTTGGGTCACTCTTCTCCCAGTTATTGCCGTGTACTTTATTATCCAACGTTAGCAGTGTATCTCTGTCATCAGACCACCTGAGTTCTAGAGTTAGCAGTTCCATTTAGAGTATTTACATGCATTTAGTTGTTGCATTGGATGGCCCTGTAGCCTTTTCCCACCCCAATCCCATTAACCAGCCAAAGCCAGGGAGCCAGGAGCAGCTCCAGGTTCTGCCTTCTCACCACCTTCGTGCCCAAGATGTGCCCAGTTCCTCTCAGGGAAGAAACTGAAAGGAAAAGAGTTTCACATTTCCCTCAGAGAGCTCTGAAAAGGGAGCTTGGATTTCGGTTTTTTGAGAGAAGAGGGCAAAGAATATTCTGAAGTTGAATGTAGAGCGGAACGGTTGGAGGAGAGGGAAAAACTGGATGAAAGCAGGTTTTTCCTTGGGTACTGACTAAAATACTGTCAGCATTCTCCATCAGATGAAAACTTCAGATCAAAGGCATCCCGAGGTTGGGTTTGGAGCTGTTTGTGGGTTCTCTTGTGTCTTCATGGTTTTTTCTCAAAGCCAGTAAGTTTTCAACCTTTAGTTTACTAACAAGGGCTATTTTTTGAGGCTGCATTTACAACAAAAACCCAACGACTCATCTAACAAGATTTTATCATAAACTTTGCACATACTTGGAAATCCCAGCCCAGGCTGGGTCTCTGAGACATCCAGTGCTTGCCAGTCTCCTTTCCCAGTGGGATCCTTAACCAAGAGTGGGGCTGTCTGAGGGCAACAATTCATGGATCAGTTCTGGAATCAGAGACTGTCCAATGAAGTCTTTTCCATATTTTATTCCTTCTTTTGCACCTCTTGTCCTGTTGATCTGTTTGAGGTCTTTTTATGTGTTTATCAAACTTATTCTTAAGTTTAAAAAGTTTAAAAAAAAAAGGTTTAACTGTTTGCAAATATTTTGAGATCTTTACAACGCAGAAGAAAACCAAGTTTTTGCCATAATGTTCATGTTCAGTTCTTTTGGCCAGTTTCACCAGTTTCGTGTTCAATTCTTTTGGCCAGGACACAGGTCTGTGTCCTTCACACCCGGACTTTCAAAAATCCAGAAAATTTTTATTTAAAAGTCTCTTTAGTTGTATTTTAAAATATTTTCTGTAAGAGCTGCTAATTTTATTTAAAAAACAAAAGTGGAAAAAAAAAGAAAAAAAAAGAAAAAGGAAGAAAAGTTGTAAAAAGATGCCTCCTTTTTAACTATGATTTCTTCATACAGGGCATGTATCGGCCGTCGCATCGTGTACAGCTCAGTACACCCTGAAAGCATCAGTGCAAATGCTTTCTTTATATTGGCTGTAAAAAGTTTGTATTTATTATGTATAAAAAGTTGAATAATAAAAAAGTGGAACTAAATCCCTGGTGCCCTGGGAGATTTGGGTGGTGGGGAGGTTTGGGGGTAAACCCAGGGATAAAAATCAGCATTTTCTTGAGAGGGACTTCGTGCTTTTACACAGAAATTTGAATCTTGTGCTTCGGGAAAAGGATATCCTAAAAATCAGCTTTAAACATCTTTTGGAGGGGGATTTATATAAAGAACAAAACGTTTCCAAAAAAAACAAAGAGCCAGCAAAAAAGCTCCAGTTATCAAAATAATTGCTTAATAGCCTTGATGCAATTAGGATAATTGCCTAAAGAAAGCAAGGGGAGTGATTGATAACAACCCTTCAGAGTGATTGTCCCTTAATAGGCTTGATTTGCCTAATTGTGCCAGGAGCATTCCCACTGCATTCCCAGCCTCTCCAGCGCTGGGATCCCTCTGTGGGCTGCATTTTGGATTTTCTCCCTGCACTCAGAAGCTGCCTGTCAGTGATCACCTCCTTGCTGGGCTAATCCCAGTTTCCCACAGCTGGTAGGTGCCAAATGATCCGTAATTTCCATGTGCTCCCTGGTTTTGGAGATTCTTTTCCTCATGGAGCACAGCACTTTGCTGTGGGGTTGGATCTTCTTGCACTTCCAGTCTCCCCCCTGAGCTGTTGCAGAGGCCTTCGCTTTTCCCCCTGAACTCCTGCTGCCTCTTCCTATGAGAAATCCCATTTTTCCTGCTTTTTATATGGATTCATAGTGCTCCTCGAAGAATTATTGTCCTGCCTTGCTGCTTTGACAGCTTTGTCCTTTTCTTTTCACTTTTTGCTTGTTGCTTGGGGTCCTTTTCGCCACCTCTATGACTTAAAAATTATTTTAATCCTCAAATCCACTTTTCCTATCTTCCATTTTTAACAGACCCCCTTCATGCCTCTACTTGTTCTCCTTCCCAAACAGAACCAGCGGAAATGTGCTGTGATCCCCATCATTCTTGCCATGAACTGATTTCCATTAAAACCTCCTGTCCCTGAAGTGCCTTTCCTGCACAGTGTGAGCAGCACACAGCGACCACTCAGAGGCAGGGGTGCTGAGGAACCACAAAGGCTCCAGGGCTTTGTTTCCTGCTTGGGAATTCTCCTTCTCTTAACTAGAGAATAGTTAAGAGAAAGAATCTGGGGAAGTTCTCCAGTGCAGAGTGTGAAATGTGGGTCCCTGCAAGTCAGCAGCAGGGTCTGTTAGAACCAGGCTTTCCTCTGGTTGCTTTGGTTCCCAGGTTTTGGCTTTAAACTGAAGAATGGAGATGTGGATTAGGTATTAGGAGGAAATCCTGTGAGGATTTCCTGGGAAATGCTCTGAGGATTTTCTGAGGAATCTGGCACAGGTTCCCAGAGCAGCTGTGGCTGTCCCTGGATCCCTGGAAGTGTCCAAGGCCAGGTGGGACAGGGCTTGGAGCAGCCTGGGACAGTGGAAAGTGTTCCTGCCCATGGCAGAGGTGGGATGAGGTGATCTGAGATCCCTTCCATCCCAAACCAGTCTGAAATTCAGTTATTTTCAAAAGGTGAATAGGACTGAGACTGGGTAGAAGAAATGGGGTAAACAATGTGATGTTTACTCCAAATTGTGCCAGGGTTTCTTTTTTTTTTTTTTTCCTTTTATGGAAATATTAAAAGGAATCGATGCAGTGGGCGAGTTCTCTTTCCCTTCTAGCACAAATGTCTCTCACTGCTGATAGTAATTAAAAAAGAAAACAGAAACTGCACCATCTTCTCTAAATAAAGCATCTTCTGCTGCTTGGAAGTCTGGCTGCTCTGCAGCTTGCACTGCTTTTCCAGCAAGGTCCCTATCATTAATAACTTGTAAATCCCAGCATGGCAGGGGCAGGATTAGCAGGGAATCCTCAATCAATCAGCCTCTGGAGCCTCCCGGGAAGGAGGGGATGCCACTGCCAAGGGAAGAGTTCTGTCTCCCCATGTTTTTAACATTTTCAGATCTGTTGCCCCACAGAAAACCTTGGGATGGATGGGAGTAAATGTGCTGTCCCCCCACACTTGGATAAGTGTGTCCAAGAGGGGGGAGCTGAGGGATGTTGAGATATCTGTTCAAGGCACTGGGGGAGGCTGGAGAAAGTGGGGGATGAAAGGGAAGAAAACTTCACTGAAGTCAGGGATGCAGCAAAGAGACAATAAAAAATGCAGGCAGGAAAATGCTGACGTGCTTGCCATGCCAAGTGGTTTCCTACTCCAGGCATTCCCCAGGGGGATTGAGGATTACAGATCTGGCAGCAGGATCAGTGCAGCAAGTGAGCCTCTGCATTGCAGGTCATTTCAGCCAGAAAATGAAAGAGAGCACTGCAGTGATACCAGAAGGGAGAGGTGGGAAATCCCTCTGCTTGGTGTTGCAGCACAAGGAGGAGGGGGAGAGGGGGATTCTGACAGGTACCTGTGCATCTCCCGGGATGCTGGCACTGCTGGGAAGAGCCTGGCCCCATCCTCTTGGCACCCTCCCTTCCAGTACTGCTGGACGTTGTAGAGTTCACCCCCAGCCTTCTCCTCTGCAGGCTGGAAATGTAGAGAATCCTGGAAGAGAAACAGAGGACGGGAGGAAATGGCCTCAGGTTGTGCCAGGGGAGGTTTAGGTTGGATATGAGGGGAAGGTCTTTGCTGAAAGGATTTTCAGGCATTGGTGCCCAGGGCAGTGAGTCCCCATCCCTGGAGGGATTAAAAGCCACAAGGATGTGGCACTTGGGGACATGGGGCAGTGGTGGCCCTGGCAGTGCTGGAGGAATTACTGGACTCCATGATCTGAAAGTGTTTTCCTGAATGATTCCCTGGCAGGGAGAAGCTCTGTGCTAAGCAGTGTTGGGCTGAGGGCTGTGCAGTGGCCATGGAGACTCAGGAATGGGGTTCCAGGATCGAGGCTTCAAATTGAACTTCCTTAAGGATCCAGAGAAAAACAACATTGTGCCATGGCCAGGGCAGCTTTGTGTGTTGGAAAGGGCTTATGGAGGCTTTCAAATCCCAAGTGTGGCCCACATCCCCAGGGAATGAAGCCTGAGGTGGTGTCTGCCACATCCACCCACAGCCCAATCCCATTCCTCCTGCTCTTCCCACTTCAGGTTCTCTCCCTGCAATCCATTTTCCAGCCTGTCTCTGTGCTAAGCAGTGATTCTTGAAATTCCCTTCTGCTCTCTGCTGGATTTCCCTGCTGGTATCCAAAGGGAACAGGAGGCAGGCCCGTGGGACGTGCGGCTCTGGGCATCAGGAATTGCCTCTCTCAGAAGCTGTCACTGCCCCTTGCCAGCCTGGACCATGGCCAGGGATTAAATGGGCTTTACAGGAGGCTTTGGATTCTCTTCTGGCATTTCACCCAAAGGTGTGAATATCCCTAGAGTGTTCTGGGTCAGGCAGGGATGCTGTGAGCATCAGGAAATGGGGATAACCTCACCTTGAGGGTGCTCTGTCTTCACTGTGGAAGGAGCAGCTGTTCAAGTTGAGCTCCACAAAGATCCCAGGACATTCTGAGCTGGAAGGAACCCCGAAGGATCACGGAGTGCAGCTCTTGGAGATTTAACCCCAGACCTTGGCACAATTAACACCATGCTCCAGTTCTTCTGGCAGCTAACAAACATCCACCCAAAACTCACCTGGATGGGAGGTGAACATGGAATGGGCCCCACTGAGGAGGAGCTGGGAGCTCATTTTCCCCCCACTGGCATCATTCCTGGACAAATCCCTATGTTCTGTTTGCTAAGCATCACCTGAAGGTTTCTCTGTCCAAAAACCAGTCTGTGCCATGCTGAAGTGCCCCTTCTATTTCAAAATTGCTTTTTTTCCACTCCCAGATTTTCACCTTTTTTGATGGAGTGGTTTTGGGGTTGGATTTTTCTTTTTGAATTCAGATTGAAGAGTGAATGCTGTGAGCTGTGCTTCAGCTCTGCTGTAATTAGTTTTGTCTACTGTAATTGCTTCTCCTTTTTGCATTGTTTAGTGAAAGACGAATGAATTTCCAGGTCTGGTTGCATTGGGAGTGCTGACAGCAGCTTTTTAAAATCCCACAGCACAGCCATTTGTCTTTTTTATTCAGCTGAATCCTGCAGAGTGGGACAAATTCGGCTTCTCTTCTGTGTCCTGGGCAAATTACTGTACTAATTAATTTCTCTAAGACTGGGGCCTCTGCTTAGCAAAGGGAAAGGATGGAGGGAGGGCACTGTCTGGAAAACAGCAACAACCCTGGATTAACTCCTGGAATAAACTTGCATGAAGAGACATGAGAAGCTAATGGTTTAAAAATAAGGTTTATGGTGTTAAAAAATGGATATTGTGGTATTAATCCCACTTCATAAGAACATCTTGGTTTCTGAGGAGGCAGCAGCTCTAATCTATCCCCCTGTTCATGCTCCCAGGGTTTCCTGCTGCAGGTTTTGCTGTGGGCTTTTAAAGAGAATTGGCATTTTTCTTGGAAATTTGATAGCAGAAGGTATTGCTGCTCCTCAAAAATGAGGAAAGGATGCTTTGTGTGACAGCAGGAGGAGGGAAAAAGAGGGGAATGTGGCCAAGGGACTTGTAGGGTTCTGAGAACATCACTGACAGGAGAGAAGGAGCCTGCAGAGGGAAGCTCCTTTGGGCAGAGAGGGGAAGCAGTGAGTGCTTGGACTTGCCAGGAATTTCTGTGGAAGGATCTGAGCACTCTTGGGGTGCTTGGGACATCAGAGCTGAGTCTGAGCCAGGGATGAAAGTGGCAGGAAGGAAATCCAAAATGTAATGTTTTTCTAAAAACAGTGGGTTTGGTTTAGTTTTTGGGGTTTTTTTCAGAGAAATAGGTGGTAGTTTTATTTTTGTCCAATTTTTCTCTTCTTTCCAAACAGAAATTTAATTCCAATTATTAATCCAAATATTAAATTCAATGAATATAAGTAATAATAAATACAGCACTCCCAATTCCCTCATTGTTGAGGTCAGTGCAAATTATTCCCCAAGGACACTGTCAGAGTGGGATTGCTCTGGGATAACAAGGGAATCTCGTGTTAATTCAGCTGGCAGAGCTGCTCTGCCTAACAGTGGGGAAGTGCTGCTGCTGCCTTCAGAATTACCTGACCGAGCTAATCTGAGGGTGAAGAGACAATTTATTGATTTGGAGTCCTAGCCAGATGTAGATGGAGATAATTCTGGGATGTTAGTGGTATTATTCCTACAGAAAAGCAGGCTGGGTAAAGATTTTCAGGTTTTTATTAGCCCCTGCCAAACAACTGGGCTGCATTGCAGCTTGAATGTTTAATTTAAGATGTGGATGGCTGAGATACCAAAAATCAGAGCTCTCTGGGTGGTGGTCACTGACTATTTCTGCTGAAACTGCTCTTTTTCTAAAGCCAGCAGCCCCTCACACTGTTCTGAGCTTCCCCTCTAGAGCTATTTTTAACAGATAAAGGGGGGGAAAAAAAGAGGTGTTAAGTTTGCAGCTCTGCTTTTGCATTCTGGTCAGGTGTCTTGTCACTCTTCATGGCTCCCCTTCAAGCTGGCATCCGAGGGTTCTGCTTAATGTCCTAGAAAATAACCTTGTGCTTGGACCAACAGCCAGTTTTATCACTGGCTGTGTGTCTGGGGCACAGAGGGGACAGGGAAAAGCTGGGAAAGCATGGAGCTGGGTATTGCCAGGCTGCTCCTGGGCCAGCAGCTCCCTCCCTGCTGCCACAGCGCCTGGGCTCAGCCTGGCAAAGCAGTTCTGCTCCCCTTGTGCCAGCAGGGAGCTGAAATCTGGGATTGAGGGTCTGGGATTTGAGCCTCGCAGCCTCACCAGGTTCCCTCAGTGGTGTTTGCCCCCAGTGCTCTTCAGCCGTGTTGGAGGTGTCATCTTCCCACGTGGATGGCTCCATGGATTTCTCTGGCAGTGGGAAGCCATTCCCCCTTGTCCTGTCAGCAGTCCCACCTCGAGGAGCAGAGGATGGCCTTTGTCACCAGCCTTACCTGTAAATCATCACAAAACGTGGTGCTGGGGCAAAGCAGCCCCTCCTGCCCTCAGCCTGTTTCCTGGGGCTTGAAAACTGATTAAGAATCACTTGCTTAAGCTGCTGGCTCTCGGGTGACAGTGCCAGGGCAAGCTGCTCTCCTGGAAATGCCCATTAAAGTTTCAATTTCCATCCCTCAGCCAGAGCCGTGGGGCCGGGTGTGAGCTGCTGGAATGACCTCTGCCAGTTCATTAAATAGCAATGAGCCCAGGATTCCCAGCTAAACAGCACACAGAGCATCCTCACTCCGTTTCCTGTTTTTAAAGGAAGTTTAAATTGTTTAATAATCTCCTTTAAGTCCTTAAAGTGAATCTGGGCAGCAAAGCAAAATCCTGTTTAGCGGGGCAGATGCCCAAAGGAAGGTGTCAGGGTGATGGAGCTGTTTGGGAGCAGCCACTGAAACACTGCCAACAATTTATCAGATGTGGTGGAGGTGACAGGCTGGGATTACAGTGGAGCTGGCTGCTGGGTCAGACTGAGCTTCACTAACACCTTGCTGAGTGCTGCAGTTCCTGGGTTAAATCCAGGCCACGTCCAGTGCACAGCTTCTGTTTCGCCCATTTGGTGGTTGCTTTTCAAGCTCTGATGTGTCCTCAGAGGTGTGAATTCTCCTGGAGGGTCCCACACACCTTTCCAGAGCAGTTATTCATCCTTAGCCTGGAGCTGAGCTGGTGCTGCCTGAGTTTCAATCCCACTTTTCCAGCTGCAGGGAAGGAGATGGGATTGGGGCAGCTGAGAGCTGTTTCTGCCTGGACACACCTCTTCCATCCCTGTCCTGCAGGATCCTGCCACCTTCCCCTGCCTCCAGAAGGTTTGCTGGACTTACTCCCCCTCAGAACAGTAAATCCTGCTAGGTGTGAAATGTTTACAGAAGGCCTGTGAATGTGGCCCTGACTCCCTGTCCTTCCAGCCCTGTTCCCTTCATCTCTCCCCACTCCCAAGGGCTGCTTCATGTGGGAAGGCAGAACAAGTTTCTCAGGAAGGCTTCCAGAGGTGCCAGGGCATGGTGAGGAGCTCAGTGAGGGGTTTACACAGCTTGGGCAGTAGCAGCTGCTCCAGTGCAGCAGTAAATTCTGGTACAGCATCTCCTGCAGTAAAATTCCTGGCTGAGTTAGACTTTACAAATGCTTTACAACTTGTGCTTGCAATTCATCTTATCTCTGCTGGAATTGCCTCCCAAGACCCATCTCCATTCATTTAATGCAAACTATCTCATCTTGTCCATCTCCACCCCGGGTTTCATTTTCCACAGCTACTCCCTGGGAAAATTCATGAGCTCTGCAGTGCCTCTGATGGTCGTAGGGAAGGTGATTTGGGAGGATTTCTGTCCTAGCCAATGGTTCCTGCACTGAAATGCAGGGATGCAGCTGTCCAAATCCTCCTGGAGCACCAGGAAATGATAAAGAACAGGAAGGGAGATTCCCAAAATCCTCAGAGAAGGTGATGGGGCCTGGCGTGAGTGGAGCCCAGTGTGTCACCCCAAATCCTGCAGGTGTCTGAGCAGGAATGGGCTGTGCTTCTGCCTGTGCCAGTGTGTACTTTTGGTGATCCCAAGGCTGTTCCCTGATCCTTTGCAGAGCCAGCAGGATCTCCCTTACTTTGGGAGCAGCAGTGGCAGTCGGTGACTTTCCCAGGCCGGACACTCTCTCCCAATGCCACCTTCTGTCCCTGCCCGCAGAAAGCAGGGGGTATCCCAAAACCCAGCGTGCCATCAAGCTGGGAAAGCTGTGCTGGCCCTTTCCCTGGCCGGGCTGCCAGCCCCTCCTGCTGCCCTGAACAGGAGCCAGCTTCCCGGGGAGCAGCCGCTGGCACGCGGGATTAATTGAGCCCGTGCCACGGCCCTCAGCTGCCATAAACCACGCTGCTGTCTGGGCACTGAATGGAGCTGGGGGAGGCAGGACAGCTCCTCCTTCCCAAACCTGCTCCAAGCCACGTCTCCCACAGCGAGGAAACCTGGCACCACCTCCCAGCACCTGCCAGGCCCTCCCTGTGGGCACGGGGGGGGCTCCTGCTGCTGCTGCCAAGTGTCACATCTGGGGTGACATCCTTCCCTGGTTCTGCTCCTGCTCGCTCCAGGAGATCCAAGTGCTGCTGCCAGAGCAGGGGCTGCAGCCCAGGGATGTGCCCAGAGCCAGGGAGGGTCCTGGCTGGAGCGACCCCAAAGTTTTTTCCATCCCCTGCACGTCCTTTGGGGACAAAAGGAGCTCCCGTGCTGGTGGTGAGGCTCCACAAAGAAGTGGGGAATGGGGAGCAGCAGGGCTGGGGGACCCAGAAACCTGAGTGTCCATCACTCAGCATGGGATTTGTGGATAATCCAAGGCACTGCTGGGCCTGGGAAGGCACCGGGACCTGCTGGACCACACCTGAGCTCTCTGTGTCACAGCTTTTTTGGGATGTTGCCAGACTCCATTTCAGCAGGGATGGAGCAGGGGTGAATTCACAGAACTGGGGAATGGCTCAGGTAGGAAGGGACATCTAAAGGTCAGCAATGCAACCCTCCTGCAGAGAGCAGGGACATCTCCAGCTAGCCCAGAATCCATTCCCAGCACCGGGGAGCATCACCCAGGGCTGCCTGAGGCTCAGGGAGGAGTCCCACACTGCTCCTTGGGGAAGGCACTGAAGTGTCCCCAGCTGTGAAATCCACACTTGGAGCCCCCAGGCCACATCTGGGGGGACAGGGGACATTCCCTTGGTGCCAAGCACCAGCCAGGCCCTCCTTTGTGCCCAGCTCCAGCCCTGGGTGCTGACCAGCACACATATTTTATCCTAAACAGGCCATGGAAAAGGGGACACGGGTCAGGATCAGGCTTTTTGCTCGTGTTGTGCCCTTTGCTGTCTTTGTGTGATACAGAAATACATGGGGTGAGCCCCTCCTGGGTAAACTCAGCCTAAAAAATAGATGATCTTTTCTGCTCTGAAAGTATGGTGGAAAACAGCAGAGAGGGGTTTGTGCAGCCTGGGAGGGTCTTCCCTGAAAAACTACTTGAGACCCCAGTTCCCAGGGCTCAAATCCCTGCACAGAGACATCTCCAGCTGCTGGATGCTTTTCCAGAGGCTGATGTTCTGTGGGACAGGGAATCCTGGGCTCAGGGCACACCAAAAGGGAGACAAAGGTGTCTGGTGACAGGGGGGACACAATTCCTTGCCACCACCGCCACCTGCCTTTGATGCTCCGCCATCCCTCCAGCTGTGCATCAGCGAATCCCTGGGGATTCATTTGTTGGTTATTATTCACTCGAGAGGCTTTTCCCAGCCTGGAAAGCGTCTGCACTGACATCTAGTGGTAATCCAGGCTTTTCCCTGGCCGAGAGCTTTGCTGCTCCCACCCGCGCTTGTGGGCATTTTCACAGCATCACTTAGGCTGGAAAATGCCCTTAGGATCATCAGGTCCAACTGCAAACCATAATAACATCCATGATAAAATAAAATGCATTTTAAATCTGCGCTTCCTAGAGGCCCTGCATCACCTCTGCCCATTATTGTTGTTATTTTTGTAACCCCCTTCAATCCCTACACCATTGAAAACCAATGTGTTGTGACAGGACACGGGGAATGGCTCCCCACTGCCAGAGGGCAGGGATAGGTGGGATTTTGGGAAGGAATTCCTGGCTGGCAGGGTGGTGAGGCCCTGGCAGAGGGTGCCCAGAGCAGCTGTGGCTGCCCCTGGATCCCTGGCAGTGCCCAAGGCCAGGCTGGATGGGGCTTGGAGCAATGGAAGTGTCCCTGCCATGGCAGAGTGTGGAATGGGATCAGCTTTAATGTCACTTCCCAACCAAGCCATGCTGTGATTCCCGGATAACAGCAGAGCGCCCTCTGACAGCAACGCCCGGGCAGAGCAGGTCTGCAGGCGTGAGCCCGGGGTGAATGATCATTTATCTGTTTTATTCCATGCACTGCTGACTCTTTAACGCCGCTCCGGGCCGCACACATGGCTCAGGCCTCGCCAACATGGCGGCCTGGCAAAGACTACATCTCCCATCGTGCCCCGCTGGCCGCCCGCCGCGCCAGCGGCGAGCCAATGGGGCGCGGCGGAGGGCGGATATAGCGCCGCCCGCGGGGCCCGCTCCCTCCTTTCCGCCGGGCCGCGGCTCATCATGGCGGTGCAGATCTCCAAGAAGCGCAAGGTGAGCGCGGCCGCGCGGCCCCGCAGTGCCCTCACGGCCCCGCCGCAGCGCCCGCGGCGGCCCCGGNGGGAGGATGGCGGCGGATGCGGCGCGGGGCCCGGCGGGGAACATGGCGGCGGGATGGAGCGGGCGCTGCCCCGCGGCCGCGCGCGGAGGTGCGGAGCGGCGCCGGGAGCCGGGAATTGCGGGGATATCGCTTTGCTTTCCTGCGGGAAGGGTTTGTGGTTGGTGGCTGTCCCCGGAGGGCGCCGGGCGCTGCCTGTGCTGGGGAGAGAGGGAGGTTTGGGCTGTCAGGGGTCCCGGCAGAGCGTCCCGTGGGGCTGGGAAAGGGATGCTCCGGATGCTCCCCACTCGTTATTTCCCTTAAATTGCTCCCGAATTCCATCACAGAGCAGTGATCCCAGCGCGAGCAGTGGCTGTGGGTCAGGCAGTGCTGGGTGTGGGCTCCTGCCAGGAGTGGATTACTCCTGAGAAATTAAGGGATTTCCATTTCAGGGATTCAAGGGGTTTCCGTTTTTCCCCACTGCTGGACCCTCAGGTGAACAGAGCACGGTGCTGCTGAAGTCAAGGCTGTGGGTTCAGTTCCTGGTTGTTCCTGTAAAAGTTGGACTTGGTGTTCCCTGTGGGTCCCTTCCAGCTCAGAGTTTTCTCTGATTTCTCTCAGAGGAAGGGAAAGTTGTCAGGAGAGACTGTCAGGCTGCAGGAGTTTGGGTGAATTGCACTCAGGTTCAGAACGTGACAAGGCCTTGACTTTGTCCCTTTGTGTTTTAGTTTGTCGCTGATGGCATCTTCAAAGCAGAGCTGAACGAGTTCCTGACTCGGGAGCTGGCTGAGGATGGATACTCCGGAGTGGAAGTCCGGGTCACTCCCACCAGGACCGAGATTATCATCCTTGCCACCAGGTAACTCAGCCTTGCTGAGCTGGGGTGGCTCCGCTCTCACTCCTGGGGACACTTTGCTCACTTGTCCTGTAACTGTTTTCCCTCAGAACTCAGAATGTCCTGGGAGAGAAGGGGCGCCGGATCCGGGAGCTGACGGCTGTGGTGCAGAAGAGGTTTGGGTTCCCCGAGGGAAGCGTGGAGGTAAAACTGCCTCAGGAGCTGGGTGGTGCACATGGATTTACAGTAGCAGCTGAAAGGTGCTTTCAGGATAACTTGGGTCATGTGTTGCTTGGCCTCAAAAATGCTCCTGCACTGAAATACAAAATAAATTATAAAGAAACTGCTCTGCTGCAGAAGGATCTTTGAGAAACAGAAGTTATTTTTGATCCTTAATGTCAGGGGTGTTTTCCCAGGGGAGGGTTGGACTAGGTTCCTTTAAATGGTCCATGCAACCCAAAGGATTCTCTAGTTCAGTTCCATGAAATCTTGCTCTGAAACAAATCAGGGAGGGAGGGGGGCATGTCTGTGCTGGGGTGGTGCTCATTTATTCCATCTTGGCTAGAGATGCTGGATCATGTTAGACAGGGAAAGAAATGTAGGATAAAGCTGCTGCCTGTAAGTGGGGAAGGATTAACTGGACTGAATGTAGGGAGAAGAGTAGAATGAAACTCCTAAAGTAAAAGTTGAATTTAATGCGAGGGTGATGAGGAGCTGCCACAGGGTGCTCAGAAATGCTGTGGCTGTCCCTGGAATTGTTCAGGGCCAGGTTGGAGCAGCCTGGTCCAGTGGGAAGACCCCTGCCTGTGCCAGGGGTGGAGGTGGATGAACCTCGGGAGCCCCAGCAGGCCGTGGTTCTGTGGTGGGCTGGAGCAGAGCCCCGTTGTGAGCGCTGTGTTCTCTCTGGTGCAGCTCTACGCCGAGAAGGTGGCCACGAGGGGTCTGTGTGCCATCGCCCAGGCTGAGTCCCTGCGCTACAAGCTCCTGGGAGGGCTGGCTGTGCGCAGGTGAGTGACCCTGCGGGAGCTGTGGGACTCAGTACCGTGCCCAAAAAACAGCTCCTCTGCAGTTTGAGGAGTAATGCTGCACTGAAACTTCAGCTCACAGTTCTGGAGCGTTCTGTCTGGTTGGTTGTCCGTGGGGCATAAAGCTGGATGTGTTCCTTTGGGAATAAGTGGTGTAGGAGTGAGGCAAACAGCATCAGAGGCCTTGTGGCTGTGCTGTGGCTCAGGTGGCAGTGGCCCTGCTCTCATCCCCTCGGTGATGAGACGATGACGAGTCGGAAGCGGGTGGCTCTGGTGGCGGTGCCTCCGCCGTGTCACGTCCTGTGGCGCTGCGTGAGGGCCTCCAGCAGCAGCCTCCTGTCACCAGTGAATGATCTAGAGGCATTTGTCTGAGAAGGGATGGGAGCTGCCCTGCTGACACGTGAAACTGGAGTTGGAATAGTGGTAAAATTCCTCCAGGGAGCCCCGTGGGTGTGGCAGAGGGGCTCATGGCTTGGCTGTCCTCTCCCTGCAGAGCCTGCTACGGCGTCCTCCGCTTCATCATGGAGAGCGGGGCCAAGGGCTGTGAGGTCGTTGTGTCCGGCAAGCTGCGAGGTCAGCGGGCCAAATCCATGAAGTTTGTGGATGGCTTGATGATCCACAGCGGGGACCCAGTGAATTACTACGTGGACACAGCCGTGCGTCACGTCCTACTCCGGCAGGGTGAGTGCCTGGCGTGCAGAGCCCTTTGCAGCTTTGTCAGCTGCCTTCTCCAGAGCTGCAGAGACACAAAAATCTCAGCTCCTGTCATCCCGGTCCTACAGATTCCCCACTGGCAGGACTGGCATCCTTGGGTTGAAACTTAGGTGGTTTTGATGCACTTCTGATCTCACAGAATAGTTCAGTTATGCTGCTCTGGATGGTTCAGACTCTGAAAATCCTGTTTTCTTGGGCTTTTGCTACTGAGCTCTCACTGTGGGATTTGAATATTACATCTAAAGTAGAAATCAGTTGGGAAAGGAAAGCCAAGGGGCCTTCAGCAGCCAGTGTGATTATACAGATCATCCACTTCTCTGCTGATGGGGTTTGAATGTTTCCAGTTAGAAATGTGGCTGTAGATTCTCCAGGCACTCTCATTTCTGTCCTGAGGCCTTTGAGGCTGGTGGTAACTTCAGAAGAAGTGCCTGTTGCCTGGCTTTAAGAGCCCTTGGCATTTGGGATTCTGGTTTTCCTGGCTCCTCAGGATGGGCAGAGAGAACAGGGGTGTGCTACAGGTGTCAGTCAGTCTTCCCAGCTAAACCTGCTTCCACTTGTTCTCCCTCCTGGTAAAGCACAAACGATTTGTGTGTCTTGGCTGGCTTTGGGTTAATCAGTTGCAGAGCTCCTGGTGCAGGGATGCCAGCCCAGAGCTGTTCTGCACCTTCCCTTCGGTGATGATACGATGACGAGTCAGAAGGGACATCCCTGTGCCATTGCAGCCTGCTCTGTGCCACGTTCTGTGGTGCTGTGCTAAGGCTGCCTTGGCCAGGGTGTCCTGCTCATTGGATGATTTAGAGGCATTTGTCTGAGAAGGGATGTTACCAAAAAAATGGAATTTCCTAGAAAAATGAGCTGGGGAAGAGGACAGGGTTTAAAACCAGGCTTAGAATGAGTTGAGGGTAGAACTGCAGTCAGCCAAGGCAGTGAGTTGAATAATTTGGGATATCCAACTTTTAAGTTGCCTGCATTTACAACACTGGTAAAAAGTCACAGTAATTAGAATTTTAAGCTGTAGCCTGTGTGTGTTAGTGTTGTCAGCAGATCTTCAATGTGCAGAGAGATACTTTGTAACCCTGGTGCTCATCTCTTGATCTGTTTTGTCTCCCTTGTCCTGTCACTCTCTGCAGGAGTACTGGGAATCAAAGTAAAGATTATGTTGCCTTGGGACCCCAGTGGAAAGATTGGCCCCAAAAAGCCTCTGCCAGACCACGTCAGCATCGTGGAACCCAAAGAAGAGATTCTGCCCACCACCCCCATTTCAGAGCAGAAAGGTGGCAAACCAGAACAGCCAGCCATGCCTCAGCCAGTGCCCACTGCCTGAGGGGTAAGTGCCTGGGAGCAGTGGGGGGAAGTGTGCTGAGGATCCATGTGGAAAAGGTTTCTGGTCACCAAAAACACAAAGCTGGGATTTTGGGAAGACAGGCAGCTGTGTTGTGCCCAGCACAGTGACCAGAGCTGGGTTTGAGCATTGCACTGGGCAAAGGGGACAGGGCTCAAGGCGCATGGCAGAGCAGCTCAGAACACTCCTCTGGAGATGAGATCTGTCCACATGCCTTGTTCCATGTTGTGGTACACAGCATGGATTTGGAGACCTTGGATTATTACAGTTGGAGAGACTTGGATGTGTTGATGTTGTACCAGTGTGCAGCTGGCAGCACAGAGAGTGTATTCCTCATATATCCATCCTGTCCTGCCCCAGGATCCAGTCTGGGAGAGTCTTAGAAGACACATGAGAATAATTTATAGGCTGCTTTTATAAGGAAGTTATCACAGTTTGAAGTCTTACCAAGGAGTCTGGCAAGGTCTGCCTCAATGGGAAAAATTGGGATCAGTGGCCAAAATACAGGAAATAAGAAATGCAGTTCAATTGGAAAACTTGGCTTGTCCTTTCTTTGGGATAGGATGATGGTTGTGGAAATGAGTTTGCCCCCAGCTCACCGAGTGTTTTGTTTCTCGTTGTAGGGTTTGTAACATCTGCAACCAGAAGCTTGTCTGTCCTGAAAACATCTCTTAATAAAATCACAAAAGGCAGTGTTTGTGAAGGTGCTTTTTTTTTCTTTTTTTTTTCTTTTTTATTTTCTCAAGATGTACTCCAGGAAGACCTTGCTCCCACCTCTGGTGTGGAAGGAATTCTGTTGCTGTGTTCCCCTTCTGGAGTGACCTTCACCAGATCCTGATCCAAACAAAGTGGGAATACAGCACAGATAACTGTGATAGAGCTGGAGCAGCAGTCCCGTGTTTAGAGGGTCATGAGCAACACACACTCCATGGAGTACTGGTGGCTGTTCCCTGCATCCCAGTCCCTTTTCCAGTGCTTCCAGAAGGGGGAGCTTTTCTGGCAGTATCCACTGCAGCTCCTGTTAGGGCCAGGTACCATTGGGAGTGGATTTGTGAGGTGAGAGCAAAACTGACACTCAGGATTTCAAACCTTCTGTCCTAACCTGCAACGTGGGAATCTCAGGTGGAAGTCTGGTGCAGGAATGGGAAGAGACAGGCACATCATAGGAGATAATGTATGTGCAGGATCAAGGAGTTTAGATTTTCAGGAATTCAGAGCCTGTTTGTTGCAAGCTTTGTTGTTTAGGACTAACTTTCATATCCACGTTTCTGTTTTAAGGAGGTTGCTCTGCAGGAATTAGGTTGATGACTTAGGAATTGGAATTTCAAACTGGTCTGTCTAGGGAGCCTTGGCCTTGCTGTTCCCAGCTTCTCTGGCACACCTGGAAGTCTGGTTGAGTTTCAAAGACAAGATGTGCCTTCTTAGAGTGTCAGTGATTTCAGGTTTCTGTGTGCACCATTCAGTGCAAAGATTTAAATAGTTAATATAAATATTACACTAATGCCAATATTAATTTTTTTAATATGGATTTGAATGTGGAAATAATCTGAAAATATAAAAGATGACAACGCAGCTCTGCCAGATTGTAGGAGCAGGAAATGTGTGAAAGTGGAAGATCTGAAGCAATAAAAGTCACACCTGGTTTTGTATGTTGTCTCTAAATTCTTAACACACTGTGTGGTAAATGGTGATGGTTAGAAATCTCTCCTGCTGCCTCCCAGGGAGGGCTGGATTTCTGGGAGATTGTTCCACTTCTAACTGATTAAAAGCTCTCCAGCCTTGTCCATTACCCTGTTAATTCTCACAGTGCTGATCACTGCTAGAGTCAAGAGCTGTGCAAGTAATGAAGAGAAGGCTCCAGGGAGAGCTCAGAGCCCTTGCAGGGCCTGACGGGGCTCCAGGAGAGCTGGAGAGGGACTGGGGACAGGGGATGGAGGGACAGGACACAGGGAATGGCTCCCACTGCCAGAGGACAGGGACAAATGGGATATTTGGATGGAATTCCTCTCTGTGTGAGTGAGGAGGCCCTGGCACAGGGTGCCCAGAGCAGCTGTGGCTCCAAATGTGAGCTGAACACCTTGTCCACGTGTCTTGGCTGGAGTTGCCACCACCCTGAGCTGTTTAAAGAAGCTCCAAAAGAGGGAGCTCATTCAGTTCCCTGTGTCTTTTGGGTGCTTCCCTTGGACAAAAGCCTTGGAAGATGAGCTGGGGATGGGATGAACTCAGGAACTCTGGAAAGCTTTTACCTTAGTTTCAATATTGCTATTCCAGGGTGATGTGATCCTGCTGTGGTTGGTGCTGGAGGTGGCTTCAGTCATTCCAATTTAGTGAAAATTAGGAAGCACGTGGTGCTTTTCCAGTGTGGGAGGAGCTGCACAGGGCTCTGTGTGCTTGCCCAGGGAAAAGGGAACGTGTTTGTGCCTTTAGTTTTGCTTGTGAGTGGCAGAAGGCTCATCCCATCCCAGCAATTGGAGAACATGGATTAGCAGGGTCTGCCAGTGCTGGATTTTCCGCTTGGGAAAGGTATCTTTAGCCTGCAGTTTTTCCTCCGTTTCCCCGGAGTAGATCCCAGCTGGAGGAGCTTTGGTTTGGAGGGTCAGGAAGGCTGGTCCCTGTGGCTGACAGCTCAGTTTTTATTCTGCTAAATGGCCCAGCAGGACAGGGCATTGGTCATTTACCTGTGGAGCATTTAAGGTGTTGGATATTTGCACTTTCAGGAGAAAACAGTGAAGGGAAAAGCTGCTAAGAGCATTCCTTTCTCATGACTGATGTGCTATAGGAATTCACCTTGTGCATTGAGTAATTTTTGTCCACCACTTTATGGTGTTTTGGATTTAAGGATTGCAAGGAACCTCCCTAAGTTTATTTTGCTCTACAAGGGATTCCAGCTACCAGGGATTCATTGAAAAAGTTTTATTGCAAAATTACACAATTGTCACCGTGTGGTACAAGAACAGACAATAAAAGCCATCAGACACCTGCATCCACATGATGCAAATTATTCACAAAATCCCACAGTGTGTTCTTGCCCTTTCCACCCCCCAGCCCAGCCTCCAGAACGTTCTGTGTGTGGGTTCAGTGCGCTGCATCACCGGGAAGTGTCCCACGTATGGGGACAACCTGGCATTGCCTCCTGCCTCCCAGCACCCGGGAATATGCAGTATAGGGCTTCTATGGCAGCAGGGAAAATTGGCAGGGACATAAAGCAAAGCCATGTAGGTGCTCCATGCTGGTTTCAGGGAACTGGCAATTCCATTGGGATGCGTGGATTTTCCTCATTTCCATAATCTCACTGTTTGCCTTGTGGTGTCTCTCAGTGCGCGGCAAGTGCTGCAATGCTCCTGGGATAACATCAGCTCCTATAAATAGTGCTGACCTGATGATATCCCTTGAAGAGAAGTTGGGAATAGCCTGGATCAGGCTGTGAAACCTGCTAATTATCAGACATAAATATAACTATAAATACCTTTGTTTTTCAGGGTCCCCTTATCCAGGTCAGCTGACAGGGAGCTAAAGTACCATGGAGCTTCAGCAGAGCATAATTAGGAAGTCAGGTAATGGCAGCTTTAAAGCTTTGTGTTTAATTAAGCAAGAAAGTGGAGGTGAACCTGATCCCACTTCCCTGTGAGAAGCCAGCCAGGAGTGCCTTGGGTCAGCTCCACAGGGAGCTGATTGGAACCAGCTCTGGCCCAAACCGGGAGAGCCCTGGCAGTGGGAATGGAGTCTTTGCCAGCCCTACAGGCTGATGCAGAGCACTTCCAAGAGAAGTGAGTTCTCTGCCTGGTACAACTGCCTGTTCAATTACAGCTGTTGGCCCCTCAGTGATCCCAAGGGGTGGAGTGTTAAGGAACCTCTGGTTACTCTTTCTAGAAACCCAAGCTGTGCTTTGAGCTCTCCCTGACATCCCAAAGCCCCTTAGTTCTCCATGAAGTGTTGATCCAAGTTGCTCTTGGCTTTGATTCTCTCCTTAAGGAGCTCTTGTGGTTGAAGCATCAAGCGCAGAGCGCAGGGTTAGGCAGGACAGAAGGACACAACTCCATACAATCTCCATACTCCCGTGCTGCCTCCTGCTCTGCTCCAGGGCCTGCAGGGGCTGGACTGCACAGCTGGCCCTTGGAGCTCTGTTACACACCCCTGGAGAGAGAAGAGAGAAGTGGAAGCAGCAGTGGTGCCACAGGACACCCAAGCAGGGGAAAAGCAGGAGCGCTAAGCGTGGAGTGGGATGGAAGCGTTTGGGATGGGAGGGTGGTGCCTTGGCAGGGCTGTTGGAGCAGCAAAGAGCTGAGCAGGAGGCTTAACCAGTGCAGGGAGGAGCTCGGCTTCAAGGTGGCCACCTCAGCTGACTCCCGATGACCCTCTGGTGCCAGGCTCCCCTGCTCCTCTCTGGAGGTGGGTTTGTGCAATCTGGAGTTTGGGGTGAGGTAAAGTGTACGCTGGTTTCTCCTCACAATGCACCCTGGTCTGAATAGCACCCATGGTTCGAGAAGGATACAAAATAGTGTTTCCCATTTGTCAAAATGCCCCCCTAAAAACACACACAAACCAAAGCTCTGGGAAAAAGAAACCCAACCAAAACAAACCCAACTACAACTCGTCGCGCATCTTGTCGCCTTTGGGCCTCACGAGCCTGCCAATGAAGAGGATGGAGTTGGTTTTAGTGTCCTTGATCATGAAGATGAAGGGGTGGTCAGCGTAGAAGAGTTTGGGGTTCCTCATCTCCTCTCGGCCGTAGATGTCAGCGTCGTAGGGGTTCCCCTCCGTGTCCCATTCCAGAGCCGCGGCATGGAACACGTTGGACAGGTAAAGGTCTTTCTTGCCGGAGATCTTGGACAAGTCAGCCTTGGTTTTGTCAATGGCTTCTGTCAGGCCCAGACCACCCAGGTGTTTCTAGGAGGAGACAAGAGGTCAGTGACCCTCCCAGAGATGACACAGTGCAGGAGGGAAGAGGGGCAGCAGGCGTGCATAACCCAATATCCCACTGTCTTTCCTCCCATCCCAAAGAACCGCAAGGCCCAACTATTTAAGGACCTCCTTACCTGAAGGTCATGGCTGACTTCCAGCACGACTTTTGGCAGCGAGATGGCCACTGATCTCTTCTTCATCTTGCTAGTCCACGTCTTGAGCTGCTCCTTGTTCAGCAGTTTCTCCACTCTCTCCAGAGGCTCCACGTGGTTTGGCATGATGAAGATCATGCTGGAGAGCTTGTGAGCCAGTGGCATCTCTACCACCTGGAGCTTCTCTGCCTCATCATCGTAGTAATTGTAGAGACCTTGAAACCAGAAGCAGGGAACAGTGAGGTGTGGACCAGAGGCAAAGTTAATTCAGTCTGGACTTTCCCTGACCAGGAAAGGAAGAGACACACTTTTGGGAAGTGGCCCAGCATTACTGGAGTTGGCTGTGGCTCTCATTTGTGTAATGAGCCAGGATTTGTTCCCAACAGCCAAGGAGCTCATAGTAAACATGGATTCTCTCTGCTTACAGGGAGACTGAATCAGCAAAACAAACACTCCTCTACTTTGTTCTCTCTCATGAGGCAAAACAATCTTGGAAGCAGCTGGTGGAAATCTGGGTAAGGGAGAACAGTGATCCTACCTCCAGCTGGTCTTGGTGTGGGGCAGGGGTTTTCCCACTCACCTGTGCGGTGCATCATGGGCACGCCCACGGTGTAGGAACGGGTCACCATGAAGCCACGGTTGTCCACCATCTTATGGTGGAACTTCTCATCCCAGTGAGCTACAGGAGAGAGAGAAACACAGCTTGTAAGAAAAGGGAATGGGCGGTAAGTCCATGCACAGTTCCCAGCCACTGACAAAGAGCTGCCTCCAGTGGCCCTAGGATTCATCCACCTTCCCTTGGGGCTGGTGGATGATCTTTAAGGCCTCTCCCAACCCAAACCATTCCATGATTCTGTGTGTTGGCTCAGGGCATATTTTGGGTCACATGTTCCAAGAACTGAAGGTAGAACTTACGCTTGAAGAACATGGCGTTGACAATGAGGGCCCCATCAGTTTTCTCCACATCTTTGGTGACCTCTGGGAGTTTCCCATCCGTGGTCTGTGCTGCCCACTCATTGATGGACTTGAGGGCGCTCCTCTTGTCTCGGAAGTTGATCTTGGAGTGCTCGTAGTTGTAGTGCTTCTTGCTGTTCTTGACGAAGTCCTCGGTGAAGGTGATGGAGGCGGGCCCGTAGAGGCGGCTGCCGATCTTCCAGGTGACGTTGCGGGCGGTGCTGTTGCTGACCTCGCTGAGGAGCTCGGCCAGCCCGCTGTGCACGTACTCGTCGTTCAGCTTGTCGGCGCTCAGCACCGCCTTGGCCTGCGACGCCGTCGTGGCCTTGCCCCCGAGCGACACGAGCCCCAGGGACGAGGCCACAACCACGGGGGACAGCAGGATGTTCTCCATGTCCTTGTCTTTGGCCATGGCGTGGTAGAGGTTGAAGGCCAGCGTGGTGCTGCGCTCGGCCAGCGTGGTGGCCTTGTCGCTCAGCTTCCTGTCCTCCGAGGGCACGGCCGCAGCGAGGCCCAGGAGGGCCAGCCCCACCATAATCCACATGGCTTCAGCAGCACCCAGCACCTCCCAGGACCTGCTGGGCAAGAAGGTTCACCATCAGCATGAGCCAGAGCCTTCCTGGAGCATCCAGACATCCCAGGGACTCTCCGGAGAAACCCACTCCTTGCTGCAGTGACAGTGACATTGCCCCAACACTTCATTGGGGTGCAGCCATCCCAAGTCCACCCTGAGCAGCAAATAATCTTCAGGAGTGCAGGCTGCACCCTGGCAGGCAGAGGTGTGCATTTGGAATGAAAGCTTCCTTCCTAAGCAGTTTCCCTATATTCCAGTATTAATGTACAGTGAATGGTTTAAGGAAGGGTCAGGCAATGGAAGCAACAGGTATTTCTCATGTGATAGGGAGAATGGCTTTAAAGTGAAAGAAGGCAGGTTTAAATTGGACATTAGTAAGGAATTCTTCCCTGTGAGGGTGGGCAGGCCCTGGCACAGGGTGCCCAGAGCTGTGGTTGCCCCTGGATCCCTGGAAGTGTCCAAGGCCAGGTGGGATAGAGCTTGGAGCAGCCTGGGATAGGGGAAGGTGTCCCTGCTGCCCATGGCAGGTGGGGAAAAAGGTAGTCTGTAAGGTCCCTCCCAACCCAGCCATTCCATGATTCTGTCCCCAGAGCAGAAGAAACCTCTGCCCTGATCAGGGAAAGCTGAAAGCATTTTGTGCTGCCCCTTGATCCAAGGGCTGTTGCAGGCACTGCATGGCAGGGACCGTCCTCTCTGGGGACCCCGGCCTGGGCCCCAAACCCTCGGATTCCTTGGCACTAGATGGAGCACGTGAGCTTCCACCAAGCAGAGCTGGAGGCGGCCCTGGAGAAGATCCTGCACTTCTGATCAGCTCTGTTCTGCTTTGGTTCTCCTGTCCAGCCCTGCCGGGAGGTACAGGGGCAGAGGGAGGTGTGGGAGCCTCATTTTCCCCAGCAGAGCCTTCAGTTTGTGCCCGAGGTGGGTGGATCTCCTCCCAACGCAGGTGAGCCCACCCCAGCAAGGGCTCTGAGCCCCCAGCTCGGGTCCATGTACAGACTGAGCAGTCCTAAGTGCCTGGAAGCCCTTTGGGGCTCATAACTGGCCCCAAGCTCCCCTCCCTCCTGCCCTCACTCAGCAAACCTTCCTGCAGGCAGCTCCTCAGGCCCTAAATTCCCCCTCCAGCTTTTGGGGACTTTCTCCTCCACAAGAACTGCTTCACTACACTGCAGACCTGTTCTTTTCGGTCCTCTCCTCCCACCCTGCTCCTGCCCGGCCTCAGGGGCTGTCCCTGGCATGGGAGGCAGGGAAGGCTGCAGCAGGGTTAAAGCATTCCGAGCAGGAAGCGAAGGGCCCGCTGGGATTACACATGGAAGGAAACACGCAGCACGTAGCCCCGGGCGAGGAGAGTGCGCAGTTCCACCAGGGACCCTTTGCCAGAGTGGGAATTGCAACCTAAAATCCTTTCTGTTAAAGGGAAGAGCCATCCCAGCTGCCTCAAGAGCAAAGACTTGTGCAACAGGCTCAAAACTGCCCTCGACACTCTTAAAGTGCAGCTAGGGTGACAAACAGTGGAAATGTGGGGAGGCTCCTTCTGGTTTTCTATTTCCCGTTTATTTCTAAGGATACCTTGAAACTGTTTCATAGTGAGGTCAACGTTTGCCTTTTTCTTTCTGAAAGAAAACAGATACATGGAGTAGTTCTCTTGCGAGCAGGGGGTGGCCTGCACTGCTTCATCCTCAGCTTGAAAAAAGTTCATTGCTTCAGGGCAGGGTGACAGATTTGGGCTCTGCTGAGTCACACAGCCCGAGATGGGAGAAATTTTGCCCTTTCTTGGATTACGGCAGCGATTATGGGTGAATTCAGAGCCCGTGGTGAAAATGGAGGGAATGTGGGGAATGCACAGCCAGCAAGATCCTCTCCTGTGCTCCCAGGGCGAGGGGACGCCCAGTGCCAGCGTGGCATTCCTCAGCCCTCCCCGCGGCTGCCGGGACCCTCTTTCCTGGCGGGATGTGATTTCTCCCAGGAGCAGGGCAGAGGACAGCAGGCAGAAGGCCATTTCCGTGTCCCCAGCGGGATGTGACACTCGGTTAAGGCAGCAGCAGGAGGGTCGGGCCGTGCTGTGGCCGGAGGCTGCAGGGAGAGCTCTCCTTGCTGTGCTGGGATGGTGCCCAGGGTCCTGCAGGCTCCCAGGCTGCAGGATTTCACCCACACCAAGCCAAAGCTTCCCTTATCCCCCTTTCCTTCTTCCTCGTTCTCTGAAAGCTTTTCCTGCAGCTTCACTGTGACCACCTCTTGCAAACTGGAGGCGATTGGGGGATTTTTTAATGTTTTTCCTCAAAACAGCAGAGCCAGCTCGTGGCACAGTCCGTACCCCTAAACCCCACTTCCACCCACCCCACTGCAGCCTTCCCCCCCGCACCCCCTTCTCCCATACCATAACCCTGCCCCCGATTTATTTTTTTTTGCCAACCAGGACCCCAAAATCCCCCCTGGCCCTGCTGCAATGTGAGCTCAGTCTCCCCCCTGCCGGCCCGGGGTCCCCCGGGTGCCCCCCTTACCTGCGGGGTCGGGACACGGCTTTGCTCGGCTCCCTGTGCACCTCCCGGTCCCGCGGAGGGGGTATATAAGGGGCCGGGGAGAAACTTCTGGAAACTTGGGAAAACCCTCTCAAAAATGCTTGGGAGGGAGAGGAAGGGGAGGATCCGTCCCGGCTCTCTCCCGGCCCGCCGCCAATGGCAGGGAATGCCGGCCCCGCGCTGCAGAAGGGGGGTCGGGATGGATGGGGGATGCGCCTTCCCTCCTCCTGCCCTGCCTGTCCCCTGCCCGAGCCCGGCCAGGCCTCCAGCAGGGAACTATTCCCTGCCCAAACTGTGCTTTTGCCTTCTAACAGGGCTCTGGTCCGTCTTATTTCCATCCTCTCCCTGCCCCTGGCATCTGCAGCTGGATGGTTGTTGGCACCAAAGGCAGGTAGTGATATATTGATTGGTTTGTTTCTGGGCTGTCACCCTCCATATGAAGTGTCAGGGGTGGTGCAAAGGGCTTCAGCCACGACTGGAGCAGTCACAGGCAGCCAATGTTTGACACCTGCCCCATCCTGAAACGTGAATCTGAAATGTGACTCTGAAATGTGACCTCCAAGAGAGAAGAGAAGGCTCCAGGGAGAGCTCAGAGCCCTTCCAATGTCTAAAGGGGCTCCGGGAGAGCTGGAGAGGGACTGGGGACAAGGCATGGAGGGACGGGACACAGGGAATGGCTTCCACTGCCAGAGGGCAGGGATGGATGGGAGATTGGGAAGGACTCCTGGCTGGAAGGGTGGGCAGGCCCTGGCACAGGGTGCCCAGAGAAACTGTGCCATGCAGAGGTTTCTGCTGAGTCACAAGTGCTGAAGCTCAGATCCAACCCTCTCATGTTTTAGGACAGCACAGGATTGTTTTCATGGCAGCCTGGGATGGAGAGATATTTGAGGTACCACCCCCCTCGTGGATGGTTACATCAGCAGAAGGATGCTGCATCCTTGTGTTCTTTAATTGATGTCTATGTCTCCCTTTTAATCACACTGTAATTTCATTTTTCCCCCTAATTTTGGCTCTGCCAAGCTTTTCTGCTTCTCTCTGAAGACGGGAGTCTCAGCAGATCTCAGCCTCCTGTTGCTGTAGTAGCAAACAGCATCTGATTTTTCCTTCTGGCTTTGAATATTCTGCTTGTTGTCTTGGAAGCATCTTGGTTTGGAAGCACCATTCCATTTCCCTTCATAGCCCACCTATTCTAGAAGGTAGCTTCAAAAAGTGACATTTTTCTTCCATCTGATCTGTTCAGATGGTGCCATGTGAGTAAATACATCTCATCCTGAACAAGGGGAGATTTTTGAGACCTCCCTGTAAAAAAATAGTCTCCATCAGCTGCAACAAACCTGGTGCACAGTGATGTTTAGAAATCTGGTCCCTTCAGGGAGGGATTCAGTGGGAAAAAGAGCTTTGGAATACCTTAGACAACAGATTTTGGTACAATACTGTCTTTTGGTGCAGTTAGTTTTACTTTATCTCTGCATAAATGATCAACAATGGACCCCCAGAGTTTTTATAGCACAATTTTGACTTTATTAGAAATGAATTTGCTGATATCAAACCGTCAATACCAAGGTAAATGTTACTGGTCTATAGCAGCAGCATGTGCCAGCTGAGAAATGAGAAAAGCTCCTTTAAACTTCCACCAGCTTCCATCAGCTCCTTTTCTCTGCCAAATTCTGAATTGCTCCACCTTCAAACCCTGCTCTGCAATTACTTCCCATGTAAGATTTTTTCACCTTCCGAGTGAAATTTAAAATAAACTCTTAAACTTTTAATCTTGATTTCTTTCACCGCCTCCCAGCACCAAAGTCCTTTGACACGCTGGGGGCTCTGTGCTTTGGTCCTTTGAAATGGCTTTGCCTCAATAACATGAATTTGGAGTGGAATGCAAATAGTTGTGTTTGAGGGCTGGGAACCCAGCATAAAGATATTTCAGATTTTTCCTGATTTTTAAGTGTATATTTCAACCTGTTCCTGCTGTCCTCCAACTCAACCTGGTGAGAGCCACAAAAAACCCCCGTAGGATGTGAATATGCAGCAAATGAGTCAATTCTACCAAAATATCAGCAAACAGCTTCATCCTGACTGTGAACAGTTTTGTCCAGGGTCAGAGTTCTGCAAATCAGGCTGATCTGCGCTGCTGGGGAGGATTGCTGCTGCCCTGCAGTGATTTCCAAGCACATCAGGCTGTGCACAGGCGCTCCCAGCCCCCACAGTGCCACGTAGGAGCTCCTCCAGCGGTGGGATGGGGACTGGGAAGGGGGAGCCAAACTGGGAGTTGCCGTCTTCCTCTCCTCTGCTCATGTAATAAGTGGTTCCAGCTGCCAGAGGGACACATCCCCTCCTCCAGGCCAGCTCCTCCCCTCCAAACCGCACTTGCGCAGGCCAGAACTCGAGATTCTTTTGTCTGGAGTTATTTCCAGCATGGGTTGGCTTTGTGGGTTTAGGGCAGTGCAGATGCACTGAGCCTTAAATTAAAATCCACCCAGAGTTTTTGTGACCTGGGTGTGATCCTACAGCCCCCAAGACAAAGCAGAGGGAGATTTCCAGGCTGTTGTTGCAGTGCTTGGAAATGGGTGTGGAATCCAACGGTACCAGGAGTCCAGTTCTGTGGGAAACAATCCATGCCCAGCCATGAAACATCCAGATTGGTGCTGCCCTGGTTGTTTGGCTTCTTGTTTCAAGCAGTGTTACTAATTCACTTGATTATCTTTTGAAGGAGTGGTTCATTTCTACGAAAGCAGACACTGTGTGTTCTTTGGACTGGACTTTTTAAATATAAACTCCAGCAGCTTTGCACTTTCACAGTGACCCAGGAGACTCATCCTGTTTTCCTGTGCTGGAGACAGCCTGTCATCTGTGCTGCTGTGAGGCAGTGCTGGTGCAGGATCTCTGCTTTCCAGGATTATGGCTGAGGAGGGCAGGGATGCTAGGAGCCAGCACTGAGGAGCCTTAAAATCACCCCATGGGCAGGGACACCTTCCACTGTCCCACCTTGCTCCAAGCCCCGTCCAGCCTGGCTTTTGGCATTTCCATGGATCCAGGGGCAGCCACAGCTTCTCTGGGCTCCCTGAGCCAGGGTGTTACCACTCACACAGGGAACAATTCCTTCCCAATATCCCCTGTAACCCTGCCCTCTGGCAGTGGGATGCCATTCCACCTTGTCATGTTACTTTCTGGCGTTATAAAAGAAGAATCACCCCCTCTTTCAGGAGCCCCTTTTAGGCAGTGGAAGGGGCTCTGAGCTCTCCCTGGATCCCTCTCTTGCTCTAGAGCTAGTCAGGGCTTGCCTGCTCCTTCAGGTCCTCACATGCAAAGATTTTGGGGGAATTCTTCTTCCTGGCTCAGCTCAATGATAAGTTTGGCCTCAGCACTTCAGTTTCCTCCCTGCACACTCTCCTTTGGCACTGTGAGCTCACTCGTGCAGCCCCAGGCACCGTGGCAGCAGTGCCCTGCACTGGAGTGGCATCCCAGCCCTTCTCCCCCTGTCTGGCTCTCAGCCATGCCCAGCTCTGGCCTGGCTGGAGCTGGGAGGGCCCAGCTTTGTGTGAGCAGACAGCACACAAAGGATGGCAGTGGAGCAGAAAGGCTGCACCCCGTGGATCCGTGCCCTGGCCTGTCTGGAGTGCAGCAGTGAGAGCCAAACTCCTGTGCCAGCCTGCTGTGCCAGCTCCAGGCTTCCAGGGAGCTCACTGGGTTTGCATGTCCTAAAGGGGCAAATTTGTGGATCCTCTGCAAAGCACTGATCTCCTTTTGCTTCCTCAGCAGGTGTGCTGGAGGAGGAAAAGGAAGAGGAAAAGATCTGATTGCCATGGAGGAAATTCCCCATCCATGGTATCATCCAGGTATGTCACAGTGCACAAACAAGGGAGGACAGGCTACAGGGGCTGCAGCTGCAGCTTTCCCACAGGGCACAGTGCTGAGAGATTCCCTTGATCCCAGTTTGTAATCCCTGTTTAGTACTCCCAGAGAAAAGTTCAAAATCCACAGGGTTTCCTGCCAGCACAGCGAGGCAGGGGGGTGGAATTCCTCTGGTGCTTTTGGGTGGAAAGAATGAGATCTGTGTGGCCCCAGCAGAGGGCCAGCACTGGTGGTGGCAGGTTGGATTGCAAGCCCCTGCATCCCACACCTTCCTGGGAGCTGGGCTATGGCAGGAGGAATGGAATCTTTGTGGATGTGGCTGCAGGGATTTGCAATCCCTTGGGAGGAGCCACGGGGCTGTGGGGTCCTGAGCTGTTCCTACACTGATCCAGGAGCACTGGTTTGGGGTCGTGGCAAGCCAAGAGGACTCCAGGATGCTCTTTCCAGGCTAATGTTTGGACTCAGTGGTCCTAGATGACTTTTCCAACCTTGAACTCTGTGGTTCTAAGGTGGGCACTGGTGATGTGCACTCCTTACCCTCTCCCTTCTGCCTCACAGTGACTGGGGCTGGCTGGATCCTCCCAAAAAGCAGCCAAAAGGAAAAGCAGGTGCTTGGTTTGTCAGCCACATCAGCCCCACGGGCACAGGGGCCATTTCAAGGACAGGATGTGAGAGCACCAGGGCTTTGGGATGCTGCAACATCAGTTTATTCACTGGAAAAAGGCAGCAAGGAATGTCCAGTTCCAGGTTTTCACCCTTTATTAGAAAACACAAGCAGAGAATGCCCAGGTGGTCGATCTGCTCTGCACAGAGTGGAACTGTGGTGGGGCACCTCTCTTGTTAAAAGCTGCATTGAGCTCCCCTTTTCTCTTCCTGGCATTTTCCAGGAGCATATGGGAATGTGAAAGGTCTGAGCTCTGCCTGCCCTTCCCATTTGGTGGAAGCTGAGAGGAGGCTCAGCCCCACACGCTCCCCCCTCAGGAAACTGGGATATAAAAGGAAACCGTTCATTCTGGAGCCAGCTGAGGGAACAGAAACGCCCCTAAACCCGAGCCTGGCCTGGAGAGGGATCCTCAGCAGCCAATCTTCTGCTTCCAGCACAGCACTGCTCAGGGCTGGAGGCGGGGTGGGCTCAGCCTGTGCTGTGTGTGCAAGTGTGTCACACAACTGCCCAGTCCTACTGCTGTCCCTAAAAGTCTTTTCTGTGCTGGAAATCAGGTTCCCAACAAGCCAAGTGCTAAAACTGCCGCTGTTGATGGCAGAGGAAGGAGGGGGCTTGGTGCAGGACAGGGCTGGGGCTGCTGGGTTTGCTGCCCTGGGGACTTTGGGGGGTTGGTGCAGCAGTTGGAAGGCAGGAAAGGAGGAGGGGAGGGATGAATCCCAGGAAGGACACGCTGGGCTCAGCACTGGGCAGTGGTCCAGCAGGAACAAACAGCGTGTGCACTCCTCCTCCTCAGCCAAGTGCTGGGGATGTGTAAGCAAAGGGATGCATAGGAGGGGCCTTGGCAGCCTCTTTGCCTATTCTGCTCTTGCAGAGGCAGCAGAAAAGCTGCCCAGAGAGATACAGCAGGAATCACAGGATCTCAGGCTGGTTTGGGTTGGATGTACTATTAAAGCACATCCAGTGCCACCCCTGCCATGGGCAGGGACACTTTCCATTGTCCCAGTTTGCTCCAAGGTCCATCCTGACCTTGGACACTTCAGGGATCCAGGAGCAGCCACAGCTTCTCTGGGCACCCTGTGCTAGGGCCTGCCCACCCTCCCAGGGAACAGTTCCTTCCCAATATCTAATCTAAAATCTCTGCTTTAGTGTAAAACCAAACAGGAAAAGGGGTTTCATCCTTCCCCACTTTTCCTGGGCCATGGTTGCCCCAACCCTGGGGATGGTATGCTGATCTGATGGGACCAAACCAGTTTGTGTCCAGATCTGAGCTACTGCAGCTTTGCTTGGGATGACAAAATGCACCCACTTGGAAGGCAGATGTCCCTTGCTATAGGTCCAGATTGGGTCAGGGGACTTAACCCATAACATGGAAATTTAGGATATGTCTGCAAGAGGCCAGGATGTATTCCAGGATGTATCTCCAAGGCCAGGGACCTTTAGGAAAAAAGTGACATCTTCCCTGTGTGATGAAACCCCACTTAGCCTGAATATTGCTGCCTGCTTCAAATATGCCAGCAGAAAATTGCAGTGTGTTTTTCCCAGCTACTTTATAGATTGCCCATGAAAATCTGGCAGGGAAGAAGTGGCAGATTTCTGGAAGATTCAAGGATCCCACATGATGCAACCCCGCTGCATTCTTGCAGAGCGACGCCTGCTCCTGGGAGCTTCAGAAGGAGCCACTCACACTTTATTCCAGCTGCCACTGGGCTGTATCTGCACATTAAAGACTTTTCCAGGGTCACATCCCTGTCCTGCCACAGCTCCTGGTGTTGCAGAGCCACATTCCTGCCTTAGGGATGTTAATTTTAGAAACAAAACACGCTCTCTGTTTTCCGTCTTTTGTAATTTGCAGGGAGGAAACTTGTGGATGGTCCAGTGAACTTTTCTCTGTTTCAGAATGAAGCTAGAAGGGCTTTTTCCTGGTCTTCCCAAATGCATTTAGAAACTCTTGGGCATGTTTAGTTTTGGGAACAGTCATGTCCTTGGTAGTAAGAACACAAGGTATGAATCCTGGAGCAAGGGAAGCTCCGTGGCTGTTGGATGGGATCTGCCAGCTGAGTCACACAAGGCAGATCTGACTCATCACATCAGAGCTGCATCTGCAGATGTCCCAGGATTTTATAAAATTGGGCAAGGCTGATTATCCTCTGTAAAATCTGGGGAGACTGAGGCATGGAAGGCGAGTTTGGGGCACAGTCAGAGCCAGGCTGGTGTGTGCTGCTTTCCTTCTCCACAAGGATGCTGAGGACTTGATAGGGAGTCCCAGAGGCATCTTCTCCCTCCCTGCACAGACACTCTGCCGAGGGCTGGGACCCCAGGATGTGGAGCTGCTCTGTGTGGGATTATCCCAGCTCCAATCTCATCCAGCAGAGATGGATCTCATGGCCAAGGATCGCCTGGATTTACAGAGCAGCCTCTGTATCCTTGTCTTCTCTCCCTGCTCCTGGTTACTGTGCTGTAAACCCCAGGCAGGAACAGGCTCTGCTTTGTGTTTTTGTAGCCTGTGGGACCATGACTGATGCCTTTCCCCAGTGTGGATGCCCAAACTGTGCTTCCCACAGTGGGAAAAGGTGCAGGAGCTGCCTCTCTCTGCACACTCCAAGCTCCTGGCCCAGCACTCAGCACACTGAACATCTCCTCCATGTCCCTGGATCTGACAGGCTGTTCCCAACACTGGAGGAGGCATCAGAGCTGCTGAATTTGGCTTTGTACAGAAGGTCTCTTGTTCAGCCTGGGGCAGAGGTGCTTGGGAGAGGTGGGGTGGGAGGTTTAGATGAATGAGGGTCGTTGTTTCACTCCTGATTCCCTTCAGGAAGGTGCTGGATGTTTCCCAGCCGTGCACAAACAGCTTGGATTCAGTCTTTGAAATCATTTGCACTTCTGGACTCTGTTGGCTTTGACGTCAAGACCTGAATCCCCAGGGATCACTCCTGGTTTGGGACCCAGGGGACGCTGTGGTTATAAAGACATGTGTGAATCAAAGCCTCTTAGAGCTGCCCTCCTCCTCTCCTGCCTGGATCTGGCTTAGCCCCATCCAGTTGGGAATTATTTCAAGCTCCTTTGCTGCCTGAACACAGAGAAGCAGCAGCAAAGAACTTAAGGCAGCTCCTGAGTTTTGAACATTTCAGGATGCACAGTGGGAGGGAAACACTCAAATCCTGAACTTCCAAGGATTTCTGTTGGATATGGAATTCCCAGTTCTGATTATTGTAGTTTCCAATAACAAAGCTGTGTGCTGTACATGCAAAATAATGGAGAAACTGCAATTTGTTCATTGTGGTCTTCATTTTCCAAATTCACCTCCCCAAATCCAGAAATATCTTCAGTGACTGTGATGGCACTTGTCTTGATGAATTAACAATTTAACTATGATTTTCTCCCTAATTTCAGTTAGTAGAATAATTAGATCTGCTGGAGGCAAGTTCATCAATGTGGGATGCACAATGAATCCACCCTGGGCTCTGTCTCTGATTCACTACATGCCATGAATCCAGCAACTCATCACTGCCTGGAGCTTTCCTGACTTCCCTGGCATTTGCAGGAAGGTGCATGGTCACCCTGTGGAAGCAGGTATGAAGTGGGGCAGGGTGGGGAGACACCCAGAAAGCCCTGCAGGAATCTTGGGCACCACAGGGCTGGTGTAGAGTCAGTGCAGACAAATCCTTGTGGGCATGAGAAGCCCTGGGCTCATGGCACTGTGCACTCCAGGGGTCCTTCAGGGCCTCATCACCTGTGTTGTCCCATTGGCTGGAAAATCCCAGTGCTCTGGCTTCAGCTAAACAGATCATTGTGTGCCTTGGTGCCATGCTGGGGTAGCAGGACCACTGTCCTTGAGGGTGGGATCAGGGTGAAAAACCTCCTCCAGCCTTGACTGCCACCAGGGTTTCTGTCTCCGGTCCCAGCTCCAGTCCCACGCCCTGGATCCTGCACTGGGAATTCACTTCTGGCTCTGTGTGGCTGTGGCCATGAGTTTCCCATGCTTCAGAAAGTGCCACGAACCCACAATAAACAGCACAGCCCCTGCACTGCTGTCCCTGAGCTCCCCTGGTCCCCAGTGCAGCTGGTGCTTAAACACTTGGGAGAATGAGAATATTTGGGATTTCTGGGCTGCAGAAGTGTCAGTGTGGAAAAGGCTGCACCAAAGCAGAGACCAGCGGAAATAGATGGATTTAAAAATAGTGGAGACAGAGAGAGGCTGGCTGGGATTCAGGAGCTACAGAGAGCTGGGGGCACACAGATCCAGTCAGGGCACTGCAGGACCCGTTTAGACCCTGCTCCCACCCACACCAGCCCTGGGCACAGCTTCCCCTGCAGGGACTGCCCCTGCCCCTGGCCCTGCTCCCCTTTTGGGGGTTCCCCAGGGAGCACTGCCCAGCCAGGATCCCACCCAGCTCCACGACATCCCCTCCGTGCATCCCCAAACCCAAACCACCCCCCGAGCCCCAGGGAATCCAGGGAATCTCTCCCCAGGCGGGCAGGGACATTCCACCCTCCCGCTCCATGTCCCCGTGTCCCGGTCTCGCTGCTCCCCCCGCTGCCCAGCTCCGGCACCATCCCGGGCTGGCTCCAGCCTTCCCCAGCCCCCAATCCCGGGAGGAGGAGCAGGAAAGGCTCGGTCTCCAGCGCACAGCCTCGGGATGTGCCCCAGCAGTGCGTCCTGGGAGCCCCCTCTGCCAGGGAGAGGTGTCTCCCCTTCCCCTTGCACTGGGAATCATGCTCTTCCAGGCCAGTCCTCCCTGCTGCAAGGAGAAAAGCAGAGCCAAGAGGAGTGAGGCTAGCAGGTCAGGAGGGAAAAAGGGAAGCAAAGATGGATGTAGAAGCCCTTGGCATTTTTGCTTCGTTGTTTTTTCTCATTTTGGGTTGGAAAGGACCTTAAAGATCACCCAGTGCCACCCCCTGCCATGGGCAGGGACACCTTCCACTATCCCAGGTTGCTCCAAGCCCCGTCCAACCTGCCCGTCAGGAGGGAAAAAGGAAGGAAGGATGGATGTAGAAGCCCCTGGCATTTTTGTTTTGTTGTTTTTTATTGTTTTGGGTTGGAAAGGACCTTAAAGATCACCCAGTGCCAACCCCTGCTTTGGACAGGGACACATTCCACTATCCCAAGTTGCTCCAAGCCCTATCCAGCCTGGCCTGGAAGGGAAACTTAACATATTTTGGACTCTGCCAAATATAATTTCAACTGTTATTTATTACATTTGTCACTAGAAATAAGATGATTGTATAGATAACCCCAAATTGTGGGAGCATGGCATGGGTGCCCGAGCAGCATGTCAGGAAATTCCTTGTTTATTTCCAGGTTTCAGTTTCAAAGATGCTATTCTGCCTGGGAGCAGAGAGAGGGAGTCCTTCTCCTTCTCTTTGAGGAACCTGCAGGATCCTCTTCTCCTGAAGAGGGTTCCCCAGGCTGCCCAAATCCCAATTGCCATGAGGATTATGTGAACTGGCTTTCTCTTTCCCATGCCAGGAATCTTTCCTTGTCTCTCTCCAGGGACAGAAAGAGAGAGACAAATATCTGCAGGAGAATCTTGGCAGAAAGACTGTGGGGATGGGAGTGACTCAGAGCAGCTCTCATATAAAATCACACAATCATAATGGGACAGAATGGTTTGGGTGGGAAGGGACCTTGAAGATCATCCATGGTGTCTGCCATGGGCAGGGACACCTTCCACTGTCCCAGGCTGCTGCAAGCCCTGTCCAGCCTGTCCTTGGACACTGCCAGGGGCAGCCATAGCTTCTCTGTTTCAGGGGCATGTCCATGTGTCCCCAGGGATGTGCCAGGATGCACAAGCAGCAGGCAATCCCTTTAGCAGGGAATGGCAAGGGCTGGCTTCCTACAGGACACAAGGCTGGAGCTCCCAGGGGGGTTTGCAGTGATATCCTTCAGGTCTCCCACTCAGCTCTGGTCCAGAACTGCAGCCTCCCAGTAAACAGCACCCAGGAAAGGGGGTTTGGCTTGTAGGGAATTGTTTTATTTCCTTCAATTAGCTGGATCTGAGCTGGATGGAGCCCAAGCCTGTTCTGGGTCATCAGTGAGCCCTGAGCTGTGCATGATCAGAGCTGACAGCCCCAGTGGTGCTGGTGCCAATGCCAGCAAACCCCACTGATCCACCTGGAAAACCCCTACAGGACTGACACGAAACATTCATGCTCAGGGGATGGATATTTGAGATGAAACCTCAGCAGCAGTTCCTGCTCACATCCCCTCCTCTCCTGAATTTGCAATTGCCAGCAGCGAGGAAAATCTCTGCAGGGTAACTCAGGGATTGCTTAGAGCCCCTTGCATTGGGATAACCAAGTGAAGCAGCAAGTTTTACGCTGTATCTATCCAGGAGAGAGAAATTAGAGCCTGTCAGGGTTCTTGGAGCCTGGCTGGGGTGATTTACCCTGTGCACACAGCTCCAGATGCCTCCCTCTTGCCTTCCTTCAGGACACGCTGCCTCCCGCAGGGAGCTGCTGCCTGAAGGGGGAATTAAAGGCATTTGTTACTCCCTGACACAGTCCATCACCAGGCTGCCTTCCCAAGGAGCTGCAGCTCAGGGGCTTGCCTTGGAGGGAGGAGCTGCTTTATCATGGCATGGCAGCTCGCCCAGGGAAGAGCAGGGAGTCAGCTGGGATTGATTCTAGAGCCGGAGTTCTGCTCCTGTGGGGAGGCCAGGGGTCAGAGAGATGAGCCAGGCTGCAGGAGGGAGGCAGGCAGGGGGTTTCACTCTCCTGTGAGCACTCCAGCACTGCCTCCCCAGCCCAGGCTGGCAGGCAGGACCCAGCCCCAGCACTCTCATCCCAGTTCCCAGAGCTCTGTGCCCTTCCCTGACCTCGGCTCATCAGAAGCACAGAGTTGGTGATGCTCCATCAGCTCCATCCCATGCCTGATCTGTGCTTGCTGCCCACCCTCTCTGCACCCCCATGTGTTTCCCCTGGGGAGTCCTGTTCTGTCTCCAAACCCCTTCTGCTTCCAAAGGATTTATTTCCACACTCCCAGCTCCCCTCTCTGTCCTATAAACGGAAAGGCTTAGGCAGGCACTGCTGCACATTTAGAGCTCTGTGACCACGAGATTGCTGCAGCCAGCCCAGTCAGCTGATCCAGCCACACTCACTCAAGGAATCATTTTCCACTGATGTCCAAGCTGTGGCTGCCCGGAGTGGGGGAAAAAAAGGGAGATGTGGTGTGTTTGGGATAACTGGTGAAGGAAAAGCACCCCTGGAGAGGGGGACACATCTCTGCCCTTCCTGTATCCTGAGCTGCTGCATCTGTCAGGGTAAGGATGTAGGATGAGTTTGTGAACCAAAAGAGGGTGGATTTAGATGGGATATTTAGAAGGAATTCTTGGCTGTGACAGTGGTGGGGCCCTGGCACAGGGTGCCCAGAGAAGCTGTGGCTGCCCCTGGATCCCTGGAACAATTGTAGGATGAGGTTATGAACCAAAAGAGGGTGGGATATTTAGAAGGAATTCTTGGCTAACAGTGGTGGGGCCCTGGCACATGGTCCCCAGAGAAGCTGTGGCTGCCCCTGGATCCCTGGAAGTGTCCAAATCCAGGCTGGACATGGTTTGGAGCAACCTGGGACGAAGGTGGAAGGCGTCCCTGCCCATGAAAACTGGATAAGCTTTAAGGTTCCTTTAACCCAACCAGTTTGTGATTCTCTGTTATTTTCCTGAAAAACAGGTCCTCCTCTGGACTCTTCCTTCCATCTCCAGCTTTCCAAGATCTCATTCCAGGTTCTGTACCTTGAGAAACTGATGTGTGCCCCGAGGCTACCCTGGCCCTACTGAATCCCACAGGGCTGGAGCCATTGGTGTTGTGTGAATCCCACAGGGCTGGAGCCATTGGTGTTGTGTGAATCCTGAGTTAAGGTCTCGTGTCACCAGCCCTGGCAGCTCCTGCTTGGTGGCCATGGCAAGAGGCACCTTCTGCCCCTGTGGCTTTGCCACTTGGCCTGGAGGAGAAGTGGAGGTGGAAAATGAGTGATTGCAGCTTCAGCAGATGGTTATCCCGTGAATCATGGGCTGCCTGGCTGCGTGGTCATCCTGGATGGCTCCTGCTGGACCTGTTTGTGCACATGCAGCTGAGCTGAGGTTTCCTGAGCTCCCTCACGTGCCCTGCCCAGCCTTGGCTGCACCTCAAGGCCACCACAGGGACAATTGGCACATGAGATGTCTCTCTTTTGATGCCCAGTCTCCCTACCCTCGTGCTGGGGCAGCTCTGCCCAGTATTCAGAATTCCCCTTCCCTCCTTCCCAAAACACACAGCTGGGAGGGAGTGGGCACCTCTTGGACACGTCCCCAGCTGAACTCAGGGGATTCAGGGAGGATCTCTGCTTCTTGGCTGATCTTAAGCTGCCCTCACCCCTTGTTGCTGTGGGGGGAAATCTCCAGGCAGAGAGAGGGGCAGGAGGGGATGGGTGAGAGGGAAATTCCTGCCAGGAATGAGTCACCCCCTTGTGCTATGCCTGGAAAAAGCAACTGCTCCCATCCTGCTGCAGTGCTGGGGCAGAAGGAATCCCTCATTCCTTTGGGATCCATTTAGGGACAGCCTTTATATTTTCCTGCTTTAAGATAAGTTAGGCTGGAGTTTCACCCAGTTTAGGGAGAAGCAGCAGAGCCAGGGATCAAATCCCAAATGACTTCTCAGTTCCTGGCTGGTGAGGCACAAAGCATAGGGTGACTTTGTCTGGGTTACCCACATCCTTTGTGTCATTTTAAAATGAGGGGAGAGATTTTAGATTAGATATTGGTAGAACTTCCTCCCTGTGAGGGAGGTGAGGCCCTGGCACAGGTTGCCAAGAGAAGCTGTGGCTGCCCCTGGATCCCTGGAAATGCCCAAGGCCAGGCTGGACAGGGCTGGGAGCAGCCTGGGACAATGGAAGGTGTCCCTGCTGCCCATGGAATGGGTGGTCTCTGAGTTCTTTTCCTACCCAAAACAAGAAAAAGAAGAAACATTTATTTCTGCTTCCCACCCTGCTTAGCATTAAATTTTCTGAAAGATTCTCCTGCACAGGAGCATCCTCCTGAGGATGTGGAATTTGCATGAAACATCCCCTGCTTGTGCAAAAAAGCCTAAAAAAATATTTTAAATCCAGGAATACTGGAGATGGTTTAGGCAGAGAAAGAGCAGCACTAAACCAGCTTTGAGTGTCCTTTTGGGTCTGTGATGGAGCTGCAGCATAATCCAAACTTAACTTTGCTGGGTGCAGGATTCATGCTCTGGGAGAATAACAAACCACCCCTTCAGGCTGAATCTGGGGCTGATGGCTGGAATTTGAGGAAATCCTGTGTGTTTCTAATCTTAGGCTGCTTTTTCCCTGGGTAGTTTATTTCTTTAAATAGAAGGGCTTAAATGGGATTGACTCCTACAATCCTGGTGGCCTGGCTGGGCTGTAATCTTTGATGGCCAGCGATGGGCAGGGATGTCACATCTCACATCCCTTCTGCTTTGCTGTGAAGGGGGAACACTCAGGATCCCTCACTTCCGCAGGAGTCACCTGGAGATGTGTCCAGCTCCATCCTGCCCCCTTGGAACAGCAGGGAAAGGACCCTGGTGTCGGACAGGACCCTGGAGCTGTGCCAGGGCTGGTTTAGGTTGGATTTAGGGAAAGGTTCTTCCCCCAGAGGTGCTGGGCACTGCCCAGGCTCCCCAGGGAATGGGCACAGCCTCACAAAGCTCCAGGAGCTCCCAGGGATGCCCAGGCTGGGATTTGGGGTGTCTGTGCAAGGACAGGAGCTGGACTTGACCATTTCCCAGGGCTGAAAGAGGAGAAATGCCAAATGTGCTCTGGCTCACATACAAAACTGGTCAGGGAGCTCTGTCCCCACAATGTGCAATGGCGTGAGGAAAGAGCTTTTTTAGGATGGCAAATTATGCATCTGAATGTCCATTTAAATTTCAGATCTCCAGGAGAACCATCCACCTCATCCCTGGCGAGCAGATCCAGGTTCCTCCACAGTTTTCCAGCAGGATTTGCAGTGGGTGGTCACAGACTGGAGAGCTTGGCAGCTTTTTCAGTGGTGCTGTTTGCTGCAGGAATCACATATTTTTACCCTTGTGTGGAATAATCACATCCTGATGAAATCCAGGATTTGTGCAGCCAAGCTGACTTCGCAAGTGCCACCACCCTTCGCAGCTGCCCAGACACCAACCCTGGATTTCCTGCTCCTCTTCCTCAGCTCTTCAAATCCTCCTTCCTAAACCAATCCTGAGCCAGAAGAGCACGTCCTAGAGGACAGCTCCCACTCCATTTTTTCCACACTGGGCAGCAGCTCCCACACCAGGATGCCCTTATCTCTGTACACCCCTGTGCACAGTGTCCTTGGCTGCCCCAGCCTGCCCTGAGTGCCTCACCTTGCAGATGGATCTGCAGCCCTCCCTCGGGGCACAGGGGAGCCCCATGGAGCCTTTCCCTTCTCCCACCACCCTGTCTTGGAGCGTGTGGGAAGCTCAGTGCTCCTGGGAGGTTGGGATGAGTCAGTGTTTGCACATCCTGAGTCACTCCAGGGAGTTGCCAGAGAGGAGGGGGGGATGCCCAGTCTCATCTGGGGGTGTAAATATCCCAGGAAGTTCTGTCTGAAAGAAAAGTCCCATTGAGAGATCACCACCTTGTAGGGTTGCTTGGGCCACCACCATGGACCAGAAGTGTCACTCCATGAGGAAAAGTTGTTTCCTGCTTCCATGTGAATCCTTTCAGATGGCCCACACCTGGTTATTTGGGAGGGGTGCCACATCCCCAACCCATGGCTGTCCTTGGAAACTTCCTGGGACATGCCAAGGGGTTCCTCTGGGCAGCTCCTTCAGAGCAAGTTTGTGGTACCAGGGCACCCAACACGCCAGGGAGGCCATGGAGGAATGCCAGGCAAGTTCTCAAAGCAGAGCTTTTGGGATGTCTTTTGAGTAGAATGAATTCCCAGTCCTCCCACTGATTGCAATTTTTATCACTGTTTTTTGGGCTTTTTTGAGCTAGAGATGCTCCTGAGCTCTTGTGATGGCTCTGGGAGTGGATTGGCTCAGGAGTTCACCCCTGGTGCTCAAAGCAGGTTTAAGATTTAAAAGAAAGAATGGACACCCTTGCTGACACCCACAGGCACCTTGTTGTCCTCTGTGCCTTGATGAACCCCCGGAGAACACCACTGGATACTTCAAATACACACCCAGGCTTTAGATTTTTACCTCCATTTCCACCTTGAATGGGATAAATTCCCAGGTGAAGAAGAGCTGGAAGAACACCCCAGGATTTTCTGTTCTCAGAGTCCCTGCCTTTAACATGAGCTAAATATTCTGTGCTTGCTCAGAGCAGAGGCTGAGCAGGGAGTGAGGCCAGAAAAACAGGAGGTCATGTCAGACTTTCTTTTTCTCTCCTCTTAACACTGAAATAAAAATACATCTCAAGCTTGTTTTGGGATTAACAAGAAAAAATTCCTCTTGATGGGAACCATCTGTGGCCGGGAGATGCCGGCTGCTCTCTGCTTCCCACCCTCACCCAGACGCTGTCATTCGGGGTGTGTTCCTCTCCCAAATATTATTCCTCTCATCCCTGTGCTGGTGGGAGGAATCCCAACTATTTAAGGAGGCTTTTCTCCCAGCATTTCAAAGCAGCAGCAGCTGGTGGCACCTATGGAGGATAATATTTGCTCTCCTCATTACAGCCCCAGCGCCCAGCACAGCTTGCTGGTGGCTGCTGGGCTTGGAGGGGAAACACTGCAAGCGGCTTGGCTGTGACCTTTCCACCCCAGACGTCACCTCAGGGTCACAGCAACATCTTGAGGCCTCTCTGGCCTGTCCCACAAACCAGGAGGGGAGATTCCCTGGCTCTGCCTCTGCTGTGCTGCTGGAAATGGGCGCGTTGGTGCTGGTCCCTTCATGGTGGCGAAAAACGAGGACATTTCTGGGGTGGACCTTGGCCCCAGCTGAGGTTTTGGGTGGGAAATGCAAATTCTGGGCTGGGTTGGCAGCAGGAGGATGAAGAGGTGCATTTGCAGCATCAGGAACTCCAGAGGTTTGGAGCAGGGAGGAGCCTCCAAGGCCAGGAAGAGGAGAGGAAGCTCAAGGTGAATCCAGCAGAAGCCAGGGCAGGTCTGGCCCGGGAGGAAAGGCTGGAAGTGTTGCTCTGCTCTGTCCATGCAGCTGAGGAGGCTGCCTGGCTGAAACGTCTCCTCCTGGCAGGTTGAGCAGGAATCTGGGAGCAAGACGAGCCCAACAGGTTCTGGGCTGTGAAAGCTCCTGGATGGCAGCACATCCCTAGCCTGGGATCCAGGAGTGAACTGAAATGGGCCCAAATGAGCATTTTGGGGGCTTTCCCAAACCTGGCTGGATGAAGGATCTTTGTGTGGGCCTTGACATCTTCAGAGTGATCCAGGCCTGGCTTGGGAGGTGGTTTGGATTCATTTGGAGAAAGTAGGGAGAAAGGAATACAGGTGCTGTGCTTCACCCATCAAAAAGCAATGTACAGATTAAATTTGTAGAAATTTATATAAACTGCTGGAACAGCATAATGTAGAACAACATTATATTGTAACAGGAAGAAAATGTGCTGGTTTTTTTTTTCTTTTTTTCAAATTGTTTTATTAGAAATAGAGGGAAATGGATTCACATAACATTTTTCAGACAGTGAGGTTTTGAACTCTGGGAGTTTAATTTCAGCAGTGTTTGTGCACACACGCTCCATCTCAGGCAGGCTGAGCTGAGGCTGGGATGGGTTTTTCATCCCCTGTGATGGGGTCAAACCCCACATCTCCATCCAAGAAAAATTTGGGATGGAGAGGATCAGAAATCTGATGCTCCCCCTGACCTGGCTGAATAAGAGGGGCTTTGTTCAGGGATCCAGGTCAGGGATTTTATTTCAGTACCTGCAAAGAAGCTATGAGAAGAATGCAGCAGGTTCCTCCCAGCCTGGAGAAATGCAGAGATATCTCCAGAGGTGTTTAATATTAACTGGAACAGGGCACATCCCTGAAGGGTTTGATTGTGAGCCTATCTGTGTTTGTATCCAAACATCACCTGCAAATCCACAGCGTGGCCAGAGCTGGAGCAGGTGAAAGTCCTCCTGGAGGGAGCTGGATCAATAATGGGTTTGTCAATAAAGATCATCCCATGCTGGCAGCAGGAATGTGAACCATGAGCCCAGGCCTTCCTGTGCAGGCACAGAACAAAGGCCTCAGCCACGAGGCTCTGATGAATGTGTTGGTGAGGAGAAGAGGAGAGGGCTGGGTGGGCAGGGAGCAGAGGGAAGGAACAAAGCAGCCCTGTGTGCACGGGGCAGCCAGGGAGAGAGCTGGGATTTGCCTTCCAGGCTGGATGTGATGGCAGCTCCTCCAGCAAAACCCACTGGGATTTTGATGCAAGCAAGGCTTGGCCTTCACACTCATCCTCTCTGACTCCTCTGGTCAGATGTTATCGGAGCAGTTCTTGGTAAGGCTCCTTCTCACAGGGCAGGGAAGTCTTGCACCACACAATGACAAATATATTTCCATCCTAGCTGTGTCAGCTGCATTTGTTTATTAAGTGGACTGCACTAGAAAATGCTGTTAAACAAAGTTTAATTTAAAACAAATTAGTTCAGAGATGCCTTGAAGTTCTCCCAATATATCTGGAATCATGGAATCATAAAGGCTGGAAAAGACCTCCAAGATCATCAGGTTTAATCTTTGACCAAATCCCACCATGGCCCTAAACCATATTTTGAAGTGCCACACCAACATGGTTTTTTACTATGGGTTTTTCTTTTTTCCACAGGAAATTTGTGTTTATCCTAAGCTTGATACTAAGAGCAGGAGCTGGAGGTTTTGGATGGCTTCATTCCTTCCAACTGTGTATTTCATGTGGGAAAAAATGCCAGCAATAAAAAGATCACCAGCTTGGGATACAGGACCAAGTCTTGTCACTTGGGGGACCCTTTGTGGCAGTGACTGCCCAGCTCCATCCAGAGGGCTCTGGATGCACTGAACAGATCCAGCATTCTCCAGCCCTTTGAAGGGCTGTGGGGCCAGTCCACAGCTCAGCTGGGGGACCCTTTGTGGCAGTGACTGTCCTTGTCAGGACTGCCCAGCTTCCCTCCATCCAGAGGGCTCTGCATGCACTGAACAGATCCAGCATTCTCCAGCCCTTTGAAGGGCTGTGGGGCCAGTCCAGGGATTGTTTCCCCAAGACAGTGGTATAGGGGAACATCCTTTAGGGCTTCAGAGGGACAGGAGGGCACAGGGTGCTCTTCATCCTAAGACAGACATTCCTCACCTTGCCACCACCACCACAAAAAACTGCTCCTGGCTCCTCCAGATCTTCTCAATTTTATATTTATTGTATTTATTTCATATTTATTTACCTGTTATTTCCTCCCCCACACAGCAAGAGTTCAGTGCAGTCATCAGGGGATGCTGAGGGTGACAGGGACCTGATTTACCTGCTCCAATAATCTCTGCTGCTGACTTTCCTCCTGTTTATTACATCACTCTAATCTCCTGGAAGGGGTTGTTGGTTAACTCCCCCAGAGCAGACAAACACAGCTCTTGTGCAAACAGTGTTTCCTGACTTGGTGGACAAAAGATATCTTCATTTCCAGTTGCTGGGTAACATCAAATATTCCTATTTTCACCCTCAGCTATCTCTTCAGGACTCACCAGTTCACCATGGCTTGTGCTGCAGGGACGGAGACCTTACAAGGGCTTGTTGGGGCAGCCTGAGGAGGCAAAAAAAAAAGTGAAAGAGAGGTTGAAATACAGAGGATGTAACAGGAAAATAGCCCTGCAAGCCCTCCCTGTAAATGCTATTATGGTAAAATAATTATGCCTGAGGGGACGCTTACGATCAACACCCCCCTTGCACTTATTAGAGGCACAAAGGCCTTGCAGAGAGGTAGGAAAAAGGACCTTAATGAAAATATTGGCAGCACAAACACAGGAAAGCGCCGAGCTCCCTCCTGTTTGCCCTGAGAGCTGCAGGGGCAGAACAATGGTGTGTCCCTCCGCTGCTTCCTTCCCCTGCCCGGGCTGCTCCGGGGCAGCCCCAGCCGGGATTTGCCTCCCAGGCTCCTCTGCAGGGGCACAGACACGGGCACAGCTCTGCTCCCCTCCTGCCAGGCATCCCCTGCCTTCCTGCAGCCTGTATTTTCTCTCTGCAGAATTGAGAATTTCCCGGCCTTGCTCGGTGTCCACCATCCAGATGTGGCAGCTGAGCAGGGGTTCCTCGCTTTGCCCCCACAAAAAAGCCATGGGGGAGTCTGCTGTGCTGGCACCTCACCCTGCCTTGTCTTGCCCATGAGTGCAGCAGCAGATGCAGAGAAGGGAACATCCAACATGGCCTGACATCTCTGAGAAGGCTCCAGGGAGAGCTCAAGTCATAAAGGGGCTCCAGGAGAGCTGGAGAGGGACTGGGGACAAGGCATGCAGGGACAGGACACAGGGAATGGCTCCCACTGCCACAGGGCAGGGATGGATGGGATATTGGGAAAGAATTCCTTCTTGTGAGGGTGGGCAGGCCCTGGCACAGGATGCCCAGAGCAGCTGTGGCTGCCCCTGGATCCCTGGCAGTGCCCAAGGCCATGTCTGGGTCACCTGGACTGCTCAGGAAAGTGTTTCTCCAGCAAATACTTCCCCGCTGTGAGCCTGGGAGGAGGGAAATGTGGTTTTTTCTGCCTACAGGGAGAACAGAACAGCACTTTTTCTTGGACAAGGCTGGTGCTGAGTTTAAGGATTAATCAACCTATTCCTCCTGATCCCACTCTTGTAGGAACCTGCAGCATCTCCCTCACCACCCATCCCAAAGACCAGAGCACTGACTCCTCGGAGGATTTGCCTTGATGCCCTTCTGAGCTGCCAGTCTCATATTTCCCTGCCAGGAAACAGAAATGTGCCTTCTGGAGGAATTTTCCCTTCCTTAAGCACGTAACAGAACGCTTTCAGGATGTGGTGTGAAATCCCAAAACTGAGCCCTGGTTTAGAGCTGAGCCAGGTCCTAAAGGAGCAGCTTAAAAAGGGAATCACACACAGGGAGTGTCACAGGGGTCCAGGGGTTTTCAGGAGGGCTTTACAGCTGCATCCTTTGGAAGTGAAGCTGGCTGGAAATGTGAGGAATGAGCACAGCAGAAATCCCTCCCATGCCAAAGGGAGATATTTAAAGTAGCTTTGTGCATTCAAGGCACTTAGCACGGGAGAAGGAGCTTATAAATCTGAAACCAACCTTCCCTGTCCAAAATTGCATTTGTTTTCGTAGAGGCTGCATGGAAATTCATGGTCAATTTCCTTCAGTGGCTTTTCTTTGAAACTGCACGGCCCTTAGCAGGCAAAGTACTGCTTTCAGGGGGCAGAGATGGTCCCTGTGCCCATCTTTGCTGTCCTCACAGCTGCTTGGAGTGGCTGGAGAACAAATCCTTCCCCAGCCCTGCATCCTGGCAGGATCCTGGGTCGGATTCAACCAGCCAAATCACAGAAATATTCTGAAAATGTGCAAACTCTGTATCTTCTCAGAGGCATTTTCCTCAGCAAATGGATGCTGTAAAGAACTGACTGGCTGGTGCTGGGAGTATCTGCAGGATTTCTGGAACCTCACGAGTTTGAAGAGTATTTCCTCTTGGTGCCAGAAAAAAAGATTTTCCCCTTGATCTTAACAAAAGGCTGAAGTCTTTCTGCTGAAGTTAAAAGGCAATCCTTAGGCACAAAACCGAGGATGTTTAAAGTTTGGCAAAGGCACCAGACTTTTGTTACGTGCCTTGGAATATCTGCATCTGTCCCGTCCTCTTCTGCTCATCCACCCCCAAGCCTGCAGGAAAACACATCCTGAAGCTCTGCCGTGGACCCACAACCAGGCAGCAAATAAAATGCTCCCACAGGAGAGATTTTCATCAGGATTTAAGGTAATCACAGCTCCAGGGTTGTGATTCTGAAATGTCTCCTGTCAGCAGTGCTGGAAGGAGAAGCACTTGGCAAAGGGCTGCCAGGACAGCTGCCTGTACCTCAACCCTGCAGCTCCTCTGCTGTGCTGCTCGTTGCTTGGATCAGACTCTAAATTCTGATTTTTCACCTCCAGAATTTCCCTACTGCTGGGTGCAGCAGGATTATTTCTGCTCCTCCGAGGAAAAGAGCCAGTTGCCAGCGACCTCTCAGCTTAGTCTGCCTCAGTAAAGAGGAGTCTGGCATTTGGCTTGGGCTTGCTTGTTATTTTGACAGCACATCCCTTCCTTTTGCTCTGCTTGGATCAGTCTCTACTTCAGGGCTGGGCCAAAGACGTGGGAAATAGCCAATTTGCAGGGGAAAAAAAATGAATCCATTGCTGTCAGCCAAGTGTTTTGTCACCTTGCATTAAGAAGGGCAAAGGATTCACAGCCAGGACACAGCTGAGTTTTGGCCACAGCGCTGGGCAGGCCTGGGCATCCTTCTCATCCCAAATAACCTGTGCTGCTGCAGTGTGAGGAAAACAAGTCCTGGGCATGGTGTAGATCCAACAAAACACTCATCCTTCCCAAAATGCTACAGCAGGGTGGCCTCAGTGTGATCAGATCCACCTGCACACTTGGGAGTTCAGGATCTAACATAGGACCAGGTGCAGGTGATAAAGAGGGTGGAAAAAACGAAGGGTGAGTTGGAAAGCTGGGGAGAAATCAGGAGGCTGCAAAGCCCTGACCCTTTTTATCCACTTCTGTCCACCCAGGTATGAACATAGAACTCCCTTCCTACCCTGAGCTATGCCTGCCCCATCCCTGGAAGTGTCCAACGCCAAGCTGGACGGGGCTTGCAACAAGCTGAGACAGTGGAAAGGGGGGCTGGAACGCGATGCTCCTTAAGTTCCCTTCCAGCCCAGCCCATTCTGCGATTCCCGGCTGCTCGCTGCCCTTTAGGGGCTCAGCATTCCCGAACCCCCGGCACAGCGCCGAGCACTCCCCATCCCAGGGCTGCCCCAGCCTTTTCCTTGCCCCCCAAACCACAGCCCGCAGTTCTGGTGGGGGGTTCGCTCGCAGCCCAAAAGAGAAGAGCTCCCCACGGCTGGCCGCAGCTTCCTTTTCTTCTCCTCCTCCTCCTGCCGTGGCTGCGCTCCTCCCGCGCCGCCCGGGGCGGAGCCGCCCGGCCCAGCGCCCGCCCCGCTCCCGAGCCGAGCCGAGCCGGGCTGCGGGGCCGGGGCCGTGCCAGCGCCGTCCCTGCGCCCTTCCCTGCCGGCCCTGGCACTGCCCTGCCGCCGGGGCCGGGCTGCCCTTCCGCGGGGCTCGGGAACCTGGCGGATCTCCCGGCGGCAGCAGGTAAAGGGAAGGGAGGGAAGGGAGGGCTGCGGGATCCCGCATCCCCCGGGCTGCGGGGCGATGCTGAGCTGCCGCGGGTGGGACAGCTCTGCCGGGCTGGCTGCACCCCCAGGAGGGGCTGCGATGTCCGAAATCGCGTTGCTTTGCCCCGAAAGGTGTTTCTTTTGCCTGCCCCAAAGGCGTTTCCTCGCCCCCTCCCTCCCCACGGGTGGCTCACCTGGCCGCCAGCATCCCGAGCGAAGTTGGGGATGCGAGCGCTGCTCCCGCTGCTGGGGGACGGGGGTGGGCACCCACCCGGGGAGAGGTCCCGCTCTGGTCCCCGAGACCCCCGAAGTGTCCGGCTGTGCATCCCGATACCGCCGTTCCCCTTCGGGCCCTGCTTGTTTAACAGGGAACGCTTCGTTTGGGTATGGAATGATGGCATCCGCAGCGTCCCGCCGTCCCAGGGCTTCGCACCGCTGTTGTCCGGAGCTGTAAAATCCTGAGGCAGCTGAATCCCAAGAGGGATTTATTTATTATTGCTGCTGGTCCAGCTGGAGGAGCGCTCAGTGCCCATCCAGCTCCCTGAGGATGCTCAGGGATGTCCTGGTGGCTCCTGGCGACATTCCCCGGCAGCAAAGCCTCTGCTAAAGACCCTGAATTTCCAGCGAGAACTGAGCAGAGAGGATGGAAAAAGGTGAATATAAGAGGGTGTCACTTTCTCTTGATGCCTGGCAAAGAAACTAATTTAAAAAAAAGAGTAATTCAGGGAAAAGAGAGGGGGGAAATCGCCTCGTTGCTGTTTTATTGAAACCCTCACCCGCGTCCCGTCTGTTCCCCGCCCGGAAAACTGGGCATGGAGGAGTTGCAGTCGGCATGTGAGGCTTGCTCTGGAAAAGGGCTGCTGGAGCAATTCCTGGTGTGGAAGCTGTGAAATTTCACCCCTGGCCAGATGGAAATGGGGCTTCTCCAGCCAGGAAAAACCTGGCTGTGTCAGACTTGCCGTGCTTTGGGGTTTCAGGGCTGGGTCCCTACAGCCGCTCTTGTTGTGTGTAATCGTGTTGGCTTAAGGGTTATTTTGGGGCTGGAGAGGGATTAGGGATAGATGTCAGGAACAGGCAGAGCCGTGCTGCATGTGAAACTCAAAAAATCATGAATTATGGTTCTCTTTGCTGGCTCTTTGTCCTGGTGGGAAGGAGCCCGTACAGATTTTTCTCCATTAGAAAGTTATATTGTACATGCAGAACATTAAATCCAGGGTGCTGGAGTCTCCTCAGGATGCTCCAGCTGCCAGGAAATTTCGATTGCTGCTGATTAGCAAGTACAAGTCAGAGTGGTGCTGCTTCTTAAAGAGCTTTTTTGGGATTTGGATCACCCAGCCCCATGCAGGATAACAGCCTTCTCCTTCTTTCCCCCTTACAAATTGCCAGCTTACACTTGGCAGGTGTGGCCGGGGAAAAGCTGAGGTAAATGGATTTCCTGCCTTGCATTTGGTCTGGCATGTCCATTTTCCTCATCAGATTGCTATGGAAAATGGTCCATTAATTCATTAGCCAGCCTTTCTCCACCTGAGCAGTGATGCATCCTGACTCCTTAAAGCCTGTTATTTTAACATACCCTCCTCTGCCAAGCTTTGAAACATCTTCACGCTGATATCCCATTGTGGAGCTGCAGAATATTTCTCTGTGATTTAGGAGGTTCTTCTTCAGAGGCAAATACAAGCTCTGCTTTGAGGCAGAGTTAATTTTAGAGTGGGTGTCTCTGTCAAGCTGTACTTTTTTTATTAAATGAGCGTGTTCTGCTTGTTACACTTTTCCCTGCGATAATTCGGCAAAGCACGACTGGTGTTTGTCTTGGAAAGAAAATGAGTCTTGGTCAGATCAATTGATTTGGTGTCAGATTGTAGATTCAGAAATTGCTGGCTCAGAATTAATGACAAAGGGTTTGGTTTTTAGCAGGGCAATAAATTGCTTGATAAACCTGGAAGGTTATGAGACACAGAACCAGCTGTGAAGGGACAGCCCTTTGTTGTACTTTTACCCATTAACTGTGTACCCAGGTGTATTTGATCTCAAGTAACTGCCTTAAAATCACCATGCCAAAATCAGTGTGTTTAGGGGTGTTTTTTGTGGGTTTTTGATGTGTGGGTTGGAGTAGCTCACAGGTGCAGGTGCTGTTGTGGGTGGAGGTTAAAGATGCAGGGAGCAGGTGGCTCCTTCACCCTCATTTGTGTCAGAAGCACTTTGATGCTCTCAGGTGGTGGAAGTTAGGTCTGGGTGCCCTTTAACCAGACACACCTGGGGGGAATATTGTCCTTTGACTTGCTCTGTGAGTCTTCCCGAGGCTGAAGATAAAAGGCAATGGTTGTACCTTTGAAACACTCCTGGTGCAGCTGCGGGCTTGTGTGGGAAGGTGGGGCTGGACTGGAGGGGCACTTAGGGCTTCTCCTGAGAGCAGCTTTCCTACAAACACGGTGAGGCAGGAACATGCTTTCCTTGGAGTCTGCAATGCTGGTTTTAAAGTCCTTTTTCTTGTCCAGTCCAGCCCCACCTTCCCACACGAGCCCGCTGGTATTTGTGGGATGGTTTGGGTTGGAAAGGACCTTAAAGCTCCTCCAGTTCCAACTCCTGAGATAAAGAGATGGGATTCACCTGGCAGTCCCTTTGCTTCATTAGGCTGCAGCTAATTAGGCTCCAAGGAGCTCACAAAGGGGTATTTCACCTTGTCCTGCATCCCAGCCGGTGCTGCTGTTGTGAGGAGGCTGTGGGGTCTGCTGGAGCTGCTCTGGGGTGAGTGGTGTCTCATTTTCCCCATTTGCTGCAGGGTGTTTGCTCAGGGCTCCCCAGAATCCTTGTTCTGGGCTGGGTGTGAGCTGAGCAGTCCCCTGTGCTCAGGAGAGGGCAGTGTCACACCAAGGAGCCCGTTCCTTCTCCATGGAGCTGCCACCTCCTCCAGAGGAGTTCTGCACCAGGGTGGGTTTAGGAGCCAGGCACCTCATCCCCCTCCCTTCTTCCCAAACCAAATATTCCCCCTCCAGCCCTGCTCTCAGCGCTTAACAGCCCTTTGCAGGAACATTCTGAGCATGGTGCTGGGAAAAGGGATTTAAAAGACTTTATGGCAGTTGCTTTTGCCTGCCAGCCCCTCTATAAACGGTGATTAGATACAGCTACTTTAATGCATGTCTTGACTTTCAAAAAAAAAATTGCTGCACGTTGGTGTTTGGCTTTGCTGCTTTTTCCTCTTTAGCAAACCACTGTGTTCTCCCCACTTCCTCCAGAAGTACCCACAGATACTGGCAGGACAACTCCCTGAGTATTTGGTGCAATAGTCTGTCATTGCTCAACAGCCTGACAAACAACACAAAAAGGTTTTATTTTTTATAAGCAATTAAATATTTGTAGAAGATTTCTGCAAGGAGTGGTTTCAAGGTACAGAGTGTTCCCCTCAAGGGTGTTCAAACAAGGAGCTTTTGGGGTGGCATTTGGGGAAGTTTTTTGTGCCTGTGCCTCCATGCATTCCATGTTTCCACGTTTGGAATCCATCTCAGGTGGGGATTGAGCTGTCTTTGTTCTCTTGGGCAGGATTGGTCCTGATGATGAAAAACGAAAATGAAAATGTTTCTTTTTGTGCCTGCTTTTTGTGTGTGTGACTCTTGATCTGGTTTTATTTCTTTTTTCTCCTTGCTGGTTGAAGGGTGAACTGGGAATAGGAGAGGGGAAAATTGCAGCTTTCCTGGGGTGCTGCACAAATCTGGGCACCAGCTCTGTCCCCATCTGTGCAGAGCCCTGCTGGTGGTTAATCTCCTCCTTGGAAAGAGCCTGGGCTGGTTTTAGTGTAATTCCTTGGTCATGACAGACCTGAACCCTCCTGCCCTCCCTGCACCTCTCTGTGTTGGAGCCACGCTTTCCATGAGGAGCTTGGGGTCCAGGCTGCTGGATCCTGGAGGTGATGGACTGTAAGTTTATTCTCTTCTTGGCTGGGAATGCTCAGAAGAATCTGTTTCACTTTCAGAGTTTTACCACGTGGTGCTGTGCCAAAGCAGCTTTTTATCTCCCACTTTCCCCCTTAGCTGTCAGCTTGCCTTTAATTCTTTATTTATTTATTTTAAATGCTGCTGCAACTTGTATAATCTCCTCATAAATGTTTGGCCCCTGTGTTTTGCTTCCCTTTCCTCCTCTCTGAGGTGAAATAGGTGAAATGAAACTTGTCCCTCCCCCAGCCCGAGGTGAAATGCACAGAACAGAAATATTCTGGTCCTTGGCTGTTTTTAGCTGTGCTGAGTTTCAGGCTCACGTTTGCCCAGGGAAAGCAGCTTGTGACTGAAATAGTCCAAGGTGAAACCCAGAGTTTCCTCTAATAGGTATTTTTGGGTGTAGCCTTTAAAAAGATGTAATGGACTGGTTGTACCCTCCAACATCCACGTGGTCCCTGAGCCACTCTAGGAGATTATATTTGGGCCACTTAGCTGGTATTGATGAATCTCTTGAGCTGACAGTCACCTAATCATAAATCAAGTCTAAAATCAAGTCAGTGTTCTGCAGGATTGCAGCAAAACAAAATGCATTGCATTTCCTGACTTGGAGCAGTTGGGAATTGGCACCTGACGGTGGCAGGGGATGCTCCGGGTGTTCCACAAGATTCTTGGGAAGCTAATCCTGAGCAGGGCACTTAAGAGCTTGGAGGGGATTTGAGGCTCAAGTCTGGCTTGCTGTGCTGTGAAATTGCCCTGGACCTTGCCAGGAGGGAGGGACCTGGCCCTTTTGGGGGTGTCCCTGTGTGTGACCCCATCTCAGCCCCGTGTGCTGACTGCAGGGCTCTTATCTGAGTAAAACCTTGGGGAATGGGGGTAAAACTGGGATCTGTATCCCCAGTGCTGCCCCGAGAGGCAGGATGGGGCTGGGGGCTTCCCAGGAAGCTTAAACTGAGTCCCTGGGAGGGATAGAGAGGGCTTAGGTTTGTGTACAGGGATTTACCCCCGTGCTGAGGGCACTCTGTGATATTTGGATATTTGGGTGGATTTTGTTGTCTGGATTGGCTTTTTTTTTTCTTTTTTTTTTTTTGCCAAGTGGTAATTAATGCTTTCCTTGGGATTAAAATATTTCCTGCATGTCCCAGCTATTGGTGTAGCAAAGAGTCATCCAATCCCTTGACCTTTCTCAGAGGAAGAAAAGTCTCTTTTGGAGAAGGTGGGAAGTGTATGTTCAAATCCAGGGTGTCTCTTCCTTCCCAACTACTTTGAGCAACCTGGGCTAGTGGAAGGTGTCCTGCCCATGGAAAAAGATGATTTTTATGACCCCTTCCAACCCAAATCTTTCTGTGATGATTCTGTAATTCTCCTTCCTTGCATGAAGCAGCGCCATAAAGAAATTATTCCTCAAGGCTGTCAGGGAGGTGATGGTTTTTAGGCAGTTTCCTGATCAAGCAGTGATTATTTGCAGATATTGTGGGAATTTTGGTATCCATCTGCCTACTAATTATTCAGGAATCTTGTCAGTGAGACTTCAGACTCTCAGTCAATCCTGTTGCAGTTTGAAACCCAGCAAAGAGGCAGCTCCTGGGTCCTGTTTTGGGTGTCCAGGAGTGATTTGCTCTGTTTCTCTCAAGATTTCTCCATCTGTGGTTGATCTTGGAGATCTGCACAGCAATAGTGCCTGAACAGTCCTTGAGATCTGTGCATCTGGGGGGTTTGGGAGCCCTGGAATTCATCAGGCCAAGAGGGGAGGTGAGACCTTCTCAAACACCTATTTTTAGATGTGTTCCTGTTCACGTGCAAATTACACTCATCATCAAGGATTGCTCTCCACTTGGGACACTGGATTTGTAATCCCTGTTTTCCAGCTCTTGGATACCAAAATGCCTGCCAAAAATACAGATATTGCTGTCTCCTTTTCCCCTGTGCCCTGGAGCTGGGGACTGGGAGCTCCCACACCACTCGCTGTGCTGCATTTGATGCTTTGTGAATACAGAGTGGCAGCAGGCTCTCGTTTTTGGGGTGATTTCCCCTCCCTGCATGGGCTTTGGCATCACTTGGTGGCGGCTGACAGCTTGCAAGATCATCTCCTGCTCCTGCCTGGATCCTGGAGGCAGGATGTGCGTTGGGAATGAAGCAGCTCAGCCCCTCTTTAGCTGCGAGTTAATCACCCAGAGTGCTCGCAGCCCTCATTAAAAGCCTGATTTAAAGTGCAAGGTTGACAGCTCGGCTGGAGATGCTTTCCCTTATCACAACTGCTCTCTAATCTGCATAGGGACGTGTTTGGCTTTGCGTTTTTTGGTTTGGATCTGCAGCTCCTGCTCCGGGAGAGCTGTGCACTGAGGGAATGTGCAGTGAGCCAGCTGCAGGTGTGCAGATGTTGATGTGGTGGCAGTAAGCCTGCTCTGGTGTGGCTGATGCTGGCAGGGACAGCCCTTAGTGCCTCACAAGGTCACTGGGCAGCGTGAAACACAAACCCTGCCAGGGCTCCTGGGAGAGCTCTGCTCTGCCAGAGAAATAAAGCTGCTTGTGGGATTAGAGGGATGGAGCTGCTGGCCCTGGAAGAGAGCAGTGTGGGAGGGGATTGTCCTTCCCTGGATGTGTACCTGGGCAGGTCTCAGCTCCAAGCCTTGTCCTGGGCTCTGCTGAGCCCCAGGAGCTGCACAGAATCGTTCTGGGAAGGGAATCTCTGCCTCAGTGATGCTGGTGCCCTGTCCAGTGTCACCTGGGGCTGGGGGATGGCTCCTGTGGATGCTCCCTGCTGGGGAAAGGTGTCAGGAGGAAGGTTGGCTTGTTCATGGCAAGATTGGATTGGACCTGGGAGCTCTTGCTGGGCTGGAAATCCCTCCTGGAGCTGATGTGATGAGCACCCCAGGGTCAGAGTGGGAATGTGGCTCAGGAGGGAAGCCTGGGGGCTTGCTGGGGAGCTCTAACCCAGTGTCCAGACTTTCAGAGCTGCCCTGCAATGAGCAGGTACAGATCCACTTCTAGCAGCACAATGAGCTTAAATGTTTGAGTCCTCTGTGTTTCTGAAAGGGTCAGCTCACTCTGTTAAACCCCTTCTGTCATGAGAGTCCTTAAATCCAAATTTCTGGGGTAATTGGTTATATTGAGCTGCATTGGACCCGTGAGGAAATCACTTTGCTCTCTTGGCTTCTCCTCTCCCAGCTCGGGGGAAATAATGGCTTTTTGCTTATTTCCCTGAACTTTGCAACTCATCTGCAGGGTTCCCTGGAGGGACAGCTCTGAAGGACTGGCTTGAAGCCTGCTCTGCTCCTCTCCTGGAGCAGCTTTGGGGCTGGATGTGGAGCTGTGGGGGGAACACGGGGTGAGGAAACAGGGGCAGCTGAGGCCAAAGGAGTCAAAAACCCCAACATGTCTGCTCCAGTTTCTGCACCTTCCCAGGCATTTTGTGCCTGCCCTTATCTGGGCTGATATTTGCAGTGCTGATAAGGGAGGGTCTGTAACAAGTGTGCTGTGCCACAGATAAAACCTGCAGTGCGTAAGAGCTGTTCCAGCTCGGCCTTATCAGCACTATTAAACCTGAATATCAGCAGGGCTTCAGGGATGAGTGAGGCTGCCCTGGCTCCCTCAGCACACAGCATCCAAGCAGCAATTGTGCTGGGACTGCTGCTGCTCTGTAAGTCCCCCTCCAATTTGTTTATCATTTATTTTCCTTTTTTTTGTTGTTGTTTTGGTTTGGTTTTTTGGGGAGGTTGTGGGGTTTTTAATTTAAATTTTGGGATCAAGGTTTGTGAGCTGAAATGTTCCAGATCCAATTTTGGGATCAAGGTTTTTGTGTCTGAAAGGCAGCTGCCTGGTGGCTGTGTGCTCTGTGTGTGTGGGTAAGGAGGTGGTGGCTGCTCTCCACGTTGGACAGGGTTGGACAGGCTGGATGGAGATGTCACCTCTCCAAAAAGAGCTGCAGATGTCGCGCCTGGGGACATGGTTTAGTGCTGGACTCAGCAGAGTCAGGTTACTGGCTGGACTTGAAGACGTTAGAGGTGTTTTCCAAACTTAAGGATGCTGTGAGTTAAATTCAGGGATTCTTGCATCTCTCCAGGCTGCTCTTTGCTCAGAGGAGGAAGTCCTGGGGATTTTGTGCAGCCACTGAACACCAGTGCAGGCAGCATAGGGATTCTTGCGTCTCTCCAGGCTGCTCTTTGCTCAGAGTCCTGGGGATTTTGTGCAGCCACTGAACACCAGTGCAGGCAGCACAGGTTTCCTGCACCACCTTGGTGCTCCCTCAGGGCTCTGACCTCTGCAGGGGTGGGAAAACATTGGATTGAAGCTGCCAAAGGGTGAAGTGGTGGAGAGTTGCACGGCCTTGGGCACTGCCAGGGATCCAGGGGCAGCCACAGCTGCTCTGGGCACCCCATGCCAGTGCCTGCCCATTCCTTCCCAAAATCCCATCTGGCAGTGGGAAGCCATTCCCTGTGTCCTGTGCCTCTCAAAGCCAGGCTTTAGGCTGCCTGAGCTGGGCTTAATCTGAGGAGAATCAGCCCTGCCTGGAGCTGTTGGAGGAGATGGGTTTGGACCAAAGTGAGATCCAAAGCTGGTTGCTGTTCCCTGCTGCTGTGCCCAAGGTCAGCCTGACCCTGCAGCTCCCAAATTGTTCCCAGTTTTTGCAGCTAGCAGTTGCTGCTCTCGGCTGTGTGAGCAGCTCATGGGGTTTATCAGCCCCTGGTTGGTGCTTCTGCCTGATCCCAAAGGGCCAGAGTTAAAATGAGTGGCAGCAGGAGTTCCTGGGGCTGTGCAATTCCAGAGCCATCTGATTTCTCCCAGCCTTGATCTGCTGATGGTTTTATCTGGATGGGCTGTGGAGCTGGGGAGAAGGAGCATCCTTGGTGCTTCTGACAGCTCCAGCCCCTCAGGCCTGAGGCACTGCCACCTTTCTCTGGTTTAAAAACTACAGCCAGGAAACACAAAGCAGCCTTTGGAGGGAAGGGGTTGCAGTGGCTTCAGATCTCCTTTGGAGAGCTGCAAACTGGACCCCTGACCCAATCCCTGCTTTTTAGAAGGGATTTTCTGGAGACTTCAAGCTGGAAGTGAATACAATTGTGGGGCAGTCTGGAGTCTGTCCCCTGCTTGCTTTTGTCTGGCCACCCTAAAACTTATTGCTATGTTTCAGCATTGCCTGAAGATTGAGATATTCTGCTCCCAAATTGGCCACATTTGGTGACTGAGCCCATATGTTTGATTCCAAAAGGCTGTTACATTTTTTTTTGTTTTTATGTTATTTTTTTGGGTTTTTCTTTTTTCCTTTTTCTTTTTTTTTTTCTGTGAAGGAAAGGTATGAAATAAATACTGCCTAAAAGACTTGTGGCTGTCAGCTCTTGGACAGGGCTGTGAGGAAAACCCTGTTCTGTCTCATGCACCATCAGGTTTAATGCTTGCTAAATGGGCAGAGCTGTCGAGAGCAAGCGCTGGGCTGAGGCACTGGAGCTGAGATTAAAAAAATAAATATTGCTGCAAGTGGCTGAGCTTGGAAGTAAATTATGCTGTGAGTGGATACACAGGGACTGCTGAGGTGTCTGGATTCCCCCCAGGGCTCACTGCCAGGTGGGAGGCTTGGGAATTTGGGAAGGCAGCCTGTGGGGAAAGTCCTGTGTCCCAGAGCAATAAATCCTCTCCCTGCCATGCAACATGAGGGCTGTATTTAAATATTTTTCTTGCTCTAGAGCTGAAACCGTTTGTAGAGTCTGATATTCTCATTTTGCCCATCATTTACCAATGTGGCCAAAAGAAAAAAAAAAGGTTTGCCACTTGTCTGGCTTTTATTGCTCTAGAGCTGAAACCATTTGTAGAGTCTGATATTTTCATTTTGCCCATCATTTACCAATGTGGAAAAAAGAAAGGGTTTGCCACTTGTCTGGCTTTTAGAGAACTCTAAATGAAAGTGATGAAAAATCAAACCTGTCTGCCATGGTCATCCTGGAGCTCTGGGGGTTTTGCTCTTGCTTGTGCCATCTCCCTCTTGTTTCTCCATGGGAATAGGGAAGGACTGAGCTTTTTATCCTGCCTTTAACCCTGGAGCACCACAAAGAAGGAATTTATTTGTCCTGAGATAATGTGACATAACTTATGGTAATGCTCTGATGATGGCTCTGAAAGGAAAGGTGTCAGAGATTGAAAAGATTTGGGATCATCCCTCAACAATCCCAGCTCCCAGAGCATCTTTGGGACCACCAGGGTGTGAAGGTGGCAATGGGAAAATGCTGCTGCTGCTGCAGTGACACAGGGAGTGCTTCACCACCTCGTGGGATGCTCACCTCTGAGGTGTTGTGCACTAAAACCATTCCCTGAGCGTGGTTTGTGTTCATCCTGGTGGCTGAGTGCACTTTGGTGCCCTGAGAATGTAACAGAGCTCTCCAAACCCGCTCAACTCCCTGCTTGTAGTGACTTTGGGGTGTGGAGGAAGCATTTATCCCATGGATAAGTGGGATAGGAGTGAAATCCCGGTTTTATGGGGCTGGCTGGAGGTGTCTGAGCTATTTTTGGCCACTTTTCCCTGAGAGCCATTGGCACGTGGCAGCTGAACCTGCCTCTGCTGCTCCCCCCAGCCCTGGTTCCCAAACTCTGAGGTGGCTCTGGGAACAATCTGGGAGCAGGGAATGTGTTGGCTCCTTGCTTTCCATCTGGAAGTGGCACTTTCCCCTGGTGGGGGGATGCTGAGCATGGGAGATCCTCTGGTTCCCAGGAATAACCTCCCTCTGGGGGTGGAACAGCATGGGGGTTGTTCCAGTGGCATCACTCAGCTCTCTGAAGTGTTGCTGGCAAAAATGTGCTGCTTCAGACTGAACGTGGGTCACCTTAGGACAACCTCTGAGCTGTTTTTTGGGGGAAATAAACCACAGAATCAAGTGAAAACTGGTTTGTCAGAGAGAGTTTGAGGCTGCTCTGGGTCCAGTCCCTGAAGGAATATGCAGTGTCCCCAAAGAATTCAGTCCATCCAGACTAAAAGGTGAGAATAAAGGACATTTTCTCTTGAGATGTCATTTCCCCAGGGTCTTCCCTGTGGTGTGAGTTTATTTGCTGCCAGGCTGGGGACAGCAGTGACAGAACTCTGTGTCACTAAGGTTTGTTTTTCTGGAAGTACAGGACCTTGCACTGCTGGTCCAGTGAGAGCCTGACCTCATCCCTGCCCTCTGGCACTGGGAGCCATTCCCTGTGCCCTGTCCCTCCATCCCCTGTCCCTGTCCAGCTTTCCTGGAGCCCCTTTGGGCCCTGCAAGGGCTCTGAGCTCTGAAGAGCCTGTTAGAGCTGTGGACTGGGGAATCTTGTGCAATAATCAAAGGTTAACCCCTGCAGCCCTTGGTGGTGTTTGCCTTTTGCTTTAGAGGAAGGAAATGGGATCCTAATCTTTGGCTCAAATGCCATCCACTGACAAAAGTAAATTTGTGATGTGCTTAATGAAGCCTAGAAAGATATCTCAGATAATGGACAGAAAATATCTGCCCTTTAAGGACTTCTGCTTCCCAAAGTATTGCAGGGCTTCCTATTATGGTTAAGGAAGAGGAGGCTTTTTTTTTTTTGGGGTGTTTTTTGTTTGGCTGGTGTGTTTAACTGGGAGTCTTCAGAGGAGAAAGCCCCCTTGGAAAGCAGATGGCAGAGCTCGATCACGTGCTGCTTCCCTTCACATTTGGATGGAAAAATGTTCCCTGGAAACGGGGCTCTGCTTCTGTGGAGGTGCTGCAGGGAAAAAGTGGGGGAGAATTTCAGAAAAGGGGTTTTGCTTTCCAGGGTCTGGCTGTCAGCCTCCCTGACCTGGGAGTGCAGAGGTGGGAGTGGAGCTGGGTGACATCTGTGCCTCAGCCGTGTCCCTCTCCTTGCTGGGCCAGGGCAGCCCAGATCAATCCCCTCAGTTGGTGCCTCTTGGAGGAAAACCACTTCCAGAGCATCTCCAGGAACCTGGGAGTAGGGAAAGAGTGGGGTGTGCCCTGGTGTTGCTGCTGTAGCACTGAAACACAGGGCATTTGTAGGGAAAAGTTTAGAGATAATGGGGCTTGTTGGTGATAAACAGATGTGTCCACTTTGCTTTGGGAAGAGGTGCAAAGATTTGATGTGTCCAGCACTTGGTGAAGAGCTTGGAGGCTCCTGCAGCATTTGAGATCCATTAAAATCCCCTACTTTGAGGGACTGGGAATCATGGAATCACAGACTGGTGTAGGTTGAAGGGACTTTGAAATCACCAGTGCCTGCTGTGAGCAGGGACACCTTCCTCTAGTCCAGGGTACTCCAAGCCCTGTCCAGCCTGGCCTTGGACGCTTCCAGGGATGGGACATGAGTGATCCAAGGCAGGGAAGGAAGATAGTACAGGGCTGGGGAGCTTTGGGATTAGCACTAAATCCTGTGCATGGAAAGAAGCCTCGAGGCCTCAGATGTCTTGGATGTCTGGCATTTGAAGGACTTCTCCTCTGGTAAGGTTTCTGCTGAGCCTGCCAGTGAAATCCCCGGAATGTCACAGTTATTGCATGAGACTTATGCACTAATAGGATTTAATTTCTGCAGAGCCTCTGATGAGGGGGAAGAAGTACCTCAAAGGAGTCACAGGTATTTTGGGAAGGGCTTAAGTGGAGTAAAATTCAGCTGCAATCATGTTTCAGCAGGGGAGCTTGGAGATGAGTGAGATGGAGCAAGGAGTTTTATCACTTCCACACAGGATGTGCACAGCCCTGTCTCTCCCACCTGTGCCTCAGCTCTTCCCTGCTGGAAAGAGAGGGATTGTCTCAGTGAAAGGTCTGCTTGATTTCCCACGGCAGCTCCTGCAAGGCTTGCAGAGGTCCTGCTGTGCCAGGATTGGAGTTCCTGGCCCGGTGGGGAGCTGCTGCATTTTGCTCCCATTTCCTTGCACTGTCAGGGCTCCTGGGGGCTGGAATGAGGAGAGTGCTCAGCCTTTGCAGACTGGAGGGGAAGGGGAGTGTGGAAGGTTTCCTTCCTGGGGAAAAGGGCTGGTAATGCAGCTTGGGGGGAAAAAAGCCAAACAAAGCAGCTTCTCTTCCCCTCTGGCTCAGAGGGGTGTGATGTCAAGGTGGAGCTGAGCCTTCCCAAAGACTATGGGAATGTTTTTTCTTTCCTTTTTTTTTGAGGGATGGGGGATTGGTTTATATACTTTTCTGTTAAATCTCTCAAACAATGCTGCTTCCCCTTCCTTGGAGCAATTGTTCCCTGTGGCTCCTTCCCCTTCCTCCCCATCGTGGGAAGAGCTCTCCTGATGATGATGGATGGGCTCAGATTTAGTCTCTGCTTTACCTTCCTTTGTCCTGCTCAGCTCTCTTGTTTTCCTTTGTTATTTCTGATCCTCATCACAGGGTGGCCAAAACCAGATGTGTTAGTGCTGATGGAGTGAAGTGTCAGAGCAGCTTCTCCTTCACCCTTGAACTTGGCAGGGCTGGGTTAATGGCTCCATGATCCTGGAGGGCTTTTCCAACCTCAGTGATTCCTGATTGTACATGTGCCTGCAAAGTCTAACAGACTTTTTAGGTTTCATCCCTTGAGTCCATGTAGTCTCCTCCTTGGAGAGCCAGTTTCTTCCTCAGGGGGAAAAAAAATTGGTCTTTTTGTGACCAGCCTAATCTCAAACCTTTTCAAATGCATCCATTTTGGGAGACAAGATTAATTTTTTTAATTGATGTCATTTTTCAATGCCCAAGAATCCCAAGACTGTGGCTGGTCACTGGCACAGATTGCAGAGAGAAGCTGTGGCTGCCCCATTCCTGGAAGTCATCAAGAGATAAGATTGGATTTGTCCTTCAGGAGCATTTCCAGGGAAAATCTGTCATAAACCAGGCCTAGGCAGAGCAGCATGGGAGAGATGCTGGTCTCTCCACTTGGACTTCACTGTGGGCACGTGAATTTAAGTCAGAACTGAACAATTCCATGTGCCACATGCAGGAATGATAAACCAGTGGGTATTCCAGGCTTAGGGATGTAAGTAACCACCTGATTCAGGGGTAACTCCACTATGACTTGATTCTTTTGGAAAATATCCCCCAGACTCCAGATAAGAAATTCCAGGTCCTTCCAGCCTTTATCAGAGGAGCTTCCTGCAGGGAGCTGTCAGTGATTTGTGCCAGGGAGGAAAGGGAAAGGCAGTTGGGAGAATATTCCATGACAGGCTTTGAAGGACTCATGGAATGAAGTGGGAAAGGCAGCAGCAGCCTGGGGGGCTCTGCCCTCTCTGCTTTGGAGGAAATCACGTGGTTTGATGGAACAACAGTTGAAGGGAACCTGTTTTAGGGGATTCTATCATGCTTCAGCAGAGCCAGGACAGTCATCCTGTTGATAAGGCCAACACCCACTGCAAACACAGTAATTAACAGGGTGAAGAACTCCTGACTGATGCTCTGATGGGAGCCTGGGACTTCGGGACAAAATGTGGTGGATATTGAAAACCCCATCCCCTTGGGCAGTAGTAAAGGATTTTCTTGCATGGAACTCTGACAAAAACATCCTTTCTGTGCCCTTTTCACAGCCTGTGGTTAGGAGCTGCAGGTAACCCCCTGAAATGATGACTGACTGGAGAGCTGCTGGAAGTGCTGCTGTTTGCTGACTTGACAGATGAGAAAAGCCTGTCCCAGTGTGATCTGAGCATCTGTCCTTGCTGCAGCCCAGCCACCAAACCTTTACCTGCATCTGGGCTAAGCCAGCTCTATTTTTAGCCAGTGTTTAGTGTCCAAAGTGTTTGATGCTGTGCCAGGGGGACAAGAGTGGTTGAACAAATGACTTTTTGCACTGAGGGGAGCACAGGAGCGATGGGGATGCTGTGGGAGCTGGGCTGGGGGTGGCTGCTGCAGCAGAACTGTTGGGTTGTTCTCTGTGATTCCTTAGTGTTGTTTCTAATTAAGATGATAAAGAAAGAAAATGCTTCTGGGAGCAGTCTTAGAGGAGATCTGGGATGTGGAAATGGTGAGTCTCTCTTTAGCAGGGGCCAAACACTGAAGTGTTGAGCTGGTGCTGGCCAGGCAGAGGATCTGGAGCTCTTGGTTGATTTCTGGGAAGCAGGGTGAGATTTCTCCTTCCCTCCTCTTGGGAGACCATAACTCCCATAGTGATGTTCCCCATGGCATTCCTTGCTGGAGGAAGATGGCAGAAATTTGGGACAAGTCCTGTGGAATACCAGGTACTCTTCCAAACACTGCTTTTGTCTAAGGGATAACAGCACTGGAAATGTCCAGAAATGGCAAATAAACCTGGAGCCTGCTTTGGATCAGCAATGCTCCACAGACCCAGCTGTGGCAGTGTTGATTTTCCGAAGCACTGATCCTCTTCCTCCCATTCCAGTCCCTCAGAAGAAAACAAATCCATCAGTTCAGGTGCCAGAACTCGCTGCTGACTCCGCAGAAGTTGTTTGCACTTCTCTTGCATCCCTTTTATTTTCTTGCCCCAGAGTTTGGGCCCCAGGGAAGGGACTTTTGGAAAGTCTTCAATGCAGAGCTGATCCAGAGGCGTAGGAAGGAGCAGAGGAACAGAGCTAACAGATAAACATCCCCAGCCTGCAGTTGTTTGGAGACCTCTTGCATTGGTGTGTGATACTCGTGTCCCAAGCATAACAAGTGACAGGATGGGAGGAAGTGCTGGGGGAAGTTTAGGTTGGATGTGAGGAGAAATTTCTTCCCTAGAGGAGTGGTCAGGCATTGGGGCAGGCTGAATAGGGGAATGGTGGAATCACAGCCCCTGGAATGCTCAGAAGTTGTGTGGATTTGTGGCATGTGAGGACAACACTGTGGTGTTGGTTAATAGCTGGGCTCAGCCTTAGAGGCCTTTCCCAACCTTAATGATTCTGTTTCAATACAATTTTTTTTCTTATTTTTGCAATCAATCTTAGTGGAATTTGCTCTTAAAAGCAAATACCCATTAAAAATCTAGCAAACTTGGTCTTCCTTGTGTAGGATTCTTTAGGCTTTAAAAGATAATTAAGATTTATGCTTTGGAGCTGGGTGCTGGCTGTGTTGGAGCTGCTGCTCTTGGTGGAACCGTGTGAGGACTCCAGGAGGCTCCTTGCCTCTGGTGGGAGTTTTTGGCTGCTGTCCTGTCCCTGTTGTGTCCCAGACAGGCCATGGCCAGAGGTGCCAGCCTTAGCTGGGTGTGCAGAAGCCGTGGGGAGCCTTTGTGTCCCACCCTTGGGATGGGGGCTGAGTTCCATGTCTGTGGGGCTGCAGGGACTGTGGTCCAGCTCCTGTTTGTTCAGGCTGCCCTTGGCCCTCTGCATAACCCCCTTTAATCCCTGGACTTACACAAAATCAGTGTCACCAGAGAGTGTCTGAGCAGAGATTAGCCACGGGTGAATGCGAAAGCGCCGAGGGGAAACTGAAATATTTCTGTGGCTAAAAATGACTCCCAAACTCTTACTCTGTGTTTTGGTTTCAAATGTATTTATTTTTTGGCTTGGTGTTCTGAACCAGAGCTGCTCAAGGCTGTAGTGCCACGGGTACCCATGCAAAGGCTCCTCCATCCTGAATCAGAAGCGTCTCTGTCCCCTGCAGAGTGCTGGCATGGGCCAGGTGCCCTCGAGGTGACAGCTGGGGCTGGCCTGGCTCTGTGCTGCCCTGGCTGATCCACACTAATGCAGTGTTTGGAGAGTGGAGCCTGCCTTGCTAAGGACAGGCAGCTTTGAGAGACATAAACACCTTTAGCTGTGCCCAGCTCATTTGACCCCAGGGCAGCTTGTGGTGCTTCCTCTGGGAGAAATCAGTTTTTAAACTGAACTTTTGGAAGGGGAGGGGTGCTTAAGAAGCCCACAGGTGTGCTGGAAGCCCCTCTGAAATGTTCACAGAATACCCTGAGTTGGGAGGGACCCGTGATCTGAGCTGCGCTCAGGCAGGCTTGGCTTTGATTGTTTGTGCTGGCACAAGCTGGATGGAGCTTGGAGCAGTGTGGGACAGTGGAAAGTGACCCTGCCCATGGCACAGGTGGGTGTGGATGAGCTCTGAGATCCTTTCCAACCCCAACCATTCCGTTATGCTAAGTCATTTTGCCCCTGAGACCTTCCCACCCGTGTGGGATGGGTGACAGGGATGCCACAGGTGGAATACTCAACCCATCACCACCAGCTCTCCACACTTAAGCTCATCTGCTCTTCTCAGTGTTTGCAGCTCAAAAAGCAGCCTGGGAATCCTGACTCTGCCTCCTGGTTATGAATTTAACATGAAACAGGGCTTTTCACGTGTTTTAAAAGCTGCCTACAGGAAGGTTGAGAGGAAAACCAACATCAGGGCAAACTTCCTGGGAGATAGGAGAACATTTGTTTGCTTTCCTTTGGTGGAAAGGCTCAGAGTGTGTTTGTAAAACTACACATTGCTTTATTCACTCCCAGAGTCGGGTGTCTCCTGGGCTGCTGGGATCTGCTCTCCTCTGAGGAATTTAGATGAAAAACCAGAAAGAAGTTTGGGAAGATTACAGCAAGACGAGGCATTGAACAAGTGTTTGTCAGGAATAACTTCTTGGGTGCCCTTGTCTGTGTGTTATCTCGCTGTGCCTCTGGAGGAATGCTGTTCCTGGAGCAGCAGAAGGTCACTGTGACACGTGTCAGGCTGCCACTGCTGGCTGCCTTGCTCTCAGACTGGCAGCCCTTGCAGGTTGATGCCTGAGGGGTCCTTTTTGTTAAATATCTCACTGACACCAGTGGGGCTTTTGTGGCACAGGAAACTTTGTTTAAGAATTTGTGGTGAGTGAAGAACCAACTGCTGTGGATTCTGTGGACTGGAATTGGTTCAGGGATCAGAGGATAACAGAACACTTTGGGTTGGAATGGGCCTTTAAACATCACCCAGTGATGATGCTGATCCACCCCTGCCGTGGCAGGGACACCTTCCCCTATCCCAGGTTACTCCAAACCCTGTCCAGCCTGGCCTTGGGCACTGCCAGGGATGAAGCAGCCACTGGGTACCCTGTGCCGGGGCCTCCCCACCCTCACAGAAAGGAATTCCTTCCCAATATCAAATCTAAACCTATTCTGTCAGTTTGAAGCCATTCCCCGTGTCCCAGCAGGGAGGGGACAGGAGCAGTGGCGGTGCCAGACGTGGCACATGTGCACCCACGAGGGCACTGCCCGAGCTGCCAACCCTGAGCTGGCTGTGGGTCAGCTGAGGGCACTGTTTACATCCTGTAATTAACAGCGTGAGCTAATCAGCGGGGCTGGCACGCCCCCAGACGCGGGGCTGGAGTCACAGTGTCTGCTGTTTGAGTTGGATCCCTGTCCCAGAGGGGACAGGAGGCCAGGAGCAAAGATGTGTCAGCTTGGGCTGTTGGTGCTAATTTATCCTCCTCCCCTGCCCAGTGTGTGTTTGCAGCACATAAATCACCAACTTTATAAATCACAGCTTTAATTTCTTCCTCTCTTTGGCCTCTTGGAAAACCTGCTTTGTGCAACTCTGCAGTTTGTTTGTTTTTTTCAGAACACGTTGAAAGGTTTGGGTTTGGAGAGACCTTAAAGCTCATCCATGTCCACTGTGTTTTGTGTGGTGAGTGCTGCTCTTGTTGGGGCTGCAAAAAAGGCCATTGGTCCTCCTTGGTTTAATGAAAATTTCTGAGGGTGGCATTAATCTGTCTCAGAAGGATGCAGAAAGGGAAATTGGGATGGTGACTTAAAATGTCCTCTCCTATTGTGTCCACAGCACAGCATCTTGCTCTTAGCTATGTGAAAATACTTTAATTCTGAATCTAACAAGGCTAAAAGTGGAGAGGAACAAAATCCAGCTTTCTGAGCAGGTGCAGAAGTGACCTTCGTGTTAAAACCTGAGGCAGTTCAGGCTCCTGAAACTGCCAGGTCTGTAAGAGACACAGTTAATTAACATTGAAGCAGAAATGCTGGGGAGTTAATTTCCATCCTTATCTCCCTCAAAATGTTATGGAAGGGTTGATGTGCCTTTGTCTCCTAAGTGGTGAGGAAGGCCAATGTCTTCTCCCAGGTAACAAATAATAGAACAAGAGGAAACGGCTCAAGTTGTTCCAGGGGAGGTTTAGGTTGGAGATGAGAAATTTTCTTCATGGAAAAGGTTGTCCAGTCCTGGCACAGGCTGTGGGGAGTCCCAAAGGCAGCCCGTGTTCATTAGTGCCTGAATTCAAATACAGCAGTGCAGCCTTTGGAAAAGGCTGGGAAAAGATCCCAGCTGAGTTGTGGGGAATTTGGAGAAAAGGAAGGATGGTTGTGAAGCCTTATTCCCCTGAGAACTGGTCACATTCCCTGGCTGAAAGAAAGTCTAGGGATGACATGGAAGAAGGGACAAGTGTCCAGCCTTTGAGGCGCATTGTGATGGGCTTGTAGCTCTGATTTCCAGCTCCATTTTTGAATCTGATGGGTTGGTATTCCTGAAATCCTCAGTCAGAGTTCCACAGCAGCTGGAGAGCTCTGCTTTCAGTCAAAGCTCTGAAGGGAGAGAAGCTTGAGGACACAACCAGGGCAGAATGACCCAAAGCTTCTGGCAGTGCTTTATCCAGCAGGCACAGAATTTCCTGTGGCACAAAAAATCGCTGTCTCTTCCCTGGAGCAGCAATTGCCACGTTTTCATGGAGCAGGATCAGGGTGATCTTGGCTTTGCCTGCCTCCCTGGCTGTTTTGAGCTGTGCTGTTGTGCTCCTCTGTCAGTTGGTGGTGTTACATAAAAAGAACTTTTTTTTTGAGTGGTTGGGGTGTGATTGTCTCTATTTTTCCCTCAGTGGATCTCCCACCATCTTAGAAATGGAGGCACTTCACTTTTCATGGAACACTTTTTTTCCCCCCTCTTCCATTCTTTATACACAACTTGGGTGTCTTAAACTCCTCCAACCCAAAGAAAATCCATGTGGAGTTAAATTTCTTCACTTCCCTAATGTCTGGTGGGACAGATCTCCTTGGGAACTCTTGCAAGCATCTAACCCAAAGCAACAGGGGCTTCAAGTGCTTGGGGACTCCAGCCTGGAGCTGAGAGCTCCCTTCCTCTTGGGTTGTGTAGGAAATGTGTTCATGGATTAGGCAGGAAGTTCACCTGGGAAGAAAACGGGTTTGAAAGTCTCTTCCACATCCCAGGTGCTTGTCTAAACCTTCAGGCTGTTTACAGTCTGGTTTTGGTGGGAAAGATTAGATGTTTTATTTAATATTCCATCTATTTTTTTTCCTGTAGGGTGAGGGACTTTTTTGTAATCTGCATCCTATAGAGTTGAAGAAGGTTTCCCTGCCTGCAGTTGTACAGAAAAGGCAAGGACAAGGGAGTTATTCAGGAGCTGTTGGAATGTTCCAAACCCTAGGGAGAGGCCAGAGGGAAGTGAGGAATCACCTGGCAGGGTGTGCTTTGGGTGTCTTCTTAGGTGGTGATGAGCAGGATTTCTTGGGTGGTTGGGAGGCTGGAAGAAAACCAAATGCTCTCTGTGTGTTTCTGGGTTTTTTTAAACATCAAAATTATACCACACATGCTTCCAGAGCCCAGGGTATGGCAGCTGTGGATGGTGGAGGAGGATTTTAAAGCCTTGTAGTGATTCACCTGCTCTCCTTTAGGATAAATCAATTATTTTCTTAATCAATGCTGATAAACAGACTGCAATTTGAAATGATGTTATTCCTTATAATTTTTTTCATTGATTTTTTTTTTATTTTCTTGCAGTACAATCCCTGAACAGCCTTTAAGTCTGAACCACATTTTTCTGCCCAGTGCTCCTGTGGTGCTGATAATTCTTCTCTCCTTGCCATTCTTTCATCCCTGGGTATTTATGTGTGTACAAACAGAGAACAACAATTCTGACTTGCCATCCCAGGGCTCTGTGACAATTCCAAACATAAACTCAGCTTACATCTCAGTTCTGTCTTCGCACATAATAAATTACCAGCCTTTATTGGTCTTTTGACATACAGGTTTCCTAAGGGAAAAGGAGGAGACTGGCTGAACAAAGCCTTCTCTATAATCTGAGTTTGCAGCAGGCTTTGGACTGAAATTGCAATTCCCAGCCAGTGCAGCAAGGATTTTATGGCTCTGTCTATAATTTCATTTATGCCAAGAGGAGATTTGGGGGATGCTGCATCCTGTACCTTAGATGAACGTGCATGATATATTGTAGGAATTGCGTGCTAAGCACTGGTGAAAACTCAGTGTTTTTATGGAAATCCATCACTGGAGACAGTTTTAGAGCCATGTAGTAATTTGGTTGGAAGGGACCTTAAAGACCATGTCAAGATGGAGAAGACTGAAATGAGCTGGATCTCTGGTTGGGGTGACACTGGTGGCTCCTCTTCTTGGCTGCTTTTATTGTCACCTTGCACTGCCACAGCTCAGTGCTTTAATAAACACCTTTTGCAGTGACACATCTTGGACTCTCTGCCCTAAGCTGGGGGTTAACCTGGCCAGCTCCTGCCCTGTGCTCAGATGGGGCACCTGAAAGAAAATTCTGTACTGGGAGGAAGACTTCTCATGGCTCCTGGAGATTGCTCTGGTTTTGGGAGGGCACAGAAAGCTCGACCCTTCTGAGATGGAAAGCCCTGGGTGAATCTTGCCCCTGGTTCCAGCTGGGATCAGGAACTGGGCTCTGTCCTGCTGGGGTGAGGAGCAGCTGAGGACAGGATTTTCCTGCAGGGGGTCAGTGCCTCCAGGGCAGGCAGCTCATGAAGGTGTGGCTGAGAGTTTGGGTAATAAAACTGGGAATCCTCCTTGCTGGAGGGGCTGCTGAGCCAACTTCCTCCCCTCTGGAATTTCCCTTGCCCTGGGACAGTGGATGGCCCTCATGGAGACCTTGGCTTTCCATGCAGCTGGCACTGCATCAGCCCAGTGTGTCCATGGCTTTGTCCCTGTCCCCTTCCCACCTTGGGGACTGGATTGGAGGGAAGGTTTGTTTTTGTGGGAAGGTTCCAGCCCTCCCAGCTCCCTGGAGGATGCTGCTGCTGGGCTCTGGGGATTGTGCCTTGTTGCCTGGGCAGAAGGATGGTGGCCTTCACCTTCCAGAAGGGGCATGGCTGCAGCACTTTGGCAGGGCTCCTGCTCCTCTCCTGTGCTTGCAGAGCAGCAGTAGCAGCTGCCTGGTGCCCTCTCCCAGTCAGGAGGGAGAAGTAGGTCAGAATTTGCATTCTTTGCCCGGATTCTCCGCATAACTTGGACATTTTTCCCTTTTTTTTTTCCCCCTTTTAAACTCCTTGTTCCTGTACGTGCATGTGTTCCTCGGGCTCCCCTGAATCAGAGGGTGAAGACTCAAATTCAGATGTATAATTGCTCTTTAATATCAGCCTTCCTCGCAAAAACACTTCTGGGAGACTCCTCACATGCTGACAGACCAATCCCAGCATGTAAAACTCTGAAAGAAATGCTTGGGGCAGCGTCTTCATTTTTGGCTGCTGTGTTGTCTGGATCAGGAGTTGAATTTTCTCCTGTAGTTCTTATTTTGCATGACAAGAGCGAGTAATTGGGGTGAAATCATCTGTGCTGCAGACTGGGATGGTGAGATTTCTTTTCAGTGCTTCTCTGTATGGTTTTTTTTCAATTTTTCTTTTCTGTTTTGCAACGTCCTGATTGGGTGGGGGAGGAGAGATGGAGCACAGAAAGGATTGTGGCAACCAGAGAAGCATCCAAGCATTGCTGTAGGGCAGCCAAGGAAGATTTTGGTGTGGTTTTGTGCACTGTGAGAAAAAAAGAGCTTTGATGTGATGGGATAGGAAAGTTGTGGCTGCCCCTGGATCCCTGGAAGTGTCCCAGACCAGGCTGGACATTGGGGCTTGGAGAAACCTGGGACAGTGGAAGATGTCCCTGCCACGGCAGGGGTGGGGCTGGATGAGCTTTAAGATCTCTCCCAACCCAAACAATTCTGTGATGATTCATGTGTGATTCAGCATCTCTGGCAGATTTTTCAGTAATCTGGCAAAAAAAAAAAGAAAAAAAAAGTGAATGTAACATCCTGAGATTGGGTGGTTTTCCAGAGGGCGATGGCAAGACAGACCTGCTGCACGATTCTGGTCTTTCTCCATCTGTGGAGGTGATTTTTGTGGTTAAATCCTCCACAGGCTTCGTGTGCATTATTGTCAGTCTGAAATAAAGCAAATTTTGTGTGGTCTGAAGGCAGGTGGATGACTACGAGGGACAGAATTGCTGTGACACAAATGTATTTTCACTACCTTTTAAAAGTCATATTTCAAAAGTATTTTTAAATACTTCACTGAGATTTTGCTTTGTGTTTCTTGTAACAAATCCATGTTTTTAGCCAAAAAATCTGATAAGAGGGACAGAATTGCTGTGACACAATCATTATTTTAATGCATTTCCACTACATTTTTAAAGTAATATTTTAAAAGTATTTTTAAATACTTCACTGAGATGTTGCTTTGTGTTTCTTGTAACAAATCCATGTTTTTAGCCAAAAAATCTCTTTTCCCGAGGAGATTTCAGGCTGTTTCTGCCATGTCTGCTTCGTGCTGGTGGAGCTGCCACCTGGATCTGTCTGAGGCTTGTGCAAAGAGCAGGAATTGTCATGTCTGTTCCCACTGTGCCCCCTTCAGCTGCCAAAAAGTGTCAGCAGCTCTGAGAGGGCTCTGCACAGGGATGATCTTTTGGGAGCTGAGCTTTTCCCCTTCCTGCCTTTGCTGTTTGATCTCTTTCCTTGGGGTTTTGGTGTTTTCAAGCCTTGGCAGTCAGAAGGCTGAGTAGAAGTAAACAGAATGTCGAGTCTTTTTCAAGTTAAATCCAAATTTTTGGGCTTAGTTTTTGAGTTAAGCCCTACTTTTAAGTTGGATGAACTTTATTGGAGGGTAAACTCGGGAGTTGCAGTGAAATCACTTTTGGTTTCTTTGTTCCCTCCTGTACCTGCTGTTTGCATTAATCCCACAGATGTCCTGTTGTTCCCCTTGGATTTTAGGCTGTAATATTCCTCCTCCATTGTGTATTGCTGTTTTCAGCAACCCAAAAGGGGAATTGAGTGTTGTTTTTGGAAATGTGGGATGTGGCTGGAATCCCTGGATCATGCTGTGGTCAAACCAGAGTGCTGCAAAGCTTTTTTATCCTTCACTCGACATTCCTATCTCCATAAAGAGCTTTGCTTGGGCTGTGCTGCAGCTGACCTGCTCTTCACCTCCAGGTGGGGTTTAAGTAAACCAGTTTATCCTCTGGCTTAAACTAAATCTAGGCCTAAAGCTAAATTCCAGATCTTCTGCCTGGATCTGGAATCTCCTCTCTGTGGGTGACAGCAGGCAGAAGGCTTGGGCTGCTCTGTGGTGAAGCCTTGGCCACCTCGTGCTCATCTCCTGAGCAGAATTTCAAAGCCCCACAAGATGAAAATACACAGTGAAGCCTTTTCTGTCCCTGGGACCTGATTTTAGCAGGAAATCAATGTGAACTTTGCCTTCCTTGTGCAATCTTGTCTTGTAAGTGAGGGGATGATGAACGGCTACCAGCTCAGCTTCTGCCAGGCAATAACTGGAGATCCTTTGGACTAATAAACTGCACTGTCACTTAAAGCAAAAATTCAGGCTTGTCAGAATACAAAAATGGGGATGATCCTGAACACTGTTTATGGATCCTGAAAATGACTCCTGGCTGCCAAGCTAAAAATAAAGAGCTCAGTAGTGACAAACACCCTCTTGGGGAGGGTGTTTGCCCCATAAAGGAGGAGGAAAGCTGCTGACAGCTCTGGTTTGGGGAGTGCAGTGCTTCAGCCTCCACAGCTGGTACAAAGCATGATTGTGAATTAAAAAATGAAATTAAAAATGAAAATGGGCTGGGATTGGCTGGTGGGTGTTGGCACTGGCTCTGCTGGAGCTGATCCTGTACCTGGTCTTATGTTTTTGCTGTTTGAGGTGGTGAAATGGTTTAGGTTTTCTTTTGGAGCAAAAGAGATGGCGTGGTTGGCTCTTCAACACAATATGAGACAGCAGTGAAACACTTCTGGTGATTTGTTGTCTGCTTTGTGCTCTGCTCCTTCCTCCAGTAATATCCCTGGATTCTGGCAGACGCTTGGAGCTGAAGCTCTGAGGTTGTTGCTGTTTGTGTATTTTGCTTATCCTAAAGTCATGTCAATAACAGGAGGAAGCTCTGAAAATTAGAGATACTTGCTCTTTCAAGATGCTTAGGTTTGTATCCACTAAAAAATAGCTCACTCCTCTAAAAAATAGTAATTACGAAAAAATAGAAATAAAAATTGGAATATAATCCTGGATCTCCACCCTTCTCTCCTTATCTTGACAAAGAATCCCATTACTCTGCATCTTGTCCCATTCCTGAAGTCTCTGAGCAGGGAACAGCAGCTGGGGATGCTGAGGTGAAAGCTGGTGCCACAGGGTTGGGGTTTCCTAGATGAGGGTCAGCTCAGCTCTTTTGGTCTTCCTACAGAAGAAAGAAAAAGTGTTTCCCTGGCATCACCACTGGCTGTTCCTGTCTGAAAGCTGAGCAGCCTTTTCTTTTTGGAAACTTTCCCAGAGATCAACCTGGAGCCTTGTGGTTAGTGGAGTGGAGAGACTAAACCAGGCCTGGGAGCTTTAAACACCTTCATGGAATGGTTTGGGTTGGAAGGGAGCTACAGGATCATCCCATTCCACCCCTGGCATGGACAGGACACCTCCCAGTGTCCCAGGCTGCTCCAAGCCCTGTCCAGCCTGGCCTGGGACACTTCCAGGGGCAGCCACAGCTGCTCTGGGAACTTGTGTATGGGCCTGCCCACCCTCACAGCCAGGAATTCCATCCCAATCTCCCATCCATCCCTGCCCTGTGGCAGTGGGAGCCATTCCCTGTGTCCTGTCCCTCCATGCCTTGTCCCCAGTCCCTCTCCAGCTCTCCTGGAGCCCCTTCAGGCCCTGCCAGGGGCTCTGAGCTCTCCCTGGAGCCTTCTCCTCTCCAGGTGAGCTCTGCCAGTCTGGCTCCAGCCCCTGGAGCATCTCCTTGGCCTCCTCTGAACTTCTTTCCTGGCACCCACCTGTGCTGGAATTCTGGGATTTTTGGGCTGGTTGAGCTTTCTCCAGCAGTGGCAGGGAACTCCCTGTGCAGGGATTCCAGGATGTGACCTCCAGCAGCTGCTCTGTGGTGTTGGCTGGATGTGGGGCTGGGAGCAGTTAGTTGAGGGGAGAACACTCAGAAGCTGGTGTTTAAAATGCCTCTGTTGAGCTGAAGGAGAGATTCCAGAGGAATCACGCTCCAGCCCCCACAAAACCCGAGCTGCCTGTTGCAGGGAGAGACCCCTGAGCTGGGGTGAGCTGTGGCTTCACACCTGGGGGCTGAGCAGGTGCTGGGTGGCAAGGATGATGTGGTGTGGGGGAGGAAATGTCCCTAAGCTGTGAAACAGCCTCCTGAGAGACAGAGAGACACGGAGCCAGACGAGACACGGAGCCGCCTCCGCGTCCTCGCTCCGCCGGCGTGGTGTGAAGCCCGGCAGATTTGGGGGCCCAGGAGTGGGTGGTGTGTGAGGAAAGCACTTGGGTAATGTCCCTGGAATAGAAACTCAGCCCAGCTGTCTGCCAAAACAGAGATGGGAAAGGTTTTTCAAGGCTTTAGTCAGTCCGCACGAACCGGCACCAAAAAAAATATGAGAAAACTTGAAGTTCTCAAGGGCTCAGCAGAAGGTTGAACAGCAAAAAGTCCTTTTGAGAATACCTGGAATCCAAGTGGATTTTACAGGAAATACTGGGACAGCGTGTTTGTTTTTAGCTCAGTGAACATGTTCTCACCCTCTTTAAAGTGCTGCTGAGGATGAGCCAAGCTGGGGGTGAGGACTTGAACTGAACTCTCAGAGGCTCCTCAGGAGAAAAATGAACCTTCTTGGAAAGCAGCACGGCCCAAACCCCCAGCTTGCTGGAATGTGTAGAACTCCTTAAGAAGCTGGAAGTGAATAGCCAGGATGAAAGAGGGAGAAGATGATGACTTGGAGCAGTTTGGCCAGGCTTGAGGGGTTTCTGCTGGGAAAAAAGAGATTTCCAACCTGAGCAGCCTCGCTCTGTTGGAGTTTAGATACAGGCTGTAAACCTCAGGTTGTTTGAAAACTTGAAAAAATTATTAGCTCCTCTACTGGAAGGAGAGGGGTAAAATACAAAATTCCTGCTTAGTCCTCTTTCCAGTCACTTCCTTACATTCCTTGAAGAAAGTGATTCCTGCTTCTAGAAAATCACAGAATAAACAGCTCAGCTTGGGAGGGAGCTCAGCACTCCAACCACCTGCTCAGGTCAGCTCTGGAATTATCTTCAGAGCAAGCTGCTGGAATCACCTTGGCAGCTGCATCCTGTGGATTGCCAGAGCCTGGTGTGGTGTTGAAGCATGTGCAGGCTGACTCCAGAAACACTGGATGGAGGATGAGCAGGAGCCACCACAACCCCAGTCTGTATCAGAAGAGTGTGAGCCAAGGGGTCTGAGTCTGTTATTTTATTTTTCAATTTTTATTTTAATATTTTTATATTTTAGGTGGCTTTTTTTTTTTTAGTATTTTTAATTTTATTTTTACTATAGGTAATTTCCAACAGAACTCACAAAAATACACAAAATCAAGAATTGGTTGGAAAAGTTGTCTTCTAGTGTTAGAGACAAAAATAACAAAATCACTGGATTTATTTTTATTCCTTTCCAGCTTTTTATTGAGCTGGAAAGGACAGAGAGGACATGGAAAGTTTAATTCCTGTGGGCTCAACCAGTTTAACTCAGTTGCTCTTAGCTGGTACAGAGCATAAAATAACTTTTTTTTCCACGAGTGTGGCATCTTCTGTCTCATCCCTCTTTAGGATTTATTGGTCTGGTTCTTGCTGCCTTGAGGATCCATGGATTTGTTTCTTCTCAGCTTTCTTGGCTGAAGATCTGCACTGGGCAGAGGCAGAGTGCTTCAGGTGGTGCCTTTTCAGCAGAAACAATCACAGCCTGCTTAGGTAAATGCTGTGACCTAATGCCTCAAAAACTGAGTTTGGCAGGTGAAGTGTTTGGTTTCTGTCTCTGAAATCAGGAGTTCCAGGAAGGCTGGGGTTGGTAAAGGTCTGGCAGAGGTGCTGATCGTGCCAGGATTGAGGTGAGGGAAGAAAGTTCCTCCTTCCCCTTGTAACCCTCTTACACAACTGTTCTAAACCAGCTTAAGGGAGAGCTGCCACGGGGAGGGGAAATAAAAAAAGCACACTAGGGGAAGATTGCTGATAAGCCCAGAGAACCCAAAAATAGGATCAGGCTCCAGGGAACAGAGGAGAACCTGCTGGAGGTAATAACCTGGAGTTTGAGAGAAATTCAAGGGACTCACGTGAGCCCTGAGCCAGAAAAACTCAATCCTGGACCCTGATCTTGATGTGAGGATACCTGGAATGTTTATAAATTGTGTCCTGGCTGGGGAGGACAAAAAAAACCCTGCTCAAGTTCTGGCCATGCCTCACCCAGATCAGGATGCTCCCATGGCAAGGGATGCAGGGGAATTGGAGGGATTGAAGGCCTGGACTGGCTGCAGTGAAGGAAAATGAATGCTGAGATCCAGAGGATTCAGCATTCATTTTTTTAAGTAGCTCTGTGACACCAGAGCTACTTTAAAAAATGGGGTTGGGTTGGAAGAGAACTTAAAACCACCTTGTTCCAACCAGTTCCTTTTTTGTACCTTGGCTGCTCCAACTCCATCTTGTCCTTGAAAACTTCCATGGATTCCTCTTTTCTGTTTCAAATAGTTCCTGAAACATGGACAAAGAGCTGCACTGCCAGATTTGGGAACAAAAAAGGCTTGACTCTCCCCCCCTTCTCAATTATTTCTCTTTTTCCCCTTCCCTATGACAAATTCACCTGGTGATTTGTTGTGCCATTTCCTTCTGCTTTCCTATAGCAAAAAGATTTCTCCTATTTTCTGCACCCAGTTATACTTTGCTAGTCTGGAAATCAACATTTTTCAGGGAAAAAAAAAAATCCACCTCTCTAATTTTCTTTCTTTCCTGGCCAGCTCTTTTCCTGTGGAATTCTGGTTTATCCAGTCTGGATACTGGTGGCTTTAAACCCTGGTGTGCTCATCCAGGGAACAGGAATTTTAAAGCTGATTTTCAGTAATGTGTAAGAACCATTCTAGCAAAAAGAAGGGTGTTGCTGATGTTTTGTTTTTTTGTTTCCTTTGGGTGGGTTTTTTGTTGGTTATTTGGTGTTTTGAGGGGGTTTTAGGGGGGTTTTTGTTTTGGTTTTGGGTTGTTTTATTTTGTTTTTGTTGGTTTGTGGGGTTTTTGTTTGGTTTGGTTTTTTGCTTTATTTGCTTCTGATGCTTATGAAGCCTCATCCTGAAATTTCTTGCTGAAATTCCCCACTCACAGCAATCATTTTTTGGGTGCTTTCTCTTCATTTGATGAACATCCCAGTATTTTTCAGGACCTTTTCACTCTGTTCAAAACAGTGGCAGCAACTGGCTTGGCCAGCAAATTACTGAGTGTGAAGTCAATTATTCAACGCTCTCCATGTTTTCCTACTTAACCCAAAAATACTGACTCAAGAGCAAGCTCAGTCTGGTTTCTTTGGGACTTATTTCAAATCTTTAATCTTCCCACTTCCATCCCTTCCCCTCTCCAGCTGTACTTGCTGATTAGTCTTTGACAGCAGCCTGGGCTGGAGCTGCTCTTCCTTTGGGGGGAGGTTTATTTGATCTTTTCCCACCCAGCAGCAGCTCTTGGAGAGCATTCCAGCTGGGCTGGAGGAGGCTGGAGCTCCAGGGAATCGCTGCCTGGGGAGGGAAGGAAAGGTGGGAGAAAGCAAGGAACAGAGGCACTTATGCAATCACCCTGTGTTTTGGTAAGAAAATAAGCTGGAAATAAAGATATTTTGGCTGGTGGAAGGAAAAGCTGCTTGTCTCCTACCCAGACAGTAGCTGCTCTCAAGGCAGGATTTTAATCTGATGGGATGAAAACCCGGAGTGACTTTCTGGAAGTGGGATAAAAGCTATTTAATCCTGGAAATGCAGTGCTTGTGTGCAAGTTCCATGGGCTAATTTTCCTGAGAATGTGTTAAATAAATGTGTATAAGACTAATAATATTAATAATAGCTTTTTTTGAGTTCTGTGCTTTGGAAAGCTCTTCTGTGCTTCCCTGGGATGTGGCTGCTTTTTGGTCTGTGTTCCAGGTGGGAGATGCCTGACCCACCTGGGCAGGCGGGGTTCTGTCTTCAGAGCAAGTGTAGCCTTGAAAATTGCACTTTCCTCATGCTTGCCTAGGGGCTGGCTCATCAAAACATGTGCAGGAAGCCTTTTTATTGAATTCTTTGCTTGTGTGTTGCTCAAAGATGTGCCCTGAGCAGTGTCCTGGTGCCATGGATGTGTTTTTAGGATGGACAGGGAAGGTCACTGTGGTGAATGGCTGTGTCCTTGTGGTCAGCCTCACTGACTGAGGGATGTTTGCATGGCTGGTGTGGAGTGTGTGCTGCTGAGCACCCTGCCCTGCTCCAAATCTCTTGGATATTTGTAATTTTTTTTTTGCTCTCTGATGTCACAAAGCTACTTTAAAAACCCCCAAAAACTTCCAACTGGTCCTTTTTCCTGGTCCTTTTCCTAGACAGCTTAGAGTGGTGCAGAGGAGAGAGAAATGCTGTTGCATCCTGGCCTCTGGGCTCCTGTGGGATTTAGCTGCTCCAGATGTTTGGATCAACTGCTCTGGGCTGGGAGCAGTTCCCACCAAACTGCTGTGTGCTGATGGACCCTTGGGGGTCCTGCCTTGAGATCAGGTTCTCTGGAGCACAGGGCTGAGGGCCATAAATAATGCCCTGGGTGGGAGCAGTGTTTTGAGGAATCCCAGCTGGAGAGAGCTTTGTGCCAGCATCTCCAGTCCCAGCCTCATCCCACCCCCCCAGATGTTTTTGGGTACCTTTGATATCAGTCCAAGAATGGTTTGGAGGACCTTAAAGCTCTCCCAGTGCCACCCCCTGCCATGGGCAGGGACACCTTCCATTGTCCCAGGCTGCTCCAAGCCCCATCCAAGCTTGAACAATTCCAAGATTGAGGCAGCCACAGCTTCTCTGGGCAGCCTGTGAGAGAACCTGACCATGCTGTCTGCAGGTGTCCCTGTTTCACTCCAACCCTGATTATACTGAAAACATCATTATGCTGACAATGTGCCAGTCTGGAAGAGTGTCACTGGTGCTGGAAAAAGGGCACCGGGACACAGTGAGTTAATGCTCAGAGAATCAATGCTCATCCTATTAAAAGGTCTCAAAAATGACTGAAAGCACTTGGACTAATAGGCCTTGGGTCTGCATCACTAAATGAGTTTGTGAATCCCTCATGACTGGGCCTTTCCATAAGGAAAACAAGCTAGGGGCTGATGTAACTGGCAGATGGAGCCTTGTTTTTGTGCTTTTATTAGAGCAGGACTGTCCAGGCAGGAGCTGGAAATGTCTGTGAGCCTCCTCTGCTAACTCTGGGAGTGACCCTGTGGCTCGGGGGTGGGTCCCTTCCTGAGCTCACCCTCTGTCCCCATCCCCCTGGGTCAGGGTGACCTCAGCCCAGTTTGGAGATGCTTTTTGGAAAGCAAGGAGCGTTTCAGGCTGATGCAACTCCTTGCCAGGTCAATTGAGAAAATTCCTTTCTCCTGAAAGATTTATGCCACAGCAAACACGGTGAAATCCTTTTGCCCTTATTCACGTCTTCCTAAAGATCAACACCAGCTTCTGGCAGGATACAGGAATCCCAGTCAGGACAGGCATTTACCTGAGCTGAGTGACTCTGGAATGGGGTTGGGGTTGTAACCTGGCTCTTGTTACCCATTTGTTTCCTTGGATGCAATTTTCCTTTCCCTCATGACAGGGAAGCTCTCCTTGCATTGAGCAGAGACTGATTTGTACAGAACTGGGAAAAAAACCCCCAGTAATAACTGGAAGGAGGCTTTAGGAACATGAGACAAACATCTGCTTCCTTGGAACAGAAGATGGGTTAAAGTGGATGTTAGCCTTCCTCTGGCAAAAATCAAATATATTCTGTGCCCCAGGGATAGAGGAGGGGATGGGGAGTGCATACATCTCATTTTTCCCATATGATTTTTGTTTCCATGTTTTTCAAGCGATCGCAAAGCTGTAGTGGAGGTGATGAAAGGCTGACTTTACTTCTTGAACCTCTCCTGGACTTCCTCAGTTACCTCATGGACCTCAAAGCCCACCCAGTTTCACTCCCTGCCCTGGACAGGGACACCTTCCACTACCCCAGGAAGGCAAAGCAAGTTTTTCTTCTTTATTTATTTAGCTCCTCTGCTACTTGAGAACATTTATTTTCATGAGTAATGTCTCCTGCAGCCGTATGGAAGGAATCAATCATAGGAAATAAAGAGCTTGTAATCCATTTAACTAGGACTTTCCACCTCTCATTAAGCCAGAAACATTCATGCCTAATTCTCTGGGCAGCAGTTGCACAGCAGATGTGCAGGGTATTGATTGGAAAATGAGTCTTGCTGGGTTTGTTTTCCTTTTTTTTCCCTTTCCCTCCCTTACTGTTTCCATTCCGGTGCCTGCAGTGGGTGTGGAGGCACTTGGCTCCCTCTCAGAGGAGCCTTCCTGGGGTTCTTGGTGCAGTTTTCTTTCCCTGCTGGCAGGAGCCAGGTTTTCAGCAGGGAATGTGTGGCACAGGCTCCTGCTCCAGCTGCTGGCACCGTCCATGGGCAGCTCTTCAGGGCTGTGTTTGGAAAGGGAAAACCAGGCAGGAGAAGGAGGAATGCTTGTCTGAAGAGGAAGCTGCTTGTCAGGGTGTGCATGTTCAAACCCAGCTCTGTTTCCACTTTATTTCTCAGCAAAAATGTCCTGGTAATGGGTAAGGTTTGGTGCAGACTTCTGGTTTGCAGCTTGGTGAGGATGGCAAAGATCCTGGAGTCTGTGGAGAGGAAAGATGTTCTGTAACCATTTTAATTCTTTAAACACTTTTTAATTCCTTGTTGGTGCATGGGTTTTGTTTAGAATCTGGCTGTTGTCTTCTCATTCTTCCTGTGATGGCTTTTCCTGTCTTTTTCTCACCTGGGCTGTCTTTGAGTCCTGCTGAATCTTTGACAACACCAGACCATACCAACATCACAGGACATTCTCTGTCAGACAGCAGAGGCTGAGCATGGGGTCTCTTCCTCAAGACACTCCCTTCCCATCCCTCTTCTCCCAGTTTGGTGCTTTCCTGCCTGTCCCTTTGGGTTTGTGGCTCAGATTCCCTCCCTTTCCCTGTCTTCTGCCAAGATCAACAGCCCTGTCAGGCTCCTGGTGGTGTCTCACCTCACCTTAGCTGCTATTTTAGATTTTTAGCTGTTGAGCTGCTGGCTTCTTGTGCTGCTCCCTATGTTTCTGGAATGCTGTCCCAAGGAGACTCCACCTGACACAGACTTGGAGAGGTGGAAAGGTTTGGCTTTCTCTGCCAGAAATGTGATTTCATGCACTCTGGGCTGCTTCACATTTCTGTTTGCTGCTTCTAAAAGCCGAGACCCATATTAGAATTTAAAGATAGGAGAAATTCACAAGTTGTTGCCCATCTCTCCAGCAGCCCCCAGAAAATGAAGCTCTTTTTATTCTCAGGTTATCAGAAATTCTTTGGCAGAGAGGACCTGAACTTTCCCATGTTTTTCCTCGTGTCCCACCTGTGCTTTGCTGCTTGGAGTCTCTTCAGAACCTGCTCGTGGACTCACCTGATATTTTTGGATCTGCAGCAGATTTTGGGTTTTCAGAGCTGTGCCAACACCTTGACCTGCAAGGCTGGTGCAGAAAGCAGAGATTGTGTTTAATTACTGCCCTGCCAGAAGTTTAGACAGGTTTTTCCTGTGCCCTGTTCCTCTTCTTCCACCCTTTCCAAGTTGCAGGCACCCATTCCTGCCTCACTTGGTGGAAAACATTAAGAAGTTCTGTAGCAGAGGGCGTTAGTCCGTCCTGTGCTTATTTATTTAGGGAGATTAAAGTCTAAGTTTTTCTTTTGTAATCCCTTTGAAGTATTTATCTTTTGAAGTCTGAATTTTCATTAACTGGAAGTGCACAACCCCCAAACTACACGCTGCCCTAGTTTCAAAGCTGTAATTTATTTTTTTCGTAGAAAACATTTAAGAACAATAAACAACAGGTCAGACCCACAGGGGCTCCACATCAGCCAGATCCTATTTGGGATGTGTCTGTTTGGGTCATCCCTTGGCACTTTGGGGACTCCCAAGTGGCTCTGCAGGCTCTCCCTGGGGTGGGATGTAGCTATGGATTTTTGGGATCTCAGGAAGTTCGTGGGCTTCTGGCTCTGCCAGACCAACACATGGCCTGTAGACCTTTATTTCATTTTTTTAATTTGCTTTTCTCCCCACTCTTATTTTCTGTCATAGAGGCAGCAGCACTCAGCTTTAAGGACAAGTTTGTTGTGCTTTCCTGCCTCAGCTCTCATCCAAAATATTCCATATATCCATATGCACATGGCAGAGGATGCTTTCCTGCAGTTTATCTTTTTTGTTTGTTTGCTGGGGGGGGGTGAAAAAAATAGATGCTGACTGGAGCTTTGATATATCTGCTGCTTTTGTTTGTGCAGTATTATCAGTGTAAAAATGAATGTTTTCAGCCTGGAAAAAGTGGGTGGGAAGCCTCTGACCCAACCTGATTTCCAGAGTGGGGAATAACAACGAGTGGGGAAGAATAACCCTGCTGGGTCGCTGCCTGGGCATCCTCCACCCCAAAAATGAATCACCTGAGGCTGTTTTCTGGCTTTGGGGTGTCCCATTCCCGCCTTGAAATGAAATCTTGGCTCTTGCAAGCTGAGATGCTTTGGGTTTGTGCCAGCAAAATGTGGAAAATGGTGCTCGGTGTGTGTGTGTGCATCTCGATTTCCTCCCGTGGGAGTGGCCAGAGCAAACAGCCCTCAGTAATAGCTTGTTATTAAACAGATGGGGATATTGACCCTCTTCCATTTTCCCCAGCGTGGAAAATGAAATTGCATTACTTTGGCTTGGATGAGTTCAGTATATTAATAAAAAAATGTCTATGAAAACCAATGGAGAGTGCATGCAAATCCCAAGAATTTAGATAATGATTTCAGCCCTGGCTGGGCCATAGAGATTTCTCTGCCATTTTTCTTTGTTTTGTGCTCAGAACTGTAGAGTTTGCTCTGGAATAGCTTAATTTTTTATAAAGTATTTAAGGAAAATCGGGATTTTCCAGTATAATTAGGGAAACGACTGACAAGCAGCCTTACAAGCATATCAATAGGGCTAATTGATTATCAGGCATGTTCTCACCTAATTGGCATGGGAAATTATTTGCTTAACAAGGTTTTAAGCATAATTAGATTGATACAAGTTTTAGTAGAGATAGAGATGTTGAATTTACAGAGATTCTTGATAAACAGTGATCCCAGGAGTCACCAACAAGAGGAAAAACACTTCCTTTAATATGGAAATCAGTAGAATCTGCCAAAGCTCTTTTTAAAATTATTTAACATAAAAAATTAACCTCAGATAGCTCTGTGTTTATTTGTACTGCAAGTGGGGCGAGTTTCCTTGGACATGAATTTTGGGAGAAGGGAGCCTGTATGCTCAGGGCTTGCTTTGGTTTTGAGCCTCTCCAGGTTTGGGGGGAGCATGTGCTTCTTCCCCTCATTCTCCCCACAGTTTCTCCTCTCTGGAACCTTGTGGAAGTCCAAGGTTTTCCATTGGATGGCTCTTCCCAGCTGTGCCATGGCAGCTGGAGATCCTGTAGACCACAGGTGTCTTGCACATCTGCATGGGAGGGTGGGGTTGTTGGAGAAAATTGTGTGTCTGCCTCTCTGCAAATGTTTGGCTCTGCTCCGACGTCTCCTGAGACTTCAGGATTCCGTGGGCTGGTGTGGACCTGGCAGTGCTGGGTTCATGGCTGGACTCTGTGATCCTAGAGGGCTTCTCCAGCCTTAATGGTTCCATGATTTCATTGTTTGTGAGCCTCTATTGAAGCATCCTTGGCTGTGTTTTGGGTTTTCTCTTGGATGTGCTGATCCAAAGCCTCCTGAGCAATCCGTGGTGGGTGTTCAGAGCAGGGCTCTCCATGGTGTGGCTGGAAGGGCAGCAGAGCTGCCTGGCTTTTAAAAACCACAGAATATCCTGAGCTGGAAGGGACCCACAGAGGTCATCAATTCCAATCCCTGGCTCTGCACAGACACCCCAAATCCCTCCCTGAGCATCCCTGGGAGCTCCTGGAGTTCTGTGGGGCCGTGCCCATTCCCTGGGCAGCCTGGGCAGTGCCCAGCACCTCTGGGGGAAGAACCTTTCCCTAAATCCAAGCTAAACCTGCCCTGGCACAGCTCCGGCTGTTCCCTGGGTCCTGTCCCTGTCCCAGAGAGGAAACATAAGTGCCTGTTCCTCCTGTTCCCCTCATGGGGAAGTTGTACCTGCGGTGGGGGTCACCCCTCAGTCTGCTTGAAGGGGGATCAAAGGGGAGCAGCCAGCCTTGGGAAAGGCTGTAAAACCTGCTCCTCTGGAGCTGCATCCCCACTATTACTCAGAGCACTTTAGGACTTGTGCTGTTGCTCTTCCCCTCACTAAAATGAGGGCACTGAGGTGCTTTAGTGATTGGTCTTGATTGCTGCCTTCCCTCTCCAGTCCAGGTTTCTGAATATTGCCCTGAGACTGCAGGGATGGAGCAGTTAACTCAGAGGGACAAAAAAATCAAAATTTTTTAGGCCAGATCTCCCCAGAGAGCTTTTTTTTTTTTTTTTCCTCCAAAGCTGTTTGGAAAGGAATAATGTGTAACCAATACCTCCACTTCAGTATCTCAGAAGTGCAGTGTGTGCTAATTAGGCATCCTGGAGCCTTTGGAAAAGGCTCCCATTGTATTTCTAGATGGAATCTACCCTGCTCCCCCTTTTTGGACAAATGAGCTGGTTATTCAGCTCTGAGAAGCTCATAGCCATTGGCAGATGATGCATCTTGAAAGTCAAGGTTGAGAGCCTAAGTGGGTTTGTGCTTTCTATTTTATTTCTTTCCCCCTCCGCCCTCCCTCCTGGTGCACGTTGCTGGATTTGAATAATTAATGCCTGTTGTCTTGCTTCCTGTTTTCATTTCTGTATGTAATGCTAACCAGCAGTGGGCTGAATCATTCATGGGCTGCTCTCTCCACCTCGGCAGCTGGAGATGTCATGGGAACAGTGATTGGGAGGTGCTGCAGACTTTCTGCTGCTCCCTTGACTCCCTTTCTGGAAGCAGGAGCAGTAAGTATTGAGCCCATGCTCTTGGCCAAGCCCGGCTCTCTGGGCAGATGGTATCAGTGTGGTTTCTGTCCCTGCAGCTCCTGTTACTGCTCAGGTGGCCGTGTGCCTGGAGGGGAGGGTGCCTGCTGGGTCTTGTCCTTTCCCACCTGTTTCGGGCTTTGATGGATCTGGTTGTGATGCTCATGGAGAAGAGGGAGTGATTTTTGGCTTGTTGGTTGTGCCTCATGCAATTACACTGTGTTTAGGAGTGGATTTTTTAAAATTCATCTTAGGTTTTGTGGGGGTTTTTTTGTCATTGTGCTTTTCCTGAATTTTTGTGGAGAGCAGCCTGGAATTCTGGGCTCCCACAGTGCCTGTCTTTGCAGTGAGAGGAACCAGGGTGGGAGCTTCACTTGGTGTCTTATAGAGCCTTTTCAGCTGTCTTTTCCCTTGGGCACTGCCAGGGATCCAGGGACACCAGAGCTCCTCTGGACACCCTGTGCCAGGGTCTGCCCACCCTCCCAGGGAAGAATTCCTCTCCTGTCAAAGTGATCAAATGAAATACCCAGTGAAAGCTTTTGTGGATGAGCTGGTCTGTCTGCCCTCCTGCCTTGCATGACTAAAGCAGGAAGAGGTGGAAACCAGGAGAGAGATGCTGTCCTTTGGAGAGGAATTAGTGCAGGATTACTTGGAACAGCTACAGCCTTCTAGGTTTTCAGGGTGGGAATAAGGGCTTTGGCTGGGGAGTTGTTAATAGGCTGTGAATGATTTTTACATCTTGCACTGAGCCCTCAGCATCTTGTACATCACTGCACAGGGCAGAGAGGATGTTTTAGCCCAAGACCTCTAAACAGCATCTCCAGTTTTGCACATCCTCGGTGTCTCTGTGCCATTGTGACAGGTTTTGTGGGAGGGCAGAGGGGGAGGCTCATTTCCTGGGCATGGTCTGGAAGCTGAAGATGGGGAGGCAGCTTGAGCAGTGACTAATGCTGAGCTTTATAAATAGCAGGAGCAGAGGTGAAAGGCGGGCACAGGGAGGTGACCTCGACACGAGGCCACGGAGGTGGCACAGCAGCAGCACGGGGGGGACGTGAGCAGCAAACAGTTCTCGAGTCAGGCTGGCTGTGCCTCTGTCCTGCTTGTCACCCCCAGGGGACAGACAGAGCCACACATGGGCGTGGGGGTCGTGCCCACCTCGTGTCAGCACCCCGAGCAGCACGGGGAGCTCTGCTGGAAGCACAAAGCTGCCTCTGTGTCTGGGGAGAGGGAGGCACAGGGCTCTGGGGACAGCCTGGTGACAGGCTGCTGGGTCTGGAGCCACAGCAGCCTCTGGGATGCTGAGTCCTGGTTAGAGTCAGGCAAGGCTGTCAGCACGGAGTGTGAATGGACACAGACAGACAGGAGCTGGGAGGGGTGAGCTCTCTGTGTCCTTGCTGACATTTCCAGACTCCAGCACTGTGTCTGCACCGCCTGCAGCATCCCCTGGTGCGTCAGCTGGAGTGAAAAATACAGTCAGCCCTGCTTTTGGAGGCTTCCTTCCATGGGATGTGTCAAGGAAAAGCTTTTCGGTGGCTGGTTAATCTCCCTAATCCCAGCCATTTGCTGATGCCACTGATGATGTTGCCACTCAGCTGTCACAGCTTTGCCCAAGACCTGAGCCCTGGGAATCCCACATGTAAGGAGGCAAAGTGTTTCCCCTGGAGAGGGTGGGATTTACACACCCTGCACCCTCAGCAAAGAGGGGTGAGCACTGTGCAAGCTCAGCTGCTGTCAGACTCCACTGCTGATGCACACAGCAGCAGTGTGGGGCTGTGGGTGCACACCTGTGCTGCAGGAAGCTGTGGGAAAACTGTGGTGTGGGATCAAGCACAGCGTCCAGCTCTGCATCCTGTGAGTGCTTGAGAGGTGTATGAAGGGAGAGAGTAATATCTATAGTATACATTTTGTGTGTACACACTCTATATTCCATGTCCTGTGCAGGGCCAGAAGTTTGGTCCTGCTGGATCCCTTCCAGCTCAGGACAGTCCCTGATTCTGTGATGCCCCTTCTGCAGGAGGCATGGAAGTGTTTATTCCTCGTCTGGGACTGTTTTGCAGGCTCCATGGGATGCTGACATTAAACTGCTTTAGCTTGGCTCAGCTTCAGCTTTGTGGAGGTCTCTGAATCGATTTTCAGGTTGTTCTTTACACTTCAGTCACTCATAAGAGCCCAATCACCTGGGCTGCAGATCCTCATCCTCCTGCTTTTGTCCTCACATGGTTTTCCCCACCAATAACTCCTGCGAACACATTTGCTTTTGGTGGTGTGGGAGAAGCTGCAGGAGGAAACAAAACTTGCAAACTAATTAAACTTCTTGGTCTCATTGAGTAACGAGTGGGAGATGCTGGCAGGGCTGGGAATAGATCTGATTCTCATCCCTGCTCTCAGCAGCCAGAGGACACGGTTAATTATTAAATTGCTTGTTAATGTATCGAAACATCGCTCGGGATTTTAATTTCCTCTTTTTTTCTTGTTGTTTTCTCTGCTTTGCCCCAGGGCGCTCCCAGGAGCTGATGGATTAGTGGCAGCTGGCTCTGGAGGGGCTGGAAGGAGCATGGTTAAACACCAACCCCTGCAGTACTACGAGCCCCAGCTATGTCTGTCCTGTCTGACCGGGATCTACGGCTGCCGCTGGAAACGGTACCAGCGGTCACATGATGACACCACCAAGGTGAGCAGGGGACAGCAGTGCCTGACACCTCCTCCCTCCCATGCTGCCTTGTAGCTCTTGGTTAAAAGGATGAGAGATTTGGGTTTTTTCTGTATTTATTGGCTTGGATGGTTGATGGGAGTTGTTGACCGTGGCAGGAGGCCGTCCCCATATGGTTGATGTGGAGATGGGCACAGTGAGGTTGGTCATGGGGCTCCAGGGGATTGAATGTGCCCAAATCTGTTTGCATTGTGGTAAGGGAAATACTTTCCTTGTGGTTTTTTTTACACCTTTGGCTGGATATGCAGGTCCTGTGTTTCTGCAGCATCCCTGCCTTCGTGGTGTGGCTTCAGTGGGCACGGTGGTATTTGGTCCCAGAAGGACTTGGTGATCTTGGAGGTGTTTTCCAACCTTTATGATCCTGTTCTTGTGTGCGACAATGAGTTTGTAGGTAGGGGAAAAGGGTGCCCAGAGAAGCTGTGCCTGCCCCTGGATCCCTGGCAGTGCCCAAGGCCAGGCTGGATGGGGCTTGGAGCCACCTGGGACAGTGGAAGGTGTCCCTGCCATGGCAGAGGTGTGGCACTGGGTGATCTTTAGGGTCCCTTCCAACCTAAACCCTTCTGGGGTTTGAAGACAGGCAACAGAAGGTGAGAGCAAGGTGGGGGTGAATGGGAAAACTGTTGGAGGATAAATATATAAAAATAGATAAATATAAATTGTAAGAGCTAATAAATATATAGATAAATATAGATTGTAGGAGCTCTGCCAGAGGGCATCCAGGCTTGACTTGCACCTCCCCTCTTGTTCTGGGCTGGGGATGAGGTCTTGTGATGTGTTGATAAGAAAAGTGTGAAAACATTGCTGTCAAAACCACCCTGTTACATCATCTGGGTAAGGATTTTGTTTTACTGTTCTCCTGTACTCCCATGTGGCCTGGGATGGCTTTTTAAAGTGTACTTACAAGTTAAATTTGGTGTTTTTTTCTTTCTTTAAATCCTGTTTCATCTGGAAGTGCTCCCAGGGGACTCTTTGGTTGCCTTTTGAATGCTTAATTTCGCTCTCCTATTGCTTGGCTCCTCTGTTCTGTTTTTAAGCCTATAACCAGGGATCTTCTTGGCTCTGGAGTGCATTTCCTCTTGGAAAAGCAGCTGTGAAGGAGCAGGCAGGGCTGTGTGGCAGATCCTGTGCCAGAACTGCTCCTGGTTGTGAATTGTTGTTGGTGGTGCAGCTTGGCCAGGAGCTCCCCTGTGAGTTGGGAAGTCACGCCTCGAGTTTGTGCTGCCTAAAAACAAATTTCCTTTTGCAAAGTAGGAATGGTGGTGCTGTTTTCCCTCTGATTTCAGCTTGGTCTGGGTGACCACTTCAAGCCAGCAGAACATTGCAGTCCTTAGCTAAAAATTTACAGAAAAATTGCCACGAATTTTTTAGTGAAATCTGCCTCTGCTTGCATTACCAAAAAATACCAGTGGCAGCTTTCCAAGTCTGCTTGGAATTTCCATTGGTTTGTGCTAGTGCTGGAAAGGAATTAGTTGTGTTTAAAAGTAGCTGACCCAGGCTTAAAAACATGTCCAGTCTGAGCTGGTGTTTTCTAAGTCTTAGTGAGGCCTCAACTTCCACTTTGGTAAAAGAGAGATGGAGACAGCAGCAGGAGTAGGAGAAGAAAGCCTAAAATGAGCTGCAGGCTGTGTTATCTGCTTTCTTGTTAAACATCAAGCTCCCCAGAATAAAAGGCTTTCATCCAAATTTGGATCATGACCCAACATTGCCTCCATGATATCTTCAGCTGATGCCTGTGAATGTTTGTTGTCTGAATTGTGCTGCACCTCAACAGCCACAATTTTAATGATTCCTTTCTTTTTCCTTCAAATGGATGTACATCAAGCTTTCTACTACATGTTAAAAAATTGCACGAAAATGAGAATTTTAATTGGACACCCGAGTTCTAGGGGTTTTTTTGAGAGGCAGCTTGCTGGAATTGTCATTATCTTTTGCTTTTTTCTGACCTTTGAGAATGAAGAGAGGGGCTGGAGGCACACAACCAATATACTCTGATCTCTTTTTAAAATTCTGAACATTTGCAGAATTCCTTTTTTTCTATTGTGGGCCCTCAGCTTTAATGGCAAGACCCCCGTTCATTTCTTTTTTAATGTTTTTTTAAATGAAAGACACATGAAGGAGGAGAAATGGTCTTGCTGTGATTCAGATCATTATAATCTCTGTAGCTGGTGTGAGGAAGGAATTTCTGATCTAACCGCAGCTTGTTCATCACATATTCAACCAAGGATATTATGAAGTCAGTGCATGGAAGCAATTTTTTTTTTATTGCTTCCAAACCCCTGTTGTTTGTACACAGCAAATATCCCACCCTGGAAATCATCCTGGGTGGGAGAGGGGATAGAGATTTCCTCCCAAAGGAAACAGCAATGATAATTTTTTTAATCTATCCAGTAAAAAGAAGCCACTTTTATTGACTGGCTGGGCTGAGCTGTCAAACATGGTCTTTCTTTCTAACACAAATCTCCTAATCCTCTTCTTAATTGCAAGTTGTGTGAACTGTGAGGATGTGGGAGGGGAGATACCCAAAAAAGCCTCTCCCTGCCTTTATCTGCTGCTGCTCATGTTGTAGCTGCAGATCTACAAATGATGTATCGACCCCTTGCTATGAACTGGGCAGTGCCTGTCAGGATTGATGCCCTTCAAGTGAAATGTGTGTGATTGCAGATAGTCCATTTGGTTAAATGCATCACATGGCCTCCAACTGAGGCTTCTGATGGCTTTTTGGGGTCCTTTTGTGCAGAGATAAATGAGGAGCTGTGATCCATCAGCATAATGAATTGCAGTGCTGTGTCTGGGCTGCGTGTATTAATTCACTCTCTGGTGAAATGCTCTTGTAATTCCTGCTTGGCCAGAGCAGTGAAATGACCTGAACAGATGATCTAAGCCACGGGCTTTGGAGCTGGGATTTTGTCAGGGCTATTCCCAAATGGCCAGGGGTCACTGGTCACAGAAGTTGCTTGCTTTGCTGAAATCTGCTGTTAGAGGATGGGCTCATTTGCCCTTTTCCGTGTGTTTTTCAATTTGTGAGGGTTTCAGACCACAGGCCTGAAGGCACAGGAGCTTCTGAGGGAGAGGGGCTCTTTCAGGGTTGTTTGATTTGAGGCTGGGCACTGAAGCATTGGATGTGACCAGTGACTCAGAGCTGAGTCCCCATGAATGGATGTGTCCAATCATGTTGGATTGATGGGCTAAATGCAGGGAAATCCACTCATTCCATTAAATATCACTGTGTTTTTTCTTTATTCTTCCTGAGGGTGCCCCCCTCATTAGAGGGGTCTGGGCTAGATGATCTTTAAAAATCCTTTTCACCCAAACTATTCTATGATTCTGGTTTTTTTTTCCTCCATGATGCTTGGAAATCAAAGCAAAGCCAGGCTGTGTTTAGGGTTTTCCACATCACTTAAACACCTTGTAAAAAAATGAAAGCAAAGCCAGGCTGTGTTTAGGGTTTTCCACATCACTTAAACATCTTGTAAAATTCACCTTTGAGCCCTTCACTTTGCAGGGGGGCTGTGAGGTTGATGATTGTCCAGGGAAACTGTGGCAGCTGAGCCAGGCAGGAATTGCATTTGCTTTGTGTGATGCCTTCAGACCAGACTTTGCAGAGTGTCACTGGTTTTAACTGGGAATAGCATATTTTGGCCTTGATGAAGGAGGAAGACTTCTCTCTTAGACAGGGCAGGATCCTGTGGATTACTGGCAAGGAGCAGAGAGGTGTTCCAGCCTCAGGAACTGGGATTAACATGCCAGACCTTGCTTCTCTTTGATTTCCAGAAGGGCTGGGATGAACCTACTTGTTCTGTGTCAAAAAGGTTCCCTATTCCAGCAAAGCTGCTTTGAAGGATGGGAATTCCCAAGTCCTGGAAAGCCACAGGGTTAGAGCCTAATCTTGCGGTGCACCCTAAATATTGTCAGGCTGAGGATGTTAGATGCTGAATTTGTGGTGTGGTCCTGAAAGAGGCAGAATGCCTGTGGGGCACAGTCTGCAAAACCCATTGACTGTGGGGCCTGGGCTGGGATTATGGGCTCAGACTGGCTGATTAACACGCCCTGGGATTTGTAAAGCTTTGGAGGTGTCAAAGGTTTTTCCTGCAGAGCATCTGCAAAATGTGGCTTTGGGCTCTGAACAGCCAGCTCTGAACTGAGCTGCAGCTGGAGAAATGGGGAAGAAAAGGGGGAAAGGAGGGATTTTTTGGCTCTCAGAGCCAGCCATGTGTTTTTACAGGGATTTCTGCCCCCTGGACACCTGGGTACAGCAATGCTTCTCCACTCTAAGGTGCAGCCACTCTCATAAAATCTTGTTTGGTTTGAATATGCTTAATCAACTGCTGGTTTAACCCATATGGGAAAGTCTTTCCAGACTCTCCCTGTGAGTTCCCTGTACTGGTTTTGACTGGGATACAGTTAATTTTCTGCACAGCAGCTGCTTTGGTGCTGGATTTTGGGCTTGGGAGTGAAACAATCTTACAGCCATTGCTGGAGATTGTTTACACAACATCAAGGTACAATATTTTCTGAATTCCCTCCAAGAAGGGGGGAAAAATTGAGGTGGTTTTTCTGCTTGTTTTCCCAAACAAGTGTTCTTCCTCTCAGCTGTGTAGTTGTTGTTATAGTTAGACTTCTACAAATGAATTATATAGCTCCTTTTTCCAAAGAAGCAATGGGAACCTGTGATCCTGTTAATCCCAGGTTAATTAATTGTGTTGGTCTTTACTCAGACATTTAGTCCTTTCCCATGTGTGGAGCCATGAGTGTGAATTTTGAGGAAATAAAATGAGGAAAGTGAAACGGCATTGACATCATGGAAGTTTGGCTTGTGGGAGTCTGGATGTCAGAAGTTCTCTGTCTGATCTTGACAGAATAGTGAGAAATTGTGGCCCTTTTCCAGAGGAGCCTTGATTTTCCTCGCCCAGAGGGAAGTGAATGGGACCTTGCTGTCCTTGAGATGGGCTCCAGTGATTTACTTTACATTTGGGGTTGAATTCGACAGTGTTCTGCTTCACCAACTCTGCTTTTCCAGCCTCTCTCGTGAATTCCCAGGTGTCCTGGAATAGATCCAAGGGCACTTGGGCTGTGACAGAGCAGAAAATGTTGGAGAGCAGCTTTGCAGCTTTGTGTCCTTCCTGGGTGGCTGGATGCACTGGGAGAGTGCAGGCCAATGGAAAAGGCTTTTTGTCATCCTTTTTTTTTTTTTCTATCCAAGTTGAAGGTGTTTTGTCTGTCACTCACAAAAGACTTTGTGGAGGTGCCTCAAGGACGCTTGTGGTTCCAAAATGACTACAAAAATTAACTAGGTAAGAAGGAAACCTGGCCCCAGTGGGAGTAAATGAATGCAATGGAAAGAATAGGAAGGAGCAGGGTTAGTTTGTGGTGATGCTCCTTGAGAAAGGTGCAAGAGGGGAAAGCTGGGGAAGGAACCAGTCTGGGAGTAGATCATAGAATGGGTTGGGAAGGACCTTAAAAAACCACCTAATTCCACCCTCCATTATCCCAGGCTGCTCCAAGCCCTGTCCAACCTGGTCTTGAGCATTCATGGGATCCAGGGACAGCCACAGCTGCTCTGGGCACCCTGTGCCAGGGCTCCCCACCCTCCCAGGGAACAATTCCTTCCCAATATCCCATCCTAACGCTGACCTCTGTCAGTTTAAAGCCATTCTCCTCTGTCCTGTTCTTCCAGGCCCTTGCCAAATGCCCCTCTGTGAAATAATGGTCAGCAGGGAAGGGAACAATTTGAAATCTGTGAGGCGTGGCTTTCCTGGCATTGGTCACAGGACATTTCAGTCATCTGCCAGTTTGTTGTTTCAGAGAGGACCCTACTGCCTGTGAGGTCTGGGTGGGGATCCAAAGTGCCTGGGTTCCAGGAATGCCTGTGGTTTTAGGAATTGGGAACCTCTGTGCTGCTGACACGTCTCATTAACAAAATTGATTAGCAAAGCTGAAAACTATACTGACTCTTCTTTGTTGGCTGTGAAGCTGGTCTGTGATTTTTGTTCACTGCCTCGTGTGCTCCTCTGGGAAAGGAAACTTGGATTTAGGAGTGTTTGGTTGCAGATTTAGGCTTTTTCTCCAGGTTGTTTCCAGAAGAAGTGTGGCCAAGCTCCACAGTGGGATTTCAAGGGTATAACCGGCAGCTTCTTGTCCATGGCTAGAGGTTTTAATTGTTTTTTGGTTGTTACTCTTTGTACTCATTTCAACCTTGAAAATTATTCTGTTTTGTTTCTTTAGGGGTTTTTTTGGTCTTTGTGCCATGTCTACAGTGAGGTGTTAAAAACAAAGCTGGTGAACTGGTCTGGACCCATAATTTCCACTTGGCATGCAGTTCTGAGCCTTATTTGGCAGATCCTTATTTGCAGATGATGTCAGCAAGCACTTGAGAGTCAATTGACTGCAGTGAAGTTAAATGAGGCCCTTTTGCAGGGAGAATTATGGAACAAAAAATGAAACAACTGAGGCTTTGTTTGAAGTGTCCATTTGCAGCCTGTTACTCCTGGAAACTGAATCCACTTCCTTGTGAGCTCTCCTGAAGGTGCCTGCAGAGTCAAGGTTGACTTTTGGGTGACAAAAAGCAGTGCCAGTGACCTTGGGTGGTTGTTCAGGTCATGCTGCCTGTGCCAGGGATGGCCCAGGGTCCAAGGAGAGCAGCTCTTGCCTCCCTGCCCATCAGCTGGGGGTTCTGAGGCTCCTGGGCAGGCAGCAGCCTCTTGATTTGAGGGTGATGTGAACAGCAGAATTATGGAGACTTTAACATCCCTTTTATGCCACAGTGTCCTTGCTGGACTCACATTCCCAGCCAAATTCCAATGGGATCAGATCAGCTGGATGCTTAGCAAAGGGAAAGTGACCCCAGTCCTTGTCCCTTTGAGCAGAAACCAACCTTTCTCTTGATTACAGTCAAGAGGAGACCTTAAAGATTAGATAATTCCAACCTTCCACTATCCCAGGTGGCTCCAAGCCCTTTCCAGCCTGGCCTTGGACACTCCAGGGATCCAGGGACAGCCACAGCTTCTCTGGGCACCCTGTGCCAGGGCCTGCCCACCCTCCCAGGGAGGAATTCCTTCCCAATATCCCATCTAATGATGCCTGGGTGCTTTTGGTGTTGATGTGTCGGCTCTCTGCTCCCCCAGACTGCTCCTTTCACCACAAAGCTCTTTCATTCTCACTCACCAATGTGTCCCCTTACATTTGACATTCTCACGTGACTTTTTGTGGCCTTTCTGGCAAAACAAACCTGGTTCCTGTAATTCAGAGCTCACTGTGCAGGCTCTGCTGGCCACACCTGGTTTGTCACCACTCACACCACCCCACATCCTGGGCAAACCACCCCTCTGTGCCTGTGCCTCCTTGTCTGGCTCTTTTCCTTCCCCAGCACCCTCTAGAGCCTCAAGTTGTGTCAGAAGTGGGGGTGTAGCTGAGCAGTATCTAGAAAGGATCTCTCATTTTACTGCTTTTTTTTCCCCCTGAGGTTGATGCAGATTTTCTCTGTGTGTGTTTGCAGGATTTAGTAGCTGTGTGCTCAAGTCTAACCAAACTATTTTGCTGCTGCCATCAGGGATTCCTGCTTCTCCAGCCAGAAGTAAGGGATAAACAGCACAAGGCAAAGTGGAACCTATGATGGACCAGTGTCTGTCATGTGCTGGGCTTGAAATATCAAAGTTTTTTGTGTGATGAGCCAGTTCCAGCATTTAAATTTACTCCCAGTGTGGCTGATTGTTTATTTTCTTTCCCCAACACTTCACCCTTGAGATTTAAAAAATAGTAATGAATAAATAAGCCAAGCTTCTGCCTCCTCTCCAGAGGGATGCTGCCTTTGGACACTCAGCTGCTGCTGGGCCTTGTGGCTTCATTTGGTTTTCCTCTGGCAGTGCACTGAACCCATTTAAATCTCTCTTAGGGAAAAATAGGTAAATCCCTTCCATATGTCAACTATTAGAAAAATACATGATTTCTCTGACTTGCACAAAGCATCCCCTTGTCTGGCAGATACAGGAACAAGTGCAGCCTTGTTTCTGGGAAGACAAGCCCTAACCTCATGCTGGTAAATCTGACATGTCCACAGTTTCAGGCAGTCTCTGTTGATGTCAGCTGTGCTGTAGAAGCTGGGGAAGACCCTGATTTTATCAATTTTCCCCTTGAAAGAGAGAGGCGCTTCAGTTTCGCCTTGCTCTAATTCTTTTTTTATTCTAGGCCTTCAGGTCACTGGGTTGCCACCAAAGCTGGGGCAGAAAGCTTTTGGCACATTATCCCATTCAGTGGCTTTTGTCACCAGATGTGTCTTTGCCCTCTGGACCATCCTGTGGGATAAATGAGGCTGTGTTGTGATGGGGCAGCACTCTGTGGAGCAGAATGTGAGCACTCAGGATTTGCACTCGGGGTCATCCTGCCCCACATCCTGCCCCACATCCTGTCTGTGCTGGGTCAGGGATGGGCTGTGGCAGGAGCAGGGACCAGCCTGCTGTGCCCTGGGCTCCTTCCTGCTCCCTGCTGCCCTGTGCCCATCTGGGCTTGAACACAGATGGGATTTTGGGAAGGAATTGTTCCCTGGGAGAGTGTAAGGCCCTGGCACAGGGTGCCCAGAGCAGCTGTGGCTGCCCCCGCATCCCTGGCAGTGCCCAAGGCCAGGCTGGACAGGGCTTGGAGCAGCCTGGGACAGTGGAAGGTGTCCCTATCCATGGCACTGGATGAGCTTTCAGGTCCCTTCCAATCCAGCCCAGTGTGGGATTCTGTGAAAGAGGACTCTGGAAAAACATAAGACACTGCTTGGGGAAGAGGAAGGGAGGATGAAGGGCAAGGAAATAAAGCAGTGCAGTGGTTGGATCCAGTCTGATCCAATATATGTCTGTTCTTTTTGATTTTAATTAACTGATGTCCATCAACAGGCCTGGAGAAACCTTTCCAGTTTAATAGACAAAACTTGACAAGTATCTTAATTGGAAAAAAAGATGTTGTCTAGTGAGATTGCTTTGTGTGGACACATGGACTTCTTAGAGAGATAAAAAGGAATTACAGCTATTCCTGAGCACACTCCCTCAGAGAAATGGAGAATTGGAGGTGGTCCCAGGAACCTCCTTCCACGTATTGTACTTTCACATATTTTTTCATTTAGGATGCTGTTCAGCTGCTCTGAGTCTTTTGTAGGACTCAGGCAGAGCTTACCTGCTTGGGAGTGGAAACTAATTCAGGATCATTACCTTTTGGCTGTATTTTTGCTGAATTTCTGCTGGTATTGCATAAAGATTTTTTTTGTTTGTTGATTGTTTTTTATTTTGTGATAAGTAAAAAATGGCTTTTCCTGCTTTCTTTGAGTTGGACAGCTTATGATTGTGGAATGTAGGAGTTCCTTTGAAAGAAAAGTGGTTCTGAAGTTACAGTTAATTTTCACCCTACAGCAGCTGTTGAAAACTGGGGTTGCTACTACTTCAAACTTTATTACTGGTCTTGTGATAGGAGGATTTAGGGATGGGGCCTGTCTGCCCTCTGCAAATATATTACACCAAATATTTTGGAGGGTGGTTTGGTGTGTTGTATAAAAGGAAACTGGGAAAATCAAGTGAAAGGAATCCTGCTCAGCCTGGGCTGAAATAGCAGCCAAAAAATTTAAAGCAACCTCTGCTTTTATTTTGGCATCTTTGTACCAGTTTCACTTGGATGAGCCCACAGGGCTGAACAAAGGAATAGCTGGAAAATTAATTTCTTTGGGATTGAAGACAAATTCTGCTCAGAGTTGTCTCTCAGTTACTCAGTGCAGCTGGAGTGAGCCTCTTGTTGTGCTTCAGGGCTTTAATTGTCTTCAGTGGGAATAATTAATTAATAGATTGGTGTGAGTGTGGTATTTACTTTCACAAGTTTCAGATTTGCAAGAGTTCTTAATTACAAAGCAATATCTGAAGGGGTTTCAAGAGAGCTGGAGAGGGACTGGGGACAAGGGATTGGAGGGACAGGACACAGGAATGGCTCCCACTGCCAGAGGAAATAGATGGGATTCTGGGGAGGAATTCTTGGCTGTGAGGGTGGGGTGCCCAGATTAGAAATTAGGATTAGAAAAGTAACTGCTATAGAAGCCAATCAATCACCTATAAAAAGGTCAGCCCTGCTCAGGAGCCACTTGGAAAATCATCCAGAGCTTGGCTTTGAAGGCAAAGCAGCTCAAGCTGCAGAGAGCACCCTGCAAACCCCCACATTAGCTGTGATTCCTGGTGGCATCAGCCCCAGTGCCACACAAGTCACCTCCAAAGCAGCAGGCAGTGGTTGGTGCTGTCAGGAGGCCTCAGGTACCAGGATGCTCCCAGGGATTCAGAATTCCTCAGTGGTGACACCAGCAAGGTCTCTTCCATCCAGTCCATTCTGTGGTTCTATGGAATGCTAATCTCCAGGTGTTTGGGGGGTCTCTTTAATATATTTTCCCCTTGCTCTCATTTCCCCCCTCACCTCCTTTCCTGGTTCCATCTCAGACCTGCTGCCAGAGCTGCCCAAAATGAGCTGCACTGGGGGGAGCTGGCAGGAGAAGGATCTGGGAGCTTTGTTCTGGCCCTGGCTCTGTTGTACATCCTTGCAGAAGCTCCTTCCTGAGTGGGGTTTGTGCAGCCAGGGCTCTCAGTCTCATTTCCAGCTAAAACAGAGCTGGTTCAGTGGGGTCAGAGGAGCTAATGAGGGGTTTTTCCCTTGGGATTCTGTGCCAGCACTCCATCCTTGGAGATGAATGTGTGCTGGGAAAAGGGGGTTGGAATTCAGCAGTGTGACAAGACAGCCTGAATGCCTCTTGATGGCATCATAATTCAGGCAGCACAGCAGTCAGATGAGCTTTGCCTTTACTCTCCCCACTTCTGGAATGTGGCCAGAGCTGATGCAATGGATCTGTTGGGATTTCCATCCCCCAAGTGCTGGTTTGGGTGTAGGATGATGCTCTTAATTCAACAGCTGAACTCTCACCACTTCTTGGGTGATGTAAACCCAAATGTTTGCATTTGGTGGTTCCTTTCAACCCAAGTTCCTTATTCAGTTTTCTGGATGGGTCTGGGATTTGCCATTATATGCTGGTTTTTGTAATATTTAGTATTTCTCTGGGCTTTTTTTAAATTGTATTAAAAGCCCTGAATGCTGAATATTATGAGATGAATTAAACACAGGCTTGGCCTGGCCCTTACCTCACCAATCTTTGGCTTTAAAGCTGTCAATTTAATGTTTCTTTTTCATGTCAATGAAGTGGCTTTTGACACTTGCAGCTTCCAGGGTTCCCAGAGAAGCTGTGGCTGCCCCTGGATCACTGGAATGCTCAAGACAAGGTTGGACAGAGCTTGGAGCACCCTGGGACAGTGGAAGGTGTCCCTGCTCATTGCTGGGCAGGTTGGACTGGATGAGCTTTAAAAGGTTCCCTACATCCTCAGGCTATTGCATTATTCCATGATTCTCACTCCTTTTTCTAGAAAATCCTGTCAAATTCAGGAAAACATTTTTTCTGCTCTTGGGAACAAAGCTTTCCTGGGCTGGGCTTGTTCCTTCAAAGCAGCTGGGGAAAAGTGGTGGAGAAGTGACCCAGGCCACACAGAGCTGTCAGGATGGTTTAATGTATTAAATCAGCTACAACTGCTGCTCAACAATTATATTTTGCAACAGGGTTCAAATTTGGGGGTTCTTTGCCCTCTGTGTCTGGGGTGATTCGAGATTTAATACACTGCCTGTGCTCCCAAACTGTTTTCCTTAGGAACTGCCACTTGTTCTCCAGGCTGTCACTCCATGGGAGCTGCCCGCAGTGGCATCCCAAGGGAGTGCCTTTGCCTCTGGGGCTGCCAGCAGTGGTGGATGGGCTCACCTGGAGCCAGGTGCTGCCTGGAAATGCTCCTGTCACTCCCAGACCTGATGGATGGAGCAGCCTGGCACTGCCTTTGCAGCAGCAAAATGCAAATAATGCAAATAATGAGTGTGAAAGGGTCATTCTGACTGTACCAAACAGCCACCAACAGTGCCACAAATACTCATTATTTGCAACAAACCAAACACTCCACAGAACATTGCAGCCATACAAGCTAGGGCACTAAGGGAACAACCCACAAAATTGCAAGATTTTACAAAATCCCAACTTCCCAAAACCCTGAGTTTAGCAAAAGATAAACTTGAAAGAGCCATTGAGGCTCAAACAAAAACTGTTTTTAGAAAGCCTTGCTGTTTTACAAGTAGAGCCCATTGAAGGCCATGTTTTAACTACAAAAAAATAGTAATTTTTTTAAAGAGTGCTATAAAGCAGTAAAAATGCAAAATTACCCAACACCCTCAGTGCAAAAAAAAAAATTTACAAACCACTGTCACTTTGGAGTTTACCCAACACCCTCAGTGCAAAAACATTTTACAAACCACTGTCACTTCGGAGGCTGGAGGGAATTTCTGCTTGCTTTTCTGAGCCCTTTTTGGGCTCATTTCTCTGCTGTGCTTCAGATGCTCTTGGAGGCTGGAGGGAATTTCTGGTTGCTTTTCTGAGCCCTTTTTGGGCTCATTTCTCTGCTGTGCTTCAGATGCTCTTGGATCGGTTTTATTCTCAAGCCTTGCACCCCTTCTAATTATTGAGGGCTTGCCAAGCACTACAGGACAGCTTTGGAAATGAAGGCTTGTCTTCTCCTCTCTTCTGACTTGTCTCCCAATGGGAATAGTCATTTTACCCTGAAGATGCTGCTCTTACCTGTGCTCTGTAAATGGATCCCAGCACCAAGCTGGATATTGCACCCCAGGGAGAATCTGGGAAGCATCTGCTGCTGCTGGCACATTAAGTGGTTATGAGCACTAAAACAGCTTTATGAGAAGCCAGCACTCAGCTTCTTATTAGTCCAGTGCCTCTGTGGCTTGAAAACAAATTAAATTTGAGATTTTCAACACTTGCAACCAATGTTTAAAGCTATTAGAGAGGTAAAAAGCTGAAATGGCTCTAAAGCCTCCATTACGATTTTACCACTGACTGAAGGCTTTTCCAGAGGTGGCAAGAAGGATTTTTAAAGCTGCTGCTGGGCTTGCCTTCCTTAGAAGGCTGCAGTGAAGCTGTGGAGGAGGGTGGATGTGGTCCAGGAGGAAATTGTGCCAGCCCTGGTGCTGAAATGCTCCGTGGGGATGGCCACGGGTGAGGGGACAGAGCCTTTGGAGCCTCCGGGGTGTCTGAGGGCAGAAAAAGCAACAGCAGGAAAGGAAACTCTCCAGTTTCTCCACTTGTGCATGGCTTCCACCAGCACGGGCTTGTTCAACAGCTAATTTTGCCCTGAGTGAACTTTTTTCTTCCTTTTCACCCCCATTTCTTGGCAGTGAAATGATTCATGTCGCTTTGTGGCTTTCATTTAATTGGCGCCTCTTTCCCTCCCTTTTTAACCTGTTCTGGTTTTCTTCCTCTTTCTGTGATCTCCTTTCTTCTGTTTGCTAGAAAGGAGAGAAACAGCCCAAATCCCTTTCCTCAGAGCTGCTCAAAGGCTTTAACTCAGATATTTCATGTGCACCAGAGCTGCCTGAGGACAAGGAGTTCTTGTCCCCTTGTTCCTGATGATGCTGATTTAAAGACAGCACCAGCCTAAGAAAGAGATTTTATTTATTTATTTCATTTTTTTGAGATTGATAAAGAAAATATCTGGGTAAATTTCATGGTGCTTCTCAGAATCAGGCAGAGTGTGTTCCTTCTGCTATTATTTTGGTTTGGTTTTGTTTGGTTGGGTTTTTTTTTCTTATTTTGCTGAGATTGATAAAGAAAAGGTCTGGGTGAATTTCATGGTGCTTCTCAGAATCAGGCAGAGTGTGTTCCTTCTGCTATTATTTTGGTTTGGTTTTGTTTGGTTGGGTTTTTTTTTCTTATTTTGCTTTTTCAGGACTGACTTCCTCAGAGGCTGCTGGTTGTTAAAGCTGGGTGGGAACTCCTGGTGGAGAACAGAAAATTAAAATTTCAGATATCATTGTTTCCTCTGGATGTGTCTTGTCTTCCTTGTTGGAGCAAGTTAAAGCTTGAGGATGCCTTCAGAATCAGGTGATGCATTAAATGCCACCCAGTTACCTCTGGAAAATCATTTCCTGGATGGAAATTTGATATTTGATATGGTGCCTTTGTAATGGAGGTCTTGATCTTGGCAGGCTCCACCTTCTACAAACACCTCAAAAGATCACCAGGAAGGAGTTAGTAAGGAGAGAAAAAACAAATATGTGGACATACTTTGGGGGAAAAATCATTCAATTCATGCACTGCCCAATTTTTGGACTCTTGCCTCGCTTGTGGGAGGGACACAAGAAATTCTTTTTGCACTGGTGGAAAAGAGGCTTTGAGTTTAATAATTCATGTATGGACATCTTGAGCTTTGTTTAAACCCTTTTGTCTGTCATCACAGCGCTGGCTTGAAATAGAATTAGGGTTTGTTTTCCTTGGCTTCCCAAAATTTTGCTTAAGGAGGACTTCAGCTCTATTATTAAGCCATGTTTACTATGTAGGGACACTGACACTGGTGAGGAAAGCTTGTGAAATAAATCATGTGCTCCTTGTGTGTTTGGCTGCTGCTTTTTATTTGCTAGGACTTTCTGCAGTGGATTTGCTTTCATATAATTTGGTGGGAGGAGGGTGATTTAAATATGAATTTAATTATTTCCAGTGGTAGGAAAGGAGCCCCTCTGTAGCTGTGTGCTGTCACTGCTGCCTGCAAAATTGCAGCTATTTATCCTCCTCGGGGTCCTGTTGCAGTCAAATTCCAGATGTCAGAGTTTGCTGGGGTTTAAAAATGATTTTAATTTTCTCAGAGGTCTGGAGAGGGTGTCAGGATTGATTTGCTGTCTGTGAACAGAGGCTTTGGTTTTGTGGCCTCTGAGCGTGAAAGACAAACTCAGGGTCACTGTTTATCTCTTCAGAGGCTTTGTGAATATGGAAAACCAACTTGTCCAGATCAGTCTCCTCTTGGAAATGCTGCTTTTCCTGTAGGGACAGTGGTGGGGAAAATGGGATGGGTTATCCTGATGGAATTGCTTTTGTCTGTAACAAGTGCAGGATCCTGTAGTGGCATCAACCTGAGCAGCATGAAATATTTGTAATTGTTTTCAGGGCTCACAAAGAGTGTTGTGCCTTTTACAGGCAGAGAGATGGCTGTGAACCCCTGAAAAATTCCAGCTTTTCCCTGTTTCTGAACTGTAGGATAGGGGCAAAAATTAAATAGGGATGCTTAGATGTTGTGTGAAGTTGATTGTAAGAATTCCTCTGGAAAAGCTTTCTGGGAGTGACTTCTAGGGAAAATCCCAGTGTTTCCCTGGCCTCACTCTGTCTCCAGGGATGTTCAATCCAGTTGTTTCCAAGATTCTCCTATCACTTTTGGGCTGCTCCCTGAGCCTTGATACAGATCTGCTGATTCCTGTGCCCTTCCTGTGACTTTCCCTTGGGAGTATCTGGGGATGGTTCATCTTTGGTTTGGGAAAGGTTGAGGAGTTTTCTTTGAATATGTTACACCAAAAAAAAAACCATTGAGGAGTGCAAAGCTAGGCTGAAAGAGCAGGTACCTGAGGTGGTGGGGGTTGAAGAAGCTGAATTCCTGGTAGGGCATGGAAAAGGTGGAGACTAAATAAGCCCTGACCTGGGGGCGCTGCTCCTGGTGTTCTCAGCCAGCAGAGAAAGATAACTTATTTGAAAAAGATGCTGTTGGAGGGAAGATGCCCAAGCTGCAGGATTCTTAAAAAATTGAATCTTAAATCTTAAAAGTTAAAGCACAGCCTCAGTGTAATGAGGAATAAAAAAGGGAGGTGCAGTGTGTCACTATTTATGGCATTATGGTAATTCTGCTTCCAGAGCAGAGCTTTAATTTGTACCCTGCTCAAGTTGTTGACTCTAATTTATAACCCAATAAACCTATAGATTGTTGCTCAAAGCAGGCCAGGGATATTACATCAGGCCAGACCTAATAATTTAGGAGCAGTTTATTAAGCTTAATAGCATCTAAGGTGCAATTGCTTTTACGGGCTGGCTTATCCCATGTGGCAGCACCTGGTTTGTTCGGGGTGTGTCCTGAATCCATGGCTGCAGCCTTGTCTGCTTGCTCCTGATGGGGAATTGTGCTGTCCAGTGGTGATCTGAGTTCTTTTCCAGCACCTCTGCCCCGTGGCATGGCTTTGGAGCTGGGTTTTCCAACCCAAACAATTCTGTGATTCTGTTTGTAAGCCCTGCTGATTCTGAGTCCGTGACTGGTGCTTGTTGGGTTTTCGTTTGTGGGGTTTTTAGGTTTCTGTGTGGTTAGTTGCTTCGTTTTGGGGGTTTTTTTTGGTCTGTTTTGTTGGTTTTAGAAGCTTTTTGTGTGTGTGTGCCACAGGCCATCCTTTTGACAAGGTACTTTTGATAAGGTTTATTTGCTTTTTTTGAATACCTGCCAGCAGGAAACAGAGTTCAGCCTTCTCCGAGCTACTGTTTGATTCTGTCAGATTTATTTTATATTTCTGCACGACCTCAGGCAGCTGTCACGTCTGTCTGGTGGTTTCCCACATGCATCAGCTCTGGGAGCTGGGAGCACTGCATGTTAATAACTCAGTTTTGCACTCAGCATGGAGCACAGAGAGAAGAAAAAGACTTGGCCACAGAAATCAATCTTCCAGTTCCTCTGAAGTCCACATTTTTTGCTGGAGACCTTCTGATGCAGGGGGGTGTGTGAGGAGCAAACATCAGGCTGTTAATGGGCAGAGCCCAAACTTCTGGACAAGATTCTCCAGGCAAAACCCGCAGAGAGCCTAAAGGTCCCCCCTGAGCCTCCTTTTCTCCAGGCTGAGCCCCTTTCTCAGCTCCCTCAGCAGCTCCTGGGGCTCCAGCCCCTTCCCAGCTTTGTTCCCTTCTCTGGACACACTCCAAAATGTAATTTTTTTAAATTCTTTTTAATTTTTTAATTGATAATATAAGTGAGCTCAATCTGCTCCTGTAAATGGTCCAGATCTGTTCTCTTGGCCAAACTGGATGATTTTCTGCCTGCTTCTGGCAACCTTTCTCCTGCTGGGAATGCCAACATCCATCTTCTCCCTATGGCTTCCTACTCTGAGGCTGGGGGGAGCATATTCCACCTTTTTCCTGTCTCTTGCCTCCTGCAAGCTCAGCTGTAAATCAGGTTGGCTTGTGGCCACAGCCTGCTTCCAGGCTGCTGCCAGGAGATTTATTGACACTACTTTTATTATTTTTTTAGGTTTTTTTTCACTCTGGCATAGTGCAGTAATTGCTTTAGGGAGGATGTTTTGGAGGGGTGGGCCTAGACTGGAGAAAATTAGTTCTGATATTTTTCTTTGATGGATGAACAGTTGGTAGGAAAGCTTTGCTCATCAAATATTTGTGTGGTGGGGAAAAAAAAAAAAAGTGTAATGTCAGGCCTCCCTGTTTTTATCCTCTCCATCCATTGTGTTGCTCCCAGAGCTGCTGGCCACAGCTGGGAGATGCTTTGGGAAATACCCCCTGTGATGAGACAGGCAAGGGACAAATCAGCCCTGTCTGGGTGTTAAATGCAGCAAGAACATGTAAAAGCCCATATCCTTCAGGGAGAATGCTCCTGCTTGGCTTCAGAGCTGTTGCTTTTCCTTTTCTCCTGGCTCTTCTGAAAGCTGCAGCCGGTTTGGTGCTGGAGGAAACCCAAGGCGAGGTTCCTCTGGAGCCCGTGGGCTGCAACAGCAGATGCACCTCCTACCTCTGAGCTTCCTGGGCTGCCTTTGGAGAGGAAGGAACAGAGAGTCCTCCTGCGTCTCTGTGAAATACTCCTGATATTCTCTCAGCAGATCTGGAGCAGTAATAAGCAGGCTGCTGAAGAGGCTATAAAAAAAATCGGAAATATGGCTTAGCACGTGCTATGTTTAGAAATTCCATCAGTGCCTCTGAAACGGGAGCTGTGGATAATTCAGATATTTCCTGTGGCAAAGGATTGGATTTTTTGGGGTGGGTGTCCTGCAGGCAGACAGTTGACACCCTCAAGTGGGTTTGTAAATGTGTCTTTACTTTTCCTGTGTAGGCAATGCTGGCTGTATTTTCATTTTGAAAAATAAGCAGGTGTCTTATACCAAATGTGCCTTGATATAATTAGTCATAATTAAGAGCCAGGACTGCTTCAGCTGTTGATTGAAAAACTGGGTATTTTTCTCACCAGCTGCTTCTCACTGAAACGGTTTTGATGCTCTGAGATGCACGGAAAAAACCCAGCCCAGCAAAAGGCAGAACAAGTTCAAGGCCATTCCTCCCCAAAATTCCCTTTCTCAGTGGCACAAACCCCTGCTTAGGGATTGTGATGACAAAGCTCACAGAGGTGACAGATGACTTTGCAGTGACTCTGCAGATGACTTTCCTGCCATGGGTTTTGCTGCACGAGCAGTTTTTGCCCTTGCAGGAAGAATAAGAGAAATGGGCTGAAAAGCTTTCTTTGCAGGGGGCGTAAAAATTAAATTACTTCAGAAAATTCAATTTTTTTTTCTTTACTATGCATTTATCTTACCTTTCTTCAGGTCCAAGATGTTTGTCATTATCTGAATAGAGTAGGAAGAGGAAAAAATTGGTTTTGAGCATGGTCAGCAGCCTTTAGAGCATTTTTATGTCTGCCAAGTTCCTCTTCCAAGCAGCAAATTGAAGAGTCGCTTTGCTCCATGAGAAGGGTGGAGAAGGATCATGGAATGCAGGTGTTATACCTTGGTACCACACAGGTTGTGCCTTATTTTGGGCCATATTCTGTTCCATAAGCAGGAGAGAGGTTGTGTGGTTGGGATAAAACCCATCCCTTTTGGGTTGGTGCTGTTGGCACTCTGGTCATGATCTATTTCTATGCTTGGAAATATTTTTTATTAACATCTATCCCAAATGTGAAGCCAAAAGCCACATTTTCTATTGTCTGTAAAAGCCCAGGCTGCAAACCAGTGGTGCTTTGGGAATTCTTTTCCTACATTCTTCCCCGAGCTGCAATCTGTCTGTCCATCCCTCTCCTGGCCACCACAGGGGCTTTATCTCAGCTTGCTGAATCCACGTTGGGTTGTGCAAAGAGATGAAAGTGTGAAAAGCAGTTTGCTCATCCAAATTGTCCACAGTCACGTGGGAGAGCTGCAGGATTAGCACTTTTTCCCTGGCATGTTTTGCAATCAGTGAGTGATGGAGTAGGGAAAACCTTGAGCTTTGGGTTATTTCCAGCGCCAGCTGTTTTGAACTTCCAGAAAATGCCCTCTCCAGGTTGTCCTCTGAAAGGGGAGTGGAAAGTCAGGCTGGCTGTGCTGCTGCTTGGACAAACTGTGGAGTGCAGCAAGGTGCAGTATTGTATTTGTGGAGTTCCCAGATGAAGGAAGGAATTATGAATCTGACTCCATGTTCTCAGAAGGGTAATTTATTATTTTATGGTCCTATATTATATTAAAGAATACTAAACTATACTAAAGAATACGGAAAGGATACAGACAGAAGGCTAAAAGGATACTCATGAAAAACTCCTGACTCTTTCCAGAGCCTTGGCACTGATTGGTCATTAAGTCAAAACAATTCACATGAAACCAATGAAACAATCTCCAACCACATTCCAAAGCAGCAGAACACAGGAGAAGCAAATGAGATAATATTGTTTTCCTTTTTCTCTGAGGCTTCTCAGCTTCCCAGGAGAGAAATCCTGGCAAAGGGATTTTTCCAGAAAATACGACTGCCACAGTGGAGGAGCAGCAGTTTGGATTTGTTATTTCTGTGCCACCTTCCATCGCTTCAATCAATGCACAGCTCTCGAGCAGAGCAATAATTATTCCCATTTCCACAGAGCTGAGAAGATGAGCCACATTTAAATGCCTTTTCTGGAACTGCAGATGATTTTGTGGTGAGGAAATGAAGTGAGTTTTCTCTCCAAAGCAGCCACCCGTGGTGCTGCTTTGCTTCCGAGGGCACTCACTGGACATCCCTGGAGATTCCTGGGCTGATCCCTCAGTGTGGGCAGGAGGAAGCCCTTGCAGGGCCTGAAGGGGCTCCAGGAGCGCTGGAGAGGGACTGGGGACAAGGCATGGAGGGACAGGACCCAGGGAATGGACTCATCTATCCCCCCTCTGTCAGTCTGGGATATTGGGAAGGAATTATTCCCTGTGAGGGTGGGCAGGCCCTGGCACAGGGTGCCCAGAGCAGCTGTGGCTGCTCCATCCCTGGAAGTGTCCAAGGCTGGGCTGGACAGGGCTTGGAGCAGCCTGGGACAGTGGAAGGTGTCCCTGCCACGGTCCATTCCATCCCAAACTATCCTGTGGTTCTATGAAGTGTTAAATTTGCTCTGGTTCCGGAAAGGTGACTCAGGAATTCCTCCCTTGGGAACTCCTCATCTCCCTGGCCTTGCCTCTTGCTCAAAGCCTCCTTTGTGCTTTTGCTGCAGGTGCTCCAAGTTTAAATGAAGAGAAATAAACCAGATTTAATAGAAAAGGGCCCCTTTTTGGGCTTGGCACCATTCAGGGGTTGCACTGGAAAGAGCAGGGAGGGGATGGAGCAGTTCCAGGGCCTTTTCCAGCTCAGGCACTGAGGCATTTCAGGTTTTCACCACTGAGGCTCTTGCTCCTGCTTCAAACAGGACGGTAACAACTTGTTTCTCTTGTCTGCAAGTTGGCTGCTTGCCTTTCAGCCCTGGTGATGGGTACTGAGGGGAAATAGCTGCAGGGGAAGCCCTGGCTCCTGTCCAGACACGCATGGCAGGGTTGTTGTTACATAATTCAACTTTGCCATGCCAGAGTTTATAAACATCACAGAAAATGCCCACTTGCAACAGCAGTGATGTGAGTGTGATGTGTCAGAGCTGCTGGGAAGTGAGAAGGGGACCTTGTGTAAGTCAGACGTTTCACTTCTTGGCTGCAGCTTTTATTGGCCTATAAATTTTGCTTATTTTAGTCCTCGCTTTTGTGCCTTCCAGTGGTTTCTGAATAACACAAGCATTTAGACACCTACTGCTTTAGCATTTTCCTTGCTGCTGTCCTCAGCTGGAGAGCAGCTGACCCTTCAGGCAGAATTTCTAGATGATCAACCCTTGCAAATGCTTTTTTAATGTGTCATTGCCTGTCACTTGTGCCACTGATGGAGAGAGAAGGAAGAAGCTGTGTGGATTTCCAGTGGGGAGATGTTCTGGTTTGCCTTTTGATGTTGATGCTCCTGGTTTAGCTCTGTCCTCCTGCACGTGCTGCTGTGGAGGTTCCACAGGCTGCTGTTTGTAGGTCATACCAAGCAAGGTTTTCCTAGACCCAAACTGGGTCTGATCTGGGGTTTAATCCAGAAAAAGTGGATATTGGTACCAAGAATGGCACCCACTGTCTCTTCTCCTGTCAGGATTTTGTCTTCCAGCACTGGCTGGTGATGCTCTTGCCCTTTCAACCAGCACAGAAATCCTTGGTTCATTTTTGTTCCTTTTGTGCCAAGCATCATGACAAGATAGTATTTTTAGTACTTGTCTTGCAGACATTTGCTGCCAAGGGTAAGAGGCGAGGGAAAAATTGTCCAAGGAATAAACTTGCTTTCTGTTTCTTCTCCCAGTCCAATCATTTGCCCTTGTATCTATTTGACATCTATGTCAAACTATTTAGGATATTTTATGGAACATTTTACAACAGAATTCCTGCAAACAATACTGAAATGCAGTAGTTCTCTTTAAATAGGGATAAATATCTCATCCACTGAGAATTTTTCTCATCCACTGTTCTTCCTGTAAAACTATGCTTATTAAACTCATAAACACCCAAGAGGAGAGAGCTGGGGGCACATCTGAGCCTGAGCTGGACAAATGGCAGAAGCAGCTTGGGGCCAGGACAGAAATAGGATCAGTAAAGGCAAAAGTGGAGCTGTTTCCCCTGGCACTGAGGGATCCGTTGAGGTGCAGGGTGGTTGGGTCACAGCTTTGCTGGGCTTTTTAGAGACTGCAATCTTTTCCAGGCTTGGTATAGGGCCCAAATGTCCCATTTCCACCTGGAGCCAGAAGCTGACCATTAAGGAAACACCTTCCAAAATCCCCTGGATGTGCACAAAATGTTCCTCCTGCTGATAATAATTTTTTTCTGAGATTACTTGAGTAAAATGTAATACCGAGGCCATTACATTTAACAGCTTTCATTGGCTCTTTCTTAGGTAGATTATCAAGTCCTTTTTTTTTATTGAGCCTGCTTTTATTAAAGCTGTTTTTAATCCTAACCCCCTTGCCCCAGGATGCTGGTGCTTTAATTAAAGTGAACCATCAGCTGAATGCAAGTCGACAGCATCATGTGCCTTTGCCAAGGACTGTCAGGAGCCTGGGATGAGTTAGCAGGAATGACACCCTCAGGAGGCTCTGAGGGTGAAATCCTCCTGCTGCTTGATGCTGATGAGAGCTCAGCAGGGGTGCTGTGCCCAGCAAGGTGCCCCGCTTCAGGCAAGCCTTGGACCTGAGCCACTTGGTCTCTGCAAGAACCACGGGTTGTATTTTTTTTTTTCCTTCCCTAGATGAGGCTCATCAGTAAAGACTGAAAAAAAATCTGGACCTATTTAGTCTGGAAAAATTAGCTGTCTCCCCTTGGCCTCCAAGTATGAAAGTGTTGGGTAAAAAAGGAGTTTATGGTGCTTTGTTAGCATCAGGAATGGATTTGGAATACTTGGATTATTCCATGACTTTGTCCAGAAGCACTGGTTATGTTGGCTGGGCAAAATCCAGTAGGTTAAAACCTTGTTATCAGGAGCTGTGGAAGTAGAGTAAATCATGCTGTGGGGGATAGCTTGGGGATCCCCTCTCGCTCTCTTCTGTTTCCTCGTGAATCAGAGGCTCCCTCAGGGATTTTTGTTTACCTCTGCCTTGAATGAAAGAGCAAGGACGTAATTGCTGGAAGCAGAGCTGATCCAGGACGTGATTATTGCTGCTGAAAGTCCCCAGGGGCCTCCAACAGCCAGAGAGAGCCCTGGCTCCAGCTGTGCTCTGTGTCTGAACAGCACAGGAATTCATTCCCATCTCGGTGCCATCCAGGCTTGCTTTTTGTGATGGATGCTGGGGATGCAGTGAAATGCTGCCTTTGTTGGGTGATGGGCACCTAGAGAGAAACTGGTGCTCTGGCAGAGTCTGTGGGGAGGGAGGGGCAGGCAGGCTGGGTTGTCCCTCAGTTTGTGTCCCTTTATCCCTCTCCTTGCTGTTCAGGCGAGGAAAACTGTCCCACTGCTCCCAGCTTTGCAAGCCTGGAGCCTGGAGGGAATCAGCCTTACCCTTTGTGGTTGTGTTTCTGGGAGCTGGAGGTGTTTCACAAAGTGTAGCAATGATATTTTTAGAGGTTTGGCTCTCCTTTAGTTGCATCTGTTGAGCTGCAGTTCAGCCCCAGCAGGAGCACATATTTCAGGAATATGTTCGCCGCCGTTTTCTGTGACCTGCTAAATGGAATTGTAAATGGAGCGTGTCACGGCTCAGGAATCTCATTCATGGCCTTTTCTAACAAGGTGTGCAGAGAGCTATTAGCCTGGTCTTTGTAATAATCAAACAAGACATGCCTGAGATGTGCAGTGACTGACTTTAGGAAACATCTGGTTGAGTGTTGAAGCCTCAGCAGCCACAGCAGCAGGGCTTTCTTCTCTTTGCTCCTTGCTTCAGACCCATTGTTTGCCAGACCAAATTTCTTCCTCTTTCTTCCCATTTCTTTAATGGTTGGCAAGTGCCTCTTATGCAAGACCATAAGGGTTGCCAAGGACTAAAATACCTCGGCAGTGTTTCTGAAGTGATCAGACTGTCTCAAATCGGTTGTGCTCCCAAATTTATCCTTCCAGTCACTCCCTCTCCTTCTTGGAGAGGGCTGTAGCAATTGGGAAAAGTCCCATTCCTTATGAAATTTGAAGTACTAAGCCAAGACAGGGGGAGAGCAGAAAGTTGAGGATGAGAAGTAAAAAGCAAGAGGTGGAGGAGGAGTTCAAGCAGAGCTTTGCACCAGATGGTGGCGATTGTTGGAAAGAGAGAAAACGAAGCCTTTGGGCAGGTTACAAAGTCCTGTGGGAGCTGCCTGATGCGCTGTGGGGTCTTGCAGTTTCCTCCTGCTCCCTTGGGCTCCTGAACATTCAGTCCAAGAGAGGGATGAAAGCCTGATCCCTCTGTAGCTTTAGGTGAGGGAATTTCAGCCCTGGTGCCTCGGTTCTGCTCCGGATGTGCATGAGGTCTGTGAGGCCAACATTTGCTACTCAAGTACATTGATCTGCTCACTTAAATGCTTCAAATCCTTAGAGTGCGAGGTGCTTTCCATTAGTTGTGTCCCTCTGCAATGCCAGATGGAGCTGCTGGATGTGCTTTTGGCAGTGAAGGCTGATTGCACCCTGGGCTGTAACAATGGCAATGCTGGGTGTGGGTTTTCCTCTCCAGGGACACTTGAGGGAACACATCTGAGCACTGAGGGCTCCCTACAACCATAGAATAGATAGAAGTGAACCCGCTGGGGACACCAAACTGTTTGGAACAGGAGCCAGGAACAGAAGAGGAGGGGCAGAGAGCAGGGGTTGTGCAGCTGGAGATAGGAAGAGAGGATTCTCCCCATGAGGGTGGTGGTGAATGGAGCAGATGCCAGAGGAGGGTGGGAATTCAGAACAAGCCACTGCTTTAAGGACTCTACATTCACATACTGAGAGTTAATAAGGAAAGTTTGTCATTTCTCCTTGGGAACTCAAGTGTTCCCATTGACAAAACACTCCAGCTGACACTTGTTCTTGGTGATTCTCAGTTTCTGGTTCTCTTGGGAGATGGAGTCATCTTTCATCCTCAGAGATGATTTAATAACTTGCTTGAAGATAGTATTTTGTTTGTTTGGACAAGGTCTGATTGGGTAATCCCGAAACGAGGAATTGCGCCGTTGGTTTTCCCTTTGTGTTTGCCGGACAAATGTTAGCTCTCCTCCTTTCCTCTCCAAGCTAACACTGATAAATGCCTGCAGCAAATTGATTCTTGAAAATGCCAGAAAACAGTGGAGTGCAGACTCCTAAATAAACTCTTTGTTGGATCCAGGAGTGAATTAAAATGGTCTGAAAACACACTTGAGTGATGGTGGTGGTGCTCCAGTCCGGCTCCAGCTCCTGGATTTGCTCCTGAGGTAGAGAGCAATTGTTCAGGACTGATGCCTCAAAAACCCCATTAATTTGCTAAAGGCAGGTGCCTGAGCTGGTGGATATTTAGGGACACGAGGATGGGATGCACTGCAGGGAGATAAAACACCTTTTGACCTTGTTGCATTTCCAAGTTTGAAAGCATGGTTACATTGGATATCTCTGAATGTTGCCTGCACATAAAACTTCCAGCAGGGAGGTTTACAGTATGGAGCTGGAGGAAGATTCCTACATTTGGGCTTTGTTGGTGTGGTCAGATCCACGTGCTGCTGTTTTCCATCTGCTTGTGCATGCCCTGCCCAGTGTGCTGCCAGATTTGTGGGAGGGCTCAGGCTCCTTCCAGTTTCCTCTCAGCAGAAATTCCATCCTCAAGCCAAGAAGCCCTTCAGCAAGAAATTGCTTTAAAATATTAGATTTTCTCTAAAAGGCTTCTGTTTTTCAAAACTGGAGTTTTTCTGATTAAAAGAAAAAAAAAAAGGGGGGGTAGAGGAGGAGTAAGACATTGTTAAAAATCTTCTTCCTGTTCTAGTTAGATTTTTATTTAGTTATTTCATTATTTTAATGAATGAACAGGAGGTTCACTGTGCTCAGGAGACAGAGAATGGGTAGGGTCCTCCAGAGGGACTGAAAGCCATGAATTCCCAGAGGCACTTTGGTTTGAATAAGATCCTTCTTCCTGATGGATGACTGGCAGCTCCAGAAACAAGAGGGTCAGCTTCCTCCTCCTCCTCTTCCCCCCTTTTTCCTCCTTTTTTCTTTTTCTTTTTTTTCACAGTTTCTTCCTTCTTTTTTTTTCCTTTTTTCCTTTTTTTTTTCCCCTTTTTTTTTCCAATTAAAATGTATCCCAATTGCTGCACTCATCTGACTTAAACTTCTACACACTTTGGGTTTCTACACCTCTGCCCAGTGGTGGCTCCTTGTAGAGTTCACAGACACGGAATGCTTTGGATTGGAAGAAACTTTAGGGATTATCTTGTCCCAACCCTTGCCATGGGCAGGGACACCTTCCACCAGACCAGGTTGTTCCAAGCTGTTGATGCTCTCCAATTCTTAGCCTTTTAAAGAAAATATCTTTAAGAGAATAAGATCCATCTGCTCTGAGGTGGATCTCCTCAATTCTAAGCACCCACAACCTCCTTCCTGTGTTTAGGTGGGATCTTTCTTTGTCTTTGGGTGGGATCTTTGTCTTTGGGTGGGATCTTTCTCTTCGGGTGGGATCTTCAGGTGGACTCTGCTGTGGTTTCAGCTGCTCTAGGAGAGCTTTGGGCGCAGTGGGTTTGTTGTGAGCCCGGTGCAGTCCTCGCCTGTGGATGTGAGTCCAGGAAGGAATATAAAATCCATCTGTTGCCATCTGAGCTGTGCTGGGGTGAAATGCAGCTCGCTCCAGCAGTGGCATTCGGGTTCCTTCACAGGAAAGCTCCTGTGGATGCAGTTGGAAGGGCCCCAGCTCCACCCACGTTGATGGAATGTGTGCTGTGAGCTCATCCCTGTGGGAATGGAGCCCTAATCCATCCAGCAGTGGCATTTCCTCAAACCCATTCCCAGTTCAAAGCAGGCTTCTCTCCTTCCAGTTCCTTCTGAAGCTCTCTGTGGGTTCTGGGTGCCAGGGAGGATGCTGGAGGCGTGGGTTTGCCTAGGAAGGGGTTCTGCTGTTTCATCCCAAGGCTGGGCGATGTAGGTGGATCTCAGGGATGCTAATCCTGCTTGGATGAGCTGACAAGGACTCCAGCAAGCAGCACAGATGCAGGATGGCATTTCAGGGCTGCTGTCAACTGGGGTGACTCCAGCAGCTTCGCTGGAGCAAAATCCTTCTGCTCTGTTGGCTCAGTGGGCTGTCAGGGAATCTGCTGGCTCTGGCCTTGCATTTTCTTGGCTTCCACGGAGCAGACCTGGAGCCAAGAGTGTTGTACTGCCCCTGCTTCCCAGCTGGGTCCAGAGGAAGTGTGAGGGGGCAGCTGAGCTCGTGGTGCAGCATTTCAGCAGCCCTGGGGGACTGTATGTGGTAAAAATAAGGAATTTAATATGGTCTCACATGTTGAACCCTCTCTTTTGCCTGCAGGCGTCAGGAGGGGTTTGGGACAGACTTCTTAATTATGTAATTTAAATCAATGTTAATTATACATATATTGAATTTATTTATATATCCTATCACTGTATAAATATTAATTCTATTACTCTTAATATATAATATGAAGAATATTAATTATATGGTTGATCTTGGTGATCTTAGAGTTTTTTCCCAATCTAATTTTATGATTAGTAGACTTAAGCTCAGGAGGACAGGCACATGTAAATGCAGTGATAACCACTTCAGATCAATGCAGTCTCACCCTGTGCAGTCTTGATTTTTAAGATCTTAAGTGTTGATTATCTAAGTTCTCATCACACTCTGAATCCTGATACAGTGCTGATCTGCTTTTTGGGAGGAAAATGGGCAATTTAGGTAGCCTGGATTTCCCGGTCAAAGGATTTCTTTAGTTCACAAATGGTGCCATGCTGGGAAGTGTCTCGTGGCATTCTGTGCAGTCTTGATTTTTAAGATCTTAAATGTTGATTATCTGTTCTAAGTTCACGTCACACTCTGAATCCTGATACAGTGCTGATCTGCTTTTTGGGAGGAAAATGGGCAATTTAGGTAGCCTGGATTTCCCGGTCAAAGGATTTCTTTAGTTCACAAATGGTGCCATGCTGGGAAGTGTCTCGTGGCATATGTGTGATCATCTGGAAAGAAATAGGTGAGAAATTCCTGTTCCTAACATAGAATTGAGAAAGTCCTTGTAGGAGGGGTTGGTGGGAGTGTGTGTGTATAGTTAAACCTCATAACATCTCCTACAGAGCCTGCAATAAATAAAATAAGCTTCCTGAGCCTCTCTGCTTTCCTGTGCCACTGCAGTCAATAATGCTTTGTCTGGCTTGGGGAGTTGCAGCAAAAGAGACTGGCAGAGCCTTCAGTTAACCAAAACTAATCCCTAAATTGGAAAATCTGTCCCCTGTGATACGAATTTCAGTGCTGTTTTAAACCAGATTAAATCTTGAAGCACAGGAGTGGGTAAAATCCATGAACCAGTGTCACAGATGAATCAAACATTGGCTTTTCTGCAGCAAATTCCTTTAATATGTGGATTGAGTTTTTTTCCCCAAAACCCCCTAACCTGGAGGTGTTTTCGCATGGGGTAGGGATTGGGGATGTGCAAAAGTGGTGGAGAAACGTGTGGAACACTGATTTATGTATTTATTTGTTATTGAGGATTCTGTAATTTAAACAAAAAATTTAAAATCTGGCAATCTCCAACTTGGTAGAATGTCTCTGTCTTGATTAATTTCCTTTTGGGGCCCTTCTGATTGTGTCTGTTGATCACTGAATCAGAGAATGGTTGGAAAGAACCTCAAAGATCAAATATTCTTGTTTTTTGGGGTTTTTTTTTTAATGAAAGCCCACTGAGAAATGTGCCTGAGCTCACTGAAGGATGCCTTGAGACAGAAGAATTTGCCTGGCTTTTCACAAAACCAGCAAGGCATGGCAAGGGCACCCTCAAGGACAGACCCAAAATAGCTTTTGGAGAGCTTGCCACAAGCTCTGCTGCTTGCATGTAAATAAGGGGGGGAATTATCTTTATATATACAGGGGGAAAAGCTCAAAGGTTTTAAAATGTTTTCCTTGGCTTGTTTATCAAATCAGGGTCATCCAGTGCATGAATATCAGCAAAGCTCAGCCCAGAGTGACCTTTAAAGAGCTGGAGGGTGGGATTTTTGTAGAAATGTTGGTCTTTGGCATAAAAGGTACCTAAAAACCCCCAAATATATGTACTTGAAGCCATCCAGTGCCACCCCACCATGGGAGGGGACACCTCCCTTATCCCAGGCTGCTCCCAGCCCTGTCCAGCCTTTGGAACACTTCCAGGGATCCAGGGGCAGCCGTGGCTTCTCTGGGTAAAACTGAATGTCTTGATTTGGCTTATACAGCCAGGAATTTGGAATTTCTAGCAGAAAACATCATTTTTGGCACAGCAAAAACGAAATCATTCCAATCCTTTTTATTGCTTTATTTTGGCTTTTTTTTTCTATGATGGAGGATACAAGGAGGAGCTGTATAACAGGATTGGTATCCAGGGTGATGCATAATAAAAAATAGTCACAGTTAAAAATAGTGGCTTCTCTGGGTAAAACTGGATGTCTTGATTTGGCTTATACAGCCAGGAATTTGGAATTTCTAGCAGAAAACATCATTTTTGGCACAGCAAAAACGAAATCATTCCAATCCTTTTTATTGCTTTATTTTGGCTTTTTTTTTCTATGATGGAGGATACAAGGAGGAGCTGTATAACAGGATTGGTATCCAGGGTGATGCATAATAAAAAATAGTCACAGTTAAAAATAATTATACTATTAATTCACAGTTAAGTAGATAACTGGAATTATCTCTTCCCTTAGCATGGAAAGGTAGGCAAAACCTGGTGTTTTTTAATGTTTCTATTGGCACTATGTTGGTTACATTGTTTTGCATAACTAAAAAGCCAGGAGAGTTCACATGAAAAAAGAGCATTTTCCAAAAAGATCAATGTGTACTCAGGGTCTGGAAGGGAATTATAGTGGCAGAGTTGCTCATTGTCTTTTCCAGTCTTTATCCTTCCTTGCTCATTGTGGGAAGTGAGGATTTGTTGGAATATTTTCCCTGCAGAACTTATTTCAGTGTTTTCCCTGTTGAAATGAAAACACTTGTGGACTGTCTAAGGCCAAGGAGTGAAAACCAACCAGGAGCCCATGGAGATGGTGCTGGTGGGAAGCACTTTGAAAACACTGATTGATGTCCTTGTGGTTTGGGATTTGACCCATGGTATTGGAGCAGGGGCACGGAACAGATTTGTCTGAGGGATTTCTTTTGTGTGTGTGTGTGTGTTGAGTAGAATTTGAAATGCTCCTGCACGCTGAATGTTGGTGCTGGTGTGGTCTGTTTGCAAAGCAATTAAAATATGTGGTGGTGGTGGTGGGAGGAATAAATGGTGGGGATGGGTGGTTTGGCTCTGCAGGATCTGAGCACCTCAGGGGAAGGAATAAGGAGTAGGAACATCCCTAATCTGCTGTGTAATCTTCACCATGTGATAACTACTCATTTAGGCTAAACCCAGGGGAGGGGAAGATGCATGAGAATGGAAAAGTTAATTAAACAATTGCCTCAAAAAAAAAAAACCCAAAACACCTAAACAACCACCAACAAAAATCCCTCACCAAACAGAACCCCAGCTCCACATCTGGAAATGTCCCCTCTTCCTTGACAGCTGCAGAAATGCTCTTCCAGCCCTCCATAAGATGAATCTACATAAATGAGCCCTCTGCCCAGACCAGGGGAAATTTGGGACATTTCCAAATTTGCCTTTGGAAATGCCTCTTTACTCCACTGAGTCTCCACAGCTGGGATGAAATGGGATCCTGTTGACACTGACTTCTCTCTTCCTCCACAGTGGGAGCGCCTCTGGTTCCTCATCCTCACCTCATCCTTCTTCCTCACCCTGGTCTGGTTTTACTTCTGGTGGGAAGTTCACAATGACTACAATGAAATCAACTGGTGAGTAGAGCTTTCCTCAGGAAATCTGGGTTTTGGCCATCATGCACCTGCTTGACACAGGTTTGGGTTCATCCGGATCCTTTGGATGGAACTGTAACGATGAGAAAGGGAAAAGTGGGGCTCAAGGAGAGCTGCTTCTCCTGATCTCTGTGTAGATGTAACGTGGCCTCACGTCTCCACTTCGTGGCTGGGTTTGTGTTTGTTTGTCTTGATGGTTGGCTGGGTTTGAAAGTGACTGAGCAATTTGGCTACAGCTATTCCACAAAATATCCATGGCAAAAATTCAGCCTGAAGCACATGGGTGTGGAAAACATTGCACAAAGTTGGAAGGAGCTGAAAAGGAGCTTTGCAGTGGGATGTGCTGGAATTTAGGGTGTTGCCAGCTGCCTCCAGTACTGGAAATTATTCTCCCTTTTATTATCGGCAGCATCTTAAAACATTTTGACAGCACCTTGGGCTGTATTCTAACCAAACTGCCTTGACATCATCTTCTTGTCAAACACAAGATGTAAAGTGTGTTTTAAAGCACAGTGGGGAGCTGATCTCTTAAGTAAATCATCTGCTTTAGATGCTGGAGCTGTGTGAGGGAGAGTGTTTACCAACATGGTGATGTGAGCTGGCTCCTCCCAGGAGAAAATGGGTTTTTCTCTTTGCTCACACCCACACTGTGTGAAGTGAAACCATTAGCATGGCTCTGGATTATTTGTAACAGCAGCATGATAAAAATGCCTTTTTTAAAAGGAAATTTTGGAGCCCCTCTCTTCTTCAGTTTGTACCCTCAGTGAAGGATGTGATTGCTCCAGTGCAAAACCATCTCTGTCTGAGCTCAAAGTTGTGGGAGGGCTAAAATCATTCCTTTAGAAATTAAGGAAAGCCCTGGGAATGCTGGGGATGGGCACTGCCAAGGTTTGGGTCCCCAAATATTCTTGCAGGAATGGGGGGGAGATGTGCAGGTCTGCTCTGGCTGCAAGAGGCATTTGGGATTTAACACATCCAGATGTCACCCGCAGCCCAAAGCCCTGTCCCTGCCGTGCAACCCAGGGTGCTGGAACCACATCCACTGGGAAGGGATTCCCTCTTGTGCAGCACAGGTCTGGAAGAGGCTGGAATTGAAATTTCTGGATTGAAAACAGCATTTCAGGCACTGCCACTCAGTGCTGAGAATGGGGCAGTGCTTTGTGTGTGCTGGAACCCCAGCTAGATCCCTGCTCCACACACCACAAGAGGTCGAGCAGGGTTCCTGGAAAACAGCTGTGGAAAGGCTGGGCAGGAGGAGGAGAACACAGGGTGAGGTTTTAATTACAGCCATGCCAGTTCCAGGCGAGGGGGAGAAATAATTTCCATTGGGTCCATGCAAGATGAGCCTGGCCCTTCCCTTCAGCACAGCTGCCTGCTCTGTGAAAACAGAGCACTTTGGGGCAGGCAGGGTGTGAAGGACTTGAAAGCATCATTTTATTCCCAGCAGGGCTGTGAACCTGTTGCTGATGAGGCACAATGGAGTCCTGGTCTTTAGAAGCAGCACCTTTGCTGTTCATCTGTCATTGTCACTTCTGGGGGGTGTTTTTGGGCAAGATTTCTTTGCTGCTTGCTCCTGCTGCCTTCCTCTCTGCTCCACTGATTTCTTGGCAAGCTGGGAGCTCCTCCAGAGGAGAGGAAGGGCTCTTTGGGCATGGCACACTGAGCTGCTGCCAGGGCCTTCCAGAGGAGCTGGGAGAAGAAGTTGCTGTGATATTGGTGTGAGGAGCTGCTGAGCTCCTTCCTGCCCTCCAGATCTCATCCCTGGCAGCTGTCCTAGCTCCTGTCACCTTCAGCCTGTCCCACCAGGTGGAGAGGGACTGGAGGAAGAGTTCCCCCCTCTCTGGGACTTGTTCCAGCTCCACACCACCCTCTAGGAGGAGAGTTTTCAACCCAAACCTCTGAGGGCTTTGACTCTCTTCCACCCTTGAGGAGCTTTTTCATCTTTATACCTGTGTGTCAGGCAGCTTGGGCAGCATTAGGTAATTTCAATTTGTAAAGACCAAAGGGCTGTTCTGGGATTGAAATGGGTTTTAGAAGGACAAGGCAAAATTGTGAGCCAGCATGTATTGCTTCAGGCTTTTAACACTGAGGTGCTTGTTAGTGAAGATGCTTTGTGCCTCTTAAATATTTTTTTTTAATTTATTGCTTTTGGCATTTCCCTTTTTGGTGCCTACACTTGATCTGCCCTGTCTGAGGTGTGTACTGCACCAGAAGGCTTCACTCTAGCTCGGGCAGGGTGTGGGGATGCTCCAATTTGTGAACCTGCCTGTGTTCCCCCTGCAGCAGGACCATAAATGCAAGTCTGTGTAGCAAACGTTTTCCTCCTTGGTTCTGCAGAAAGCTCATCTGCTTTGTAGCAGTTTAAAACAATCATTTGCACATCAAGTGAAGGCCTGGTGCTCTCGGAGGGGCATTGAAGGGACATCAGAGCAAAAGCTTAAATGGCCTGAGAGCTAAGGAAGCTCTGGGTGATGGCATCAGCACAGACTTCAGAGGAGCCCTCTTTCCTTTCTTCCCTCTTTTTTCCTAGCAGCACGTCTGGATCCCTGCAGATCCCTGGGTTTGTGCTCTTTGGCTCCCTGAGCAGAACCTGGACCTGGGCCATGCCTGTTGAGCCCAAGGATTTGCTTTCCAGGTCCCACAGGAGAGCTTTACTCCTGGACAGAATTAGAATCAGAGAATATCCTGAATTAGATCATGGAGTCCAGCGCCTAGCTCTGCACAGGACAGCCCCAAAAATCACCCCAGGGTTTGTCCAAACAGACCAGAGGTTCTGGCTGATGAATGATGCTGGATTTGAGTGCTGGGGAGGAGATTGAGTCTTTGACCTGCATTTATATAATGCAGCATTTCTGTCTGTGACCCAAAAAAAAAAATCTAACCAAGAGGCAAAAAGGAAAAAAAAAAAAACCCAACCAAAAAAACCAAAAAAAAAAAAAAACACCCCCAAAAAAACCCAAACCCAGCCAGTTCCTTGAATGTGCTGATTCCACCCCAGAACCATCCTGTCCTTGCTGTTCCAAAGGGTTTGCATGGACATAATGTCAACCCTGATCCAAGCCAATTTAGGGATGTTGTTTTGGTTTTGGCTTTTTTTCCTAAAAATCCAGAAGAGAAATTTGAATCCAGGTCAGGTCTGAGCTGTCAGAAGCTGCAAGAAGGGTTCTGGGGTTTCTCTGCCTCCCTCTATCCAGTTAATTTCCATAAGGGATTAAAGCACTGGGTTGTCACTTGTGCTTTTTGCTGCCTATCTCTTTTCTGGAAAGATCTGTTTTCTAAGTCTTGTCTAACCCCAGTGGAGCTGTTCTGGTGTTGAATCCTTTCTTAATCTGCCCTTCCCACTTCTCCTCCAGGTTTTTGTATAACCGAATGGGATATTGGAGTGACTGGTCCATTCCAATCCTTGTAACAACTGCTGCTGGCTTTACCTACATTACAATGTTACTGGTGAGTACAGTGAAATCCATTTCTTAGAGCTTTGTTGGCTTTAAAAAAGCCACGAGCTCTCCAGGCCATCAACAACTTGAGGAGTTTTCTCTTGGAAGTGACTTCTCTCTTCTTTTCTTTGCCTGAAGTTGCATAAAATCAAAAGTGAGAAACTGATGGTCTTTGAGCTCAGATGCTCAAAAATAAAAGATACCCTCAGAGGAGAAAAACAGTTTTGTTATCCATGGTCTGGCCCAGTTTCCACTTCTGGGCACAAGTGGCAGTAGTTTCCCTTTGTCCCGGGGTGCTGGGACCTTCAGGGAGGTGTCCATACAGCTGGCACTGCTTCCTGCAGCCCCAGGAGCTGTAGCCAGGCTCTGAACTCCCTGCCCCTTGGAGGGCAAAGCTTTTTCCTCCACATCCTTGCCTTTGGAGAGGATCTGCTGGCCCGTCCTGCCCCCACTCCTGCTGGCCCATGTGGCTGTCCCCTCGGTTGGTGACGTGTCCCTGCGTGCTCAGACACCACAAAGGGTGGTGATGTGCCTCTGTCTGACTCTCTGTTTGTCCCTCCAGATCCTGGCACTGTGTCACATAGCTGTGGGACAGCAGATGAACCTGCACTGGCTGCACAAGGTAAATCTCAGTTCCAAGGGGAGCAGGCTCTTGGGAATGCTGGACCCTGAGGAGCAGGCAGAGGGTGGCACTTCTGTCACTGTGTCCTTGGGAAGAGCATGAAATGTCTATGGTGCATGTGTGGCCTCATGAGCAAACTGCTCATCAGAGCCTGGGGGCAGAGAATTTGGTGAAAAGCTTTTGATAGAGAGGCCACCTGTGGAGATGGAGAACACCAGTGCTTAGAGCAGCCTGGTTCAGTCCCAGCTCAGGTGCTCCAGGAACCTCTCTGGGGCTCCTGTCTGTGCTGGAGCTCCCCTGGAGAGGGGCTGAGCAGAGGTGAAGCTGATCAGAGTGTGCTTGGAGGGACCAGCTGGGAAAGCCTTGGGAGAAGAAGATGTAGGTGTTGAAGCTGAGGGTGTGCAGGGTGGGGTTTGCTGGGCCCAAGGGGATTTGTGTGTGAAGCAGTTTGAGAAACACTGCTGGGAAACACAAGGAAAGGTATTTGGAGCACAGAAAGGGAATGCAAGGAGAGAAAATGGGTTGGCAGGATCCCATTGTAGCTGGCAGTCTGCTAACTGGAAATGGAGGGACCAATCCTGACTGCCAATACCCTCTTGAAATTCCGCACGTGATGTGGGATCAGAGCCTGAACCTCCCAGGACAGGGAGAGCAGACACTTCCCCACCCTGCCATTTTCTTTTCCTTGTTTTATTTTCCTTAGAGATTATAGAAACTATGCTTCCTCAGGGGAAGAGGATGCAATCAGAGAGAGGGGGCAGGGACTGTCTGACTACTGCTGCAGCAAAATACATTATCAATTCCTGACTCTGACATATGTTTCTTTATCAGGGAAAATGGTATTTTTCAGATATGTTGGTGGGCTTAGATGAGTAAGTCCAGAAAAGGGATGTGTTGGTGATCATGCTACCCTCTGGACTCCCACCCTTCCTCCCCTTCTTCCAAGAAGCCCCTTTTTAATGAGTAAGCCCAGAAGAGGGATGTGTTGGTGATCAGTTCTATCCTCTGGACTCCCACCCTTCCTCCCCTTCTTCCAAGAAGCCCCTTTTTCATCACAGCTCAGATGTGTGGCTCCATCTCTTCCCTTCCCCACACCTCCCTCAGCTTCCTAAGGATGTTGAGATACAAGGCTGGAATAAGTTAATATTTTTCTTGGAACTGTACTGAATTAACTTCAAATATAGATGAAAGTGTGTGGGAAAGGCTGGTATGGGCAAAGCACACAACTCCTTCCAATTTTCTCCTGTAATTCTGGGCAGAGGGTTGTAAACCAAGTGGAAGATGAGTGTGAGGGGTGGAGGAGAAGCAATAAATTGGAGCTGATGGGAGGAGTGGAGATTTGTGTCCTGACACCTCTGTGCCACACAGGATGGCCACACCAAGGGGAATTAGGGCTCCAGAAAGAGGAATCCTGTCTCCATGTACCAAAGGGGTTCTGTAAATGTTGGCAATGTGGGATTTTATTTGCTGCTCCAGGTATTAAACCTGACATTGGCCTGGAGGAGCCCTGTGCACCTGGAATGTGATCCATTCATTTCTGGGGATCAATTTGCTGTCAAGTCTCCCCTGCAGGTTTTGGATCTGCAGCAGCATCCTTTGGCTCTGGCAGAACAGCAGAGGCTGAATAGCAGACACAGGCAGAGAGTGGGGAATTATTTTTAGACAGACAGCCCAGATTTTCAGTCTTTGCATCTGGAGTTATTTCCGTGGCACTTTTCCATGGTTTGAACTTTTTACCTTCACCACAGAGGTCGCGTTTTCTTTCTGACTGCTTTGCTCACACCTCTGAGTGCTTCCACGTGAGAGGGAGGCTGGGGGAGGTCCTGGTGGGCTGAGGTCTGTCACCTCAATGCCACCACTGTCCCTTCCCCAGCCCCAGTATCTGTTCTAACATGAGCCCAACCTCCTTCCTTGTGAATCTTTTTTCACACCTTTTATAACGTGCAAAGCTTTTCTCTCTCCATTTCCCAACCTATAACATACATCCCAACCTAATTTTTATAATAACCACAGTCCCCAGCCTGTAAATGCCCTCTGGTTTCTTGCAGATTGGCCTGGTGACAACCCTGATAACTACTGTGGTGACCATGTCATCGATAGCACAGCTTTGGGATGACGAGTGGGAGATGGTATTTATTTCACTGCAGGTGAGTTGTCTGCAAGGATGCTTCCCTGGGGGAGGAAAGGGGCCAGTGCAGCTGAATTCCCTGGGATTTTTGTATTCCTGTAGGATAAAGCTCTGTCCTGATGGTTGTCACAGCCCAAATTGAAATCTTGGCAATGAGAAAATTGTTTTAAGGAAGGCTTGTGGTGTCTTGCAGGGCTAGAGAAGTATGAAAGGAAAATACCTACAGACTTAATTTCTTACAGATCTGCTCTATGTTCCTTTTTCCCCCTCGTCCTCAATAAAAGAAGTCCAAAAATATTTTGCCCATTTTGCTTAAGAGGTGCTTGCTTCTGCTGACGTGCATTTGGGAGTATGCAAATCTATGCAAATACAGGGGGTGGAAATGGCATTCACACAAGTGACTAACATTTCTCAGAAGTGCTTTATTTTATTGGGATATTTTAAAGGTTTAGGCAGGGAACTGGAGAGCAGAAACACGACTCAGATGGTACATCTCCAGCTTTGTGTCGTGGTGCTGCACCCTGCCGATACAGTCCAGTGTGTTCAGAGAATTCCAGAAGAGTTTGGGTGGGAAGGGACCTTAAATTCCATCCAGTGCCACCTCCTGCCATGGGCAGGGACACCTTCCACTACCCCAGGGTGCTCCAAACCCCATCCAACCTGGCCCTGGATATTTCCAGGGATCCAGGGACAGCCACAGCTGTGCCAGGGCCTGCCCACCCTCATCCTGATTTTTTTTTAGTTTGAACCTAGACTATTTCAGTTTAAAATTGTTCCCTCATGTCCCACTGTAGCTGACCCTAATAAAGTCTGTCCACATTTTCTTACTTTTAAGTCATTTTTTTCCTTATATTTAGTCTGAACCTACAGTATTCTAGTTTAAAACCATTCCCTCAAGTCCCTTTGTAGCTGACCCTAATAAAGTCTGTCCACATTTTCTTACTTTTAAGTCCTAAAAAGCCACAATGTGTTGTCCCTGGAGCCTTTTCCAGGTGAACTCCCCAGCCTGGCTCCAGAGCAGAGGGAGAAGCTCTGTGGCCTCCTCAGGACTCCCTCCAGCAGCCCTTTTCCCAAATATCTGCGTTATTGGGGGAGAAATTCCCCTAAAAGGGGGTTAGAGCTTTCCTCCTTTCCCTTCCTAAATGCCAGAGACAATGGCAGGATCTGGAAGAAGCAACGGCCAAAACAGAACCTGCAAAACCAACACATTTTCGAGGTGCTGGGGTGTTTTTAATCCCATTTTCCTCTCCTGTTCTTGTGCCCTGCAGGCCACAGCCCCTTTCTTGCATATAGGAGCCCTGGCAGCTGTCACAGCACTGTCGTGGTTGGTGGCAGGGCAGTTTGCACGGACAGAGAAAGCCAGTGAGTACCTCCTGTGTCCCTGCAGGGTGGGGACTGCCTGCTCCTCTTGTTTCTCTTTTTCCCACCCTGTGTTTCTCTTTTTTTCCCCTTGTTTCTCTTTTTTTTTCCCCTTCTCTTTTTCCCCCCTTGTTTCTCTTTTTTCTCCCCCATATTTCTCTTCCCCCCCATTTTTCTTTTTTCCCTTTGTTTTATTCCCCTTGTTTTTTTTCCCCCTTGTTTCTCTTTCTTCCCCTCTTGTTTCCCTTTCTTCTCCCCTTGTTTCTCTTTCCCCCCTTGTTTCTCTTTTTTCCTTCTTGTTTCTCTTTTTCCCCCCTTGTTTCTCTTTTTTCCCCCCTTGTTTCTCTTTTTTCTCCCCCATATTTCTCTCCCCCACCTTGTTTTTCTTTTTTCCCTTTGTTTTTTTCCCCATGGTTTTTTTCCCCCCTTGTTTCTCTTTCTTCCCCTCTTGTTTCCCTTTCTTCTCCCCTTGTTTCTCTTTCCCCCCTTGTTTCTCTTTTTTTCCCCCATGTTTCTCTTTTTTCCCCCCATGTTTCTCTTTTTCTTCCCATTTCTCTTTTTTCCCCCTTGTTTCTCTTTTTTTCCCCCCATGTTTCTCTTTTTTTTCCCCCATTTCTCTTTTTTCCCCCTTGTTTCTCTTTTTCTTCCCCTTGTTTCTCTTTTTCTTCCTCTTGTTTCTCTTTTTCTTCCCCTTGTTTCTTCTTTTTTCCCTTTGCTTCTGTTTTCCCCCTCCTTGTTTCTCCTTTTCCCCTCTTGTTTCTCTTTTTTCCTTTTCTATTTTTCTGTTTAATTATTTTAATAAGCCAGGAAGCTGCTTTTCTTCTCTCTTTCTGTTCTTGGATTGTTTTATTTGTTTTTAAGAAAAAAATGGTGCTATTTCTTGATCTTAAGATTATTTCAGACTCATTTGGCTCATGGAATTTATCTTATCTGAAAGAGTTTACAGGCTTTTTGGTGCAGACATGGTGGTTTAATAAAAGAAAAAAAAAAACCCAAAATATCTGTGAGAATCTACAGTCACTTTTAATGGAAAATAGGATTTTAATATTTTTGAAACAGCTGCAGGTCTTGGTGCAAGCCTATTCTTGCCATTTCTTTGTGGCATTTAAGCTGGTTTTATTTTTTTTTCCTGAACAAATTTTTATGGGGTTTTTTTTGCTCTGGTTAAACTAAATTTTCAGAGCCTGGTTGGTGTTTGGGTGCTCCTGGGTGAGAGGACCTGGGTGAGGATCCCATTCTGTGTCTGCTGCAGGTTTGGGTGCTGGTGACACCTCTAAGGTGCAGGACACAGCCTGAGGTCCCTGAGCAAGGTGTCACTGAGCTCCTGGAGTGCTCCCTGAGTGATGGAGATAAAAATCCCTGGCAGAGTTCCTGGAGTCACTTTCTGCCTTGTGGGAACGTGTGTGAATGAACCTGTTAGAAGCTGGAAGCAAAAAGGAGCCTCTTTATGAGTGAAACCAGATCAGCTGTGGCCAGGGGGCTGAGCTGGGCCTAAAAATAAAAAAAACAAACCACTGCCTTCTCTATCTTGCATCCATTGCAAATATTTGGTTTAGGGTTTGTTTTTTTTTTGAGGTGGGGGATTTTGTGTGTTTTTTGGGGTTTTTTAGTGTTTTTTTCTTTTTTTTTTTTTTTGGAGGTTATCCCTTGAGTTCCAAAGCCTTAATGAGTTTGCAAAATAAATAATAATTTTTAACCCTGGCAGAGTTCCTGGAGTCACTTTCTGCCTTGTGGGAACGTGTGTGAATGAACCTGTTAGAAGCTGGAAGCAAAAAGGAGCCTCTTTATGAGTGAAACCAGATCAGCTGTGGCCAGGAGCTGAGCTGGGCCTAAAAATAAAAAAACAAACCACTGCCTTCTCTATCTTGCATCCATTGCAAATATTTGGTTTAGGGGTTTTGTTTTTTTTTTTTTGAGGTGGGGGATTTTGTGTGTTTTTTGGGGTTTTTTAGTGTTTTTTTCTTTTTTTTTTTTGGAGGTTATCCCTTGAGTTCCAAAGCCTTAATGAGTTTGCAAAATAAATAATAATTTTTAAAAATTTTAAAAATCAAATCTGCTGTAACATCTGTGGTTTCAAGTGGCTCCAGATATTTTAGGAGTTCAGAGGTGCCTGTTGTTTTTCAGAAGGAGCACACATCTGTGGGGTACAGAGCTGTTGCTCTGTCAGCACCTTCCAGAGATTCCCAGGGAGTCTGGGCTTGGTGGGAAGTCACTGATAAATGGAATTTGGGTGGCATGGGAGGCAGTCCTGCTCATCTGGCCCCAAGCACTGCAGCTCTGTCACAGCCCAGGGATTTATTTAATAAATAAGTCAGCTTGCTCAGTAAAACATTATTGCATTTTTCTGGTGCAGATCTCAAGGCAGAAGCAGCTGAAGTGGTTTTGCCCTGGTGGACCACCAGTATAAACCTTAGAGGCACAGAGGTGGTGCCATGGCTTATTTTTAGCTGTGTGTGACTGGTGAATTATTTCTCTCGTCAGGCAGGGCAGAATTTGGTGCTGTCCCACCCAAAGGTTGGAAATGCCACCAACGTTTTGAGCTACTTTTCTGGAGGTTGAAGCAATTCACTTACTGTTTTCTCAATACAAAATGAAGTGAAAACCTCTTTCAGGATTTGATAATTTACTTTTTTTAAATATTTTTCCCTGAACACAGAGCTCTGCTCTCACACTGGAGGCACAGACAGTAGATCAGCCTCGACAGAGGAGTCCTGCCTTTGTTTCTGTGGCATGAGGAGGTCAGGGCCAGCCTTTTGACCATCTCTGTGTCTCTCTCTCCACGCCAGCCTCGCAGATGCTGATGTTCACTGCATACCTGGCAGTTGTAGTTGCACTTTACCTCGTCCCCCTGGCCATCTCCTCCCCCTGCATCATGGAGAAGAGGGCCCTGGGACCCAAGCCAGCCATCCTGGGCCACCGAGGGGCTCCCATGGTGAGTAGTGACCTGTGCTGCTGTCACCTGCCACTCTCCAGGGCATGGCTACAACAAATACAGTCTGGAGGCACTCCTGCTGCTGGGATTGCTGTGGGAATAAAGCAGGGCTTGAGCCCAGAGTCAAGTGACACCCCAGATGTTTGAGGTGCAAACAGAAGGGCAGTTCAGGCTGGTTTGTGCCACTGCATTCTGTTGGCTGCTGGTTTTCATCTTCCCTTCGTCTTCTCTTCCATCCTCATTCTCTTCCCAAACATTGCCACCATCTTTTTGGGGTGGCTTTTTTTTTTCTTCAGGCTTCTAAAGAGCTTTGGTTTGTGCTGCTTTGTGCAGGTGGAATCAAGAAGCACTTGCTTTGCTGCACAGCTTCTTTACGTATCAAAAATGAGAGCAGTTAACCTGGCTGCTGGCCTGATGGATAGCAGCAAACCCTCACAATGAACATCTTCTGCCAGAGCAGGAGAAGGGCTTGTCTGGGAAATAAATCTGTGTCAGGTCAGATCCTCTTTCATTAAATCAAGCTTCAGCTTTCTTGTGTGGGCAGTACAATAATCAGGTCTCATCTCCTGCATCTAGTTATTAAATCCCTAATGGCTTTTGCTTATGAGTTTATCCTCTTGTCCATTGTAGGGTTGGTTTGTTGTTTCTTTTTCTGGTTTGTTTTGTGCTTTTTCACTGTTTTTCAGTCAGGTTGAGGAGTTTACTGAAAATCTGGGTCACAGAATCCCAAAACGGCTTGAAAACCATTGAGTTCTGAGTCCCTGCCATGGGCAGGGATAGTTATGGATGCTCTCTAAAATATAGGGATTAAAGACATGTTTTATTTTCTGTTTTAAACAGAACTCTTACTGCCTTGGAGTGTTACTCACCTGGCATGATGGGACACTAATGCTGAAATGCAATGGCCTGGCAGATCCCATGCTAAGCCCCACACAGGGAACTTCCAAAAAGACAATTTCATTTCTTAGGTACCACTTTAATCCTGCCTTGTAGGGTTTTCTGGTCCAGTTCGTGGCTCACAAGGAGATTAACACTGGAGAGATAAAGAGGAAAAAATTAATAAAAAATAAATTAAAATTATGGCCATATTTCCAAAAAGACAAGAAAACTCCCTTAAATCTTGTTGATGAAACAAAATATCAGATTCTTTAGTGCATAATCACGGAATCCCAGAATGGTTTGGGCTGAAAGGGACCTTCAAACCCACCTTGTTCCAGCCCCTTGCCATGGGCAGGGACACTCTCCCCTAGACCAGCCAGAGGTTTGCAGTGGCTGCAGTTAGTTTGGAATAAAATTTGGTTCTTCTGTCCAGGCTTCTTCATTAACCTCCCCACCAAATGATGCCATGAGTTCATTTTTAAGGCCTGGCTAATTAAGGGAAAAACACAAATGTGGTGATGTCCAGCTGCAGCCAAGCTGTGCTGCTCTAACACAGTTCCATAATCTTCTTTAAGGAAGGTCCCCAAAGCTCCTGTCTCTGTTTGAATGCATTTGCAATGGACTTCTAAGCACAAAAATAACCAAAATGAGTTCATTTGTAGTAATTTTCTAGAAATTACTTGCTGTGTCTCTGCAGCAGGAAGAAATGAATAGTAGCCTGATTTTTGCAGGGGATGAGTCTCTCAAACCAAGCACAAGAGGAGGAAGAGCAGCTAGAAATCCTGAGCTGGGTCTGCGTGGCTCTCAGTGCCTGGGCAGGGTTTATAAAAGAGAAGAGATTTGGAAATTGTTGCTTTGTTCCCCAAGGTTTCTTTCCCTTAAGGAATTGGTTGTTTCCCTTGTTATAAACCTGGATTTAGGTTTTAGACATAGCATGCCTGAATTTATTGTACCAAGCAGGTATCCCTTAAAAATACCTGAAGAAATACAGAGAGAAATGCAAGCAGAAAGGTTGTGCAATTTTTTTTAGTTACTGCAGTTTGGCCATAAAGTTCTTTTTAAAAAATAACATTAATCTCAGCAATTAATTCCTTAACAGCAGCTGCTCCACTTAGATGCATCTTTGCCTTAAACATGCTTAATTTGGGGCTTCAACTCCCTCCTTCTTGGTGGAAAGGGTTAAATTTGCTTTCCTGGCTTGCTGGCTGATGTTGGCTGAGTTATGTCGGGGTGTCAGTGGCTTGTGCAGAGGGCAGGTTTGGATGGACTCCCTGGGAGAGGCAATTTTTTATGTCAGGGTGACAGCCTGGGGACTCACCCCCTGCTCACAGGGAGATCTGTCTTTGCCTAAGTTCTGATCACAGAATCACAGGATGGGTTAGGGTAGAAGGGACCTGAAAGCTCATCTCATTCCTCTGCTCTGGAATGGGCAGGGACATCTTCCTTACTCCAGGCTGCTCCAAGCCCTGTCCAGCCTGGCCTTGGGCACTGCCAGGGATCCAAGGATCTGGGCACCCTGTGCCAGGGCCTGCCCACCCTCACAGGGCACAATTCCTAATTCCCAATATCCCATCCATCCCTTTCCTGGGTCCTGTCTGTGTAAAATGTGCTCCCCCTTTTTTCCAGCCCCCCTTTTAAGTACTGCAAGGCTGCAGTGAGGTCTCCTCAGAGCCCTTTTAGGCACTGAGATCTTCCCAGAGTTTTCTCTTCTCCAGTCTGCACAAGCCCTGCTCTCCCAGCCTGCTGTGGAGGAGAGGGTTTTTTTGGGAAAAGCAAGAGGATCACCTCGCAGGGTTACCCTGGGCTGCTTGGGAAGCTGCTGACAGCAGCCCAAGGCGATGTGAGCCAGTGGATGCTGCAGCTCCTTGCGGCTGCTGCTCTCTGCTGACAGCTCCGGGAATGTGAGCAGAGCTCCTCCAAGCCCGACCTTGGCTGACCCAGCTGCCCTGGCCCAAACAAGCCTGGCTTTGGCTGGGAGCTGCTCTGGGGAGATAACGTGGCTCTGTGCTGCCTTTGTTGAGCAAACAGAAAAAGGAGCTGGTGCTGGTGTGTGGCTGGAGGCAGAGGAACCAGAGCTGGGTGAAGGTTGGGGCTGACATTTGCTCTGATTGTTTTACCCCAAAGCTTTGCTTGAGCCTGCGAAGTGATCAGAAAACAATTGTCTCTTACAGCCACTCTAAGTGCTTAAGCCAGTTTTTATACTTATGTTCATTATTTTATTATTATATTGTGCTTACATGGTGCAATTGGGCCTTTGTTGTTAATTATTCCCCTTTGCAGTAAATCATGGATTGTGAATGCTCATTGTGTCCTGATGGAAGTGATCCTAGTGGTGGAAAAACAGGATGTTTTCTAAACCTGAAAAAAAAGGGAAAAAAGTAATTTATTTTTCAAAAATAACTTTATTTTGATGTTTTTCAGTGCAAAAAACCTGCCAGATTTTCCTTCTGTAGCTGTCAATATTTTTTTTCTGGTCTGCCTGTTGTTTCATGGGTGTTTTGGGAGCAGCTACACTGTACTGCTTTTGTAGAACAGCAAAGTATCTGTCTTCACACCATTTTTATTTTAAGCAAACCCTAAGTCTGTTACCATCTGCTCCATTCAACAGGGAGGAATTTCAAATAAAATCTGAGTCCTTCTCTCTGATAGCCACAGGGAAAAATTTTCTAGGCTTAAGGCTATTTTTTTAATTGTTGGTAAAACTAACTAGAACATTTGTTATTAGAGAAACCCTCTGATTTCTAGACTAATAGATGACTTTATGGAATGAGTAGAAGTGGGAGTAAAATGTATCTTACAGAATACACATTCTGGTTGTTGTCTGTGGTATACAAGAGACAGGAATTTTTGGGCACAGATAGATGTGGAATAATAACATTTTGGATCCCTGCTATCTCCAAACCCTTCTCCCAGCATCCTTGCTGACACTGCTTTGTAAAATTCCCTCATGCTGCTGATCTCTCATTGCTTTTATTTTTTTTTTAATGTTTTCTTGACAGCTGGCACCAGAGAACACTCTGATGTCCTTCCAGAAGGCAGTGGAGCAGAAGGTGTATGGAGTGCAGGCTGATGTGGTGCTGAGGTAGGTCACTGCTGGCTGCTCTGGGGCTGCCTGTGCATAATCCAAGCCAGGAACGCTCCAGCAGATCCAGAGTCTGGGCACTGCAGCCTTTTCCCACTGGGAAGGGCTGTCCTGGAGAACTCATCCAGTAACTGCTGTCTGTCTCTGTCAGATGCTGCTGATGATTTCACTGAGGTGATGGGGAAAGGTGGACTTGTCCAAGTGAGGGAACCTGGATCTCTTTGTTTTCATTTGCAAGAAGGCTGTAGTTTATCCCAGAGCCTGGTTTATGCCAGTAAAACACAGCCAGAGCTGCTGGAATGTGACTTCTCCTGGGATACCCCAGGTGCAGACAGAGCAGAAATTCCAATTTGACTTTGTTGCACAGCAGAGTTTTCACCAACCTTGACAAACCATCCCAAGAATACACCAGGAGGAAGCTCTTCCTCCTCCTCTTCCTCTGGCATTAATCTTTAGGGAAGGAGGATGCTGATTGTCAGAAAGTCATTCCTTGCTGGCAAATGCTGAGCTGAGTGGCCAAGACCAATTAGAATTTAGAGAGGGATATTTCCAGAGCTGTGCTTTGTTCCAGTTCCTTCATATTCCTTAATATTCCTGCTCCCAGTTTGTCCCAGTACCACTTACAAACTCAAAGCAGATATTTTTTTTTTTTTTCCCCCTGACTGCTTTGGAGGTTTGATGGACGGATATTTTTGCCTGGTAGAAGGCAGTTTTATTTTTAATTGCTTTCTTTTTACTTTGCATAATTTTTTTTTGAGAGAAAATTATTTAAAAACAGAAGGAATTTCTTCCCACCGGTGAGTGGAAGGTCACTGTGGAAGGATGGAGTATGAATTGGGATATGTTACACAGTTTTTGTTTTTTCCAAAATGAGTTTGTCATCTGTTGTGAGGGCACAAGTACTCGAGTGTCCAGCTCCCAGATGAGCACTTGGCTCACGTGGCTGAATCCATTAACACTGGCCAAGGAGAAAGGTGGGCTTGGGGAGGAGGAGAGCTGGAAATGCTCCCAGATCCTTCCCCACTGCCACTCATCAGCCATCCCAGAGGAGCACTCCAGGCTTAAACAATGCCCTTGATGGCCCAGTTTCCTGAGCCTTCTCCAAGACACCCAAGTGCCTTCAGAAAAAGAGAATTCCATTGCCTTTCAGACTGAGAAGTGGGATGTTGGTGCAGCTGGCAGCACCCTCAGGGAGGGTTTGCAGCACAGCACCCCTTGCTGTCCCTACCCTTCAGGAAGATGCTTTTTGTACCTTGGCTGGATGGCTCCATCCTTCCTGGAATAGTTCCATGTCCTTCTAGACGTGCCAGCATGGGTGGGCAGCTTGGGCACACCCTCAGAGCCATCACATCCTGCTCCACACCCACCCCACATCCCAAACCAGCTGGAAAGCCAGCTTTGCTCCAAGCACCAGGAATTGCTGCCTGTTCCTCTTTCTCTTCCACCCCCTCCCACATCTCTTCCTCTAAAGCTCTGATTGCTGTCTCTGAATTCCTGCTTCAGCCCTGGCCTGCCAAGACCCTGTGGTTAGCCCTGAGTGGTGCTGGGAGGGGAGGATTGGAAGGAGGCAGCAAATGTCAAGAGCCCCATAGGATTTCTGCACTGTGGTTAAGGCTTAGCAGTGCTCTGCTCTTCTGTGAGATGTTAAACTCGAGCTCCTGGCACTTTCAAACAGTCCACACTCTTCATTCTGCAGTTCCTTAGCGGGTTTTTTTTTAATTTTATTTTTAACTGTATTTATTAAACCTTTGACTGCAGCAGCGTGGGATTGCCATGTCAGCAGGTTGCTTTGGGCTGGGGGAAGGAGGTGGCACAGCACAGGCCAGAAATAGCAAATAAAGGTGCCAGTGACCTTTGTGAGAAGGGACTTCTGAGGGCAGTGGTAAAGCTGAGGCGACATTTGCTCCATCCTCTAAAACTGGGTTTCGTTTTCCCTCTGGGAAACAGCTCTGGATTGTCTCCTAATTCAGATGGGATTTTTTATTTCAACCCATCCTCTTTTCAGACTTTTTCTGAGTCTCCTGTTAGGAACATGGGCTCCTTGCTTTGGAAAATGTCACTGCTACCAGGCTGGCTGCCCTGGGTTTGTCCTGATTCCTGTTCCCCTGCCTTTGATAAAAACTGTCACTACCCTGTGTGGTTTCACCACTGATCTGGTCACAGAAAATGGAGTGGAAGAAAGTTTAAAGAGTTCTTTATACTTTCCAGAGTCCTTATTCTGTAATATCCAGATGGCTTAAAAACCCCAGAGCGTGCATTTGCCTGCTTCGTTTCATCTGAGAGGTGTGGGGTGTTTTGGGGTTTTTTTTTAAAGCATGATTTTAACTCATGTGGGCATGAAACCAGTTTTCAATTGGAGAAGGCAATTTCAGAGCATTTTTGGTAGTTTGGAAGCCTTGCATCTTGCTGAAAGCCTGATGTTCACAGACAGTGTGAGAGGCTTTGAAAATTCCCCTCCTTTCCTGCTGTGGAGAGTGTGTGTGTGTGTCCGTGCATCCAGAGAAACCTCTGATGTTTTTGGGAGCTGCATAAGCTGAGGAAGCTTGGATGAGCATTCAGGGTGGGTGTTCTTGGTGAAGCCACCTGAGTTTTACATTTTTGAGGGAGAAGTGGATGAGGCATGGGCAGTGTTGTGTCAGTGCATGAGTGACTGACAACAAACAGGTATCTGAGAGAGATCTTCCTCTTGAGGATGCTGGGGACTTTTTTAGCCTCATTGACACCTTCCCAAGGATTTTGATGTGAGAGGGGCTGGAGTGGGAAGGGGAGTTTCCCTCCTCCACCTGTAAGAGGGTGTGTGTTTGCAGCTATGATGGGGTGCCCTTTCTGATGCACGACAAGACTCTCAGGAGAACGACCAACGTGGAGGAGGTGTTCCCAGAGCGGGCCTACGAGCACTGCTCCATGTTCAACTGGACCGACCTGGAAAAGCTCAACGCTGGAGAGTGGTTCCTGCAGGTGGGTGCCACGGAGCCATGGGATCACAGCTCCTGCCCAGCTCCTCTTTGAGGGTGAAAGGTGTAGATCCATCTCCTTGGTGGTGTGGTGCACTGGACCAAGTGTGCATGGACCATGTTGAGTTCTGTCTCTCCTAAACTTAGGCTTGGTCTAAGCCACTTTCTGTGCCCCTTCTGGAAAAAGGGGCCTCAAGCCTGGTTGACACCACAAAGAACTTCAAGACCCCCAGTTATAATCACTTTTTAATGTGATTATAAAAAAAAAAAAGATAGAAAAATCAGCGTGTTATACACTGTTCCCCTTTTTCTGAATTTCATTTTGAGACAATCATCTCCACAAAGAAAAAAGTAAGAAAGTCTTTGCACTGGGGGTGTCTGGGCTTTGTGGCAGTAATCCTGGGATTGCTTTGCTTCCAGAATGACCCTTTCTGGACAGCAGGGTCTCTCTCAAGGGCTGACTATTTGGAGGCTGCCAACCAGTCAGTCTGCAAGCTGGAGGATATGCTGGAGGTGATCAAGGACAACACATCTCTCATCCTGAACTTCCAGAACCTGCCAGCAGCTCATCCCTACTACAGCACTTACATCAACATCACCCTGGAAACCATCCTGGCCTCGGGGATTCGGCAGCAGGCTGTGAGTTCTGTGGGCTTGGGGAAATCTCCAAAATCCCTATGGTTTCCATGAATCCTTGCATGTCTCCAGTGGGGCATCACTGGAAGTTGTGCTGGGCACAGAGTTTGGAATGGAGCACCTGGTACAGCTCAGGAGAACTTCTTTCTCTCTGGGTATGGAATTGATTCTCCCTCTTTTTTTTTTTTTTAAGTCCCCACTAAGGTCACAACAGAGATGGAGATGAAGAGCAAGAGAAAAATTGTTAAGATGTGGGGATGTGAAGTGGGATTCCTCCCTCGGGTTTTTAGTTCCCTGTTGAAAATGCATGTGGCTGCTTCTCTGCTGCTTTGGTAGATGAGCATCGCTGAGTTATTAAGACCAGGCTGGTTGGGGCTTGGAGCTAGAGAAAGGTGTTGGAATGGCAAGGGGTTGGAATGGGATGACTTTAAAGGTTTAAAGGTCCCTTTCTAGCCAAACCACTCTGTGATTCCATGACCCACTTTACCTCTTCAGAGTGAGCTGGTGACTTGATGTGCTTCGGAATCACGGTGTGAGCTCAGGGAATTCCATGCCCTGGGCTGGAGTGTTGCCAGATTTGGGAGCCACGTTTGCCATACCCTGTTCCCTTTCTTGCTCCCCCCACAGGTGATGTGGCTGCCAGACACGGAGAGGCAGCTGGTCAGGCAGGTTGCTCCTGGTTTCCAGCAGACTTCTGGGCTCAAGCTGGACGCAGAGCGCTTGAGGGAGAAGGGCATCGTGAAGCTCAACCTGCGCTACACCAAGGTCACCAACGAGGAGGTCAGGTACTGCCCTCTGCCAGAGCCCTCAGCATCCTTTCCTGAGCATCTCAGCCTGTCTGGCTGCACACTGGGGTCTTTCCAGATGGATTTGGTCTCGAAAGCTTGAGCTGGGCAAGTCACGCGGAATCCAGGCTGTTCCTGGGAATGCACAGCTGCCTCTGACATCTCTACATGCTGTCTCAGGATATGATGAGCCCCTTTGAAATACAAATGGATGAATTGGATGATTCTTATTGCACTCACAGTTCTGGGAAAAAAGTGAAGGCCTTTCACACTGAGTTCCCTCTGAGTGCTGCTTCATCCTCATTAGCAGCTGCCCTTTGCTTCCCTTTGTCTGCTCCAGAGCTGCTAGCTTGGAATTTTGATTAGCCCAAAGTCTGGATATGCTTTCAGAAATTTCTCTTTGCAGAAAGAGAAACTCCTGTCCTGTATCATCTATTTAGGCTGATCAGCTCTTCTCTGTAATGGCCCTGGCACAGCAAGGGGTTCCTGTCCTGCCTCAGCCTGTGTGTGAACTGTGTGGTGTTTTAGCTCCCAGGGAGGGCAGATTGTTTCTAGTAGGGCTTTTCTGGTTTTTAAAATTTAAATGAAACAGGTCTGCAGAAGAGAAATATCTCCAAAGGAGCTGGCTGGCTGCATGTTAGAGCTGAAGCAGGGAAGAGCTGAGCCTGCAGCTGTTTGGGAGCGTGGCCCTGTTTGGGTGATCCTGCTGTGTCCTTCCATGGCTGCCAGCAGTCAGTCCAGCTCCTCACCCTTAAAACCAAGGCTCTGCTTTATCTGCAGGATAATCCCTGCTTATTTTTCCTCCTGTTTGCTCTGCCCCATGGAGAGGGCTGTGTGCCCAGTCACTCATCTGTCCCAGTTCATCAGCCCCAGTCTCCCATCAACCCCACCTGAGCTGTCTCCAAAATAAGAGCTGTCACCTGAATGTTTCTTGAACCCTGTGGTGCCCAGCCAAATGTTGCTGCATCCCTGGTTTAACACAGTTCTCTCAATTCTCCCCAAATCCAGCACCTGGATGCAACATGGCTGCAACCAGCCCTGCCCTTGAGAGCCCCTTTGGAGCTCTCTGTTGAGAGCTGGGACATGTCCGTGTCTTGCACTGTGTGCTGCCACCTCAGAGCGTTAAATTGCAGGGATTAATCTGTGCTGCCCATGTGAGGGAGATTGTTGATGCTTCTGCTTCACAGATGAGGAAATAGAGCAATTTATGTGAATTCTCTGGGTACCAGGTAATTGCCAGTGCTTGGTTTGCTGCTGGCAGTTTCAGCTGCTTGGAAAATGACCTCAGGAGACTGGAAGCTGTAACTCTGCAATTGTCCCCAAAACAAGGGCATGGAAGTTGCAGGAGGTGATGTTGGAGGCAGGTCTGCCAGTGTTTAATTAAGCAGATTGCCCCTGAAATGTTCCAGGCGTCTGAGGCAGATGCTAATTTTGCATCAGCGCGATGAGATGGTTGTTCCAGAAACACACCATGTCCATCATTCCTGGGGAAGCATCTGAGATGGCCTGTGGCCTGTGCCAGACAGCAGCCAGGAGGTGAGGAAAGCTGTCAGGATCAATCCATTGCCCTCACGAGGTGCCCTGTTCTAAAACTCTTCACTCCCCACAATCCAAATAAACCCGGCTGTGGCTGATGGCAAGGGATGGAGGTTTGGTGGGGTCCTGCATGTCACCCCGTGCGTGTGCCTTGGCAGGGACTACGCCATGGCCAACCTGAGTGTGAACCTGTACACGGTGAACGAGCCCTGGCTGTTCTCCATCCTCTGGTGCGCCGGCGTCCCCTCGGTCACCTCCGACAGCTCCCACCTCCTCCGCAAGGTGCCTTTCCCCATCTGGCTCATGGTAAGCACCACCCTGGGAAGGGCTGGCAGCGGGAAATGAGCTGGGTGGGTGTGGAGGGGAGAGGTTTTCCAGGGAGGTTTGGCTGGGCTTGAGGGTTTCCCCGCTCTAGATGGTTCCTCTTGAACAATCCCGTAAGTTTGGGTGAGATCCTTGAGGATTGCATTGCACTCCCTGTTCAACCCACATGATTTTTCCAGTTCTCCTCTGGGGGAAGAGCATCTTTGCAGACCTGCTGAGCAGCTAAGAGTTGCAGGAGAAGCAGGCACACAGGTGAACCAGCAAATCAGGCCTCTGTGTCTTGGCCAAATTGTAAAATTAGGTTTTTGCCTGTTCTGAATCCCAAATTGAAGATTTACCTCTGCCTACCCCATGCTGGACAAGAATAAGCAGAGATCCAGTGATGGTGCTTCAGCTGGGCTCAGCTGCTGTGATTGGCAACTGGAACCAGACCTACCAGTGGCTGAAAATACAGAAATTGCATTTACAGCATGGGGCTGTGCCCAAAAGGTCCCATCTGCACTTAAAATGGACCCTACATGGATATATTTCCCTGTTTTCCCCCAGACCTGGATTCCAAAACAGCATCTTGCCCCTCACCCTGAGGTACAACTGAGATAGGAAACTTTCAGCCCAGAGAGCTCTGAGAAAATGTCAGCACACAAACAGGAGGGAGAGTTTCAAATTGTTCCTGTTTGCAGTTTCCCCTGATAGTTTTGGATGACAGCCTGGCATTAGGAAGGCCATAAATATTGTGATTTATACCTAACCCCTGCAGCTCTGTGCTTTTCTTGCTCCTCGGTGGTAACTCCAGCCATGTGTGGTCTCCCTGTGATTGCACAAACCCAAATGTTTAAGGTCTGCTCCTGTTTTGTGTCTTGCAGCCTCCAGACGAGTACCACCTAATCTGGATCACGTCTGATCTCATTTCATTTCTTGTAATTGTAGGAGTTTTTATATTCCAGAAGTAAGTTTGTTACAGCTCTGCTCTTGTGTGTTTGTGACCTGTGTTTTTGTCCAGATTGTCGGGTGGAGGTGGGAGAGAGGAGTTCCCTGAGCCTCAGTTCTTGGATTGCTATAGCAGGGGAAATAGTCATTAAAAAACCCTTGCAAACAATAATTCCACTCCCAAGATGGGATGGAGAATTGGATGCACACTTTTAAGAACAAGAGATCACTAATTAGTAGTGTCAGATCCTTTCCTTTGCTCCTAAAATATGTGGAAGAGAAACTGTAAATGCTTTCGGGAAAAGGATGTTGAGAAAGACATTAAGGTGCTTTAAAGGAAGGAGAGGGGAGGGATTTTGACATTCCACTATTACAGTGTTCAAAAAGGACATGTTACAGTTGTCTTCAATCAGTTTGTTCCTGTTTGGAGATAGAAATATAATGGAATCATGCAATGGTTTGGGTTGGAAGGGACCTTAAAGATAATTTAGTTCCAACACCCCTGCCACAGGCAGGGAGTTATTATGGGAAAAATTATGATTCTGCAAATCAAATCAGGTGCTTAGTTAGAAAGAAGAAGGAGAAGCTCTACTCCAAAAGTTGGACTTCTCTGCAGCAAAGGGCTTGCTCTTCCAGAGCCTTGTGCAGGACAGACCCCTTTCCCTGATGTTGCAGTTTCTCCACCACATGAAAGAGTTGCCAGCAGGGTTGAGGATGTGTCAAAACCAAATCAGAGCAGAATTGCCCAGCTACCACCTGCTGATGTGATTCAGCTCTGGGGAATGAGGCTTGGCATTTGGCCTTCAGTGTCATGGTTGATTTTTTTGGTGTGTTTTTGGTCGGTTGGTTTGGTTTGGTTGTTTTGTTTTTTTCCCCAAGTCCTTTTTGGGGCAAACCAGAGCTGCTCCCTTCATGCAGGGATGAGGGGGTGGGTGGGAGCAGAGGCACTGCTTTAATGTGCTCGTCCTCTGTCCTCTGCATGGCTTCTCTCTCCTCAGCCATGGTAGGGACTGCTCCTGCTCTTCTGCTCCAGCCCCAGTGACAGGATCGTGGCAGCCTCTCCAGAGGGGAAATACCAACTGTGATGACTTCTGACTAACCTTTTTTTGCCTCTTTGCCTTGTTTATTTTCTTACTGCTCTGACTGTTGTGCATGTTCCTCCTCTTTCTCTCTCTGCTGCATTCTGGCATCTCACAGCTATCACATGATCAGGTAATTCTGGTGCTTTCCTCCTCTTTCTCTTTTTCATTCAACCTTCCTTTCTCTCTTTCTCTCTCCCTCTCTGCTATGGCTTCACTGCAGATGGTCAGGGCAGGATGCAGCTTTTCTGATGCTTTCCAACATCTGGCTTCAGGAGGGGACCATGAGGGTTTGGACATTGCCACGAGCACCAGGGGCGTCTGAAGCTGAAGCCAGGGGATGTTTTGAAGGCAACCTGACCTTCTGTGACAATGATCTGAGTCAGTGCCTTTTAAAACAGCCCAGTTCTGAGGTCCCAGGGCACACTGTAATTGGGAGATTCCCAGAGGATGTAATGCTTTCTCTGTGGAAATAATCCCATGCAAAATATCCCCTTCCTCCCTGTATTTACCAGAGATGTTTGAGACCAGCCTCTATCTCAAAGAAAATCATGGAATCTATTCAATTATATGAAGTAGCACTGCTCTGAATTAACAGGGCTGATAACTGGAAAGGTTTGGCTCATCAGTTGGGATCTTCCCGAGTTGCACCACTGGGAAGCTGGAAATACAGCGTGAAAACAAAGAGCACTGCAGCAGGGGAGGGAACTGAGCCTGGGCTGCTGGATTTGAAGTGCCATCAGTCAGAACCCCAGATTTCTCCTTGTTTGGGCCCTTCCCTCAGCAGTCATTCTCACCCCTTTGGAGGGAAGTGCTGGCACTTTGCACTCAAGCCTTCTCTGCCTCCCCACTCAAACCAAACTCCTCACGTGTTCCCTTCTCCATTGCTCCTGCTCTGTGTCATGGGCTTGCATTCCTGAGGATTTGGTTGCCCCCACCCACTGCCTCGGGCTCGGGGTTGGCCCCTGCAGGTGTCCACGAGGTGTTCTGAGCCTCCTGTGGGTGCAGGGAGGTCGGGTGGTCCCGATGATGAGGAGAAGGCAGCTTTAGGCAGGAGCAGGCACAGGAGGGGGACTGCAGCTGGCTTGGCTCTGTGCTTGCTCCATCAACCCCATTTTTCCCTCGACCTGCCCCTCTCCCACCCCCTCTCCATGGCATTGAGCATCTCCCCTCCCACGCCAGGGTCTGGCCGTGGCCCTAACCCGGTGTATGCTGTCTCTGTGTTGTTGTCCCAGTATTTTTTAGTCCGTTCCCACCCCGTGTCCGTCTGGTCTGCTCTGACGCCAGCCTCCCAGAACAGGACCTTCCTGCTGTCTCTCTGGCCTTTTTGCACGCTGCTGTCCCAAACCTGGTCCATCACAACAGAGTCCAAGGGGGTAGGAGAGGTGCTCTTTTCTATTCAACCAGCTTTTTGGAGACCCAAGGCTTCTGAGTGCAGCACAGAGTGTGTCACGTGGTGTTGGTCGGAGTGGCATCCTGGTTAAATGCACTGGTGGCCCTTGTGAGAGGATATTTCGGATTGGGGTGACCCTCTCCTGGCTCAGTCGGAGCAGTGCACCCTGTGAGAGGAGCCATCATCTCCTCGTGTGTGTTTTACCACCCTGGGTCTGCCCACAGCCACCACGGGAGGTGGAGAGCACGGAGCAGTGCTTGCTCCTCTTGGCAGGAGGAGAAGAGCCCTTGGTCCCTGCACACGTGTGAGGCTGGGCTCTGTGGGTGAGAGGTCACTTTTGGTCACAGAGTGACTTGATGCTGAAAATGCTGATGTGGTGGGCAAAGAGAAGACTTGTACCAATGTGTTTTGGTCCTGATTTAGAGTTTGAGGAGGATTTTATCCTCTGAGATCCTGCAGTCACATTAGTGGGATCTGCCTGCAGGGGATACCAAGGCAAGAAATATGTTCTTCCAGGTCAGAGTGGTTCAGTTTAGATAATGATAGAAGAAAAAAAAATATTTGCTTTATTCTTCAATGTTTTTGCCTCCTTGTGCTTCCTCTGCATTGCTTCTGTCCATGGGTTTGTGAGTTGTGTCGTGTTGCCATCCCACCCCTTCTTTTCTGTGTAGCCTTCATCTGTACCCTGGTCAAAGCCTGATTCAGGTCACCCAGTGTCAAGCACTGGGACTTGGGAAGGGGGTGGAAACCCTACAAAACTGACACCAGCTACATTTGCCTGGGGAAAAAAAAATTGCAGAACCTCCTTTGTGAATGTTGATTTGTCAGGCTGATGCTGTAGACCCAGGCTGGAGATTTGTGGGCTCCTCAAATCTTCTGCTCCTGGGGCTGGCTAGGGGGTTACAAATGGAGGAGGTGATGGTTTTGGTCACCTTCTCTTGTGTGGGTGAGCCACTAGATGGTGACAGCAGATCAGAAACCTCATAGGCCACCCTAAATCCGGGCTGTTTCTGTATCAAATAGCTTTAGGGCATCCCTGGCTCTGGCAGGGAGAGTGGGACTTGCTGCTGGCTCAGTGGGGTGTGGGCTATGAAAGCCTGGCCTAAACATCATCCCCTTGTGGTGGGATCTTGGCTGAGCCCACCAGGCTGTGTTTTCCCCTATTCCAGCAGCCCATCTTCCCCTCCTCATGAGGGTCTGCCACAGTGCCACGTCCACGTGGCTGTTAAATCCCTCCAAAGATGGGCACTGCCCTGGGCAGCTGTGCCAGGGCTGGAGAGCCCACTTGGGGAAGGAATATTTCCTATACCAAATCTAAACCTCCCCTGACACAATCTGAGGCCATTTGCTTGCTGTGTCTCAGGTTTGAAACTTTAAATTGTCTTTGAGCTCTCTTCTCCCACAAGCCTGACCACGGCACTCGGTGAGGGAAGATTTGTGGTTTCTTTACTTGGCTGGTTCTCTTATTCTGTTCCCTCTAAAAGTTTAAACACCTCCATCTCCTTTGCACAACTGGAGAGGGCTGTGAGACAGCTGCAGCCCTTGTGGAAATTAGTTTATGGATCTGTCAATCCATGGGTTTAATTCCCGGGTGGAATTAGGGTGCTCAAGGTGGCTAAAGATGCCTGAGGTAATTAATCTCTGGACATCCTCCTGCCACGTGGGGTTTGCAAGGGATCAAAGGGCCTCTTGCACTGAGGATGCTCCTGTGTCTGGAGAGGCCAGTCCCTGGAGCCCTGCTCCTGTCTTGCAGGTGGCGCCTGGGGAGCATCAGGACCTACAACCCGGAGCAGATCATGCTCAGCGCCGCCGTGCGCCGCTCCAGCCAGGACGTCAAGATCATGAAGGAGAAGCTGATCTTCTCAGGTAGGCACGGGGCTGCTGGGTGCCTCCCTCAGCTCTCACCCCACGGAGGGAGGGGCTGCTCGTGGGGCAGGGGGCTTTTCCTGCTCTGGGGCAGGGGGCTGGGCTGACCTTGCTGCACTGCGCTCTTGGATACGGGCATGGGATGATCCTTAAGGTCCTTTCCTGCCCAAACTCTTCTGTGATTCTGTGGCACATCCCAGCACTGATAAGCTCAGAAATCCTGCATTTAGCTTCCCATCTCACACTGTCCCACATCTTCTCCACGCCCCATTGTTACTCACCAAAAAACCCAATAATGGCACATGTGACCACAGATACGGTGATGAGGTTGGGGTAGACCTGGAATTCAATGGCATTAGAGGTTGTGGCATTCCTGATATCCTCATGCTCCTCCCAGAGTTTATTTCTGTTGGAACACTTTGGTAATGTTTCTATCACACACCACCTCTAAGAAAGATAGCAAAATTGTGAGCAAAGATGGAAATGTTTAGCTTTAAAAGGTAAAATGCGGTGCATGAAGCTGGAAAGCTCACCTTTGAAGGAATGTGAATATAATCCCCCCACCCCCTGAGCTTTGTTATGGGTTTTCTTTTTTTTTGTATTTAGGGTCTGGAGATGCCCAGCAGGGATCAGGGTTTAGTGCTCTGGGCACAGACAGAGCAAAAAGGCAACATTGCTTACTGTGTGAAATGCCAGCCAGAGGTGGTGAAAATCAGGTATAAATCCAGGGAGCCCAGACAAGGAAAACAGCTTGGCACAGCAGAATTAAGCTTCCCTGACATGTCCTAGACATAAAATCCCTTAGAACTGGGGGGTGCAGATTGAAGTTTTGTGCCTCTGAAACAACTACTCCCACTTAGGGTGGATGTTTGACCATTAAAACCTTGGTGGGTGCAGGTTTTGCCCAGTGAAAGCAGCGACTGGAGGAGCCAGTCCTTTTCCAGGATGGGCAGGGATTAGGTTCAGGTACTTTGTACCTCTCTCCCACAGGTGACAGTGACATCAGGTGTAGGGGGATGAGGAGGGGATGGCAGGGGGGGATCCAGCTCTGCTCTGGTGGTGGCAGCATTTTGTAGGGCTGAATTGTAGAGCTGAGCTCCAAACTGGAGGCAGATTGTGTTCAGAAGTGAGAGAGCAGCATTGGGGTGCCGCGTGCTGGGATTGCTCAGCACCTCAGCCCCCCATCCAGGGGGGAAGCTCCTCTGATGACCTCCCTGCCTTCTCTGCCCTTCCCAGAGATCAACAACGGCGTGGAGAGCACGGACGAGCTGTCCTTCTGCTCCGAGAACGGCTTTGCCAACGAGATGGTGACGCCCACGGAGCGCCGCGACGCCAAGCTCCGCGCCAGCTGAGGGCTGTGCTCCCCTGCCTGCCTCCCGTGGGATGGGAGCCTCTGAGAACTGCTGCTGGGGCAGAAACCCGCTCCCCCTCCCCACCACTGGCTGCTCCACCTCCCTGGTTGTGAGGCTGGGGGGCTTGTTTTTGTAAATATGTAGAAAATCTGAATTTTTTTGTCTTTTTTTTTTTTTTTTTTGAGTGTAATTTTTCCAGGGCATGAATGGAAGTACCGTGTTCATTAAATCCTCAACCTTACGGCTGAAGTTCTTTGAATCTTGATGTGAGAGCCTGAGTCCCCTTGGGGGGGTTTTGGGAGCAACACTTTGGACCTGTGTCCCATTTCTCTCCCTTCCCCTGGTGCAGCGACTGTGTAGCTGAATGTTGTGATGTTCTTGTGAAGTGTTGATTTTGTTACGGTTTCTTTTCCTTTGTTTTTCCCCCGTTCCCCTTTTCCTGGGCAATGAAATTGTAGCTCTGATGCCACAGGAGGCTGTTGGGAAAAGAGAAGCTTGCCTAGGAGAGGAATTCTCGCTGCCCTTCCCTGCGGAGGTTCAGAGCCAGGGAAGGGCTTGCACTGGCTCAGTCACTTGGGCACCTGCTCCTTGTCCCATCCTCCTTCCCCAAAGCCTGGATGCTCGATGGGGAATGGCCTTCTTGGAATGTCCTGCCAGAGTTTTGAAGGCAAATCCTGAGCATTGGCTCCGGATTGGTCTCTGCTGGCAGCAGTTCTTGATTTCTATTTTTTTTCCCCCTTTTTTTCTCTCTTCTCCCCAGGCTGGGCTCTGCTTGTGACAGGCAGTGCCATGGGCACCATCACTGCTGGGATCTGGCTGAAGTGCCTGCCACTCCAAGTGGCATTTGCAGTCGCTCCTTGCTCCCCTCCTGGAAGAGGAGGTGGTGCTGCACTGGGAGCTTCCCCCTCTCTGGGCCGAGGAGATGCCCCTGGGTGAAGAAGTTGTAAATAGTCTGGAAGGCGAAGCAGCCCTGGGATATAATTTATTCCTGCAAGGAGACCTTTGCTCCTTGCTGTAAAAGCAGGATCTGTAAAGCTGCACGTCCTCCAAAGGAGTGATGGTCTTGCAGCAGATGCTGATGGGCTCTGAAGGCAGAGGCTCCCATCAGCAAATTTCCAATGCAAAAGGCTTTAACCCAAAATCTTAGACCAGAGGTTAGAAGAATAAAAAAAAAAAAAAAAAAAGGGAAAAAAAAAAAAATAGAGGAGGAGAAGGCAGTCTTGGAGATGCTGATATACATCACATTCCACACCCAAAGCCATGAGAGAAACAGCCCTGAACAGTTTCTTCTTGTTTTGGAGCTGCTCTGTCCTTTTAGGCTGAAATCCAGTGGCATTTTTGAAACCCTGAAGTTTGGGCTCTGTGTGTAGGAGTCGGGGGGAAAAGTGGCCAAGTTAACTATGTGCAAAAAAACCACTTTGATAATGACAATGTGAATTTTAGTGCTTGAAAAAGCACCACCCCAAATCAATTGCATCTCCCCCAGGTTTTTAGGAGTGTAAGTGGAATAAGCCCCTCCTCTTACCTTCCCCAAATACTGTCCTTCTCCATGGTACTCTCAAGTCCATGAAATGCAGCGTGTCTTGTTCTGCAGAACTGCAAGATTTTGGTGGATTTGAAGGGATTTTGAGAACGAAGTTGCTTCTCCCTTTGATGTGGTGCTGTGCTGAACCATTCCTGGTGGATTGTCATTGCCAAGTGAGAGATGTTGTTAAACCTCAGCATCTGTTGGTGATCACCTGCATGTTCTGTTTCTGTCCTTGGAGATGACTTTATTGAAAGGTTAAGTGCTTAAAAGTTTGGAAGTGATAAAAGCAAACCAACAAAGAGTTGTTTTAACAACTAACTTATTTTTCTTTTTTTTTTTTTTTTAAACAAGACCCAAATTTCATGCATAATGCACTGACTGTTACTGTCCTGAATATTTGCTACCTTTTTTTTGGAAAAAAAGCAGAGGATGATACTTTTTGGATGAGACTAGAGCTAGATCAAAATAAACTCTGCAATGCTCTGTGAAATAAACTGTCAGTATTCCCCTGCCAGTCTGTTGTTGTTTTGTGTTATGGCACTAGACAGAGGCTCCCACTGCCTGATCCAGAGAGTTTTCCCATTATTTTCTGTCCTTCTCAGCAGCTCATTTTAACCGCAAAGGTTGAAAACCCCCTGGGAGCAGTTGAAATCAAGAACAAATCACACAAAAACCAGGAGAGAATATGAGACATCCCAAAAACTTACTTTTCCCAGTGCTTTTTTAATTTAACTCAGAACCCCTCTCTTCCCCTCAGACCCCATATCTTTTAATTTGGGGTTTTTCTCGAATTCGCTGCTTAGGCTGGGGAAAAAAAAAAAAAACAAATCACCTCCAAATTATTTAAGGGGCTTTGGGATATGGGTGCAGTTGGTCGCTTGGAGCCCTTGGCAAGAAACTCATTATATCTTGGGTTCACTGAGAGGCTCAACGTGAACATGAGTGAATAAATAGTAATGATTATTATTATCATGATAAATAAATTATTATTATTATTAATAATAATAATTTTATGTATTGAAGCCCCAGTGGCGCTGCAGTTCCGCCGCTGCCCACCGGAGGGCGCTGCTCTGCACCGCCGCGCTGTGTCCGCCAGGCGGCGCCCGCGGGGCCCCAGCAGTGATCCCGATCCCGATCCCGATCCCGGTTCTGATCCCGATTCTCATCCCGGTCCCGAGGGTTCGGGACCCGCACCCCGCCCAGCAGACAGCGGCAGGGCCGTACCCGAGCCCCGGGCCCATTCCCGCCGCGCTGAACGGGAATTGCGGGGGTTTTTTTCCATTTCAAACCTTCAACTTCCAGCAGCTCTTCCCATGGAAAAGCCTTTAAAATACAAACTCCGGCCCTGTGTAAATGACACCGAACACTCCGCTGCGCTGGGTACCTCCCTGCTCGGCTACAGGTACCAAAATATTCCCGGGATCAGAGTCTCAAGCCAAACCGAATCGTTTCCAGCTAAAAACGCGACAAGGAAAATGTGCCAGCACACAAAGCTGTCGCTGACCTTCCCCCTTGAAAAGTTTCCAGCCACATCCTTCAGAGATAAGCGAGGACAAACCATTTTCTCACAACCCTTATATCTGCAAACCTCTATTCGCCCCACAATCAAATGACAATTTTGCAGGCTGGCACACAAAAACGTGCCAGGACACACACACAGATCCATCTCCCTTCTCCTTGCAGCTTTCCACGAGCACACCACGCTCAGCTTCGCACCTTCCTTCTCAGCTCTGTGCATCTCACTGTTTTTCACTGTCAGATCCCAGTTTCCAACCTTAAAAGATCCAGAAAATTCTCTCAATAATAAAAATTAAAAATATATATATATAGACACACACACATATATAGATATATATATATATGCCTTTGTAATCAATCTAAACTGAGAATTGCAGAGCTGCAGCTGGCACAGACAAATCACCAGGACAGAGAGCTTGCTCGGACTTTGCCCGTGAGCTTGGGGAATTTTTAATTTGCTTGGGGAAATTTTTAATTTGCACCACAACCCAGGGACAGTCACCCTGTCCTGGCAGGTCGCGTCCTGCTCTGGTGCTCAGCTACATGTCACCCAATTCCTGTCACCAAACTTGTGCCAGGACAGAAGCCACAGGAGGGTGATTCTTACCCCTGGCACCACACACCCCGGGGTGGTTCTGCTCCTTCCTCCTCAGCTCGATTCCACTCCCAAAATTCAACCAAAATCCAAGGATTGCTGCCACACAAAAACCACCACCACCCTCCTCAGGATTCAATATTTAAGGTCCCTTTTAATCCAGACCATCCTGATAATTCTATGAAGTATTTGTGGAGTTTTTTTGCCCACAGACATCAAGGACAATGTAGTTCTACAATACTCTATGTTTGCTTTCTTTTTGTGTATAATTTAGATCCTTAGCACCCAAGTAAGAGAGAAAATAATTAGAAGTGAGTTGAAATCAGAAGTGGGTGAAGAAATTGAGGTGGAGCCTGAAAGGTACAGGAAGAAGGCAGGGGTAAGAAAATGAGTAAGAAATAAAAATTGATCACAGCAGGAATAAAAAATGTAAGGACAAAGACATGGAAAGGTGGGATGGAGAAACTCAGATGGTACAGAAAATGAAATGCCCTTTTAATCCTTCAGCCTTTCCTTTCAGGTCAGCCGAGAAGAATCCCAGCAGGAAATGAATTAAACTTTGCACCTTTTCAGATTTCACTGAGGAAAGAAGCTCCTGCATTATTTTGGCAACATTTTTAAACCCCAAATTTACCAAAAAACACATTTTCCCTGCCCACATAATTTGGGTTCCTACCTGCAGCTTCAGAGATGGATCCACCAGTCCTACGTGATCTGCCAGCTCCAAACTGCCCTCGCAAGGAACAAAAAATCTGAAATATACTGAGGACTGGATATTTAAGCAACTGAAACTCGCCCCAGGTGTTTAGAGTGCACATTTTATCCAGGAGCCAGCTGCAGGCAGTCAGGAGAACGAGGTGTCTTCAGCAGGTGATTCATGTAACTCATCAGCTCTCTAAAATCCAGCCTGTAATGGGTGGGTTTTAATTTAGGAGCTGAGTCTCAGACAGCTGAAACAAATCATATTATAAAAGAGATGTGCCAGTATCTTCTACAGCTGCAAAGATCAGGAAATTTCATATTTTTCTGCCTTAAAGAAAATAGCAAGAAAAAAAAAAAACCCACAACCTAGTAATAATAAAAAAGCAGAATTTAAAAAAAGCCCAAGTAAAAATAATCCCAGACCTTGAAAAATCAGATCATAGTTCCTGTTCAGTTGGGGTTTTTTAAATAGGCACTATTATTCTCTTTCTAACAAAGTATTTAAATCAGAGAACACCAACAGCATAGGCAACATGACTTATTTAGCTTTAATTTGTTTTCTTCTTTGCTTTCATTGCAGCAGGATGAGTTGCCCCTTGCATGTGGTCATTTCAGTGGCCTTAAAAAAAAAAAAAAAAACAAACAAAAACCCCCAAATAAACAAACAACAAAAAAATACCACCAAGAAAACCCAAAGTCACCCCTAAAACCAACGCTGCAAATTGACAATGGCCTGAACAAAAAGCAGGAACCAATTATTCTGCTACCACGTATCAAATTACATTTTTTGTTATCATGCATGCCTGAATACCTAAACCTCAAATTTTGCAGAGAATTTCAAGCAAAGAAATGAAAAAAAAAGTCTCAGTTTGCTTGCTGGATAGATAAATAGGTAAATAGATAAATGATAGATAGATAGATAGATAGATAGATAGATAGATAGATAGATAGAGATCAGAACTAGAGAAAGGAGGAAAAAAATTGGTTTTTTGCATTTGTGTACAGTATAACTACAGTATGACTAAGAAACACAGAGTTTTAAAGAAATAGCTGTAACAAACAGCTTCACATTCCCAGATGATCAAAGGAATATTAAATGCTGTCATCTAATGCAGTCAATACCCAAATCTGAATGTACAGTAGTACTGATTAATAACATCAATTAATTACTGTTTTTACATCAGCTAAGCTTAGAAAAAAACCCAAAAAACCACACGCACAAAACCAAATCAACGAAACCCAAAAGACAACAAAAAACCCACCAAACCAAAAAAAAAAAAAAAAAAAAAAAAAAAAAAACCCAAACAAAAAAAACCCAAAAAAAACCCCACAACCAAAAAAACCCAAAACCCCACCCTTTTTTGCAGAAGTTTCGGAGGGGCAGGCGGTTTTTGGCTCATTATTGACACTTTTTTAATGAATTTCAAGAAGAAATAAGGGTGCCGTGCCCTTACTGCCCCCTGGCGGCCGCGGGCCGCACCAGCACTCCTCAGCTAATTAAAATGTAATTAAGTGTCATTAAAATGTCGTTAAAATTTAATTAAAATTTAGTTAAAATGTAATTAAAATGTAATTAATCACTGACTGCAGCAACGGAGCCTGTGGTGCGACCCTGAACTTTGCCCTGCAGTGATGCTGTACATGTGCTGTCGTCACTAGTCAAAAACCAGCTGGATTTTTGAACAAATTTAAATTTAAGCTTGGTTTAAATGTGTCTTCTGTGCGTGTCGGCGCTGTGTTTATTTATTAAAGTTGATTCATGTTGCTGTGCTCGGGGCAGGAGGGACACGGAGCTGCCAGGGTGCACCCAGCAGAGGGATGCAGGGATGCTGACGGGACTGGAGCATCTCCCTGCTGAGGGAGCTGGGGCTGCCCAGCTGCTTGTGCAGCCACTCGAGCAAACAATGCACATTCCAAAGCACAGGAACCTCTTGCTTTATTTATAGCTTCACAAATCATGCAGGAGCTTTTATTTTTGATAAACACCGGATGCATGATGCTTACCAAATATCCTGTATTCGGATTGTTTTGCTAAAAATAGCTTCAGAGAAAGAGATCTTCAGAGAAAGAAGGTCCAGCACTGGTAGTGATTATTCAGACAGAGCCCTGGCCTGGCTGTAGCAGAGGATCCTTTCTGAACCTGCTCTCTGTTATTATTAACTGCACCCACAGTGCTGCTCAGCCAGGTGTTACACATTAATAGTTACCTTTCCTTTTCCCCACCTTTCTGTCTCAAAAAGAGATTTTGGTTTTCTTTGATCTAGAAGTATTTATAGTGCAAAGTTAAGAACCCAGAGCATCTGCTCCAACACTTGTCCTCTATATTTTCCCATTTAAAAAACCCCAAACAAGCAAAACCCCACAAATCACTGAAAAACATTCACAGGTCTTAATGTTCTTTCTGTCTCTTGACACTCACATCCAAAATATTACACGTTGTTACACATGCAGGTAAAGAGTAATAAATGAAAATAAAGTAATGTATAATATAACTTATTATGTAGATAGAGAACCATAGTGATCTATAATGGTAGAAAGGCTTAGTGAGAGATTATTATGTTTTATTAGAACAATAGAGACCTGGAAAGAAATAAAGTAATGTATAATATGATTTATATGTAGTTAGAGAACCATAGTGATCTATAATGGTAGAAAGCCTTAGTGAGAGATTATTATGTTTTATTAGAACAATAGAGACCTGAAAAAAAAAAAACAAACCCACACAGGCTTTTCTTCAGGTTTGAAAAAACCTTTGCAGTCCAGACTACAGTTGGCAAATTTTACCAGCAAACATTGAGACATTTCAATTTCAGGGCAGACAAAAGAAAAAAGCTTTTCTTCAGGTTTGAAATGTGTAAAAACCTTTGCAGCCCACACTACAGTTGGCAAATTTTACCAGCAAACATTGAGACATTTCAATTTCAGGGCAGACAAAACCCTTTGCCAAACCTGAATTATTCACCATCAGTTGGAGCCAAGAGCAGAAAGAGCTAGAATGTCAAAAGGATTTATCTTATTTCTTCTGAAATGGAAACAGTGACCAGAGTCATAAACAAAAGCCCTGCCACAGACACACAGACACATGCAAACAGCTCTCCTTCCATTCACAAGGCAGCACTCCATGAGCTGCAGCAGGGCAGCTGCGAGCCTGGAGTGTCCTCCTCACTCTTGGGACAGCTGATTTTTCCATGCACAGCACCCTGACTGTCCTTGGGCACTGCTGAGGTGCAGCCTGGCTGCTTGCACTGCTCACTTGTGTTGTATTTTAACCTCACCAGCGAAGGGACTGAGTCAAACTCAGATTTTGTGTGACATATCCAAGAGTGGGGAAGGGGAGAAGAGGTAAAATGCCCAAAGTGATAGCATTTCCATGCCCCAGCTTTTAAAAACATCATTTGGCTTAAAAATATTATTAATCAAAAGTAAAATACTTTAAAAACATCAACTTTTAACTCCCTTATGTTCAAAATACCTGTTTCAACATGATGTGCAGCCACCCGCATGCAGCAGCATTTCTTGCAGAGTTAAATAGAGATTTTTGAAAATTGTACTTTTTCAAGCCATGAGCATTTTTATATGATTGGAATCACCAAAGAGCCAAGATGGACCAAGAAACAGTGTAAGCAAAATAGCTGTTTAGATGACATAATATGTTACATGAGACTGATTTACTGTTTGCAATTTATAAAAAGGGAATCAATCCCGACAACAGCATTGTAAATCTTGGTTTCTGGTGCTTTTTTAAGCTCAGGAGATAAATGCTGTACAAAATGAACTCTTGAGCTGCTAACTCTCCTTGGGTTGATAACTGATGAGGCTTAGAAGGGTTAAATGCTAAGGAACACAGATTTTTTTTCCTGGCAAAACAGCAGGAGAAAGTGCCAGGGATATTCTCCACGGCCCAGAATTTTCTTTTTGGACTCCTAAGAGCTCATTTTCAGAAGGGAGAGCAATGACCCAGCAGTGATGTCTTGTTCCCAACACCTCCAGCACACATCAGACAGGGAAATCAGCTTGCAACAAGCAGAAATATTTCCTGACCCAGATTCAGGCGTTTTATGAACTTTGAGCCTCTTGCTGGCTGCTGTGCTGAAAGTAAGGAGCACTGAGAGCTGTCAGAAGCAAAGCTCTTTGCCCTCCCTTGCTGTGTGCGGTTTAGGAAATTTACATGGGATTTCACAGCGAAAATTAACGCATTTTTCTCTCCTGAGAGCCCCTCCACTCGATTTGTTCCGTTGTTTCTGCTGGGCAGTGCAGCACTGAGTGCAAAATGTCCCACGAGGAGCGTGTGCCGAGTGCTCCAGCAGAAAGACACCTGAGCAGAGCAGTGGCATCCTCCCAAGTGACACGTCCTCCTGCACCCAGCCTGCTCACCCCTGGCAGCTGGCAGGGCTTCACACCCAGGGCTACCAGACACCAAGAGGTGTTTGAAAGAGGAACTGGAGGGGTTCATTAAAATAAAACAAGTTTGTGTTAAATAATCCCCGTTTAAACCCCGGTAACAGCAGATAACAGAAATTACCCTGGGCTGTTGTACTTTATTTTGGAGCTAAGGAATGCATTTGGTTGTACTGCATGTGGAAATATCCTAATGTTTTCTAAGAACAGATGTTCAGTTTTTTTCAAGAAGGCAATGTGGTCCATTACTGGCCCCATTCACTGCCCAGTACAAGAGGGTCTTTATACATGGCTACAACAGGAACACTTGGGGGGCGGGGGAATTGTATAGAATTGGCTGTAGAGATTATTTATTTATTTGTTTGTTTGTTAACAAAGTGTTCTGTATTTATTCCTTCTGAACCGAAATTATTTGTTCCAAAATTCTGATGGCAGCTCTGGTGTGTCATTTCACAGCCTGCTGAATTTTTCCTGTCACTGCTAAAATAAAATGCACCCCTTTATCTCAGCCAATATGAGTGATAAAGTTTGGTTTCCCACTTCCACATCCTGAATCCTTTTCCTTTTTCCTGTTGAGATTCCCCTGCTGCCCATCCCTGGGTGGTCCAATCTATGTCCTGCATAGGATGAGCCCCACATTCCCTGCCTGGCTGGGGGGAGCTGTCTCTGTCTGCCCTGCCCTGGTTTCCGGGAAAAAAAACAACAAAAAAAAAAAAAAAAAAAAACCCAAAAAACAAACCCACCTGAGCCAGGAGGGGCTCTGGAGAAGAGCTGGGAATCAGCAGGGTGAAAATTGTCCTTACTTTCCCTATGGCAGGGCTGTGTTTTTTAATAAATTCGGTTAAAAAAAAAGCCCCAAAGAACCAAAAATGCAGCAGGGGCTGAAAATGACCCAGCTGAAAGAGTATAATTGGATTTGGAGAGGGGAAGCCTGTTTCAAAAGAAAATTCTTGGGATGCTTGTTTTTAAAGGGGTAGCAGCAAGCTCCAGAAAACAACGAAGCAGCTGCTGGAAAATGAAGGGTAAAGCGAGGTCTGACCTCAGGACTTGCCCTGGCTCTGCAAATCTCTCACATCCTTGGGAGCAAAATAATCCTGAGCTCAGCAGAACCCAGGTGAGCGGCTCCAGACACTGCTGGGAGCACGAGATTCCCACTGAGGTAAAAAGGGCAAGTGCAGAACAGGACAGGGAATCAGCTTTCAGCCACCTAAGGCAGGGAACATTTCTGGGACGAGTTTTTAATGCAATTTTTTAGGTGCCTGTGACTTAAGCAAGTTCCAGTGCTGCTGGAAGCAGGATGTTTGCATCCTGCTGAAGGAGCAGGGCTCCATTTATGCAACAATTCTGTGGAGCCACCAGCTGCACACACTACGGGATAAATCCTAGAAAAAAATACAAATCTACACAAAAAAAGGCAGGCAAAAGAAGTATTACCATTCATGCTTCATCTTCAGAGCAAGAGGCTGCAACAGAGCCTGCCTTGAATGGAAATTAAAAAGCTTCCAGGAGATTGCATAGTTTTGCTGAGAGAGAAACAGGGTGAGCCAAAATTAGAGGCAAATTAAGAGATGGCAAAGTGCTGAATGTCTCTATTACCCAAGCAATTTCTCCAGAGGGCCAAATGAATTCTAACCTCTGGGGGATTTTGGTCTGCTCTACTGTATCCAAATTTGGTACAGGAAAGCCACAGTTAAAATCTGCCTCACTGAGGGGTTCAGTGAATGCTTCTGCAGAGCAGCCAGGTTTTTTTGGATTTGCTTTTTTATCAGTTGATTTGCTTTCACATCACACATGGTAACTGCAGAAGGGTTTTTTACTGTAAGAAAGTCCATGAAAAACACACAGAGGAAAAAATTTCATTGCTATTAGGCCGGATAAATGTGGGGGAAAACTGATTTTCCTTGTGATATTTGTTCTCCACAGGCCATCACTTTCAAGTCAACTGTATCTGCCACAAACTGTGCTAATTCATAAAGGAATTCATAAATTCACCATGCAAATTAAAGAATTTCTGCACAACAGTTTTCTGCCTGGCCACAAAGATACCCTGTGTTATATACAATTTCCTGGTGCCAGGGCACAGCAACGAAAGAAAAAAAAAACAATAGATGGATATATTGCAATATACAGACATAATAAAAAAGAAAAGGCTGATAAAATCTTTCGATTCCAGCAGTTCCAGTATACGGTTTATGTTCACTTTTTACTACACCCTCTTCCTGTTTGCTTGAGAGCTTATCTTTGACGAAAAACATCATTGTTTAAGGTCTGACTAATACCCACAAAAACAAGGACAGGCTGAGAAGGACACGAGAACTTCAGATTTCTCTACAGCAATTGCATAAGTTAGATTTTTTTTCCCTAGAATAGGATAACTTTTTACATATATACGTAAAATTTATCACCAATTACACAAAAGCAAACAGCTCCTATTGGATTACTTGCAATGACTAATAATGTGTGTCCCTGAGTCTCTTTGGTGTGGATTTAGGATCATGTATAAAACACGATTTTGCTTTTCTTTAAGACCTGAGGACATTTAAAATCAGGCATCTCAACAAGCTTTTGTACTATGGATTTCAATATTTATTTTCCCTAAATAACCTCTTTAAAATTTTCTGTTTCTTCACACTTCTCTGCAGGAAAAACAATTTGCTAATATCCAGCATTAAGGGAAATTTGCACAGGAAGAGGCAAACCAAATCTCTGATTTGTTCAAACAAGACACTCCCTTCCTCAATTTCCTACCTCCTTTCATTGAAGACTATTAAATTCAAATTACATCCAACAAATTGAATGAAACAGAATTCCTCTCTTAGCAGTTCCAGCTTCATGAGTAACCCCATAGAGACACACACCCAATCATCTCAAAATTTATACAAAGGCTTAGCTTCAGCTCTATTTGCCTTCAATGTATTTACTTGTGTCTAAATGCAAATGGGTCCCAAAGTACTTAAATAATCAGAGGTTTGAGTTGCCACAAGTGCTTCGGTGCTTCTTTTATTTCCTTTGGAATTCTTCCTGTCCTCCCTGGTACACTGATTGTGTCTGAGCACATTCTGCAGGGTCAAACACTACCCAAAATTCACACTGAAATGGGACTTTTCTCTCTTTGCAGCCCTCTCTGACAGGTTTGTCACAGGACACGTTGGGAGAGCACCCAGGTGCTTCATCAGGAGTGAAAAAAGGGGTTTAAAAGAGTCTGATTAATTGGATCATTCATCACCAAAACCTGTCCTTAGAGCACAGTTCGTGCTTGCCTCACAGCTGACCATTGGTTGTTTTATGGGGATGAATAAATTTAGTCAAAAATAGTCTTGTTGTATAATTTTAGAGTTTAGCTTCTGCACTCTAGCATCTCTATTTAAAAAAAAAAATTAAATTACTTTGCATTTTCCCAACCTCTGTTGGGAATGGGGGGGAAAGCAGGACTCTGGTCCCCTATAACTCATTTGCCAGCTAATCCCTTTAAAGAATAACCTGGCTGGCCATGGCTTTTCTGGAGCACAGCAAGGATTTGGCATTGCCAGCCTGGTGGAGCATCCAGTGCCTGGAGTTCAGGGGGCCAGGGGTCACTGCTGAGCCTTCACCTCTGTGACAGCAGCACGCAGAACCAATTTCCTCTGGGCTTTATTTAGCAGGCATGTGGCCAGCAGGGGAAGCAGCCCTTCCCCCAGATGTGCAGAATAAAAGGAGTTATTTGTCAGTGAGCTCCAGAGCCGGGCTGTGCTGAGAACAGAGCAGGGCTCTGTGGGGCACAGCAGCTCTCCTGTGCCTCGAACAATGCCCCACAGCAGCCACAGCGAAGCTGAGCTGTGCCTGGAGCTGTTCTCTGGCCTTGTTCTCTTTTAGGGGACACTGATTTGCACCCGTTTGTCACCAGGAGGGATGGGAGGGTTCACAGGGAAAGTGGTGGCACTGTGCAAGGTGAGCAGCTGAAGGGACCTTGGGCAGACACCAGGGGGTTCTGACAGCCCAGGCCCCATCTCTGCTGACCATTCCAGCAGTTCCCTTAAAGACAAGCATTTTTCTTCACATAAAACCTCCTGAAACTGTGGTCTTCCTGCTCTCATTATCAAAAAACCCCAACAAAATATACATTAAATAATTCTAAGTTCCTTTCCCCAAAGAATTGGCTTTCTCCTCTCCCACTCTGTTAGGGGAAGAACCTCTGCACTTGTTTTGCACAGGAAAAATACCTCAGATAAACCATGAGATTCTTCTGGGACTAAGAGGACCACAGGTATTCATCCATGGTAAACAGTGGGACTGGCCAAATTCTCTCCATTAGACCTGTTTCAATATTCTTAATTCTGTCCTTCCCCTCTCCCTTCCACCTGTGTCCTTTACAACCTCAAAGAGCAAAAAAATCTCTCTTCTAGAGCCTAGCAACTGTAAGAAATAAAACCAAATATTTACTGATTTACTGAACTGACAGACTGAAAATATTGTAAAATCATCCTTCCAGCACTTGCAATAATAATAATAATAGTAATAATAATAATAAATCTTTCTGGAGCAGGCATTAGTTTAAGCAGGACATTTCATGTCTGGGACTGTAACTGAGCCATCCTAAACCTGGGCCCTTTCAGAGCCTGGGTTTTAAAACAAATCCTTGCAGATGGCTTTGGGAAATTGATGTCTTTTATCCTCATTTTACTAAATTCTAGAGTTGTTTTTTTTTTTTAAACTGTAGAGCATTTCAATGCATCTAGGCTTTGGTCAGAGCTACAGAAATCTCAGTCTCCTCCCTCAGCCCCAGCAGCTCCATCCTTTTTCTGGGACATCATGACACAATTGTCTTGAGAATAGATTACTTCTTTTTCTTTTTTTTTTCCACACATGTTAAGAAACCACACCAATAACTGTAAAATGAAACTTCAAGTATTCACTGACTGAGACAGAGGCTCGATGCAAGAAATTTCAGAGCACTGAAAAATAATTTACCCCAGCAGGAGCAGGATTTTACAAGGGAAGTTTTTGGCAAAACTGTAACTCTTGGCAGCACTGCCAGCTCCACTTATAAGAAATTCTGTGCCTATGCAAATCAGCCAGCTCTTGAAAATCCACAAGCCCCAAACACTGCACCTCAGTCATGCAGCCAAAAGGAAAGGTCATTCCTTCAATGTCAGCCTTATTTTGAGTCCTTTCCAAAAGGATCCTTTTATTTCTTTGGCTGAATTAGGATGAGGGAAGGGGGATATTGACACCCTAATTCTGCTCTCAGGCTTTCTGCAGTGCCATTTTTCCCTCTCCCTTGCTTTGAGGCCGCACCTTTAAGGTCACCAGGGGGAGGACATGGGCTCCAGGGACATGGGGACGGAGTTTTGGCACTTTGGGATTTGCTTGGCTGAACTTGGCTTGTCCCACCAGTCCTGAGCAGCGTGGCCCCAGGAAGAGAGAGGAGAGGCAGAAGTTCTGATAGTCTGAATTTCTACACCTCTCTCTCCTTCTAACACACTCATCCTTCTTCCCTGAGGAAACTGAGAAGTGCAGTTTAGGAAGAGAATTAAATACCTAAATCATTAAATAAATAAAATCAATAATTATATACCTTAAATCACTAAATACCTCCTGTGCAGCTTTCCTCCCTTTCTGAAGTGCAGTGCTTGCCTTGCTCTCCACGCAGGAACAGCTGAGGGATGCTTGGTTTAGCTTTTCCTCCCTCCCAAGGCCTCAATCCCTCCTGTGAGGTTGGATTTGGATGCTGCTCCATGTGGATCTTCAACAGCAGAGAAGCACTAAGGAACCCCTGCTTCCCTTCCAGCCCCAGCCAGTCTGTGATCAAAAGTCATATCAATATGCAAATTTAAAAAATGAAAGTTTAATTCGTCTGCTCTGACAACAGCATCTCAATAATTTTAAAATTACACTCATCCTTAATCTCACCAGGGAGTTTGAATTTTTGCTTCGAAATTGTTGTCACGTTCTCTCACCTTAAATAAATACATTTTCTCTCTCACACCTCTTTATTTAGCACTCTTTGCCCAAGAAAAGTGCAACTTTCATTATGGGAGGACGAAAAAGACAAAAAGAAAGCAAGCAGAAAGATAGAGGAGAAGAAGAAGATCATATGCCTCAAATACCAAGGCAGACTAATGCTCTGGTCCTGTGCTTGAATAGCACAAGGACATTTTGCTAACGTGGAGCCCAGCATATCTGAAAGGCCTACTCAGCCATGGAAAAACGTGACAAAAATCATCTTCACCCATTTTAAACTAAAAGCCACAATAAAAACAAAATGCTTCCTTATTTGCGCCACTACCGAGATTAATTATAAATTAATGTAAACCGTAAGAGGTAAATTATCTTTACCAGCCGTTACAATCCCCAGTAATTCTTTTAGCACCTGCTAACAGCTTTTAAGAATACCTGATGTTTGCAGCCTTGCACAATATTTACATTTCAAACAAAACAGGAAAGCTTCCTGCTCTCAAAGTTTCTGATAAAACCACTTCAATTAATACCCTTACCTCCTCATCTCCAACCCAACAGCATCATTTCGCCACTTAGCACGCACGCAAAAGAACAACAAAGGCACTAAAGGTAAGCACCCAAAAGGCAGGAAATTCAGTAATCACAGAGTGCATCACAAAAACATCTTAACCCCGTCACTTACAGCAAACACGGGCCTGGAATGAGCACAAAGAGCTGCACAGGGACAGAAAGTCCAATTCCAAAGCCAGCCAGCTGCTCCTAATCAGCCAGCCAGGCTTTTCTTCCAGGGCACATTCGTTGGCTCTGCCACCTGGGTCACATTAAAAAATCAGCAGGGAGTGGGCAGGGAAGGTGCAGCAGCCTCCTGCCCTGGATGCTCTGTGTTCTCCCTGCTTTTTCCTGCTGCTGTGCCATCCTTGCCCTGCATTTTCCTGTTTTTCCCTGCTGCTGTGCCATCCTTGCCCTGCATTTTCCTGTTTTGCCATCTGTGCCATCCTTGCTCTGTTTTCTCCCCCTGTTTTTTTTCCCCCTGCTGTGCCATCCTTGCCCTGCATTTTCCTGCTTTGCCATCTGTGCCATCCTTGCTCTGTTTTCTCCCCCTGTTTTTTTTCCCCCTGCTGTGCCATCCTTGCCCTCCACACAACTGGAGCAGATTGTGGAATGTGGAATATTTCGAACTCCATAAGTGCTTCCAGTCATAATTTTGATTTCAGCATTTCTGGGCTGAAATCTCCTTGCTATGGCTTTGCAAAGGTGAATGGGCTGATCTTATTCCATTTATAAAGTGAATTTCATTGACCTCAGGAAGCTTTGCTGTTATCAGTGTGCCCACAGGTCTGGATTCCTTAATCGAGACACTGATGACTGCATTTATTGTTACTGTGAAATACTACCACATGCATTTCACTCCCCAGTCTCTCCTCATCTGCCAGAGAGCAAAGTGTTGTGGAAAATCACTTCATCAGGAAGGAATCAAAGGCCATTGCGAAATTTTCCTTGGAGTAATCCGGTAATCTGGCAGTTTTCTGGAGTTGTGCATCTGTGATGTGCAGACATCTCATTGCTAGGGAACAAAGCTCGCCCATGGTTACTGCTTGATGTTAAATTTCAGCTCAAACAACACTGCTGTAACTGCTGCTCCTGCACGACACAGACTTCGCATTTGTTTGACATTTAATTGTTTAAACCCAGCCTTTATTGTTTCCCCAAACAATGCTGCCATTCTCGGATTTTAAAGTGCTGCTAAATGTGCTTTTTCTTCTTAGGCTTCCTCATCTTTTCCATCCCAAACCCTGCTGAGGAGCAAGTGGGGTGACTTTTACTGTCTCCAGCCAGCTCCAGTGGCAAGTGAGGTGAAATTTTGACTCTCCAGGGTGTTGGATGCTTATTTGTGACAATCTATGTCCATTAAGGCAGAGGCATCAGCAAACCTCGTGTTCTACTCGGTTCCTGAAACGTTCTGATATTTCTGACAGCCCAAATATTTAAAGGCAGTGGATATATGTTAGAGAAGGTATGTAACACCCACCCTCCTTTGTAGGTTGACAGGAGGGGGGAAAAGCAGGATTTTTCCTTCCCAAAAGCAGGATTTTTCCTTCCCAAGAGGATTTCTAATTTTTTGAAGCACACAAGAAAGAATGATATTTAATTTTCTGCCTTTGCCAACACGCCTTTAACCAGTGAAGCTGTTCCTGTCCATGTGAAAATGCAAATCTAATTCAGTTCAGCTAATTAAACTGCCTTGTAGGTACAGCTCAGAATGCTCCCAGAACAGAATAAAGGGTTTGGGCCAGTGTAAACGCATCTTCATTAGGATTTTTTGCTGTTCCAGCTATAACAAATGGAGTTGTGCTTTTCCTGCCCGTGTTCTCAGTGACATGACTATGCCAGCAATGCTTTTAAGAGCAAGCCTGACTCGGGCAGGTCTTGTGTGAGTCTGTCAAACAGCCCCCAGCCAAAAAAGCAAACAAGCTCTCACAGTGAGACAAGAAGAGAACCGGCTACAAAACACATCGGGCTCCACTGAAGGAGAGCATGAAGGAGATTTCGGCCACTGGACCTTCAGGATACTGAGGAAAAACCCGTGGCCATGTGAATTGTGTCAAAAAAGCAGCTGAGCACCTCGCCCCAAAGCTAAGGAGCCCCAAAAACATATGTGCCAAACTTTATCTTTTAGTAGCTCAGGTCTTGAGCAACAAATTATTTCCATCCTTTGAGGCACTTTCCTGGCGTTCAGCTGAAATTGAATGCGATCTGTAGGATCTGTTTCTCCTGGTGCTGAAAAAATCCAGCATCTTTTTGTTTTCCACCACACAGCCCCACGACAGGCCAGTGGGACTGTCTGGGAAACACCAGGTCAAACCTCACCCCTCAACTTGGTTCTGCTAAAGGTCCCTCCTTCATCAGTGACATTAAAAAAGAAGTGATTCTCCCTCAGAACAGACAGATGAAAACACCTGGACAAAAAAAGTAAAGTTACTTTATGAAGTTGCATTTTCTGCTCTCTGACAGTGTTCCTCTTCAGGTCAGGCCACTAAACCAGAACTCTGCTAAGCCTAAACTAAATTGTCCCCTCCTGATTTAGCAAGGTCCTTTACAAAGCTGTTTGAGCTGCATGACTGGGAGCTGCTCTCTGTTCTTACAAATTGTGTCCTTACCACCCATAAAAGCAGATTTTCTGCTCCACAAAAACCTACCTTCTCAAGGGAATGTAGTGTGTGAATCTGGGCTTCCAAATAATGAGTGATGCCAAACACTCAATTCTTGCAGTAGCTCCGAGCCCAGAGCAGGTTCACTGCAGGGCTGGGGTGGGTTTTGATCATTCTTAGGCTCAGGGACAGCCCTGCACCCCCAGGGAAATTCCTGGAGCTGGGAAGGGAAACCTGGCTAGAGAGGCTCCTTTGCCAAACCCCAAAGTGATGTCAGCAGATTGCTGATGTTTCCAACATCTCCATCTCCTCCTTCAAGTGCTGACACATCCCTCTCAATACTCGAAAGCTTTTGTCCCTATGCAAATGGAAGAATTAGCTCTGAATTGCCTGGATTTTGCTAGTTTAGACCAGACTCTAAAATTATTTTATGCAGGATTTTGACATTTATATTTTTTAATGCCTCTGACCCTCTTGTCTGCCAGGCAGCTGTTGCTCTGGGGGCTCTCCTTGCTGACATCAGCTATTATGCCTTTAAAAGTGCAAATAAATAAAATTATAAATTAAAAGAGTGAAGAGGAAACATGTGCAGAGGGCTTTTAAATTTTTTTAAATTCATCAAAGGCAGCTGAGCCCCTCTATGCTTCCACGTTGTGCTTTGCATTTGTTCCAGCAGGAGGATAATGAGAAATGGAAAACACCAGTATTCATTATTTTAGTATATTCCCTAATGTGTGTGCTGGTTCACTGGGAGAGAAAAAGGAGATGGACTTTTTACTGCATTTAATTCACTTCTAAATCTGCCCAGGCCTGATTCTTAAATCTAATCTCCACTATCTGTTTCAAAAATTTCCACAGTTCAAAGTTCCACAAAAGTCCTCTTCTCTCCCTCTCTCTTCCCTTTTCCTCACACAGTTTCATCTGTATGGAAATGTTCTCACCAAAGCCTGACCTCTGGGGTTAATTAAACATGTAATTAAGACTCAGATTAAACACAAGAAGGCAAATTTTCCTTTGGTCTCAGGTTTAACCAGGGCTGTCCTGAGCCACTATAGGTATTCAATTAGAAAAAAACAAATTAGAAAATATTCTAATATTTTAGAATCTTTAATTAAAATGGGTATAGGTATTCAATTAGAAAAAACAAATTAGAAAATATTCTAATATTTTAGAATCTTTAATTAAATTGTGTTTAATCAAATTGAAATTTTTAATAAAAATGTTTGAATTACAGTTGTTTTCTCATCCCTGATTTCATCCCCAGTTTTGTACATGAGAAATGGCACAAAGTGGCAGCAGACATTGAAATTGTTTGGGACAGGCATATTGCCTTAGTTATACTGCAAAAAATATATTTGGTGCACAATTAAAATGGTCACTGCTCTCAGCTTGCCTGATTATAATCTCTACCATATGACTCTCCTCTTGGAACATGCAGCTCCTTTTTGTGTGCTTGCAGGAAAATATCTTATAGCTGAGAGCAGCTAATACTGGAGAAAATACTAACTTCCAACTGGAATATCTGTGAGAGATCATAAAATGGGAGAAATTCAGATTTGCAGCACTATGACACAAAAGTACAACATATTAAAGAGAATAGATTTAGAAACTTCTGGATATTTAAATTTAGGTGCTGTCCAGGGGTCTGGAATCTCATCAGCTGCTGGTCCTGGGCTGCAGCAGGACCAAGGATGATCCTTTATCCCACGGATGCTGTCAAGTACATTTTCCAGGCAGAGGGGCTGCAGGAAACTGCAATTCTCTTACCCAAGCTGAAATCCTTTTTGCACAAGTCCCTCTTGCCTGCTGGGGGCTGTAAAACCCAACTCCTCATCTCCACAACAATCCCTCTGCTGCCCCAGGCTTTGGGGTACCCATGTTTGTCAAAACACCCTGCTCCAAGCACCACTGGTGAACCTGATAACCGTGTTTTGACTTCCCTTCTGTCCCTGTTTTGTGTCCTGAGGGGGAATGTGGGCAGGAGGGAATGTTTGGAGCTGTTTTGTTAGGAAAGCACGGGATAGATCACCACGGAAGGGACATCCAGCAGTGCAATCTCCCCACAAGAAGTATACACCAATAAAGCTTATTTTAATATCCACACAATATTAATCCTTTAATTGTGAGAGCCAATCTTCTCGTTACTCATCTATAACACTTCTGTCCATGTTTTGTGTTCTGAGGGGGAATATAGGGCAGGAGGGAATGTTTGGAGCTGTTTTGCCAGGAAAGCATGGGATAGATCACCACGTAGGGGACATCCAGCCCTGCAATCTCCTGGGCTGCTCTCCTTCTGCCTCCACATGTTGTAACACAGAGCTCTGCTTGTGCAGAACGGGGCAAAATGCAAATATTCCAGCTAAGGGCTCTCTTGCACTCTTGTTGAAGCCTGGACATGTCCATGGGATCTGGATCCCTCGGCTGTATTTGGGTGACCTTTGCTAGGGATAAAACTTCACCTAATTACACCTCCTTTGCCTGGAGGGCTCAGCAGGCAGTGGCCACATCCCACAGGAGGATCTCTGCTCCAAAGGGTGCTCGGCAGGCAGGTCTGCCCCTGCAGGGATTGAGGAGCCTTCCCAGCTGGATGAGCTGTGGGAGCAATTTCACAGGGAGCTGATGAGCACAGCCCAGCCACAACTCTGGTTCTGGCAGCCCGGGTTATTTGTCTGATGATGCCTTTCTGAATTTCTCTGTATTTTCTTCTCTATTCCCTACCTTAGATAGTGGGTGAAGATTTTTTGTCTAAAATATCCCTATTTGTCCTACAAAATTCAACAAATCACATCCCTTTGCATCTGCTGACTCACTTGTGATGTCAAAATGATAAAAGCAAAAGTGTCACTTTTCCCTGAAACATCTCCACTGTTTGGAGATGTTGACTTTTCAGTGAGTTTTGAGGGGTTTTCCCATTTACTGCTAGGACAATTTCAAGCACCAAATGACATGATTATTTTAACAGTGCCAGAGGAAATGAGCTACTCCACATTTTCTAATGACACCATTTACAGTGCTCACCCAGCACAGATACCACAATTTCCCATCTCATCAGTCTGGCAGGCTCCAGGATAACTTCTCTTCAAACTCCCAGTTATTTTCTAACCTAGGTGGTGAATGAAATGTATATGCACATACATATCGATAGACACAAATAAATAGTTATTTCTTGTATTTACAAAGAACTATTTACAAAACCAGAAAGGGATTGGCTGCCTCCTGAATAATGTTAGGAATAAAATATTCCCCAGCATTTCTGCACTTCAAACAATGCCCAATGAAGTGTGATGTGATGAGAATTCTGAAATTCAGAGGGGCCAGGACTTTATCCATAGAATAAAACAGGAACTATTTCTGCAGAGTCCAAACTTTGGCAAAGGAAGTTTTAATAGATTTTTACATGACACAAAGCCAAAAGTATCCAGAAATGACTGATGTCTCAAATTCCATGGCAAAAATCCGATGGAGCCCAACAGAAGATTTTCTCTTGACTGCAGTGGTGATGAGATCAGGTACGAGGGAGCAAAAATCAGCTCTTGATGTTTAGGATCCATTTTAACATCATAAAACATGTTAGAACAGCTCATTCACACAGTGCTTCTTGCAAAAGCAGCCTCAGGAAAAAATTAGAGAGGGAAATTCTCCAGGAGTTGGTGAGGGAAACCTCTGACTGCTCATGAATGGTTCTGGCTTTTGGCTGCTCCTTTCCCACCAGAGTGAGGCAAAACTGCTGCTTTTGTACATATTTTGTTCGTTCTGAACACGCCTGACAGCGCTGCTCCCTCCCCAAGCTGTTATTACAGCCAGTGGCATCAGTATGGTTGCACTCCATTTTCTGGCATAGATGAGTTAGTGGTTAAGTAATAAAATACAAAATTACCTCTTTTAAGGTGGTGTGTGACATTATGGGGAGAGTTTTCCAAACCTCTTCACTAACACAGGTAATTAGTTGCCTTTTGCTTAGTATTCTCTTCAGATTCCAAGCTCTTTCTGCTCCATGGACTGGTTTTAGTCCAGTGAAATAAAGACACTCCATTTCCAAAATTTATAGGGTTCATTTATTACCTCTAGTAACATATTATACTGTATAAATACTCTATCCTTGTTATATGTCCTTTTAAAAAAGCGATAACTTAGAAGATCACATTAGACAAGAAGTATAAAAATAAATATGCTCATTATATGCATTTATTACAAATTATAACCCTTCCCAGAAGGGAGAGAAATATAAAATACTTATGAAGTATATAAAATCTATAGTAATATATTTTACTATATACATATGGAAAGCCATATTCTCTCATGGTCTATGGACTGGCACAATCTTCAATGATGTGAATGCTGGCGTTTCGCTGTGGATGGACCTGCTATCCCTCAGCTTTGCCTTCCCACCTGATCAGTGACTGAGCTCTAAAACCCAGCAGAGGCCACAGAGGACACTCCCATACATAATGGGGCTTTTTTTTTCCTTTTTAACTCAAATAATATCCATTGGCTGGGGTAAGGCCAAAGGCTTGAGTGTGAAAGCACGACTGGAATGCTCACACACTCCATGGATCTGTTTGGCAGGAAGGCAGGACCAAGCTGGAATCAGAAAAGCCAGTGGAAGGTATGCAGAAGGCACAAAGAGCAACTATTCAGACTCAGATTTCCACTTTTCCAAGCCTCTGGATTACACATGTCACCACAATGGCACTGGAGTGGCTGAGAGAAATGGACAGGCACATTGGGATGACATAAAGGTACTTTAAAAAAAATATGAAATTCTAGTGATTTGTGGAGTTGATATTTGTTCTTGGTATTTCTTACTCTTGACAGGTAGAGAATATGGCTTTATTTTTATATAAAACTATTCTCTGAAACAATAGCAGCCATGAATGACATAGTTAAAGCTCCTTTTCCAATCTTTGTTTTTTGCCTTTTGTGAGGTAGGTAAGCCCTGACCAATTATTTTAAGCTATCTTTTTCCCTCCCCTTCCTACACATGGGGATTTGATCAGTACCACAAGATAAATCCAAAAGAAGGGAGAAATAACCAAACCCCAAAATGTCTGCTGAAATGTGTCTCACTGCTCACATTTGGCTTAATTTATAAAACACTTTAAAAAAGGCAATTCTGATGCCTTTGGGCCTTATCTGCTAAAGAGAAATGAAAGACATGGGTCTGCTATCCCATCCAATTTTCAGCTGGCAGGGGATTTTTGGGATGCAAAGCCAATTCAAGCTGTTTGCACTGTCCCACCTCAACGGATCTTCACCATGAACTTTTTCACGCGAAAACACAGGTGCTGCCTCTAGCCCTCTTTTGTGTTTTTCAGTGCACTGGTCTGAAGGAAAAAAATAAAATAAAATAATAATAATAAAAAAAAAAGTTTTAGCTTCTCCCAAGCCGCCCTCTCTAGCTGCAGTCCGTGGCGTTGCAGAAGTCTATCAGGTGCTTGGGTTTCTTGGAGGGCTCACAGCTTTCTTGGGGCAGCACGCTGCCGTCGGAAGAGACACATTTCAACAACCTCTTCTTGAAGCCTTTCCCACACGTCTTGGAGCAGGGGGACCAGTCCCCCAGCTGCCACTGCGGGCAGGGCACGTCGGCGCAGGGCCGCAGGTTGCTGGGCTTCAGCTCACGGGCGCAGTCGGCGGCCGGCCGGCCCCGCGGGTCCCGGCACTCCACGGCGCGCCGCTGCCAGCCCGAGCCGCACGACTTGGAGCACTCGCCCCACTCCTCGATCACCCACTCCGAGGAGATGATCTCCCTGATGGCGTTGAAGGATTCTTTCTTCTTGCCCGCCGCCGCCGCCGCTTTGTCCGCGCCGGGCTGCGCCGGCTTCTTGACGAAGTAGGTGAACTTGATCTTGGGCTGCGGCAGGTCCCCCACCGTCAGCACCTGGATGGTCAGCGGCTCCTTCAGCGGGCTGAAGCTGCGGATGCGCTCCAGGGCGGCCGAGGAGCCGCTGTAGCGCAGCACGCTGCCCTTGTAGGTGATGTCCTGCTCCAGCGTGGACAGCGTGTAGTCGCCGTTGAGGACGTAGGTGCCGTCGGCGGCTTTGATGGCCAGGAAGCTGCCGTCGTGCCTCGCGCCCCGGTGGTTCCGCTGCTTCACCTCGATGTTGGTGGCCCCCGCCGGGATGGTGACCACGTCGTGGTAGCCAGGTCTGCCCCGGGAGAAGAGAGAAACACTGAGTCCTCTGCAGGGAAAGGGGAAAAAGCCTCCCAGCCCAAGACTAAACCTCGTCTGAAGTCAAGGCGTTTAGCTCGATAATGGATGAATCCCACCCACAAGGACAAGGTGAGTGGCAGCCCTGTTGTTAATGCATGAACCCACCCAAAAGGACAAGGTGAGCTTCCCCCGACAAGGACAAGGTGAGCAGCAGCTCCACACTCACTTGGCTCTAACGAGGGTGCCAGACACCTTCTTGCAGGTGGAGCCGTTGCCCCCGCAGATGCCGCACTTGTCGAACTTCTTGTTGGAGCCGATGGTGCGGTCGCAGCCGGCCTTCACGCACTGTCCCTGCACGCACACGGACGTGGAGTCGGGGCTGCACGGGGTGCCATCCACCACCTTGGGGACACAAGGAGCCTGGTTACAACATGCACGGTGCTCTGAAATGGTGTGACGCAAAATATGGATGGGTGGAAAGCCCATGGCACCTGTTGTTTTCAGGGCTTTGGAAACTAAAAGCCAGAGCAGCCCACAGGCAGTCTTCTCACTTGCCAAAATGATGCCATGGTAAGAGGAGAAAACAATCTCACTTTTCATTAATACCTCCCCCAAAAAACCTACTGTTTACTGATCTCATACAAAAGAAGCCCCCTTGCTTTCTAGTGTCACTAGAAGGCAGCCCTGTCCTCAAAGCACACTGCCAGTGATGCTTCTAATGCTGTTCAGCACATCCTTTATTTCTAGGAGTGCTGTTCCACAAAAACCCTCTGTGTCATCGCCCTGGTAGTTCCTGGCTCTCACCATCTGATGACAGCGAATTCAAGTAGCTATGCAAGATGAACATTTTTCCTCGTGTTTATTTTAAGCTGTCAGCATGTTAGTAACCAGTATGAGAAAGCACCAATGTTCTGGCAAAGATCCCTCAGAGTTTTCCAAACCTATCTCAATGCAATCAGATTGGTGGAAGGAGAGGGAAGGAAACCAGGGTGGAGTGGGTAGAGGAGGTGGAAGGATTGTACCAAAACACTTAAAGCATGCTTGCAATGATCCTGCTGTACATGGAGGAATAATCCAGCTTAAATATGAAAAAGATAATTTCATATTTCTACACTGCTTGACTCTTCACACAGAGAAAATAAAAATCCCCCTCATGATCAGCTGGAAGAGGTGCAGTTTTGAAATACCTTTGGCTGCAGAACAAAGAAGTATCCTGTTCCTTTGGCTCTGCAAACCAGCTTGCATCTGTCCTTTGGAGACACACCAGCAAACTTGGGTGTCCACTCCACTGCAGGTCCACTTCCAAAGGCAGACTTGGAAAACTCGTTGTGCTTTTCACACTGTTCCTCCCTGAACGTTTTGCCTGCAGGCAGAGAAAAGACAGGTGGCCATGAGATCATCTCCGTCCTGCTCTTCCTCCACAGCACACCAACCCTGGCTGTCAAAAATGGGGAAAAATTACCGTTGTTGTCGGGGCAGTCCTCGATGTTACAGGACCTGTACTGCACCCGCTTCCCTTCGCAGTACTTGCCCCCGTTCCTCGGGACGGGGTTGTCGCATTCCCGGAAGGAATACTGCACTCCCCCGCCGCAGCTCCGGGAGCACTCGCCCCACGCCCCCCAGGAGCCCCAGCCCCCGTGCACCGGCGTCTGGAACGACAACAAAAGCAGGACACGGGTTAAATACAGGAAAATCCATACAAAAACCACACCATAAAAGCCATCATCATGCTCATTTTTACCCACCCGAGCTCATTAAAAAACCTGGCCCAGGTTTGTTCATTAGCACTGAACCAACCCCACTTAGCAGATCCCTCCTGTTTCCACGCGGCTCTGCAAAACCTGAGCGCGCACCCATTTCTTTCTCACTACTTACATCATAATGCTTCTTCTCAGTCTTGTTCACACACTTGCCATTCATGCACCACTTCCCTTCCCCGCAGCTGGTGCCGTCTGCCCAGGGGAAGTGTTTGGTTTGGCACACCAGCAGCCCTCCCGAGGTGCCCGTGCACCACAGCGTCGTGCACGTACTGGCTGCGTCGGGACAGTGCTTGGACTCATCTCCAAACGTGAACTGGCACTGCCTGTTGGCATCGTACAGCGTGCCAGGCAGGTCTGAAGGGAGCTGGATGGGCCTGTGGGGCTTGTCCAACAAGCACTCCCCTGGAAAAGTTGAAAGAAAAAGGAAAAAAAGTCAGACGATGCTGCGGGGTCAGTTTTAAAAAGGAACTGCATTTGCTCTTCTAAATTCACTGACAGCATGCGAAAGGTTAAGTCTGCGCTGAAGCAGAAACACTCTTAAAAAAAAATAAAAAAAGCAAAGCAGTAAAGCACAAGAGCTCAAACGCCACATGAATGGAAAGCTTAATAACCTTACCATGACCGTTATCCAGAAATGTTGTAATCATGTAGGCACTGCATGGAGACCAGGGCTGGCTGCGGTCCAGGTTGGAGAGCATGGATGCCATCATGTGGAAATCCCGGCTCATTCCATTGATGCCAGCACACTGCTTTGCATCGTCATGAGGCATGTTAAACACGTGGCCTTGGAGAAAAGGAGAAAAGCAAAGTCTGTGACTTTAGGAAGTCTGTGCTACGCTTTACCAAGAGTATTTTAAATATTGCTCTAGAGCTGCGCATAGCCTGGTCTGTAATTAATAACCCGAAGCTGAACGCTCCCAGATTTCAAGCAGATGGCACTGGATCTTCTCTCCCTTTTTAATTTTTTTTTTTTTTTTCTGCAGGCACACACACAGCTCTTGCAGACAATGCTGTGCAGGCCGGATTTGCTTTCCCGAGTCCAAGCCTGCTCCAAGACAGGGCTTTGCCTCCTCCCGACTGCTCCGGGGAGGTGCAGGCTGAGCTTTACGGCATCAAGCTGGCTTCAATTAATCCCAGGGAATGCCTTTGCAAAGTTTCAAGTACCTAATTCGTGGGCTGTTGTGAAGGCAGCCTGCAAACCATCGTCTTCTATGATAGAGCAACTGCGGTTTAGATCACAAACTGTTCCCACATCAGCCATCCCAAGAGTATCACATGTCTTGGCACCGCACAGGTCCTGTAAAAAAAAGGCAGTTTCATTATTAATCAGATCAGAGACTTAACCTTGGCAAGAGCCATCCAGCCCTGGCAGTTTGCCTTTACTTATGGAAAGAGCATAAATATTCAGCACTTCAATGGGTATGATGGCAAAAATCTGTCTCTGGAACATAGGCGAGGGTTACACGTAGAAACGAAATGCATAATTTCCATCTGAAATCTGCTAAAAATATATGAGGCAGGAACACAGTGCACAATCTGTGAGTTTACAAAGACAGTGCACAAACTGTGAGCCTCACCAGACACGGTGCAAACAGAAGAAAACGAAAAAAAAGAATAAACCAAAAAGCAGCTCATCTAATTTTTAGCCTGCCTCTCTGCAGCTGTGGTGACACACGGCTGTCTCTGGCCACTTTTTCGGAGGTCTCCCGGCAGAGGGGGCAGGGAGCAGTGGGCGTGGGGCTGGATGTGACTCGGTGTCCCTCACCTGCCTGGTGAAGAGGATGGCCGTGTCGTAGTGCTCGGCGTGCCGGTCGCTGGGCGGGTTGTGCTGCCTCTGCCAGCTGCAGAAGTTCCTCAGAGTCAGGGCGGCGTTGGAGGAGATGTCCGGGCCCTTGCGCTCCTCGTAGATGACCATGATCTTCACCACCACGAGGCTGATGGAGTTGCGGATGCTGGGGTGCTTGTACAGCTTGGCGGCCACGGAGAGCAGGGTCAGCAGGTAATGCTTCAGCCCGCTGCCGTGGAACTCTGCCATGGACTGGTCGGCCACCAGCATGGTCTCCACGTAGCGGGGGCTGGACACGAACCTCTTCTTCCTCCTGCTTCTCGTTTCTGCGTTAAAAAAAAAACCACAGGGACGGAAAGCGCAGGTGAGCACAGCAAGAGAGCACCGTTTAGAAGCCCAAACCCGCGGACACTCAAGATGCGCACCCCTGCTTTGTGCCACCCCCGCACCCAGGTGGGCACCTCGGGGCGGGACGCGGGGCAAGCAGCGGCCGGGCATCCCCGCCACACCCCCGCCCTCGCCCTCCCCGTCCCCGCGGAGGGCGGCTCGGCGTCCCCACGGTACCTGCGGGCTCGGCGGGCTCGGGCCCCTCCGCGCCGGCCCCCGCCTCGGCCACGGCGCAGCGGGCGCGCCGCGGAGGCGCAGGAGGTGCGGGCCGTGGCGGTGCGCGGTGCCGGGCGCGGGCTGGATGAGGTACTGGCGGCCGCGCAGCGAGAAGGCGCCGCGCAGCCCCGCGCACAGGCTGAGCGCGGCCGCCGAGCCGGGGTCCCGGTTCACGGTGCCGGAGTAGAAGCAGCGGGAGAGGTCGTCCTCGGGCGGCGGCGGCGGCCCGCCCAGGTACTGCAGGGTGAAGTCCGGGGCCAGGAAGCTGCTGTCGGGCTCCAGCTCCAGCGTCAGGCGCTCCCCGAAGGCCTCCAGGCGGAAGCGCTCTCGGGCGCCGGGCGCGCCCAGGCGCCGCGGCAGCACCAGCGCCCGGCGCTCGGCGCTGCACAGCCCCAGCAGCGCCGCCAGCACCGGCGCCAGCGCCGGCAGCCGCCCCCCGCTCCTCATCGCAGCCCTTCTCCTCTCTTTATTTCACTTTATATAGGAATGGATATGGAAGATGTGGGATTTTTGCTTTCAGGTTTTGGGGGGTGTCTGAGTCTTTCTGCCGGCGGAGGACCGCGCGGGAGCCGCGTCCCGCGGTCACTGCAGAGGCGGCGTCGGCTTCCCCATGGAGCGCGGCTGTGCGAGGGCAGCGCTGCCCCTCGCTGCGTCCCTCTGTCTTCTGTCCTGCTCCGGCTGCCGCTTCTCCTCCTCAGCCTTCCCGGGCTGCAGCAGCAGCAGCAGCAGCGGCGGCGGGCGGGGAGGACGCTCCGGCGAGTCTCCGGCAGCCCCGGGACGGTCCCGCCTGCACTTCCAGGGCGCCGAGGAGCCTCCCGTCCTTTGCGGAGCGGAGCGCCGCGGGCCCGTCCGCCTCCGCCGTGCGGGGTGAGTGCGGGAGCGGGGCTCGCCGCCGCCCTTTATGGGGTCCGGCCGTGCCGCCCCCAGCCCGGCGCTGCCGCCGCTGAGATCACTGCGTGCGTAACGCGCCCGCGGGCGGCCCCCGCCGCGGACGGGGCGGGACGGCACCGGCACGGCCCGGGGTCGGCCCCCGGCTGCCGCAGCGGGCTGGCCCGCGCCCCTTGCCTCCCCTTGCCTGCCCCTGGGGTGCTTTGTGCCCGGCTGGATCTCGCCTGGATGCGCTGCGGGTCCGTGCCCCGCGCCCGGAGCTCCGGAGCGTCCACCTGCCGCTGGCCGAGCCCTGCGACCCCTGAGGGGACGCATCCCTGCTCGCCTTCGTGGCTTTTCCTTCTATTTTACTTATTTTTTTTAATTTTTTTTTTTCATTTTTAATCCCCCCCTTCCCAAGCAATTCCTGCCCTTTGTCGGCCCTAATAGCTGCAGCCGGTCATGCACCTGTACTTCTGAGAAATGGTTCCTTTCCAGTCGCTTAAACAGAGGCGTTTACGTAGGTGCAGCTGATGTTTTGCTTTGAAGCCATAACCCAAGCATGGTGGTGCTGCTAATCCCCTTAATTCTTTATGTGCACGGCCCCAGCTTTCTGCTTCTGGAGGCCTTTTTGGAGGAGGAGGGCAGAGAAGTGGTGAGTAAATGTGTGAATAAAACCAGAATGTGTGTACCTGTTGGTGACAACTCCTGGGCTTCCCAATTAAACAAAGATGCTTCTGTGTCTGTCAACACATCATTTAATACAAGTATGAAACTCAGGGGCTGAAAACAGAAGGAGCAAAACCTCAGGATAGGGCAAATCTTTCTAAAATTTTATGTATCCACTGTTTTCTTGGGATGGAACGTCCCATTTATGCCACTAAATCTCATAACCCTAAGGCTTTTCTTCCTAATTTAAACCATGTCAGACAAACTTGGAACCACATGTGTGTGTCAATAGCACAGCCTGACTGCCTGCTAAGTTCTGACAATGCATCCATTTCCCTTGGCGTCCTGTAAATCTTACAGGCTTAGAATTGTGCATTGTTTGAAGCTGTGCAGAGAAACATAGGAAAAGATGAACCCAATTTCTCAGCTACTTGCTCAGCAAAGTGCTCTTGTCACAGAATGATGAGCAAAATCAGAAGTAGGCCTCAAATGTGGGATTTTCTTTGGGGCACAGCAGGAAATGCTGGACTGACTTCCAGAGGCTGCGACTGCTGCCCATTAATACATCAGCAGCAGAAAAATCCATTCAGTTGGGACTCATTTTTCACTTGAGTTGGAAATGTGTGTCAATCTCTACCCTTAACTTTGAGATCTGAGTGTGCCCAGCTCTGCTGTACTTTTCCTAGGATAGAGCACAATAAATGTATCATTCATTCATGCTGTTAATTAATTTGGTGTTGCACATGATACCTAATTTAGGGAATTACCTGTGTAAAAGCCTGGAAATAGAAACGTGGAATAGAAAGGAAAGCATATTCACAGTTTATTTTTCACCTTACATTGGTTCAGGATAGAGACTCTTGCAAATATATATGAATTAAAAGTAGGAAAATCTTGTCTGTCAGCATAATCAGTGTCACTCATAGATCACCAGGGACCAGAGCCAGGCCAACAAAGGTGTGTCCACCCAGCTGCCAGATGCACCTTTGGTTTTGCTGCTGTTTTTTGATGTTAATTCTCTGATTTGAAAAGATCCTGACCACCTTAAAACTGCTTTTTCAGGCCGAAAAGTCTTTTGCATATTCCACCAGGTGGCACTCGACTATAAAAAATTGTTATGGGAGAGTTCCATGGTTCGTCTCCCAGCTTTCCTGGTGGAAAGGCTTACATTTTATCGGGGAGCTTTACAGTGCCCTGATTAGGACAGAAGTTTTCCTGGCCTTTATGTGACATCCAGAAAAGTGTTTTAGCAGGGAACTCAGCTGTTCTGTTGCACTACCTGAACACAAATCGTGTTGGGAAGGCATTTTTACAACAGGTTTGCTGCCTGTCACACCTGGATCACCACCTGGATCATCTTATAAATTCTTAAATTGCTTCTTATGAACGATCCCCGTGAGTTTAGCTGGATTATTCAGGGCACTGAAACCTTTGTATATGTATTTTTAATCTGTATTATACCAAATCTGTGCCAGCTCCGATCACAGTTTGTGCGAATCAAGACTTAGAAAGAAACGCACTGACCTTTCTCAGGATTTCATGTAGATAAAGAGCCAGAAAAGGCATAAAATCGGTCTTTTAAAAGAAATTTCTAGTGCTTGGAGGAAGAAAGCGCGTCCTGTCAGGAGTACAAGACAGCGTAATTCCAAGTAAGCCACCAGATAGCGCCACCACATCATCGTTTTTGGGTCACATCGTCGTCTTTTGCGCTGCAAGAACAGTTTTTATGGCTCAGACCCAAGTGCTGTCGGTCTCTGAGCAGGATTAACAATGCTGAAGCTTTAATTTCTTCACTACTGTTTGCAATAATGGCTGCTTCCAAAATTAAAAAAAAAAAGAGGCAACACAACCAACCACCCCAGCCTTATTTGTTTCAATGCTGAAGAATGATTGCTTCTTTCAAAAACTGTTATAATTAAAATTAAATTAGAATTTAAACAGCAGATGGCACATTAGGCTCATTGAATAGGGGATAAAAGACCTGATGCTGTAGAAAAAGTCCTCTGAAAAACACTTCCATGGGTATTTCTGGCGATTGTTTCTCTGTGATGTCTTTGTGTTTTGCGTGATTAATTTATATATTTTCATTTATTGTTCATTTTGAGGTAATTAACCATTGGGTTTTGTTAGTAGGGTAAGAACGTTAAGAGAGAAAACCTCCAATTTTGCCTGTTTTGATAATCAGCAGAAATGGGAAAAAGCAAAACAATGTCCATCATCACGTTAATGAGAAGTACACATTTTTATTTTGGAGGAGAATCATGGGATTTAACATGGTGATGCATTTCTCTGTAATTTCTGCTTTTACATAACTGATTATCCAAATTGCTTTAAAAAATAAAGATGCAGAAATTTGGGCAGCCTCCACATTTTTTTTCCAAAACAGCCCATGTAGGCCTGTGTGCACTCAAAATGAGCTGCCCCCAATTCTTTCTACTTTCCTTTATAAACTTTTATCAAAATGAGATTCAGCAGGAACTTGGACTAACACTTCTGGTTGCGTGGGTCAAATATTTTGCATGAGAATGTGGATTCAGACCTGTCCATACCCTGCAGAAATCCACAATAAGTGGTTTAAAACACTGTTGAGGTCTGACTTTGTGTCTCTCTTTCTGGTAGTAGAAGAATTTTTGCCACCATCTAAATATCTTGTGAACAGCTGACCTAAATCTGAATTTTCATGGTCAAAACAACTGCCAGGGATCAAATAAAAGCAATCAGGCAAAGCAAAATGCTGCATTATGGCATGTCTGCTTTAAAAGTGTTTCAGAAGTTAAATTCAGCTTTAACAATGGCTCCAAAGTCCCTTGGCTAATGGCAGGGAGTGCATTCATAGTGCCCTGAGCTCCACTGACATTTTGATATTTTTATCACACTGGGATTTCAACAGATCCCTCACTTTCTCCTGTGCTGTGGACAGAGGATTTCACAAGCCCTGCAAGACATGATACAGCTCCCATGGAATTCCTCCTGATGAAACCTCATCCTTGCACCTATTAATAATTTTTTACCTTTGAGATTTCTGTGTGTGATGCCACACTCATTCCAAAGCCACTGTCCAGTAAGATTTCCACACTGTCCTGGATGTGCTGGTCATTCTTTCTGACCATATAATGCTGATACAGCTTACAAAAAGTGTCAAGAAATTTGAACATTAGCAGCAACCATTTTCAGTGGAGTTAAACATCAGTTCCCTCACCCTGGCTCATCCCCTCTTCCCCCACCCTTCCTCCCTGTTATGCTGGATAATCAGAAGTTGATTGGCAGTGAGTGTATTTAACAAAGGGCACAAACCTTTAAGGAAAGTGATTAACCACTCTCCCACTCTCCAAACAATTTATTCACATGCTTAGACTCATCTAATCCGTGCTGTGCTAAAAGCTTGGATGGGCTTTCCTCTTGGTTTGTAAGGATGGGGCTCAAATGAGCAACTCACTGCCAGTAATTAGTATCTCCTAAATTCCCCTAGAGAGCTTATCCTTCATTAACAGGTAAACACCCGAGGTACAAAGGGGTTTAGCAATTTTTTAGCAATAAGACAAAATACCTCTGTTACATCAATGCAGTTCTTAGACATTTGCAGAACCTGTTGCTCTGCCATAATTTTCAGGACAGGGCTTGTGATGTTGCTAATTGGTTCTTGATTTTTGGCAAATTTTATGCACATTTTGAACAGGATATGGGATGGTTACCTCTTGGGTTTTTTTCCTGCTTTCAATCCCCCTTGTTTCCTAATGTTAGGCTCTAATTTCACATTGAGTTTTGCTTCTCTTGTAATGTGGGGATGAAGTGAATGGGAAATCTTTGTTTGCCATCAGGTAGAAGGGCATGTAAGTCAGTAAGACTTGTTTAGGTGTCTTGGGGATGGAAGAAACTCCAAAAAGGTCTCCCTAGGTCCTGGATTTAGGTTTCCCTAAATCCATGTAATTTCTCTATGTCATCGCTGTTTTAATCGCAAGGTCAGCTGAGCTGAAGGCAAGACATCATCATATAATGTGGCTGACACATTGGGATGCTTAATATTTCCATTTTATCAATGAAATGAGAGAAATAAAAGGTTGTAACACTGATCTTAGACAAAGAACTGTAGGGTGTCATGGTGGGCTGGATGCCAGCTGATCCCTCATTCCTCCTCAGCAGAACAGGAGGATGAAAATAAGATGGAAAAGCTCGTGAATTGAGATAAAGGCAGGGAGCTCAATTACCAGTTACTGTCATAAGCAAAGCAGAGTTACCTTGGGGAAAGTTAATTTAATTTACTGCCCATTAGAGTGGGATGGTGAGGAGCAAAGACAGGATATTGCCTGCTTGCTGTATTTTTCCCCCCTTAATTCCTGACTCCTCTGCCTTGCTCTCGAGTGGTGCAGGAGGATGGGGAATGGAGGGCTGTGCTAAGCCCAGGAGAGCTCCTCTTTCACACTGACTTGCAAAAAAAATCTACCACCACGAGGTGACAAAATAAATCAAGCTGTTTCCATCGGGTTTGAGTTGATGCTGCCCCTTCCTGGCTGTCCCTGGCACATCCCAAGGAGATGTGTGGGGTGAGGAAGCCTCTGGCTGCCCAGGTGGGTGCTGTGGGCAGAGGAGCTGGGCAGTGGCAGCCAGGGCTTCCCTTCTGTTTTTGGAAGGTTTGCCCTCTCTGTCTGTCCCAGTCTGCCCCTGTGGCAGAAAACCTCTCTTGCACAACTGCAAATCCCACTGTTAATACCTCCCACCCCAGGAGCAGCCCCTGTGCAGGGGCACAAACGGGAACAAAGGGGACTCAGCAGACACACAGGCCCCGCTCCTGGGAATATTTATAGTCAGGCTTAACTCCCAGCATCGTGCTAACCCTAAAGCTTCATAAAAACTTGGCTGAAATGCTCTGTTTACAAATGGTATGGAGAGGAAGCATGTGCAGTGTCTTCTCCAAGAAGTGAGGCTTTTCAAACAAAACACCCAGCCATCCCCCAGGTCAGTTTATCCCACGGACACAGCAGGAAATAAACAGACAGTAGTAAACCAAGGCAAACTAACTCTGTATTTTCACTCTTGTTGCTCTTAGGTCTTCTGAAAGAAACATTGTTGCTGCACAAGGCCAAACATCAAAAAGTCGATTTACAAACTGTGTAACTTCCATTCAGCATCACTCAATTTCTCCTGTTGCTTTGATATGCAATCCCTTATGCAAAGCCCTGAGAAGAGAGGGAAGGGGTAAAATAGGCATGGGGAAAGCTTTTCACAGTATTATTCTATCTAATCTCAGTGTTTTGACTCATTCTCTCATAGTTGTTTTCCACCTTCAGCTTAATCAGAAGATTTTAAGTTTAAATTCCAAATATATTTAGATGTGCTATTAAAATACTGCAGGCAGAAAGATGCAGCATTGTTTCACATGGGATATTTTTTATCAGAATAATTAATTTCATTGCCTGCCGAGCTCAGCCATCCTTAATGACCATAAGATGGACATGGCTGGAAGGTGGACGTCATGTCCCCTTCCCTGCTGGCATTGCCCTCTCCTGCTGGGAAAGAGGCCTGGCCTGGTGCCCAGTTGGGGTCCATGGGGAGCACAGCTGAGGCAACCCCAAATTCTTTGGGTTGCAGCTGGCTCTGGCTGCCTCAGCTGCACATCTGCGTGTCCCTTGGGAAATGCCAGTGGGGGAAGAGGGCACGGAGTCCTCTGTGTGGCTGATCTGGGTGGTTTGGGCTCAGGGAGGTGTGCTTGAGGTCCTGTGGCTGCTGCTGGGCTCATCCTCAGGGGTGCACTGCTGGTCCCCTTGAAGTGTGGCATTTAATGGGGGATAGGGACTGGAGGAGACTTCTTGGGCTTCCGAGGCTGACATTCCAATTCCAATTTTTCCAATAACCATTCTGCTTGTATGTTATGTGTCTTCCAAGCCATCTAGGGAAACCCCTTCTCTGAGACCTCCAAGGTCCCAAAATAGATCAGCACAATTTCCAAGCTTCCTTCACCCACTTTTCCTTTCTTGATTATTTAAAAAATCTCAGAAGCTCTTGCTCAATACCATTTATGAACTGAGTATGGTATAAAAATCCCAGCTCCAGTGCAAATATGCACAGCTGTCACATAGAGCACACTTTTTAAAACCAAAGCATCATCAGGTATTTTAGCAAACAGGTAAAAATTTTCCACTTTATAAAAACATACATTTATATAATTCTAGTGATGCCAGCTGAGCTGGCTTTGCTTTATATGGTAAATACACAGCTAAAATAGGTTGTGCAAAGAAATTGCTAATAAGGCAGAAAAGTGAACCCAAATTTAACTGAGAGGGCCCTGCCAGCTTTGCAATTTGGATTTCAGAGCTCTCCAAGAAAAATATTCTCTTTTTACCTCCTCAAAAGGATCCAAACTCAAACATTGTGTCGGAAACAAATTGAAAAGCTATAAACACTCCAGCTATGACATCAGGCACTCAGAAACTGCAAGGAGTGACAACATTAACTCGTGATTTTTGCTTCAGGGAGGGCACATGTGTAGATGTGTTTTCCAGCAGGAGGGATGGAGACAGAGAGCTGTAAAATTGAATTTGATGAATTTCAGGGCTGAGTTACGTGCGTCTGCCTCCTACCCCAGCAGAGGAAAGGATGCCCTGGTGAAGGAAGCAGCTTCCAGCCCCATGTTCCTAAAATGCTGCAATCCACCCGTGCATAAACTCCCTGCCTGAGCTTGTTTCAACATCCAAGCAAGTTTGTGAGCAGTTTTGATTATCCAAGAGTAGGGGAATGCAAACCTTCTGACACTTCCAGAAAGCCTCCAACAAGCACTTGGAGCAGGAAGCAGTGCCTGGGGAACATTACCACACAGAGATAAGTTTAATTACAGACATCAGCATTTTGCTGGAGAGGCTGCTTTGTCCAAAATGTTGCTCTGTATGTCGTTTCAACCCTCACAGATAGCACAAAAAGGATCAGCTGGTGTTCTAGACTCCAGGCCAAGTGCTGTAAATAAATGCTGCTCCACACATGAGTAATTCCTTTAGCTCTGTGTGTGCTGCCTTGGGTCAGGGAGCACAGGACAAACCCTGACCTGCTCTTTGTGCTCCTCGGGGGCACCAAAGCCCAGCTACCTCCAAGTCCTGTGCTCTCCCCAGCAGGTGAAATTAGGCTTTGCTGTGGGAAGTGTCTCCTTTGTCCAGGAGTGGGGGTAGAAGGCCCTCTCATCCCATTAAAGTAAAAGGAAAGCATTACCTGCTTCAGTACACTCAATTTCTTCTTGCCTAAGGTAGTATTAGTTGACCACCAACCTTTTCAAAGGGACATTGTAATCTAATCCTATTTAAAAGCCTATTAAAACCATTGATTTATGACTAGATTTTGTAATTGTCCTGTAGCAGGTACCAGAGAGCAATATTTTATATGCACTTTTAATTCTGTGTTGTCAGGGCAAGTGTTAAGTTGGAGTTTTGAATGCTTGGGTTTTGTCTGGTTTTGACATGGATCTACTTTTAGGGCTAGCAAGGAATCTTGAATAAAGACAGAAGAGAAACAATTACATTAGTGAGTTTATTGTCAGTCTTACGTTGAGAGGCAGGAGAAGGAAATGTGGTGCTATAGGGTGTGACTGAATACATGGATAATTATCTTATAAAATAGCATGAACATTGGCCAAAGCTGGAAAAAAACCCAGTGTTTCTAAACAGGAAAATATTTTGCTGCTGGGGATTTGGGGATTTGTGTGCTAAGAAAGGGCTGGAGGGGGTGGTTCTTTGTGCAGCAGGGAAACACTCTCAGCAATTCCTGCTCCCATTGAGTTTGTGTCATCCCCAGACTCTCTGGAAACAAGTAACACGTGGCTTCCTAGGTACAGAAATGGTGGCAAATCTATAATTGCTTTGATTAAGCTGTTCTGTAGTATTAGGACCACCCAAAAGATGGCACTAAAAAACCTTTAGTTCTGCTCACAGGCACCCCCACACGCAAAACTTGCTAATAATATTCAGAAATAGCTCTCTAGCTTAATTCTGTAATTTGGTGTGCAAAAGTAGGAATAGTTTTAGATAATTCTATGTTACACCAACAGGAAAACTGGGGAGACTTTTATGTCAACAGGTAAACTTTGCACTGTAAATATGACTTTCCTGGGCCACATGAAAGCATTCATGTTTTTGTAAACACGACAATGTGACATTTGGTGAGCTGTGAAAATGGGTTAAAATTACCCAGGAATTAGGCACTGCACTTAAAGTATTTGTTTCTTTAGAAGCTGTACATTGACCTTTATAAATCTGTGGTTATTGGGCCCAAGGTATTTTTATTTATGTGGCTGCAATGTGGAGCCATCCCACCAAAGGCTATGGAGCTACATGGAATGACAAGTGTTAGCAAGGGGCTGATTGTCACTCCCTTTTTTAATGGGCAGGGCTGATTATTTTGATTTTTAAATTAGCTTATTTTCTGCAGTAGGAAGAGCAAGACATGTTTTTGCTAGTCACTTCTCATTTTATGATGTAATAGTTGAAGGAGGAAAAAAACCCACCCCTTTCATATTTATAACCTCTAAACACTCAGAAGTGGCCTCTAATTTATACCAAACCATAAAGATGAGAGTGTTCACAGAAAATGCTAGAGGAGGAATCCTCACATCCTGTGGGAGTAATTTTCTACAATTACTTGAGTTTCATGATTTTAATCAAATACATGTTAATAATAAATGATACAAATGAAAGAACACTGAGCACCACCTTTGCTTGGAGCAGAAATCATTTGGGTAGCAAAAGAAGTTGAGAGATCCAACACCTTCCACAAATATTTGACTCCCCTTTTTATGAGGCTCCTCTTTTGAATGTGGTTGCCTGTAAAACTACAGCTAAAGTAGGAGGATGAAAAGAAGCTTCCCAGGAACCAGACACAAAAATTTGCACCAGTTGCTCCCAAGCTTGTCCCCTTCATGAGTTCAGTAATTCACTCACTTCTGCCTTTCCGACTGCCTAACTATTTGGTTATAATCAAAATAAGGAGTTTGGATGTTGGGGTTTTCTTCAGGGAATGAGCTGGAGCACATTGAAGAGAGCTGAGTGCTACCTGCAGAAAAACTGCATAGACATGAAAGCAGCAGCTGGCTCAATTACATTTATTCACCATGGAGTAAAGAAGGCAAAAGAGGAGAGACAGTGGAGGTACACACAGAGCAAATGGGTGAGGAGCTGGGTTCCCTTTGTGCTGGTAGCACAGCAACAAGAGTTCCTCACCCAGAGATTCTGCACAATGCAGAGCAGTCAAAGCCTCTGTGTGTTTCATGGCCACATTTTGGATCTCAGTCCCAGCTCCTTGAAGCTAAAGGCTTGCCAATATTGGATGTGCAATAGGGATACTGAGTTCTAATAATTACTGCAAATATGTAGTTCAAGAACTGACTCTAAAAGCTCTGTAGTTACAACTTTGATGTTGTGTATCAAGGCCATATGAAGCAAAAACTTGTGCATTTCTCCAAGGCCTTCCTAAGTTGATTTTAAACAACTTCATATTTTAATTTTTAAAAAATCTGAAAAGAAGTTGCAGCATAAAAACTAGGTCACTATGCAGGAATATATTTTGGGCAGGGGAAGGTGAGCAAAGCATTTTTCTGACAATCACTGCATTCTGAGTGGACCTGAATGCACTGCAGATATTTTCTATAGCAGAGAAGAGGTACAGTTTCTTACTTTGGGCTCAAAGATAACTTTGCAGTGAAGTAAGAGCTGGAGGACGTCAAGGGGAGGGATGATAGGGAGGGAGAGAAGCTGAATTGGAACATTACTAATTCTCACAATGGTAGCTCAGTGAAAAAAAATGCTGCAGAACAAACCTGCCTTCATCCAGTCAATTTTTGGAAAGAATTATGGCCATTTGGAACTGAGTTCTTACTTGCAAACTCTTTGGAAACAGGATACTGCTCCCAAGCACTTTGAGCCCTTTGAGACCTGGAAGGAGATTCATCTCACTCAGCCTAAGACATCTGCATTGTGGCTGTCTGCATCTGAACCCCGTGTCCCTTTGTCACTGGAAAGGAGCACACATTTGGAATGTGCAGTCCAGCTGACCCACTACGGACATCCACTGCAGGCTGAAAAGAAAAGAAAAGCATGAGTGAAGTTCCCATTCTCTCCCTGCTGAATCCAAAAGGCACCTATAAACACTGTTCAGAGGCACATCCAAAAGTCCTGGGAGAAATCCCTTTCCCAGTGTCAAAATATTTTTTTTTACATTCTTGAAAGTCCATTAAACAGTTGCGACTATTTTATATATTTAGGCTTTAAAAAATAAATAAATAGGAGGAGCAGTGTAATGCAGCCTTGGCAGACATCATGCCACTGGAATAAATTATGACAGCAGTGTTTGTCTTCATAGATCTACTTCCAGAAAAGTCAGCCTTTGTTCCATAATGCAGCTTGTAGAGCAATCTGAGCCCAGGGATGGATTTGCCTGGTCAAAGGGAGATGCATTTTCCATCTTTGAGAACCTGGGGAGAACCAAGAGCCTGTGGGGCACTGTTCATGTGATTCTAAGGTCAGGAGCAAAAGCCACAAGCATTGTACCTCTTAGGTGCCCATTTTTCAGTCCTGTTTGATATCCTCAGTCCTGTTTAATATCTTTATTGATGATCTGCATGAGGGGATCAAGTGCAGCCTCAGTCAGTTGCAGAAGAAGTCAAATGGGGCCGTTCTGTGCCCTGTACTGCAAGAAGGACATGGAGGGGCTGGAGCGTGTCCAGGGAAGGGAATGGAGCTGGGAAGGGGCTGGAGCCCCAGGAGGGGCTGAGGGAGCTGGGAAGGGGCTCAGCCTGGAGAAAAGGAGGCTCAGGGGGGACCTTGTGGCTCTGCACAACTCCTGACAGGAGGGGACAGCCAGGGGGGTCAGGCTGTGGTCCAGGGAACAGGGACAGGAGAGGGAACGGCCTCAGGCTGGGCCAGGTTGGACATCAGCAGGAATTTCCTCGTGGAAAGGGTGGTCAGGCCTTGGAAGGGGCTGCCCAGGGAGGTTTGGAGTCCCCATTCCTGGAGGTGGCCAAGGAAGGCACTCAGTGCTCTGGGCTGGTGACAAGGAGGAAATCAGACACAGCTTGGACTCGATGGTCCTGGAGATCTTTTCCCCACCTTAGTGATTGTGGGATTCTCTGTCAATTAGCAAAGGTACCTGGTTTGACTAATTAAAGGTTCTGTAGGCAGGGCCAGTGCTCTGTCTGCAGTGTGGAGCTGCTTCTGTGGATGCAGCTGCAAGAGGTGGCTGGAATGAAAAAATGACTGCGAATGTAAACCTGATGCTGAAAGCAGCTGTAAAAAATCCTGGTAACAGAGGAACAGTTGTTTTATATCACTATTTTGGAGCCTAGAAGCCCACGGTACATTCCTGGCTGTGGTTCTGCTCACTGTGTGACTTAAACCAGGATAATTATGACTTTTATGTCTTCCAGTTGCTTCAGCAGGGAAATAGAGGGAAGGATATCTTCTGGTGCCTATTTGTCACCACTTCATTTGACCTGTGCAAGCTTAGACAAATTCTGAAATCTTGCAGCTCAACTTTACAGTTAAGGGGAGCTTGGGGACATTTCATTAGGATTAGGCTTTGAATGGCAGCACTATCTTTTAGCTAGGCTAGGCCTGGATCAACCCAGCATAACTTACTTGGGAGAAAATCCAAGCAATGAATCAATCCTTGCAAATGCAAACATCAGTTATTTCATGGCATTGTATTTATGAGCTTTGCCTTCTCATTTCTTTTGGTTCTCCTGTTGCTGCAATGAAGTAAAGCTGATAATATTGACCTCGAATTTTGGATTGCTGTTGCCTTCCCTTCTATTTCCTGTGACTTCCAGCTTGTGTACTGTATGTGTGTTTGGGTGCCCACACTGTGCTTCTGCCATTTGTTTGCAAAATATCTCATCGGTTGAAACTACTGTGGTGGAAATCATTAACGACCCCAATGCGTGCAATGCCTAATTAGACCTGCAACCCATGCCTTATCTTCTCACAGGCAGCCAAAAAATCTCCAAGGGACTTGAATCATGATGGTTGTGATGCATTTTGAGAAAACTTCCAAATTCGGTCCATATTAGAGAGTTCCTGCTGTATAAGCAGCTGCTCATTCTTGATTCCCTCCATTTTTGACATTCTTGTAAATTTAATTTCATTTGCTGCACAGGGGCTTGAAAGAACAGCGCATTGAACTGTTTGCTCCAGTGCTCTGTTACAATGTTTTCCCATAACAAGAGGGCATGAAAACATCCAGCTATCTGCTGGAAAATGGACTAATTATTTTCTGAGTGGTGAAAGGTCACAGCCGACAAAGCAAGGGAAAGACAAGCAAGATCCACATAGCTCTGCACTGGAGTTACACCTGGGAGGGAAAATTATAGTTATTAATACAGCCTATAGAAGCAATTGTAAAGTTTTTCTAAAATCATGTTGTCAAACAAGAAGTTTAAGACTTACTTTGTGTCAGGACCAGGAAGAACTGCTCATAGAAACAGAGTTATGGGACTAGCAAAGAATAGGAACATTTTATTTTCAAATTCATACAGCAAACTTTGATCATTGTGCAGGAAATACCCCAGACTTGAGAAATCCTGCCACTGACCTCGGAGGTAGAATAAAACTAAGGGAAAAGGGGAAATAACTCACCCATTTTTTAATTAGTATTATGCCAAGACTTTTAAGAGTTTGAATTCCAAACATGTTCTAAGAAAGGAAAACATTTTCTTTCATTGAACAGCCCTGGGGGTTCACTACCCTTTTCTCTCCCTAAACTCTCCTTGAGAGGTGTTCTTATTTCTTTTCTCATGCATGTATGTGTAAAAATACAAAGTCGTTTGTAAGGAGTTCACTTAATTCCTCACTCTTAGCTCATATTCGTTACACATTTTGTTTGGCAGAAGGGAAGGGAAGAGTGTGCTCCAGCCAGGGAATGCTGCTGTCCACTGAAAAATGTGTTTGGATGGAGGAGCTCTTTTTCATGGATGGATTGTGGCTTTTGGCAGCAGAGGTGGCAGGAAGCAGTTGCCATAACTACTATACCATTAAAACAAAAAAAAAAAAAGGCTTTAAGTAAAGAACCTTTTTTGAAATGATGGTTTTACTAGCAATCCTGGTAGTATCCATCAGTTCAATATGATGGGTGGCAGGATCCTGAATGTGGTCTCCTGAGTGTATGCTCAGGATGTGCTTTTAGGGCTAAATTCAGGCTTTGGCTTGTAAGGTACATAGGAGAGGAAAATACACAGACAGCCAGAGAGCTGAACATAATCTGCCTTGCGTGGGATTTCAGGTTTTGGCTGGAGCCACTCTGGTGTTAAATAGCAGAGTAAAAAGAGTATGTTTTTCAAAAGCTTTAAGGATGGGATTTACAAATTCACTGGAATGATTTAGAAATAAAAGTTACATTTTTAAGTGTAAATCTAATTGTAGACATAATTTAATATTTATCTGTATTCATACTCTGGATACTACCCAGAGAATAAAGCCCAGATATAGTTGATAAACCCTGCAAACAACTGGAGTAGAACCCAGGGATGGTTTATACTGGGTCAAACCCAGCTGAAGGCTTTTCATCCTCAGCATTACACCACACATTATTGTCACTGGCAAATTACTCTGGCACTATTTGCGTGCTCTTGGAATCCGAAAACATTTCACACTGCTAAAATAACCTCTGTCTGTTGCCATATAGACACCAATGTAGTTTTTGTGGTACTCCAGCTACTTCCCTGCAGTGCTTTGAGCTGTGTCCTAATGATTCACTCACAGGACCAAGTCAGGTGAATTGGCCTCACAGCCCTGCTCAAGGACTGGCTCCCAGGCAGGATTTATCCCTTCATCCTCACAAATTTCTGGGGTCAACACAGAAATTGTCCCTCAAGGAGCCTTTGCAACCCTTGGTCCTGATGCATCTCCAGCAGGGAGCCTCGCCCTGGTGCCAGGCTTTTCTTTTAACCCTTGGGGTTAATTTTTAATCAAGCTGATACTAAATTCCATGTCTCTGAGGTGCATCTTCCTGGCCTGAGCAGATCTAAAAAGAAATTTAATTTTCCCTGCTAACCCTTTGCTCTGAAAGCCAGTGTTACATTGAGAGGTACATCAGGAGTACTGACTCACTCCCACCCCTTCAGGAGCTGTAATGTGTATAGCAGCTACCATCACTTCCATACAGGAGTAGGAGCCTCCTGGAATATCTAATTAAATAAATGGACTAAGCTTTAAAAAGGCTTAAAATGTTAGACCCGTCCGGGCTGCATTTTTTTAGTAACAATATCTGCGTTCTCATAAAAAATGGGATATGAATTTTTCAGCTACTGCTTCTAATGGAAATCCATATTTATCCTTTTGGAATAAATTTTTTTTTCCTTACACGTTCTCTCATAAAAAAATGGGCTACGAATTTTTCAGCTACTGCTTCTAATGGAAATCCATATTTATCCTTTTGGAATAAATTTTTTTTTCCTTATATTTATCTGTTATATTTAACCTTGTATGAAATTATCTTAAACCATCTGGGCTCCCTTCTTAGTTAATTTTCCCCCCTTGCTGTATCTAATTGAAAATGAAAGTATTTTTTTCCTCTGTTGCTGCTCTATTCGATTTTAGCTGTTCTGTTTTATATTTTAAAGCTTAGCCCAAGATATTGAGTTCTGTGAGATCTAAATTAACTCCCTGCGTTTTCCAAAGTTTTTGGACACTGCCTGGTTATGGCTTACATCCAAATTCAAGAGAGAAGAGATACAGTTCATAGATACTGTTCCTTCTTGGAGCTTTCCCCTTCTTTTTCTCTTTTGTAGTTGTAAATGAGAAGTAACTACACCTCCTAATTTCTTCTTTTTTTCTGATGTGGTTTCTTTCCCCTAATCTACTTGGTATTAGACATCCTCTTTTCCATATTTCTAGAAACCTGACCAGCTCTGAAAGCAAACCAGGTGATGATTTAAATACACATTATGAATGCAGCCAAAGGAAATGGCTCCGGGGGTAGAAGATGTGGGCTCTGGGGAAGAGGAGATTCAGTCTGGGGCCATACTGGGAAAGCCTTGAGCAGGCTGAGGCAGGCAGAGACCTCCTGTAGGCAAAGCTGTTCCACACCAACATCGCAACTTGCCTTAGGTTCTGGCTTCATCTCTACCTGGTCTATTTTATAGATAGCCAAAAATGCACAACAAACTCATCCCAAAATATGAAATATTCTGATGGAGAGGGAAGCAAAGCATCCTTTGCTTCCTTCTTCTGTTCTCTGAAGGAAAAGTTCTTCATATAGAGTTCTTCAGAGTTTGATTTGATCCTGACAAAGGGGTGGTGTCATGATGGAGATTTTTTATTCCCTGTGTGCATGGAGAGGCTGAGGTTTCCACAGCCTGGTCCTGCCGCTTCCCTTCTCCCTTTGAAACCAAGCTGAGGAGCATTACAGCGTGCCTGTGCAGCCAAGTCTGCCTGTGTATTTTGGCATCTGAATGCCAGACTGGTTGGTAATTTCCCCTTAAATCCTTTCATAGCTCAAATTCCTGTCGAAACAACCTCTATCTCTGCTTGGCCATGCTGAGCCCGTCTCGGCTCTGCCGCTCCCATCACTCCTCACAAGCAATGCCATTGCATGTTGCTTTCCTTCCTCCGTGTGCAGCGTGTATTTAAAATGAAATATTGGCCCCAAACCCCCCTCTGGATGGCTGTCAGATCTTAGCATGCCACATAAATATCAGTGAGAAAACATTCCTCCCAGCCCACACAGAATGCGCCCAGCGCTGTTTGTTCTGGACTAAACCCGGCCTAGCACAGCGAGGCCTTCGGCAAAGGCCCGCTTCCAGTGGGCAGGGCCCGGCCTCAAATCGACCACTTTAAAGTGCTCTCGGAAAGTTTCCAGTGTAATTTCTGCTCCCCTTTAGTTACAGACCACCTTTAGTAGGTGACTGGGCCTGTTTGTTGGGCAGCTGCCATCTCGGCCCTCGCATGGGTGGCCTGCTGCCAGCTCTCAACTATTTCAAGATGTGAGCTCCCCCATGCTCTGGGGCACGACCGGACCGTCCTGGGGATGCCTCGGGAGGCTGCCTGGAACACAGGCTGGACAATGTTAAAGGAATAAAGTAGATATTTATTAAAAGGCCTTAAAGGATGCACCTTGGGCAGTACAAGAGCCTGGTTGTGGCTCTACCCAAGATGGACCTTGAGTCATGAGTTTTCACACTTTTATAAGTTTTGGTGCATTTCCGTATTGGGATTCATTGTCCAATTACAGCTCCAGGTGATGCAGTCCCATCGTCCCAGATTGCCCTACTCAATTCTGTGTTGTTTGCAATTTTGGGCTGAAGCTGCAATGGTGTCCTTGGTTCTGGGGCTGGAAAAGGATTGCTTTGTCTGACTGAAGTGTGAGGAGAGCTTGCTAACACTTTATATGAAGTTCAGAGTTATACACTAATGCAGTACAGAATCTGGAAAATATGAAGGCTAAAACTTAAGGCATCACTGGTGCTCACTGTGATGTTCCTCTCTGGTGCCTCCATGGCTTTACAGGGTTGCTTCCCTGCTGCATTGCCAGTCAGGTGCAATTTGCACATTTTCCTCCTCCCCAAATGTAGTTTATGTGCATCAGTAGGTGAGTATGGCCCTTATGTGGTTACTAGGGCAAAATTCACATCTGCAAACCTCACCAGGGCACTTGGCCTTTGATCATAAGCAAAATGTTCCAGACACAGGAGACATCCCACTGGAAGAGGGCACAGCACCTGCTACCCAGCAGCTTAAAGCTCAGAAGGAGTAAAGGTTCCTCACCCTTCTTTCTCCCACACCTACGTGTTCCAGAATTTCATCCAACTTCCTTGTCTCACTGTATTTCTTTAGCAACACTTGGAGCAGTCACTATGGTGGCAATGGCCAAAATGGCTGTTTTAATAAGCTCAGCCTTAGATTGCTACAACAAAGCCTTCTTCAGCAGCTGCTTAAGAAAACATCTGTGACTTTTCACTTAGATGTGGGTTTTTTCCCCAGAATAATCAAAGGAAAGCAAAGAGATTGCCGCCCTGGCCCTCCAAGCATGGAAAAGAGTATTTTTTCCTCGGCTTTTGTTAAATTATTTTTCCCATGCTCTTACTTTTCAACCCTGTCCTTAGGTCAGCTCAGAATGGTGAGTGGTCTAAGTATGATGGATTTATTGCTTTAAACTTCACAGAGTATTGGAGAATGAGGTAACAGCATAAGCAATGTGGAAAGACTTGTACAGTTTTTAGTTTGATTACTGGATGTACTTGGAGGTTTCCAAAATGGATTTTTTTTCGTTAAAAAAAAAAGGATTGGTTTGAATACTGAAATTGGATCAAATCCATCTTGCATCCCCACCTAAAACTGAGATTTGGATCCACAAATAGAGAATCTTGGGAATAAAGATCTCCCTCCTCACATGTAATTACAGATAGATTCTGAAGAGGTGAAATGTCACAATATGATGAGATGGAAAATGCATTAAGAGAGAATGAGTTCATCTGCCTGATACAGAACAGTCCCTGCACAGTAATTGGATTATGGCAGCACTGGACATTTGGGAAAATCTGTAATGCTGTGTCTGCTCCATTTGATTTGTACACCAATGGATTTCCCTTGCCAGTAATGGCTTTCTCTGAGCTACTGCAAACTCTGAAGTGGGAATTGAAAATGGAATTTTGGGGAGACAGGAGCTGCCATGATCACAGTGACATTGCAGCTTGTTATGCAAAGCTGTGGAGGAGGCACTGATGTATCCCTGTGGTGTAAAGACTTTTATGTAAAGTGCTTGGGCCCCTCTGTAGGTACTGACAGCTCTGTAAATCTGCATTGCCATTGTTTAACAGCCTAGGAAGAAAATATGTTCCTAGGCATAGATAAACTCTTTCTGTAAATAAAAAACAATTTCAATCACAATTTGTAAAACACAAGAAAGCAAAACCTCCAAGTTAATAAAAGGCAAAATCCAAAATTCATAAAAATGGCAGCAATCAATAGATTAGACACACACATGGGGTAAGATTTAGACAGGATGAGTTTGCTTTTACTTTTGGGAATATCTTTTTGGAAAGCACCATTTTTGGGAACAAGAAAAGCTCCCAGCAGAGTGTTGTGGAATGTGAAAGGATAAGTGAGAAATCAGCATGGAAAATTAATTATAAGGTTCTATTAGAAAAGTAAATCTTTGTAATAGTGCCTCTGAAGAGCCACATTTCAACTGGAGTATCTGCAGCTCTGTCTCCCCAAAAAACCTCTCACCTTTCTGTGCCACCACCTCAGCACAGGGAGTGCACCAACACATCCCTTCTGGCAGGTCTTTATTGCTTTGAGATTGCTTTAGATGGATAGTAATGAATCTTGTACCGAACACCACCTTCTGTACTTTCCTGCTGTTTCACAACTCCCCAAAACACTTTAGAACTCCACCCCAGCACAACTAAAATGCAGTGTGCACATATAGAACATATTTATGTCTTAAATTTATGCTCAAGATCTTTGTGCTCAAGATCTTTATGCTCATCTGCCTGCAGTGGGGCACAAAGAGCAAACAGAGGCCCCCAGACACACCATATAAACAAATCTTTTGGACCTATGATACAGTTTGTATTTATTACTTTTACTGAAATCACAGAGTCAAGTGTTTTAAGATTACAGCTGTTAACTTATACATATATAATGGTTTACAAAACAAAATACTTGCCTTCTGTGTGTCATTGTACAGTGTAGACCTTGCACAGTTCAGTTCAAAGGTATTTATATTTTGTGTAACACATTTTTATGATATAAACTGGCTGACACAGTGGTGCTCTAAAAATATCAACTCCCTCTGATTAGATAAAGACTAGGATGAAAAATAGGTTTTGTGACACATCTTGGTTTCTGAAAGGGTACTGGTATTTCAGCCAGGAGACAAAGTGACTTCCCACAATATGCTGACACCAACAGTGCACAAAGAGGCATGTGAAGCAGACTAAGCCAACCCAAACTTTGTGCTTTCCCCTTAGTCTTGCCTGCAATACCTTGTTCATTTTCTCTTATCTGATGCTAAGCAGATGACCTGGCAATAGAAGTTAAATTTATTGCTCTACAGAATTATACCCTGTCTCCAATTTACTTAATTCAGCATATTTCCTGTATCTGATGGGATTTTAACAATGCCTGTATGCCTGTCACTATGTTTCATAAGATAACCTATTTGCAGATTTCACAGTTCACATGATAAATTGTGTAAACCAGCTACTATAAATAAAGAAAAAACTATGCTGTCACAGTGGTGTAAGTCTGAAGCACCTCCAGCAAAGCCAAATAATGCCATGAAGTAACTCTAAATTTATGTAGGCATTACTAAACCCAGTGTAACTTTTCTTTCCCGTGGGAGTGGGAGTTATGGACAGCCAAGTACTCACATACACAAGCACACACACAAAATATGCACCTGCACTCAGCCACAGGTGTCTGAACATGGTCTGTGCCAGGCTGATGTCTGTGGAGAGGATTTTACTGTCCTTACACTGGCTCTGAGCCTCCACAGACAACTTCCAGGGCAAAAGATGCTGTGAGTTTTGTCCTGTGACTCACAGAGTGCAGAGCAGTGGGATGGTGTTGGGGTGTTTGGTGTGGTGTGGGGAGCAGCTCTTACACCACTCACCTGTGTTTAGGGCTTTTCAGATTTTTATCACTGAAAACTTGTGCTTGTGGTTAAACCTTCTAAGCCCCAAAGCCCCTTTTGGGGTGCTAGCTGAGGATCCAATAATCTCTCTTACATTAAGAGACATTGCTGGTGCATGTAATAAACCAGAATTATCTGCATTTCCAATGTTGTTTGAAACAAGAACTGAACTAACTAAGTTAATATAAGGGCACCCATAGGAAAAAAGCCCTTGAAAATGTTGAACATGGCAGGTATGAATGCAATGAGGCACTCTGGCAGCTCTATAAAAATCAAATCACTTCATGAAAAAAAGGAAAAAATTCTCCAAACCACATTAACTTTTTTTTTCCCGGAAAATTCCAGCCCATACCCAGAGAATCCAACTTTGCCTCTTGCTATAGGCTTCACTTCCTCAGTGACAAACAGCATGGCATGAGGAGAAACATTCACCTGAACTTACTGCTGAGAGCCCAAAATTAATGATAAACCCTGTTCAAAGCCTGCCCTGAAGATCCTCAAAGCCCAGCCTTGTATTCCCTGGCATTTTGGATTGCGCCTTGAGAGGAAGCATCACCCACTGGCCATCCCTAATTCCTCTAAAGCCTCGTGGCTTGGGCAGTGCCTGGGTGGCAGAAGAGGGGCTGAGCTGGAATTTAACTCAGGTGGGCACTGGGGAGCAGGGTGACTTCAGCAGTGAGGAACTGTTCGTGTGCAGGCTGTGGTACTGCCCTTGCAGAGCCATTTGTGTCACTGAACTGACTGCAGAAAAGCTGGAGGTTTGTCCATATCACATTTTTCCCCTCACACTGCACCTTATTCTAGTTCCCTTGAGGTCTGCACTAGCTGAACTGGAAGAAAAGTGGAAGCAAACAGGTGTTATTCTCATGGAAACATGCTTTGCTGTTTTTTTAAATCTAATTTTGCCTGATGTGGGGTAAAGTGAAATACAATTAAGTAAAACACTTCAAAGCCTTCCAAGTTGGGCTTTTGACTTTTTATAGCCATATATACATATTTATATATGTATATAAACAGTGATAACAGAAAAAACAGCTTTTTTAATGGTTCAGTCTTCATAAACCAAATCATATGTTTATCAAGCTATTTTATAGAGACACCCAGGAGTTTTCTCTTTATAGTGTTGTCATTTAAACATAAGAAGCTGCATGAGAGAAGAGTGCTGGCAACTAAGAGGAACTTCACTCCCATGGAGAGGACTCCCAGTTACTGAAATTCTGCTACAATTTAAGCAAGGGGTAGGATGAGCTTTGGGGGTCAATCATTGAGGCCTCCAGCATGAACTGCACGTGCCTTTGAGACACCAATCTGTTTTCTGAATTCTTCAGGAGCCACTACAGGGCTTTTTTGGCCCGCAGACCTTTGGGACTTGCTTGTTGAGAGCTTTTTGAAGTGTATCAAGGAGCGTGGAGCATGAGGTGTCATCAAACTAAAAAGCTACAACTTCTCAAAGGAAAAGGTGGCAGCAGAAAAAGAATATACATCTACACATGTGTGTATACACAGATACTCCTGTTCCATGCAGAAAGTCTTCTAAATAAAATCATACAAAAAATGACCAGTGCCATATATTATGTAAACTCACAAGGTGTACTTTCAACACAAACCCGAAGCATAAATTAAAAGAGAGCCAGAAAGAGAGACAGAGACGATAGCAAAACATTTTAAATATAGAATTTGCACAATTGGTATTTTGTTAAATAAGAATAAATAAATTCATTACATCCATTCACATACCAGTTGTAAAAACAATAAATTATTTTATTTTTTTCAGTGCTGTGTTGCTTTTTTTTTTTAAACAGTTGTTATTAATCCACAAGATTATTCCCTCTTCCCCTTGTGATAAAACTGTTTCCACAGGAGGGCAGCTAAACTTAATTTCTTGTACACAGTCAAACCAACGATGCCAGGCTTTTTCCTAGTGAGAATATCCTACTTGCAAAGCAGATGATGCAAACCCCACTGATGCTCTGGGGTCCAAATTCACCTAAGGGATCGTGTCCCAAAGTCAGAGTGAATTTAACACTGAGATGGTTCCTGGCTGTGCCCAGAGCACAATTCCAGGTTTCCATGCCCTCGGTGCATTTCATGAATCCAGCTGTGCAACACTGGGCAGAAATGTAAACAATGATGTCACAGTGTGAGTGACACGGGATTCAGCTGAGAACAGACCTTGCAGCAATTCTTCATTCATCAGGTACGTGGGACAGTCTTGCCACAGGCAAGGTTTGGAACTGACTCTGATTTAGGAACACCTGAGAAAGCAAGTGTTGGCTTACCCTCTTTCTTACATTTTTCAGGTCCTGCCTTTGTCCCCTTTGCTTCCTCACATCTTTGCTTGTGTTAATTTGCTTCATTGCTACACTGGTGAAAATCACTACAGTGGTTTGTTCTTGGATTTATTTCTAAGTAAACCCTTTCATTTTTAAAAGGTATTCATGATCTAAAGAAGCTCTGAATTTATACCCGCATATGGCATGCCTAGATAGCATCCAAAAGCTTTACTCAGCCTGCTGAATATACAATAAATTATTTCCATGATGCAAACACAAATACTTGCACGTTCTGTCTCTATGATGACAGAACACGAACAAACACCACTTAATGCAGCAGCTGTATGCTGAGACAAATGTTGTCTATGCTGAGACACATGCAATCTCCTGATCTTTTTCCTCTCATGATGGTTTCTATCTGTTATGGATGTTTTGGAGAGGTTCTAGGACATGTATAATACATATATAAGCATCAAAATTAGATTACTTGGAAGGAAAAATAAGGCATTTCAAAGTGATCTTATTTTAACAGGCAGAGCAGGCATAAATGTTTACTTTCCAGCACTGTGCAAACCATCTGAGCCTTGATATCAGTTCTTACAACTGGGATCAAGAATAAATGGGGAGTATTCCTCAAGATGCATACTTTTGCACAGGATCTACTCCTGAACAGAAGGCCACACCATTTTTGAAAGCTGATTAATAACATTTGTTGGCAATCCATTTAACAGAGGAGGAGGCCCTGCCCTTGGTACTGTTTATTTAAAACAGGGTAAAAAACCAGATCCTTCTCCAGATTTCACAGTTGTAGATGTAGCAACTCTATGCTGTTTTGAAATCATCACATGATTTTTGAGAGTTCACACAAACATGCCACAGTTGCAAAAACATGTTTGTGTCAGCCTGGAGTCAGACCTGCCCTTCTTGCTCCACACTCCAGTGAGTTTTTCCTGCTGATTTCATGCCTGGGATTTTCAGAAGAGCCTGAGGTGTTTCAGTGCTCAAGTACCACTGACTTAGAGCTGAGGCTTGTCTGAAAATCCTCCTGCAGTCTCCTGCTCTCCTGTGTGGATGAACAAAGGAGTAAAAGATGGGGTCTATTTCATCAGTGGGTTGTTTTTTTTTTCCATTTATTTTGGTACCTGTTATCTTAGGGTCTAATTCAAAGCCTACTATTAAAGAGATATTAAAGAGAGCAATTTTACCAGGGCTGCTCTCAGGACTCCACCTGCACAAGGTGAAATGCCCAGCCTCAGTCACAGAACTTCCACAAGACAATAACAGGATTCAGGAATTGCTGCCAAGGAAAACTGTTACCAGCTACTGCCTGTGCTGTGGAAACAGTCTTATTGATATTGGACAAGTCCTCCACATCCTGATGTGGTTTGACTTCCTAGTGACCCCTCTTCCTCCCAAATGTGATAGATATACAAAACATGAATGCCTTCTAGAGCTTTAAAAAAACCCCAAAACACACACAAAACAATTTAAAAAAAAGACAAATAGTTACAAACTTTTGCTGGTAAGATGAATACCAGAGTTAGACACGATGGACAAAACAGTGATAAAATATTAACTGCTTGCTGTGTTTTTTGACCTTGAGAGCCTCTTGAAAAGATGTAGGTACATTACACATTGTTAAATTCAAGGCAGAAGCCATAGAGAAAATACCAGAGAAAGCAGCTGAACACAGCCTCAGAATATCCGAGTTAGAAGACACTTGATTACCTCCCCTGTAAGTTTTGGTTCTCTAACTAGTTTTTTACAGAGCACAGTATGCCTTTGTTTCATGGCGAGGAGCAGCTCAAGCAGCTCCTGCTCAGTGACAGCAAGGAGCCCAGGCTGTGACACAGCTGGAAGCAGGCAGGTTACAAGCACAGTGTACACAAACCCCTGCAGCCAGCTCCTCCTTGGGTGCATGCCTGACACACACACGAGGAGGAGCTGCTGATGCTCCTGCTGTTGGAGGAATGGGGGGGTTCCCTGCTCTGCAAGCTGCTGAAGGCTCCTCCTGAGAATTTTGGGGTGGAAACAGAGGATTTGTCAGACATTAATGATACACTGTCAGGAAATTCCTACCGCGAAAACGTATTTCCTTTTGTCAAAACCAAAAGGTATCACTTTTTAAAACCAGCAGCAAGCTCTTCATTTTCCAGTAAAACATCTGTGGCCCTTTCTGAAGGATGGACCAAGTCCACAAGGGCTGCAGACATACTTTGGTCAATCATTTTGCTTATGTAATTTGTCTTTTGATTTCTTTAATAGAAGGAAGTGATATAAAGTGATATACCAACTGAAACATATTTACAAAACAGTATAAAATAAGCTACTGTGGGATCATGGGGACATGTGACGTTTCCTAAGGACATAACTGTAGTAGAGGTAGGTGAAAAAGGGGAGATGATTCTGTAACCTTCAAATATCCCAGGATCCTCCATTCACTAGTTTTTCTTCTTTTGCATTATTTTATTTTACGTTTTTGCAGACACAGAGGGCTTATAACAACTTTAACGCTTACTTTCTTTGACGCATTAAGACCACCCTACCATTATTTAAAGCAGTGCACATCTTCATTTGGTCCAAACAGGCAGATTCTGCCCATAATTAGAGACTGAACACAAGTACTTTGAAGCCTTTGCTTCTGTCTGTGTGGGCAGACCTGACACCAGCACGCCAACAGCGGCTCACTCAAACCTCTTTGAAAGCAGCTCCCCACCACAGGTTAGCACTTCTTCAGCAAGCACTGTTTGAACGCTGAGGGTCTCTGGGACAGCAGACATCCCTTGGCCAGTTTCCCGTGCCCATCCTTGCACTGCACAGTCCTGGTGTGCCAGCCCGTGTCGCACGTTCGAGAGCAGGAGAGCCACGGCCCCGTCACCCAGCGGGGCTGCGCGGCCTGCGCCGGCACTTTGCCGCCGCTGCCGCCGCTGGGGACAGCGTTTGCCAGCTGGCCCTGCTTCTTTGGCACGAAGAAGCTGTAGCGCACGTCCACGGGCTGCGTGGGGTCGGTGGCCAGGATCTGCACGATCAGGATCTCCTTGGTGGCCGAGTGGCCCATGGCGTGCAGGAAGTCGTCCTTGTGGCTCCAGCCGCTGTAGTTCATGACGGTGCCGTTGATGTCGATGATGGTTTCCGAGGTGGAGATCATGTACTTGCCGTTGACCAGGTACTCGCCGTTCTTCTTCTTCAGGGCCAGGTAGGCCGTGAACCTGCTCTGGTCCTTGCTCTTGAACTGACGCACCTTGATGTGGGTCGCCCCTTCAGGGATCTTCACCACGTCCGTGTAGCCCTTGCTGGAGGAAGGGAAAGAAGGAAGAGTCTCACTGCAACGCCTCACAAAGTCACTGGCATGACACAGAATCACAGGACCGAGCAGGCTGGAACAGATCTTTCAGTCCAACCTACGGACAACAACATCTTGCTTCATTTCAGTTCAGGCCACCTGGATTTTCTCTAAGATTAATTTAACCAGGTTCCACTCTTGGCCTGCTGTGTTGTTCTTCACGTTCCCCAAGAAGTTTCTACTGCACTTCTTGCAGATTGCTTAATCTTTAGCTTTAGGGACAGTTTGACGTGGGTCAGATACCAGAGGAATGAAAAATAACAGATAGCTTATAGATTTCAGCAAAGGGTGGGAGATATGAAATATGATGCACGCGCTGCCTGCCAAGGAAAAGATAATGAGATATGCATTGGTTACAGCTGTTTCTTGCTGTCTTTGCTATAATGATGATTAAGGAAAGCACGAGCAGAGGAACAGCTGGGTAGAGGTACCTTGGGAACATTTAAAAATAGTCTTGATCACCGAGAAAAAATTTGTTTACTTTGAAATTTATAAAGCCAAAGATTAATCGTCAAGTGCCTAATAAGAGGGGCACCCAAAGGCTTCATTTGTGCCACCACGGAATTCTCTACTAGTTATGAACTATCTTAACTGGGATTTAGAAAAAGAGATTAAACTCTTTTACCAAAAGTGACAAGCATTCAAAACGTGCAAGTGTTCTGGAATTTATCACTATCTCAAGTATGTTATTTTAACTTTACTGATATATAGAAAACAATTTAAAGGCTTTACATAGCTGCAAGCTACCAGCTGGACACTGGAGATGTGTTTTCATTCCTAAACCTGTGACAAAGCCATCCTCAAAGTACCTCATATCTGAAAGGTTTAATGAGAAAATACATGAAAAATACATAAAAGTGATGGCATCTCCTTGGGGATTGTTTAAGGAACAGACTGCTAATTTTGAGAATTTTTGGCTGCACAAGTAGACACTGCACATATTACAAATGAAACATTTGTGCTGATCCCCTGCTATTTCCAGCAGTTATGGGACAATGACTTAAGACTCCACTGATTTAGCACCTCCATAAAGCTGGGGCAATATGGTGTGAATCCCAGGCTGGGGACTCTGCTCTACAGCACTGCACAAATATTTTTACATGAGAGTTGCCAGAATAACTCAGTTCAAACATGTCATTAAAGTTACAAAATCATTTGTCCAAAACCTACAAGCAGTCCTGGAGAATTCAAGCTGTCTGCACGAAGAGCTGTAATGCTCCATGTGCACAGAGAAGCATCTGCAGATTAATTCTCCTCTTTCCCAACTTCTGATAATTTGGCTTTACAGCTTTTTAAACAAAAACCCTAGGAAGCAGATTTCCCAGGAGATTCTGTTTTGCCTGCTTTAAAAGAAAAAAAAAAGCACAAACAAATGTTGTCATGGCAACTGTCTGCAATGGGAAGTATTAGTTTTGCTTGTACATTTAAATTTCCCTGTACATTTGATGTACAGATTGTTGAAGTTTATAGTGGACAGCAACAAGGGAGCTGCCATTTTTCAGTGGAGGAAAGATGATTTTCCTACCAGCACTGCCCTTTCAAACAAAATTGTAAAAACAGTTTACAGACAATTAAGATTTCACTATTTTAATCAGGGGTTTATTTTAACGTCAATTACTTGCAGAGAAGAATTGCCCCAAACAACTTTTCCAGTAAAAATAAATCAGCAGTCCCAAATCCAATCAAAATCATATTAGAACATAAATTTACCCTCTAGCCAGTCTCATGACACTTAAAGGTATGATTGGAGGAGTAAGATGGTAACTTCACAGGATAATTATAATAAATCTCTCCATTTCCAAGTGTATCTATGGTACAAATCTGGCCTCCCTGAAATTCATGGAGCCCCTCTAACATTTTTCCTGGAGCTTGATTATTGCCAAATCACATGAAATACATCTCCCACTGTCAACTTCACTTAAGACATTCCCAGACATCCCAGTATTTACAAATTGGAAAAGATTTGGTTTATATAATTACTGATTTGGTTGGAAAGCCACTCTTTTTGGCAGAGGTGTTTTGGCATTGTTAGGTGAGCAGTCATTGGTTTACCAAGAAGAAGATTAGTTATGTTTATTTTTAGGATAAATTCACTCTCCAAGCCATTTCTGACTGCTATTAATCAGTCTGTTGAAATGTATAGAAATAAAAGATTATTTCAGGAGTCAGATTTCAACTTCTGGTAGCTTTCAACATGCTATGTAAGAATTTGGAAGTTATAAAATCAAGTTCATATATAAAAGATGCTTAAGACGGTCACTGCTTCTGAGTAAAAATTGTCAACTAAAAGTTTCTATGTGTAAATCAGTCCTTTGAGATTTTGCTATCTGTATAAATGATGATTAAAAATCCCAATTTTTCTATGATCTTAAGAATTGAAGAGGGAAAAAAATTAGTTGACAGAAAGGACTTACTTGAGGTTGGCCTATCAGTACTGCCCCCAGTGTGGTGAGGGAAAACCACGGCAGAAGATAATTTATTTTACTTGTATTAAGTTTTATTACAGTTAGAATGTGAACTCTGAGAGAAAAATGGCTCATGGATAAATGCTATAAATATTTTGACTTTAAAAAAATCCATCTGGAGATTGATATTATGCCAGTGGACATGAAGGAATATGAAGAGATATAGTCATGAGTAAGCCTATGGTATTTCTGATAGCTCATCTATATATCTAAACTCCACACCTACTCAGCAGTGGGAAAAGGAAATTTTGGGTATAATCTCTCTCAGCTGTTAAGAGGTGTTTAGAGCTGTCTGCTTCTTTGCACTTCTAATACAAGGAATGTTTGTCACAAAATCAGGTGGGAAGTCTGCAGTGCCACTCAAAATAGATGAGATGAAAAAGCACTCTCACAGGGTGTAACTTGCTACTGCAGCAACAAGTGGGAAATGCAAAATTTCAGAGAGATGCAGATAATTCTGATCCCAACAACTTTCTGATTCACCTCTCTCTTCCTTTTCCTCTGTCCTCTAGGAACCACAATCCATCTGACACAACAAAATTTGCAAGTGGCATGACTTGCTATTCCTGTTGGTGCTCACCTGCTTCACTGGCACTTTGTATCAGAAATGAGCTGGGTGCAACATTTTGCCAGTTGATGCTTTGCCAATTTCAGGATAATGCTAGGAGCCAACTGTGCACATCTGGAAACTGCAATAAGCTACAGGCAGTGTGGATTTTCCCCCATGTGAAAGCAAATTGCATTTAGAGACAGAAAGCAAGCAGCACGTGGCAGAGTAACTATTTACACAACAAGATGCACTTGCTGTTGAGATCAGTACCTCTTTTTGGTGAAGGTTCCCATGACTTTTGTGCAGCTGGAATTGTCTCCTCCACACACCCCACACTTGTCATACTGGAGCTTGGATCCGATGATGCCGTCGCAGCCCGTTCGGATGCACTTCCCTCGCACACAGACTGAGTTGCTGTAGGGTCGACACTCCGTGCCATCAGTGACCTGGGCAAGCAAATAAAACTTGGTTCAGACTGCCACAGAGATCTGTGGGTTTGGATCTACCTGGCAAAACACAGTTCCTTATTTAAGTCACCAACTCAGAGCAGGTCACCTCCCCTGACAGAGCACACTGAGCTTCTCTAATATTGATGGTAAAAAAGCAGATAAAATGTAGCAAAAGGACAAAAGCAAGGACAGCTAACTTTCAGTTTGGATTGCATCTGATAGAACAAATTGACCACAAGACCTATCTGTACCACTAACTATCCTACACTAATTGGTTCTTTAGGAATTACTTTGGACTCCTTAAACATAGTTCAGGGTTAGATGTACTCTTTTCTCCTAATACTCTTTTTCCTCCAGAAAACCCCATAATGACAGAAAACTCTAGGCAGAAAGCCCTTTATCCACTACTGAAAACAACCTCATGCAGAGAGGCCCATAATTTTCATGCATTCACATACTGAGATATGGAAAAACTTATCTCATTTTCTGGCCCTAAGGTACAACCACTGGATCAAACCATTAAATCTGATCACAGTTAAATATTTGCATCACATGATTCTTTTCCCTGGTTGTAGGGAAAGATTTCTAAAATATGGGACACTTCTAAGCTGACTGAAACCCTGACTGGAGCTGCCATTACCTTCTGAGAAAATACCACATAATAACCGGTTCCTTTGGCTCGGCAGGTGAGCTTGCAGACGTCTCCAGGCAGTACTCCAGCATACTTGGGGACCCATTCCACAAAAGTCTTGACCCCCTTTGCATCAGACTGATAGCCATTCCTTGCTTCACACTGCTCTTGTCGGAAGGATTTAGCTGTGGAATTATTCACATCATTAGTGGCTATTTCAGACCATGCTGCAAATATCATTATGTCTATCTACTATTCCAATTTCTTTCTTACATCATTTTTAAGTTATGTCACACCACTTCTTCACTTAGAACTGGCCTTCCAATCCCTCTACTGTTTTAGCTTGGAAATCTCCCAATGGCATAGCAAGCATTAAAGGCCTAAAGTTTGCATGATGTTTCATTTTAGAGGACTGACTTTTTTCACATTCTCTACGGCATCCAGGGCAAGGTGTGGGTGAAGAATTAGGATACTGTACTCATATTGAATGTCTTGCCTTGATAAATACAATCTGAGGAGGCTACAGTGAGCCTGTGCTGTGTGGTTTCAGGGCAGATAATCAGTGTTTAGTGCCTGTGAAGGGAGGGAGGGTGGAGCAGGAGGGCACTCACCGTTGGCGGGGCAGGGGATGACGTTGCAGGAGCGGTAGATGGCCCTCTTGCCTGTGCAGTATCTCCCGTTGTTCCTGGGGGCTGGGTTGTTGCAGTGGCGATAGGCAAACTGAACTCCCCCTCCACAGGTACGGGAGCACTGTCCCCAGGGGCCCCAGGATCCCCAGTTGCCATGGCTTGAAGCCTGAAAAATACATGGAACAGCAGGAGGTGAGTTCATCATCCAAGCATGAATGGAGCTGTTACCACAAAGTCACTGCTAACATTTTCCTCAACTGAAGGCAATTCTTCAGTTGGCCATTCAGGGATACAGGTCTTAGGAACCTTCTTTCTCCCAGCAAAGTTAATTTCTGTCTTTTATTTGCATGTTGATGACATCTCATTTGCACTGTGGGTGCAAAGCCAACGCTGGGCCTTGCTTTGCCTTCAGCCTCTTCATAGAACACACCCACGGTTTCATGGGCTGCTCTCTTATTTTTTGCTATTTCAACCAAAAAGGCCCCTTAAACTTGCTGCAAGGTGTTCAGTACCCATACTGCTAATCTGAGATTAATCAAACCCAACTATTATGATGCGTAGGTATTGCTTGGAATTACTGGCAAGAGATGGAGTTGTCAACTCTGCTACATTGTCTATAGTATTGCAATATCATGTAGAAGCATAGAAATCCATAAAAAAGGGTATAGAAATCCATTTGTAAACAGTGAGAAAGGCTGTATCTTGATTTGAATGGCTCCCATAGTTTGCAAATATTTTGACAAAGCTCTACAGGTCCACATCTCTTCTGTGGGTGCAACAGAAGGGGCTACTGTCTAGCCAGAGAATTTAGAAGTATCTGAACTGTGCAGCTGACAGCTCTCATGGGGCTGGGGATTCTTCAGGTACATAAAGCAGATGGGTTCTTTGTCACTGGAAGCACAAACTTTTCTGATCCAGAACTTATATGCTGGATTAATTCATCTGTCCTTTTCTTCATCAGAATTAGGGCCTTGTGGCCTTTCAGATGAGAGCTGTAAGTTAAATGTGGAGATGAGGTTCATCTTGCTTTCCGTGCCAGTTCAGAAAGCCATGTCCTGATAAGTGCCATTTACTGAATGAGAAAATCACTATGTCCAGTTTTCCAGGAATGAAGCCTTTCCTTAAGGAAGAAAATACACTTCCTGAACCTCACCAACAACACCCCAATTATGAGCCAAAAAACCAAGGCAGCTTTCCATCTGACTCCCACAAAAACGAACCCCTCCGAGAGATCACCTTTTCCAGTTCCCCGTGGCGTAACTTACCGAGTAGTATTTCTTCTTGGTTTTGTCCACGCATTTCCCTTGGAGGCAGATCCTCCCTTTGCCACAGGGGGTTCCCTCCACGGCGGGCAGCTTCTTGGTGAGGCAGACCATCTGTCCCTGGCGCACCACGGCGCACCAGAGGCGCGAGCACACGTCCATGCCGGGGCACACGGTGTACTCGGCGCCGAACGCCAGCTTGCACTGCCGGATGGCGTCATACGTCTGCCCCGGCAGCTCCTCGGGGCCTGCCATGTGCTTCCTGGGCTGGTCCAGCAGGCAGTTCCCTGCAAGAGCGAGACAAGGGGCTGTTCACTCAAGATTTGTACTGTTCTTTTCCCTGCAAAGTTGTTCGGGCGACAGCGAGCCTCCTTCAAGGGATGGTGATGTGAAGATTCTGGTGGCATCAGGTTTTCACAAGGTCAAACTGCTTCCACTGTGTTCTGACCCTGCTGCTGAGCTGCCTATTCCCAGCCTTGGTGTAAATGAGTTTAGCCAGGTCCTTTTGGCCTTTCAGTCCTTTACACAAGACTAGGAACACATTCCATGCTATTTATCCATTTGTGATTTAAGCAGCGAGCTGGACTCATGTAAGCAAGACTCAAAGCAAGCACAGTTGTAATTTGAGTTTTAAATCAGGATGTCAGAAATAGTAATAGCTTCTAAAGGGATGCCAGAAAAATAAAAAAGCTCAGACTTGTAGCCAATGAGGCCAAAAAACCCAAACAAAACAGATCGAAAAATCAAAATTTCTACCAGGCTAAAGGAAAAATATCAAAGTATTAGTATCAAAACAAATGTTGCCACTGAAGCTGGACTGCACTTTTCTTCTAAGGAGTGATACTTGGCTGCTTATGGAACCAGTTTGAAAAGGGTTATCCATTTTACACAAAAACTCATAAATAACAGGAAGAAAAAATTGCATGAATGTAAAGATTTGTATTTGTGTTTTAAGGTCTGCAGTGGTCAAGATTTGTCTGGCACACTCTAAAAATGAGAATTCAAATTTATGTTCTAGGTATCTTCTGATAGCTGGGTTTTTTTTACCATTGAAAACCTCACTTGTTGACATGCAGAACTATTTATTCAGTGTAACCTCTTTTACACTTCATGAAAGGGATATGTGGTCTGGGCAAGCTTCACTCATCCTCAGCCAAAATAACTCACCACAATTTACCTCAATTTGGAACCCACACCAGTGTTCTTCACTTGCATCATGGCTGAAAAAAGCCTATCTATAAAACCCTCTCTATTTACACAAAATGGAATAGAATTTCAAGCTATGGCAGGGAGTTTAAGCAAACTAAATACCCCATTTCTCAATAGCTTGAGTTTTCCTTCCAAAACACACACTTACTGCAACTCTTCTGCTCTTCTAAAGACTAATGCCAATTAGCCAAAAAATTCTTTCTGTGTGATGACTTGCAACCAAAAACTGTCTTGTTAAACCTGTTCCATTTGCTGACCCTGATTTACCCTAGCCTTGTATTTAATCTGGATTTTGCTGAATTTTTAACGCAGACAAGGTGTGCCAGTGCTAGCTGTCATGAGATAATTAAAAATGCCCTGGGTTGTTGTAGTGTAAAATATTAGAGACGTAATGAGGAGCAAGGTTTTCCCTGGAGTTTCTGGACATACTTTGCATAAATTTGGGCAAAAATACACTTTGTAAAAGTAAACAGCAGTGGAAATCCTCTTGTGAGAAGGGAGGAAGCCACTGAAATGTGAGGGCAGTGGTGGGAAGGCTGTAGCATATCAATATTCAGTATTATACACTGCTTTTGTACCTATGCCTAACTTTATCAAACTCCCAAGCAGAGCTGTTTTTTAGTATTTTAAAACACCATAATAAAACTTCATTTCAACTGGAAATACAAATTTAGAGAAAAAGGAAAGAAAAGTCTCACTCTTGCATAACTCATCTGTCAATCATTTCAGTTTCACAAGCTCACATAGCAAATAGAGCATTTTTCCCCTCCAGAACACAGGGGAATGAGATCCAAACTTCTCCTTAACTGAGAGAAGTTGTGCAATCTCTACAAAGCCAGGTGCTCCAGCTGATCTCACACGACAAATTCAAAACTGAAGATAGGGAAGGCCCCTAAGGATTTCCCACAAGAAAAAAAAAAAGTCTTTCTATGGGTAGACTGTAGCAGTGTCTGTGTTTGGACAGGGTGCAGTGAATTGCAGGTGTTTTTACCACCAGCTGGTCCAACCTCCTGCTTGTCATGGCCCCTGCTGGGAGGGCAGAGAGGGCTTCAATTCTGCACTACATTTCAACATCCAGAGCATATACATAATGCTATTCCTTTTTTCTTTTTTTTTTCGGTCCTGGGCACCAAAGAACATCTTTGTGCCCTGGAATAGAGCAACATTGTTGGCTGTTGACAGTGCTAATTAAGCCATCTCATTATCTTTCTCAATGCCATGTGTAATATATCTTGGGGGGAAAAAAAAGAAGGCGGAACAAGATCTGTGCAGGAAGCAGATAAGCAGGATGTAAATTAATTAAAATACAAACAGTCCTTGTTCCAGGTTGCACAGAGCGCTGGGACTGAACACACCAAGTCCCAAGCAACCATCCCACAGCCTGGTGGTTGGCATGACAAGAAAGGCAATTAGTACCTTTGGAAAGCTTTGCTAAAAGCAGATGGATATAAATGTCATTCTCCTCTGGACACGAACCGAGCCTTTTCTTCCTAAATGTCAAACTGTTGTCTGGGGTCATCTTGTGAGTGTAAAAAAAATGGAGACACCATGACAGAGCTGTTTATTGTTCTCAGAGCAGGCCCCAGGAGACAGGGAAGCAGCACCTTGATCCTCCCCAGCCCCCTGGCTGACCTTGGAGGAGACATTTCCACGGGGATTTACTCAGCTGACTTCCTGTAATGCTGGTGTCTGCAGTGCACTCAGCTGTCAGGTGTTCCACTGCTGAGCAAAATCAGTTTATGGTGTCATTCAGCACCATTCATGCCCCCAGCGCTGCTGAGGCCATTGATTGTCAGATCAAGTTTTCATATCATTTGAAATCAAAATATTGACTTCAACTTAATGGAAGTTTGTATTCTGTTAGGACAGATCTGTGATTTAAAAAAAAAAAGGGAAATTATAAATTTCTATATGAGACTTTTACTTAGAAAAGGTCCCTGAATGGCTGATCCATCAAGAAAAGAAATCTTAAATATGCATTTGAACTCACACCAACACCACCAGCAATACAATTAATTCCCAGAGGACTACAGACCTACATGATGAGAGGTTCAAATTTGCTATGAATAACTTCATCACATCAATAACTCTTGAAGACCACACACCTAAATGATAGATACTCATGAACTGAGGAGAAAACAGTTCCTTACACTCTCTGAGAGGTCATTCATGGATGGTGGGAGAGTAACCTCAGCAACTCAACAGGGAAAGTTCTCTTCATTTGTGGAAATTAATTTGGTAATATGAAATCAATGCCAGAGCAATATGGACCATAAAACAGGATAGTACAGATTAATGGATCTAATAAAATTGAGAGAAAAAATTAAGTCACTCAGAGAAAAATGTTTCAGGGAGCACTGAAATCAGCCAACAAAATATTTAAAAGCAAATCTTTACATTCAGCAGACACACCATACATTTACCCATAAGCATTTTGGTTACCATAACAACTTGATCCATGCACTCAATTATGTCATTTTTATCTCAGCATTTTGGAATTTGAGTGGTTTGTTTAATAACTGCAGTTGCTTTGGGAGCACAGTGAAGACTTTAAAATTCATTACAGAGTGAAGTTGAAGACTATGCTTTTTCATTTCTACTTTTGGAAAACAAAATTTCTGTCCTTATTCCCTGAGGGGTAAATGTCATATTTAGCAAATAAGCTGCCATAAAATGTTCTTATTAAAAAATATAGATTGACAGAAAGCAGTACCATGTAGCTGACACGGGGAGTGATAACACCTACCATGGCCATCATCAAAGAATTCTGTGATAGTTGCTGAAGTGCACTTGGACCAGGGTTTTGAAGCATCAATGCTGGTCAGAATGGAGGACATCAGGCGCTTGTCTTCCATGGAGCCAAAGTTCTCCTCACAGAACTTGGAGTCATCATGGGAAAGCCCGAGCAAGTGCCCTGTGGAAATGAAACAAATTAATTAAATTATATGACTATCCAGTTTACCAGCTGGAGCTCACAATCATGTGAGGGAAAGGAACTGTACTCATTTATATTTATCAGCAATTGACTTCTTACTGTTTTTCCAATTCACCTTCAGCAAGAAAAACTTTGTGAAAATGTTCTGCAACTGTCTAGAAAGGTGCTACATCTTTTTAAACAGCTAAAAATAAAAGTATTTAAGATGCAACTAAACAAAGGGTAGAAGAATGAATGGGAATAAAGCTGCAGAGAGCTGAAGCCTGAACTTAATGCTCCAAATGTTCAACTTCAGCCAAAAGTTGATTAATAAGATATGCAGGGCTAAATCAAGAGTGCTTTAACAATAAGGACAAAGCCACTGCAGAAAAGAAAGCCTGATGCCCTGAAAGGGACACATTCTGCAAGATTTGGCCTTTTCTTTTTTCAGGTAAGTAAAGCCATTTTTGTTTGGCAATACTTCCTATATAAGGACAGATAAAGCTGTTTTTATGCTGCACTGAGACACTGAATATCAAGAGGTACATGTCAAGTTTCAATCTGATACAGCACTACATACAAAGACTTGCTCTGAAGAGATGACAACAGCTTTGTTTCATTCCAGACAAATGCTGGTGTTGAGCAAAACAATTCCCTGCTAAGATTATTATTTCAAACTGACAGATTCCTCTGACAGAGTAACCAAATAGTCAGTGCACCACTTCTAACCTACAGAGCAAATTCTCTAAAAGTGGGCTGAGCATTTAATACATTGTATATATATAAGACTGCTCACAGTTGTAGAAATTACCTCACTGCAGAATGTTTGTGAAATAAGGCAATGAGGGTCTTTCAGTGGAAAAGGAGTTTAATTTTTAAGTCCTTGCCTTGGAACTAAACAGCCCTAGGTGAATAAAAAAAAGCTGGAGCATTGATCCAAAGAGTTTGGCTGAGTAACATCCCATGGCACTCAGCACTGGTTCAGTGTGGGATAGGAATGATAGTTGAGTGCACACCAGCAACTCCAGGATGTAATTTTTCAGAGTGCTCAGCATTTTATAGCACCATTCAGAACTCTCCAGAGCTCTGTGACATGGAGCTTTCAGTCCTGCAGGGCAGAATTGCAGTTTGTCACAGCCTCTGGTACCACTCTATCAATCAGGCCTTTTTCTGACCTAGAGATGGAGCAACTGAGAGGTGTTTTAAAAACTTTTATTCCATTTTCAGTCTCATGAGAAGGATGAGACAATACAGATGTTATAATGCACACCATTACAGCCAGAAGTTAATTATTTCCTAATTCCAAAACACTGTCAGTGTTTCTTGGCCTATAAGCTTTTGTCACACCATGCTGTAAATGCCTTAAAACCAATCATCTAAAATTGCTACAGTGCATCTTTCATAGTTCTATTTCTCTAAAGTATCTAGTCTCATTTGTAAGGCCACCCTTTGAAACTTGTTTGTAGTTTCATTTCCATCTTCTATCAGAAGATAATTTCCATCATCTGTCAGACTTTAAAAATTCTCTACAAGCTCATTTCCCACACCACTCTGCAGCACTTCACGCATGTAAGATGCGGTCTGCTCTCCAGACAAATCCCTTTATTGCAGAACTGTACTTCACTCTTCAGACCTATTCATTTTCTGCTAAGGACATCCCATGGAAGTACAGAATTCAACAATACAGTGCACATATTCACAGCCTGTTAATGCTCCTGCAGCTTGGGCTGCTCTTGAGTTTCTCTTTTTTTTCTCCTTCATAGAGACAAATAAAAAATATCCTTTGAATATGAGGAAGCTTGCAGGTAAATGTCATGCTCTTCACTTTGAGCAGAGACATTGAGGATAACACTGTTCCAATTTAGCCTCCCTCCTCAGAAAAAGGCTGGACAGCCTCTATGGAGAATTTCAGAGTAAATAAATAAAATGAAATGCTTCTCAGGCCACTGTTCAGCACAGAACATTTCATCCCAAATACTTTGGCAAAAGCAGAGGAATCTGAAACAGGGTCATCTCCTGGAAAGTGTCAGGCTAATGGATTCACCTTTAATGAGAGAGCAGCATAACTTCCCTACTTTACTGTGATAAATGGGGTGAGCTGAGGACACACCTCATTAGCAGCATCTACTTTGTCATATTAAATCAGGCCATTGTTCCAGCGCATGACAAAAACCAAGTCACTTACTTGGCAGACTTCAGCATCTTGGAGGAGAAGCTTCCCAAAGTATTTGTGAATCTCCCTTGTTATGTTTAAAATTTTCAAAAATAATTGAAAAAAGCCATCATGACAAGGAAAGAAGCAGTAAGTAGTGAATAATTTCCAAAATACATAATTCTGATTGTCAGTGTCTGGGCTTCTAAATTAGCCCCCAGTGATGTTAGTGAGGATAATAGCATTAAATATATGGATTTTAGCTCTCCATACTGATTTGCCAGTTAATTTTGTATGCACACGTCCTGGGGTGACAAACACTTACATTCACTTACAAACACTGTGAGTGCAACTCTCAAAGGATTTAATGGAGCTAAAATTCCTAATTCTTACCACAACCTAAATTTCTCCCTGTTCTAACTTTGCCTTTTAAGGCACTCTGACCAGACTTAGAAGTGATTAAAGCATATGACAAACCCCCTATGATGCTGCAATCTGCTTTTGCATCTCATTAAAAAGAATCAAAATTCAAAATATCACAGGGCTGGGTAATCTCTAAATACTGCCTGGCTAAGTTTTCCTCTTTTTAGCACAGAAATGAGAACAGCAAAGTCTTTTAACACCTGTACCCTTCATTCTTTTGCATCCAAAAATTAAGGGAGGGACACTTCCCTTCCTACTTCAAGAAGTCCCTCCCCACCACCACATGCATAAAACCCTGCTGATGTTATTACATGACATGAGGGTGGTTTTTTCTGGCATTTTCTGGTGGGGTTCTTCCCTTCCAAATTAGAAATGCTGATCATTCAAGAGACCCTACATGGAAGCAGAGCTCTGGAGAAAGCTCTGGACAGAAGTGAAGACTCGAGGAATACAAATCTTACACAGAAGGCTTTTGAAAACAAAGCCAATTTTAGCCCCACCCCATTTTGTACAAGTACAAACGTCAAACTGGGCTATTGAAGAAAAATAAAAGGCTCCCAGCAGCTGTGTAAAATGATGACTGATTGAGAATGGGTTTGTAGATTATCTGCTGTTTTCTACTTAATGAAGCATCTTACTGGTGCTGACAGTTCCCACTGAGTGAAAATGACAGAATACAATTTTACCAGCAGGATGGTGCTTGGTTAAGTTATGCTGTAGGAATGCACAAAATGGTGAAGGAAACAGATGGAGGGGAGGCAGGGTTTGCCCTCTTGTAGCCAAGGAGGAGGTGGCCTGCATCTCCAACTCCAAAAAGCCCCAAATGGAGTGACATCCTCCCCTCACAGCTTTGCCTGCTGAAGGCCAACACCTGCTACAGCCCAACCTGCAACGGGTTCAAAAATGATCCCTACACCTTGCAGGAACGGGGGGTATACCCCTAATTGGGGGTGGAATACTTCAGAGAAATTATGACAAGTCAATTAAAACCTTCATCCTCTCCAAGGATCAGGACACAAGAGCCCTGCAGGGAAAGCAGGAGTGCACCAGAGCTGTGCTGGATGTGTGGTGGAGCAGCTCTCTTATTCCCAGGAACACTGGGAAGGAAACCAGAATCACAGAATATCCTGAGCTGGAAGGAACACACAAGGACCACCCAAGTCCAGCTCCTGGCCCTGCCCAGGACAGCCCCAAGAATCCCACCCTGTACCTGAGAGCACTGTCCAAACACTTCTTGGAGTCTGGATATTTCTGGTTTTTCTTAATATACAGTTCTAGACTATCTGCAGACGTTCTCTGAGTGAAGAGCATACAAAATTACTGTCATACATTTCTCACTGGCATTTCAAGTATTAGAAACAAGAAAGCAGAAAATACCCACAACATGCAGCAGGCCAACTCCAGGCTTTGCTAAAGCACAAACCAAGGTGGGTCTCCTGGAAAAAAGCCACCTGTTTATGGACAAGAACTTGGGACAGCATGTCAAAGAGCTGCTCTTGCACTCCCTCTGACCACAGGAGACATGCAAGGTGACACAGCAGGCTGAAAATGCTGCAGGCATTGTAATTTGTTTTCTCAGAGGAGCTCAGCTCGGATGGAGCACGTGTTTGCCAGTGAGGTCATGCCTTTCACCTCATTTCCAGCTGGGACAACTGGGGAGCAAAAGAAGGTCAAGAGATTTGTCCCAGGCTCCCCCATGAGTCAGTGGCTCTTGTGGGATCAGGGTTCAGGAAGCTCCCGGCTCAACATTCCTTGGGCTAATAATCACCAGCCCAGACCTCGTGCATTAGCCTCCTGCTCTCCCCTTGGCTAAACAAAGATTGCATGTGGGAACTCTGTCAAAATAAAACCACTTCTTCTGGCATGGGCTGTTTTTCTAACTCCTGTGAGTTTCTGACTCCTTCTTAAGAACTTCATGCTGCTATCACTCAGGAATCCTCTTGAAGTCATGATGGAGCTAAGCAATAACAATTAACAGAGCTGGTGGTTTTTTTAATAAACAGAAGTGATTTGAATTACACAAGCTTACAAAAAAATTGCTTAGAATATAAAACTAGCCATTCCTCTTTTTTTTTATTCTTGACCTTTACTTCCAGTTTTCTTTTCTTTGACTGCTATCAGCCACTTATGAAAGAAAAAGGATAAAAAAAAAATCACTCTCTCTTTTAAATCTCCAGCCCAGAGGCAGTTTTTAATATTTCTGGCTTAAAGAGTTCTTCAGACTCAATGAAACAATAGTCTGGAGTGCAGCTTCTTCTCAGGAGCAGACATTAAATAAAAAAGCCCCAATCAGACATTTACCCACCAGTGCTGCAGACTTTACACAAAACAAACCTGTGCTGAGCTGGCTTGATGTAACAGACTTGTGGGAGATCACAGACACATCAGCCCTGTCAGACAGGCAGTTCCCAGGCAAGGTTCTGCCCGGGCAATCAGAGACCACTGTGTCCACACAGAATTAAATAATCATTAAAAAGATGTGGCCTTGGAGGTCCACACTGCACTAATTAATGGGGCATGTAGAAGAGAAATATTCATTTGAATGAAGAAGCAGGAGATGGTGACACCTATTTCACACCTGTTCAACTCAGAGGAGTTTGGAAAGGACATAATTCACAGCAGCTCATGGTAAATGAATGAACTCTGTGGGAGTGCACAGTGCAAGAATGTAAAAACTGCATTGTCTGCTGCACCAGAAGTCTCCCCCCACAAAAATTACATTATTGGATTGGTATTATCTCCCTGCCAAGGAGGAAAGCAATCCCTACTTTAGCCTGCACTCTGCAAGGCTGGAGGCCCAGGCTGAACACTGAACTTCTTTTAGAATCATAAAATCAGAGATCACTTAGGTTGGCTGGAAGAAACCATTGAGCACAACCATAAACCTAACGCTGTCAAATCCACCACTAAACCATGTCCATAACATATTTTTTGATAATGACTGCTGTGAAATATTAGGCAAAACACAGAGTTTTACAGGTCTGTTGCAGGTGGAGCAATGATATATTTTATATAACATTACAAGGTAATAAAAATATTGCTGGGCAAGCCAAGAATTTTTATTCAAAATTTAAACCAGCAACCTTTTAGACAGCTGATGTTTGCTTTTTGAGACATCAGTTTAATTTTCTGCCCCACCTTCAGCTCTTGTGAAGGCTTAGCTTTGTCTGCCCACCTTTCCTCTTAATCAAAAGGGGTATGTTCATGAAGGCTTAATTTGAGAGCTTTTGCAAGCAGAAATTAAGTCAGAACTTTGAAAAAAAAGGGTTCAAAGAGGAGGAATCAAGCAATTTTCCTGATGTATGTCAGCAGAGAAGACTTGGATGAGTGTACGCTCTGTTTTTTTTGTTGTTTTAAGAAAGCAAATCTGCCTAATTACGATTACCTGGATATTTGCCTAAACTTCATCTGTCATGAAGGTAACCTAATATGAGAGTCACAACCTCCACTGTTTTTCTCATGTGGCTGTGAGACTGTGCCCTTGGCAATGTATCCCCCTTGAAATGAAAGGCTCCAGGAGATTTGTAGCTGTCAGGTCTGAAGCTTGTCTTTATCTGCTTTATCTTGACAGCCTGGAAATCAAAGGGCTGCATGTTCAGCAGAACATGGCAAAGGAAAGATTGCTGTCTTTAGTTACTTTTGAGTGTACACAAAATGAGCACATGTGGCAAAACAAGGAGTGGGAGGATTTTTTGACTCTTCTACGGACATCAAAAGACCCCTTTAAGTATCACACACGTTGTTCTCAGTTTAATTTCTTACTGAAGGAGTCAGAAGCAGAGTTTGCTGTAAGTTAGACATGGTATTCCTTCCTCAGTGGCCTGCAGCTCAAACAACTCAACCCACAGCTCCAACCCACTCAGAGTTCATGGTATCCTGATGTATTTCAGTGAACCACATGAGTAGAGATGCCAGGAGCAATACCTCACTTCTAAAATGCCTTTTTTACAGAAAATGATGCTCTCTAATACATTTTGCTAACAGTGCTCATGATACTTTTGTCCTCAGTGGTGACAGAGGCCACAGGAAGACGCCATGCTGGAAAAGATTTGGTATCAAACTTGTTACTTAAAATATGAAGAAAATTCTTGGCTGTGAGGGCAGTGAGGCCCAAGCACAGAAAAGCTGTGGCTGCCCCGTCCCTGCAAGTGTCCAAGGCCAGCCTGAAGCAACCTGGAAGAGTGGAAGGTGTCCCTGCCCACGGCAGGGGGTGGAACTGGATCATTTTTAAGGCCCCTTCCAACCCAAATTTTGATGGGATTTTTGAGCTTTAGTTTCTGTGCAGTCCCCTGGTTTCAGGCATTACACAGCCCAGCTGTGGAGGATGTTGTGATAACTCCTCATAACCACAGAAGATGATGCTGAGCAGAGACCCTGAAGAGGCATCCTGTGCATCCCTCTGCCCTGGGGCAGGATCAGCATCCCCTGAGCCACAGCTGCTCCAGCCAGCTGGCTCCTGTGAGCCTCCAGAACCAGAGCCTCCCCAAGCACTTCTCTCCTGCCCTCAGCTGTCCTGCTCAGATGATTTTGGCTAATGCTTAAAGCAAATCTGCCCTGCTGAAATTTCAGGCCATTACTCCTTGTGCTGTCCCAGGTGGACATGGGGAATGATTTATTATGCAAATTTTTGCAGCGATTTTCAAAATGTATTTGAAGGCTGCTTTTATCCCACCCTTTGGCCTTGCCTCCCCAAAAGTCACATGTGAAAGATAAAAGGCAACTAATGAACAAAGGTTTAATTAGTTCCACGTAGCAATGTTAAAGCTATAACCTAAAAATAAAATACTTGGAAAGAACATCAGTAAACCATATTACTCAGGAGGACAGAAGGAGTAACTGCATGCCAGAGTGTTTGTGTAACAGAGGAGTAGGAACATTGCAAAAGGTCAAATGAACATTATCACTGAGAAAAAAAGGCTGTATTGCCTCTTTTTAAAAAAGTAAGTTTCTTAAGATTGATGGAAAGAACAAAGATAAATATAATTTAAAATGTTAGAGCCATGTAACTCCCACTGAGCTGAACTGGAGCTTTGCCTGCTTGAAGGCTGCAGGAAGGCTGCTTTTGTACTTAAGGACCAGATCAAAACTCAGCAGACTCTAGATCAAAACTCAGGTTTAATTCTTGGCTTTCCCTGGGATTCCCTTTGTGATCTGGGGGAATTTCCTATTGATAAAACAAGCAGCAGCTCCTCTTAGATCCCTTTGAACTCTTCTCATTTTGCTTTTGTAGATGGCAAACTGTTTAGGGTGGTGGTATGGTTGTGCCAAAGCACAGTGGGACTCCAGCACAAACTTCTGACCATGACTGTACCTCAAAACACAGCACCAGGCTGCAAAACATGGAAATATCCCATCACAAAATATGTCAAATGTAATTCCAGCTGATTTACTGTGCCTGGTGCTGGATCCTGTTGATCTCCACTTGTTTATAATTCAGCACTGTCAAAGTAACAAATCTCTGATCCAAAGGTCCAGAGTATTAGAGTGCAAATCTCATTGGTTTTGCTTCCTGATGGTTATTTTAATAAGGGACACATGGAGAAGCTTGTGCTGCCCTATGAAAAACATTAAATAAATGTTGAGATTATGAGCAATCTCAGGTTCTTTACCTGCTCTCCTCCACATGTCCCCAAAAGGCAGGGAAGTGCATGAAGCAAGGAAACATTCAATTTATTTTTTTTTTTAATAGACAATAGGCTGCTGATAACAAAGAATTCCTATATACTGTTCCTAAACTCAGACAGCTCTGCAAAGTTGTGGAGGTGTAGTTCAAGGAGCTGCTAGAGGTAAAAAAAAAAAAGCACCCATATGCCACAACATAGTGATGATTTCAGGCAAGGATCCAGGGGTTATTTTTGGGAAAATGAAGCTACTGCTGTCCCAACTGACAGCAGCATGCCCCCTGCTAGAAAATAACCAGATATGGATTTACTGATGGTGGCTGGATGTCTTGGCAGGCTGTGATTTCAAAATAACATTTATGGCATTAGCACCGCTCCCTTGTATTCTGAAGAGAAACTGGATTACCAATTCAAAGTTACAAGGTTTCTTTCCAGTTTTTTGTTGCATTGTCCTCTTTTTTTTCCCATTTGACATTGCAGACAAGCTACATACAAGTAGGACAAGATTTAGGTCCTACCTTATCAAACTTTATATAAAGATTTCCACCTTTTATTGCCAGCTAATCATTTACACCAAGAATTTGCATCTATTCCGTCCTGTGCTCTCCTTTACAGGCCTGTGGAGGTTTTGCCTGTTGCTGCTCATTCATTCTCTCCCCCTCAAAAACCACTGGCCAAAATCCATCTATTTTATCTGGAAGAAATAAAGCAAACATCTCCCATGTGATGTGGCAGAAACCCTGGCAACAGAAGCAGCAGGTTTGCTCTGCAGCAAAGCTGCTTTTTGGCTTCCTGTGCACCAATCCAACCTGAGCCCCCGGGCTGTGCATCCTCCTGCTGGGTTGAGCTGCAGTTCAATTTACTTTGGTTGCCTTCCAGAGGAAGAATCTGAGTCTGGAAAATGCTCTTGGATCCTTCAGGGGGGAAGCAAGAGCATTCAGAGCCCCTGGAAGTCACAGTGAGGACACTCTGAGGATCAAGTCCATGCTAAAGATGCTGCATCTGCTCCCCATGCACAAAAACCACTCAGTGACTCTGCTTCAGCCAGTGGCTCACCTTGACCTTCCAAGTGAAAGAAAATAACATTTCAGGCTCAGAGCATCCCCTCAGACTGAGGAACTGAGCCACTGTAAAATTAAAGCTACACCCTGCCCACAGGACAGGGGGAACTTGGAGATTTCTGGATTGCAGGAAGAAATCTGGTCTCCAAATAAAATACAGCAAAGTTTTCCCCAAAGTGCTTAACTAAAGGGTATCCATGCCACACTTTTATTTTTCATCCTTTTTTGACCTTTGATTTAATTTAAGTACTCAAGCAATTTTAGCTGTGTTTTCTTCTCAGCTTCTCCCACTTCAGGCCACACACACAAAGATCATTCTGTGACTTGACACCCCTCCTTTCTAAAAACTTCTGGTGAGGAGGGAAAAAAAAAAGAGGATGTTATTTCAAACAGCCTCAAACTAGAGGTTTTATGTCTATTAGGGTTCTTATTTATTCATTTCAATTCATGCCTTTTTTACGTTGAAAATTATAGTTTTTAGAGATTCCTGTAAATGCTTAGGTATGAAAATGGCCTTTCTCCAAAATGTGCTTCTAGATCACTAAAAATAATTCACTTTTGCTTATATTTTCTCTGTATGGAATTCAAGGTAACAATGTGAACGTTTGCTGCTCATCCCTATCTTTACTGATCTGTGTTCTTTTATTTTTAATCTGCCTAAAAATGTATTTATTGCTGATAAAATGGCAGGAAAGGCAATGCTCTCCTCTTCACACACCACAACCACCAACAAGAGGGCTCCTCACCCAACCCTACCCATGACCCTCAGCAGAGACATCACTTCTGGGTGCAAGGGACACAAGCAGTGTTCCCCAGCACGCTGGCTGTGAATGACAGGCTAAGTTTGCCATTTAACCCATCCCAGATTTGTGATGGCTCACTCACAGCATCCACATCCCATGAGATCTGTCTTTCTACACTGCTGTAGCTCTCTCTAAATGCACTGAATTAGTGAATACAGAGGACCTTTTCTTTTGTTGTGGTATTATTGCTTACTAAAATAAAATTTCTGCTTTGGGGACTCACCCTGCCACAGTATTTTATGTTTTCATGCAATGCCTGATGCCCCCTCCAGCCACCACTGATGCAATTCCTTTGCAGAACCATAAGAGGAGCAGGGTTAGGACCACTTGTCACTGAAGAGTCAGGTCATTTTCCATCCTTGGTGACCTCTGTTTCCTCAGCCACATGTGCAAGGCACTCAGATCTCAGGCTCTACCTGCAAGCTCCTTGAAAATGGAACCACTGCAATGATACTCCCAAAGCAAACTTTACTTTGGTTTGGCACAAGGTACAAGGCAATTCAGCAGCTGGCTCTCTCTGAAAGTTCTCCTTTCCTTATTATTTCCTTCCAAGAATTAAAAAAAAAAAAAGAACATTCTCCACTTTCAAATTGCTGCTCACTCCCCAAGGTGAACAGCCCTTATAGCAAATGTATTTCCAGTGAACACAGTTCACAAAACATCAGCAAATGAAACATTATTAAGATGGCAGCATCTCTCTTGAAGGGTTGTATCATGGCAGAAGTAATATCCCAGAACATAAACTTTCTTCTGTCATTAATTCTATCTTAAACATTTTTGAAAGGTACATGCAAAGCTCCTAATTTAACTGCTGTCCACAGAGGTGGAAACTGAAACAAAGCTAAACAGGTTTTGTGACCAAACCTTTATCACCTAAATAACATTTCACCTTATTACAGGATTTAAATTAACTTCTGTACACTTACAAAGACATTGGAATTATGTTGGGTTTTTGCCACAAAAGCTTTTCTCTGCAGGGAGTAGGAGAAAAGCTTCCTAACAACAGCGCATGCAACAAGTTGAAAAATATGACTTATTTTCCAATAGATAAGTGCATGCAAATGACAACAGATGGGCCAAAAGCTTTCTCAGGAGGGCCATGCATTGACATCTCTGGGCAGTAGCAGCAGCCTTTGAATTTTCACTTCAACTGCTGCTTAGAAAGGCCACTGTCAGGGAGGAAACACCTACTGTGCGCCTTCCCCTGCCTTCTGATCCCTTATTAGTTAACCCTGAAGTGCATATGTACACAGCCCTAATCCCCAGGCGGGGCTCTGGGCCGGGGGAAATCTGGAATTAATTGCGGGGTATTTTGGTTCCTAATGCAGCTGTTGGGAGTGTTTGGCTTGGCAGGGGAACAGAAAAGGCACTGCATACCAATTTCGTGAGCCACCGTAAAGGCTGCGTGGAGGCCGTCGTCTTCAATCACGGCGCAGCTGCGCTCGGGGGAGCAGATGGTCCCAACGTCTGCCATTCCCAGGGTATCACAGGAATGATGCCCACATAAATCCTGCCCAGGAAAGGGAAAAATAAAAAAAAGAGAAAAAAAAAAACGGTTACAATGAATTTTTACACCCAGCGGTAACAACCGGTTAAAGGCGCCTTTGCCAATGGCAGGTCCCGGATGAAAATATCAGTGTAAAGTTCCAGGTAAAGATGTTAAAAGCACAGCAAGGCAATCCCTGGTAAGGTCAGTGGGAGTATTTCCATGGACTTTAACGAGTTTTGGATACGTTCTGCAGCTAATTGTTGTTAGTTAAATTTGTATTTCTGCTATGCTCACAATTCTGCAGCTAATTGTTGTTAGCTGTTGCAGCTAATTGTTGTTAGTTAAATTTGTATTTCTGCTATGCTCATAGGCACTGAAAATATGCTATGGAAGCATTTCCTCATTGACAATAAAACCAGAAAATTCTCTTTATTTACAGAAGGTAACCAAGGCCCAGAGAAAGCTTCAGCTTCCTGATCAGTCCTCGAACCAGAGATCAGCTTTCTTTTCTGAAACCAATCCTATACTCCCACTTAACTGAAATGAGATTGCTGCACGTGAAACCTCATTACACATCTGCCAAGCAGTACAATTACTAATGTCTTACCCAATAATATACCAAGTATTTAGCAATTCTCAGAGATTGCTGAGAGTCAGTGATATAAGAGAGTGCAAAATCCCAACAACTTAACCACTTCTCCCACATGCAGATATGGGGTGTCTCCAAAAACCATGCAGGTAGCATCAAGTTTTGTCTTTCAACTTTGGTCAGACATTGTGTTTTTATCACCAGCAGCAATTTCTCCATGGTGCTGTTGAAGCAGAGGGAAGAATAATAGTGTGCATGTGCATATATACACATTTTTTGGGAGAAGGAGAAGTAGGGGCCATGCTATTTGGAACTCTTCAACATTTCGTTGTGGTTGAATGAAATTGACACTTTCAAGGCATGACAAATGTTATTATCAAAATGATCAAAGAGCACTATTTCCCCTTCATTTTCAAGATTCTCTTCTTCCCTTCAGATCTGTTTCTACAAGGACTTCCTTTTATGAAGCCTTTCATAATTAATCCACCTGAATAACAGACACCTTATAGGAGGCTTCAGAGCAGCAGTGTTCACTGATTATGACAGGTTAGGCAAACCTGGAAAAGCACAGGATTCAAACCCCACTGAAGTCAAAGAAAACCACACCTAGTGCACAGATACTGTGACAGAGCATCTCTCTACAAACACAAACAAAAAAAAAAGAAAAAAGAGAAAAAAGGTGGGTTTTTTTCCCAACAAAGAAAATTTTCAAGCTAAAAAGACAAAGCAGTATTACATAAATGGAGGAGAAATTTCAGGCTCAGTTTTGGCTTCCAGGAAACGATCAGGGGGACAAGAAGACACCATCTTAAGCTCGATGTTTAGGTTGGACATTTAGGAAGAATTTCTTCACAGAGAGGGTGATTAGATATTGGAAGGGGCTGTCCAGAGAGGTGCTGGAGTCCCCATCCCTGGAGGTGTTTAAGAAAACACTGGCTGTGGCACTCAGTGCCATGGTCTAGCACAAGGTGGATGGACTCAGTGATCTCAGAGGTCATTTCTAACATGACTGACCCTATCATTCTGTGATGGAGCAATATGACCTGAATCCACACAAGCAGCTGAACTGCAATTCTTACACAAGTACCAAAAACCACATAAATCAGACAGAAAGCAGCTTACTGGAGGAGGGCTAGACAGGTTGGGAGTGCCAAAATAGTATAAACTGCATTAACTCAGGCTTTGTCCCTGCATGCAGATTCTATGTCACTCAGTCTTTTCTGGTATTAGGGTGGCATCATTACATAGGTACTGACATCAGTGCTGCTACCAGCGTGGCACAATGGTATCAGCACCCAGATGCCTCATGCCAGTCAGGATTTACTCCCATTTGCACACAAGCAGCAGCTACACTGGGAATCTACACCAGCAGCCAAAGCCAGACTTCATAGTGATTCACCAGGTTTGATGACACAAATGTAACTAAAAAAAATTACAATTTTTCTAAGCAGGCAATCTTGTAAACTTCCACAGAGCTAATTCTGATGGGATGTGTGGAGCATGGAATATTAGGGCAGAGATAATGTCAGCATAATCTCACCTCAGCATTTCAAAATCTGTGCTCAGGATTGCATTACAACGTCCTCCCTGGTCCTAGAAAATCCCACTGCAGGAAAGACATGATTCTGCAAACTGCTGATATGCCAGGCCACCTAGCTCCTCCAATTCCCCACGGACAGCTGGCAAATAGGTGTCCTCAGATGACGTGGGACCAGCCATCCCCAGAAAGGAGAAGAGAGCCCACCCTGGGGTCAGAAAGTGGTGGGCAGTGCTCCAGCAAAGCCCTGGTCCCTCAGCAGCCCCATGGCCAGTCTGGGAGTCCTGCAGCCGCTGCCAAATCCCAGCTGGGAAGCAACAGAGGGGCTTGTAAAGGATTCTGGAAACAAGGACAGGAAACATTTTCTGGCACCAGCTCCTTTGTCAGAAGTTGTTATGGGGATGTCTGTGGGCTGCCCATCTGCTGCTAGAGCAGGGCATTGCCATGGCTGTGCTTTGGGCAGAGCATGGATTGAGCATCCTGGTTTTCCCTGCCAATTCCAGCCCTTGGTGGCTGCCTGAGGATGCTCATAGGCAGCTAAGGCTGGCATTATCAATAATAATTGAGGCAAATTACTGAGGGCTCCTCTATGTTGTGATTGCCTCATTCACTTATTTACTTCTCCTGCCTCTGCATAATTTGAACTGGAATATATTTCTGTTCCTAGTATATACTAAAAACAGAACTGCAGCTTATCAAGTAGCATCTCTGAGACAAATATTCTGAAAAGTTTGCTTTTGGGTCAGTTCACCAATACCAGCTTCCAAACAGCTTGACTGCAAGTGATGTTACTGAAAATCATGCCTGCTTAGCCAAACACTGGCTATGGATTATTCATTACCAGAATCAATAGCTACATTTGTTTTTTGCTTTCCTGGGCAGTCCTGGAAAGCAGTCTACTACTTTCATGAAGTAAACTTTCTGGGAATACAGTAGAAGGTTTTATTTCCCTGGAAAATATTTTAACTTTTTGTTAAAAACAGGCTTCGATGTAATGATGCAATCTTAAAAAATCTGTGTGGGTAGCCTCAACTTTTCATACTCCAGCTAAAGCACGAGGAAGGAGGGGACTCGTGATACACAAAATCAGTTTCCAATGATTATTTCACTCTAGGTTTTTTTGCCTCTACTAGAAAGCTAATCAGCTACTCAGATCTGGATGCTCATTTGCCTTGAAACAGTGGCAGAAGAGTTAAAGAATGTTTTTTTATATTTCTAAAGAAGGAAAACAGCCTGGCTGTTGATCTGCTTTACAGTAGTTTCAAAACAGAAGAATGACGAGGAAATGCATTTGCTATGCAGGAGGCAAGAGATGTTCAGCTCTGGCAAAGGAATGGCTTAGTAAAACTAAGCTGTACATCACAAGTCTAGTAGTTAATTAGACAGCTCATTAGAGGCCAAGTTTTCTTGGCATCCTAAATCCATCAGGAGCAGCTGGCTGGCTGCCATGTATACATGGCCTTGTTGTGAAGGGAGGTAGCTGTCACCGTGTCCTGCCTGGAGCAGGGAGCTCTTTTCACCTGAAATGTGTTCCACAGTAGGTTTCAAATCAACAATAAACTGTTTAGTGAAACTTGCTGTTAGGTCAGAGGCCACTGACCAGATCCAAAACACGATGTGAGGACCAATGTGGACACTTTGGTGGGATTTAAGGGCAGCAGAACATGTCCTCAGGTCTTTTGAGTTATCTACCCCTCACAGGGCTTGCAGTTTGGGATCCTGCGGGTCCCAAGGTGCCACAGTTCCACAGTCTGGAACAGCAGGGCACTTTGCCTACTGGGGTTCAGATGTTTCATTCAGATGTTTCTCCACCTTTGGCCTTGAGGGAAGCCGAGCCCACAAAGCTTCTTGGATCAGAATGAGAGGAATCCACAGGATGAAGCTTTGTAGCAGGTCAAGCTGCACATCACCTTCTTGTAAAGCACAGCTAAAATCTGTACAGCTCTGTTCACTTGTTCTTCTGGTCCCTTTGCAGCAGCTCATCAGCTGAAGCTTTTTCCCAGTGAGAACATGATCCAGCTACAAATTCCTTCCAGGGATGAGGCCAACTGGAAGCATCTTTTTTAAGAGAGCACTTCATGGTCTATACCAGGCTCCTGCCAAGCACACAGGGAGCTGTGGATCCTCCTGGAGCAGCCCCTGAGCCCGAGGTTCCCCTAGCCAAGGCTGCAGCTGAAGTGCAGTGAGTGAAGGGACCCAATTTTTGGTCCCTATTGCTCATCCTTCTTCTTTCCCACTGAACAGCCTGTGGTAAATCACAGAAACAGCTCCTCTCCGTGCCTGAGGAACCCAGACCACCTTGCTCCAAGCGCTGCGCTCCACTCAGCGGCTTCAGGTCACGATTCCCCTCGTTCTCACCATATGAATTACTCACTAAACAGTGACAGACCTTTGGTCAGAGGGGTGGAAAGTTTCCTTAACACCTGGAACAGCTTACGACCTCCTGGTTAAGGAGCTCTCCTGGGAGGTGGGCAATACAGACCTAAAATCCCTCCAGCAGAGGAAGGAATTAAGCACGGCTTTCCGACTTCCTGCAGCAGCATTCCCACCGCAGGCTGGGCAGGAGGGTGGGGTCAGGTGGTGCTAGAACACACACATCCACCCTCCCATCAGCTCCTCTGCAAAGTGGGAGAACTTCCACTGATGCCACAGCAACCTGGAATGGCACACGTGGTTTCAAAGGTAATGTTCACGTGGGCAGAAAGGATCCTGGGTGAGGAAAGGCTGGCTGCGTTACTGCTCTGTCCTCCCTGGCCACATTCTGAGAGGGTGGCCAGAGCCTGGTTACCTTCTGAGGAAAACCACAACAGTGATACCTGCCAAAACAAAACCCAAATGCATTTCCCCACTAGTTTAGCTTAAAAATTGAGGTGATTTGCTTTTGGGGTTCATATCATAAATATGAGCCTGCGGCTTCAGCATTAAAAAAAACAAAACAAAACAAAACAAAACAAAAAAAACCAAAAAACAAAACAAAACAAAAAAAAAAAAAAACAAAAAAAAAAAAAAAAAAAAAAAAAAAAAAAAAAAAAAAAAAAAAAAAAAAAAAAAAAAAAAAAAAAAAACCACAGCAGAGTTATGCAAACTACAGGTTATTCTAAAATACTGACAAAATGTACATAAAGCATTTGGAATCTGCATGGGGAGGGAAGTTTCAGTTATGAAACTGGTGACTGATGACCAAGTAAAAATGTGTGATTTAGCCTGCTTAAGCCACAGTTCCTTTGTGGGGAAACTCCATACCATCTCTCCAGACCAGGGTGAATCAAACTTCTCCTCTATCAGTTATGTCCCCACTTTGTTTTCCCTAGGGACATTATTTAAATGTATCTGATGTGCAACAAAGTTGGTGAAAACACTATGAAACTGGTATACACATCACACTACAATTTCTTCAGAGTAAAAGTAATTAACAGTGAAATCTATGCTATTGACCATTGGTACAGTGACTTGTTTTACTTCTGGGGGATAATAATTGTTGGAAGATGATAACAGAGAAAAGAAAAAAAAAAAAAAAGCAAAGGACAGAAGAAAGAAGTAGAGCCAAAGAAAGCATGTGCTCCATGCAGTGAAATTATCATCTACAGAGCTGAGATAATACAAAGCTTGCTGTTAAATTTCAACAGCACTGCCAGATGGACAGTTAAACTAAATCAAACACACCAGCCCCATATAATTACTGAGCAGAAAAAGGCAGGACAGTGGCCTTTGGCTCTAGCATGAACCCTCTGCTCGAGCCAGGCATGATGGTACTATCACAGATGATGCTAACAAGCACTTAGGAAAGGATTTTTTTTCTTGCTCCTAATGTCTGTATCTACTGTGAGAAACATCTATTTTAATCTTCAGATGATTCAGAATGGGGGGGAAAAGAAGAGAGCTGGATTTTGTCCAAATGCATTCAATAGTTCACTTGAAATTTAACTAAGGGCCACTAATGAAATAGTGGATGGATTCTAGAGGATAATTGCAGAGCAGGCTGGACCTCAGAAAAAGAACAGTGTGAGTTCAACTGCATTTGCAAGTCCCATCTAATCTGTTTTGCTATGGTGACAAATAATCTGGCAAGTGTTTTGTTGCACCCATAAAAATCTGAAGATAATCTGCTTCCAGCTCCTGCAAACTGTTGACTATAAAAAGGCTGAAACAGAATAAACTCTAAATTTGCTGTTGACCTCACTGCCACTGACAAAAAGTGATGAAACACTAGATTCTAAATTTGCTGCTGACTGCACTGCTGTGGACAACAAGTGATGTAATCTCCAGGGAAAGAGGGCTTTGCAAGCTCTTCCTCCTCCCCACCACACAGCCACTTCTCTGCTTGGTGGAGGAGACTCACCTGGCCACCAGAATTGCATCCTTGCACCACCATATTCCATGGAGGATGCTCTAGGATTCATGTGGCCCAAAGATTTACAGCTGCTGCCAAGGACTCAACCACAAAGTAGCCCAACAGCAGGGGATCCATGTACTCTCTAAGGCTGTTATGGTCAAGCTGCCTTGAGGAAATTTAGAAATATCAGAAAATTATCACGTTTGCTTGCTGTCAAGTCAGACCTCTGTCATGCTTCATCCTGCTTCTCATGGGTCAAAGTGACAGATGGCAGCCACTGGGAAAATACACTTCTCATTATCAGATTTAAAAAATCACCGTGGAACCCAACTAAATTTCTGCAATATTTAGTGACAGATGATTTCTGTGTCCACTTAAGGTTTTTACAATGGCCAGATAAGTAACTCTAGTAATCCTTGCATTTACAGAGTAAACAGAGGACCCACTGCAGCAAATGGACCCTTGCCATCATTGATAAGCAACACAAAGCCTAAAAACAGATTTAAGATGTTGCCTGTATCACCCCAAACTGAATTCATGTTCATATTGACTTACTGTGATCTGCAGGATAATTGCTTTAAAGCCCTTAGCTAATTAAATACAGATTATGACCAGAAGTAAGTGGCTGTTTTAACTCAGAAACAGTAAATTTCCTTCTAAATTCTTTTACATAGGCAGTACTTCATAGTATGAATGATTATGATGACAACCATAATTTGAACTTATGTAATATAATGTAACTACTACTAATTTAATAATGAAGGAGAGCTGCCAATGCACTCTCAGGCTATCAGTGGTTACTAATTTATTTTTAAAGAAGTAAAGACAACCGAAGTGGATGAAGCAACACTGCTGAATTCTGTCGGGATTCTTCCTTTATATAGGAACTCAAATAAAGCCCTCTTTTAGTGTAAAAAAAATACCATCCAATCAAATGTCACTCCGGAACAAAGCTAATTATTATTTAGGGATTTGTATGGCACCAGCCATGCACAATGCAGATTTTATCTACACAGAGCCAATTCCATACAGCTGAGGCCACGCATTCAGCTGACAAACCATCTGCAAATATTATTCTGTTGACAACACGAGGCTCAAGGTGGCCTCAGTTAGTAAACAACGATGGAAAATGTACCTCACACGTCTGCCCAATGCCTGAAACCCCAGGCATTTAGAAAGAGACATCTGGATGTTCAAAAATCAGCATGACGATATTCAGAGCCCATCAAAACACGCAGCCACGGCTCGGCGTCTTGTAGCTTAGCAACCAACTTCATCCATCCAAAACAGAGTTGTAAAAGTGGTGCTCTCCTGCCAACTGCTGCCACTCTCATTGAAAAGCTAAACTGGAAAAAATCTCTCCTTTAGTTCAAAGCGGGGCTGTTTTCCCCAGGAAACATCTCCACTGCTTTTTCATCCTTTAACCCTTTTCGTGTTTACATTCCACAGGGAGCAAATAGATTCGTGTTGACATTTCAAGGGTAAGCATATAAAAATCGTGTGGGCTCACACACACTCTCTCTGCAAAGAACATCATGAACACATGTAGCAAGAAACTCCAGTCTGGTTCTTAATTCAGTCAAACACTGCCAAACAATGTCCGTGTGCACACAGCAAAGCATTAAAGCAGATTAAGTTGTCCTGAACTGCATCGAGCAGTTAATCCCAGAGTTAGAGCTGTTAAAATGTAAACCAAGAAAACACAAGCCTGTGCTTTTTTACTCATGAAGGAGCCCTGAGCAGCAATGCAAGCAACATTTGCATCTTAAGAGTGCAAGGAGACCACAAGAACCGTGGTGATTTATTTACTCTATGCACTACTTACACCCCAGAGAGGTAAGTCTGTGCATTTCTCTTGAGCCTTTGAAAGTGGATTACTGATTAGCAGCACCCTCTTATTCTGGCAGGAGGGTGTCCACGCAAAGAATTACAGCTAAGCATCTGTAAAGCAAGTGCACTTTACAGTCACATCCTATCTCAGTCCAAATTAACTTAATAATTGCTGAGGTTCACTGTCGCCACCCTAAGCGTTTCAGAATTGTCATATAGCCCAGGGAAATAAGCGGGAATAGTGGCAGGGAGAAACTCCCTTCAGAGAGAAGGGATGGATTCTGGCCCAGGCTTAATAAGCCATTGGAAAAGATGTTTACAGCAAACCCAAAGACATTCTGACCCAGTCTAGGTAGCCTGCTTTCATTCAGGTTATAGCGATAAAAAATGAAAGCTTGCAAATTGCACTGATGGGCTTCAAACTGCTAAAAAGGGCTCCTCTTGTACAAGTGATGCCTGACACAGAACCGAATGTTTCAACTATTTACAGCTATAAAAGCAAGCCAGGCGCTTTTTTTCGCCCCTTCTGGAGCAACTCCTTCCACAAACCATCCAAAGCATCCTTTTTGGCAGGCTCCTACGATGTAGCAAAGCTGGAGAACTCAAATGAACGGAAAGTCATGCAGTTATTTTTTTCGTACTTGGGGAAAGGGAAAAAAAAGAAAACACCAAACCCAAACCGCTGAAGGGATATTCTTACAGAACTTCATTGCATAAACTCGGCCACATGTCTACCAGAGCAATGTCCCTTAACGACCTCTGGCAACGTAATTAATCAACAACCCAGCGTGGAGCAAGCTGGCACGGCTGTGCATGGGCAACACGAGCAGATCCAACCCACGGCTGATGAGGGCACCCACTGGGGACAGGACAGGGACTGCAGCCCCTTGCCAGCATCCAGGCCAACTCGCTCAGCCTGTGCAGCCCTGTTTACCTGCGGTCTGCACTTACGTCCCACACCTGAACCACAAGGGCTGCCGGAGCTATCCTCGCTGGAAACAGCGGCCCGATGTGCTCCACAAGCGAGACGTCTGTGCCCTTAAGGTGCTCTCCACCACCTTCCCCAGCAGGTTTGTTTGGGGACTAATCTAGGCTAGGAAGCGCTATCAGCCCTTCCCGACTGGACCACCTCTAAAAGTGTTAAACATCTCACAAGGACAGACAGGACAAAGTCTGAAGCAAATAGACGTCAGGCTGAGTCCCACGATCAAAGCTCCCACCTCTCCACCGGGCTGGGGTCCCAACACTGAACCCAAGGCGGGGGTGACAGCACAGGGCAGGGGACATACACAAATCTCAAGCCCTCTGCCATTCCCGGCAGTGGGTGCCGGTCCCTGAGATGCTGCACTGCCCGATGGACGAGCCGGATCCATGAACAGGGAGGCAATCCCCGGGCAAAGCCGAGCAGGGTGGGCAGGGGTCCGGCAGCCCGGCCACCCCAGGCCCGAGGGACACCTCGCTGTCGCCGTCACGGCCATGCCCGCGGCCAGGGCCATGCCTACCTCGCGGGTGAAGAGGATGGCGGCATCGTAGTGCTCCTCGTGGTCATCGTCGAGGCGGTTGTGCTGGTGCTGCCACTTGCAGAAGTTCTTCAGCGTGGTGGCGGCGTTCCTGTTGACCTCCAGCCCCTTCTCCTTGTCGCCCAGCGCCACCACCTTCACCACGGCCAGCCGCACGTGGTTCTCCAGGCTGGCGTGCGCGTAGAGCCGCGAGGCGATGGAGGCCAGCGTGAGCAGGTAGTGCTGCAGCCCCTTCCCGTACTTGCGCACCATGGAGGCGTCGGCCACCAGCAGCAGCTCCACCTGCCGGGCCCGGGACACGGAGCGCCGCCGCCGCCGCCGCCGCCCGTCCCCGCCCGCCGGCCTGGCGGGGTCTCGGGTCTCGCAGCTGGTGCGGGCTGGCACCGTCTCGAAGCTGAAGCTGTCCCTGCGGAAGACGTGAGGGGCGCGGGCCGGGCCATCGCCGTAGATCCGCGCCGCGGCCTCTCCGCGCGGAGCGCGGCGCGCCGGGCGCACGGTGTAGCGGGAGCGGCCCACGGCGAAGAAGCCGTCGAGGCCGCCGCAGAGGTTGAAGACGGCGAGCGAGCGCGGGCTGCCGTCCACCGTGCCGCGGTAGTGGCAGCGCGGCCCGTCGCGCTCCAGGTCGAGCAGGAAGCGCTGTCCCCCGGCGTAGAGCACGTAGCCCGCCCTGCCGCCCCCCGCGTAGGTCGGGTCGAGGCGCCGCACGGCCCCGCGGGGCGGCCCG